>NW_027362772.1:169354134-170554134 GCF_046119375.1 Phyllobates terribilis
GTTCCAGAGCGATTCGCCCAATGAGTCCTTGATATTTAGTCATTTTCAGCCAATTTTCTGGATTTTTGAAAATTTCACTTTTTTGTGAAAATATCCACTAAATGAGGGAATAATATGTGTGAGGGTACCCCAGGAGAGTTCCAAATGTGTGTGGGTAGAATATATATCCCACGGGCGGGAAATTGAAAAAAGTTGAAAAAACTTTTTTTTTGGACTTAGTCATTTTTCCGGCGTTTATCAGACTTTCAGATAGGGCAAATGTCAGTGAGCGTTCCGATTTCAGTTCCAGAGCGATTCGCCCAATGAGTCCTTGATATTTAGTCGTTTTCAGCCAATATTTTGGATTTTTGAAAATTTCACTTTTTTGTGAAAATATCCACTAAATGAGGGAATAATATGTGTGAGGGTACCCCAGGAGAGTTCCAAATGTGTGTGGGTAGAACATATATCCCACGTGGGGAAAATTGAAAAAAGTTGAAAAACTTTTTTTTTTGGACTTAGTCATTTTTCCGGCGTTTATCAGACTTTCAGATAGGGCAAATGTCAGTGAGCATTCCGATTTCAGTTCCAGAGCTGTTCGCACAATGAGTCCTTGATATTTAGTCGTTTTCAGGAAATATTTTTGATTTTTGAAAATTTCACTTTTTTGTTAAAATATCCACTAAATGAGGGAATAATATGTGTGAGGGTACCCCAGGAGAGTTTCAAATGTGTGTGGGTAGAATATATATAGCACGGGGGGAAAATTGAAAAAAGTTGAAAAATTTTGTTTTTTGGACTTAGTCATTTTTCCGGCGTTTATCAGACTTTCAGATAGGGCAATTGTCAGTGAGCGTTCCGATTTCAGTTCCAGAGCGATTCGCCCAATGAGTCCTTGATATTTAGTCATTTTCAGCCAATTTTCTGGATTTTTGAAAATTTCACTTTTTTGTGAAAATATCCACTAAATGAGGGAATAATATGTGTGAGGGTACCCCAGGAGAGTTCCAAATGTGTGTGGGTAGAATATATATCCCACGGGGGGGAAATTGAAAAAAGTTGAAAAAACTTTTTTTTTGGACTTAGTCATTTTTCCGGCGTTTATCAGACTTTCAGATAGGGCAAATGTCAGTGAGCGTTCCGATTTCAGTTCCAGAGCGATTCGCCCAATGAGTCCTTGATATTTAGTCGTTTTCAGCCAATATTTTGGATTTTTGAAAATTTCACTATTTTGTGAAAATATCCACTAAATGAGGGAATAATATGTGTGAGGGTACCCCAGGAGAGTTCCAAATGTGTGTGGGTAGAATATATATCCCACGGGGGTAAAATTGAAAAAAGTTGAAAAAAATATTTTTTTGGACTTAGACATTTTTCCGGCGTTTATCAGACTTTCAGATAGGGCAAATGTCAGTGAGCGTTTCGATTTCAGTTCCAGAGCGATTCGCCCAATGAGTCCTTGATATTTAGTCGTTTTCAGCCAATTTTCTGGATTTTTGAAAATTTCACTTTTTTGTGAAAATATCCACTAAATGAGGGAATAATATGTGTGAGGGTACCCCAGGAGAGTTTCAAATGTGTGTGGGTAGAATATATATAGCACGGGGGGAAAATTGAAAAAAGTTGAAAAATTTTGTTTTTTGGACTTAGTCATTTTTCCGACGTTTATCAGACTTTCAGATAGGGCAAATGTCATTGAGCATTCCGATTTCAGTTCCAGAGCGATTCGCCCAATGAGTCCTTGATATTTAGTCATTTTCAGCCAATTTTCTGGATTTTTGAAAATTTCACTTTTTTGTGAAAATATCCACTAAATGAGGGAATAATATGTGTGAGGGTACCCCAGGAGAGTTCCAAATGTGTGTGGGTAGAATATATATCCCACGGGCGGGAAATTGAAAAAAGTTGAAAAAACTTTTTTTTTGGACTTAGTCATTTTTCCGGCGTTTATCAGACTTTCAGATAGGGCAAATGTCAGTGAGCGTTCCGATTTCAGTTCCAGAGCGATTCGCCCAATGAGTCCTTGATATTTAGTCGTTTTCAGCCAATATTTTGGATTTTTGAAAATTTCACTTTTTTGTGAAAATATCCACTAAATGAGGGAATAATATGTGTGAGGGTACCCCAGGAGAGTTCCAAATGTGTGTGGGTAGAACATATATCCCACGTGGGGAAAATTGAAAAAAGTTGAAAAACTTTTTTTTTTGGACTTAGTCATTTTTCCGGCGTTTATCAGACTTTCAGATAGGGCAAATGTCAGTGAGCATTCCGATTTCAGTTCCAGAGCTGTTCGCACAATGAGTCCTTGATATTTAGTCGTTTTCAGGAAATATTTTTGATTTTTGAAAATTTCACTTTTTTGTTAAAATATCCACTAAATGAGGGAATAATATGTGTGAGGGTACCCCAGGAGAGTTTCAAATGTGTGTGGGTAGAATATATATAGCACAGGGGGAAAATTGAAAAAAGTTGAAAAATTTTGTTTTTTGGACTTAGTCATTTTTAGGGCGTTTATCAGACTTTCAGATAGGGCAATTGTCAGTGAGCGTTCCGATTTCAGTTCCAGAGCGATTCGCCCAATGAGTCCTTGATATTTAGTCATTTTCAGCCAATTTTCTGGATTTTTGAAAATTTCACTTTTTTGTGAAAATATCCACTAAATGAGGGAATAATATGTGTGAGGGTACCCCAGGAGAGTTCCAAATGTGTGTGGGTAGAATATATATCCCACGGGGGGGAAATTGAAAAAAGTTGAAAAAACTTTTTTTTTGGACTTAGTCATTTTTCCGGCGTTTATCAGACTTTCAGATAGGGCAAATGTCAGTGAGCGTTCCGATTTCAGTTCCAGAGCGATTCGCCCAATGAGTCCTTGATATTTAGTCGTTTTCAGCCAATATTTTGGATTTTTGAAATTTCACTATTTTGTGAAAATATCCACTAAATGAGGGAATAATATGTGTGAGGGTACCCCAGGAGAGTTCCAAATGTGTGTGGGTAGAATATATATCCCAAGGGGGTAAAATTGAAAAAAGTTGAAAAAAATATTTTTTTGGACTTAGTCATTTTTCCGACGTTAATCAGACTTTCAGATAGGGCAAATGTCAGTGAGCGTTCCGATTTCAGTTCCAGAGCGATTCGCCCAATGAGTCCTTGATATTTAGTCGTTTTCAGCCAATATTTTGGATTTTTGAAAATTTCACTTTTTGGTGAAAATATCCACTAAATGAGGGAATAATATGTGTGAGGGTACCCCAGGAGAGTTCCAAATGTGTGTAGGTAGAATATATATCCCACGTGGGGAAAATTGAAAAAAGTTGAAAAACTTTTTTTTTTGGACTTAGACATTTTTCCGGCGTTTATCAGACTTTCAGATAGGGCAAATGTCAGTGAGCGTTTCGATTTCAGTTCCAGAGCGATTCGCCCAATGAGTCCTTGATATTTAGTCGTTTTCAGCCAATTTTCTGGATTTTTGAAAATTTCACTTTTTTGTGAAAATATCCACTAAATGAGGGAATAATATGTGTGAGGGTACCCCAGGAGAGTTTCAAATGTGTGTGGGTAGAATATATATAGCACGGGGGGAAAATTGAAAAAAGTTGAAAAATTTTGTTTTTTGGACTTAGTCATTTTTCCGACGTTTATCAGACTTTCAGATAGGGCAAATGTCATTGAGCATTCCGATTTCAGTTCCAGAGCGATTCGCCCAATGAGTCCTTGATATTTAGTCATTTTCAGCCAATTTTCTGGATTTTTGAAAATTTCACTTTTTTGTGAAAATATCCACTAAATGAGGGAATAATATGTGTGAGGGTACCCCAGGAGAGTTCCAAATGTGTGTGGGTAGAATATATATCCCACGGGGGGGAAATTGAAAAAAGTTGAAAAAACTTTTTTTTTGGACTTAGTCATTTTTCCGGCGTTTATCAGACTTTCAGATAGGGCAAATGTCAGTGAGCGTTCCGATTTCAGTTCCAGAGCGATTCGCCCAATGAGTCCTTGATATTTAGTCGTTTTCAGCCAATATTTTGGATTTTTGAAATTTCACTATTTTGTGAAAATATCCACTAAATGAGGGAATAATATGTGTGAGGGTACCCCAGGAGAGTTCCAAATGTGTGTGGGTAGAATATATATCCCAAGGGGGTAAAATTGAAAAAAGTTGAAAAAAATATTTTTTTGGACTTAGTCATTTTTCCGACGTTAATCAGACTTTCAGATAGGGCAAATGTCAGTGAGCGTTCCGATTTCAGTTCCAGAGCGATTCGCCCAATGAGTCCTTGATATTTAGTCGTTTTCAGCCAATATTTTGGATTTTTGAAAATTTCACTTTTTGGTGAAAATATCCACTAAATGAGGGAATAATATGTGTGAGGGTACCCCAGGAGAGTTCCAAATGTGTGTAGGTAGAATATATATCCCACGTGGGGAAAATTGAAAAAAGTTGAAAAACTTTTTTTTTTGGACTTAGACATTTTTCCGGCGTTTATCAGACTTTCAGATAGGGCAAATGTCAGTGAGCGTTTCGATTTCAGTTCCAGAGCGATTCGCCCAATGAGTCCTTGATATTTAGTCGTTTTCAGCCAATTTTCTGGATTTTTGAAAATTTCACTTTTTTGTGAAAATATCCACTAAATGAGGGAATAATATGTGTGAGGGTACCCCAGGAGAGTTTCAAATGTGTGTGGGTAGAATATATATAGCACGGGGGGAAAATTGAAAAAAGTTGAAAAATTTTGTTTTTTGGACTTAGTCATTTTTCCGACGTTTATCAGACTTTCAGATAGGGCAAATGTCATTGAGCATTCCGATTTCAGTTCCAGAGCGATTCGCCCAATGAGTCCTTGATATTTAGTCATTTTCAGCCAATTTTCTGGATTTTTGAAAATTTCACTTTTTTGTGAAAATATCCACTAAATGAGGGAATAATATGTGTGAGGGTACCCCAGGAGAGTTCCAAATGTGTGTGGGTAGAATATATATCCCACGGGGGGGAAATTGAAAAAAGTTGAAAAAACTTTTTTTTTGGACTTAGTCATTTTTCCGGCGTTTATCAGACTTTCAGATAGGGCAAATGTCAGTGAGCGTTCCGATTTCAGTTCCAGAGCGATTCGCCCAATGAGTCCTTGATATTTAGTCGTTTTCAGCCAATATTTTGGATTTTTGAAAATTTCACTTTTTTGTGAAAATATCCACTAAATGAGGGAATAATATGTGTGAGGGTACCCCAGGAGAGTTCCAAATGTGTGTGGGTAGAACATATATCCCACGTGGGGAAAATTGAAAAAAGTTGAAAAACTTTTTTTTTTGGACTTAGTCATTTTTCCGGCGTTTATCAGACTTTCAGATAGGGCAAATGTCAGTGAGCATTCCGATTTCAGTTCCAGAGCTATTCGCACAATGAGTCCTTGATATTTAGTCGTTTTCAGCCAATATTTTGGATTTTTGAAAATTTCACTTTTTTGTTAAAATATCCACTAAATGAGGGAATAATATGTGTGAGGGTACCCCAGGAGAGTTTCAAATGTGTGTGGGTAGAATATATATAGCACGGGGGGAAAATTGAAAAAAGTTGAAAAATTTTGTTTTTTGGACTTAGTCATTTTTCCGACGTTTATCAGACTTTCAGATAGGGCAAATGTCATTGAGCATTCCGATTTCAGTTCCAGAGCGATTCGCCCAATGAGTCCTTGATATTTAGTCATTTTCAGCCAATTTTCTAGATTTTTGAAAATTTCACTTTTTTGTGAAAATATCCACTAAATGAGGGAATAATATGTGTGAGGGTACCCCAGGAGAGTTCCAAATGTGTGTGGGTAGAATATATATCCCACGGGGGGAAAATTGAAAAAAGTTGAAAAAACTTTTTTTTTGGACTTAGTCATTTTTCCGGCGTTTATCAGACTTTCAGATAGGGCAAATGTCAGTGAACGTTCCGATTTCAGTTCCAGAGCGATTCGCCCAATGAGTCCTTGATATTTAGTCGTTTTCAGCCAATATTTTGGATTTTTGAAAATTTCACTTTTTTGTGAAAATATCCACTAAATGAGGGAATAATATGTGTGAGGGTACCCCAGGAGAGTTCCAAATGTGTGTGGGTAGAATATATATCCCACGGGGGTAAAATTGAAAAAAGTTGAAAAAAATTTTTTTTTGGACTTAGTCATTTTTCCGACGTTTATCAAACTTTCAGATAGGGCAAATGTCAGTGAGCGTTCCGATTTCAGTTCCAGAGCGATTCGCCCAATGAGTCCTTGATATTTAGTCGTTTTCAGCCAATATTTTGGATTTTTGAAAATTTCACTTTTTGGTGAAAATATCCACTAAATGAGGGAATAATATGTGTGAGGGTACCCCAGGAGAGTTCCAAATGTGTGTAGGTAGAATATATATCCCACGTGGGGAAAATTGAAAAAAGTTGAAAAACTTTTTTTTTTGGACTTAGTCATTTTTCCGGCGTTTATCAGACTTTCAGATAGGGCAAATGTCAGTGAGCGTTTCGATTTCAGTTCCAGAGCGATTCGCCCAATGAGTCCTTGATATTTAGTCGTTTTCAGCCAATTTTCTGGATTTTTGAAAATTTCACTTTTTTGTGAAAATATCCACTAAATGAGGGAATAATATGTGTGAGGGTACCCCAGGAGAGTTTCAAATGTGTGTGGGTAGAATATATATCCCACGGGGGTAAAATTGAAAAAAGTTGAAAAAATTTTTTTTTTGGACTTAGTCATTTTTCCGACGTTAATCAGACTTTCAGATAGGGCAAATGTCAGTGAGCGTTCCGATTTCAGTTCCAGAGCGATTCGCCCAATGAGTCCTTGATATTTAGTCGTTTTCAGCCAATATTTTGGATTTTTGAAAATTTCACTTTTTTGTGAAAATATCCACTAAATGAGGGAATAATATGTGTGAGGGTACCGCAGGAGAGTTCCAAATGTGTGTGGGTAGAATATATATAGCACGGGGGGAAAATTGAAAAAAGTTGAAAAATTTTGTTTTTTGGACTTAGTCATTTTTCCGGCGTTTATCAG
This sequence comes from Phyllobates terribilis, assembly GCF_046119375.1. Classification (NCBI taxonomy): domain Eukaryota; kingdom Metazoa; phylum Chordata; class Amphibia; order Anura; family Dendrobatidae; genus Phyllobates; species Phyllobates terribilis. Next base: position 169,361,142 of record NW_027362772.1, read on the forward strand.
ACTTTCAGATAGGGCAATTGTCAGTGAGCGTTCCGATTTCAGTTCCAGAGCGATTCGCCCAATGAGTCCTTGATATTTAGTCGTTTTCAGCCAATATTTTGGATTTTTGAAAATTTCACTATTTTGTGAAAATATCCACTAAATGAGGGAATAATATGTGTGAGGGTACCCCAGGAGAGTTCCAAATGTGTGTGGGTAGAATATATATCCCACGGGGGTAAAATTGAAAAAAGTTGAAAAAAATTTTTTTTTGGACTTAGTCATTTTTCCGACGTTTATCAAACTTTCAGATAGGGCAAATGTCAGTGAGCGTTCCGATTTTAGTTCCAGAGCGATTCGCCCAATGAGTCCTTGATATTTAGTCGTTTTCAGCCAATATTTTGGATTTTTGAAAATTTCACTTTTTGGTGAAAATATCCACTAAATGAGGGAATAATATGTGTGAGGGTACCCCAGGAGAGTTCCAAATGTGTGTAGGTAGAATATATATCCCACGTGGGGAAAATTGAAAAAAGTTGAAAAACTTTTTTTTTTGGACTTAGTCATTTTTCCGGCGTTTATCAGACTTTCAGATAGGGCAAATGTCAGTGAGCGTTTCGATTTCAGTTCCAGAGCGATTCGCCCAATGAGTCCTTGATATTTGGTCGTTTTCAGCCAATATTTTGGATTTTTGAAAATTTCACTTTTTGGTGAAAATATCCACTAAATGAGGGAATAATATGTGTGAGGGTACCCCAGGAGAGTTCCAAATGTGTGTAGGTAGAATATATATCCCACGTGGGGAAAATTGAAAAAAGTTGAAAAACTTTTTTTTTTGGACTTAGTCATTTTTCCGGCGTTTATCAGACTTTCAGATAGGGCAAATGTCAGTGAGCATTCTGATTTCAGTTCCAGAGCGATTCGCCCAATGAGTCCTTGATATTTAGTCGTTTTCAGCCAATATTTTGGATTTTTGGAAATTTCACTTTTTTCTGAAAATATCCACTAAATGAGGGAATAATATGTGTGAGGGTACCCCAGGAGAGTTTCAAATGTGTGTGGGTAGAATATATATCCCACGGGGGTAAAATTGAAAAAAGTTGAAAAAATTTTTTTTTTTGGACTTAGTCATTTTTCCGACGTTAATCAGACTTTCAGATAGGGCAAATGTCAGTGAGCGTTCCGATTTCAGTTCCAGAGCGATTCGCCCAATGAGTCCTTGATATTTAGTCGTTTTCAGCCAATATTTTGGATTTTTGAAAATTTTACTTTTTTGTGAAAATATCCACTAAATGAGGGAATAATATGTGTGAGGGTACCCCAGGAGAGTTCCAAATGTGTGTGGGTAGAACATATATCCCACGTGGGAAAAATTGAAAAAAGTTGAAAAACTTTTTTTTTTGGACTTAGTCATTTTTCCGGCGTTTATCAGACTTTCAGATAGGGCAAATGTCAGTGAGCATTCCGATTTCAGTTCCAGAGCTATTCGCACAATGAGTCCTTGATATTTAGTCGTTTTCAGCCAATATTTTGGATTTTTGAAAATTTCACTTTTTTGTTAAAATATCCACTAAATGAGGGAATAATATGTGTGAGGGTTCCCCAGGAGAGTTTCAAATGTGTGTGGGTAGAATATATATAGCACGGGGGGAAAATTGAAAAAAGTTGAAAAATTTTGTTTTTTGGACTTAGTCATTTTTCCGGCGTTTATCAGACTTTCAGATAGGGCAAATGTCAGTGATCGTTCCGATTTCAGTTCCAGAGCGATTCGCCCAATGAGTCCTTGATATTTAGTCGTTTTCAGCCAATATTTTGGATTTTTGAAAATTTCACTATTTTGTGAAAATATCCACTAAATGAGGGAATAATATGTGTGAGGGTACCCCAGGAGAGTTCCAAATGTGTGTGGGTAGAATATATATCCCACGGGGGGGAAATTGAAAAAAGTTGAAAAAACTTTTTTTTTGGACTTAGTCATTTTTCCGGCGTTTATCAGACTTTCAGATAGGGCAAATGTCAGTGAGCGTTCCGATTTCAGTTCCAGAGCGATTCGCCCAATGAGTCCTTGATATTTAGTCGTTTTCAGCCAATATTTTGGATTTTTGAAAATTTCACTTTTTTGTGAAAATATCCACTAAATGAGGGAATAATATGTGTGAGGGTACCCCAGGAGAGTTCCAAATGTGTGTGGGTAGAACATATATCCCACGTGGGGAAAATTGAAAAAAGTTGAAAAACTTTTTTTTTTGGACTTAGTCATTTTTCCGGCGTTTATCAGACTTTCAGATAGGGCAAATGTCAGTGAGCATTCCGATTTCAGTTCCAGAGCTATTCGCACAATGAGTCCTTGATATTTAGTCATTTTCAGCCAATATTTTGGATTTTTGAAAATTTCACTTTTTTGTTAAAATATCCACTAAATGAGGGAATAATATGTGTGAGGGTACCCCAGGAGAGTTTCAAATGTGTGTGGGTAGAATATATATAGCACGGGGGGAAAATTGAAAAAAGTTGAAAAATTTTGTTTTTTGGACTTAGTCATTTTTCCGGCGTTTATCAGACTTTCAGATAGGGCAAATGTCATTGAGCATTCCGATTTCAGTTCCAGAGCGATTCGCCCAATGAGTCCTTGATATTTAGTCATTTTCAGCCAATTTTCTGGATTTTTGAAAATTTCACTTTTTTGTGAAAATATCCAGTAAATGAGGGAATAATATGTGTGAGGGTACCCCAGGAGAGTTCCAAATGTGTGTGGGTAAAATATATATCCCACGGGGGGAAAATTGAAAAAAGTTGAAAAAACTTTTTTTTTGGACTTAGTCATTTTTCCGGCGTTTATCAGACTTTCAGATAGGGCAAATGTCAGTGAGCGTTCCGATTTCAGTTCCAGAGCGATTCGCCCAATGAGTCCTTGATATTTAGTCGTTTTCAGCCAATATTTTGGATTTTTGAAAATTTCACTTTTTGGTGAAAATATCCACTAAATGAGGGAATAATATGTGTGAGGGTACCCCAGGAGAGTTCCAAATGTGTGTGGGTAGAATATATATCCCACGGGGGTAAAATTGAAAAAAGTTGAAAAAATTTTTTTTTTGGACTTAGTCATTTTTCCGACGTTAATCAGACTTTCAGATAGGGCAAATGTCAGTGAGCGTTCCGATTTCAGTTCCAGAGCGATTCGCCCAATGAGTCCTTGATATTTAGTCATTTTCAGCCAATATTTTGGATTTTTGAAAATTTCACTTTTTTGTGAAAATATCCACTAAATGAGGGAATAATATGTGTGAGGGTACCCCAGGAGAGTTTCAAATGTGTGTGGGTAGAATACATATAGCACGGGGGGAAAATTGAAAAAAGTTGAAAAATTTTGTTTTTTGGACTTAGTCATTTTTCCGACGTTTATCAGACTTTCAGATAGGGCAAATGTCATTGAGCATTCCAATTTCAGTTCCAGAGCGATTCGCCCAATGAGTCCTTGATATTTAGTCATTTTCAGCCAATTTTCTGGATTTTTGAAAATTTCACTTTTTTGTGAAAATATCCACTAAATGAGGGAATAATATGTGTGAGGGTACCCCAGGAGAGTTCCAAATGTGTGTGCGTAGAATATATATCCCACGGGGGGGAAATTGAAAAAAGTTGAAAAATTTTGTTTTTTGGACTTAGTCATTTTTCCGACGTTTATCAGACTTTCAGATAGGGCAAATGTCATTGAGCATTCCGATTTCAGTTCCAGATTGATTCGCCCAATGAGTCCTTGATATTTAGTCATTTTCAGCCAATTTTCTGGATTTTTGAAAATTTCACTTTTTTGTGAAAATATCCACTAAATGAGGGAATAATATGTGTGAGGGTACCCCAGGAGAGTTCCAAATGTGTGTGGGTAGAATATATATCCCACGGGGGGAAAATTGAAAAAAGTTGAAAAAACTTTTTTTTTGGACTTAGTCATTTTTCCGGCGTTTATCAGACTTTCAGATAGGGCAAATGTCAGAGAGCGTTCCAATTTCAGTTCCAGAGCGATTCGCTCAATGAGTCCTTGATATTTAGTCGTTTTCAGCCAATATTTTGGATTTTTGAAAATTTCACTATTTTGTGAAAATATCCACTAAATGAGGGAATATTATGTGTGAGGGTACCCCAGGAGAGTTAAAAATGTGTGTGGGTAGAATATATATCCCACGGGGGTAAAATTGAAAAAAGTTGAAAAAAATATTTTTTTGGACTTAGTCATTTTTCCGACGTTAATCAGACTTTCAGATAGGGCAAATGTCAGTGAGCGTTCCGATTTCAGTTCCAGAGCGATTCGCCCAATGAGTCCTTGATATTTAGTCGTTTTCAGCCAATATTTTGGATTTTTGAAAATTTCACTTTTTGGTGAAAATATCCACTAAATGAGGGAATAATATGTGTGAGGGTACCCCAGGAGAGTTCCAAATGTGTGTAGGTAGAATATATATCCCACGTGGGGAAAATTGAAAAAAGTTGAAAAACTTTTTTTTTTGGACTTAGTCATTTTTCCGGCGTTTATCAGACTTTCAGATAGGGCAAATGTCAGTGAGCGTTTCGATTTCAGTTCCAGAGCGATTCGCCCAATGAGTCCTTGATATTTAGTCGTTTTCAGCTAATTTTCTGGATTTTTGAAAATTTCACTTTTTTGTTAAAATATCCACTAAATGAGGGAATAATATGTGAGAGGGTACCCCAGGAGAGTTCCAAATGTGTGTGGGTAGAATATATATCCCACGGGGGGGAAATTGAAAAAAGTTGAAAAAACTTTTTTTTTGGACTTAGTCATTTTTCCGGCGTTTATCAGACTTTCAGATAGGGCAAATGTCAGTGAGCGTTCCGATTTCAGTTCCAGAGCGATTCGCCCAATGAGTCCTTGATATTTAGTCGTTTTCAGCCAATATTTTGGATTTTTGAAAATTTCACTTCTTTGTGAAAATATCCACTAAATGAGGGAATAATATGTGTGAGGGTACCCCAGGAGAGTTCCAAATGTGTGTGGGTAGAACATATATCCCACGTGGGGAAAATTGAAAAAAGTTGAAAAACTTTTTTTTTTGAACTTAGTCATTTTTCCGGCGTTTATCAGACTTTCAGATAGGGCAAATGTCAGTGAGCATTCCGATTTCAGTTCCAGAGCTATTCGCACAATGAGTCCTTGATATTTAGTCGTTTTCAGCCAATATTTTGGATTTTTGAAAATTTCACTTTTTTGTTAAAATATCCACTAAATGAGGGAATAATATGTGTGAGGGTACCCCAGGAGAGTTTCAAATGTGTGTGGGTAGAATATATATAGCACGGGGGGAAAATTGAAAAAAGTTGAAAAATTTTGTTTTTTGGACTTAGTCATTTTTCCGACGTTTATCAGACTTTCAGATCCGGCAAATGTCATTGAGCATTCCGATTTCAGTTCCAGAGCGATTCGCCCAATGAGTCCTTGATATTTAGTCGTTTTCAGCCAATATTTTGGATTTTTGAAAATTTCACTTTTTTCTGAAAATATCCACTAAATGAGGGAATAATATGTGTGAGGGTACCCCAGGAGAGTTCCAAATGTGTGTGGGTAGAATATATATCCCACGGGGGTAAAATTCAAAAAAGTTGAAAAAAATTTTTTTTTGGACTTAGTCATTTTTCCGACGTTAATCAGACTTTCAGATAGGGCAAATGTCAGTGAGCGTTCCGATTTCAGTTCCAGAGCGATTCGCCCAATAAGTCCTTGATATTTAGTCGTTTTCAGCCAATTTTCTGGATTTTTGAAAATTTCACTTTTTTGTGAAAATATCCACTAAATGAGGGAATAATATGTGTGAGGGTACCCCAGGAGAGTTCCAAATGTGTGTGGGTAGAATATATATAGCACGGGGGGAAAATTGAAAAAAGTTTAAAAATTTTGTTTTTTGGACTTAGTCATTTTTCCGACGTTTATCAGACTTTCAGATAGGGCAAATGTCATTGAGCATTCCGATTTCAGTTCCAGAGCGATTCGCCCAATGAGTCCTTGATATTTAGTCATTTTCAGCCAATTTTCTGGATTTTTGAAAATTTCACTTTTTTGTGAAAATATCCACTAAATGAGGGAATAATATGTGTGAGGGTACCCCAGGAGAGTTCCAAATGTGTGTGGGTAGAATATATATCCCACGGGGGGAAAATTGAAAAAAGTTGAAAAAACTTTTTTTTTGGACTTAGTCATTTTTCTGGCGTTTATCAGACTTTCAGATAGGGCAAATGTCAGTGAGCATTCCGATTTCAGTTCCCGAGCGATTCGCCCAATGAGTCCTTGATATTTAGTCGTTTTCAGCCAATATTTTGGATTTTTGAAAATTTCACTATTTTGTGAAAATATCCACTAAATGAGGGAATAATATGTGTGAGGGTACCCCAGGAGAGTTAAAAATGTGTGTGGGTAGAATATATATCCCACGGGGGTAAAATTGAAAAAAGTTGAAAAAAATATTTTTTTGGACTTAGTCATTTTTCCGACGTTAATCAGACTTTCAGATAGGGCAAATATCAGTGAGCGTTCCGATTTCAGTTCCAGAGCGATTCGCCCAATGAGTCCTTGATATTTAGTCGTTTTCAGCCAATATTTTGGATTTTTGAAAATTTCACTATTTTGTGAAAATATCCACTAAATGAGGGAATAATATGTGTGAGGGTACCCCAGGAGAGTTAAAAATGTGTGTGGGTAGAATATATATCCCACGGGGGTAAAATTGAAAAAAGTTAAAAAAAATTTTTTTTTGGACTGTCATTTTTCCGACGTTAATCAGACTTTCAGATAGGGCAAATGTCAGTGAGCGTTCCGATTTCAGTTCCAGAGCGATTCGCCCAATGAGTCCTTGATATTTAGTCGTTTTCAGCCAATATTTTGGATTTTTGAAAATTTCACTTTTTTGTGAAAATATCCACTAAATGAGGGAATAATATGTGTGAGGGTACCCCAGGAGAGTTCCAAATGTCTGTGGGTACAATATATATCCCACGGGGGTAAAATTGAAAAAAGTTGAAAAAATTTTTTTTTTGGACTTAGTCATTTTTCCGCCGTTAATCAGACTTTCAGATAGGGCAAATGTCAGTGAGCGTTCCGATTTCAGTTCCAGAGCGATTCGCCCAATGAGTCCTTGATATTTAGTCATTTTCAGCCAATATTTTGGATTTTTGAAAATTTCACTTTTTTGTGAAAATATCCACTAAATGAGGGAATAATATGTGTGAGGGTACCCCAGGAGAGTTTCAAATGTGTGTGGGTAGAATATATATAGCACGGGGGGAAAATTGAAAAAAGTTGAAAAATTTTGTTTTTTGGACTTAGTCATTTTTCCGACGTTTATCAGACTTTCAGATAGGGCAAATGTCATTGAGCATTCCGATTTCAGTTCCAGAGCGATTCGCCCAATGAGTCCTTGATATTTAGTCATTTTCAGCCAATTTTCTGGATTTTTGAAAATTTCACTTTTTTGTGAAAATATCCACTAAATGAGGGAATTATATGTGTGAGGGTACCCCAGGAGAGTTCCAAATGTGTGTGCGTAGAATATATATCCCACGGGGGGGAAATTGAAAAAAGTTGAAAAAACTTTTTTTTGGACTTAGTCATTTTTCCGGCGTTTATCAGACTTTCAGATAGGGCAAATGTCAGTGAGCGTTCCGATTTCAGTTCCAGAGCGATTCGCCCAATGAGTCCTTGATATTTAGTCGTTTTCAGCCAATATTTTGGATTTTTGAAAATTTCACTTTTTTGTTAAAATATCCACTAAATGAGGGAATAATATGTGTGAGGGTACCCCAGGAGAGTTTCAAATGTGTGTGGGTAGAATATATATAGCACGGGGGGAAAATTGAAAAAAGTTGAAAAATTTTGTTTTTTGGACTTAGTCATTTTTCCGACGTTTATCAGACTTTCAGATAGGGCAAATGTCATTGAGCATTCCGATTTCAGTTCCAGATTGATTCGCCCAATGAGTCCTTGATATTTAGTCATTTTCAGCCAATTTTCTGGATTTTTGAAAATTTCACTTTTTTGTGAAAATATCCACTAAATGAGGGAATAATATGTGTGAGGGTACCCCAGGAGAGTTCCAAATGTGTGTGGGTAGAATATATATCCCACGGGGGGGAAATTGAAAAAAGTTGAAAAAACTTTTTTTTTGGACTTAGTCATTTTTCCGGCGTTTATCAGACTTTCAGATAGGGCAAATGTCAGAGAGCGTTCCAATTTCAGTTCCAGAGCGATTCGCCCAATGAGTCCTTGATATTTAGTCGTTTTCAGCCAATATTTTGGATTTTTGAAAATTTCACTATTTTGTGAAAATATCCACTAAATGAGGGAATAATATGTGTGAGGGTACCCCAGGAGAGTTAAAAATGTGTGTGGGTAGAATATATATCCCACGGGGGTAAAATTGAAAAAAGTTGAAAAAAATATTTTTTTGGACTTAGTCATTTTTCCGACGTTAATCAGACTTTCAGATAGGGCAAATGTCAGTGAGCGTTCCGATTTCAGTTCCAGAGCGATTCGCCCAATGAGTCCTTGATATTTAGTCGTTTTCAGCCAATATTTTGGATTTTTGAAAATTTCACTTTTTGGTGAAAATATCCACTAAATGAGGGAATAATATGTGTGAGGGTACCCCAGGAGAGTTCCAAATGTGTGTAGGTAGAATATATATCCCACGTGGGGAAAATTGAAAAAAGTTGAAAAACTTTTTTTTTTGGACTTAGTCATTTTTCCGGCGTTTATCAGACTTTCAGATAGGGCAAATGTCAGTGAGCGTTTCGATTTCAGTTCCAGAGCGATTCGCCCAATGAGTCCTTGATATTTAGTCATTTTCAGCCAATTTTCTGGATTTTTGAAAATTTCACTTTTTTGTGAAAATATCCACTAAATGAGGGAATAATATGTGTGAGGGTACCCCAGGAGAGTTTCAAATGTGTGTGGGTAGAATATATATAGCACGGGGGGAAAATTGAAAAAAGTTGAAAAATTTTGTTTTTTGGACTTAGTCATTTTTCCGACGTTTATCAGACTTTCAGATAGGGCAAATGTCATTGAGCATTCCGATTTCAGTTCCAGAGCGATTCGCCCAATGAGTCCTTGATATTTAGTCATTTTCAGCCAATTTTCTGGATTTTTGAAAATTTCACTTTTTTGTGAAAATATCCACTAAATGAGGGAATAATATGTGTGAGGGTACCCCAGGAGAGTTCCAAATGTGTGTGGGTAGAATATATATCCCACGGGGGGAAAATTGAAAAAAGTTGAAAAAACTTTTTTTTGGACTTAGTCATTTTTCCGGCGTTTATCAGACTTTCAGATAGGGCAAATGTCAGTGAGCGTTCCGATTTCAGTTCCAGAGCGATTCGCCCAATGAGTCCTTGATATTTAGTCGTTTTCAGCCAATATTTTGGATTTTTGAAAATTTCACTTTTTTGTTAAAATATCCACTAAATGAGGGAATAATATGTGTGAGGGTACCCCAGGAGAGTTTCAAATGTGTGTGGGTAGAATACATATAGCACGGGGGGAAAATTGAAAAAAGTTGAAAAATTTTGTTTTTTGGACTTAGTCATTTTTCCGACGTTTATCAGACTTTCAGATAGGGCAAATGTCATTGAGCATTCCGATTTCAGTTCCAGATTGATTCGCCCAATGAGTCCTTGATATTTAGTCATTTTCAGCCAATTTTCTGGATTTTTGAAAATTTCACTTTTTTGTGAAAATATCCACTAAATGAGGGAATAATATGTGTGAGGGTACCCCAGGAGAGTTCCAAATGTGTGTGGGTAGAATATATATCCCACGGGGGGAAAATTGAAAAAAGTTGAAAAAACTTTTTTTTTGGACTTAGTCATTTTTCCGGCGTTTATCAGACTTTCAGATAGGGCAAATGTCAGAGAGCGTTCCAATTTCAGTTCCAGAGCGATTCGCCCAATGAGTCCTTGATATTTAGTCGTTTTCAGCCAATATTTTGGATTTTTGAAAATTTCACTATTTTGTGAAAATATCCACTAAATGAGGGAATAATATGTGTGAGGGTACCCCAGGAGAGTTAAAAATGTGTGTGGGTAGAATATATATCCCACGGGGGTAAAATTGAAAAAAGTTGAAAAAAATATTTTTTTGGACTTAGTCATTTTTCCGACGTTAATCAGACTTTCAGATAGGGCAAATGTCAGTGAGCGTTCCGATTTCAGTTCCAGAGCGATTCGCCCAATGAGTCCTTGATATTTAGTCGTTTTCAGCCAATATTTTGGATTTTTGAAAATTTCACTTTTTGGTGAAAATATCCACTAAATGAGGGAATAATATGTGTGAGGGTACCCCAGGAGAGTTCCAAATGTGTGTAGGTAGAATATATATCCCACGTGGGGAAAATTGAAAAAAGTTGAAAAACTTTTTTTTTTGGACTTAGTCATTTTTCCGGCGTTTATCAGACTTTCAGATAGGGCAAATGTCAGTGAGCGTTTCGATTTCAGTTCCAGAGCGATTCGCCCAATGAGTCCTTGATATTTAGTCGTTTTCAGCCAATTTTCTGGATTTTTGAAAATTTCACTTTTTTGTGAAAATATCCACTAAATGAGGGAATAATATGTGTGAGGGTACCCCAGGAGAGTTTCAAATGTGTGTGGGTAGAATATATATCCCACGGGGGTAAAATTGAAAAAAGTTGAAAAAAATATTTTTTTGGACTTAGTCATTTTTCCGACGTTAATCAGACTTTCAGATAGGGCAAATGTCATTGAGCATTCCGATTTCAGTTCCAGAGCGATTCGCCCAATGAGTCCTTGATATTTAGTCATTTTCAGCCAATTTTCTGGATTTTTGAAAATTTCACTTTTTTGTGAAAATATCCACTAAATGAGGGAATAATATGTGTGAGGGTACCCCAGGAGAGTTCCAAATGTGTGTGGGTAGAATATATATCCCACGGGGGGAAAATTGAAAAAAGTTGAAAAAACTTTTTTTTTGGACTTAGTCATTTTTCTGGCGTTTATCAGACTTTCAGATAGGGCAAATGTCAGTGAGCATTCCGATTTCAGTTCCCGAGCGATTCGCCCAATGAGTCCTTGATATTTAGTCGTTTTCAGCCAATATTTTGGATTTTTGAAAATTTCACTATTTTGTGAAAATATCCACTAAATGAGGGAATAATATGTGTGAGGGTACCCCAGGAGAGTTAAAAATGTGTGTGGGTAGAATATATATCCCACGGGGGTAAAATTGAAAAAAGTTGAAAAAAATATTTTTTTGGACTTAGTCATTTTTCCGACGTTAATCAGACTTTCAGATAGGGCAAATATCAGTGAGCATTCCGATTTCAGTTCCAGAGCGATTCGCCCAATGAGTCCTTGATATTTAGTCGTTTTCAGCCAATATTTTGGATTTTTGAAAATTTCACTATTTTGTGAAAATATCCACTAAATGAGGGAATAATATGTGTGAGGGTACCCCAGGAGAGTTAAAAATGTGTGTGGGTAGAATATATATCCCACGGGGGTAAAATTGAAAAAAGTTGAAAAAAATTTTTTTTTGGACTGTCATTTTTCCGACGTTAATCAGACTTTCAGATAGGGCAAATGTCAGTGAGCGTTCCGATTTCAGTTCCAGAGCGATTCGCCCAATGAGTCCTTGATATTTAGTCGTTTTCAGCCAATATTTTGGATTTTTGAAAATTTCACTTTTTTGTGAAAATATCCACTAAATGAGGGAATAATATGTGTGAGGGTACCCCAGGAGAGTTCCAAATGTCTGTGGGTAGAATATATATCCCACAGGGGTAAAATTGAAAAAAGTTGAAAAAATTTTTTTTTTGGACTTAGTCATTTTTCCGACGTTAATCAGACTTTCAGATAGGGCAAATGTCAGTGAGCGTTCCGATTTCAGTTCCAGAGCGATTCGCCCAATGAGTCCTTGATATTTACTCATTTTCAGCCAATATTTTGGATTTTTGAAAATTTCACTTTTTGGTGAAAATATCCACTAAATGAGGGAATAATATGTGTGAGGGTACCCCAGGAGAGTTCCAAATGTGTGTAGGTAGAATATATATCCCACGTGGGGAAAATTGAAAAAAGTTGAAAACTTTTTTTTTTGGACTTAGTCATTTTTCCGGCGTTTATCAGACTTTCAGATAGGGCAAATGTCAGTGAGCGTTTCGATTTCAGTTCCAGAGCGATTCGCCCAATGAGTCCTTGATATTTAGTCGTTTTCAGCCAATTTTCTGGATTTTTGAAAATTTCACTTTTTTGTTAAAATATCCACTAAATGAGGGAATAATATGTGTGAGGGTACCCCAGGAGAGTTCCAAATGTGTGTGGGTAGAATATATATCCCACGGGGGGGAAATTGAAAAAAGTTGAAAAAACTTTTTTTTTGGACTTAGTCATTTTTCCGGCGTTTATCAGACTTTCAGATAGGGCAAATGTCAGTGAGCGTTCCGATTTCAGTTCCAGAGCGATTCGCCCAATGAGTCCTTGATATTTAGTCGTTTTCAGCCAATATTTTGGATTTTTGAAAATTTCACTTTTTTGTGAAAATATCCACTAAATGAGGGAATAATATGTGTGAGGGTACCCCAGGAGAGTTTCAAATGTGTGTGGGTAGAATATATATAGCACGGGGGGAAAATTGAAAAAAGTTGAAAAATTTTGTTTTTTGGACTTAGTCATTTTTCCGACGTTTATCAGACTTTCAGATAGGGCAAATGTCATTGAGCATTCCGATTTCAGTTCCAGAGCGATTCGCCCAATGAGTCCTTGATATTTAGTCATTTTCAGCCAATTTTCTGGATTTTTGAAAATTTCACTTTTTTGTGAAAATATCCACTAAATGAGGGAATAATATGTGTGAGGGTACCCCAGGAGAGTTCCAAATGTGTGTGGGTAGAATATATAACCCACGGGGGGAAAATTGAAAAAAGTTGAAAAAACTTTTTTTTTGGACTTAGTCATTTTTCCGGCGTTTATCAGACTTTCAGATAGGGCAAATGTCAGTGAGCATTCTGATTTCAGTTCCAGAGCGATTCGCCCAATGAGTCCTTGATATTTAGTCGTTTTCAGCCAATAATTTGGATTTTTGAAAATTTCACTTTTTTCTGAAAATATCCACTAAATGAGGGAATAATATGTGTGAGGGTACCCCAGGAGAGTTCCAAATGTGTGTGGGTAGAATATATATCCCACGGGGGTAAAATTGAAAAAAGTTGAAAAAACTTTTTTTTTGGACTTAGTCATTTTTCCGGCGTTTATCAGACTTTCAGATAGGGCAAATGTCAGTGAGCATTCTGATTTCAGTTCCAGAGCGATTCGCCCAATGAGTCCTTGATATTTAGTCGTTTTCAGCCAATATTTAGGATTTTTGAAAATTTCACTTTTTTCTGAAAATATCCACTAAATGAGGGAATAATATGTGTGAGGGTACCCCAGGAGAGTTCCAAATGTGTGTGGGTAGAATATATATCCCACGGGGGTAAAATTCAAAAAAGTTGAAAAAAATTTTTTTTTGGACTTAGTCATTTTTCCGACGTTTATCAGACTTTCAGATAGGGCAAATGTCATTGAGCATTCCGATTTCAGTTCCAGAGCGATTCGCCCAATGAGTCCTTGATATTTAGTCATTTTCAGCCAATTTTCTGGATTTTTGAAAATTTCACTTTTTTGTGAAAATATCCACTAAATGAGGGAATAATATGTGTGAGGGTACCCCAGGAGAGTTCCAAATGTGTGTGGGTAGAATATATATCCCACGGGGGGAAAATTGAAAAAAGTTGAAAAAACTTTTTTTTTGGACTTAGTCATTTTTCTGGCGTTTATCAGACTTTCAGATAGGGCAAATGTCAGTGAGCATTCCGATTTCAGTTCCCGAGCGATTCGCCCAATGAGTCCTTGATATTTAGTCGTTTTCAGCCAATATTTTGGATTTTTGAAAATTTCACTATTTTGTGAAAATATCCACTAAATGAGGGAATAATATGTGTGAGGGTACCCCAGGAGAGTTAAAAATGTGTGTGGGTAGAATATATATCCCACGGGGGTAAAATTGAAAAAAGTTGAAAAAAATATTTTTTTGGACTTAGTCATTTTTCCGACGTTAATCAGACTTTCAGATAGGACAAATGTCAGTGAGCATTCCGATTTCAGTTCCCGAGCGATTTGCCCAATGAGTCCTTGATATTTAGTCGTTTTCAGCCAATATTTTGGATTTTTGAAAATTTCACTTTTTTGTGAAAATATCCACTAAATGAGGGAATAATATGTGTGAGGGTACCCCAGGAGAGTTCCAAATGTGTGTGGGTAGAATATATATCCCACGGGGGTAAAATTGAAAAAAGTTGCAAAAAATTTTTTTTTGGACCTAGTCATTTTTCCGGCGTTAATCAGACTTTCAGATAGGGCAAATGTCAGTGAGCGTTCCAATTTCAGTTCCAGAGCGATTCGCCCAATGAGTCCTTGATATTTAGTCGTTTTCAGCCAATTTTCTGGATTTTTGAAAATTTCACTTTTTTGTGAAAATATCCACTAAATGAGGGAATAATATGTGTGAGGGTACCCCAGGAGAGTTCCAAATGTGTGTGGGTAGAATATATATCCCAGGGGGGAAAATTGAAAAAAGTTGAAAGAACTTTTTTTTTGGACTTAGTCATTTTTCCGGCGTTTATCAGACTTTCAGATAGGGCAAATGTCAGTGAGCAGTCCGATTTCAGTTCCAGAGCTATTCGCACAATGAGTCCTTGATAGTTAGTCGTTTTCAGCCAATATTTTGGATTTTTGAAAATTTCACTTTTTTGTTAAAATATCCACTAAATGAGGGAATAATATGTGTGAGGGTACCCCAGGAGAGTTTCAAATGTGTGTGGGTAGAATATATATAGCACGGGGGAAAAATTGAAAAAAGTTGAAAAATTTTGTTTTTTGGACTTAGTCATTTTTCCGACGTTTATCAGACTTTCAGATAGGGCAAATGTCAGTGAGCGTTCCAATTTCAGTTCCAGAGCGATTCGCCCAATGAGTCCTTGATATTTAGTCGTTTTCAGCAAATATTTTGGATTTTTGAAAATTTCACTTTTTTGTGAAAATATCCACTAAATGAGGGAATAATATGTGTGAGGGTACCCCAGGAGAGTTCCAAATGTGTGTAGGTAGAATATATATCCCACGTGGGGAAAATTGAAAAAAGTTGAAAAACTTTTTTTTTTGGACTTAGTCATTTTTCCGGCGTTTATCAGACTTTCAGATAGGGCAAATGTCAGTGAGCGTTCCGATTTCAGTTCCAGAGCGATTCGCCCAATGAGTCCTTGATATTTAGTCGTTTTCAGCCAATTTTCGGGATTTTTGAAAATTTCACTTTTTTGTGAAAATATCCACTAAATGAGGGAATAATATGTGTGAGGGTACCCCAGGAGAGTTCCAAATGTGTGTGGGTAGAATATATATCCCACGAGGGGAAAATTGAAAAAAGTTGAAAAAACTTTTTTTTTGGACTTAGTCATTTTTCCGACGTTTATCAGACTTTCAGATAGGGCAAATGTCAGTGAGCGTTCCGATTTCAGTTCCAGAGCGATTCGCCCAATGAGTCCTTGATATTTAGTCGTTTTCAGCCAATATTTTGGATTTTTGAAAATTTCACTTTTTTGTGAAAATATCCACTAAATGAGGGAATAATATGTGTGAGGGAACCCCAGGAGAGTTCCAAATGTGAGTAGGTAGAATATATATCCCACGTGGGGAAAATTGAAAAAAGTTGAAAGAACTTTTTTTTTGGACTTAGTCATTTTTCCGGCGTTTATCAGACTTTCAGATAGGGCAAATGTCAGTCAGCATTCCGATTTCAGTTCCAGAGCTATTCGCACAATGAGTCCTTGATAGTTAGTCGTTTTCAGCCAATATTTTGGATTTTTGAAAATTTCACTTTTTTGTTAAAATATCCACTAAATGAGGGAATAATATGTGTGAGGGTACCCCAGGAGAGTTTCAAATGTGTGTGGGTAGAATATATATAGCACGGGGGGAAAATTGAAAAAAGTTGAAAAATTTTGTTTTTTGGACTTAGTCATTTTTCCGACGTTTATCAGACTTTCAGATAGGGCAAATGTCAGTGAGCGTTCCGATTTCAGTTCCAGAGCGATTCGCCCAATGAGTCCTTGATATTTAGTCGTTTTCAGCCAATTTTCGGGATTTTTGAAAATTTCACTTTTTTGTGAAAATATCCACTAAATGAGGGAATAATATGTGTGAGGGTACCCCAGGAGAGTTCCAAATGTGTGTGGGTAGAATATATATCCCACGAGGGGAAAATTGAAAAAAGTTGAAAAAACTTTTTTTTTGGACTTAGTCATTTTTCCAACGTTTATCAGACTTTCAGATAGGGCAAATGTCAGTGAGCGTTCCGATTTCAGTTCCAGAGCGATTCGCCCAATGAGTCCTTGATATTTAGTCGTTTTCAGCCAATATTTTGGATTTTTGAAAATTTCACTTTTTTGTGAAAATATCCACTAAATGAGGGAATAATACGTGTGCGGGTACCCCAGGAGAGTTCCAAATGTGTGTGGGTAGAATATATATCCCACGGGGGTAAAATTGAAAAAAGTTGAAAAACTTTTTTTTTTGGACTTAGTCATTTTTCCGACGTTTATCAGACTTTCAGATAGGGCAAATGTCAGTGAGCGTTCCGATTTCAGTTCCAGGCGATTCGCCCAATGAGTCCTTGATATTTAGTCGTTTTCAGCCAATATTTTGGATTTTTGAAAATTTCACTTTTTTGTGAAAATATCCACTAAATGAGGGAATAATATGTGTGAGGGTACCCCAGGAGAGTTTCAAATGTGTGTGGGTAGAATATATATAGCACGGGGGGAAAATTGAAAAAAGTTGAAAAATTTTGTTTTTTGGACTTAGTCATTTTTCCGACGTTTATCAGACTTTCAGATAGGGCAAATGTCAGTGAGCGTTCCGATTTCAGTTCCAGAGCGATTCGCCCAATGAGTCCTTGATATTTAGTCGTTTTCAGCCAATATTTTGAATTTTTGAAAATTTCACTTTTTTGTGAAAATATCCACTAAATGAGGGAATAATATGTGTGAGGGTACCCCAGGAGAGTTCCAAATGTGTGTGGGTAGAATATATATCCCACGGGGTAAAATTGAAAAAAGTTGAAAAAAAATTTTTTTTGGACTTAGTCATTTTTCCGACGTTAATCAGACTTTCAGATAGGGCAAATGTCAGTGAGCGTTCCGATTTCAGTTCCAGAGCGATTCGCCCAATGAGTCCTTGATATTTAGTCGTTTTCAGCCAATATTTAGGATTTTTGAAAATTTCACTTTTTTGTGAAAATATCCACTAAATGAGGGAATAATATGTGTGAGGGTGCCCCAGGAGAGTTCCAAATGTGTGTGGGTAGAAAATATATCCCACGGGGGTAAAATTGAAAAAAGTTGAAAAAAATTTTTTTTTGGACTTAGTCATTTTTCCGACGTTAATCAGACTTTCAGATAGGGCAAATGTCAGTGAGCGTTCCGATTTCAGTTCCAGAGCGATTCGCCCAATGAGTCCTTGATATTTAGTCGTTTTCAGCCAATATTTAGGATTTTTGAAATTTTCACTTTTTTGTGAAAATATCCACTAAATGAGGGAATAATATGTGTGATGGTACCCCAGGAGAGTTCCAAATGTGTGTAGGTAGAATATATATCCCACGTGGGGAAAATTGAAAAAAGTTGAAAAACATTTTTTTTTGGACTTAGTCATTTTTCCGGCGTTTATCAGACTTTCAGATAGGGCAAATGTCAGTGAGCGTTCCGATTTCAGTTCCAGGCGATTCGCCCAATGAGTCCTTGATATTTAGTCGTTTTCAGCCAATATTTTGGATTTTTGAAAATTTCACTTTTTTGTGAAAATATCCACTAAATGAGGGAATAATATGTGTGCGGGTACCCCAGGAGAGTTCCAAATGTGTGTGGGTAGAATATATATCCCACGGGGGTAAAATTGAAAAAAGTTGCAAAAAATTTTTTTTTGGACCTAGTCATTTTTCCGGCGTTAATCAGACTTTCAGATAGGGCAAATGTCAGTGAGCGTTCCGATTTCAGTTCCAGAGCGATTCGCCCAATGAGTCCTTGATATTTAGTCGTTTTCAGCCAATTTTCGGGATTTTTGAAAATTTCACTTTTTTGTGAAAATATCCACTAAATGAGGGAATAATATGTGTGAGGGTACCCCAGGAGAGTTCCAAATGTGTGTGGGTAGAATATATATCCCACGAGGGGAAAATTGAAAAAAGTTGAAAAAACTTTTTTTTTGGAGTTAGTCATTTTTCCAACGTTTATCAGACTTTCAGATAGGGCAAATGTCAGTGAGCGTTCCGATTTCAGTTCCAGAGCGATTCGCCCAATGAGTCCTTGATATTTAGTCGTTTTCAGCCAATATTTTGGATTTTTGAAAATTTCACTTTTTTGTGAAAATATCCACTAAATGAGGGAATAATACGTGTGCGGGTACCCCAGGAGAGTTCCAAATGTGTGTGGGTAGAATATATATCCCACGGGGGTAAAATTGAAAAAAGTTGAAAAACTTTTTTTTTTGGACTTAGTCATTTTTCCGACGTTTATCAGACTTTCAGATAGGGCAAATGTCAGTGAGCGTTCCGATTTCAGTTCCAGGCGATTCGCCCAATGAGTCCTTGATATTTAGTCGTTTTCAGCCAATATTTTGGATTTTTGAAAATTTCACTTTTTTGTGAAAATATCCACTAAATGAGGGAATAATATGTGTGAGGGTACCCCAGGAGAGTTCCAAATGTGTGTGGGTAGAATATATATCCCACGGGGTAAAATTGAAAAAAGTTGAAAAAAAATTTTTTTTGGACTTAGTCATTTTTCCGACGTTAATCAGACTTTCAGATAGGGCAAATGTCAGTGAGCGTTCCGATTTCAGTTCCAGAGCGATTCGCCCAAAGACTCCTTGATATTTAGTCGTTTTCAGCCAATTTTCGGGATTTTTGAAAATTTCACTTTTTTGTGAAAATATCCACTAAATGAGGGAATAATATGTGTGAGGGTACCCCAGGAGAGTTCCAAATGTGTGTGGGTAGAATATATATCCCACGAGGGGAAAATTGAAAAAAGTTGAAAAAACTTTTTTTTTGGACTTAGTCATTTTTCCAACGTTTATCAGACTTTCAGATAGGGCAAATGTCAGTGAGCGTTCCGATTTCAGTTCCAGAGCGATTCGCCCAATGAGTCCTTGATATTTAGTCGTTTTCAGCCAATATTTTGGATTTTTGAAAATTTCACTTTTTTGTGAAAATATCCACTAAATGAGGGAATAATACGTGTGCGGGTACCCCAGGAGAGTTCCAAATGTGTGTGGGTAGAATATATATCCCATGGGGGGTAAAATTGAAAAAAGTTGAAAAACATTTTTTTTTGGACTTAGTCATTTTTCCGGCGTTTATCAGACTTTCAGATAGGGCAAATGTCAGTGAGCGTTCCGATTTCAGTTCCAGAGCGATTCGCCCAATGAGTCCTTGATATTTAGTCGTTTTCAGCCAATATTTTGGATTTTTGAAAATTTCACTTTTTTGTGAAAATATCCACTAAATGAGGGAATAATATGTGTGCGGGTACCCCAGGAGAGTTCCAAATGTGTGTGGGTAGAATATATATCCCACGGGGGTAAAATTGAAAAAAGTTGAAAAAAATTTTTTTTTGGACCTAGTCATTTTTCCGGCGTTAATCAGACTTTCAGATAGGGGAAATGTCAGTGAGCGTTCCAATTTCAGTTCCAGAGCGATTCGCCCAATGAGTCCTTGATATTTAGTCGTTTTCAGCCAATTTTCTGGATTTTTGAAAATTTCACTTTTTTGTGAAAATATCCACTAAATGAGGGAATAATATGTGTGAGGGTACCCCAGGAGAGTTCCAAATGTGTGTGGGTAGAATATATATCCCACGAGGGGAAAATTGAAAAAAGTTGAAAAAACTTTTTTTTTGGACTTAGTCATTTTTCCGACGTTTATCAGACTTTCAGATAGGGCAAATGTCAGTGAGCGTTCCGATTTCAGTTCCAGAGCGATTCGCCCAATGAGTCCTTGATATTTAGTCGTTTTCAGCCAATATTTTGGATTTTTGAAAATTTCACTTTTTTGTGAAAATATCCACTAAATGAGGGAATAATATGTGTGAGGGAACCCCAGGAGAGTTCCAAATGTGTGTGGGTAGAATATATATCCCACGTGGGGAAAATTGAAAAAAGTTGAAAAACATTTTTTTTTGGACTTAGTCATTTTTCCGGCGTTTATCAGACTTTCAGATAGGGCAAATGTCAGTGAGCGTTCCGATTTCAGTTCCAGGCGATTCGCCCAATGAGTCCTTGATATTTAGTCGTTTTCAGCCAATATTTTGGATTTTTGAAAATTTCACTTTTTTGTGAAAATATCCACTAAATGAGGGAATAATATGTGTGCGGGTACCCCAGGAGAGTTCCAAATGTGTGTGGGTAGAATATATATCCCACGGGGGTAAAATTGAAAAAAGTTGCAAAAAATTTTTTTTTGGACCTAGTCATTTTTGCGGCGTTAATCAGACTTTCAGATAGGGCAAATGTCAGTGAGCGTTCCAATTTCAGTTCCAGAGCGATTCGCCCAATGAGTCCTTGATATTTAGTCGTTTTCAGCCAATTTTCTGGATTTTTGAAAATTTCACTTTTTTGTGAAAATATCCACTAAATGAGGGAATAATATGTGTGAGGGTACCCCAGGAGAGTTCCAAATGTGTGTGGGTAGAATATATATCCCAGGGGGGAAAATTGAAAAAAGTTGAAAGAACTTTTTTTTTGGACTTAGTCATTTTTCCGGCGTTTATCAGACTTTCAGATAGGGCAAATGTCAGTGAGCATTCCGATTTCAGTTCCAGAGCTATTCGCACAATGAGTCCTTGATAGTTAGTCGTTTTCAGCCAATATATTGGATTTTTGAAAATTTCACTTTTTTGTTAAAATATCCACTAAATGAGGGAATAATATGTGTGAGGGTACCCCAGGAGAGTTTCAAATGTGTGTGGGTAGAATATATATAGCACGGGGGGAAAATTGAAAAAAGTTGAAAAATTTTGTTTTTTGGACTTAGTCATTTTTCCGACGTTTATCAGACTTTCAGATAGGGCAAATGTCAGTGAGCGTTCCGATTTCAGTTCCAGAGCGATTCGCCCAATGAGTTCTTTATATTTAATCATTTTCAGCCAATATTTTGGATTTTTGAAAATTTCACTTTTTTGTGAAAATATCCACTAAATGAGGGAATAATATGTGTGAGGGAACCCCAGGAGAGTTCCAAATGTGTGTGGGTAGAATATATATCCCACGGGGGTAAAATTGAAAAAAGTTGAAAAAATTTTTTTTTGGACCTAGTCATTTTTCCGGCGTTTATCAGACTTTCAGATAGGGCAAATGTCAGTGAGCGTTCCGATTTCAGTTCCAGAGCGATTCGCCCAATGAGTCCTTGATATTTAGTCGTTTTCAGCCAATATTTTGGATTTTTGAAAATTTCACTTTTTTGTGAAAATATCCACTAAATGAGGGAATAATATGTGTGAGGGTACCCCAGGAGAGTTCCAAATGTGTGTGGGTAGAATATATATCCCACGGGGGTAAAATTGAAAAAAGTTGAAAAACTTTTTTTTTTGGTCTTAGTCATTTTTCCGGCGTTTATCAGACTTTCAGACAGGGCAAATGTCAGTGAGCGTTCCGATTTCAGTTCCAGAGCGATTCGCCCAATGAGTCCTTGATATTTAGTTGTTTTCAGCCAATTTTCTGGATTTTTGAAAATTTCACTTTTTTGTGAAAATATCCACTAAATGAGGGAATAATATGTGTGAGGGTAACCCAGGAGAGTTCCAAATGTGTGTGGGTAGAATATATATCCCACGGGGGTAAAATTGAAAAAAGTTGAAAAAACTTTTTTTTTGGACTTAGTCATTTTTCCGATGTTTATCAGACTTTCAGATAGGGCAAATGTCAGTGAGCGTTCCGATTTCAGTACCAGGCGATTCGCCCAATGACTCCTTGATATTTAGTCGTTTTCAGCCAATATTTTGGATTTTTGAAAATTTCACTTTTTTGTGAAAATATCCACTAAATGAGGGAATAATATGTGTGCGGGTACCCCAGGAGAGTTCCAAATGTGTGTGGGTAGAATATATATCCCACAGGGGTAAAATTGAAAAAAGTTGAAAAAAATTTTTTTTTGGACCTAGTCATTTTTCCGGCGTTAATCAGACTTTCAGATAGGGGAAATGTCAGTGAGCGTTCCAATTTCAGTTCCAGAGCGATTCGCCCAATGAGTCCTTGATATTTAGCCATTTTCAGCCAATTTTCTGGATTTTTGAAAATTTCACTTTTTTGTGAAAATATCCACTAAATGAGGGAATAATATGTGTGAGGGTACCCCAGGAGAGTTCCAAATGTGTGTGGGTAGAATATATATCCCACGGGGGTAAAATTGAAAAAAGTTGAAACAACTTTTTTTTTGGACTTAGTCATTTTTCCGACGTTTATCAGTCTTTCAGATAGGGGAAATGTCAGTGAGCATTCCGATTTCAGTTCCAGAGCGATTCGCCCAATGAGTCCTTGATATTTAGTCATTTTCAGCCAATTTTCTGGATTTTTGAAAATTTCACTTTTTTGTGAAAATATCCACTAAATGAGGGAATAATATGTGTGAGGGTACCCCAGGAGAGTTCCAAATGTGTGTGGGTAGAATATATATCCCACGGGGGTAAAATTGAAAAAAGTTGAAAAACTTTTTTTTTTGGTCTTAGTCATTTTTCCGGCGTTTATCAGACTTTCAGACAGGGCAAATGTCAGTGAGCGTTCCGATTTCAGTTCCAGAGCGATTCGCCCAATGAGTCCTTGATATTTAGTCGTTTTCAGCCAATTTTCTGGATTTTTGAAAATTCCACTTTTTTGTGAAAATATCCACTAAATGAGGGAATAATATGTGTGAGGGTACCCCAGGAGAGTTTCAAATGTGTGTGGGTAGAATATATATAGCACGGGGGGGAAATTGAAAAAAGTTGAAAAATTTTGTTTTTTGGACTTAGTCATTTTTCCGACGTTTATCAGACTTTCAGATAGGGCAAATGTCATTGAGCATTCCGATTTCAGTTCCAGAGCGATTCGCCCAATGAGTTCTTGATATTTAATCGTTTTCAGCCAATATTTTGGATTTTTGAAAATTTCACTTTTTTGTGAAAATATCCACTAAATGAGGGAATAATATGTGTGAGGGTACCCCAGGAGAGTTCCAAATGTGTGTGGGTAGAATATATATCCCACGGGGGTAAAATTGAAAAAAGTTGAAACAACTTTTTTTTTGGACTTAGTCATTTTTCCGACGTTTATCAGTCTTTCAGATAGGGGAAATGTCAGTGAGCATTCCGATTTCAGTTCCAGAGCGATTCGCCCAATGAGTCCTTGATATTTAGTCATTTTCAGCCAATTTTCTGGATTTTTGAAAATTTCACTTTTTTGTGAAAATATCCACTAAATGAGGGAATAATATGTGTGAGGGTACCCCAGGAGAGTTCCAAATGTGTGTGAGTAGAATATAAATCCCAAGAGGGGAAAATTGAAAAAAGTTGAAAAAACTTTTTTTTTGGACTTAGTCATTTTTCCGACGTTTATCAGACTTTCAGATAGGGCAAATGTCAGTGAGCGTTCCGATTTCAGTTCCAGGCGATTCGCCCAATGACTCCTTGATATTTAGTCGTTTTCAGCCAATATTTTGGATTTTTGAATATTTCACTTTTTTGTGAAAATATCCAGTAAATGAGGGAATAATATGTGTGCGGGTACCCCAGGAGAGTTCCAAATGTGTGTGGGTAGAATATATATCCCACGGGGGTAAAATTGAAAAAAGTTGAAAAAAATTTTTTTTTGGACCTAGTCATTTTTCCGGCGTTAATCAGACTTTCAGATAGGGGAAATGTCAGTGAGCGTTCCAATTTCAGTTCCAGAGCGATTCGCCCAATGAGTCCTTGATATTTAGCCGTTTTCAGCCAATTTTCTGGATTTTTGAAAATTTCACTTTTTTGTGAAAATATCCACTAAATGAGGGAATAATATGTGTGAGGGTACCCCAGGAGAGTTCCAAATGTGTGTGGGTAGAATATATATCCCACGGGGGTAAAATTGAAAAAAGTTGAAACAACTTTTTTTTTGGACTTAGTCATTTTTCCGACGTTTATCAGTCTTTCAGATAGGGGAAATGTCAGTGAGCATTCCGATTTCAGTTCCAGAGCGATTCGCCCAATGAGTCCTTGATATTTAGTCATTTTCAGCCAATTTTCTGGATTTTTGAAAATTTCACTTTTTTGTGAAAATATCCACTAAATGAGGGAATAATATGTGTGAGGGTACCCCAGGAGAGTTCCAAATGTGTGTGAGTAGAATACAAATCCCAAGAGGGGAAAATTGAAAAAAGTTGAAAAAACTTTTTTTTTGGACTTAGTCATTTTTCCGGCGTTTATCAGACTTTCAGATAGGGCAAATGTCAGTGAGCGTTCCGATTTCAGTTCCAGAGCGATTCGCCCAATGAGTCCTTGATATTTAGTTGTTTTCAGCCAATATTTTGGATTTTTGAAAATTTCACTTTTTTGTGAAAATATCCACTAAATGACGGAATAATATGTGTGAGGGTACCCCAGGAGAGTTCCAAATGTGTGTGGGTAGAATATATATCCCACGAGGGGAAAAAAGTTGAAAAAACTTTTTTTTTGGACTTAGTCATTTTTCCGACGTTTATCAGACTTTCAGATAGGGCAAATGTCAGTGAGCGTTCCGATTTCAGTTCCAGGCGATTCGCGTAATGACTCCTTGATATTTAGTCGTTTTCAGCCAATATTTTGGATTTTTGAAAATTTCACTTTTTTGTGAAAATATCCACTAAATGAGGGAATAATATGTGTGCGGGTACCCCAGGAGAGTTGCAAATGTGTGTGGGTAGAATTTATATCCCACGGGGGTAAAATTGAAAAAAGTTGAAAAAAA
Organism: Phyllobates terribilis; assembly: GCF_046119375.1. NCBI lineage: Eukaryota > Metazoa > Chordata > Amphibia > Anura > Dendrobatidae > Phyllobates > Phyllobates terribilis. The sequence continues at coordinate 169,386,177 of NW_027362772.1, forward strand.
TTTTTTTTTGGACCTAGTCATTTTTCCGGCGTTAATCAGACTTTCAGATAGGGGAAATGTCAGTGAGCGTTCCAATTTCAGTTCCAGAGCGATTCGCCCAATGAGTCCTTGATATTTAGCCGTTTTCAGCCAATTTTCTGGATTTTTGAAAATTTCACTTTTTTGTGAAAATATCCACTAAATGAGGGAATAATATGTGTGAGGGTACCCCAGGAGAGTTCCAAATGTGTGTGGGTAGAATATATATCCCACGGGGGTAAAATTGAAAAAAGTTGAAACAACTTTTTTTTTGGACTTAGTCATTTTTCCGACGTTTATCAGTCTTTCAGATAGGGGAAATGTCAGTGAGCATTCCGCTTTCAGTTCCAGAGCGATTCGCCCAATGAGTCCTTGATATTTAGTCATTTTCAGCCAATTTTCTGGATTTTTGAAAATTTCACTTTTTTGTGAAAATATCCACTAAATGAGGGAATAATATGTGTGAGGGTACCCCAGGAGAGTTCCAAATGTGTGTGAGTAGAATATAAATCCCAAGAGGGGAAAATTGAAAAAAGTTGAAAAAACTTTTTTTTTTGGACTTAGTCATTTTTCCGACGTTTATCAGACTTTCAGATAGGGCAAATGTCAGTGAGCGTTCCGATTTCAGTTCCAGGTGATTCGCCCAATGACTCCTTGATATTTAGTCGTTTTCAGCCAATATTTTGGATTTTTGAAAATTTCACTTTTTTGTGAAAATATCCAGTAAATGAGGGAATAATATGTGTGCGGGTACCCCAGGAGAGTTCCAAATGTGTGTGGGTAGAATATATATCCCACGGGGGTAAAATTGAAAAAAGTTGAAAAAAATTTTTTTTTGGACCTAGTCATTTTTCCGGCGTTAATCAGACTTTCAGATAGGGGAAATGTCAGTGAGCGTTCCAATTTCAGTTCCAGAGCGATTCGCCCAATGAGTCCTTGATATTTAGCCGTTTTCAGCCAATTTTCTGGATTTTTGAAAATTTCACTTTTTTGTGAAAATATCCACTAAATGAGGGAATAATATGTGTGAGGGTACCCCAGGAGAGTTCCAAATGTGTGTGGGTAGAATATATATCCCACGGGGGTAAAATTGAAAAAAGTTGAAACAACTTTTTTTTGGACTTAGTCATTTTTCCGACGTTTATCAGTCTTTCAGATAGGGGAAATGTCAGTGAGCATTCCGATTTCAGTTCCAGAGCGATTCGCCCAATGAGTCCTTGATATTTAGTCATTTTCAGCCAATTTTCTGGATTTTTGAAAATTTCACTTTTTTGTGAAAATATCCACTAAATGAGGGAATAATATGTGTGAGGGTACCCCAGGAGAGTTCCAAATGTGTGTGGGTAGAATATATATCCCACGGGGGTAAAATTGAAAAAAGTTGAAAAACTTTTTTTTTTGGTCTTAGTCATTTTTCCGGCGTTTATCAGACTTTCAGACAGGGCAAATGTCAGTGAGCGTTCCGATTTCAGTTCCAGAGCGATTCGCCCAATGAGTCCTTGATATTTAGTCGTTTTCAGCCAATTTTCTGGATTTTTGAAAATTCCACTTTTTTGTGAAAATATCCACTAAATGAGGGAATAATATGTGTGAGGGTACCCCAGGAGAGTTTCAAATGTGTGTGGGTAGAATATATATAGCACGGGGGGGAAATTGAAAAAAGTTGAAAAATTTTGTTTTTTGGACTTAGTCATTTTTCCGACGTTTATCAGACTTTCAGATAGGGCAAATGTCATTGAGCATTCCGATTTCAGTTCCAGAGCGATTCGCCCAATGAGTTCTTGATATTTAATCGTTTTCAGCCAATATTTTGGATTTTTGAAAATTTCACTTTTTTGTGAAAATATCCACTAAATGAGGGAATAATATGTGTGAGGGTACCCCAGGAGAGTTCCAAATGTGTGTGGGTAGAATATATATCCCACGGGGGTAAAATTGAAAAAAGTTGAAACAACTTTTTTTTTGGACTTAGTCATTTTTCCGACGTTTATCAGTCTTTCAGATAGGGGAAATGTCAGTGAGCATTCCGATTTCAGTTCCAGAGCGATTCGCCCAATGAGTCCTTGATATTTAGTCATTTTCAGCCAATTTTCTGGATTTTTGAAAATTTCACTTTTTTGTGAAAATATCCACTAAATGAGGGAATAATATGTGTGAGGGTACCCCAGGAGAGTTCCAAATGTGTGTGAGTAGAATATAAATCCCAAGAGGGGAAAATTGAAAAAAGTTGAAAAAACTTTTTTTTTGGACTTAGTCATTTTTCCGACGTTTATCAGACTTTCAGATAGGGCAAATGTCAGTGAGCGTTCCGATTTCAGTTCCAGGCGATTCGCCCAATGACTCCTTGATATTTAGTCGTTTTCAGCCAATATTTTGGATTTTTGAAAATTTCACTTTTTTGTGAAAATATCCAGTAAATGAGGGAATAATATGTGTGCGGGTACCCCAGGAGAGTTCCAAATGTGTGTGGGTAGAATATATATCCCACGGGGGTAAAATTGAAAAAAGTTGAAAAAAATTTTTTTTTGGACCTAGTCATTTTTCCGGCGTTAATCAGACTTTCAGATAGGGGAAATGTCAGTGAGCGTTCCAATTTCAGTTCCAGAGCGATTCGCCCAATGAGTCCTTGATATTTAGCCGTTTTCAGCCAATTTTCTGGATTTTTGAAAATTTCACTTTTTTGTGAAAATATCCACTAAATGAGGGAATAATATGTGTGAGGGTACCCCAGGAGAGTTCCAAATGTGTGTGGGTAGAATATATATCCCACGGGGGTAAAATTGAAAAAAGTTGAAACAACTTTTTTTTTGGACTTAGTCATTTTTCCGACGTTTATCAGTATTTCAGATAGGGGAAATGTCAGTGAGCATTCCGATTTCAGTTCCAGAGCGATTCGCCCAATGAGTCCTTGATATTTAGTCATTTTCAGCCAATTTTCTGGATTTTTGAAAATTTCACTTTTTTGTGAAAATATCCACTAAATGAGGGAATAATATGTGTGAGGGTACCCCAGGAGAGTTCCAAATGTGTGTGAGTAGAATACAAATCCCAAGAGGGGAAAATTGAAAAAAGTTGAAAAAACTTTTTTTTTGGACTTAGTCATTTTTCCGGCGTTTATCAGACTTTCAGATAGGGCAAATGTCAGTGAGCGTTCCGATTTCAGTTCCAGAGCGATTCGCCCAATGAGTCCTTGATATTTAGTTGTTTTCAGCCAATATTTTGGATTTTTGAAAATTTCACTTTTTTGTGAAAATATCCACTAAATGAGGGAATAATATGTGTGAGGGTACCCCAGGAGAGTTCCAAATGTGTGTGGGTAGAATATATATCCCACGAGGGGAAAAAAGTTGAAAAAACTTTTTTTTTGGACTTAGTCATTTTTCCGACGTTTATCAGACTTTCAGATAGGGCAAATGTCAGTGAGCGTTCCGATTTCAGTTCCAGGCGATTCGCGTAATGACTCCTTGATATTTAGTCGTTTTCAGCCAATATTTTGGATTTTTGAAAATTTCACTTTTTTGTGAAAATATCCACTAAATGAGGGAATAATATGTGTGCGGGTACCCCAGGAGAGTTGCAAATGTGTGTGGGTAGAATATATATCCCACGGGGGTAAAATTGAAAAAAGTTGAAAAAAATTTTTTTTTGGACCTAGTCATTTTTCCGGCGTTAATCAGACTTTCAGATAGGGGAAATGTCAGTGAGCGTTCCAATTTCAGTTCCAGAGCGATTCGCCCAATGAGTCCTTGATATTTAGCCGTTTTCAGCCAATTTTCTGGATTTTTGAAAATTTCACTTTTTTGTGAAAATATCCACTAAATGAGGGAATAATATGTGTGAGGGTACCCCAGGAGAGTTCCAAATGTGTGTGGGTAGAATATATATCCCACGGGGGTAAAATTGAAAAAAGTTGAAACAACTTTTTTTTTGGACTTAGTCATTTTTCCGACGTTTATCAGTCTTTCAGATAGGGGAAATGTCAGTGAGCATTCCGATTTCAGTTCCAGAGCGATTCGCCCAATGAGTCCTTGATATTTAGTCATTTTCAGCCAATTTTCTGGATTTTTGAAAATTTCACTTTTTTGTGAAAATATCCACTAAATGAGGGAATAATATGTGTGAGGGTACCCCAGGAGAGTTCCAAATGTGTGTGAGTAGAATATAAATCCCAAGAGGGGAAAATTGAAAAAAGTTGAAAAAACTTTTTTTTTTGGACTTAGTCATTTTTCCGACGTTTATCAGACTTTCAGATAGGGCAAATGTCAGTGAGCGTTCCGATTTCAGTTCCAGGCGATTCGCCCAATGACTCCTTGATATTTATTCGTTTTCAGCCAATATTTTGGATTTTTGAAAATTTCACTTTTTTGTGAAAATATCCAGTAAATGAGGGAATAATATGTGTGCGGGTACCCCAGGAGAGTTCCAAATGTGTGTGGGTAGAATATATATCCCACGGGGGTAAAATTGAAAAAAGTTGAAAAAAATTTTTTTTTGGACCTAGTCATTTTTCCGGCGTTAATCAGACTTTCAGATAGGGGAAATGTCAGTGAGCGTTCCAATTTCAGTTCCAGAGCGATTCGCCCAATGAGTCCTTGATATTTAGCCGTTTTCAGCCAATTTTCTGGATTTTTGAAAATTTCACTTTTTTGTGAAAATATCCACTAAATGAGGGAATAATATGTGTGAGGGTACCCCAGGAGAGTTCCAAATGTGTGTGGGTAGAATATATATCCCACGGGGGTAAAATTGAAAAAAGTTGAAACAACTTTTTTTTGGACTTAGTCATTTTTCCGACGTTTATCAGTCTTTCAGATAGGGGAAATGTCAGTGAGCATTCCGATTTCAGTTCCAGAGCGATTCGCCCAATGAGTCCTTGATATTTAGTCATTTTCAGCCAATTTTCTGGATTTTTGAAAATTTCACTTTTTTGTGAAAATATCCACTAAATGAGGGAATAATATGTGTGAGGGTACCCCAGGAGAGTTCCAAATGTGTGTGAGTAGAATATAAATCCCAAGAGGGGAAAATTGAAAAAAGTTGAAAAAACTTTTTTTTTGGACTTAGTCATTTTTCCGGCGTTTATCAGACTTTCAGATAGGGCAAATGTCAGTGAGCGTTCCGATTTCAGTTCCAGAGCGATTCGCCCAATGAGTCCTTGATATTTAGTCGTTTTCAGCCAATATTTTGGATTTTTGAAAATTTCACTTTTTTGTGAAAATATCCACTAAATGAGGGAATAATATGTGTGAGGGTACCCCAGGAGAGTTCCAAATGTGTGTGGGTAGAATATATATCCCACGGGGGTAAAATTGAAAAAAGTTGAAAAACTTTTTTTTTTGGACTTAGTCATTTTTCCGGCGTTTATCAGACTTTCAGATAGGGGAAATGTCAGTGAGCGTTCCAATTTCAGTTCCAGAGCGATTCGCCCAATGAGTTCTTGATATTTAGTCGTTTTCAGCCAATATTTTGCATTTTTGAAAATTTCACTTTTTTGTGAAAATATCCACTAAATGAGGGAATAATATGTGTGAGAGTACCCCAGGAGAGTTCCAAATGTGTGTGGGTAGAATATATATCCCACGGGGGTAAAATTGAAAAAAAGTTGAAACAACTTTTTTTTTGGACTTAGTCATTTTTCCAACGTTTATCAGTCTTTCAGATAGGGGAAATGTCAGTGAGCATTCCGATTTCAGTTCCAGAGCGATTCGCCCAATGAGTTCTTGATATTTAGTCGTTTTCAGCCAATATTTTGGATTTTTGAAAATTTCACTTTTTTGTGAAAATATCCACTAAATGAGGGAATAATATGTGTGAGGGAACCCCAGGAGAGTTCCAAATGTGTGTGGGTAGAATATATATCCCACGGGGGTAAAATTGAAAAAAGTTGAAAAAAATTTTTTTTGGAACTAGTAATTTTTCCGGAGTTAATCAGACTTTCAGATAGGGGAAATGTCAGTGAGCATTCCAATTTCAGTTCCAGAGCGATTCGCCCAATGAGTCCTTGATATTTAGTCGTTTTCAGCCAATTTTCTGGATTTTTGAAAATTTCACTTTTTTGTGAAAATATCCACTAAATAAGGGAATAATATGTGTGAGGGTACCCCAGGAGAGTTCCAAATGTGTGTGGGTAGAATATATATCCCACGGGGGTAAAATTGAAAAAAGTTGAAACAACTTTTTTTTTGGACTTAGTCATTTTTCCGACGTTTATCAGTCTTTCAGATAGGGGAAATGTCAGTGAGCATTCCGATTTCAGTTCCAGAGCGATTCGCCCAATGAGTCCTTGATATTTAGTCATTTTCAGCCAATTTTCTGGATTTTTGAAAATTTCACTTTTTTGTGAAAATATCCACTAAATGAGGGAATAATATGTGTGAGGGTGCCCCAGGAGAGTTCCAAATGTGTGTGGGTAGAATATATATCTCACGGGGGTAAAATTGAAAAAAGTTGAAAAAACTTTTTTTTTTGGACTTAGTCATTTTTCCAACGTTTATCAGTCTTTCAGATATTGGAAATGTCAGAGAGCGTTCCGATTTCAATTCCAGAGCGATTCGCCCAATGAGTTCTTGATATTTAGTCGTTTTCAGCCAATATTTTGGATTTTTGAAAATTTCACTTTTTTGTGAAAATATCCACTAAATGAGGGAATAATATGTGTGAGGGTACCCCAGGAGAGTTCCAAATGTGTGTGAGGAGAATATAAATCCCACGAGGGGAAAATTGAAAAAAGTTGAAAAAACTTTTTTTTTGAACTTAGTCATTTTTCCGACGTTTATCAGACTTTCAGATAGGGCAAATGTCAGTGAGCATTCCGATTTCAGTTCCATAGCGATTCGCCCAATGAGTCCTTGATATTTAGTCGTTTTCAGCCAATATTTTGGATTTTTGAAAATTTCACTTTTTTGTGAAAATATCCACTAAATGAAGGAATAATATGTGTGAGGGTACCCCAGGAGAGTTCCAAATGTGTGTGGGTAGAATATATATCCCACGGGGGTAAAATTGAAAAAAGTTGAAAAACTTTTTTTTTTTGGACTTAGTCATTTTTCCGGCGTTTATCAGACTTTCAGATAGGGCAAATGTCAGTGAGCGTTCCGATTTCAGTTCCAGAGCGATTCGCCCAATGAGTCCTTGATATTTAGTCGTTTTCAGCCAATATTTTGGATTTTTGAAAATTTCACTTTTTTGTGAAAATATCCACTAAATGAGGGAATAATATGTGTGCGGGTACCCCAGGAGAGTTCCAAATGTGTGTGGGTAGAATATATATCCCACAGGGGTAAAATTGAAAAAAGTTGAAAAAAATTTTTTTTTGGACCTAGTCATTTTTCCGGCGTTAATCAGACTTTCAGATAGGGGAAATGTCAGTGAGCGTTCCAATTTCAGTTCCAGAGCGATTCGCCCAATGAGTCCTTGATATTTAGCCATTTTCAGCCAATTTTCTGGATTTTTGAAAATTTCACTTTTTTGTGAAAATATCCACTAAATGAGGGAATAATATGTGTGAGGGTACCCCAGGAGAGTTCCAAATGTGTGTGGGTAGAATATATATCCCACGGGGGTAAAATTGAAAAAAGTTGAAACAACTTTTTTTTTGGACTTAGTCATTTTTCCGACGTTTATCAGTCTTTCAGATAGGGGAAATGTCAGTGAGCATTCCGATTTCAGTTCCAGAGCGATTCGCCCAATGAGTCCTTGATATTTAGTCATTTTCAGCCAATTTTCTGGATTTTTGAAAATTTCACTTTTTTGTGAAAATATCCACTAAATGAGGGAATAATATGTGTGAGGGTACCCCAGGAGAGTTCCAAATGTGTGTGGGTAGAATATATATCCCACGGGGGTAAAATTGAAAAAAGTTGAAAAACTTTTTTTTTTGGTCTTAGTCATTTTTCCGGCGTTTATCAGACTTTCAGACAGGGCAAATGTCAGTGAGCGTTCCGATTTCAGTTCCAGAGCGATTCGCCCAATGAGTCCTTGATATTTAGTCGTTTTCAGCCAATTTTCTGGATTTTTGAAAATTCCACTTTTTTGTGAAAATATCCACTAAATGAGGGAATAATATGTGTGAGGGTACCCCAGGAGAGTTTCAAATGTGTGTGGGTAGAATATATATAGCACGGGGGGGAAATTGAAAAAAGTTGAAAAATTTTGTTTTTTGGACTTAGTCATTTTTCCGACGTTTATCAGACTTTCAGATAGGGCAAATGTCATTGAGCATTCCGATTTGAGTTCCAGAGCGATTCGCCCAATGAGTTCTTGATATTTAATCGTTTTCAGCCAATATTTTGGATTTTTGAAAATTTCACTTTTTTGTGAAAATATCCACTAAATGAGGGAATAATATGTGTGAGGGTACCCCAGGAGAGTTCCAAATGTGTGTGGGTAGAATATATATCCCACGGGGGTAAAATTGAAAAAAGTTGAAACAACTTTTTTTTGGACTTAGTCATTTTTCCGACGTTTATCAGTCTTTCAGATAGGGGAAATGTCAGTGAGCATTCCGATTTCAGTTCCAGAGCGATTCGCCCAATGAGTCCTTGATATTTAGTCATTTTCAGCCAATTTTCTGGATTTTTGAAAATTTCACTTTTTTGTGAAAATATCCACTAAATGAGGGAATAATATGTGTGAGGGTACCCCAGGAGAGTTCCAAATGTGTGTGGGTAGAATATATATCCCACGGGGGTAAAATTGAAAAAAGTTGAAAAACTTTTTTTTTTGGTCTTAGTCATTTTTCCGGCGTTTATCAGACTTTCAGACAGGGCAAATGTCAGTGAGCGTTCCGATTTCAGTTCCAGAGCGATTCGCCCAATGAGTCCTTGATATTTAGTCGTTTTCAGCCAATTTTCTGGATTTTTGAAAATTTCACTTTTTTGTGAAAATATCCACTAAATGAGGGAATAATATGTGTGAGGGTACCCCAGGAGAGTTCCAAATGTGTGTGAGTAGAATATAAATTCCAAGAGCGGAAAATTGAAAAAAGTTGAAAAAACTTTTTTTTTGGACTTAGTCATTTTTCCGACGTTTATCAGACTTTCAGATAGGGCAAATGTCAGTGAGCGTTCCGATTTCAGTTCCAGGTGATTCGCCCAATGACTCCTTGATATTTAGTCGTTTTCAGCCAATATTTTGGATTTTTGAAAATTTCACTTTTTTGTGAAAATATCCACTAAATGAGGGAATAATATGTGTGAGGGTACCCCAGGAGAGTTCCAAATGTGTGTGGGTAGAATATATATCCCACGGGGGTAAAATTGAAAAAAGTTGAAAAAAATTTTTTTTTGGACCTAGTAATTTTTCCGGCGTTAATCAGACTTTCAGATAGGGGAAATGTCAGTGAGCGTTCCAATTTCAGTTCCAGAGCGATTCGCCCAATGAGTCCTTGATATTTAGCCGTTTTCAGCCAATTTTCTGGATTTTTGAAAATTTCACTTTTTTGTGAAAATATCCACTAAATGAGGGAATAATATGTGTGAGGGTACCCCAGGAGAGTTCCAAATGTGTGTGGGTAGAATATATATCCCACGGGGGTAAAATTGAAAAAAGTTGAAACAACTTTTTTTTTGGACTTAGTCATTTTTCCGACGTTTATCAGTATTTCAGATAGGGGAAATGTCAGTGAGCATTCCGATTTCAGTTCCAGAGCGATTCGCCCAATGAGTCCTTGATATTTAGTCATTTTCAGCCAATTTTCTGGATTTTTGAAAATTTCACTTTTTTGTGAAAATATCCACTAAATGAGGGAATAATATGTGTGAGGGTACCCCAGGAGAGTTCCAAATGTGTGTGAGTAGAATACAAATCCCAAGAGGGGAAAATTGAAAAAAGTTGAAAAAACTTTTTTTTTGGACTTAGTCATTTTTCCGGCGTTTATCAGACTTTCAGATAGGGCAAATGTCAGTGAGCGTTCCGATTTCAGTTCCAGAGCGATTCGCCCAATGAGTCCTTGATATTTAGTTGTTTTCAGCCAATATTTTGGATTTTTGAAAATTTCACTTTTTTGTGAAAATATCCACTAAATGAGGGAATAATATGTGTGAGGGTACCCCAGGAGAGTTCCAAATGTGTGTGGGTAGAATATATATCCCACGAGGGGAAAATTGAAAAAAGTTGAAAAAACTTTTTTTTTGGACTTAGTCATTTTTCCGACGTTTATCAGACTTTCAGATAGGGCAAATGTCAGTGAGCGTTCCGATTTCAGTTCCAGGCGATTCTCGTAATGACTCCTTGATATTTAGTCGTTTTCAGCCAATATTTTGGATTTTTGAAAATTTCACTTTTTTGTGAAAATATCCACTAAATGAGGGAATAATATGTGTGCGGGTACCCCAGGAGAGTTCCAAATGTGTGTGGGTAGAATATATATCCCACGGGGGTAAAATTGAAAAAAGTTGAAAAAAATTTTTTTTTGGACCTAGTCATTTTTCCGGCGTTAATCAGACTTTCAGATAGGGGAAATGTCAGTGAGCGTTCCAATTTCAGTTCCAGAGCGATTCGCCCAATGAGTCCTTGATATTTAGCCGTTTTCAGCCAATTTTCTGGATTTTTGAAAATTTCACTTTTTTGTGAAAATATCCACTAAATGAGGGAATAATATGTGTGAGGGTACCCCAGGAGAGTTCCAAATGTGTGTGGGTAGAATATATATCCCACGGGGGTAAAATTGAAAAAAGTTGAAACAACTTTTTTTTTGGACTTAGTCATTTTTCCGACGTTTATCAGTCTTTCAGATAGGGGAAATGTCAGTGAGCATTCCGATTTCAGTTCCAGAGCGATTCGCCCAATGAGTCCTTGATATTTAGTCATTTTCAGCCAATTTTCTGGATTTTTGAAAATTTCACTTTTTTGTGAAAATATCCACTAAATGAGGGAATAATATGTGTGAGGGTACCCCAGGAGAGTTCCAAATGTGTGTGAGTAGAATATAAATCCCAAGAGGGGAAAATTGAAAAAAGTTGAAAAAACTTTTTTTTTGGACTTAGTCATTTTTCCGACGTTTATCAGACTTTCAGATAGGGCAAATGTCAGTGAGCGTTCCGATTTCAGATCCAGGCGATTCGCCCAATGACTCCTTGATATTTAGTCGTTTTCAGCCAATATTTTGGATTTTTGAAAATTTCACTTTTTTGTGAAAATATCCAGTAAATGAGGGAATAATATGTGTGCGGGTACCCCAGGAGAGTTCCAAATGTGTGTGGGTAGAATATATATCCCACGGGGGTAAAATTGAAAAAAGTTGAAAAAAATTTTTTTTTGGACCTAGTCATTTTTCCGGCGTTAATCAGACTTTCAGATAGGGGAAATGTCAGTGAGCATTCCGATTTCAGTTCCAGAGCGATTCGCCCAATGAGTCCTTGATATTTAGCCGTTTTCAGCCAATTTTCTGGATTTTTGAAAATTTCACTTTTTTGTGAAAATATCCACTAAATGAGGGAATAATATGTGTGAGGGTACCCCAGGAGAGTTCCAAATGTGTGTGGGTAGAATATATATCCCACGAGGGGAAAAAAGTTGAAAAAACTTTTTTTTTGGACTTAGTCATTTTTCCGACGTTTATCAGACTTTCAGATAGGGCAAATGTCAGTGAGCGTTCCGATTTCAGTTCCAGGCGATTCGCGTAATGACTCCTTGATATTTAGTCGTTTTCAGCCAATATTTTGGATTTTTGAAAATTTCACTTTTTTGTGAAAATATCCACTAAATGAGGGAATAATATGTGTGCGGGTACCCCAGGAGAGTTCCAAATGTGTGTGGGTAGAATATATATCCCACGGGGGTAAAATTGAAAAAAGTTGAAAAAAATTTTTTTTTGGACCTAGTCATTTTTCCGGCGTTAATCAGACTTTCAGATAGGGGAAATGTCAGTGAGCGTTCCAATTTCAGTTCCAGAGCGATTCGCCCAATGAGTCCTTGATATTTAGCCGTTTTCAGCCAATTTTCTGGATTTTTGAAAATTTCACTTTTTTGTGAAAATATCCACTAAATGAGGGAATAATATGTGTGAGGGTACCCCAGGAGAGTTCCAAATGTGTGTGAGTAGAATATAAATCCCAAGAGGGGAAAATTGAAAAAAGTTGAAAAAACTTTTTTTTTTGGACTTAGTCATTTTTCCGACGTTTATCAGACTTTCAGATAGGGTAAATGTCAGTGAGCGTTCCGATTTCAGTTCCAGGCGATTCGCCCAATGACTCCTTGATATTTAGTCGTTTTCAGCCAATATTTTGGATTTTTGAAAATTTCACTTTTTTGTGAAAATATCCAGTAAATGAGGAAATAATATGTGTGCGGGTACCCCAGGAGAGTTCCAAATGTGTGTGGGTAGAATATATATCCCACGGGGGTAAAATTGAAAAAAGTTGAAAAAAATTTTTTTTTGCACCTAGTCATTTTTCCGGCGTTAATCAGACTTTCAGATAGGGGAAATGTCAGTGAGCGTTCCAATTTCAGTTCCAGAGCGATTCGCCCAATGAGTCCTTGATATTTAGCCGTTTTCAGCCAATTTTCTGGATTTTTGAAAATTTCACTTTTTTGTGAAAATATCCACTAAATGAGGGAATAATATGTGTGAGGGTACCCCAGGAGAGTTCCAAATGTGTGTGGGTAGAATATATATCCCACGGGGGTAAAATTGAAAAAAGTTGAAACAACTTTTTTTTGGACTTAGTCATTTTTCCGACGTTTATCAGTCTTTCAGATAGGGGAAATGTCAGTGAGCATTCCGATTTCAGTTCCAGAGCGATTCGCCCAATGAGTCCTTGATATTTAGTCATTTTCAGTCAATTTTCTGGATTTTTGAAAATTTCACTTTTTTGTGAAAATATCCACTAAATGAGGGAATAATATGTGTGAGGGTACCCCAGGAGAGTTCCAAATGTGTGTGAGTAGAATATAAATCCCAAGAGGGGAAAATTGAAAAAAGTTGAAAAAACTTTTTTTTTGGACTTAGTCATTTTTCCGGCGTTTATCTGACTTTCAGATAGGGCAAATGTCAGTGAGCGTTCCGATTTCAGTTCCAGAGCGATTCGCCCAATGAGTCCTTGATATTTAGTCGTTTTCAGCCAATATTTTGGATTTTTGAAAATTTCACTTTTTTGTGAAAATATCCACTAAATGAGGGAATAATATGTGTGAGGGTACCCCAGGAGAGTTCCAAATGTGTGTGGGTAGAATATATATCCCACGGGGGTAAAATTGAAAAAAGTTGAAAAACTTTTTTTTTTGGACTTAGTCATTTTTCCGGCGTTTATCAGACTTTCAGATAGGGCAAATGTCAGTGAGCATTCCGATTTCAGTTCCAGAGCGATTCGCCCAATGAGTCCTTGATATTTAGTCGTTTTCAGCCAATTTTCTGGATTTTTGAAAATTTCATTTTTTTGTGAAAATATCCACTAAATGAGGGAATAATATGTGTGAGGGTACCCCAGGAGAGTTCCAAATGTGTGTGGGTAGAATATATATCCCACGGGGGTAAAATTCAAAAAAGTTGAAACAACTTTTTTTTTGGACTTAGTCATTTTTCCAACGTTTATCAGTCTTTCAGATAGGGGAAATGTCAGTGAGCGTTCCGATTTCAGTTCCAGAGCGATTCGCATAATGAGTTCTTGATATTTAGTCGTTTTCAGCCAATATTTTGGATTTTTGAAAATTTCACTTTTTTGTGAAAATATCCACTAAATGAGGGAATAATATGTGTGAGGGTACCCCAGGAGAGTTCCAAATGTGTGTGGGTAGAATATATATCCCACGAGGGGAAAAAAGTTGAAAAAACTTTTTTTTTGGACTTAGTCATTTTTCCGACGTTTATCAGACTTTCAGATAGGGCAAATGTCAGTGAGCGTTCCGATTTCAGTTCCAGGCGATTCGCGTAATGACTCCTTGATATTTAGTCGTTTTCAGCCAATATTTTGGATTTTTGAAAATTTCACTTTTTTGTGAAAATATCCACTAAATGAGGGAATAATATGTGTGCGGGTACCCCAGGAGAGTTCCAAATGTGTGTGGGTAGAATATATATCCCACGGGGGTAAAATTGAAAAAAGTTGAAAAAATTTTTTTTTAGACCTAGTCATTTTTCCGGCGTTAATCAGACTTTCAGATAGGGGAAATGTCAGTGAGCGTTCCAATTTCAGTTCCAGAGCGATTCGCCCAATGAGTCCTTGATATTTAGCCGTTTTCAGCCAATTTTCTGGATTTTTGAAAATTTCACTTTTTTGTGAAAATATCCACTAAATGAGGGAATAATATGTGTGAGGGTACCCCAGGAGAGTTCCAAATGTGTGTGGGTAGAATATATATCCCACGGGGGTAAAATTGAAAAAAGTTGAAACAACTTTTTTTTTGGACTTAGTCATTTTTCCGACGTTTATCAGTCTTTCAGATAGGGGAAATGTCAGTGAGCATTCCGATTTCAGTTCCAGAGCGATTCGCCCAATGAGTCCTTGATATTTAGTCATTTTCAGCCAATTTTCTGGATTTTTGAAAATTTCACTTTTTTGTGAAAATATCCACTAAATGAGGGAATAATATGTGTGAGGGTACCCCAGGAGAGTTCCAAATGTGTCTGAGTAGAATATAAATCCCAAGAGGGGAAAATTGAAAAAAGTTGAAAAAACTTTTTTTTTGGACTTAGTCATTTTTCCGACGTTTCTCAGACTTTCAGATAGGGCAAATGTCAGTGAGCGTTCCGATTTCAGTTCCAGGCGATTCGCCCAATGACTCCTTGATATTTAGTCGTTTTCAGCCAATATTTTGGATTTTTGAAAATTTCACTTTTTTGTGAAAATATCCAGTAAATGAGGGAATAATATGTGTGCGGGTACGCCAGGAGAGTTCCAAATGTGTGTGGGTAGAATATATATCCCACGGGGGTAAAATTGAAAAAAGTTGAAAAAAATTTTTTTTTGGACCTAGTCATTTTTCCGGCGTTAATCAGACTTTCAGATAGGGGAAATGTCAGTGAGCGTTCCAATTTCAGTTCCAGAGCGATTCGCCCAATGAGTCCTTGATATTTAGCCGTTTTCAGCCAATTTTCTGGATTTTTGAAAATTTCATTTTTTTGTGAAAATATCCACTAAATGAGGGAATAATATGTGTGAGGGTACCCCAGGAGAGTTCCAAATGTGTGTGGGTAGAATATATATCCCACGGGGGTAAAATTGAAAAAAGTTGAAACAACTTTTTTTTTGGACTTAGTCATTTTTCCGACGTTTATCAGTCTTTCAGATAGGGGAAATGTCAGTGAGCATTCCGATTTCAGTTCCAGAGCGATTCGACCAATGAGTCCTTGATATTTAGTCATTTTCAGCCAATTTTCTGGATTTTTGAAAATTTCACTTTTTTGTGAAAATATCCACTAAATGAGGGAATAATATGTGTGAGGGTACCCCAGGAGAGTTCCAAATGTGTGTGAGTAGAATATAAATCCCAAGAGGGGAAAATTGAAAAAAGTTGAAAAAACTTTTTTTTGGACTTAGTCATTTTTCCGGCGTTTATCAGACTTTCAGATAGGGCAAATGTCAGTGAGCGTTCCGATTTCAGTTCCAGAGCGATTCGCCCAATGAGTCCTTGATATTTAGTCGTTTTCAGCCAATTTTCTGGATTTTTGAAAATTTCACTTTTTTGTGAAAATATCCACTAAATGAGGGAATAATATGTGTGAGGGTACCCCAGGAGAGTTCCAAATGTGTGTGGGTAGAATATATATCCCACGGGGGTAAAATTGAAAAAAGTTGAAACAACTTTTTTTTTGGACTTAGTCATTTTTCCAACGTTTATCAGTCTTTCAGATAGGGGAAATGTCAGTGAGCATTCCGATTTCAGTTCCAGAGCGATTCGCCCAATGAGTTCTTGATATTTAGTCGTTTTCAGCCAATATTTTGGATTTTTGAAAATTTCACTTTTTTGTGAAAATATCCACTAAATGAGGGAATAATATGTGTGAGGGTACCCCAGGAGAGTTCCAAATGTGTGTGGGTAGAATATATATCCCACGAGGGTAAAATTGAAAAAAGTTGAAAAAACTTTTTTTTTGGACTTAGTCATTTTTCCGACGTTTATCAGACTTTCAGATAGGGCAAATGTCAGTGAGCGTTCCGATTTCAGTTCCAGGCGATTCGCGTAATGACTCCTTGATATTTAGTCGTTTTCAGCCAATATTTTGGATTTTTGAAAATTTCACTTTTTTGTGAAAATATCCACTAAATGAGGGAATAATATGTGTGCGGGTACCCCAGGAGAGTTCCAAATGTGTGTGGGTAGAATATATATCCCACGGGGGTAAAATTGAAAAAAGTTGAAACAACTTTTTTTTTGGACTTAGTCATTTTTCCGACGTTTATCAGTCTTTCAGATAGGGGAAATGTCAGTGAGCATTCCGATTTCAGTTCCAGAGCGATTCGCCCAATGAGTCCTTGATATTTAGTCATTTTCAGCCAATTTTCTGGATTTTTGAAAATTTCACTTTTTTGTGAAAATATCCACTAAATGAGGGAATAATATGTGTGAGGGTACCCCAGGAGAGTTCCAAATGTGTGTGAGTAGAATATAAATCCCAAGAGGGGAAAATTGAAAAAAGTTGAAAAAACTTTTTTTTTGGACTTAGTCATTTTTCCGGCGTTTATCAGACTTTCAGATAGGGCAAATGTCAGTGAGCGTTCCGATTTCAGTTCCAGAGCGATTCGCCCATTGAGTCCTTGATATTTAGTCGTTTTCAGCCAATATTTTGGATTTTTGAAAATTTCACTTTTTTGTGAAAATATCCACTAAATGAGGGAATAATATGTGTGAGGGTACCCCAGGAGAGTTCCAAATGTGTGTGGGTAGAATATATATCCCACGGGGGTAAAATTGAAAAAAGTTGAAACAACTTTTTTTTTGGACTTAGTCATTTTTCCAACGTTTATCAGTCTTTCAGATAGGGGAAATGTCAGTGAGCGTTCCGATTTCAGTTCCAGAGCGATTCGCCCAATGAGTTCTTGATATTTAGTCGTTTTCAGCCAATATTTTGGATTTTTGAAAATTTCACTTTTTTGTGAAAATATCCACTAAATGAGGGAATAATATGTGTGAGGGTACCCCAGGAGAGTTCCAAATGTGTGTGGGTAGAATATATATCCCACGAGGGTAAAATTGAAAAAAGTTGAAAAAACTTTTTTTTTGGACTTAGTCATTTTTCCGACGTTTATCAGACTTTCAGATAGGGCAAATGTCAGTGAGCGTTCCGATTTCAGTTCCAGGCGATTCGCGTAATGACTCCTTGATATTTAGTCGTTTTCAGCCAATATTTTGGATTTTTGAAAATTTCACTTTTTTGTGAAAATATCCACTAAATGAGGGAATAATATGTGTGCGGGTACCCCAGGAGAGTTCCAAATGTGTGTGGGTAGAATATATATCCCACGGGGGTAAAATTGAAAAAAGTTGAAACAACTTTTTTTTTGGACTTAGTCATTTTTCCGACGTTTATCAGTCTTTCAGATAGGGGAAATGTCAGTGAGCATTCCGATTTCAGTTCCAGAGCGATTCGCCCAATGAGTCCTTGATATTTAGTCATTTTCAGCCAATTTTCTGGATTTTTGAAAATTTCACTTTTTTGTGAAAATATCCACTAAATGAGGGAATAATATGTGTGAGGGTACCCCAGGAGAGTTCCAAATGTGTGTGAGTAGAATATAAATCCCAAGAGGGGAAAATTGAAAAAAGTTGAAAAAACTTTTTTTTTGGACTTAGTCATTTTTCCGGCGTTTATCAGACTTTCAGATAGGGCAAATGTCAGTGAGCGTTCCGATTTCAGTTCCAGAGCGATTCGCCCATTGAGTCCTTGATATTTAGTCGTTTTCAGCCAATATTTTGGATTTTTGAAAATTTCACTTTTTTGTGAAAATATCCACTAAATGAGGGAATAATATGTGTGAGGGTACCCCAGGAGAGTTCCAAATGTGTGTGGGTAGAATATATATCCCACGGGGGTAAAATTGAAAAAAGTTGAAAAACTTTTTTTTTTGGACTTAGTCATTTTTCCGGCGTTTATCAGACTTTCAGATAGGGCAAATGTCAGTGAGCATTCCGATTTCAGTTCCAGAGCGATTCGCCCAATGAGTTCTTGATATTTAGTCGTTTTCAGCCAATATTTTGGATTTTTGAAAATTTCACTTTTTTGTGAAAATATCCACTAAATGAGGGAATAATATGTGTGAGGGAACCCCAGGAGAGTTCCAAATGTGTGTGGGTAGAATATATATCCCACGGGGGTAAAATTGAAAAAAGTTGAAACAACTTTTTTTTTGGACTTAGTCATTTTTCCGACGTTTATCAGTCTTTCAGATAGGGGAAATGTCAGTGAGCATTCCGATTTCAGTTCCAGAGCGATTCGCCCAATGAGTCCTTGATATTTAGTCATTTTCAGCCAATTTTCTGGATTTTTGAAAATTTCACTTTTTTGTGAAAATATCCACTAAATGAGGGAATAATATGTGTGAGGGTACCCCAGGAGAGTTCCAAATGTGTGTGAGTAGAATATAAATCCCAAGAGGGGAAAATTGAAAAAAGTTGAAAAAACTTTTTTTTTGGAATTAGTCATTTTTCCGACGTTTATCAGACTTTCAGATAGGGCAAATGTCAGTGAGCGTTCCGATTTCAGTTCCAGAGCGATTCGCCCAATGAGTCCTTGATATTTAGTCGTTTTCAGCCAATATTTTGGATTTTTGAAAATTTCACTTTTTTGTGAAAATATCCACTAAATGAGGGAATAATATGTGTGAGGGTACACCAGGAGAGTTCCAAATGTGTGTGGGTAGAATATATATCCCACGGGGGTAAAATTGAAAAAAGTTGAAAAACTTTTTTTTTTTGGACTTAGTCATTTTTCCGGCGTTTATCAGACTTTCAGATAGGGCAAATGTCAGTGAGCGTTCCGATTTCAGTTCCAGAGCGATTCACCCAATGAGTCCTTGATATTTAGTCGTTTTCAGCCAATATTTTGGATTTTTGAAAATTTCACTTTTTTGTGAAAATATCCACTAAATGAGGGAATAATATGTGTGAGGGTACCCCAGGAGAGTTCCAAATGTGTGTGGGTAGAATATATATCCCACGGGGGTAAAATTGAAAAAAGTTGAAAAACTTTTTTTTTTGGTCTTAGTCATTTTTCCGGCGTTTATCAGACTTTCAGACAGGGCAAATGTCAGTGAGCGTTCCGATTTCAGTTCCAGAGCGATTCGCCCAATGAGTCCTTGATATTTAGTCGTTTTCAGCCAATTTTCTGGATTTTTGAAAATTTCACTTTTTTGTGAAAATATCCACTAAATGAGGGAATAATATGTGTGAGGGTACCCCAGGAGAGTTCCAAATGTGTGTGGGTAGAATATATATCCCACGGGGGTAAAATTGAAAAAAGTTGAAACAACTTTTTTTTTGGACTTAGTCATTTTTCCAACGTTTATCAGTCTTTCAGATAGGGGAAATGTCAGTGAGCGTTCCGATTTCAGTTCCAGAGCGATTCGCCCAATGAGTCCTTGATATTTAGTCGTTTTCAGCCAATTTTCTGGATTTTTGAAAATTTCACTTTTTTGTGAAAATATCCACTAAATGAGGGAATAATATGTGTGAGGGTACCCCAGGAGAGTTCCAAATGTGTGTGGGTAGAATATATATCCCACGGGGGTAAAATTGAAAAAAGTTGAAACAAATTTTTTTTTGGACTTAGTCATTTTTCCAACGTTTATCAGACTTTCAGATAGGGCAAATGTCAGTGAGCGTTCCGATTTCAGTTCCAGAGCGATTCGCCCAATGAGTCCTTGATATTTAGTCGTTTTCAGCCAATTTTCTGGATTTTTGAAAATTTCACTTTTTTGTGAAAATATCCACTAAATGAGGGAATAATATGTGTGAGGGTACCCCAGGAGAGTTCCAAATGTGTGTGGGTAGAATATATATCCCACGGGGGTAAAATTGAAAAAAGTTGAAAAAATTTTTTTTTAGACCTAGTCATTTTTCCGGCGTTAATCAGACTTTCAGATAGGGGAAATGTCAGTGAGCGTTCCAATTTCAGTTCCAGAGCGATTCGCCCAATGAGTCCTTGATATTTAGCCGTTTTCAGCCAATTTTCTGGATTTTTGAAAATTTCACTTTTTTGTTAAAATATCCACTAAATGAGGGAATAATATGTGTGAGGGTACCCCAGGAGAGTTCCAAATGTGTGTGGGTAGAATATATATCCCACGGGGGTAAAATTGAAAAAAGTTGAAACAACTTTTTTTTTGGACTTAGTCATTTTTCCGACGTTTATCAGTCTTTCAGATAGGGGAAATGTCAGTGAGCATTCCGATTTCAGTTCCAGAGCGATTCGCCCAATGAGTCCTTGATATTTAGTCATTTTCAGCCAATTTTCTGGATTTTTGAAAATTTCACTTTTTTGTGAAAATATCCACTAAATGAGGGAATAATATGTGTGAGGGTACCCCAGGAGAGTTCCAAATGTGTCTGAGTAGAATATAAATCCCAAGAGGGGAAAATTGAAAAAAGTTGAAAAAACTTTTTTTTTGGACTTAGTCATTTTTCCGACGTTTATCAGACTTTCAGATAGGGCAAATGTCAGTGAGCGTTCCGATTTCAGTTCCAGGCGATTCGCCCAATGACTCCTTGATATTTAGTCGTTTTCAGCCAATATTTTGGATTTTTGAAAATTTCACTTTTTTGTGAAAATATCCAGTAAATGAGGGAATAATATGTGTGCGGGTACGCCAGGAGAGTTCCAAATGTGTGTGGGTAGAATATATATCCCACGGGGGTAAAATTGAAAAAAGTTGAAAAAAATTTTTTTTTGGACCTAGTCATTTTTCCGGCGTTAATCAGACTTTCAGATAGGGGAAATGTCAGTGAGCGTTCCAATTTCAGTTCCAGAGCGATTCGCCCAATGAGTCCTTGATATTTAGCCGTTTTCAGCCAATTTTCTGGATTTTTGAAAATTTCATTTTTTTGTGAAAATATCCACTAAATGAGGGAATAATATGTGTGAGGGTACCCCAGGAGAGTTCCAAATGTGTGTGGGTAGAATATATATCCCACGGGGGTAAAATTGAAAAAAGTTGAAACAACTTTTTTTTTGGACTTAGTCATTTTTCCGACGTTTATCAGTCTTTCAGATAGGGGAAATGTCAGTGAGCATTCCGATTTCAGTTCCAGAGCGATTCGCCCAATGAGTCCTTGATATTTAGTCATTTTCAGCCAATTTTCTGGATTTTTGAAAATTTCACTTTTTTGTGAAAATATCCACTAAATGAGGGAATAATATGTGTGAGGGTACCCCAGGAGAGTTCCAAATGTGTGTGAGTAGAATATAAATCCCAAGAGGGGAAAATTGAAAAAAGTTGAAAAAACTTTTTTTTGGACTTAGTCATTTTTCCGGCGTTTATCAGACTTTCAGATAGGGCAAATGTCAGTGAGCGTTCCGATTTCAGTTCCAGAGCGATTCGCCCAATGAGTCCTTGATATTTAGTCGTTTTCAGCCAATTTTCTGGATTTTTGAAAATTTCACTTTTTTGTGAAAATATCCACTAAATGAGGGAATAATATGTGTGAGGGTACCCCAGGAGAGTTCCAAATGTGTGTGGGTAGAATATATATCCCACGGGGGTAAAATTGAAAAAAGTTGAAACAACTTTTTTTTTGGACTTAGTCATTTTTCCAACGTTTATCAGTCTTTCAGATAGGGGAAATGTCAGTGAGCGTTCCGATTTCAGTTCCAGAGCGATTCGCCCAATGAGTTCTTGATATTTAGTCGTTTTCAGCCAATATTTTGGATTTTTGAAAATTTCACTTTTTTGTGAAAATATCCACTAAATGAGGGAATAATATGTGTGAGGGTACCCCAGGAGAGTTCCAAATGTGTGTGGGTAGAATATATATCCCACGAGGGTAAAATTGAAAAAAGTTGAAAAAACTTTTTTTTTGGACTTAGTCATTTTTCCGACGTTTATCAGACTTTCAGATAGGGCAAATGTCAGTGAGCGTTCCGATTTCAGTTCCAGGCGATTCGCGTAATGACTCCTTGATATTTAGTCGTTTTCAGCCAATATTTTGGATTTTTGAAAATTTCACTTTTTTGTGAAAATATCCACTAAATGAGGGAATAATATGTGTGCGGGTACCCCAGGAGAGTTCCAAATGTGTGTGGGTAGAATATATATCCCACGGGGGTAAAATTGAAAAAAGTTGAAACAACTTTTTTTTTGGACTTAGTCATTTTTCCGACGTTTATCAGTCTTTCAGATAGGGGAAATGTCAGTGAGCATTCCGATTTCAGTTCCAGAGCGATTCGCCCAATGAGTCCTTGATATTTAGTCATTTTCAGCCAATTTTCTGGATTTTTGAAAATTTCACTTTTTTGTGAAAATATCCACTAAATGAGGGAATAATATGTGTGAGGGTACCCCAGGAGAGTTCCAAATGTGTGTGAGTAGAATATAAATCCCAAGAGGGGAAAATTGAAAAAAGTTGAAAAAACTTTTTTTTTGGACTTAGTCATTTTTCCGGCGTTTATCAGACTTTCAGATAGGGCAAATGTCAGTGAGCGTTCCGATTTCAGTTCCAGAGCGATTCGCCCATTGAGTCCTTGATATTTAGTCGTTTTCAGCCAATATTTTGGATTTTTGAAAATTTCACTTTTTTGTGAAAATATCCACTAAATGAGGGAATAATATGTGTGAGGGTACCCCAGGAGAGTTCCAAATGTGTGTGGGTAGAATATATATCCCACGGGGGTAAAATTGAAAAAAGTTGAAACAACTTTTTTTTTGGACTTAGTCATTTTTCCAACGTTTATCAGTCTTTCAGATAGGGGAAATGTCAGTGAGCGTTCCGATTTCAGTTCCAGAGCGATTCGCCCAATGAGTTCTTGATATTTAGTCGTTTTCAGCCAATATTTTGGATTTTTGAAAATTTCACTTTTTTGTGAAAATATCCACTAAATGAGGGAATAATATGTGTGCGGGTACCCCAGGAGAGTTCCAAATGTGTGTGGGTAGAATATATATCCCACGGGGGTAAAATTGAAAAAAGTTGAAACAACTTTTTTTTTGGACTTAGTCATTTTTCCGACGTTTATCAGTCTTTCAGATAGGGGAAATGTCAGTGAGCATTCCGATTTCAGTTCCAGAGCGATTCGCCCAATGAGTCCTTGATATTTAGTCATTTTCAGCCAATTTTCTGGATTTTTGAAAATTTCACTTTTTTGTGAAAATATCCACTAAATGAGGGAATAATATGTGTGAGGGTACCCCAGGAGAGTTCCAAATGTGTGTGAGTAGAATATAAATCCCAAGAGGGGAAAATTGAAAAAAGTTGAAAAAACTTTTTTTTTGGACTTAGTCATTTTTCCGGCGTTTATCAGACTTTCAGATAGGGCAAATGTCAGTGAGCGTTCCGATTTCAGTTCCAGAGCGATTCGCCCATTGAGTCCTTGATATTTAGTCGTTTTCAGCCAATATTTTGGATTTTTGAAAATTTCACTTTTTTGTGAAAATATCCACTAAATGAGGGAATAATATGTGTGAGGGTACCCCAGGAGAGTTCCAAATGTGTGTGGGTAGAATATATATCCCACGGGGGTAAAATTGAAAAAAGTTGAAAAACTTTTTTTTTTGGACTTAGTCATTTTTCCGGCGTTTATCAGACTTTCAGATAGGGCAAATGTCAGTGAGCATTCCGATTTCAGTTCCAGAGCGATTCGCCCAATGAGTTCTTGATATTTAGTCGTTTTCAGCCAATATTTTGGATTTTTGAAAATTTCACTTTTTTGTGAAAATATCCACTAAATGAGGGAATAATATGTGTGAGGGAACCCCAGGAGAGTTCCAAATGTGTGTGGGTAGAATATATATCCCACGGGGGTAAAATTGAAAAAAGTTGAAACAACTTTTTTTTTGGACTTAGTCATTTTTCCGACGTTTATCAGTCTTTCAGATAGGGGAAATGTCAGTGAGCATTCCGATTTCAGTTCCAGAGCGATTCGCCCAATGAGTCCTTGATATTTAGTCATTTTCAGCCAATTTTCTGGATTTTTGAAAATTTCACTTTTTTGTGAAAATATCCACTAAATGAGGGAATAATATGTGTGAGGGTACCCCAGGAGAGTTCCAAATGTGTGTGAGTAGAATATAAATCCCAAGAGGGGAAAATTGAAAAAAGTTGAAAAAACTTTTTTTTTGGAATTAGTCATTTTTCCGACGTTTATCAGACTTTCAGATAGGGCAAATGTCAGTGAGCGTTCCGATTTCAGTTCCAGAGCGATTCGCCCAATGAGTCCTTGATATTTAGTCGTTTTCAGCCAATATTTTGGATTTTTGAAAATTTCACTTTTTTGTGAAAATATCCACTAAATGAGGGAATAATATGTGTGAGGGTACCCCAGGAGAGTTCCAAATGTGTGTGGGTAGAATATATATCCCACGGGGGTAAAATTGAAAAAAGTTGAAAAACTTTTTTTTTTTGGACTTAGTCATTTTTCCGGCGTTTATCAGACTTTCAGATAGGGGAAATGTCAGTGAGCGTTCCGATTTCAGTTCCAGAGCGATTCACCCAATGAGTCCTTGATATTTAGTCGTTTTCAGCCAATATTTTGGATTTTTGAAAATTTCACTTTTTTGTGAAAATATCCACTAAATGAGGGAATAATATGTGTGAGGGTACCCCAGGAGAGTTCCAAATGTGTGTGGGTAGAATATATATCCCACGGGGGTAAAATTGAAAAAAGTTGAAAAACTTTTTTTTTTGGTCTTAGTCATTTTTCCGGCGTTTATCAGACTTTCAGACAGGGCAAATGTCAGTGAGCGTTCCGATTTCAGTTCCAGAGCGATTCGCCCAATGAGTCCTTGATATTTAGTCGTTTTCAGCCAATTTTCTGGATTTTTGAAAATTTCACTTTTTTGTGAAAATATCCACTAAATGAGGGAATAATATGTGTGAGGGTACCCCAGGAGAGTTCCAAATGTGTGTGGGTAGAATATATATCCCACGGGGGTAAAATTGAAAAAAGTTGAAACAACTTTTTTTTTGGACTTAGTCATTTTTCCAACGTTTATCAGTCTTTCAGATAGGGGAAATGTCAGTGAGCATTCCGATTTCAGTTCCAGAGCGATTCGCCCAATGAGTCCTTGATATTTAGTCGTTTTCAGCCAATTTTCTGGATTTTTGAAAATTTCACTTTTTTGTGAAAATATCCACTAAATGAGGGAATAATATGTGTGAGGGTACCCCAGGAGAGTTCCAAATGTGTGTGGGTAGAATATATATCCCACGGGGGTAAAATTGAAAAAAGTTGAAACAACTTTTTTTTTGGACTTAGTCATTTTTCCGACGTTTATCAGTCTTTCAGATAGGGGAAATGTCAGTGAGCATTCCGATTTCAGTTCCAGAGCGATTCGCCCAATGAGTCCTTGATATTTAGTCATTTTCAGCCAATTTTCTGGATTTTTGAAAATTTCACTTTTTTGTGAAAATATCCACTAAATGAGGGAATAATATGTGTGAGGGTACCCCAGGAGAGTTCCAAATGTGTCTGAGTAGAATATAAATCCCAAGAGGGGAAAATTGAAAAAAGTTGAAAAAACTTTTTTTTTGGACTTAGTCATTTTTCCGACGTTTATCAGACTTTCAGATAGGGCAAATGTCAGTGAGCGTTCCGATTTCAGTTCCAGGCGATTCGCCCAATGACTCCTTGATATTTAGTCGTTTTCAGCCAATATTTTGGATTTTTGAAAATTTCACTTTTTTGTGAAAATATCCAGTAAATGAGGGAATAATATGTGTGCGGGTACGCCAGGAGAGTTCCAAATGTGTGTGGGTAGAATATATATCCCACGGGGGTAAAATTGAAAAAAGTTGAAAAAAATTTTTTTTTGGACCTAGTCATTTTTCCGGCGTTAATCAGACTTTCAGATAGGGGAAATGTCAGTGAGCGTTCCAATTTCAGTTCCAGAGCGATTCGCCCAATGAGTCCTTGATATTTAGCCGTTTTCAGCCAATTTTCTGGATTTTTGAAAATTTCATTTTTTTGTGAAAATATCCACTAAATGAGGGAATAATATGTGTGAGGGTACCCCAGGAGAGTTCCAAATGTGTGTGGGTAGAATATATATCCCACGGGGGTAAAATTGAAAAAAGTTGAAACAACTTTTTTTTTGGACTTAGTCATTTTTCCGACGTTTATCAGTCTTTCAGATAGGGGAAATGTCAGTGAGCATTCCGATTTCAGTTCCAGAGCGATTCGCCCAATGAGTCCTTGATATTTAGTCATTTTCAGCCAATTTTCTGGATTTTTGAAAATTTCACTTTTTTGTGAAAATATCCACTAAATGAGGGAATAATATGTGTGAGGGTACCCCAGGAGAGTTCCAAATGTGTGTGAGTAGAATATAAATCCCAAGAGGGGAAAATTGAAAAAAGTTGAAAAAACTTTTTTTTGGACTTAGTCATTTTTCCGGCGTTTATCAGACTTTCAGATAGGGCAAATGTCAGTGAGCGTTTCGATTTCAGTTCCAGAGCGATTCGCCCAATGAGTCCTTGATATTTAGTCGTTTTCAGCCAATTTTCTGGATTTTTGAAAATTTCACTTTTTTGTGAAAATATCCACTAAATGAGGGAATAATATGTGTGAGGGTACCCCAGGAGAGTTCCAAATGTGTGTGGGTAGAATATATATCCCACGGGGGTAAAATTGAAAAAAGTTGAAACAACTTTTTTTTTGGACTTAGTCATTTTTCCAACGTTTATCAGTCTTTCAGATAGGGGAAATGTCAGTGAGCATTCCGATTTCAGTTCCAGAGCGATTCGCCCAATGAGTTCTTGATATTTAGTCGTTTTCAGCCAATATTT
Source organism: Phyllobates terribilis (assembly GCF_046119375.1). Taxonomy (NCBI): domain Eukaryota; kingdom Metazoa; phylum Chordata; class Amphibia; order Anura; family Dendrobatidae; genus Phyllobates; species Phyllobates terribilis. The sequence continues at coordinate 169,413,066 of NW_027362772.1, forward strand.
TGGATTTTTGAAAATTTCACTTTTTTGTGAAAATATCCACTAAATGAGGGAATAATATGTGTGAGGGTACCCCAGGAGAGTTCCAAATGTGTGTGGGTAGAATATATATCCCACGAGGGTAAAATTGAAAAAAGTTGAAAAAACTTTTTTTTTGGACTTAGTCATTTTTCCGACGTTTATCAGACTTTCAGATAGGGCAAATGTCAGTGAGCGTTCCGATTTCAGTTCCAGGCGATTCGCGTAATGACTCCTTGATATTTAGTCGTTTTCAGCCAATATTTTGGATTTTTGAAAATTTCACTTTTTTGTGAAAATATCCACTAAATGAGGGAATAATATGTGTGCGGGTACCCCAGGAGAGTTCCAAATGTGTGTGGGTAGAATATATATCCCACGGGGGTAAAATTGAAAAAAGTTGAAACAACTTTTTTTTTGGACTTAGTCATTTTTCCGACGTTTATCAGTCTTTCAGATAGGGGAAATGTCAGTGAGCATTCCGATTTCAGTTCCAGAGCGATTCGCCCAATGAGTCCTTGATATTTAGTCATTTTCAGCCAATTTTCTGGATTTTTGAAAATTTCACTTTTTTGTGAAAATATCCACTAAATGAGGGAATAATATGTGTGAGGGTACCCCAGGAGAGTTCCAAATGTGTGTGAGTAGAATATAAATCCCAAGAGGGGAAAATTGAAAAAAGTTGAAAAAACTTTTTTTTTGGACTTAGTCATTTTTCCGGCGTTTATCAGACTTTCAGATAGGGCAAATGTCAGTGAGCGTTCCGATTTCAGTTCCAGAGCGATTCGCCCATTGAGTCCTTGATATTTAGTCGTTTTCAGCCAATATTTTGGATTTTTGAAAATTTCACTTTTTTGTGAAAATATCCACTAAATGAGGGAATAATATGTGTGAGGGTACCCCAGGAGAGTTCCAAATGTGTGTGGGTAGAATATATATCCCACGGGGGTAAAATTGAAAAAAGTTGAAACAACTTTTTTTTTGGACTTAGTCATTTTTCCAACGTTTATCAGTCTTTCAGATAGGGGAAATGTCAGTGAGCGTTCCGATTTCAGTTCCAGAGCGATTCGCCCAATGAGTTCTTGATATTTAGTCGTTTTCAGCCAATATTTTGGATTTTTGAAAATTTCACTTTTTTGTGAAAATATCCACTAAATGAGGGAATAATATGTGTGAGGGTACCCCAGGAGAGTTCCAAATGTGTGTGGGTAGAATATATATCCCACGAGGGTAAAATTGAAAAAAGTTGAAAAAACTTTTTTTTTGGACTTAGTCATTTTTCCGACGTTTATCAGACTTTCAGATAGGGCAAATGTCAGTGAGCGTTCCGATTTCAGTTCCAGGCGATTCGCGTAATGACTCCTTGATATTTAGTCGTTTTCAGCCAATATTTTGGATTTTTGAAAATTTCACTTTTTTGTGAAAATATCCACTAAATGAGGGAATAATATGTGTGCGGGTACCCCAGGAGAGTTCCAAATGTGTGTGGGTAGAATATATATCCCACGGGGGTAAAATTGAAAAAAGTTGAAACAACTTTTTTTTTGGACTTAGTCATTTTTCCGACGTTTATCAGTCTTTCAGATAGGGGAAATGTCAGTGAGCATTCCGATTTCAGTTCCAGAGCGATTCGCCCAATGAGTCCTTGATATTTAGTCATTTTCAGCCAATTTTCTGGATTTTTGAAAATTTCACTTTTTTGTGAAAATATCCACTAAATGAGGGAATAATATGTGTGAGGGTACCCCAGGAGAGTTCCAAATGTGTGTGAGTAGAATATAAATCCCAAGAGGGGAAAATTGAAAAAAGTTGAAAAAACTTTTTTTTTGGACTTAGTCATTTTTCCGGCGTTTATCAGACTTTCAGATAGGGCAAATGTCAGTGAGCGTTCCGATTTCAGTTCCAGAGCGATTCGCCCATTGAGTCCTTGATATTTAGTCGTTTTCAGCCAATATTTTGGATTTTTGAAAATTTCACTTTTTTGTGAAAATATCCACTAAATGAGGGAATAATATGTGTGAGGGTACCCCAGGAGAGTTCCAAATGTGTGTGGGTAGAATATATATCCCACGGGGGTAAAATTGAAAAAAGTTGAAAAACTTTTTTTTTTGGACTTAGTCATTTTTCCGGCGTTTATCAGACTTTCAGATAGGGCAAATGTCAGTGAGCATTCCGATTTCAGTTCCAGAGCGATTCGCCCAATGAGTTCTTGATATTTAGTCGTTTTCAGCCAATATTTTGGATTTTTGAAAATTTCACTTTTTTGTGAAAATATCCACTAAATGAGGGAATAATATGTGTGAGGGAACCCCAGGAGAGTTCCAAATGTGTGTGGGTAGAATATATATCCCACGGGGGTAAAATTGAAAAAAGTTGAAACAACTTTTTTTTTGGACTTAGTCATTTTTCCGACGTTTATCAGTCTTTCAGATAGGGGAAATGTCAGTGAGCATTCCGATTTCAGTTCCAGAGCGATTCGCCCAATGAGTCCTTGATATTTAGTCATTTTCAGCCAATTTTCTGGATTTTTGAAAATTTCACTTTTTTGTGAAAATATCCACTAAATGAGGGAATAATATGTGTGAGGGTACCCCAGGAGAGTTCCAAATGTGTGTGAGTAGAATATAAATCCCAAGAGGGGAAAATTGAAAAAAGTTGAAAAAACTTTTTTTTTGGAATTAGTCATTTTTCCGACGTTTATCAGACTTTCAGATAGGGCAAATGTCAGTGAGCGTTCCGATTTCAGTTCCAGAGCGATTCGCCCAATGAGTCCTTGATATTTAGTCGTTTTCAGCCAATATTTTGGATTTTTGAAAATTTCACTTTTTTGTGAAAATATCCACTAAATGAGGGAATAATATGTGTGAGGGTACCCCAGGAGAGTTCCAAATGTGTGTGGGTAGAATATATATCCCACGGGGGAAAAATTGAAAAAAGTTGAAAAACTTTTTTTTTTTGGACTTAGTCATTTCTCCGGCGTTTATCAGACTTTCAGATAGGGCAAATGTCAGTGAGCGTTCCGATTTCAGTTCCAGAGCGATTCGCCCAATGAGTCCTTGATATTTAGTCGTTTTCAGCCAATATTTTGGATTTTTGAAAATTTCACTTTTTTGTGAAAATATCCACTAAATGAGGGAATAATATGTGTGAGGGTACCCCAGGAGAGTTCCAAATGTGTGTGGGTAGAATATATATCCCACGGGGGTAAAATTGAAAAAAGTTGAAACAACTTTTTTTTTGGACTTAGTCATTTTTCCAACGTTTATCAGTCTTTCAGATAGGGGAAATGTCAGTGAGCGTTCCGATTTCAGTTCCAGAGCGATTCGCCCAATGAGTCCTTGATATTTAGTCGTTTTCAGCCAATTTTCTGGATTTTTGAAAATTTCACTTTTTTGTGAAAATATCCACTAAATGAGGGAATAATATGTGTGAGGGTACCCCAGGAGAGTTCCAAATGTGTGTGGGTAGAATATATATCCCACGGGGGTAAAATTGAAAAAAGTTGAAACAAATTTTTTTTTGGACTTAGTCATTATTCCAACGTTTATCAGACTTTCAGATAGGGCAAATGTCAGTGAGCGTTCCGATTTCAGTTCCATAGCGATTCGCCCAATGAGTCCTTGATATTTAGTCGTTTTCAGCCAATTTTCTGGATTTTTGAAAATTTCACTTTTTTGTGAAAATATCCACTAAATGAGGGAATAATATGTGTGAGGGTACCCCAGGAGAGTTCCAAATGTGTGTGGGTAGAATATATATCCCACGGGGGTAAAATTGAAAAAAGTTGAAACAACTTTTTTTTTGGACTTAGTCATTTTTCCAACGTTTATCAGTCTTTCAGATAGGGGAAATGTCAGTGAGCGTTCCGATTTCAGTTCCAGAGCGATTCGCCCAATGAGTCCTTGATATTTAGTCGTTTTCAGCCAATTTTCTGGATTTTTGAAAATTTCACTTTTTTGTGAAAATATCCACTAAATGAGGGAATAATATGTGTGAGGGTACCCCAGGAGAGTTCCAAATGTGTGTGGGTAGAATATATATCCCACGGGGGTAAAATTGAAAAAAGTTGAAACAAATTTTTTTTTGGACTTAGTCATTTTTCCAACGTTTATCAGACTTTCAGATAGGGCAAATGTCAGTGAGCGTTCCGATTTCAGTTCCAGAGCGATTCGCCCATTGAGTCCTTGATATTTAGTCGTTTTCAGCCAATTTTCTGGATTTTTGAAAATTTCACTTTTTTGTGAAAATATCCACTAAATGAGGGAATAATATGTGTGAGGGTACCCCAGGAGAGTTCCAAATGTGTGTGGGTAGAATATATATCCCACGGGGGTAAAATTGAAAAAAGTTGAAACAACTTTTTTTTTGGACTTAGTCATTTTTCCAACGTTTATCAGTCTTTCAGATAGGGGAAATGTCAGTGAGCGTTCCGATTTCAGTTCCAGAGCGATTCGCCCAATGAGTCCTTGATATTTAGTCGTTTTCAGCCAATTTTCTGGATTTTTGAAAATTTCACTTTTTTGTGAAAATATCCACTAAATGAGGGAATAATATGTGTGAGGGTACCCCAGGAGAGTTCCAAATGTGTGTGGGTAGAATATATATCCCACGGGGGTAAAATTGAAAAAAGTTGAAACAAATTTTTTTTTGGACTTAGTCATTTTTCCAACGTTTATCAGTCTTTCAGATAGGGGAAATGTCAGTGAGCGTTCCGATTTCAGTTCCAGAGCGATTCGCCCAATGAGTCCTTGATATTTAGTCGTTTTCAGCCAATTTTCTGGATTTTTGAAAATTTCACTTTTTTGTGAAAATATCCACTAAATGAGGGAATAATATGTGTGAGGGTACCCCAGGAGAGTTCCAAATGTGTGTGGGTAGAATAAATATCCCACGGGGGTAAAATTGAAAAAAGTTGAAACAAATTTTTTTTTGGACTTAGTCACTTTTCCAACGTTTATCAGACTTTCAGATAGGGCAAATGTCAGTGAGCGTTCCGATTTCAGTTCCAGAGCGATTCGCCCAATGAGTCCTTGATATTTAGTCGTTTTCAGCCAATTTTCTGGATTTTTGAAAATTTCACTTTTTTGTGAAAATATCCACTAAATGAGGGAATAATATGTGTGAGGGTACCCCAGGAGAGTTCCAAATGTGTGTGGGTAGAATATATATCCCACGGGGGTAAAATTGAAAAAAGTTGAAACAACTTTTTTTTTGGACTTAGTCATTTTTCCAACGTTTATCAGCCTTTCAGATAGGGGAAATGTCAGTGAGCGTTCCGATTTCAGTTCCAGAGCGATTCGCCCAATGAGTCCTTGATATTTAGTCGTTTTCAGCCAATTTTCTGGATTTTTGAAAATTTCACTTTTTTGTGAAAATATCCACTAAATGAGGGAATAATATGTGTGAGGGTACCCCAGGAGAGTTCCAAATGTGTGTGGGTAGAATATATATCCCACGGGGGTAAAATTGAAAAAAGTTGAAACAAATTTTTTTTTGGACTTAGTCATTTTTCCAACGTTTATCAGACTTTCAGATAGGGCAAATGTCAGTGAGCGTTCCGATTTCAGTTCCAGAGCGATTCGCCCAATGAGTCCTTGATATTTAGTCGTTTTCAGCCAATTTTCTGGATTTTTGAAAATTTCACTTTTTTGTGAAAATATCCACTAAATGAGGGAATAATATGTGTGAGGGTACCCCAGGAGAGTTCCAAATGTGTGTGGGTAGAATATATATCCCACGGGGGTAAAATTGAAAAAAGTTGAAACAACTTTTTTTTTGGACTTAGTCATTTTTCCAACGTTTATCAGTCTTTCAGATAGGGGAAATGTCAGTGAGCGTTCCGATTTCAGTTCCAGAGCGATTCGCCCAATGAGTCCTTGATATTTAGTCGTTTTCAGCCAATTTTCTGGATTTTTGAAAATTTCACTTTTTTGTGAAAATATCCACTAAATGAGGGAATAATATGTGTGAGGGTACCCCAGGAGAGTTCCAAATGTGTGTGGGTAGAATATATATCCCACGGGGGTAAAATTGAAAAAAGTTGAAACAACTTTTTTTTTGGACTTAGTCATTTTTCCAACGTTTATCAGTCTTTCAGATAGGGGAAATGTCAGTGAGCGTTCCGATTTCAGTTCCAGAGCGATTCGCCCAATGAGTTCTTGATATTTAGTCGTTTTCAGCCAATATTTTGGATTTTTGAAAATTTCACTTTTTTGTGAAAATATCCACTAAATGAGGGAATAATGTGTGAGGGAACCCCAGGAGAGTTCCAAATGTGTGTGGGTAGAATATATATCCCACGGGGGTAAAATTGAAAAAAGTTGAAAAAAATTTTTTTTTGGACCTAGTCATTTTTCCGGCGTTAATCAGACTTTCAGATAGGGGAAATGTCAGTGAGCGTTCCAATTTCAGTTCCAGAGCGATTCGCCCAATGAGTCCTTGATATTTAGTTGTTTTCAGCCAATTTTCTGGATTTTTGAAAATTTCACTTTTTTGTGAAAATATCCACTAAATGAGGGAATAATATGTGTGAGGGTACCCCAGGAGAGTTCCAAATGTGTGTGGGTAGAATATATATCTCACGGGGGTAAAATTGAAAAAAGTTGAAAAAACTTTTTTTTTTGGACTTAGTCATTTTTCCAACGTTTATCAGTCTTTCAGATATTGGAAATGTCAGTGAGCATTCCGATTTCAGTTCCAGAGCGATTCACCCAATGAGTTCTTGATATTTAGTCGTTTTCAGCCAATATTTTGGATTTTTGAAAATTTCACTTTTTTGTGAAAATATCCACTAAATGAGGGAATAATATGTGTGAGGGTACCCCAGGAGAGTTCCAAATGTGTGTGAGTAGAATATAAATCCCACGAGGGGAAAATTGAAAAAAGTTGAAAAAACTTTTTTTTTGGACTTAGTAATTTTTCCGACGTTTATCAGACTTTCAGATAGGGCAAATGTCAGTGAGCATTCCGATTTCAGTTCCATAGCGATTCGCCCAATGAGTCCTTGATATTTAGTCGTTTTCAGCCAATATTTTGGATTTTTGAAAATTTCACTTTTTTGTGAAAATATCCACTAAATGAGGGAATAATATGTGTGAGGGTACCCCAGGAGAGTTCCAAATGTGTGTGGGTAGAATATATATCCCACGGGGGTAAAATTGAAAAAAGTTGAAAAAATTTTTTTTTGGACTTAGTCATTTTTCCGGCGTTTATCAGACTTTCAGATAGGGCAAATGTCAGTGAGCGTTCCGATTTCAGTTCCAGAGCGATTCGCCCAATGAGTCCTTGATATTTAGTCGTTTTCAGCCAATTTTCTGGATTTTTGAAAATTTCATTTTTTTGTGAAAATATCCACTAAATGAGGGAATAATATGTGTGAGGGTACCCCAGGAGAGTTCCAAATGTGTGTGGGTAGAATATATATCCCACGGGGGTAAAATTCAAAAAAGTTGAAACAACTTTTTTTTTGGACTTAGTCATTTTTCCAACGTTTATCAGTCTTTCAGATAGGGGAAATGTCAGTGAGCGTTCCGATTTCAGTTCCAGAGCGATTCGCCCAATGAGTTCTTGATATTTAGTCGTTTTCAGCCAATATTTTGGATTTTTGAAAATTTCACTTTTTTGTGAAAATATCCACTAAATGAGGGAATAATATGTGTGAGGGTACCCCAGGAGAGTTCCAAATGTGTGTGGGTAGAATATATATCCCACGAGGGGAAAAAAGTTGAAAAAACTTTTTTTTTGGACTTAGTCATTTTTCCGACGTTTATCAGACTTTCAGATAGGGCAAATGTCAGTGAGCGTTCCGATTTCAGTTCCAGGCGATTCGCGTAATGACTCCTTGATATTTAGTCGTTTTCAGCCAATATTTTGGATTTTTGAAAATTTCACTTTTTTGTGAAAATATCCACTAAATGAGGGAATAATATGTGTGCGGGTTCCCCAGGAGAGTTCCAAATGTGTGTGGGTAGAATATATATCCCACGGGGGTAAAATTGAAAAAAGTTGAAAAAAATTTTTTTTTAGACCTAGTCATTTTTCCGGCGTTAATCAGACTTTCAGATAGGGGAAATGTCAGTGAGTGTTCCAATTTCAGTTCCAGAGCGATTCGCCCAATGAGTCCTTGATATTTAGCCGTTTTCAGCCAATTTTCTGGATTTTTGAAAATTTCACTTTTTTGTGAAAATATCCACTAAATGAGGGAATAATATGTGTGAGGGTACCCCAGGAGAGTTCCAAATGTGTGTGGGTAGAATATATATCCCACGGGGGTAAAATTGAAAAAAGTTGAAACAACTTTTTTTTTGGACTTAGTCATTTTTCCGACGTTTATCAGTCTTTCAGATAGGGGAAATGTCAGTGAGCATTCCGATTTCAGTTCCAGAGCGATTCGCCCAATGAGTCCTTGATATTTAGTCATTTTCAGCCAATTTTCTGGATTTTTGAAAATTTCACTTTTTTGTGAAAATATCCACTAAATGAGGGAATAATATGTGTGAGGGTACCCCAGGAGAGTTCCAAATGTGTCTGAGTAGAATATAAATCCCAAGAGGGGAAAATTGAAAAAAGTTGAAAAAACTTTTTTTTTGGACTTAGTCATTTTTCCGACGTTTATCAGACTTTCAGATAGGGCAAATGTCAGTGAGCGTTCCGATTTCAGTTCCAGGCGATTCGCCCAATGACTCCTTGATATTTAGTCGTTTTCAGCCAATATTTTGGATTTTTGAAAATTTCACTTTTTTGTGAAAATATCCACTAAATGAGGGAATAATATGTGTGAGGGTACCCCAGGAGAGTTCCAAATGTGTGTGGGTAGAATATATATCCCACGGGGGTAAAATTGAAAAAAGTTGAAACAACTTTTTTTTTGGACTTAGTCATTTTTCCGACGTTTATCAGTCTTTCAGATAGGGGAAATGTCAGTGAGCATTCCGATTTCAGTTCCAGAGCGATTCGCCCAATGAGTCCTTGATATTTAGTCATTTTCAGCCAATTTTCTGGATTTTTGAAAATTTCACTTTTTTGTGAAAATATCCACTAAATGAGGGAATAATATGTGTGAGGGTACCCCAGGAGAGTTCCAAATGTGTGTGAGTAGAATATAAATCCCAAGAGGGGAAAATTGAAAAAAGTTGAAAAAACTTTTTTTTGGACTTAGTCATTTTTCCGGCGTTTATCAGACTTTCAGATAGGGCAAATGTCAGTGAGCGTTCCGATTTCAGTTCCAGAGCGATTCGCCCAATGAGTCCTTGATATTTAGTCGTTTTCAGCCAATTTTCTGGATTTTTGAAAATTTCACTTTTTTGTGAAAATATCCACTAAATGAGGGAATAATATGTGTGAGGGTACCCCAGGAGAGTTCCAAATGTGTGTGGGTAGAATATATATCCCACGGGGGTAAAATTGAAAAAAGTTGAAACAACTTTTTTTTTGGACTTAGTCATTTTTCCAACGTTTATCAGTCTTTCAGATAGGGGAAATGTCAGTGAGCGTTCCGATTTCAGTTCCAGAGCGATTCGCCCAATGAGTTCTTGATATTTAGTCGTTTTCAGCCAATATTTTGGATTTTTGAAAATTTCACTTTTTTGTGAAAATATCCACTAAATGAGGGAATAATATGTGTGAGGGTACCCCAGGAGAGTTCCAAATGTGTGTGGGTAGAATATATATCCCACGAGGGTAAAATTGAAAAAAGTTGAAAAAACTTTTTTTTTGGACTTAGTCATTTTTCCGACGTTTATCAGACTTTCAGATAGGGCAAATGTCAGTGAGCGTTCCGATTTCAGTTCCAGAGCGATTCGCCCAATGAGTTCTTGATATTTAGTCGTTTTCAGCCAAAATTTTGGATTTTTGAAAATTTCACTTTTTTGTGAAAATATCCACTAAATGAGGGAATAATATGTGTGAGGGAACCCCAGGAGAGTTCCAAATGTGTGTGGGTAGAATATATATCCCACGGGGGTAAAATTGAAAAAAGTTGAAACAACTTTTTTTTTGGACTTAGTCATTTTTCCGACGTTTATCAGTCTTTCAGATAGGGGAAATGTCAGTGAGCATTCCGATTTCAGTTCCAGAGCGATTCACCCAATGAGTTCTTGATATTTAGTCGTTTTCAGCCAATATATTGGATTTTTGAAAATTTCACTTTTTTGTGAAAATATCCACTAAATGAGGGAATAATATGTGTGAGGGTACCCCAGGAGAGTTCCAAATGTGTGTGAGTAGAATATAAATCCCACGAGGGGAAAATTGAAAAAAGTTGAAAAAACTTTTTTTTTGGACTTAGTAATTTTTCCGACGTTTATCAGACTTTCAGATAGGGCAAATGTCAGTGAGCATTCCGATTTCAGTTCCATAGCGATTCGCCCAATGAGTCCTTGATATTTAGTCGTTTTCAGCCAATATTTTGGATTTTTGAAAATTTCACTTTTTTGTGAAAATATCCACTAAATGAGGGAATAATATGTGTGAGGGTACCCCAGGAGAGTTCCAAATGTGTGTGGGTAGAATATATATCCCACGGGGGTAAAATTGAAAAAAGTTGAAAAACTTTTTTTTTTGGACTTAGTCATTTTTCCGGCGTTTATCAGACTTTCAGATAGGGCAAATGTCAGTGAGCGTTCCGATTTCAGTTCCAGAGCGATTCGCCCAATGAGTCCTTGATATTTAGTCGTTTTCAGCCAATTTTCTGGATTTTTGAAAATTTCATTTTTTTGTGAAAATATCCACTAAATGAGGGAATAATATGTGTGAGGGTACCCCAGGAGAGTTCCAAATGTGTGTGGGTAGAATATATATCCCACGGGGGTAAAATTCAAAAAAGTTGAAACAACTTTTTTTTTGGACTTAGTCATTTTTCCAACGTTTATCAGTCTTTCAGATAGGGGAAATGTCAGTGAGCGTTCCGATTTCAGTTCCAGAGCGATTCGCCCAATGAGTTCTTGATATTTAGTCGTTTTCAGCCAATATTTTGGATTTTTGAAAATTTCACTTTTTTGTGAAAATATCCACTAAATGAGGGAATAATATGTGTGAGGGTACCCCAGGAGAGTTCCAAATGTGTGTGGGTAGAATATATATCCCACGAGGGGAAAAAAGTTGAAAAAACTTTTTTTTTGGACTTAGTCATTTTTCCGACGTTTATCAGACTTTCAGATAGGGCAAATGTCAGTGAGCGTTCCGATTTCAGTTCCAGGCGATTCGCGTAATGACTCCTTGATATTTAGTCGTTTTCAGCCAATATTTTGGATTTTTGAAAATTTCACTTTTTTGTGAAAATATCCACTAAATGAGGGAATAATATGTGTGCGGGTACCCCAGGAGAGTTCCAAATGTGTGTGGGTAGAATATATATCCCACGGGGGTAAAATTGAAAAAAGTTGAAAAAAATTTTTTTTTAGACCTAGTCATTTTTCCGGCGTTAATCAGACTTTCAGATAGGGGAAATGTCAGTGAGCGTTCCAATTTCAGTTCCAGAGCGATTCGCCCAATGAGTCCTTGATATTTAGCCGTTTTCAGCCAATTTTCTGGATTTTTGAAAATTTCACTTTTTTGTGAAAATATCCACTAAATGAGGGAATAATATGTGTGAGGGTACCCCAGGAGAGTTCCAAATGTGTGTGGGTAGAATATATATCCCACGGGGGTAAAATTGAAAAAAGTTGAAACAACTTTTTTTTTGGACTTAGTCATTTTTCCGACGTTTATCAGTCTTTCAGATAGGGGAAATGTCAGTGAGCATTCCGATTTCAGTTCCAGAGCGATTCGCCCAATGAGTCCTTGATATTTAGTCATTTTCAGCCAATTTTCTGGATTTTTGAAAATTTCACTTTTTTGTGAAAATATCCACTAAATGAGGGAATAATATGTGTGAGGGTACCCCAGGAGAGTTCCAAATGTGTCTGAGTAGAATATAAATCCCAAGAGGGGAAAATTGAAAAAAGTTGAAAAAACTTTTTTTTTGGACTTAGTCATTTTTCCGACGTTTATCAGACTTTCAGATAGGGCAAATGTCAGTGAGCGTTCCGATTTCAGTTCCAGGCGATTCGCCCAATGACTCCTTGATATTTAGTCGTTTTCAGCCAATATTTTGGATTTTTGAAAATTTCACTTTTTTGTGAAAATATCCAGTAAATGAGGGAATAATATGTGTGCGGGTACGCCAGGAGAGTTCCAAATGTGTGTGGGTAGAATATATATCCCACGGGGGTAAAATTGAAAAAAGTTGAAAAAAATTTTTTTTTGGACCTAGTCATTTTTCCGGCGTTAATCAGACTTTCAGATAGGGGAAATGTCAGTGAGCGTTCCAATTTCAGTTCCAGAGCGATTCGCCCAATGAGTCCTTGATATTTAGCCGTTTTCAGCCAATTTTCTGGATTTTTGAAAATTTCACTTTTTTGCGAAAATATCCACTAAATGAGGGAATAATATGTGTGAGGGTACCCCAGGAGAGTTCCAAATGTGTGTGGGTAGAATATATATCCCACGGGGGTAAAATTGAAAAAAGTTGAAACAACTTTTTTTTTGGACTTAGTCATTTTTCCGACGTTTATCAGTCTTTCAGATAGGGGAAATGTCAGTGAGCATTCCGATTTCAGTTCCAGAGCGATTCGCCCAATGAGTCCTTGATATTTAGTCATTTTCAGCCAATTTTCTGGATTTTTGAAAATTTCACTTTTTTGTGAAAATATCCACTAAATGAGGGAATAATATGTGTGAGGGTACCCCAGGAGAGTTCCAAATGTGTGTGAGTAGAATATAAATCCCAAGAGGGGAAAATTGAAAAAAGTTGAAAAAACTTTTTTTTGGACTTAGTCATTTTTCCGGCGTTTATCAGACTTTCAGATAGGGCAAATGTCAGTGAGCGTTCCGATTTCAGTTCCAGAGCGATTCGCCCAATGAGTCCTTGATATTTAGTCGTTTTCAGCCAATTTTCTGGATTTTTGAAAATTTCACTTTTTTGTGAAAATATCCACTAAATGAGGGAATAATATGTGTGAGGGTACCCCAGGAGAGTTCCAAATGTGTGTGGGTAGAATATATATCCCACGGGGGTAAAATTGAAAAAAGTTGAAACAACTTTTTTTTTGGACTTAGTCATTTTTCCAACGTTTATCAGTCTTTCAGATAGGGGAAATGTCAGTGAGCGTTCCGATTTCAGTTCCAGAGCGATTCGCCCAATGAGTTCTTGATATTTAGTCGTTTTCAGCCAATATTTTGGATTTTTGAAAATTTCACTTTTTTGTGAAAATATCCACTAAATGAGGGAATAATATGTGTGAGGGTACCCCAGGAGAGTTCCAAATGTGTGTGGGTAGAATATATATCCCACGGGGGTAAAATTGAAAAAAGTTGAAAAACTTTTTTTTTTGGACTTAGTCATTTTTCCGGCGTTTATCAGACTTTCAGATAGGGCAAATGTCAGTGAGCGTTCCGATTTCAGTTCCAGAGCGATTCGCCCAATGAGTTCTTGATATTTAGTCGTTTTCAGCCAATATTTTGGATTTTTGAAAATTTCACTTTTTTGTGAAAATATCCACTAAATGAGGGAATAATATGTGTGAGGGAACCCCAGGAGAGTTCCAAATGTGTGTGGGTAGAATATATATCCCACGGGGGTAAAATTGAAAAAAGTTGAAACAACTTTTTTTTTGGACTTAGTCATTTTTCCGACGTTTATCAGTCTTTCAGATAGGGGAAATGTCAGTGAGCATTCCGATTTCAGTTCCAGAGCGATTCGCCCAATGAGTCCTTGATATTTAGTCATTTTCAGCCAATTTTCTGGATTTTTGAAAATTTCACTTTTTTGTGAAAATATCCACTAAATGAGGGAATAATATGTGTGAGGGTACCCCAGGAGAGTTCCAAATGTGTGTGAGTAGAATATAAATCCCAAGAGGGGAAAATTGAAAAAAGTTGAAAAAACTTTTTTTTTGGACTTAGTCATTTTTCCGACGTTTATCAGACTTTCAGATAGGGCAAATGTCAGTGAGCGTTCCGATTTCAGTTCCAGGCGATTCGCCCAATGACTCCTTGATATTTAGTCGTTTTCAGCCAATATTTTGGATTTTTGAAAATTTCACTTTTTTGTGAAAATATCCACTAAATGAGGGAATAATATGTGTGAGGGTACCCCAGGAGAGTTCCAAATGTGTGTGGGTAGAATATATATCCCACGGGGGTAAAATTGAAAAAAGTTGAAAAACTTTTTTTTTTTGGACTTAGTCATTTTTCCGGCGTTTATCAGACTTTCAGATAGGGCAAATGTCAGTGAGAGTTCCGATTTCAGTTCCAGAGCGATTCGCCCAATGAGTCCTTGATATTTAGTCGTTTTCAGCCAATATTTTGGATTTTTGAAAATTTCACTTTTTTGTGAAAATATCCACTAAATGAGGGAATAATATGTGTGAGGGTACCCCAGGAGAGTTCCAAATGTGTGTGGGTAGAATATATATCCCACGGGGGTAAAATTGAAAAAAGTTGAAAAACTTTTTTTTTTGGTCTTAGTCATTTTTCCGGCGTTTATCAGACTTTCAGACAGGGCAAATGTCAGTGAGCGTTCCGATTTCAGTTCCAGAGCGATTCGCCCAATGAGTCCTTGATATTTAGTCGTTTTCAGCCAATTTTCTGGATTTTTGAAAATTTCACTTTTTTGTGAAAATATCCACTAAATGAGGGAATAATATGTGTGAGGGTACCCCAGGAGAGTTCCAAATGTGTGTGGGTAGAATATATATCCCACGGGGGTAAAATTGAAAAAAGTTGAAACAACTTTTTTTTTGGACTTAGTCATTTTTCCAACGTTTATCAGTCTTTCAGATAGGGGAAATGTCAGTGAGCGTTCCGATTTCAGTTCCAGAGCGATTCGCCCAATGAGTCCTTGATATTTAGTCGTTTTCAGCCAATTTTCTGGATTTTTGAAAATTTCACTTTTTTGTGAAAATATCCACTAAATGAGGGAATAATATGTGTGAGGGTACCCCAGGAGAGTTCCAAATGTGTGTGGGTAGAATATATATCCCACGGGGGTAAAATTGAAAAAAGTTGAAACAAATTTTTTTTTGGACTTAGTCATTTTTCCAACGTTTATCAGACTTTCAGATAGGGCAAATGTCAGTGAGCGTTCCGATTTCAGTTCCAGAGCGATTCGCCCAATGAGTCCTTGATATTTAGTCGTTTTCAGCCAATTTTCTGGATTTTTGAAAATTTCACTTTTTTGTGAAAATATCCACTAAATGAGGGAATAATATGTGTGAGGGTACCCCAGGAGAGTTCCAAATGTGTGTGGGTAGAATATATATCCCACGGGGGTAAAATTGAAAAAAGTTGAAACAACTTTTTTTTTGGACTTAGTCATTTTTCCAACGTTTATCAGTCTTTCAGATAGGGGAAATGTCAGTGAGCGTTCCGATTTCAGTTCCAGAGCGATTCGCCCAATGAGTCCTTGATATTTAGTCGTTTTCAGCCAATTTTCTGGATTTTTGAAAATTTCACTTTTTTGTGAAAATATCCACTAAATGAGGGAATAATATGTGTGAGGGTACCCCAGGAGAGTTCCAAATGTGTGTGGGTAGAATATATATCCCACGGGGGTAAAATTGAAAAAAGTTGAAACAAATTTTTTTTTGGACTTAGTCATTTTTCCAACGTTTATCAGACTTTCAGATAGGGCAAATGTTAGTGAGCGTTCCGATTTCAGTTCCAGAGCAATTCGCCCAATGAGTCCTTGATATTTAGTCGTTTTCAGCCAATTTTCTGGATTTTTGAAAATTTCACTTTTTTGTGAAAATATCCACTAAATGAGGGAATAATATGTGTGAGGGTACCCCAGGAGAGTTCCAAATGTGTGTTGGTAGAATATATATCCCACGGGGGTAAAATTGAAAAAAGTTGAAACAACTTTTTTTTTGGACTTAGTCATTTTTCCAACGTTTATCAGTCTTTCAGATAGGGGAAATGTCAGTGAGCGTTCCGATTTCAGTTCCAGAGCGATTCGCCCAATGAGTCCTTGATATTTAGTCGTTTTCAGCCAATTTTCTGGATTTTTGAAAATTTCACTTTTTTGTGAAAATATCCACTAAATGAGGGAATAATATGTGTGAGGGTACCCCAGGAGAGTTCCAAATGTGTGTGGGTAGAATATATATACCAAGGGGGTAAAATTGAAAAAAGTTGAAACAAATTTTTTTTTGGACTTAGTCATTTTTCCAACGTTTATCAGACTTTCAGATAGGGCAAATGTCAGTGAGCGTTCCGATTTCAGTTCCAGAGCGATTCGCCCAATGAGTCCTTGATATTTAGTCGTTTTCAGCCAATTTTCTGGATTTTTGAATATTTCACTTTTTTGTGAAAATATCCACTAAATGAGGGAATAATATGTGTGAGGGTACCCCAGGAGAGTTCCAAATGTGTGTGGGTAGAATATATATCCCACGGGGGTAAAATTGAAAAAAGTTGAAACAACTTTTTTTTTGGACTTAGTCATTTTTCCAACGTTTATCAGTCTTTCAGATAGGGGAAATGTCAGTGAGCATTCCGATTTCAGTTCCAGAGCGATTCGCCCAATGAGTTCTTGATATTTAGTCGTTTTCAGCAAATATTTTGGATTTTTGAAAATTTCACTTTTTTGTGAAAATATCCACTAAATGAGGGAATAATGTGTGAGGGAACCCCAGGAGAGTTCCAAATGTGTGTGGGTAGAATATATATCCCACGGGGGTAAAATTGAAAAAAGTTGAAAAAAATTTTTTTTTGGGCCTAGTCATTTTTCCGGCGTTAATCAGACTTTCAGATAGGGGAAATGTCAGTGAGCGTTCCAATTTCAGTTCCAGAGCGATTCGCCCAATGAGTCCTTGATATTTAGTTGTTTTCAGCCAATTTTCTGGATTTTTGAAAATTTCACTTTTTTGTGAAAATATCCACTAAATGAGGGAATAATATGGGTGAGGGTACCCCAGGAGAGTTCCAAATGTGTGTGGGTAGAATATATATCTCACGGGGGTAAAATTGAAAAAAGTTGAAAAAACTTTTTTTTTTGGACTTAGTCATTTTTCCAACGTTTATCAGTCTTTCAGATATTGGAAATGTCAGTGAGCATTCCGATTTCAGTTCCAGAGCGATTCACCCAATGAGTTCTTGATAATTAGTCGTTTTCAGCCAATATTTTGGATTTTTGAAAATTTCACTTTTTTGTGAAAATATCCACTAAATGAGGGAATAATATGTGTGAGGGTACCCCAGGAGAGTTCCAAATGTGTGTGAGTAGAATATAAATCCCACGAGGGGAAAATTGAAAAAAGTTGAAAAAACTTTTTTTTTGGACTTAGTAATTTTTCCGACGTTTATCAGACTTTCAGATAGGGCAAATGTGAGTGAGCATTCCGATTTCAGTTCCATAGCGATTCGCCCAATGAGTCCTTGATATTTAGTCGTTTTCAGCCAATATTTTGGATTTTTGAAAATTTCACTTTTTTGTGAAAATATCCACTAAATGAGGGAATAATATGTGTGAGGGTACCCCAGGAGAGTTCCAAATGTGTGTGGGTAGAATATATATCCCACGGGGGTAAAATTGAAAAAAGTTGAAAAAAATTTTTTTTTGGACCTAGTCATTTTTCCGGCGTTAATCAGACTTTCAGATAGGGGAAATGTCAGTGAGCGTTCCAATTTCAGTTCCAGAGCGATTCGCCCAATGAGTCCTTGATATTTAGTCATTTTCAGCCAATTTTCTGGATTTTTGAAAATTTCACTTTTTTGTGAAAATATCCACTAAATGAGGGAATAATATGTGTGAGGGTACCCCAGGAGAGTTCCAAATGTGTGTGGGTAGAATATATATCTCACGGGGGTAAAATTGAAAAAAGTTGAAAAAACTTTTTTTTTTGGACTTAGTCATTTTTCCAACGTTTATCAGTCTTTCAGATATTGGAAATGTCAGTGAGCGTTCCGATTTCAATTCCAGAGCGATTCGCCCAATGAGTTCTTGATATTTAGTCGTTTTCAGCCAATATTTTGGATTTTTGAAAATTTCACTTTTTTGTGAAAATATCCACTAAATGAGGGAATAATATGTGTGAGGGTACCCCAGGAGAGTTCCAAATGTGTGTGGGTAGAATATATATCCCACGGGGGTAAAATTGAAAAAAGTTGAAACAACTTTTTTTTTGGACTTAGTCATTTTTCCAACGTTTATCAGTCTTTCAGATAGGGGAAATGTCAGTGAGCGTTCCGATTTCAGTTCCAGAGCGATTCGCCCAATGAGTCCTTGATATTTAGTCGTTTTCAGCCAATTTTCTGGATTTTTGAAAATTTCACTTTTTTGTGAAAATATCCACTAAATGAGGGAATAATATGTGTGAGGGTACCCCAGGAGAGTTCCAAATGTGTGTGGGTAGAATATATATCCCACGGGGGTAAAATTGAAAAAAGTTGAAACAAATTTTTTTTTGGACTTAGTCATTTTTCCAACGTTTATCAGACTTTCAGATAGGGCAAATGTCAGTGAGCGTTCCGATTTCAGTTCCAGAGCGATTCGCCCAATGAGTCCTTGATATTTAGTCGTTTTCAGCCAATTTTCTGGATTTTTGAAAATTTCACTTTTTTGTGAAAATATCCACTAAATGAGGGAATAATATGTGTGAGGGTACCCCAGGAGAGTTCCAAATGTGTGTGGGTAGAATATATATCCCACGGGGGTAAAATTGAAAAAAGTTGAAACAACTTTTTTTTTGGACTTAGTCATTTTTCCAACGTTTATCAGTCTTTCAGATAGGGGAAATGTCAGTGAGCGTTCCGATTTCAGTTCCAGAGCGATTCGCCCAATGAGTCCTTGATATTTAGTCGTTTTCAGCCAATTTTCTGGATTTTTGAAAATTTCACTTTTTTGTGAAAATATCCACTAAATGAGGGAATAATATGTGTGAGGGTACCCCAGGAGAGTTCCAAATGTGTGTGGGTAGAATATATATCCCACGGGGGTAAAATTGAAAAAAGTTGAAACAAATTTTTTTTTGGACTTAGTCATTTTTCCAACGTTTATCAGACTTTCAGATAGGGCAAATGTCAGTGAGCGTTCCGATTTCAGTTCCAGAGCGATTCGCCCAATGAGTCCTTGATATTTAGTCGTTTTCAGCCAATTTTCTGGATTTTTGAAAATTTCACTTTTTTGTGAAAATATCCACTAAATGAGGGAATAATATGTGTGAGGGTACCCCAGGAGAGTTCCAAATGTGTGTGGGTAGAATATATATCCCACGGGGGTAAAATTGAAAAAAGTTGAAACAACTTTTTTTTTGGACTTAGTCATTTTTCCAACGTTTATCAGTCTTTCAGATAGGGGAAATGTCAGTGAGCGTTCCGATTTCAGTTCCAGAGCGATTCGCCCAATGAGTTCTTGATATTTAGTCGTTTTCAGCCAATATTTTGGATTTTTGAAAATTTCACTTTTTTGTGAAAATATCCATTAAATGAGGGAATAATATGTGTGAGGGAACCCCAGGAGAGTTCCAAATGTGTGTGGGTAGAATATATATCCCACGGGGGTAAAATTGAAAAAAGTTGAAAAAAATTTTTTTTTGGACCTAGTCATTTTTCCGGCGTTAATCAGACTTTCAGATAGGGGAAATGTCAGTGAGCGTTCCAATTTCAGTTCCAGAGCGATTCGCCCAATGAGTCCTTGATATTTAGTTGTTTTCAGCCAATTTTCTGGATTTTTGAAAATTTCACTTTTTTGTGAAAATATCCACTAAATGAGGGAATAATATGTGTGAGGGTACCCCAGGAGAGTTCCAAATGTGTGTGGGTAGAATATATATCTCACGGGGGTAAAATTGAAAAAAGTTGAAAAAACTTTTTTTTTTGGACTTAGTCATTTTTCCAACGTTTATCAGTCTTTCAGATATTGGAAATGTCAGTGAGCATTCCGATTTCAGTTCCAGAGCGATTCGCCCAATGAGTTCTTGATATTTAGTCGTTTTCAGCCAATATTTTGGATTTTTGAAAATTTCACTTTTTTGTGAAAATATCCACTAAATGAGGGAATAATATGTGTGAGGGTACCCCAGGAGAGTTCCAAATGTGTGTGAGTAGAATATAAATCCCACGAGGGGAAAATTGAAAAAAGTTGAAAAAACTTTTTTTTTGGACTTAGTAATTTTTCCGACGTTTATCAGACTTTCAGATAGGGCAAATGTCAGTGAGCATTCCGATTTCAGTTCCATAGCGATTCGCCCAATGAGTCCTTGATATTTAGTCGTTTTCAGCCAATATTTTGGATTTTTGAAAATTTCACTTTTTTGTGAAAATATCCACTAAATGAGGGAATAATATGTGTGAGGGTACCCCAGGAGAGTTCCAAATGTGTGTGGGTAGAATATATATCCCACGGGGGTAAAATTGAAAAAAGTTGAAAAACTTTTTTTTTTTGGACTTAGTCATTTTTCCGGCGTTTATCAGACTTTCAGATAGGGCAAATGTGAGTGAGCATTCCGATTTCAGTTCCAGAGCGATTCGCCCAATGAGTCCTTGATATTTAGTCGTTTTCAGCCAATATTTTGGATTTTTGAAAATTTCACTTTTTTGTGAAAATATCCACTAAATGAGGGAATAATATGTGTGAGGGAACCCAAGGAGAGTTATAAATGTGTGTGGGTAGAATATATATCCCACGGGGGTAAAATTGAAAAAAGTTGAAAAAAATTTTTTTTTGGACCTAGTCATTTTTCCGGCGTTAATCAGACTTTCAGATAGGGGAAATGTCAGTGAGCGTTCCAATTTCAGTTCCAGAGCGATTCGCCCAATGAGTCCTTGATATTTAGTCGTTTTCAGCCAATATTTTGGATTTTTGAAAATTTCACTTTTTTGTGAAAATATCCACTAAATGAGGGAATAATATGTGTGAGGGTACCCCAGGAGAGTTCCAAATGTGTGTGGGTAGAATATATATCCCACGGGGGTAAAATTGAAAAAAGTTGAAAAACTTTTTTTTTTTGGACTTAGTCATTTTTCCGGCGTTTATCAGACTTTCAGATAGGGCAAATGTCAGTGAGCGTTCCGATTTCAGTTCCAGAGCGATTCGCCCAATGAGTCCTTGATATTTAGTCGCTTTCAGCCAATATTTTGGATTTTTGAAAATTTCACTTTTTTGTGAAAATATCCACTAAATGAGGGAATAATATGTGTGAGGGTACCCCAGGAGAGTTCCAAATGTGTGTGGGTAGAATATATATCCCACGGGGGTAAAATTGAAAAAAGTTGAAAAACTTTTTTTTTTGGTCTTAGTCATTTTTCCGGCGTTTATCAGACTTTCAGACAGGGCAAATGTCAGTGAGCGTTCCGATTTCAGTTCCAGAGCGATTCGCCCAATGAGTCCTTGATATTTAGTCGTTTTCAGCCAATTTTCTGGATTTTTGAAAATTCCACTTTTTTGTGAAAATATCCACTAAATGAGGGAATAATATGTGTGAGGGTACCCCAGGAGAGTTTCAAATGTGTGTGGGTAGAATATATATAGCACGGGGGGAAAATTGAAAAAAGTTGAAAAATTTTGTTTTTTGGACTTAGTCATTTTTCCGACGTTTATCAGACTTTCAGATAGGGCAAATGTCATTGAGCATTCCGATTTCAGTTCCAGAGCGATTCGCCCAATGATTTCTTGATATTTAGTCGTTTTCAGCCAATATTTTGGATTTTTGAAAATTTCACTTTTTTGTGAAAATATCCACTAAATGAGGGAATAATATGTGTGAGGGAACCCCAGGAGAGTTCCAAATGTGTGTGGGTAGAATATATATCCCACGGGGGTAAAATTGAAAAAAGTTGAAAAAAATTTTTTTTTGGACCTAGTCATTTTTCCGGCGTTAATCAGACTTTCAGATAGGGGAAATGTCAGTGAGCGTTCCAATTTCAGTTCCAGAGCGATTCGCCCAATGAGTCCTTGATATTTAGTCGTTTTCAGCCAATTTTCTGGATTTTTGAAAATTTCACTTTTTTGTGAAAATATCCACTAAATGAGGGAATAATATGTGTGAGGGTACCCCAGGAGAGTTCCAAATGTGTGTGGGTAGAATATATATCCCACGGGGGTAAAATTGAAAAAAGTTGAAACAACTTTTTTTTTGGACTTAGTCATTTTTCCGACGTTTATCAGTCTTTCAGATAGGGGAAATGTCAGTGTGCGTTCCGATTTCAGTTCCAGAGCGATTCGCCCAATGAGTTCTTGATATTTAGTCGTTTTCAGCCAATATTTTGGATTTTTGAAAATTTCACTTTTTTGTGAAAATATCCACTAAATGAGGGAATAATATGTGTGAGGGAACCCCAGGAGAGTTCCAAATGTGTGTGGGTAGAATATATATCCCACGGGGGTAAAATTGAAAAAAGTTTAAAAAAATTTTTTTTTGGACCTAGTCATTTTTCCGGCGTTAATCAGACTTTCAGATAGGGGAAATGTCAGTGAGCGTTCCAATTTCAGTTCCAGAGCGATTCGCCCAATGAGTCCTTGATATTTAGTTGTTTTCAGCCAATTTTCTGGATTTTTGAAAATTTCAATTTTTTGTGAAAATATCCACTAAATGAGGGAATAATATGTGTGAGGGTACCCCAGGAGAGTTCCAAATGTGTGTGGGTAGAATATATATCTCACGGGGGTAAAATTGAAAAAAGTTGAAAAAACTTTTTTTTTTGGACTTAGTCATTTTTCCAACGTTTATCAGTCTTTCAGATATTGGAAATGTCAGTGAGCATTCCGATTTCAGTTCCAGAGCGATTCGCCCAATGAGTTCTTGATATTTAGTCGTTTTCAGCCAATATTTTGGATTTTTGAAAATTTCACTTTTTTGTGAAAATATCCACTAAATGAGGGAATAATATGTGTGAGGGTACCCCAGGAGAGTTCCAAATGTGTGTGGGTAGAATATATATCCCACGGGGGTAAAATTGAAAAAAGTTGAAACAACTTTTTTTTTGGACTTAGTCATTTTTCCAACGTTTATCAGTCTTTCAGATAGGGGAAATGTCAGTGAGCGTTCCGATTTCAGTTCCAGAGCGATTCGCCCAATGAGTTCTTGATATTTAGTCGTTTTCAGCCAATATTTTGGATTTTTGAAAATTTCACTTTTTTGTGAAAATATCCACTAAATGAGGGAATAATATGAGTGAGGGTACCCCAGGAGAGTTCCAAATGTGTGTGGGTAGAATATATATCCCACGGGGGTAAAATTGAAAAAAGTTGAAAAACTTTTTTTTTTTGGACTTAGTCATTTTTCCAACGTTTATCAGTCTTTCAGATATTGGAAATGTCAGTGAGCATTCCGATTTCAGTTCCAGAGCGATTCGCCCAATGAGTTCTTGATATTTAGTCGTTTTCAGCCAATATTTTGGATTTTTGAAAATTTCACTTTTTTGTGAAAATATCCACTAAATGAGGGAATAATATGTGTGAGGGTACCCCAGGAGAGTTCCAAATGTGTGTGAGTAGAATATAAATCCCACGAGGGGAAAATTGAAAAAAGTTGAAAAAACTTTTTTTTTGGACTTAGTAATTTTTCCAACGTTTATCAGTCTTTCAGATAGGGGAAATGTCAGTGAGCGTTCCGATTTCAGTTCCAGAGCGATTCGCCCAATGAGTCCTTGATATTTAGTCGTTTTCAGCCAATTTTCTGGATTTTTGAAAATTTCACTTTTTTGTGAAAATATCCACTAAATGAGGGAATAATATGTGTGAGGGTACCCCAGGAGAGTTCCAAATGTGTGTGGGTAGAATATATATCCCACGGGGGTAAAATTGAAAAAAGTTGAAACAAATTTTTTTTTGGACTTAGTCATTTTTCCAACGTTTATCAGACTTTCAGATAGGGCAAATGTCAGTGAGCGTTCCGATTTCAGTTCCAGAGCGATTCGCCCAATGAGTCCTTGATATTTAGTCGTTTTCAGACAATTTTCTGGATTTTTGAAAATTTCACTTTTTTGTGAAAATATCCACTAAATGAGGGAATAATATGTGTGAGGGTACCCCAGGAGAGTTCCAAATGTGTGTGGGTAGAATATATATCCCACGGGGGTAAAATTGAAAAAAGTTGAAACAACTTTTTTTTTGGACTTAGTCATTTTTTCAACGTTTATCAGTCTTTCAGATAGGGGAAATGTCAGTGAGCGTTCCGATTTCAATTCCACAGCGATTCGCCCAATGAGTCCTTGATATTTAGTCGTTTTCAGCCAATTTTCTGGATTTTTGAAAATTTCACTTTTTTGTGAAAATATCCACTAAATGAGGGAATAATATGTGTGAGGGTACCCCAGGAGAGTTCCAAATGTGTGTGGGTAGAATATATATCCCACGGGGGTAAAATTGAAAAAAGTTGAAACAACTTTTTTTTTGGACTTAGTCATTTTTCCAACGTTTATCAGTCTTTCAGAAAGGGGAAATGTCAGTGAGCGTTCCGATTTCAGTTCCAGAGCGATTCGCCCAATGAGTTCTTGATATTTAGTCGTTTTCAGCCAATATTTTGGATTTTTGAAAATTTCACTTTTTTGTGAAAATATCCACGAAATGAGGGAATAATATGTGTGAGGGAACCCCAGGAGAGTTCCAAATGTGTGTGGGTAGAATATATATCCCACGGGGGTAAAATTGAAAAAAGTTGAAAAAAATTTTTTTTTGGACCTAGTCATTTTTCCGGCGTTAATCAGACTTTCAGATAGGGGAAATGTCAGTGAGCGTTCCAATTTCAGTTCCAGAGCGATTCGCCCAATGAGTCCTTGATATTTAGTTGTTTTCAGCCAATTTTCTGGATTTTTGAAAATTTCACTTTTTTGTGAAAATATCCACTAAATGAGGGAATAATATGTGTGAGGGTACCCCAGGAGAGTTCCAAATGTGTGTGGGTAGAATATATATCTCACGGGGGTAAAATTGAAAAAAGTTGAAAAAACTTTTTTTTTTGGACTTAGTCATTTTTCCAACGTTTATCAGTCTTTCAGATATTGGAAATGTCAGTGAGCATTCCGATTTCAGTTCCAGAGCGATTCGCCCAATGAGTCCTTGATATTTAGTCGTTTTCAGCCAATATTTTGGATTTTTGAAAATTTCACTTTTTTGTGAAAATATCCACTAAATGAGGGAATAATATGTGTGAGGGTACCCCAGGAGAGTTCCAAATGTGTGTGGGTAGAATATATATCCCACGGGGGTAAAATTGAAAAAAGTTGAAAAACTTTTTTTTTTTGGACTTAGTCATTTTTCCGGCGTTTATCAGACTTTCAGATAGGGCAAATGTGAGTGAGCATTCCGATTTCAGTTCCAGAGCGATTCGCCCAATGAGTCCTTGATATTTAGTCGTTTTCAGCCAATATTTTGGATTTTTGAAAATTTCACTTTTTTGTGAAAATATCCACTAAATGAGGGAATAATATGTGTGAGGGAACCCCAGGAGAGTTCCAAATGTGTGTGGGTAGAATATATATCCCACGGGGGTAAAATTGAAAAAAGTTGAAAAAAATTTTTTTTTGGACCTAGTCATTTTTCCGGCGTTAATCAGACTTTCAGATAGGGGAAATGTCAGTGAGCGTTCCAATTTCAGTTCCAGAGCGATTCGCCCAATGAGTCCTTGATATTTAGTTGTTTTCAGCCAATTTTCTGGATTTTTGAAAATTTCACTTTTTTGTGAAAATATCCACTAAATGAGGGAATAATATGTGTGAGGGTACCCCAGGAGAGTTCCAAATGTGTGTGGGTAGAATATATATCCCACGGGGGTAAAATTGAAAAAAGTTGAAAAACTTTTTTTTTTTGGACTTAGTCATTTTTCCGGCGTTTATCAGACTTTCAGATAGGGCAAATGTCAGTGAGCATTCCGATTTCAGTTCCAGAGCGATTCGCCCAATGAGTCCTTGATATTTAGTCGTTTTCAGCCAATATTTTGGATTTTTGAAAATTTCACTTTTTTGTGAAAATATCCACTAAATGAGGGAATAATATGTGTGAGGGTACCCCAGGAGAGTTCCAAATGTGTGTGGGTAGAATATATATCCCACGGGGGGTAAAATTGAAAAAAGTTGAAAAACTTTTTTTTTTGGTCTTAGTCATTTTTCCGGCGTTTATCAGACTTTCAGACAGGGCAAATGTCAGTGAGCGTTCCGATTTCAGTTCCAGAGCGATTCGCCCAATGAGTCCTTGATATTTAGTCGTTTTCAGCCAATTTTCTGGATTTTTGAAAATTCCACTTTTTTGTGAAAATATCCACTAAATGAGGGAATAATATGTGTGAGGGTACCCCAGGAGAGTTTCAAATGTGTGTGGGTAGAATATATATAGCACGGGGGGAAAATTGAAAAAAGTTGAAAAATTTTGTTTTTTGGACTTAGTAATTTTTCCGACGTTTATCAGACTTTCAGATAGGGCAAATGTCAGTGAGCATTCCGATTTCAGTTCCATAGCGATTCGCCCAATGAGTCCTTGATATTTAGTCGTTTTCAGCCAATATTTTGGATTTTTGAAAATTTCACTTTTTTGTGAAAATATCCACTAAATGAGGGAATAATATGTGTGAGGGTACCCCAGGAGAGTTCCAAATGTGTGTGGGTAGAATATATATCCCACGGGGGTAAAATTGAAAAAAGTTGAAAAACTTTTTTTTTTTGGACTTAGTCATTTTTCCGGCGTTGATCAGACTTTCAGATAGGGCAAATGTCAGTGAGCGTTCCGATTTCAGTTCCAGAGCGATTCGCCCAATGAGTCCTTGATATTTAGTCGTTTTCAGCCAATATTTTGGATTTTTGAAAATTTCACTTTTTTGTGAAAATATCCACTAAATGAGGGAATAATATGTGTGAGGGTACCCCAGGAGAGTTCCAAATGTGTGTGGGTAGAATATATATAGCACGGGGGGAAAATTGAAAAAAGTTGAAAAATTTTGTTTTTTGGACTTAGTCATTTTTCCGACGTTTATCAGACTTTCAGATAGGGCAAATGTCATTGAGCATTCCGATTTCAGTTCCAGAGCGATTCGCCCAATGATTTCTTGATATTTAGTCGTTTTCAGCCAATATTTTGGATTTTTGAAAATTTCACTTTTTTGTGAAAATATCCACTAAATGAGGGAATAATATGTGTGAGGGAACCCCAGGAGAGTTCCAAATGTGTGTGGGTAGAATATATATCCCACGGGGGTAAAATTGAAAAAAGTTGAAAAAAATTTTTTTTTGGACCTAGTCATTTTTCCGGCGTTAATCAGACTTTCAGATAGGGGAAATGTCAGTGAGCGTTCCAATTTCAGTTCCAGAGCGATTCGCCCAATGAGTCCTTGATATTTAGTCGTTTTCAGCCAATTTTCTGGATTTTTGAAAATTTCACTTTTTTGTGAAAATATCCACTAAATGAGGGAATAATATGTGTGAGGGAACCCCAGGAGAGTTCCAAATGTGTGTGGGTAGAATATATATCCCACGGGGGTAAAATTGAAAAAAGTTGAAAAAAATTTTTTTTTGGACCTAGTCATTTTTCCGGCGTTAATCAGACTTTCACATAGGGGAAATGTCAGTGAGCGTTCCAATTTCAGTTCCAGAGCGATTCGCCCAATGAGTCCTTGATATTTAGTCGTTTTCAGCCAATTTTCTGGATTTTTGAAAATTTCACTTTTTTGTGAAAATATCCACTAAATGAGGGAATAATATGTGTGAGGGTACCCCAGGAGAGTTCCAAATGTGTGTGGGTAGAATATATATCCCACGGGGGTAAAATTGAAAAAAGTTGAAACAACTTTTTTTTTGGACTTAGTCATTTTTCCGACGTTTATCAGTCTTTCAGATAGGGGAAATGTCAGTGAGCGTTCCGATTTCAGTTACAGAGCGATTCGCCCAATGAGTCCTTGATATTTAGTCGTTTTCAGCCAATATTTTGGATTTTTGAAAATTTCACTTTTTTGTGAAAATATCCACTAAATGAGGGAATAATATGTGTGAGGGTACCCCAGGAGAGTTCCAAATGTGTGTGAGTAGAATATAAATCCCACGAGGGGAAAATTGAAAAAAGTTGAAAAAACTTTTTTTTTGGACTTAGTAATTTTTCCGACGTTTATCAGACTTTCAGATAGGGCAAATGTCAGTGAGCATTCCGATTTCAGTTCCAGAGCGATTCGCCCAATGAGTCCTTGATATTTAGTCGTTTTCAGCCAATTTTCTGGATTTTTGAAAATTTCACTTTTTTGTGAAAATATCCACTAAATGAGGGAATAATATGTGTGAGGGTACCCCAGGAGAGTTCCAAATGTGTGTGGGTAGAATATATATCCCACGGGGGTAAAATTGAAAAAAGTTGAAACAACTTTTATTTTGGACTTAGTCATTTTTCCAACGTTTATCAGTCTTTCAGATAGGGGAAATGTCAGTGAGCGTTCCGATTTCAGTTCCAGAGCGATTCGCCCAATGAGTCCTTGATATTTAGTCGTTTTCAGCCAATTTTCTGGATTTTTGAAAATTTCACTTTTTTGTGAAAATATCCACTAAATGAGTGAATAATATGTGTGAGGGTACCCCAGGAGAGTTCCAAATGTGTGTGGGTAGAATATATATCCCACGGGGGTAAAATTGAAAAAAGTTGAAACAAATTTTTTTTTGGACTTAGTCATTTTTCCAACGTTTATCAGACTTTCAGATAGGGCAAATGTCAGTGAGCGTTCCGATTTCAGTTCCAGAGCGATTCGCCCAATGAGTCCTTGATATTTAGTCGTTTTCAGCCAATTTTCTGGATTTTTGAAAATTTCACTTTTTTGTGAAAATATCCACTAAATGAGGGAATAATATGTGTGAGGGTACCCCAGGAGAGTTCCAAATGTGTGTGGGTAGAATATATATCCCACGGGGGTAAAATTAAAAAAAGTTGAAACAACTTTTTTTTTGGACTTAGTCATTTTTTCAACGTTTATCAGTCTTTCAGATAGGGGAAATGTCAGTGAGCGTTCCGATTTCAATTCCAGAGCGATTCGCCCAATGAGTCCTTGATATTTAGTCGTTTTCAGCCAATTTTCTGGATTTTTGAAAATTTCACTTTTTTGTGAAAATATCCACTAAATGAGGGAATAATATGTGTGAGGGTACCCCAGGAGAGTTTCAAATGTGTGTGGGTAGAATATATATAGCACGGGGGGAAAATTGAAAAAAGTTGAAAAATTTTGTTTTTTGGACTTAGTAATTTTTCCGACGTTTATCAGACTTTCAGATAGGGCAAATGTCAGTGAGCATTCCGATTTCAGTTCCATAGCGATTCGCCCAATGAGTCCTTGATATTTAGTCGTTTTCAGCCAATATTTTGGATTTTTGAAAATTTCACTTTTTTGTGAAAATATCCACTAAATGAGGGAATAATATGTGTGAGGGTACCCCAGGAGAGTTCCAAATGTGTGTGGGTAGAATATATATCCCACGGGGGTAAAATTGAAAAAAGTTGAAAAACTTTTTTTTTTTGGACTTAGTCATTTTTCCGGCGTTGATCAGACTTTCAGATAGGGCAAATGTCAGTGAGCGTTCCGATTTCAGTTCCAGAGCGATTCGCCCAATGAGTCCTTGATATTTAGTCGTTTTCAGCCAATATTTTGGATTTTTGAAAATTTCACTTTTTTGTGAAAATATCCACTAAATGAGGGAATAATATGTGTGAGGGTACCCCAGGAGAGTTCCAAATGTGTGTGGGTAGAATATATATAGCACGGGGGGAAAATTGAAAAAAGTTGAAAAATTTTGTTTTTTGGACTTAGTCATTTTTCCGACGTTTATCAGACTTTCAGATAGGGCAAATGTCATTGAGCATTCCGATTTCAGTTCCAGAGCGATTCGCCCAATGATTTCTTGATATTTAGTCGTTTTCAGCCAATATTTTGGATTTTTGAAAATTTCACTTTTTTGTGAAAATATCCACTAAATGAGGGAATAATATGTGTGAGGGAACCCCAGGAGAGTTCCAAATGTGTGTGGGTAGAATATATATCCCACGGGGGTAAAATTGAAAAAAGTTGAAAAAAATTTTTTTTTGGACCTAGTCATTTTTCCGGCGTTAATCAGACTTTCAGATAGGGGAAATGTCAGTGAGCGTTCCAATTTCAGTTCCAGAGCGATTCGCCCAATGAGTCCTTGATATTTAGTCGTTTTCAGCCAATTTTCTGGATTTTTGAAAATTTCACTTTTTTGTGAAAATATCCACTAAATGAGGGAATAATATGTGTGAGGGAACCCCAGGAGAGTTCCAAATGTGTGTGGGTAGAATATATATCCCACGGGGGTAAAATTGAAAAAAGTTGAAAAAAATTTTTTTTTGGACCTAGTCATTTTTCCGGCGTTAATCAGACTTTCACATAGGGGAAATGTCAGTGAGCGTTCCGATTTCAGTTCCAGAGCGATTCGCCCAATGAGTCCTTGATATTTAGTCGTTTTCAGCCAATATTTTGGATTTTTGAAAATTTCACTTTTTTGTGAAAATATCCACTAAATGAGGGAATAATATGTGTGAGGGTACCCCAGGAGAGTTCCAAATGTGTGTGAGTAGAATATAAATCCCACGAGGGGAAAATTGAAAAAAGTTGAAAAAATTTTTTTTTGGACTTAGTAATTTTTCCGACGTTTATCAGACTTTCAGATAGGGCAAATGTCAGTGAGCATTCCGATTTCAGTTCCAGAGCGATTCGCCCAATGAGTCCTTGATATTTAGTCGTTTTCAGCCAATTTTCTGGATTTTTGAAAATTTCACTTTTTTGTGAAAATATCCACTAAATGAGTGAATAATATGTGTGAGGGTACCCCAGGAGAGTTCCAAATGTGTGTGGGTAGAATATATATCCCACGGGGGTAAAATTGAAAAAAGTTGAAACAAATTTTTTTTTGGACTTAGTCATTTTTCCAACGTTTATCAGACTTTCAGATAGGGCAAATGTCAGTGAGCGTTCCGATTTCAGTTCCAGAGCGATTCGCCCAATGAGTCCTTGATATTTAGTCGTTTTCAGCCAATTTTCTGGATTTTTGAAAATTTCACTTTTTTGTGAAAATATCCACTAAATGAGGGAATAATATGTGTGAGGGTACCCCAGGAGAGTTCCAAATGTGTGTGGGTAGAATATATATCCCACGGGGGTAAAATTGAAAAAAGTTGAAACAACTTTTTTTTTGGACTTAGTCATTTTTTCAACGTTTATCAGTCTTTCAGATAGGGGAAATGTCAGTGAGCGTTCCGATTTCAATTCCAGAGCGATTCGCCCAATGAGTCCTTGATATTTAGTCGTTTTCAGCCAATTTTCTGGATTTTTGAAAATTTCACTTTTTTGTGAAAATATCCACTAAATGAGGGAATAATATGTGTGAGGGTACCCCAGGAGAGTTCCAAATGTGTGTGGGTAGAATATATATCCCACGGGGGTAAAATTGAAAAAAGTTGAAACAAATTTTTTTTTGGACTTAGTCATTTTTCCAACGTTTATCAGACTTTCAGATAGGGCAAATGTCAGTGAGCGTTCCGATTTCAGTTCCAGAGCGATTCGCCCAATGAGTCCTTGATATTTAGTCGTTTTCAGCCAATTTTCTGGATTTTTGAAAATTTCACTTTTTTGTGAAAATATCCACTAAATGAGGGAATAATATGTGTGAGGGTACCCCAGGAGAGTTCCAAATGTGTGTGGGTAGAATATATATCCCACGGGGGTAAAATTGAAAAAAGTTGAAACAACTTTTTTTTTGGACTTAGTCATTTTTCCAACGTTTCAGTCTTTCAGAAAGGGGAAATGTCAGTGAGCGTTCCGATTTCAGTTCCAGAGCGATTCGCCCAATGAGTTCTTGATATTTAGTCGTTTTCAGCCAATATTTTGGATTTTTGAAAATTTCACTTTTTTGTGAAAATATCCACGAAATGAGGGAATAATATGTGTGAGGGTACCCCAGGAGAGTTCCAAATGTGTGTGGGTAGAATATATATCTCACGGGGGTAAAATTGAAAAAAGTTGAAAAAACTTTTTTTTTTGGACTTAGTCATTTTTCCAACGTTTATCAGTCTTTCAGATATTGGAAATGTCAGTGAGCATTCCGATTTCAGTTCCAGAGCGATTCGCCCAATGAGTCCTTGATATTTAGTCGTTTTCAGCCAATATTTTGGATTTTTGAAAATTTCACTTTTTTGTGAAAATATCCACTAAATGAGGGAATAATATGTGTGAGGGTACCCCAGGAGAGTTCCAAATGTGTGTGGGTAGAATATATATCCCACGGGGGTAAAATTGAAAAAAGTTGAAAAACTTTTTTTTTTTGGACTTAGTCATTTTTCCGGCGTTTATCAGACTTTCAGATAGGGCAAATGTGAGTGAGCATTCCGATTTCAGTTCCAGAGCGATTCGCCCAATGAGTCCTTGATATTTAGTCGTTTTCAGCCAATATTTTGGATTTTTGAAAATTTCACTTTTTTGTGAAAATATCCACTAAATGAGGGAATAATATGTGTGAGGGAACCCCAGGAGAGTTCCAAATGTGTGTGGGTAGAATATATATCCCACGGGGGTAAAATTGAAAAAAGTTGAAAAAAATTTTTTTTTGGACCTAGTCATTTTTCCGGCGTTAATCAGACTTTCAGATAGGGGAAATGTCAGTGAGCATTCCAATTTCAGTTCCAGAGCGATTCGCCCAATGAGTCCTTGATATTTAGTTGTTTTCAGCCAATTTTCTGGATTTTTGAAAATTTCACTTTTTTGTGAAAATATCCACTAAATGAGGGAATAATATGTGTGAGGGTACCCCAGGAGAGTTTCAAATGTGTGTGGGTAGAATATATATAGCACGGGGGGAAAATTGAAAAAAGTTGAAAAATTTTGTTTTTTGGACTTAGTAATTTTTCCGACGTTTATCAGACTTTCAGATAGGGCAAATGTCAGTGAGCATTCCGATTTCAGTTCCATAGCGATTCGCCCAATGAGTCCTTGATATTTAGTCGTTTTCAGCCAATATTTTGGATTTTTGAAAATTTCACTTTTTTGTGAAAATATCCACTAAATGAGGGAATAATATGTGTGAGGGTACCCCAGGAGAGTTCCAAATGTGTGTGGGTAGAATATATATCCCACGGGGGTAAAATTGAAAAAAGTTGAAAAACTTTTTTTTTTTGGACTTAGTCATTTTTCCGGCGTTGATCAGACTTTCAGATAGGGCAAATGTCAGTGAGCGTTCCGATTTCAGTTCCAGAGCGATTCGCCCAATGAGTCCTTGATATTTAGTCGTTTTCAGCCAATATTTTGGATTTTTGAAAATTTCACTTTTTTGTGAAAATATCCACTAAATGAGGGAATAATATGTGTGAGGGTACCCCAGGAGAGTTCCAAATGTGTGTGGGTAGAATATATATAGCACGGGGGGAAAATTGAAAAAAGTTGAAAAATTTTGTTTTTTGGACTTAGTCATTTTTCCGACGTTTATCAGACTTTCAGATAGGGCAAATGTCATTGAGCATTCCGATTTCAGTTCCAGAGCGATTCGCCCAATGATTTCTTGATATTTAGTCGTTTTCAGCCAATATTTTGGATTTTTGAAAATTTCACTTTTTTGTGAAAATATCCACTAAATGAGGGAATAATATGTGTGAGGGAACCCCAGGAGAGTTCCAAATGTGTGTGGGTAGAATATATATCCCACGGGGGTAAAATTGAAAAAAGTTGAAAAAAATTTTTTTTTGGACCTAGTCATTTTTCCGGCGTTAATCAGACTTTCAGATAGGGGAAATGTCAGTGAGCGTTCCAATTTCAGTTCCAGAGCGATTCGCCCAATGAGTCCTTGATATTTAGTCGTTTTCAGCCAATTTTCTGGATTTTTGAAAATTTCACTTTTTTGTGAAAATATCCACTAAATGAGGGAATAATATGTGTGAGGGAACCCCAGGAGAGTTCCAAATGTGTGTGGGTAGAATATATATCCCACGGGGGTAAAATTGAAAAAAGTTGAAAAAAATTTTTTTTTGGACCTAGTCATTTTTCCGGCGTTAATCAGACTTTCAGATAGGGGAAATGTCAGTGAGCGTTCCAATTTCAGTTCCAGAGCGATTCGCCCAATGAGTCCTTGATATTTAGTCGTTTTCAGCCAATTTTCTGGATTTTTGAAAATTTCACTTTTTTGTGAAAATATCCACTAAATGAGGGAATAATATGTGTGAGGGTACCCCAGGAGAGTTCCAAATGTGTGTGGGTAGAATATATATCCCACGGGGGTAAAATTGAAAAAAGTTGAAACAACTTTTTTTTTGGACTTAGTCATTTTTCCGACGTTTATCAGTCTTTCAGATAGGGGAAATGTCAGTGAGCGTTCCGATTTCAGTTCCAGAGCGATTCGCCCAATGAGTCCTTGATATTTAGTCGTTTTCAGCCAATTTTCTGGATTTTTGAAAATTTCACTTTTTTGTGAAAATATCCACTAAATGAGGGAATAATATGTGTGAGGGTACCCCAGGAGAGTTCCAAATGTGTGTGGGTAGAATATATATCCCACGGGGGTAAAATTGAAAAAAGTTGAAACAAATTTTTTTTTGGACTTAGTCATTTTTCCAACGTTTATCAGACTTTCAGATAGGGCAAATGTCAGTGAGCGTTCCGATTTCAGTTCCAGAGCGATTCGCCCAATGAATCCTTGATATTTAGTCGTTTTCAGCCAATTTTCTGGATTTTTGAAAATTTCACTTTTTTGTGAAAATATCCACTAAATGAGGGAATAATATGTGTGAGGGTACCCCAGGAGAGTTCCAAATGTGTGTTGGTAGAATATATATCCCACGGGGGTAAAATTGAAAAAAGTTGAAAAAAATTTTTTTTTGGACCTAGTCATTTTTCCGGCGTTAATCAGACTTTCAGATAGGGGAAATGTCAGTGAGCGTTCCAATTTCAGTTCCAGAGCGATTCGCCCAATGAGTCCTTGATATTTAGTTGTTTTCAGCCAATTTTCTGGATTTTTGAAAATTTCACTTTTTTGTGAAAATATCCACTAAATGAGGGAATAATATGTGTGAGGGTACCCCAGGAGAGTTCCAAATGTGTGTGGGTAGAATATATATCTCACGGGGGTAAAATTGAAAAAAGTTGAAAAAACTTTTTTTTTTGGACTTAGTCATTTTTCCAACGTTTATCAGTCTTTCAGATATTGGAAATGTCAGTGAGCATTCCGATTTCAGTTCCAGAGCGATTCGCCCAATGAGTTCTTGATATTTAGTCGTTTTCAGCCAATATTTTGGATTTTTGAAAATTTCACTTTTTTGTGAAAATATCCACTAAATGAGGGAATAATATGTGTGAGGGTACCCCAGGAGAGTTCCAAATGTGTGTGAGTAGAATATAAATCCCACGA
Organism: Phyllobates terribilis; assembly: GCF_046119375.1. Classification (NCBI taxonomy): domain Eukaryota; kingdom Metazoa; phylum Chordata; class Amphibia; order Anura; family Dendrobatidae; genus Phyllobates; species Phyllobates terribilis. The sequence goes on from NW_027362772.1 coordinate 169,448,421, forward strand.
GGGGAAAATTGAAAAAAGTTGAAAAAACTTTTTTTTTGGACTTAGTAATTTTTCCGACGTTTATCAGACTTTCAGATAGGGCAAATGTCAGTGAGCATTCCGATTTCAGTTCCATAGCGATTCGCCCAATGAGTCCTTGATATTTAGTCGTTTTCAGCCAATATTTTGGATTTTTGAAAATTTCACTTTTTTGTGAAAATATCCACTAAATGAGGGAATAATATGTGTGAGGGTACCCCAGGAGAGTTCCAAATGTGTGTGGGTAGAATATATATCCCACGGGGGTAAAATTGAAAAAAGTTGAAAAACTTTTTTTTTTTGGACTTAGTCATTTTTCCAACGTTTATCAGTCTTTCAGATATTGGAAATGTCAGTGAGCATTCCGATTTCAGTTCCAGAGCGATTCGCCCAATGAGTTCTTGATATTTAGTCGTTTTCAGCCAATATTTTGGATTTTTGAAAATTTCACTTTTTTGTGAAAATATCCACTAAATGATGGAATAATATGTGTGAGGGTACCCCAGGAGAGTTCCAAATGTGTGTGAGTAGAATATAAATCCCACGAGGGGAAAATTGAAAAAAGTTGAAAAAACTTTTTTTTTGGACTTAGTAATTTTTCCGACGTTTATCAGACTTTCAGATAGGGCAAATGTCAGTGAGCATTCCGATTTCAGTTCCATAGCGATTCGCCCAATGAGTCCTTGATATTTAGTCGTTTTCAGCCAATATTTTGGATTTTTGAAAATTTCACTTTTTTGTGAAAATATCCACTAAATGAGGGAATAATATGTGTGAGGGTACCCCAGGAGAGTTCCAAATGTGTGTGGGTAGAATATATATCCCACGGGGGTAAAATTGAAAAAAGTTGAAAAACTTTTTTTTTTTGGACTTAGTCATTTTTCCGGCGTTGATCAGACTTTCAGATAGGGCAAATGTCAGTGAGTGTTCCGATTTCAGTTCCAGAGCGATTCGCCCAATGAGTCCTTGATATTTAGTCGTTTTCAGCCAATATTTTGGATTTTTGAAAATTTCACTTTTTTGTGAAAATATCCACTAAATGAGGGAATAATATGTGTGAGGGTACCCCAGGAGAGTTCCAAATGTGTGTGGGTAGAATATATATAGCACGGGGGGAAAATTGAAAAAAGTTGAAAAATTTTGTTTTTTGGACTTAGTCATTTTTCCGACGTTTATCAGACTTTCAGATAGGGCAAGTGTCATTGAGCATTCCGATTTCAGTTCCAGAGCGATTCGCCCAATGATTTCTTGATATTTAGTCGTTTTCAGCCAATATTTTGGATTTTTGAAAATTTCACTTTTTTGTGAAAATATCCACTAAATGAGGGAATAATATGTGTGAGGGAACCCCAGGAGAGTTCCAAATGTGTGTGGGTAGAATATATATCCCACGGGGGTAAAATTGAAAAAAGTTGAAAAAAATTTTTTTTTGGACCTAGTCATTTTTCCGGCGTTAATCAGACTTTCAGATAGGGGAAATGTCAGTGAGCGTTCCAATTTCAGTTCCAGAGCGATTCGCCCAATGAGTCCTTGATATTTAGTCGTTTTCAGCCAATTTTCTGGATTTTTGAAAATTTCACTTTTTTGTGAAAATATCCACTAAATGAGGGAATAATATGTGTGAGGGTACCCCAGGAGAGTTCCAAATGTGTGTGGGTAGAATATATATCCCACGGGGGTAAAATTGAAAAAAGTTGAAACAACTTTTTTTTTGGACTTAGTCATTTTTCCGACGTTTATCAGTCTTTCAGATAGGGGAAATGTCAGTGAGCGTTCCGATTTCAGTTCCAGAGCGATTCGCCCAATGAGTCCTTGATATTTAGTCGTTTTCAGCCAATTTTCTGGATTTTTGAAAATTTCACTTTTTTGTGAAAATATCCACTAAATGAGGGAATAATATGTGTGAGGGTACCCCAGGAGAGTTCCAAATGTGTGTGGGTAGAATATATATCCCACGGGGGTAAAATTGAAAAAAGTTGAAACAAATTTTTTTTTGGACTTAGTCATTTTTCCAACGTTTATCAGACTTTCAGATAGGGCAAATGTCAGTGAGCGTTCCGATTTCAGTTCCAGAGCGATTCGCCCAATGAATCCTTGATATTTAGTCGTTTTCAGCCAATTTTCTGGATTTTTGAAAATTTCACTTTTTTGTGAAAATATCCACTAAATGAGGGAATAATATGTGTGAGGGTACCCCAGGAGAGTTCCAAATGTGTGTGGGTAGAATATATATCCCACGGGGGTAAAATTGAAAAAAGTTGAAACAACTTTTTTTTTGGACTTAGTCATTTTTCCAACGTTTATCAGTCTTTCAGATAGGGGAAATGTCAGTGAGCGTTCCGATTTCAGTTCCAGAGCGATTCGCCCAATGAGTTCTTGATATTTAGTCGTTTTCAGCCAATATTTTGGATTTTTGAAAATTTCACTTTTTTGTGAAAATATCCACTAAATGAGGGAATAATATGTGTGAGGGAACCCCAGGAGAGTTCCAAATGTGTGTGGGTAGAATATATATCCCACGGGGGTAAAATTGAAAAAAGTTGAAAAAAATTTTTTTTTGGACCTAGTCATTTTTCCGGCGTTAATCAGACTTTCAGATAGGGGAAATGTCAGTGAGCGTTCCAATTTCAGTTCCAGAGCGATTCGCCCAATGAGTCCTTGATATTTAGTTGTTTTCAGCCAATTTTCTGGATTTTTGAAAATTTCACTTTTTTGTGAAAATATCCACTAAATGAGGGAATAATATGTGTGAGGGTACCCCAGGAGAGTTCCAAATGTGTGTGGGTAGAATATATATCTCACGGGGGTAAAATTGAAAAAAGTTGAAAAAACTTTTTTTTTTGGACTTAGTCATTTTTCCAACGTTTATCAGTCTTTCAGATATTGGAAATGTCAGTGAGCATTCCGATTTCAGTTCCAGAGCGATTCGCCCAATGAGTTCTTGATATTTAGTCGTTTTCAGCCAATATTTTGGATTTTTGAAAATTTCACTTTTTTGTGAAAATATCCACTAAATGAGGGAATAATATGTGTGAGGGTACCCCAGGAGAGTTCCAAATGTGTGTGAGTAGAATATAAATCCCACGAGGGGAAAATTGAAAAAAGTTGAAAAAACTTTTTTTTTGGACTTAGTAATTTTTCCGACGTTTATCAGACTTTCAGATAGGGCAAATGTCAGTGAGCATTCCGATTTCAGTTCCATAGCGATTCGCCCAATGAGTCCTTGATATTTAGTCGTTTTCAGCCAATATTTTGGATTTTTGAAAATTTCACTTTTTTGTGAAAATATCCACTAAATGAGGGAATAATATGTGTGAGGGTACCCCAGGAGAGTTCCAAATGTGTGTGGGTAGAATATATATCCCACGGGGGTAAAATTGAAAAAAGTTGAAAAACTTTTTTTTTTTGGACTTAGTCATTTTTCCAACGTTTATCAGTCTTTCAGATATTGGAAATGTCAGTGAGCATTCCGATTTCAGTTCCAGAGCGATTCGCCCAATGAGTTCTTGATATTTAGTCGTTTTCAGCCAATATTTTGGATTTTTGAAAATTTCACTTTTTTGTGAAAATATCCACTAAATGAGGGAATAATATGTGTGAGGGTACCCCAGGAGAGTTCCAAATGTGTGTGAGTAGAATATAAATCCCACGAGGGGAAAATTGAAAAAAGTTGAAAAAACTTTTTTTTTGGACTTAGTAATTTTTCCGACGTTTATCAGACTTTCAGATAGGGCAAATGTCAGTGAGCATTCCGATTTCAGTTCCATAGCGATTCGCCCAATGAGTCCTTGATATTTAGTCGTTTTCAGCCAATATTTTGGATTTTTGAAAATTTCACTTTTTTGTGAAAATATCCACTAAATGAGGGAATAATATGTGTGAGGGTACCCCAGGAGAGTTCCAAATGTGTGTGGGTAGAATATATATCCCACGGGGGTAAAATTGAAAAAAGTTGAAAAACTTTTTTTTTTTGGACTTAGTCATTTTTCCGGCGTTGATCAGACTTTCAGATAGGGCAAATGTCAGTGAGCGTTCCGATTTCAGTTCCAGAGCGATTCGCCCAATGAGTCCTTGATATTTAGTCGTTTTCAGCCAATATTTTGGATTTTTGAAAATTTCACTTTTTTGTGAAAATATCCACTAAATGAGGGAATAATATGTGTGAGGGTACCCCAGGAGAGTTCCAAATGTGTGTGGGTAGAATATATATAGCACGGGGGGAAAATTGAAAAAAGTTGAAAAATTTTGTTTTTTGGACTTAGTCATTTTTCCGACGTTTATCAGACTTTCAGATAGGGCAAATGTCATTGAGCATTCCGATTTCAGTTCCAGAGCGATTCGCCCAATGATTTCTTGATATTTAGTCGTTTTCAGCCAATATTTTGGATTTTTGAAAATTTCACTTTTTTGTGAAAATATCCACTAAATGAGGGAATAATATGTGTGAGGGAACCCCAGGAGAGTTCCAAATGTGTGTGGGTAGAATATATATCCCACGGGGGTAAAATTGAAAAAAGTTGAAAAAAATTTTTTTTTGGACCTAGTCATTTTTCCGGCGTTAATCAGACTTTCAGATAGGGGAAATGTCAGTGAGCGTTCCAATTTCAGTTCCAGAGCGATTCGCCCAATGAGTCCTTGATATTTAGTCGTTTTCAGCCAATTTTCTGGATTTTTGAAAATTTCACTTTTTTGTGAAAATATCCACTAAATGAGGGAATAATATGTGTGAGGGTACCCCAGGAGAGTTCCAAATGTGTGTGGGTAGAATATATATCCCACGGGGGTAAAATTGAAAAAAGTTGAAACAACTTTTTTTTTGGACTTAGTCATTTTTCCGACGTTTATCAGTCTTTCAGATAGGGGAAATGTCAGTGAGCGTTCCGATTTCAGTTCCAGAGCGATTCGCCCAATGAGTCCTTGATATTTAGTCGTTTTCAGCCAATTTTCTGGATTTTTGAAAAGTTCACTTTTTTGTGAAAATATCCACTAAATGAGGGAATAATATGTGTGAGGGTACCCCAGGAGAGTTCCAAATGTGTGTGGGTAGAATATATATAGCACGGCGGGAAAATTGAAAAAAGTTGAAAAATTTTGTTTTTTGGACTTAGTCATTTTTCCGACGTTTATCAGACTTTCAGATAGGGCAAGTGTCATTGAGCATTCCGATTTCAGTTCCAGAGCGATTCGCCCAATGATTTCTTGATATTTAGTCGTTTTCAGCCAATATTTTGGATTTTTGAAAATTTCTCTTTTTTGTGAAAATATCCACTAAATGAGGGAATAATATGTGTGAGGGAACCCCAGGAGAGTTCCAAATGTGTGTGGGTAGAATATATATCCCACGGGGGTAAAATTGAAAAAAGTTGAAAAAAATTTTTTTTTGGACCTAGTCATTTTTCCGGCGTTAATCAGACTTTCAGATAGGGGAAATGTCAGTGAGCGTTCCAATTTCAGTTCCAGAGCGATTCGCCCAATGAGTCCTTGATATTTAGTCATTTTCAGCCAATTTTCTGGATTTTTGAAAATTTCACTTTTTTGTGAAAATATCCACTAAATGAGGGAATAATATGTGTGAGGGTACCCCAGGAGAGTTCCAAATGTGTGTGGGTAGAATATATATCCCACGGGGGTAAAATTGAAAAAAGTTGAAACAACTTTTTTTTTGGACTTAGTCATTTTTCCGACGTTAATCAGTCTTTCAGATAGGGGAAAAGTCAGTGAGCGTTCCGATTTCAGTTCCAGAGCGATTCGCCCAATGAGTCCTTGATATTTAGTCATTTTCAGCCAATTTTCTGGATTTTTAAAAATTTCACTTTTTTGTGAAAATATCCACTAAATGAGGGAATAATATGTGTGAGGGTACCCCAGGAGAGTTCCAAATGTGTGTGGGTAGAATATATATCCCACGGGGGTAAAATTGAAAAAAGTTGAAACAAATTTTTTTTTGGACTTAGTCATTTTTCCAACGTTTATCAGACTTTCAGATAGGGCAAATGTCAGTGAGCGTTCCGATTTCAGTTCCAGAGCGATTCGCCCAATGAATCCTTGATATTTAGTCGTTTTCAGCCAATTTTCTGGATTTTTGAAAATTTCACTTTTTTGTGAAAATATCCACTAAATGAGGGAATAATATGTGTGAGGGTACCCCAGGAGAGTTCCAAATGTGTGTGGGTAGAATATATATCCCACGGGGGTAAAATTGAAAAAAGTTGAAAAACTTTTTTTTTTTGGACTTAGTCATTTTTCCGGCGTTGATCAGACTTTCAGATAGGGCAAATGTCAGTGAGCGTTCCGATTTCAGTTCCAGAGCGATTCGCCCAATGAGTCCTTGATATTTAGTCGTTTTCAGCCAATTTTCTGGATTTTTGAAAATTTCACTTTTTTGTGAAAATATCCACTAAATGAGGGAATAATATGTGTGAGGGTACCCCAGGAGAGTTCCAAATGTGTGTGGGTAGAATATATATCCCACGGGGGTAAAATTGAAAAAAGTTGAAACAACTTTTTTTTTGGACTTAGTCATTTTTCCGACGTTTATCAGTCTTTCAGATAGGGGAAATGTCAGTGAGCGTTCCGATTTCAGTTCCAGAGCGATTCGCCCAATGAGTCCTTGATATTTAGTCGTTTTCAGCCAATTTTCTGGATTTTTGAAAATTTCACTTTTTTGTGAAAATATCCACTAAATGAGGGAATAATATGTGTGAGGGTACCCCAGGAGAGTTCCAAATGTGTGTGGGTAGAATATATATAGCACGGGGGGGAAATTGAAAAAAGTTGAAAAATTTTGTTTTTTGGACTTAGTCATTTTTCCGACGTTTATCAGACTTTCAGATAGGGCAAGTGTCATTGAGCATTCCGATTTCAGTTCCAGAGCGATTCGCCCAATGATTTGTTGATATTTAGTCGTTTTCAGCCAATATTTTGGATTTTTGAAAATTTCACTTTTTTGTGAAAATATCCACTAAATGAGGGAATAATATGTGTGAGGGAACCCCAGGAGAGTTCCAAATGTGTGTGGGTAGAATATATATCCCACGGGGGTAAAATTGAAAAAAGTTGAAAAAAATTTTTTTTTGGACCTAGTCATTTTTCCGGCGTTAATCAGACTTTCAGATAGGGGAAATGTCAGTGAGCGTTCCAATTTCAGTTCCAGAGCGATTCGCCCAATGAGTCCTTGATATTTAGTCGTTTTCAGCCAATTTTCTGGATTTTTGAAAATTTCACTTTTTTGTGAAAATATCCACTAAATGAGGGAATAATATGTGTGAGGGTACCCCAGGAGAGTTCCAAATGTGTGTGGGTAGAATATATATCCCACGGGGGTAAAATTGAAAAAAGTTGAAACAAATTTTTTTTTGGACTTAGTCATTTTTCCAACGTTTATCAGACTTTCAGATAGGGCAAATGTCAGTGAGCGTTCCGATTTCAGTTCCAGAGCGATTCGCCCAATGAATCCTTGATATTTAGTCGTTTTCAGCCAATTTTCTGGATTTTTGAAAATTTCACTTTTTTGTGAAAATATCCACTAAATGAGGGAATAATATGTGTGAGGGTACCCCAGGAGAGTTCCAAATGTGTGTGGGTAGAATATATATCCCACGGGGGTAAAATTGAAAAAAGTTGAAACAACTTTTTTTTTGGACTTAGTCATTTTTCCAACGTTTATCAGTCTTTCAGATAGGGGAAATGTCAGTGAGCGTTCCGATTTCAGTTCCAGAGCGATTCGCCCAATGAGTTCTTGATATTTAGTCGTTTTCAGCCAATATTTTGGATTTTTGAAAATTTCACTTTTTTGTGAAAATATCCACTAAATGAGGGAATAATATGTGTGAGGGAACCCCAGGAGAGTTCCAAATGTGTGTGGGTAGAATATATATCCCACGGGGGTAAAATTGAAAAAAGTTGAAAAAAATTTTTTTTTGGACCTAGTCATTTTTCCGGCGTTAATCAGACTTTCAGATAGGGGAAATGTCAGTGAGCGTTCCAATTTCAGTTCCAGAGCGATTCGCCCAATGAGTCCTTGATATTTAGTTGTTTTCAGCCAATTTTCTGGATTTTTGAAAATTTCACTTTTTTGTGAAAATATCCACTAAATGAGGGAATAATATGTGTGAGGGTACCCCAGGAGAGTTCCAAATGTGTGTGAGTAGAATATAAATCCCACGAGGGGAAAATTGAAAAAAGTTGAAAAAACTTTTTTTTTGGACTTAGTAATTTTTCCGACGTTTATCAGACTTTCAGATAGGGCAAATGTCAGTGAGCATTCCGATTTCAGTTCCATAGCGATTCGCCCAATGAGTCCTTGATATTTAGTCGTTTTCAGCCAATATTTTGGATTTTTGAAAATTTCACTTTTTTGTGAAAATATCCACTAAATGAGGGAATAATATGTGTGAGGGTACCCCAGGAGAGTTCCAAATGTGTGTGGGTAGAATATATATCCCACGGGGGTAAAATTGAAAAAAGTTGAAAAACTTTTTTTTTTTGGACTTAGTCATTTTTCCAACGTTTATCAGTCTTTCAGATATTGGAAATGTCAGTGAGCATTCCGATTTCAGTTCCAGAGCGATTCGCCCAATGAGTTCTTGATATTTAGTCGTTTTCAGCCAATATTTTGGATTTTTGAAAATTTCACTTTTTTGTGAAAATATCCACTAAATGAGGGAATAATATGTGTGAGGGTACCCCAGGAGAGTTCCAAATGTGTGTGAGTAGAATATAAATCCCACGAGGGGAAAATTGAAAAAAGTTGAAAAAACTTTTTTTTTGGACTTAGTAATTTTTCCGACGTTTATCAGACTTTCAGATAGGGCAAATGTCAGTGAGCATTCCGATTTCAGTTCCATAGCGATTCGCCCAATGAGTCCTTGATATTTAGTCGTTTTCAGCCAATATTTTGGATTTTTGAAAATTTCACTTTTTTGTGAAAATATCCACTAAATGAGGGAATAATATGTGTGAGGGTACCCCAGGAGAGTTCCAAATGTGTGTGGGTAGAATATATATAGCACGGGGGGAAAATTGAAAAAAGTTGAAAAATTTTGTTTTTTGGACTTAGTCATTTTTCCGACGTTTATCAGACTTTCAGATAGGGCAAATGTCATTGAGCATTCTGATTTCAGTTCCAGAGCGATTCGCCCAATGATTTCTTGATATTTAGTCGTTTTCAGCCAATATTTTGGATTTTTGAAAATTTCACTTTTTTGTGAAAATATCCACTAAATGAGGGAATAATATGTGTGAGGGAACCCCAGGAGAGTTCCAAATGTGTGTGGGTAGAATATATATCCCACGGGGGTAAAATTGAAAAAAGTTGAAAAAAATTTTTTTTTGGACCTAGTCATTTTTCCGGCGTTAATCAGACTTTCAGATAGGGGAAATGTCAGTGAGCGTTCCAATTTCAGTTCCAGAGCGATTCGCCCAATGAGTCCTTGATATTTAGTCGTTTTCAGCCAATTTTCTGGATTTTTGAAAATTTCACTTTTTTGTGAAAATATCCACTAAATGAGGGAATAATATGTGTGAGGGTACCCCAGGAGAGTTCCAAATGTGTGTGGGTAGAATATATATCCCACGGGGGTAAAATTGAAAAAAGTTGAAACAACTTTTTTTTTGGACTTAGTCATTTTTCCGACGTTTATCAGTCTTTCAGATAGGGGAAATGTCAGTGAGCATTCCGATTTCAGTTCCAGAGCGATTCGCCCAATGAGTCCTTGATATTTAGTCGTTTTCAGCCAATTTTCTGGATTTTTGAAAATTTCACTTTTTTGTGAAAATATCCACTAAATGAGGGAATAATATGTGTGAGGGTACCCCAGGAGAGTTCCAAATGTGTGTGGGTAGAATATATATAGCACGGGGGGAAAATTGAAAAAAGTTGAAAAATTTTGTTTTTTGGACTTAGTCATTTTTCCGACGTTTATCAGACTTTCAGATAGGGCAAGTGTCATTGAGCATTCCGATTTCAGTTCCAGAGCGATTCGCCCAATGATTTCTTGATATTTAGTCGTTTTCAGCCAATATTTTGGATTTTTGAAAATTTCACTTTTTTGTGAAAATATCCACTAAATGAGGGAATAATATGTGTGAGGGAACCCCAGGAGAGTTCCAAATGTGTGTGGGTAGAATATATATCCCACGGGGGTAAAATTGAAAAAAGTTGAAAAAAATTTTTTTTTGGACCTAGTCATTTTTCCGGCATTAATCAGACTTTCAGATAGGGGAAATGTCAGTGAGCGTTCCAATTTCAGTTCCAGAGCGATTCGCCCAATGAGTCCTTGATATTTAGTCGTTTTCAGCCAATTTTCTGGATTTTTGAAAATTTCACTTTTTTGTGAAAATATCCACTAAATGAGGGAATAATATGTGTGAGGGTACCCCAGGAGAGTTCCAAATGTGTGTGGGTAGAATATATATCCCACGGGGGTAAAATTGAAAAAAGTTGAAACAACTTTTTTTTTGGACTTAGTCATTTTTCCGACGTTTATCAGTCTTTCAGATAGGGGAAATGTCAGTGAGCGTTCCGATTTCAGTTCCAGAGCGATTCGCCCAATGAGTCCTTGATATTTAGTCGTTTTCAGCCAATTTTCTGGATTTTTGAAAATTTCACTTTTTTGTGAAAATATCCACTAAATGAGGGAATAATATGTGTGAGGGTACCCCAGGAGAGTTCCAAATGTGTGTGGGTAGAATATATATCCCACGGGGGTAAAATTGAAAAAAGTTGAAACAAATTTTTTTTTGGACTTAGTCATTTTTCCAACGTTTATCAGACTTTCAGATAGGGCAAATGTCAGTGAGCGTTCCGATTTCAGTTCCAGAGCGATTCGCCCAATGAATCCTTGATATTTAGTCGTTTTCAGCCAATTTTCTGGATTTTTGAAAATTTCACTTTTTTGTGAAAATATCCACTAAATGAGGGAATAATATGTGTGAGGGTACCCCAGGAGAGTTCCAAATGTGTGTGGGTAGAATATATATCCCACGGGGGTAAAATTGAAAAAAGTTGAAACAACTTTTTTTTTGGACTTAGTCATTTTTCCAACGTTTATCAGTCTTTCAGATAGGGGAAATGTCAGTGAGCGTTCCGATTTCAGTTCCAGAGCGATTCGCCCAATGAGTTCTTGATATTTAGTCGTTTTCAGCCAATATTTTGGATTTTTGAAAATTTCACTTTTTTGTGAAAATATCCACTAAATGAGGGAATAATATGTGTGAGGGAACCCCAGGAGAGTTCCAAATGTGTGTGGGTAGAATATATATCCCACGGGGGTAAAATTGAAAAAAGTTGAAAAAAATTTTTTTTTGGACCTAGTCATTTTTCCGGCGTTAATCAGACTTTCAGATAGGGGAAATGTCAGTGAGCGTTCCAATTTCAGTTCCAGAGCGATTCGCCCAATGAGTCCTTGATATTTAGTTGTTTTCAGCCAATTTTCTGGATTTTTGAAAATTTCACTTTTTTGTGAAAATATCCACTAAATGAGGGAATAATATGTGTGAGGGTACCCCAGGAGAGTTCCAAATGTGTGTGGGTAGAATATATATCTCACGGGGGTAAAATTGAAAAAAGTTGAAAAAACTTTTTTTTTTGGACTTAGTCATTTTTCCAACGTTTATCAGTCTTTCAGATATTGGAAATGTCAGTGAGCATTCCGATTTCAGTTCCAGAGCGATTCGCCCAATGAGTTCTTGATATTTAGTCGTTTTCAGCCAATATTTTGGATTTTTGAAAATTTCACTTTTTTGTGAAAATATCCACTAAATGAGGGAATAATATGTGTGAGGGTACCCCAGGAGAGTTCCAAATGTGTGTGAGTAGAATATAAATCCCACGAGGGGAAAATTGAAAAAAGTTGAAAAAACTTTTTTTTTGGACTTAGTAATTTTTCCGACGTTTATCAGACTTTCAGATAGGGCAAATGTCAGTGAGCATTCCGATTTCAGTTCCATAGCGATTCGCCCAATGAGTCCTTGATATTTAGTCGTTTTCAGCCAATATTTTGGATTTTTGAAAATTTCACTTTTTTGTGAAAATATCCACTAAATGAGGGAATAATATGTGTGAGGGTACCCCAGGAGAGTTCCAAATGTGTGTGGGTAGAATATATATCCCACGGGGGTAAAATTGAAAAAAGTTGAAAAACTTTTTTTTTTTGGACTTAGTCATTTTTCCAACGTTTATCAGTCTTTCAGATATTGGAAATGTCAGTGAGCATTCCGATTTCAGTTCCAGAGCGATTCGCCCAATGAGTTCTTGATATTTAGTCGTTTTCAGCCAATATTTTGGATTTTTGAAAATTTCACTTTTTTGTGAAAATATCCACTAAATGAGGGAATAATATGTGTGAGGGTACCCCAGGAGAGTTCCAAATGTGTGTGAGTAGAATATAAATCCCACGAGGGGAAAATTGAAAAAAGTTGAAAAAACTTTTTTTTTGGACTTAGTAATTTTTCCGACGTTTATCAGACTTTCAGATAGGGCAAATGTCAGTGAGCATTCCGATTTCAGTTCCATAGCGATTCGCCCAATGAGTCCTTGATATTTAGTCGTTTTCAGCCAATATTTTGGATTTTTGAAAATTTCACTTTTTTGTGAAAATATCCACTAAATGAGGGAATAATATGTGTGAGGGTACCCCAGGAGAGTTCCAAATGTGTGTGGGTAGAATATATATCCCACGGGGGTAAAATTGAAAAAAGTTGAAAAACTTTTTTTTTTTGGACTTAGTCATTTTTCCGGCGTTGATCAGACTTTCAGATAGGGCAAATGTCAGTGAGCGTTCCGATTTCAGTTCCAGAGCGATTCGCCCAATGATTTCTTGATATTTAGTCGTTTTCAGCCAATATTTTGGATTTTTGAAAATTTCACTTTTTTGTGAAAATATCCACTAAATGCGGGAATAATATGTGTGAGGGAACCCCAGGAGAGTTCCAAATGTGTGTGGGTAGAATATATATCCCACGGGGGTAAAATTGAAAAAAGTTGAAAAAAATTTTTTTTTGGACCTAGTCATTTTTCCGGCGTTAATCAGACTTTCAGATAGGGGAAATGTCAGTGAGCGTTCCAATTTCAGTTCCAGAGCGATTCGCCCAATGAGTCCTTGATATTTAGTCGTTTTCAGCCAATTTTCTGGATTTTTGAAAATTTCACTTTTTTGTGAAAATATCCACTAAATGAGGGAATAATATGTGTGAGGGTACCCCAGGAGAGTTCCAAATGTGTGTGGGTAGAATATATAACCCACGGGGGTAAAATTGAAAAAAGTTGAAACAACTTTTTTTTTGGACTTAGTCATTTTTCCGACGTTTATCAGTCTTTCAGATAGCGGAAATGTCAGTGAGCGTTCCGATTTCAGTTCCAGAGCGATTCGCCCAATGAGTCCTTGATATTTAGTCATTTTCAGCCAATTTTCTGGATTTTTGAAAATTTCACTTTTTTGTGAAAATATCCACTAAATGAGGGAATAATATGTGTGAGGGTACCCCAGGAGAGTTCCAAATGTGTGTGGGTAGAATATATATCCCACGGGGGTAAAATTGAAAAAAGTTGAAACAAATTTTTTTTTGGACTTAGTCATTTTTCCAACGTTTATCAGTCTTTCAGATATTGGAAATGTCAGTGAGCATTCCGATTTCAGTTCCAGAGCGATTCGCCCAATGAGTTCTTGATATTTAGTCGTTTTCAGCCAATATTTTGGATTTTTGAAAATTTCACTTTTTTGTGAAAATATCCACTAAATGAGGGAATAATATGTGTGAGGGTACCCCAGGAGAGTTCCAAATGTGTGTGAGTAGAATATAAATCCCACGAGGGGAAAATTGAAAAAAGTTGAAAAAACTTTTTTTTTGGACTTAGTAATTTTTCCGACGTTTATCAGACTTTCAGATAGGGCAAATGTCATTGAGCATTCCGATTTCAGTTCCAGAGCGATTCGCCCAATGATTTCTTGATATTTAGTCGTTTTCAGCCAATATTTTGGATTTTTGAAAATTTCACTTTTTTGTGAAAATATCCACTAAATGAGGGAATAATATGTGTGAGGGAACCCCAGGAGAGTTCCAAATGTGTGTGGGTAGAATATATATCCCACGGGGGTAAAATTGAAAAAAGTTGAAAAAAATTTTTTTTTGGACCTAGTCATTTTTCCGGCGTTAATCAGACTTTCAGATAGGGGAAATGTCAGTGAGCGTTCCAATTTCAGTTCCAGAGCGATTCGCCCAATGAGTCCTTGATATTTAGTCATTTTCAGCCAATTTTCTGGATTTTTGAAAATTTCACTTTTTTGTGAAAATATCCACTAAATGAGGGAATAATATGTGTGAGGGTACCCCAGGAGAGTTCCAAATGTGTGTGGGTAGAATATATATCCCACGGGGGTAAAATTGAAAAAAGTTGAAACAACTTTTTTTTTGGACTTAGTCATTTTTCCGACGTTTATCAGTCTTTCAGATAGGGGAAATGTCAGTGAGCATTCCGATTTCAGTTCCAGAGCGATTCGCCCAATGAGTCCTTGATATTTAGTCGTTTTCAGCCAATTTTCTGGATTTTTGAAAATTTCACTTTTTTGTGAAAATATCCACTAAATGAGGGAATAATATGTGTGAGGGTACCCCAGGAGAGTTCCAAATGTGTGTGGGTAGAATATATATAGCACGGGGGGAAAATTGAAAAAAGTTGAAAAATTTTGTTTTTTGGACTTAGTCATTTTTCCGACGTTTATCAGACTTTCAGATAGGGCAAGTGTCATTGAGCATTCCGATTTCAGTTCCAGAGCGATTCGCCCAATGATTTCTTGATATTTAGTCGTTTTCAGCCAATATTTTGGATTTTTGAAAATTTCACTTTTTTGTGAAAATATCCACTAAATGAGGGAATAATATGTGTGAGGGAACCCCAGGAGAGTTCCAAATGTGTGTGGGTAGAATATATATCCCACGGGGGTAAAATTGAAAAAAGTTGAAAAAAATTTTTTTTTGGACCTAGTCATTTTTCCGGCATTAATCAGACTTTCAGATAGGGGAAATGTCAGTGAGCGTTCCAATTTCAGTTCCAGAGCGATTCGCCCAATGAGTCCTTGATATTTAGTCGTTTTCAGCCAATTTTCTGGATTTTTGAAAATTTCACTTTTTTGTGAAAATATCCACTAAATGAGGGAATAATATGTGTGAGGGTACCCCAGGAGAGTTCCAAATGTGTGTGGGTAGAATATATATCCCACGGGGGTAAAATTGAAAAAAGTTGAAACAAATTTTTTTTTGGACTTAGTCATTTTTCCAACGTTTATCAGACTTTCAGATAGGGCAAATGTCAGTGAGCGTTCCGATTTCAGTTCCAGAGCGATTCGCCCAATGAATCCTTGATATTTAGTCGTTTTCAGCCAATTTTCTGGATTTTTGAAAATTTCACTTTTTTGTGAAAATATCCACTAAATGAGGGAATAATATGTGTGAGGGTACCCCAGGAGAGTTCCAAATGTGTGTGGGTAGAATATATATCCCACGGGGGTAAAATTGAAAAAAGTTGAAACAACTTTTTTTTTGGACTTAGTCATTTTTCCAACGTTTATCAGTCTTTCAGATAGGGGAAATGTCAGTGAGCGTTCCGATTTCAGTTCCAGAGCGATTCGCCCAATGAGTTCTTGATATTTAGTCGTTTTCAGCCAATATTTTGGATTTTTGAAAATTTCACTTTTTTGTGAAAATATCCACTAAATGAGGGAATAATATGTGTGAGGGAACCCCAGGAGAGTTCCAAATGTGTGTGGGTAGAATATATATCCCACGGGGGTAAAATTGAAAAAAGTTGAAAAAAATTTTTTTTTGGACCTAGTCATTTTTCCGGCGTTAATCAGACTTTCAGATAGGGGAAATGTCAGTGAGCGTTCCAATTTCAGTTCCAGAGCGATTCGCCCAATGAGTCCTTGATATTTAGTTGTTTTCAGCCAATTTTCTGGATTTTTGAAAATTTCACTTTTTTGTGAAAATATCCACTAAATGAGGGAATAATATGTGTGAGGGTACCCCAGGAGAGTTCCAAATGTGTGTGGGTAGAATATATATCTCACGGGGGTAAAATTGAAAAAAGTTGAAAAAACTTTTTTTTTTGGACTTAGTCATTTTTCCAACGTTTATCAGTCTTTCAGATATTGGAAATGTCAGTGAGCATTCCGATTTCAGTTCCAGAGCGATTCGCCCAATGAGTTCTTGATATTTAGTCGTTTTCAGCCAATATTTTGGATTTTTGAAAATTTCACTTTTTTGTGAAAATATCCACTAAATGAGGGAATAATATGTGTGAGGGTACCCCAGGAGAGTTCCAAATGTGTGTGAGTAGAATATAAATCCCACGAGGGGAAAATTGAAAAAAGTTGAAAAAACTTTTTTTTTGGACTTAGTAATTTTTCCGACGTTTATCAGACTTTCAGATAGGGCAAATGTCAGTGAGCATTCCGATTTCAGTTCCATAGCGATTCGCCCAATGAGTCCTTGATATTTAGTCGTTTTCAGCCAATATTTTGGATTTTTGAAAATTTCACTTTTTTGTGAAAATATCCACTAAATGAGGGAATAATATGTGTGAGGGTACCCCAGGAGAGTTCCAAATGTGTGTGGGTAGAATATATATCCCACGGGGGTAAAATTGAAAAAAGTTGAAAAACTTTTTTTTTTTGGACTTAGTCATTTTTCCGGCGTTGATCAGACTTTCAGATAGGGCAAATGTCAGTGAGCGTTCCGATTTCAGTTCCAGAGCGATTCGCCCAATGAGTCCTTGATATTTAGTCGTTTTCAGCCAATATTTTGGATTTTTGAAAATTTCACTTTTTTGTGAAAATATCCACTAAATGAGGGAATAATATGTGTGAGGGTACCCCAGGAGAGTTCCAAATGTGTGTGGGTAGAATATATATAGCACGGGGGGAAAATTGAAAAAAGTTGAAAAATTTTGTTTTTTGGACTTAGTCATTTTTCCGACGTTTATCAGACTTTCAGATAGGGCAAATGTCATTGAGCATTCCGATTTCAGTTCCAGAGCGATTCGCCCAATGATTTCTTGATATTTAGTCGTTTTCAGCCAATATTTTGGATTTTTGAAAATTTCACTTTTTTGTGAAAATATCCACTAAATGAGGGAATAATATGTGTGAGGGAACCCCAGGAGAGTTCCAAATGTGTGTGGGTAGAATATATATCCCACGGGGGTAAAATTGAAAAAAGTTGAAAAAAATTTTTTTTTGGACCTAGTCATTTTTCCGGCGTTAATCAGACTTTCAGATAGGGGAAATGTCAGTGAGCGTTCCAATTTCAGTTCCAGAGCGATTCGCCCAATGAGTCCTTGATATTTAGTCGTTTTCAGCCAATTTTCTGGATTTTTGAAAATTTCACTTTTTTGTGAAAATATCCACTAAATGAGGGAATAATATGTGTGAGGGTACCCCAGGAGAGTTCCAAATGTGTGTGGGTAGAATATATATCTCACGGGGGTAAAATTGAAAAAAGTTGAAACAACTTTTTTTTTGGACTTAGTCATTTTTCCGACGTTTATCAGTCTTTCAGATAGGGGAAATGTCAGTGAGCGTTCCGATTTCAGTTCCAGAGCGATTCGCCCAATGAGTCCTTGATATTTAGTCGTTTTCAGCCAATTTTCTGGATTTTTGAAAATTTCACTTTTTTGTGAAAATATCCACTAAATGAGGGAATAATATGTGTGAGGGTACCCCAGGAGAGTTCCAAATGTGTGTGGGTAGAATATATATCCCACGGGGGTAAAATTGAAAAAAGTTGAAAAACTTTTTTTTTTTGGACTTAGTCATTTTTCCGGCGTTGATCAGACTTTCAGATAGGGCAAATGTCAGTGAGCGTTCCGATTTCAGTTCCAGAGCGATTCGCCCAATGAGTCCTTGATATTTAGTCGTTTTCAGCCAATATTTTGGATTTTTGAAAATTTCACTTTTTTGTGAAAATATCCACTAAATGAGGGAATAATATGTGTGAGGGTACCCCAGGAGAGTTCCAAATGTGTGTGGGTAGAATATATATAGCACGGGGGGAAAATTGAAAAAAGTTGAAAAATTTTGTTTTTTGGACTTAGTCATTTTTCCGACGTTTATCAGACTTTCAGATAGGGCAAATGTCATTGAGCATTCCGATTTCAGTTCCAGAGCGATTCGCCCAATGATTTCTTGATATTTAGTCGTTTTCAGCCAATATTTTGGATTTTTGAAAATTTCACTTTTTTGTGAAAATATCCACTAAATGAGGGAATAATATGTGTGAGGGAACCCCAGGAGAGTTCCAAATGTGTGTGGGTAGAATATATATCCCACGGGGGTAAAATTGAAAAAAGTTGAAAAAATTTTTTTTTTGGACCTAGTCATTTTTCCGGCGTTAATCAGACTTTCAGATAGGGGAAATGTCAGTGAGCGTTCCAATTTCAGTTCCAGAGCGATTCGCCCAATGAGTCCTTGATATTTAGTCGTTTTCAGCCAATTTTCTGGATTTTTGAAAATTTCACTTTTTTGTGAAAATATCCACTAAATGAGGGAATAATATGTGTGAGGGTACCCCAGGAGAGTTCCAAATGTGTGTGGGTAGAATATATATCCCACGGGGGTAAAATTGAAAAAAGTTGAAACAACTTTTTTTTTGGACTTAGTCATTTTTCCGACGTTTATCAGTCTTTCAGATAGGGGAAATGTCAGTGAGCGTTCCGATTTCAGTTCCAGAGCGATTCGCCCAATGAGTCCTTGATATTTAGTCGTTTTCAGCCAATTTTCTGGATTTTTGAAAATTTCACTTTTTTGTGAAAATATCCACTAAATGAGGGAATAATATGTGTGAGGGTACCCCAGGAGAGTTCCAAATGTGTGTGGGTAGAATATATATAGCACGGGGGGAAAATTGAAAAAAGTTGAAAAATTTTGTTTTTTGGACTTAGTCATTTTTCCGACGTTTATCAGACTTTCAGATAGGGCAAGTGTCATTGAGCATTCCGATTTCAGTTCCAGAGCGATTCGCCCAATGATTTCTTGATATTTAGTCGTTTTCAGCCAATATTTTGGATTTTTGAAAATTTCACTTTTTTGTGAAAATATCCACTAAATGAGGGAATAATATGTGTGAGGGAACCCCAGGAGAGTTCCAAATGTGTGTGGGTAGAATATATATCCCACGGGGGTAAAATTGAAAAAAGTTGAAAAAAATTTTTTTTTGGACCTAGTCATTTTTCCGGCGTTAATCAGACTTTCAGATAGGGGAAATGTCAGTGAGCGTTCCAATTTCAGTTCCAGAGCGATTCGCCCAATGAGTCCTTGATATTTAGTCGTTTTCAGCCAATTTTCTGGATTTTTGAAAATTTCACTTTTTTGTGAAAATATCCACTAAATGAGGGAATAATATGTGTGAGGGTACCCCAGGAGAGTTCCAAATGTGTGTGGGTAGAATATATATCCCACGGGGGTAAAATTGAAAAAAGTTGAAACAACTTTTTTTTTGGACTTAGTCATTTTTCCGATGTTTATCAGTCTTTCAGATAGGGGAAATGTCAGTGAGCGTTCCGATTTCAGTTCCAGAGCGATTCGCCCAATGAGTCCTTGATATTTAGTCGTTTTCAGCCAATTTTCTGGATTTTTGAAAATTTCACTTTTTTGTGAAAATATCCACTAAATGAGGGAATAATATGTGTGAGGGTACCCCAGGAGAGTTCCAAATGTGTGTGGGTAGAATATATATCCCACGGGGGTAAAATTGAAAAAAGTTGAAACAACTTTTTTTTTGGACTTAGTCATTTTTCCAACGTTTATCAGTCTTTCAGATAGGGGAAATGTCAGTGAGCGTTCCGATTTCAGTTCCAGAGCGATTCGCCCAATGAGTTCTTGATATTTAGTCGTTTTCAGCCAATATTTTGGATTTTTGAAAATTTCACTTTTTTGTGAAAATATCCACTAAATGAGGGAATAATATGTGTGAGGGAACCCCAGGAGAGTTCCAAATGTGTGTGGGTAGAATATATATCCCACGGGGGTAAAATTGAAAAAAGTTGAAAAAAATTTTTTTTTGGACCTAGTCATTTTTCCGGCGTTAATCAGACTTTCAGATAGGGGAAATGTCAGTGAGCGTTCCAATTTCAGTTCCAGAGCGATTCGCCCAATGAGTCCTTGATATTTAGTTGTTTTCAGCCAATTTTCTGGATTTTTGAAAATTTCACTTTTTTGTGAAAATATCCACTAAATGAGGGAATAATATGTGTGAGGGTACCCCAGGAGAGTTCCAAATGTGTGTGAGTAGAATATAAATCCCACGAGGGGAAAATTGAAAAAAGTTGAAAAAACTTTTTTTTTGGACTTAGTAATTTTTCCGACGTTTATCAGACTTTCAGATAGGGCAAATGTCAGTGAGCATTCCGATTTCAGTTCCATAGCGATTCGCCCAATGAGTCCTTGATATTTAGTCGTTTTCAGCCAATATTTTGGATTTTTGAAAATTTCACTTTTTTGTGAAAATATCCACTAAATGAGGGAATAATATGTGTGAGGGTACCCCAGGAGAGTTCCAAATGTGTGTGGGTAGAATATATATCCCACGGGGGTAAAATTGAAAAAAGTTGAAAAACTTTTTTTTTTTGGACTTAGTCATTTTTCCAACGTTTATCAGTCTTTCAGATATTGGAAATGTCAGTGAGCATTCCGATTTCAGTTCCAGAGCGATTCGCCCAATGAGTTCTTGATATTTAGTCGTTTTCAGCCAATATTTTGGATTTTTGAAAATTTCACTTTTTTGTGAAAATATCCACTAAATGAGGGAATAATATGTGTGAGGGTACCCCAGGAGAGTTCCAAATGTGTGTGAGTAGAATATAAATCCCACGAGGGGAAAATTGAAAAAAGTTGAAAAAACTTTTTTTTTGGACTTAGTAATTTTTCCGACGTTTATCAGACTTTCAGATAGGGCAAATGTCAGTGAGCATTCCGATTTCAGTTCCATAGCGATTCGCCCAATGAGTCCTTGATATTTAGTCGTTTTCAGCCAATATTTTGGATTTTTGAAAATTTCACTTTTTTGTGAAAATATCCACTAAATGAGGGAATAATATGTGTGAGGGTACCCCAGGAGAGTTCCAAATGTGTGTGGGTAGAATATATATCCCACGGGGGTAAAATTGAAAAAAGTTGAAAAACTTTTTTTTTTTGGACTTAGTCATTTTTCCGGCGTTGATCAGACTTTCAGATAGGGCAAATGTCAGTGAGCGTTCCGATTTCAGTTCCAGAGCGATTCGCCCAATGAGTCCTTGATATTTAGTCGTTTTCAGCCAATATTTTGGATTTTTGAAAATTTCACTTTTTTGTGAAAATATCCACTAAATGAGGGAATAATATGTGTGAGGGTACCCCAGGAGAGTTCCAAATGTGTGTGGGTAGAATATATATCCCACGGGGGTAAAATTGAAAAAAGTTGAAAAACTTTTTTTTTTTGGACTTAGTCATTTTTCCAACGTTTATCAGTCTTTCAGATATTGGAAATGTCAGTGAGCATTCCGATTTCAGTTCCATAGCGATTCGCCCAATGAGTCCTTGATATTTAGTCGTTTTCAGCCAATTTTCTGGATTTTTGAAAATTTCACTTTTTTGTGAAAATATCCACTAAATGAGGGAATAATATGTGTGAGGGTACCCCAGGAGAGTTCCAAATGTGTGTGGGTAGAATATATATAGCACGGGGGGAAAATTGAAAAAAGTTGAAAAATTTTGTTTTTTGGACTTAGTCATTTTTCCGACGTTTATCAGACTTTCAGATAGGGCAAGTGTCATTGAGCATTCCGATTTCAGTTCCAGAGCGATTCGCCCAATGATTTCTTGATATTTAGTTGTTTTCAGCCAATATTTTGGATTTTTGAAAATTTCACTTTTTTGTGAAAATATCCACTAAATGAGGGAATAATATGTGTGAGGGAACCCCAGGAGAGTTCCAAATGTGTTTGGGTAGAATATATATCCCACGGGGGTAAAATTGAAAAAAGTTGAAAAAAATTTTTTTTTGGACCTAGTCATTTTTCCGACGTTTATCAGTCTTTCAGATAGGGGAAATGTCAGTGAGCGTTCCGATTTCAGTTCCAGAGCGATTCGCCCAATGAGTTCTTGATATTTAGTCGTTTTCAGCCAATATTTTGGATTTTTGAAAATTTCACTTTTTTGTGAAAATATCCACTAAATGAGGGAATAATATGTGTGAGGGAACCCCAGGAGAGTTCCAAATGTGTGTGGGTAGAATATATATCCCACGGGGGTAAAATTGAAAAAAGTTGAAAAAAATTTTTTTTTGGACCTAGTCATTTTTCCGGCGTTAATCAGACTTTCAGATAGGGGAAATGTCAGTGAGCGTTCCAATTTCAGTTCCAGAGCGATTCGCCCAATGAGTCCTTGATATTTAGTTGTTTTCAGCCAATTTTCTGGATTTTTGAAAATTTCACTTTTTTGTGAAAATATCCACTAAATGAGGGAATAATATGTGTGAGGGTACCCCAGGAGAGTTCCAAATGTGTGTGAGTAGAATATAAATCCCACGAGGGGAAAATTGAAAAAAGTTGAAAAAACTTTTTTTTTGGACTTAGTAATTTTTCCGACGTTTATCAGACTTTCAGATAGGGCAAATGTCAGTGAGCATTCCGATTTCAGTTCCATAGCGATTCGCTCAATGAGTCCTTGATATTTAGTCGTTTTCAGCCAATATTTTGGATTTTTGAAAATTTCACTTTTTTGTGAAAATATCCACTAAATGAGGGAATAATATGTGTGAGGGTACCCCAGGAGAGTTCCAAATGTGTGTGGGTAGAATATATATCCCACGGGGGTAAAATTGAAAAAAGTTGAAAAACTTTTTTTTTTTGGACTTAGTCATTTTTCCAACGTTTATCAGTCTTTCAGATATTGGAAATGTCAGTGAGCATTCCGATTTCAGTTCCAGAGCGATTCGCCCAATGAGTTCTTGATATTTAGTCGTTTTCAGCCAATATTTTGGATTTTTGAAAATTTCACTTTTTTGTGAAAATATCCACTAAATGAGGGAATAATATGTGTGAGGGTACCCCAGGAGAGTTCCAAATGTGTGTGAGTAGAATATAAATCCCACGAGGGGAAAATTGAAAAAAGTTGAAAAAACTTTTTTTTTGGACTTAGTAATTTTTCCGACGTTTATCAGACTTTCAGATAGGGCAAATGTCAGTGAGCATTCCGATTTCAGTTCCATAGCGATTCGCCCAATGAGTCCTTGATATTTAGTCGTTTTCAGCCAATATTTTGGATTTTTGAAAATTTCACTTTTTTGTGAAAATATCCACTAAATGAGGGAATAATATGTGTGAGGGTACCCCAGGAGAGTTCCAAATGTGTGTGGGTAGAATATATATCCCACGGGGGTAAAATTGAAAAAAGTTGAAAAACTTTTTTTTTTTGGACTTAGTCATTTTTCCGGCGTTGATCAGACTTTCAGATAGGGCAAATGTCAGTGAGCGTTCCGATTTCAGTTCCAGAGCGATTCGCCCAATGAGTCCTTGATATTTAGTCGTTTTCAGCCAATATTTTGGATTTTTGAAAATTTCACTTTTTTGTGAAAATATCCACTAAATGAGGGAATAATATGTGTGAGGGTACCCCAGGAGAGTTCCAAATGTGTGTGGGTAGAATATATATAGCACGGGGGGAAAATTGAAAAAAGTTGAAAAATTTTGTTTTTTGGACTTAGTCATTTTTCCGACGTTTATCAGACTTTCAGATAGGGCAAGTGTCATTGAGCATTCCGATTTCAGTTCCAGAGCGATTCGCCCAATGATTTCTTGATATTTAGTCGTTTTCAGCCAATATTTTGGATTTTTGAAAATTTCACTTTTTTGTGAAAATATCCACTAAATGAGGGAATAATATGTGTGAGGGAACCCCAGGAGAGTTCCAAATGTGTGTGGGTAGAATATATATCCCACGGGGGTAAAATTGAAAAAAGTTGAAAAAAATTTTTTTTTGGACCTAGTCATTTTTCCGGCGTTAATCAGACTTTCAGATAGGGGAAATGTCAGTGAGCGTTCCAATTTCAGTTCCAGAGCGATTCGCCCAATGAGTCCTTGATATTTAGTCGTTTTCAGCCAATTTTCTGGATTTTTGAAAATTTCACTTTTTTGTGAAAATATCCACTAAATGAGGGAATAATATGTGTGAGGGTACCCCAGGAGAGTTCCAAATGTGTGTGGGTAGAATATATATCCCACGGGGGTAAAATTGAAAAAAGTTGAAACAACTTTTTTTTTGGACTTAGTCATTTTTCCGATGTTTATCAGTCTTTCAGATAGGGGAAATGTCAGTGAGCGTTCCGATTTCAGTTCCAGAGCGATTCGCCCAATGAGTCCTTGATATTTAGTCGTTTTCAGCCAATTTTCTGGATTTTTGAAAATTTCACTTTTTTGTGAAAATATCCACTAAATGAGGGAATAATATGTGTGAGGGTACCCCAGGAGAGTTCCAAATGTGTGTGGGTAGAATATATATCCCACGGGGGTAAAATTGAAAAAAGTTGAAACAACTTTTTTTTTGGACTTAGTCATTTTTCCAACGTTTATCAGTCTTTCAGATAGGGGAAATGTCAGTGAGCGTTCCGATTTCAGTTCCAGAGCGATTCGCCCAATGAGTTCTTGATATTTAGTCGTTTTCAGCCAATATTTTGGATTTTTGAAAATTTCACTTTTTTGTGAAAATATCCACTAAATGAGGGAATAATATGTGTGAGGGAACCCCAGGAGAGTTCCAAATGTGTGTGGGTAGAATATATATCCCACGGGGGTAAAATTGAAAAAAGTTGAAAAAAATTTTTTTTTGGACCTAGTCATTTTTCCGGCGTTAATCAGACTTTCAGATAGGGGAAATGTCAGTGAGCGTTCCAATTTCAGTTCCAGAGCGATTCGCCCAATGAGTCCTTGATATTTAGTTGTTTTCAGCCAATTTTCTGGATTTTTGAAAATTTCACTTTTTTGTGAAAATATCCACTAAATGAGGGAATAATATGTGTGAGGGTACCCCAGGAGAGTTCCAAATGTGTGTGAGTAGAATATAAATCCCACGAGGGGAAAATTGAAAAAAGTTGAAAAAACTTTTTTTTTGGACTTAGTAATTTTTCCGACGTTTATCAGACTTTCAGATAGGGCAAATGTCAGTGAGCATTCCGATTTCAGTTCCATAGCGATTCGCCCAATGAGTCCTTGATATTTAGTCGTTTTCAGCCAATATTTTGGATTTTTGAAAATTTCACTTTTTTGTGAAAATATCCACTAAATGAGGGAATAATATGTGTGAGGGTACCCCAGGAGAGTTCCAAATGTGTGTGGGTAGAATATATATCCCACGGGGGTAAAATTGAAAAAAGTTGAAAAACTTTTTTTTTTTGGACTTAGTCATTTTTCCAACGTTTATCAGTCTTTCAGATATTGGAAATGTCAGTGAGCATTCCGATTTCAGTTCCAGAGCGATTCGCCCAATGAGTTCTTGATATTTAGTCGTTTTCAGCCAATATTTTGGATTTTTGAAAATTTCACTTTTTTGTGAAAATATCCACTAAATGAGGGAATAATATGTGTGAGGGTACCCCAGGAGAGTTCCAAATGTGTGTGAGTAGAATATAAATCCCACGAGGGGAAAATTGAAAAAAGTTGAAAAAACTTTTTTTTTGGACTTAGTAATTTTTCCGACGTTTATCAGACTTTCAGATAGGGCAAATGTCAGTGAGCATTCCGATTTCAGTTCCATAGCGATTCGCCCAATGAGTCCTTGATATTTAGTCGTTTTCAGCCAATATTTTGGATTTTTGAAAATTTCACTTTTTTGTGAAAATATCCACTAAATGAGGGAATAATATGTGTGAGGGTACCCCAGGAGAGTTCCAAATGTGTGTGGGTAGAATATATATCCCACGGGGGTAAAATTGAAAAAAGTTGAAAAACTTTTTTTTTTTGGACTTAGTCATTTTTCCGGCGTTGATCAGACTTTCAGATAGGGCAAATGTCAGTGAGCGTTCCGATTTCAGTTCCAGAGCGATTCGCCCAATGAGTCCTTGATATTTAGTCGTTTTCAGCCAATATTTTGGATTTTTGAAAATTTCACTTTTTTGTGAAAATATCCACTAAATGAGGGAATAATATGTGTGAGGGTACCCCAGGAGAGTTCCAAATGTGTGTGGGTAGAATATATATCCCACGGGGGTAAAATTGAAAAAAGTTGAAAAACTTTTTTTTTTTGGACTTAGTCATTTTTCCAACGTTTATCAGTCTTTCAGATATTGGAAATGTCAGTGAGCATTCCGATTTCAGTTCCATAGCGATTCGCCCAATGAGTCCTTGATATTTAGTCGTTTTCAGCCAATTTTCTGGATTTTTGAAAATTTCACTTTTTTGTGAAAATATCCACTAAATGAGGGAATAATATGTGTGAGGGTACCCCAGGAGAGTTCCAAATGTGTGTGGGTAGAATATATATAGCACGGGGGGAAAATTGAAAAAAGTTGAAAAATTTTGTTTTTTGGACTTAGTCATTTTTCCGACGTTTATCAGACTTTCAGATAGGGCAAGTGTCATTGAGCATTCCGATTTCAGTTCCAGAGCGATTCGCCCAATGATTTCTTGATATTTAGTTGTTTTCAGCCAATATTTTGGATTTTTGAAAATTTCACTTTTTTGTGAAAATATCCACTAAATGAGGGAATAATATGTGTGAGGGAACCCCAGGAGAGTTCCAAATGTGTTTGGGTAGAATATATATCCCACGGGGGTAAAATTGAAAAAAGTTGAAAAAAATTTTTTTTTGGACCTAGTCATTTTTCCGACGTTTATCAGTCTTTCAGATAGGGGAAATGTCAGTGAGCGTTCCGATTTCAGTTCCAGAGCGATTCGCCCAATGAGTCCTTGATATTTAGTCGTTTTCAGCCAATTTTCTGGATTTTTGAAAATTTCACTTTTTTGTGAAAATATCCACTAAATGAGGGAATAATATGTGTGAGGGTACCCCAGGAGAGTTCCAAATGTGTGTGGGTAGAATATATATCCCACGGGGGTAAAATTGAAAAAAGTTGAAACAACTTTTTTTTTGGACTTAGTCATTTTTCCAACGTTTATCAGTCTTTCAGATAGGGGAAATGTCAGTGAGCGTTCCGATTTCAGTTCCAGAGCGATTCGCCCAATGAGTTCTTGATATTTAGTCGTTTTCAGCCAATATTTTGGATTTTTGAAAATTTCACTTTTTTGTGAAAATATCCACTAAATGAGGGAATAATATGTGTGAGGGAACCCCAGGAGAGTTCCAAATGTGTGTGGGTAGAATATATATCCCACGGGGGTAAAATTGAAAAAAGTTGAAAAAAATTTTTTTTTGGACCTAGTCATTTTTCCGGCGTTAATCAGACTTTCAGATAGGGGAAATGTCAGTGAGCGTTCCAATTTCAGTTCCAGAGCGATTCGCCCAATGAGTCCTTGATATTTAGTTGTTTTCAGCCAATTTTCTGGATTTTTGAAAATTTCACTTTTTTGTGAAAATATCCACTAAATGAGGGAATAATATGTGTGAGGGTACCCCAGGAGAGTTCCAAATGTGTGTGAGTAGAATATAAATCCCACGAGGGGAAAATTGAAAAAAGTTGAAAAAACTTTTTTTTTGGACTTAGTAATTTTTCCGACGTTTATCAGACTTTCAGATAGGGCAAATGTCAGTGAGCATTCCGATTTCAGTTCCATAGCGATTCGCTCAATGAGTCCTTGATATTTAGTCGTTTTCAGCCAATATTTTGGATTTTTGAAAATTTCACTTTTTTGTGAAAATATCCACTAAATGAGGGAATAATATGTGTGAGGGTACCCCAGGAGAGTTCCAAATGTGTGTGGGTAGAATATATATCCCACGGGGGTAAAATTGAAAAAAGTTGAAAAACTTTTTTTTTTTGGACTTAGTCATTTTTCCAACGTTTATCAGTCTTTCAGATATTGGAAATGTCAGTGAGCATTCCGATTTCAGTTCCAGAGCGATTCGCCCAATGAGTTCTTGATATTTAGTCGTTTTCAGCCAATATTTTGGATTTTTGAAAATTTCACTTTTTTGTGAAAATATCCACTAAATGAGGGAATAATATGTGTGAGGGTACCCCAGGAGAGTTCCAAATGTGTGTGAGTAGAATATAAATCCCACGAGGGGAAAATTGAAAAAAGTTGAAAAAACTTTTTTTTTGGACTTAGTAATTTTTCCGACGTTTATCAGACTTTCAGATAGGGCAAATGTCAGTGAGCATTCCGATTTCAGTTCCATAGCGATTCGCCCAATGAGTCCTTGATATTTAGTCGTTTTCAGCCAATATTTTGGATTTTTGAAAATTTCACTTTTTTGTGAAAATATCCACTAAATGAGGGAATAATATGTGTGAGGGTACCCCAGGAGAGTTCCAAATGTGTGTGGGTAGAATATATATCCCACGGGGGTAAAATTGAAAAAAGTTGAAAAACTTTTTTTTTTTGGACTTAGTCATTTTTCCGGCGTTGATCAGACTTTCAGATAGGGCAAATGTCAGTGAGCGTTCCGATTTCAGTTCCAGAGCGATTCGCCCAATGAGTCCTTGATATTTAGTCGTTTTCAGCCAATATTTTGGATTTTTGAAAATTTCACTTTTTTGTGAAAATATCCACTAAATGAGGGAATAATATGTGTGAGGGTACCCCAGGAGAGTTCCAAATGTGTGTGGGTAGAATATATATAGCACGGGGGGAAAATTGAAAAAAGTTGAAAAATTTTGTTTTTTGGACTTAGTCATTTTTCCGACGTTTATCAGACTTTCAGATAGGGCAAATGTCATTGAGCATTCCGATTTCAGTTCCAGAGCGATTCGCCCAATGATTTCTTGATATTTAGTCGTTTTCAGCCAATATTTTGGATTTTTGAAAATTTCACTTTTTTGTGAAAATATCCACTAAATGAGGGAATAATATGTGTGAGGGAACCCCAGGAGAGTTCCAAATGTGTGTGGGTAGAATATATATCCCACGGGGGTAAAATTGAAAAAAGTTGAAAAAAATTTTTTTTTGGACCTAGTCATTTTTCCGGCGTTAATCAGACTTTCAGATAGGGGAAATGTCAGTGAGCGTTCCAATTTCAGTTCCAGAGCGATTCGCCCAATGAGTCCTTGATATTTAGTCGTTTTCAGCCAATTTTCTGGATTTTTGAAAATTTCACTTTTTTGTGAAAATATCCACTAAATGAGGGAATAATATGTGTGAGGGTACCCCAGGAGAGTTCCAAATGTGTGTGGGTAGAATATATATCCCACGGGGGTAAAATTGAAAAAAGTTGAAACAACTTTTTTTTTGGACTTAGTCATTTTTCCGACGTTTATCAGTCTTTCAGATAGGGGAAATGTCAGTGAGCGTTCCGATTTCAGTTCCAGAGCGATTCGCCCAATGAGTCCTTGATATTTAGTCGTTTTCAGCCAATTTTCTGGATTTTTGAAAATTTCACTTTTTTGTGAAAATATCCACTAAATGAGGGAATAATATGTGTGAGGGTACCCCAGGAGAGTTCCAAATGTGTGTGGGTAGAATATATATAGCACGGGGGGAAAATTGAAAAAAGTTGAAAAATTTTGTTTTTTGGACTTAGTCATTTTTCCGACGTTTATCAGACTTTCAGATAGGGCAAGTGTCATTGAGCATTCCGATTTCAGTTCCAGAGCGATTCGCCCAATGATTTCTTGATATTTAGTCGTTTTCAGCCAATATTTTGGATTTTTGAAAATTTCACTTTTTTGTGAAAATATCCACTAAATGAGGGAATAATATGTGTGAGGGAACCCCAGGAGAGTTCCAAATGTGTGTGGGTAGAATATATATCCCACGGGGGTAAAATTGAAAAAAGTTGAAAAAAATTTTTTTTTGGACCTAGTCATTTTTCCGGCGTTAATCAGACTTTCAGATAGGGGAAATGTCAGTGAGCGTTCCAATTTCAGTTCCAGAGCGATTCGCCCAATGAGTCCTTGATATTTAGTCGTTTTCAGCCAATTTTCTGGATTTTTGAAAATTTCACTTTTTTGTGAAAATATCCACTAAATGAGGGAATAATATGTGTGAGGGTACCCCAGGAGAGTTCCAAATGTGTGTGGGTAGAATATATATCCCACGGGGGTAAAATTGAAAAAAGTTGAAACAACTTTTTTTTTGGACTTAGTCATTTTTCCGACGTTTATCAGTCTTTCAGATAGGGGAAATGTCAGTGAGCGTTCCGATTTCAGTTCCAGAGCGATTCGCCCAATGAGTCCTTGATATTTAGTCGTTTTCAGCCAATTTTCTGGATTTTTGAAAATTTCACTCTTTTGTGAAAATATCCACTAAATGAGGGAATAATATGTGTGAGGGTACCCCAGGAGAGTTCCAAATGTGTGTGGGTAGAATATATATCCCACGGGGGTAAAATTGAAAAAAGTTGAAACAAATTTTTTTTTGGACTTAGTCATTTTTCCAACGTTTATCAGACTTTCAGATAGGGCAAATGTCAGTGAGCGTTCCGATTTCAGTTCCAGAGCGATTCGCCCAATGAATCCTTGATATTTAGTCGTTTTCAGCCAATTTTCTGGATTTTTGAAAATTTCACTTTTTTGTGAAAATATCCACTAAATGAGGGAATAATATGTGTGAGGGTACCCCAGGAGAGTTCCAAATGTGTGTGAGTAGAATATAAATCCCACGAGGGGAAAATTGAAAAAAGTTGAAAAAACTTTTTTTTTGGACTTAGTAATTTTTCCGACGTTTATCAGACTTTCAGATAGGGCAAATGTCAGTGAGCATTCCGATTTCAGTTCCATAGCGATTCGCCCAATGAGTCCTTGATATTTAGTCGTTTTCAGCCAATATTTTGGATTTTTGAAAATTTCACTTTTTTGTGAAAATATCCACTAAATGAGGGAATAATATGTGTGAGGGTACCCCAGGAGAGTTTCAAATGTGTGTGGGTAGAATATATATAGCACGGGGGGAAAATTGAAAAAAGTTGAAAAATTTTGTTTTTTGGACTTAGTAATTTTTCCGACGTTTATCAGACTTTCAGATAGGGCAAATGTCAGTGAGCATTCCGATTTCAGTTCCATAGCGATTCGCCCAATGAGTCCTTGATATTTAGTCGTTTTCAGCCAATATTTTGGATTTTTGAAAATTTCACTTTTTTGTGAAAATATCCACTAAATGAGGGAATAATATGTGTGAGGGTACCCCAGGAGAGTTCCAAATGTGTGTGGGTAGAATATATATCCCACGGGGGTAAAATTGAAAAAAGTTGAAAAACTTTTTTTTTTTGGACTTAGTCATTTTTCCGGCGTTGATCAGACTTTCAGATAGGGCAAATGTCAGTGAGCGTTCCGATTTCAGTTCCAGAGCGATTCGCCCAATGAGTCCTTGATATTTAGTCGTTTTCAGCCAATATTTTGGATTTTTGAAAATTTCACTTTTTTGTGAAAATATCCACTAAATGAGGGAATAATATGTGTGAGGGTACCCCAGGAGAGTTCCAAATGTGTGTGGGTAGAATATATATCCCACGGGGGTAAAATTGAAAAAAGTTGAAAAACTTTTTTTTTTTGGTCTTAGTCATTTTTCCGGCGTTTATCAGTCTTTCAGACAGGGTAAATGTCAGTGAGCGTTCCGATTTCAGTTCCAGAGCGATTCGCCCAATGAGTCCTTGATATTTAGTCGTTTTCAGCCAATTTTCTGGATTTTTGAAAATTCCACTTTTTTGTGAAAATATCCACTAAATGAGGGAATATTATGTGTGAGGGTACCCCAGGAGAGTTTCAAATGTGTGTGGGTAGAATATATATAGCACGGGGGGAAAATTGAAAAAAGTTGAAAAATTTTGTTTTTTGGACTTAGTCATTTTTCCGACGTTTATCAGACTTTCAGATAGGGCAAATGTCATTGAGCATTCCGATTTCAGTTCCAGAGCGATTCGCCCAATGAGTTCTTGATATTTAGTCGTTTTCAGCCAATATTTTGGATTTTTGAAAATTTCACTTTTTTGTGAAAATATCCACTAAATGAGGGAATAATATGTGTGAGGGTACCCCAGGAGAGTTCCAAATGTGTTTGGGTAGAATATATATCCCACGGGGGTAAAATTGAAAAAAGTTGAAACAACTTTTTTTTTGGACTTAGTCATTTTTCCAACGTTTATCAGTCTTTCAGATAGGGGAAATGTCAGTGAGCGTTCCGATTTCAGTTCCAGAGCGATTCGCCCAATGAGTTCTTGATATTTAGTCGTTTTCAGCCAATATTTTGGATTTTTGAAAATTTCACTTTTTTGTGAAAATATCCACTAAATGAGGGAATAATATGTGTGAGGGAACCCCAGGAGAGTTCCAAATGTGTGTGGGTAGAATATATATCCCACGGGGGTAAAATTGAAAAAATTTGAAAAAAATTTTTTTTTGGACCTAGTCATTTTTCCGGCGTTAATCAGACTTTCAGATAGGGGAAATGTCACTGAGCGTTCCAATTTCAGTTCCAGAGCGATTCGCCCAATGAGTCCTTGATATTTAGTTGTTTTCAGCCAATTTTCTGGATTTTTGAAAATTTCACTTTTTTGTGAAAATATCCACTAAATGAGGGAATAATATGTGTGAGGGTACCCCAGGAGAGTTCCAAATGTGTGTGGGTAGAATATATATCCTACGGGGGTAAAATTGAAAAAAGTTGAAAAACTTTTTTTTTTTGGACTTAGTCATTTTTCCGGCGTTGATCAGACTTTCAGATAGGGCAAATGTCAGTGAGCGTTCCGATTTCAGTTCCAGAGCGATTCGCCCAATGAGTCCTTGATATTTAGTCGTTTTCAGCCAATATTTTGGATTTTTGAAAATTTCACTTTTTTGTGAAAATATCCACTAAATGAGGGAATAATATGTGTGAGGGTACCCCAGGAGAGTTCCAAATGTGTGTGGGTAGAATATATATCCCACGGGGGTAAAATTGAAAAAAGTTGAAAAACTTTTTTTTTTTGGTCTTAGTCATTTTTCCGGCGTTTATCAGTCTTTCAGACAGGGTAAATGTCAGTGAGCGTTCCGATTTCAGTTCCAGAGCGATTCGCCCAATGAGTCCTTGATATTTAGTCGTTTTCAGCCAATTTTCTGGATTTTTGAAAATTCCACTTTTTTGTGAAAATATCCACTAAATGAGGGAATATTATGTGTGAGGGTACCCCAGGAGAGTTTCAAATGTGTGTGGGTAGAATATATATAGCACGGGGGGAAAATTGAAAAAAGTTGAAAAATTTTGTTTTTTGGACTTAGTCATTTTTCCGACGTTTATCAGACTTTCAGATAGGGCAAATGTCATTGAGCATTCCGATTTCAGTTCCAGAGCGATTCGCCCAATGAGTTCTTGATATTTAGTCGTTTTCAGCCAATATTTTGGATTTTTGAAAATTTCACTTTTTTGTGAAAATATCCACTAAATGAGGGAATAATATGTGTGAGGGTACCCCAGGAGAGTTCCAAATGTGTTTGGGTAGAATATATATCCCACGGGGGTAAAATTGAAAAAAGTTGAAACAACTTTTTTTTTGGACTTAGTCATTTTTCCAACGTTTATCAGTCTTTCAGATAGGGGAAATGTCAGTGAGCGTTCCGATTTCAGTTCCAGAGCGATTCGCCCAATGAGTTCTTGATATTTAGTCGTTTTCAGCCAATATTTTGGATTTTTGAAAATTTCACTTTTTTGTGAAAATATCCACTAAATGAGGGAATAATATGTGTGAGGGAACCCCAGGAGAGTTCCAAATGTGTGTGGGTAGAATATATATCCCACGGGGGTAAAATTGAAAAAAGTTGAAAAAAATTTTTTTTTGGACCTAGTCATTTTTCCGGCGTTAATCAGACTTTCAGATAGGGGAAATGTCAGTGAGCGTTCCAATTTCAGTTCCAGAGCGATTCGCCCAATGAGTCCTTGATATTTAGTTGTTTTCAGCCAATTTTCTGGATTTTTGAAAATTTCACTTTTTTGTGAAAATATCCACTAAATGAGGGAATAATATGTGTGAGGGTACCCCAGGAGAGTTCCAAATGTGTGTGGGTAGAATATATATCTCACGGGGGTAAAATTGAAAAAAGTTGAAAAAACTTTTTTTTTTGGACTTAGTAATTTTTCCGACGTTTATCAGACTTTCAGATAGGGCAAATGTCAGTGAGCATTCCGATTTCAGTTCCATAGCGATTCGCCCAATGAGTCCTTGATATTTAGTCGTTTTCAGCCAATATTTTGGATTTTTGAAAATTTCACTTTTTTGTGAAAATATCCACTAAATGAGGGAATAATATGTGTGAGGGTACCCCAGGAGAGTTCCAAATGTGTGTGGGTAGAATATATATCCCACGGGGGTAAAATTGAAAAAAGTTGAAAAACTTTTTTTTTTTGGACTTAGTCATTTTTCCAACGTTTATCAGTCTTTCAGATATTGGAAATGTCAGTGAGCATTCCGATTTCAGTTCCAGAGCGATTCGCCCAATGAGTTCTTGATATTTAGTCGTTTTCAGCCAATATTTTGGATTTTTGAAAATTTCACTTTTTTGTGAAAATATCCACTAAATGAGGGAATAATATGTGTGAGGGTACCCCAGGAGAGTTCCAAATGTGTGTGAGTAGAATATAAATCCCACGAGGGGAAAATTGAAAAAAGTTGAAAAAACTTTTTTTTTGGACTTAGTAATTTTTCCGACGTTTATCAGACTTTCAGATAGGGCAAATGTCAGTGAGCATTCCGATTTCAGTTCCATAGCGATTCGCCCAATGAGTCCTTGATATTTAGTCGTTTTCAGCCAATATTTTGGATTTTTGAAAATTTCACTTTTTTGTGAAAATATCCACTAAATGAGGGAATAATATGTGTGAGGGTACCCCAGGAGAGTTCCAAATGTGTGTGGGTAGAATATATATCCCACGGGGGTAAAATTGAAAAAAGTTGAAAAACGTTTTTTTTTTGGACTTAGTCATTTTTCCGGCGTTTATCAGACTTTCAGATAGGGCAAATGTCAGTGAGCGTTCCGATTTCAGTTCCAGAGCGATTCGCCCAATGAGTCCTTGATATTTAGTCGTTTTCAGCCAATATTTTGGATTTTTGAAAATTTCACTTTTTTGTGAAAATATCCACTAAATGAGGGAATAATATGTGTGAGGATACCCCAGGAGAGTTCCAAATGTGTGTGGGTAGAATATATATCCCACGGGGGTAAAATTGAAAAAAGTTGAAAAACTTTTTTTTTTTGGACTTAGTCATTTTTCCGGCGTTTATCAGACTTTCAGATAGGGCAAATGTCAGTGAGCGTTCCGATTTCAGTTCCAGAGCGATTCGCCCAATGAGTCCTTGATATTTAGTCGTTTTCAGCCAATATTTTGGATTTTTGAAAATTTCACTTTTTTGTGAAAATATCCACTAAATGAGGGAATAATATGTGTGAGGGTACCCCAGGAGAGTTCCAAATGTGTGTGGGTAGAATATATATCCCACGGGGGGTAAAATTGAAAAAAGTTGAAAAACTTTTTTTTTTGGTCTTAGTCATTTTTCCGGCGTTTATCAGACTTTCAGACAGGGCAAATGTCAGTGAGCGTTCCGATTTCAGTTCCAGAGCGATTCGCCCAATGAGTCCTTGATATTTAGTCGTTTTCAGCCAATTTTCTGGATTTTTGAAAATTCCACTTTTTTGTGAAAATATCCACTAAATGAGGGAATAATATGTGTGAGGGTACCCCAGGAGAGTTTCAAATGTGTGTGGGTAGAATATATATAGCACGGGGGGAAAATTGAAAAAAGTTGAAAAATTTTGTTTTTTGGACTTAGTAATTTTTCCAACGTTTATCAGTCTTTCAGATAGGGGAAATGTCAGTGAGCATTCCGATTTCAGTTCCAGAGCGATTCGCCCAATGAGTTCTTGATATTTAGTCGTTTTCAGCCAATATTTTGGATTTTTGAAAATTTCACTTTTTTGTGAAAATATCCACTAAATGAGGGAATAATATGTGTGAGGGTACCCCAGGAGAGTTCCAAATGTGTGTGGGTAGAATATATATCCCACGGGGGTAAAATTGAAAAAAGTTGAAAAACTTTTTTTTTTTGGACTTAGTCATTTTTCCAACGTTTATCAGTCTTTCAGATATTGGAAATGTCAGTGAGCATTCCGATTTCAGTTCCAGAGCGATTCGCCCAATGAGTTCTTGATATTTAGTCGTTTTCAGCCAATATTTTGGATTTTTGAAAATTTCACTTTTTTGTGAAAATATCCACTAAATGAGGGAATAATATGTGTGAGGGTACCCCAGGAGAGTTCCAAATGTGTGTGAGTAGAATATAAATCCCACGAGGGGAAAATTGAAAAAAGTTGAAAAAACTTTTTTTTTGGACTTAGTAATTTTTCCGACGTTTATCAGACTTTCAGATAGGGCAAATGTCAGTGAGCATTCCGATTTCAGTTCCATAGCGATTCGCCCAATGAGTCCTTGATATTTAGTCGTTTTCAGCCAATATTTTGGATTTTTGAAAATTTCACTTTTTTGTGAAAATATCCACTAAATGAGGGAATAATATGTGTGAGGGTACCCCAGGAGAGTTCCAAATGTGTGTGGGTAGAATATATATCCCACGGGGGTAAAATTGAAAAAAGTTGAAAAACGTTTTTTTTTTGGACTTAGTCATTTTTCCGGCGTTTATCAGACTTTCAGATAGGGCAAATGTCAGTGAGCGTTCCGATTTCAGTTCCAGAGCGATTCGCCCAATGAGTCCTTGATATTTAGTCGTTTTCAGCCAATATTTTGGATTTTTGAAAATTTCACTTTTTTGTGAAAATATCCACTAAATGAGGGAATAATATGTGTGAGGATACCCCAGGAGAGTTCCAAATGTGTGTGGGTAGAATATATATCCCACGGGGGTAAAATTGAAAAAAGTTGAAAAACTTTTTTTTTTTGGACTTAGTCATTTTTCCGGCGTTTATCAGACTTTCAGATAGGGCAAATGTCAGTGAGCGTTCCGATTTCAGTTCCAGAGCGATTCGCCCAATGAGTCCTTGATATTTAGTCGTTTTCAGCCAATATTTTGGATTTTTGAAAATTTCACTTTTTTGTGAAAATATCCACTAAATGAGGGAATAATATGTGTGAGGGTACCCCAGGAGAGTTCCAAATGTGTGTGGGTAGAATATATATCCCACGGGGGGTAAAATTGAAAAAAGTTGAAAAACTTTTTTTTTTGGTCTTAGTCATTTTTCCGGCGTTTATCAGACTTTCAGACAGGGCAAATGTCAGTGAGCGTTCCGATTTCAGTTCCAGAGCGATTCGCCCAATGAGTCCTTGATATTTAGTCGTTTTCAGCCAATTTTCTGGATTTTTGAAAATTCCACTTTTTTGTGAAAATATCCACTAAATGAGGGAATAATATGTGTGAGGGTACCCCAGGAGAGTTTCAAATGTGTGTGGGTAGAATATATATAGCACGGGGGGAAAATTGAAAAAAGTTGAAAAATTTTGTTTTTTGGACTTAGTAATTTTTCCAACGTTTATCAGTCTTTCAGATAGGGGAAATGTCAGTGAGCATTCCGATTTCAGTTCCAGAGCGATTCGCCCAATGAGTTCTTGATATTTAGTCGTTTTCAGCCAATATTTTGGATTTTTGAAAATTTCACTTTTTTGTGAAAATATCCACTAAATGAGGGAATAATATGTGTGAGGGAACCCCAGGAGAGTTCCAAATGTGTGTGGGTAGAATATATATCCCACGGGGGTAAAATTGAAAAAAGTTGAAAAAAATTTTTTTTTGGACCTAGTCATTTTTCCGGCGTTAATCAGACTTTCAGATAGGGGAAATGTCAGTGAGCGTTCCAATTTCAGTTCCAGAGCGATTCGCCCAATGAGTCCTTGATATTTAGTTGTTTTCAGCCAATTTTCTGGATTTTTGAAAATTTCACTTTTTTGTGAAAATATCCAATAAATGAGGGAATAATATGTGTGAGGGTACCCCAGGAGAGTTCCAAATGTGTGTGGGTAGAATATATATCTCACGGGGGTAAAATTGAAAAAAGTTGAAAAAACTTTTTTTTTTGGACTTAGTAATTTTTCCGACGTTTATCAGACTTTCAGATAGGGCAAATGTCAGTGAGCATTCCGATTTCAGTTCCATAGGGATTCGCCCAATGAGTCCTTGATATTTAGTCGTTTTCAGCCAATATTTTGGATTTTTGAAAATTTCACTTTTTTGTGAAAATATCCACTAAATGAGGGAATAATATGTGTGAGGGTACCCCAGGAGAGTTCCAAATGTGTGTGGGTAGAATATATATCCCACGGGGGTAAAATTGAAAAAAGTTGAAAAACTTTTTTTTTTTGGACTTAGTCATATTTCCGGCGTTGATCAGACTTTCAGATAGGGCAAATGTCAGTGAGCGTTCCGATTTCAGTTCCAGAGCGATTCGCCCAATGAGTCCTTGATATTTAGTCGTTTTCAGCCAATATTTTGGATTTTTGAAAATTTCACTTTTTTGTGAAAATATCCACTAAATGAGGGAATAATATGTGTGAGGGTACCCCAGGAGAGTTCCAAATGTGTGTGGGTAGAATATATATCCCACGGGGGTAAAATTGAAAAAAGTTGAAAAACTTTTTTTTTTGGTCTTAGTCATTTTTCCGGCGTTTATCAGTCTTTCAGACAGGGTAAATGTCAGTGAGCGTTCCGATTTCAGTTCCAGAGCGATTCGCCCAATGAGTCCTTGATATTTAGTCGTTTTCAGCCAATTTTCTGGATTTTTGAAAATTCCACTTTTTTGTGAAAATATCCACTAAATGAGGGAATAATATGTGTGAGGGTACCCCAGGAGAGTTTCAAATGTGTGTGGGTAGAATATATATAGCACGGGGGGAAAATTGAAAAAAGTTGAAAAATTTTGTTTTTTGGACTTAGTCATTTTTCCGACGTTTATCAGACTTTCAGATAGGGCAAATGTCATTGAGCATTCCGATTTCAGTTCCAAAGCGATTCGCCCAATGAGTTCTTGATATTTAGTCGTTTTCAGCCAATATTTTGGATTTTTGAAAATTTCACTTTTTTGTGAAAATATCCACTAAATGAGGGAATAATATGTGTGAGGGAACCCCAGGAGAGTTCCAAATGTGTGTGGGTAGAATATATATCCCACGGGGGTAAAATTGAAAAAAGTTGAAAAAAATTTTTTTTTGGACCTAGTCATTTTTCCGGCGTTAATCAGACTTTCAGATAGGGGAAATGTCAGTGAGCGTTCCAATTTCAGTTCCAGAGCGATTCGCCCAATGAGTCCTTGATATTTAGTTGTTTTCAGCCAATTTTCTGGATTTTTGAAAATTTCACTTTTTTGTGAAAATATCCACTAAATGAGGGAATAATATGTGTGAGGGTACCCCAGGAGAGTTCCAAATGTGTGTGGGTAGAATATATATCTCACGGGGGTAAAATTGAAAAAAGTTGAAAAAACTTTTTTTTTTGGACTTAGTAATTTTTCCGACGTTTATCAGACTTTCAGATAGGGCAAATGTCAGTGAGCATTCCGATTTCAGTTCCATAGCGATTCGCCCAATGAGTCCTTGATATTTAGTCGTTTTCAGCCAATATTTTGGATTTTTGAAAATTTCACTTTTTTGTGAAAATATCCACTAAATGAGGGAATAATATGTGTGAGGGTACCCCAGGAGAGTTCCAAATGTGTGTGGGTAGAATATATATCCCACGGGGGTAAAATTGAAAAAAGTTGAAAAACTTTTTTTTTTTGGACTTAGTCATTTTTCCAACGTTTATCAGTCTTTCAGATATTGGAAATGTCAGTGAGCATTCCGATTTCAGTTCCAGAGCGATTCGCCCAATGAGTTCTTGATATTTAGTCGTTTTCAGCCAATATTTTGGATTTTTGAAAATTTCACTTTTTTGTGAAAATATCCACTAAATGAGGGAATAATATGTGTGAGGGTACCCCAGGAGAGTTCCAAATGTGTGTGAGTAGAATATAAATCCCACGAGGGGAAAATTGAAAAAAGTTGAAAAAACTTTTTTTTTGGACTTAGTAATTTTTCCGACGTTTATCAGACTTTCAGATAGGGCAAATGTCAGTGAGCATTCCGATTTCAGTTCCATAGCGATTCGCCCAATGAGTCCTTGATATTTAGTCGTTTTCAGCCAATATTTTGGATTTTTGAAAATTTCACTTTTTTGTGAAAATATCCACTAAATGAGGGAATAATATGTGTGAGGGTACCCCAGGAGAGTTCCAAATGTGTGTGGGTAGAATATATATCCCACGGGGGTAAAATTGAAAAAAGTTGAAAAACTTTTTTTTTTTGGACTTAGTCATTTTTCCGGCGTTGATCAGACTTTCAGATAGGGCAAATGTCAGTGAGCGTTCCGATTTCAGTTCCAGAGTGATTCGCCCAATGAGTTCTTGATATTTAGTCGTTTTCAGCCAATATTTTGGATTTTTGAAAATTTCACTTTTTTGTGAAAATATCCACTAAATGAGGGAATAATATGTGTGAGGGTACCCCAGGAGAGTTCCAAATGTGTGTGGGTAGAATATATATCCCACGGGGGTAAAATTGAAAAAAGTTGAAAAACTTTTTTTTTTGGTCTTAGTCATTTTTCCGGCGTTTATCAGTCTTTCAGACAGGGTAAATGTCAGTGAGCGTTCCGATTTCAGTTCCAGAGCGATTCGCCCAATGAGTCTTTGATATTTAGTCGTTTTCAGCCAATTTTCTGGATTTTTGAAAATTCCACTTTTTTGTGAAAATATCCACTAAATGAGGGAATAATATGTGTGAGGGTACCCCAGGAGAGTTTCAAATGTGTGTGGGTAGAATATATATAGCACGGGGGGAAAATTGAAAAAAGTTGAAAAATTTTGTTTTTTGGACTTAGTCATTTTTCCGACGTTTATCAGACTTTCAGATAGGGCAAATGTCATTGAGCATTCCGATTTCAGTTCCAGAGCGATTCGCCCAATGAGTTCTTGATATTTAGTCGTTTTCAGCCAATATTTTGGATTTTTGAAAATTTCACTTTTTTGTGAAAATATCCACTAAATGAGGGAATAATATGTGTGAGGGTACCCCAGGAGAGTTCCAAA
Organism: Phyllobates terribilis; assembly: GCF_046119375.1. Taxonomy (NCBI): domain Eukaryota; kingdom Metazoa; phylum Chordata; class Amphibia; order Anura; family Dendrobatidae; genus Phyllobates; species Phyllobates terribilis. Next base: position 169,489,605 of record NW_027362772.1, read on the forward strand.
TGTGTTTGGGTAGAATATATATCCCACGGGGGTAAAATTGAAAAAAGTTGAAACAACTTTTTTTTTGGACTTAGTCATTTTTCCAACGTTTATCAGTCTTTCAGATAGGGGAAATGTCAGTGAGCGTTCGGATTTCAGTTCCAGAGCGATTCGCCCAATGAGTTCTTGATATTTAGTCGTTTTCAGCCAATATTTTGGATTTTTGAAAATTTCACTTTTTTGTGAAAATATCCACTAAATGAGGGAATAATATGTGTGAGGGAACCCCAGGAGAGTTCCAAATGTGTGTGGGTAGAATATATATCCCACGGGGGTAAAATTGAAAAAAGTTGAAAAAAATTTTTTTTGGGACCTAGTCATTTTTCCGGCGTTAATCAGACTTTCAGATAGGGGAAATGTCACTGAGCGTTCCAATTTCAGTTCCAGAGCGATTCGCCCAATGAGTCCTTGATATTTAGTTGTTTTCAGCCAATTTTCTGGATTTTTGAAAATTTCACTTTTTTGTGAAAATATCCACTAAATGAGGGAATAATATGTGTGAGGGTACCCCAGGAGAGTTCCAAATGTGTGTGGGTAGAATATATATCTCACGGGGGTAAAATTGAAAAAAGTTGAAAAAACTTTTTTTTTTGGACTTAGTCATTTTTCCAACGTTTATCAGTCTTTCAGATATTGGAAATGTCAGTGAGCATTCCGATTTCAGTTCCAGAGCGATTCACCCAATGAGTTCTTGATATTTAGTCGTTTTCAGCCAATATTTTGGATTTTTGAAAATTTCACTTTTTTGTGAAAATATCCACTAAATGAGGGAATAATATGTGTGAGGGTACCCCAGGAGAGTTCCAAATGTGTGTGAGTAGAATATAAATCCCACGAGGGGAAAATTGAAAAAAGTTGAAAAAACTTTTTTTTTGGACTTAGTAATTTTTCCGACGTTTATCAGACTTTCAGATAGGGCAAATGTCAGTGAGCATTCCGATTTCAGTTCCATAGCGATTCGCCCAATGAGTCCTTGATATTTAGTCGTTTTCAGCCAATATTTTGGATTTTTGAAAATTTCACTTTTTTGTGAAAATATCCACTAAATGAGGGAATAATATGTGTGAGGGTACCCCAGGAGAGTTCCAAATGTGTGTGGGTAGAATATATATCCCACGGGGGTAAAATTGAAAAAAGTTGAAAAACGTTTTTTTTTTGGACTTAGTCATTTCTCCGGCGTTTATCAGACTTTCAGATAGGGCAAATGTCAGTGAGCGTTCCGATTTCAGTTCCAGAGCGATTCGCCCAATGAGTCCTTGATATTTAGTCGTTTTCAGCCAATATTTTGGATTTTTGAAAATTTCACTTTTTTGTGAAAATATCCACTAAATGAGGGAATAATATGTGTGAGTGTACCCCAGGAGAGTTTCAAATGTGTGTGGGTAGAATATATATAGCACGGGGGGGAAATTGAAAAAAGTTGAAAAACTTTTTTTTTTGGACTTAGTCATTTTTCCGGCGTTTATCAGACTTTCAGACAGGGCAAATGTCAGTGAGCATTCCGATTTCAGTTCCAGAGCTATTCGCACAATGAGTCCTTGATATTTAGTCGTTTTCAGCCAATATTTTGGATTTTTGAAAATTTCACTTTTTTGTGAAAATATCCACTAAATGAGGGAATAATATGTGTGAGTGTACCCCAGGAGAGTTTCAAATGTGTGTGGGTAGAATATATATAGCACGGGGGGGAAATTGAAAAAAGTTGAAAAACTTTTTTTTTTGGACTTAGTCATTTTTCCGGCGTTTATCAGACTTTCAGACAGGGCAAATGTCAGTGAGCATTCCGATTTCAGTTCCAGAGCTATTCGCACAATGAGTCCTTGATATTTAGTCGTTTTCAGCCAATATTTTGGATTTTTGAAAATTTCACTTTTTTGTTAAAATATCCACTAAATGAGGGAATAATATGTGTGAGGGTACCCCAGGAGAGTTTCAAATGTGTGTGGGTAGAATATATATAGCACGGGGGGAAAATTGAAAAAAGTTGAAAAATTTAGTTTTTTGGACTTAGTCATTTTTCCGACGTTTATCAGACTTTCAGATAGGGCAAATGTCATTGAGCATTCCGATTTCAGTTCCAGAGCGATTCGCCCAATGAGTCCTTGATATTTAGTCATTTTCAGCCAATTTTCTGGATTTTTGAAAATTTCACTTTTTTGTGAAAATATCCACTAAATGAGGGAATAATATGTGTGAGGGTACCCCAGGAGAGTTCCAAATGTGTGTGGGTAGAATATATATCCCACGGGGGTAAAATTGAAAAAAGTTGAAAAACTTTTTTTTTTTGGACTTAGTCATTTTTCCGGCGTTTATCAGACTTTCAGATAGGGCAAATGTCAGTGAGCGTTCCGATTTCAGTTCCAGAGCGATTCGCCCAATGAGTCCTTGATATTTAGTCGTTTTCAGCCAATATTTTGGATTTTTGAAAATTTCACTTTTTTGTGAAAATATCCACTAAATGAGGGAATAATATGTGTGAGGGTACCCCAGGAGAGTTCCAAATGTGTGTGGGTAGAATATATATCCCACGGGGGGTAAAATTGAAAAAAGTTGAAAAACTTTTTTTTTTGGTCTTAGTCATTTTTCCGGCGTTTATCAGACTTTCAGACAGGGCAAATGTCAGTGAGCGTTCCGATTTCAGTTCCAGAGCGATTCGCCCAATGAGTCCTTGATATTTAGTCGTTTTCAGCCAATTTTCTGGATTTTTGAAAATTCCACTTTTTTGTGAAAATATCCACTAAATGAGGGAATAATATGTGTGAGGGTACCCCAGGAGAGTTTCAAATGTGTGTGGGTAGAATATATATAGCACGGGGGGAAAATTGAAAAAAGTTGAAAAATTTTGTTTTTTGGACTTAGTAATTTTTCCAACGTTTATCAGTCTTTCAGATAGGGGAAATGTCAGTGAGCGTTCCGATTTCAGTTCCAGAGCGATTCGCCCAATGAGTTCTTGATATTTAGTCGTTTTCAGCCAATATTTTTGATTTTTGAAAATTTCACTTTTTTGTGAAAATATCCACTAAATGAGGGAATAATATGTGTGAGGGAACCCCAGGAGAGTTCCAAATGTGTGTGGGTAGAATATATATCCCACGGGGGTAAAATTGAAAAAAGTTGAAAAATATTTTTTTTTGGACCTAGTCATTTTTCCGGCGTTAATCAGACTTTCAGATAGGGGAAATGTCAGTGAGCGTTCCAATTTCAGTTCCAGAGCGATTCGCCCAATGAGTCCTTGATATTTAGTCGTTTTCAGCCAATTTTCTGGATTTTTGAAAATTTCACTTTTTTGTGAAAATATCCACTAAATGAGGGAATAATATGTGTGAGGGTACCCCAGGAGAGTTCCAAATGTGTGTGGGTAGAATATATATCTCACGGGGGTAAAATTGAAAAAAGTTGAAAAAACTTTTTTTTTTGGACTTAGTCATTTTTCCAATGTTTATCAGTCTTTCAGATATTGGAAATGTCAGTGAGCGTTCCGATTTCAGTTCCAGAGCGATTCGCCCAATGAGTCCTTGATATTTAGTCGTTTTCAGCCAATATTTTGGATTTTTGAAAATTTCACTTTTTTGTGAAAATATCCACTAAATGAGGGAATAATATGTGTGAGGGTACCCCAGGAGAGTTTCAAATGTGTGTGGGTAGAATATATATAGCACGGGGGGAAAATTGAAAAAAGTTGAAAAATTTAGTTTTTTGGACTTAGTCATTTTTCCGACGTTTATCAGACTTTCAGATAGGGCAAATGTCATTGAGCATTCCGATTTCAGTTCCAGAGCGATTCGTCCAATGAGTCCTTGATATTTAGTCGTTTTCAGCCAATTTTCTGGATTTTTGAAAATTTCACTTTTTTGTGAAAATATCCACTAAATGAGGGAATAATATGTGTGAGGGTACCCCAGGAGAGTTTCAAATGTGTGTGGGTAGAATATATATAGCACGGGGGGAAAATTGAAAAAAGTTGAAAAATTTTGTTTTTTGGACTTAGTCATTTTTCCGGCGTTTATCAGACTTTCAGATAGGGCAAATGTCAGTGAGCATTCCGGTTTCAGTTCCAGAGCGATTCGCCCAATGAGTCCTTGATATTTAGTCGTTTTCAGCCAATATTTTGGATTTTTGAAAATTTCACTTTTTTGTGAAAATATCCACTAAATGAGGGAATAATATGTGTGAGGGTACCCCAGGAGAGTTCCAAATGTGTGTGGGTAGAATATAAATCCCACGAGGGGAAAATTGAAAAAAGTTGAAAAAAATTTTTTTTTGGACTTAGTCATTTTTCCGACGTTTATCAGACTTTCAGATAGGGGAAATGTCAGTGAGCATTCCGATTTCAGTTCCATAGCAATTCGCCCAATGAGTCCTTGATATTTAGTCGTTTTCAGCCAATATTTTGGATTTTTGAAAATTTCACTTTTTTGTGAAAATATCCACTAAATGAGGGAATAATATGTGTGAGTGTACCCCAGGAGAGTTTCAAATGTGTGTGGGTAGAATATATATAGCACGGGGGGGAAATTGAAAAAAGTTGAAAAACTTTTTTTTTTGGACTTAGTCATTTTTCCGGCGTTTATCAGACTTTCAGACAGGGCAAATGTCAGTGAGCATTCCGATTTCAGTTCCAGAGCTATTCGCACAATGAGTCCTTGATATTTAGTCGTTTTCAGCCAATATTTTGGATTTTTGAAAATTTCACTTTTTTGTTAAAATATCCACTAAATGAGGGAATAATATGTGTGAGGGTACCCCAGGAGAGTTTCAAATGTGTGTGGGTAGAATATATATAGCACGGGGGGAAAATTGAAAAAAGTTGAAAAATTTAGTTTTTTGGACTTAGTCATTTTTCCGACGTTTATCAGACTTTCAGATAGGGCAAATGTCATTGAGCATTCCGATTTCAGTTCCAGAGCGATTCGCCCAATGAGTCCTTGATATTTAGTCATTTTCAGCCAATTTTCTGGATTTTTGAAAATTTCACTTTTTTGTGAAAATATCCACTAAATGAGGGAATAATATGTGTGAGGGTACCCCAGGAGAGTTCCAAATGTGTGTGGGTAGAATATATATCCCACGGGGGTAAAATTGAAAAAAGTTGAAAAACTTTTTTTTTTTGGACTTAGTCATTTTTCCGGCGTTTATCAGACTTTCAGATAGGGCAAATGTCAGTGAGCGTTCCGATTTCAGTTCCAGAGCGATTCGCCCAATGAGTCCTTGATATTTAGTCGTTTTCAGCCAATATTTTGGATTTTTGAAAATTTCACTTTTTTGTGAAAATATCCACTAAATGAGGGAATAATATGTGTGAGGGTACCCCAGGAGAGTTCCAAATGTGTGTGGGTAGAATATATATCCCACGGGGGGTAAAATTGAAAAAAGTTGAAAAACTTTTTTTTTTGGTCTTAGTCATTTTTCCAACGTTTATCAGTCTTTCAGATAGGGGAAATGTCAGTGAGCGTTCCGATTTCAGTTCCAGAGCGATTCGCCCAATGAGTTCTTGATATTTAGTCGTTTTCAGCCAATATTTTTGATTTTTGAAAATTTCACTTTTTTGTGAAAATATCCACTAAATGAGGGAATAATATGTGTGAGGGAACCCCAGGAGAGTTCCAAATGTGTGTGGGTAGAATATATATCCCACGGGGGTAAAATTGAAAAAAGTTGAAAAATATTTTTTTTTGGACCTAGTCATTTTTCCGGCGTTAATCAGACTTTCAGATAGGGGAAATGTCAGTGAGCGTTCCAATTTCAGTTCCAGAGCGATTCGCCCAATGAGTCCTTGATATTTAGTCGTTTTCAGCCAATTTTCTGGATTTTTGAAAATTTCACTTTTTTGTGAAAATATCCACTAAATGAGGGAATAATATGTGTGAGGGTACCCCAGGAGAGTTCCAAATGTGTGTGGGTAGAATATATATCTCACGGGGGTAAAATTGAAAAAAGTTGAAAAAACTTTTTTTTTTGGACTTAGTCATTTTTCCAATGTTTATCAGTCTTTCAGATATTGGAAATGTCAGTGAGCGTTCCGATTTCAGTTCCAGAGCGATTCGCCCAATGAGTCCTTGATATTTAGTCGTTTTCAGCCAATATTTTGGATTTTTGAAAATTTCACTTTTTTGTGAAAATATCCACTAAATGAGGGAATAATATGTGTGAGGGTACCCCAGGAGAGTTTCAAATGTGTGTGGGTAGAATATATATAGCACGGGGGGAAAATTGAAAAAAGTTGAAAAATTTAGTTTTTTGGACTTAGTCATTTTTCCGACGTTTATCAGACTTTCAGATAGGGCAAATGTCATTGAGCATTCCGATTTCAGTTCCAGAGCGATTCGTCCAATGAGTCCTTGATATTTAGTCGTTTTCAGCCAATTTTCTGGATTTTTGAAAATTTCACTTTTTTGTGAAAATATCCACTAAATGAGGGAATAATATGTGTGAGGGTACCCCAGGAGAGTTTCAAATGTGTGTGGGTAGAATATATATAGCACGGGGGGAAAATTGAAAAAAGTTGAAAAATTTTGTTTTTTGGACTTAGTCATTTTTCCGGCGTTTATCAGACTTTCAGATAGGGCAAATGTCAGTGAGCATTCCGGTTTCAGTTCCAGAGCGATTCGCCCAATGAGTCCTTGATATTTAGTCGTTTTCAGCCAATATTTTGGATTTTTGAAAATTTCACTTTTTTGTGAAAATATCCACTAAATGAGGGAATAATATGTGTGAGGGTACCCCAGGAGAGTTCCAAATGTGTGTGGGTAGAATATAAATCCCACGAGGGGAAAATTGAAAAAAGTTGAAAAAAATTTTTTTTTGGACTTAGTCATTTTTCCGACGTTTATCAGACTTTCAGATAGGGGAAATGTCAGTGAGCATTCCGATTTCAGTTCCATAGCAATTCGCCCAATGAGTCCTTGATATTTAGTCGTTTTCAGCCAATATTTTGGATTTTTGAAAATTTCACTTTTTTGTGAAAATATCCACTAAATGAGGGAATAATATGTGTGAGTGTACCCCAGGAGAGTTTCAAATGTGTGTGGGTAGAATATATATAGCACGGGGGGGAAATTGAAAAAAGTTGAAAAACTTTTTTTTTTGGACTTAGTCATTTTTCCGGCGTTTATCAGACTTTCAGACAGGGCAAATGTCAGTGAGCATTCCGATTTCAGTTCCAGAGCTATTCGCACAATGAGTCCTTGATATTTAGTCGTTTTCAGCCAATATTTTGGATTTTTGAAAATTTCACTTTTTTGTTAAAATATCCACTAAATGAGGGAATAATATGTGTGAGGGTACCCCAGGAGAGTTTCAAATGTGTGTGGGTAGAATATATATAGCACGGGGGGAAAATTGAAAAAAGTTGAAAAATTTAGTTTTTTGGACTTAGTCATTTTTCCGACGTTTATCAGACTTTCAGATAGGGCAAATGTCATTGAGCATTCCGATTTCAGTTCCAGAGCGATTCGCCCAATGAGTCCTTGATATTTAGTCATTTTCAGCCAATTTTCTGGATTTTTGAAAATTTCACTTTTTTGTGAAAATATCCACTAAATGAGGGAATAATATGTGTGAGGGTACCCCAGGAGAGTTCCAAATGTGTGTGGGTAGAATATATATCCCACGGGGGTAAAATTGAAAAAAGTTGAAAAACTTTTTTTTTTTGGACTTAGTCATTTTTCCGGCGTTTATCAGACTTTCAGATAGGGCAAATGTCAGTGAGCGTTCCGATTTCAGTTCCAGAGCGATTCGCCCAATGAGTCCTTGATATTTAGTCGTTTTCAGCCAATATTTTGGATTTTTGAAAATTTCACTTTTTTGTGAAAATATCCACTAAATGAGGGAATAATATGTGTGAGGGTACCCCAGGAGAGTTCCAAATGTGTGTGGGTAGAATATATATCCCACGGGGGGTAAAATTGAAAAAAGTTGAAAAACTTTTTTTTTTGGTCTTAGTCATTTTTCCGGCGTTTATCAGTCTTTCAGATAGGGGAAATGTCAGTGAGCGTTCCGATTTCAGTTCCAGAGCGATTCGCCCGATGAGTTCTTGATATTTAGTCGTTTTCAGCCAATATTTTGGATTTTTGAAAATTTCACTTTTTTGTGAAAATATCCACTAAATGAGGGAATAATATGTGTGAGGGAACCCCAGGAGAGTTCCAAATGTGTGTGGGTAGAATATATATCCCACGGGGGTAAAATTGAAAAAAGTTGAAAAATATTTTTTTTTGGACCTAGTCATTTTTCCGGCGTTAATCAGACTTTCAGATAGGGGAAATGTCAGTGAGCGTTCCAATTTCAGTTCCAGAGCGATTCGCCCAATGAGTCCTTGATATTTAGTCGTTTTCAGCCAATTTTCTGGATTTTTGAAAATTTCACTTTTTTGTGAAAATATCCACTAAATGAGGGAATAATATGTGTGAGGGTACCCCAGGAGAGTTCCAAATGTGTGTGGGTAGAATATATATCTCACGGGGGTAAAATTGAAAAAAGTTGAAAAAACTTTTTTTTTTGGACTTAGTCATTTTTCCAATGTTTATCAGTCTTTCAGATATTGGAAATGTCAGTGAGCATTCCGATTTCAGTTCCAGAGCGATTCGCCCAATGAGTTCTTGATATTTAGTCGTTTTCAGCCAATATTTTGGATTTTTGAAAATTTCACTTTTTTGTGAAAATATCCACTAAATGAGGGAATAATATGTGTGAGGGTACCCCAGGAGAGTTCCAAATGTGTGTGGGTAGAATATATATCCCACGGGGGTAAAATTGAAAAAAGTTGAAAAACTTTTTTTTTTGGACTTAGTCATTTTTCCGGCGTTTATCAGACTTTCAGATAGGGCAAATGTCAGTGAGCGTTCCGATTTCAGTTCCAGAGCGATTCGCCCAATGAGTCCTTGATATTTAGTCGTTTTCAGCCAATATTTTGGATTTTTGAAAATTTCACTTTTTTGTGAAAATATCCACTAAATGAGGGAATAATATGTGTGAGGGTACCCCAGGAGAGTTTCAAATGTGTGTGGGTAGAATATATATAGCACGGGGGGAAAATTGAAAAAAGTTGAAAAATTTAGTTTTTTGGACTTAGTCATTTTTCCGACGTTTATCAGACTTTCAGATAGGGCAAATGTCATTGAGCATTCCGATTTCAGTTCCAGAGCGATTCGTCCAATGAGTCCTTGATATTTAGTCGTTTTCAGCCAATTTTCTGGATTTTTGAAAATTTCACTTTTTTGTGAAAATATCCACTAAATGAGGGAATAATATGTGTGAGGGTACCCCAGGAGAGTTTCAAATGTGTGTGGGTAGAATATATATAGCACGGGGGGAAAATTGAAAAAAGTTGAAAAATTTTGTTTTTTGGACTTAGTCATTTTTCCGGCGTTTATCAGACTTTCAGATAGGGCAAATGTCAGTGAGCATTCCGATTTCAGTTCCAGAGCGATTCGCCCAATGAGTCCTTGATATTTAGTCGTTTTCAGCCAATATTTTGGATTTTTGAAAATTTCACTTTTTTGTGAAAATATCCACTAAATGAGGGAATAATATGTGTGAGGGTACCCCAGGAGAGTTCCAAATGTGTGTGGGTAGAATATAAATCCCACGAGGGGAAAATTGAAAAAAGTTGAAAAAAATTTTTTTTTGGACTTAGTCATTTTTCCGACGTTTATCAGACTTTCAGATAGGGGAAATGTCAGTGAGCATTCCGATTTCAGTTCCATAGCAATTCGCCCAATGAGTCCTTGATATTTAGTCGTTTTCAGCCAATATTTTGGATTTTTGAAAATTTCACTTTTTTGTGAAAATATCCACTAAATGAGGGAATAATATGTGTGAGTGTACCCCAGGAGAGTTTCAAATGTGTGTGGGTAGAATATATATAGCACGGGGGGGAAATTGAAAAAAGTTGAAAAACTTTTTTTTTTGGACTTAGTCATTTTTCCGGCGTTTATCAGACTTTCAGACAGGGCAAATGTCAGTGAGCATTCCGATTTCAGTTCCAGAGCTATTCGCACAATGAGTCCTTGATATTTAGTCGTTTTCAGCCAATATTTTGGATTTTTGAAAATTTCACTTTTTTGTTAAAATATCCACTAAATGAGGGAATAATATGTGTGAGGGTACCCCAGGAGAGTTTCAAATGTGTGTGGGTAGAATATATATAGCACGGGGGGAAAATTGAAAAAAGTTGAAAAATTTAGTTTTTTGGACTTAGTCATTTTTCCGACGTTTATCAGACTTTCAGATAGGGCAAATGTCATTGAGCATTCCGATTTCAGTTCCAGAGCGATTCGCCCAATGAGTCCTTGATATTTAGTCATTTTCAGCCAATTTTCTGGATTTTTGAAAATTTCACTTTTTTGTGAAAATATCCACTAAATGAGGGAATAATATGTGTGAGGGTACCCCAGGAGAGTTCCAAATGTGTGTGGGTAGAATATATATCCCACGGGGGTAAAATTGAAAAAAGTTGAAAAACTTTTTTTTTTTGGACTTAGTCATTTTTCCGGCGTTTATCAGACTTTCAGATAGGGCAAATGTCAGTGAGCGTTCCGATTTCAGTTCCAGAGCGATTCGCCCAATGAGTCCTTGATATTTAGTCGTTTTCAGCCAATATTTTGGATTTTTGAAAATTTCACTTTTTTGTGAAAATATCCACTAAATGAGGGAATAATATGTGTGAGGGTACCCCAGGAGAGTTCCAAATGTGTGTGGGTAGAATATATATCCCACGGGGGGTAAAATTGAAAAAAGTTGAAAAACTTTTTTTTTTGGTCTTAGTCATTTTTCCGGCGTTTATCAGTCTTTCAGATAGGGGAAATGTCAGTGAGCGTTCCGATTTCAGTTCCAGAGCGATTCGCCCGATGAGTTCTTGATATTTAGTCGTTTTCAGCCAATATTTTGGATTTTTGAAAATTTCACTTTTTTGTGAAAATATCCACTAAATGAGGGAATAATATGTGTGAGGGAACCCCAGGAGAGTTCCAAATGTGTGTGGGTAGAATATATATCCCACGGGGGTAAAATTGAAAAAAGTTGAAAAATATTTTTTTTTGGACCTAGTCATTTTTCCGGCGTTAATCAGACTTTCAGATAGGGGAAATGTCAGTGAGCGTTCCAATTTCAGTTCCAGAGCGATTCGCCCAATGAGTCCTTGATATTTAGTCGTTTTCAGCCAATTTTCTGGATTTTTGAAAATTTCACTTTTTTGTGAAAATATCCACTAAATGAGGGAATAATATGTGTGAGGGTACCCCAGGAGAGTTCCAAATGTGTGTGGGTAGAATATATATCTCACGGGGGTAAAATTGAAAAAAGTTGAAAAAACTTTTTTTTTTGGACTTAGTCATTTTTCCAATGTTTATCAGTCTTTCAGATATTGGAAATGTCAGTGAGCATTCCGATTTCAGTTCCAGAGCGATTCGCCCAATGAGTTCTTGATATTTAGTCGTTTTCAGCCAATATTTTGGATTTTTGAAAATTTCACTTTTTTGTGAAAATATCCACTAAATGAGGGAATAATATGTGTGAGGGTACCCCAGGAGAGTTCCAAATGTGTGTGGGTAGAATATATATCCCACGGGGGTAAAATTGAAAAAAGTTGAAAAACTTTTTTTTTTGGACTTAGTCATTTTTCCGGCGTTTATCAGACTTTCAGATAGGGCAAATGTCAGTGAGCGTTCCGATTTCAGTTCCAGAGCGATTCGCCCAATGAGTCCTTGATATTTAGTCGTTTTCAGCCAATATTTTGGATTTTTGAAAATTTCACTTTTTTGTGAAAATATCCACTAAATGAGGGAATAATATGTGTGAGGGTACCCCAGGAGAGTTTCAAATGTGTGTGGGTAGAATATATATAGCACGGGGGGAAAATTGAAAAAAGTTGAAAAATTTAGTTTTTTGGACTTAGTCATTTTTCCGACGTTTATCAGACTTTCAGATAGGGCAAATGTCATTGAGCATTCCGATTTCAGTTCCAGAGCGATTCGCCCAATGAGTCCTTGATATTTAGTCGTTTTCAGACAATTTTCTGGATTTTTGAAAATTTCACTTTTTTGTGAAAATATCCACTAAATGAGGGAATAATATGTGTGAGGGTACCCCAGGAGAGTTTCAAATGTGTGTGGGTAGAATATATATAGCACGGGGGGAAAATTGAAAAAAGTTGAAAAATTTTGTTTTTTGGACTTAGTCATTTTTCCGGCGTTTATCAGACTTTCAGATAGGGCAAATGTCAGTGAGCATTCCGATTTCAGTTCCAGAGCGATTCGCCCAATGAGTCCTTGATATTTAGTCGTTTTCAGCCAATATTTTGGATTTTTGAAAATTTCACTTTTTTGTGAAAATATCCACTAAATGAGGGAATAATATGTGTGAGGGTACCCCAGGAGAGTTCCAAATGTGTGTGGGTAGAATATAAATCCCACGAGGGGAAAATTGAAAAAAGTTGAAAAAAATTTTTTTTTGGACTTAGTCATTTTTCCGACGTTTATCAGACTTTCAGATAGGGGAAATGTCAGTGAGCATTCCGATTTCAGTTCCATAGCAATTCGCCCAATGAGTCCTTGATATTTAGTCGTTTTCAGGCAATATTTTGGATTTTTGAAAATTTCACTTTTTTGTGAAAATATCCACTAAATGAGGGAATAATATGTGTGAGTGTACCCCAGGAGAGTTTCAAATGTGTGTGGGTAGAATATATATAGCACGGGGGGGAAGTTGAAAAAAGTTGAAAAACTTTTTTTTTTGGACTTAGTCATTTTTCCGGCGTTTATCAGACTTTCAGACAGGGCAAATGTCAGTGAGCATTCCGACTTCAGTTCCAGAGCTATTCGCACAAAGAGTCCTTGATATTTAGTCGTTTTCAGCCAATATTTTGGATTTTTGAAAATTTCACTTTTTTGTTAAAATATCCACTAAATGAGGGAATAATATGTGTGAGGGTACCCCAGGAGAGTTTCAAATGTGTGTGGGTAGAATATATATAGCACGGGGGGAAAATTGAAAAAAGTTGAAAAATTTAGTTTTTTGGACTTAGTCATTTTTCCGACGTTTATCAGACTTTCAGATAGGCCAAATGTCATTGAGCATTCCGATTTCAGTTCCAGAGCGATTCGCCCAATGAGTCCTTGATATTTAGTCATTTTCAGCCAATTTTCTGGATTTTTGAAAATTTCACTTTTTTGTGAAAATATCCACTAAATGAGGGAATAATATGTGTGAGGGTACCCCAGGAGAGTTCCAAATGTGTGTGGGTAGAATATATATCCCACGGGGGGAAAATTGAAAAAAGTTGAAAAAAATTTTTTTTTGGACTTAGTCATTTTTCCGACGTTAATCAGACTTTCAGATAGGGCAAATGTCAGTGAGCGTTCCGATTTCAGTTCCAGAGCGATTCGCCCAATGAGTCCTTGATATTTAGTCGTTTTCAGCCAATATTTTGGATTTTTGAAAATTTCACTTTTTTGTGAAAATATCCACTAAATGAGGGAATAATATGTGTGAGGGTACCCCAGGAGAGTTCCAAATGTGTGTAGGTAGAATATATATCCCACGTGGGGAAAATTGAAAAAAGTTGAAAAACTTTTTTTTTTGGACTTAGTCATTTTTCCGGCGTTTATCAGAATTTCAGATAGGGCAAATGTCAGTGAGCATTCCGATTTCAGTTCCAGAGCTATTCGCACAATGAGTCCTTGATATTTAGTCGTTTTCAGCCAATATTTTGGATTTTTGAAAATTTCACTTTTTTGTTAAAATATCCACTAAATGAGGGAATAATATGTGTGAGGGTACCCCAGGAGAGTTTCAAATGTGTGTGGGTAGAATATATATAGCACGGGGGGGAAATTGAAAAAAGTTGAAAAATTTTGTTTTTTGGACTTAGTCATTTTTCCGACGTTTATCAGACTTTCAGATAGGGCAAATATCATTGAGCATTCCGATTTCAGTTCCAGAGCGATTCGCCCAATGAGTCCTTGATATTTAGTCATTTTCAGCCAATTTTCTGGATTTTTGAAAATTTCACTTTTTTGTGAAAATATCCACTAAATGAGGGAATAATATGTGTGAGGGTACCCCAGGAGAGTTCCAAATGTGTGTGGGTAGAATATATATCCCACGGGGGGAAAATTGAAAAAAGTTGAAAAAACTTTTTTTTTGGACTTAGTCATTTTTCCGGCGTTTATCAGACTTTCAGATAGGGCAAATGTCAGTGAGCGTTCCGATTTCAGTTCCAGAGCGATTCGCCCAATGAGTCCTTGATATTTAGTCGTTTTCAGCCAATATTTTGGATTTTTGAAAATTTCACTTTTTTGTGAAAATATCCACTAAATGAGGGAATAATATGTGTGAGGGTACCCCAGGAGAGTTCCAAATGTGTGTGGGTAGAATATATATCCCACGGGGGGAAAATTGAAAAAAGTTGAAAAAAATTTTTTTTTGGACTTAGTCATTTTTCCGACGTTTATCAGACTTTCAGATAGGGCAAATGTCAGTGAGCATTCCGATTTCAGTTCCATAGCGATTCTCCCAATGAGTCCTTGATATTTAGTCGTTTTCAGCCAATATTTTGGATTTTTGAAAATTTCACTTTTTTGTGAAAATATCCACTAAATGAGGGAATAATATGTGTGAGGGTACCCCAGGAGAGTTCCAAATGTGTGTGGGTAGAATATATATCCCACGGGGGGAAAATTGAAAAAAGTTGAAAAAACTTTTTTTTTGGACTTAGTCATTTTTCCGGCGTTTATCAGACTTTCAGATAGGGCAAATGTCAGTGAGCGTTCCGATTTCAGTTCCAGAGCGATTCGCCCAATGAGTCCTTGATATTTAGTCGTTTTCAGCCAATATTTTGGATTTTTGAAAATTTCACTTTTTTGTGAAAATATCCACTAAATGAGGGAATAATATGTGTGAGGGTACCCCAGGAGAGTTCCAAATGTGTGTGGGTAGAATATATATCCCACGGGGGTAAAATTGAAAAAAGTTGAAAAATATTTTTTTTTGGACCTAGTCATTTTTCCGGCGTTAATCAGACTTTCAGATAGGGGAAATGTCAGTGAGCGTTCCAATTTCAGTTCCAGAGCGATTCGCCCAATGAGTCCTTGATATTTAGTCGTTTTCAGCCAATTTTCTGGATTTTTGAAAATTTCACTTTTTTGTGAAAATATCCACTAAATGAGGGAATAATATGTGTGAGGGTACCCCAGGAGAGTTCCAAATGTGTGTGGGTAGAATATATATCTCACGGGGGTAAAATTGAAAAAAGTTGAAAAAACTTTTTTTTTTGGACTTAGTCATTTTTCCAATGTTTATCAGTCTTTCAGATATTGGAAATGTCAGTGAGCATTCCGATTTCAGTTCCAGAGCGATTCGCCCAATGAGTTCTTGATATTTAGTCGTTTTCAGCCAATATTTTGGATTTTTGAAAATTTCACTTTTTTGTGAAAATATCCACTAAATGAGGGAATAATATGTGTGAGGGTACCCCAGGAGAGTTCCAAATGTGTGTGGGTAGAATATATATCCCACGGGGGTAAAATTGAAAAAAGTTGAAAAACTTTTTTTTTTGGACTTAGTCATTTTTCCGGCGTTTATCAGACTTTCAGATAGGGCAAATGTCAGTGAGCGTTCCGATTTCAGTTCCAGAGCGATTCGCCCAATGAGTCCTTGATATTTAGTCGTTTTCAGCCAATATTTTGGATTTTTGAAAATTTCACTTTTTTGTGAAAATATCCACTAAATGAGGGAATAATATGTGTGAGGGTACCCCAGGAGAGTTTCAAATGTGTGTGGGTAGAATATATATAGCACGGGGGGAAAATTGAAAAAAGTTGAAAAATTTAGTTTTTTGGACTTAGTCATTTTTCCGACGTTTATCAGACTTTCAGATAGGGCAAATGTCATTGAGCATTCCGATTTCAGTTCCAGAGCGATTCGTCCAATGAGTCCTTGATATTTAGTCGTTTTCAGCCAATTTTCTGGATTTTTGAAAATTTCACTTTTTTGTGAAAATATCCACTAAATGAGGGAATAATATGTGTGAGGGTACCCCAGGAGAGTTTCAAATGTGTGTGGGTAGAATATATATAGCACGGGGGGAAAATTGAAAAAAGTTGAAAAATTTTGTTTTTTGGACTTAGTCATTTTTCCGGCGTTTATCAGACTTTCAGATAGGGCAAATGTCAGTGAGCATTCCGATTTCAGTTCCAGAGCGATTCGCCCAATGAGTCCTTGATATTTAGTCGTTTTCAGCCAATATTTTGGATTTTTGAAAATTTCACTTTTTTGTGAAAATATCCACTAAATGAGGGAATAATATGTGTGAGGGTACCCCAGGAGAGTTCCAAATGTGTGTGGGTAGAATATAAATCCCACGAGGGGAAAATTGAAAAAAGTTGAAAAAAATTTTTTTTTGGACTTAGTCATTTTTCCGACGTTTATCAGACTTTCAGATAGGGGAAATGTCAGTGAGCATTCCGATTTCAGTTCCATAGCAATTCGCCCAATGAGTCCTTGATATTTAGTCGTTTTCAGCCAATATTTTGGATTTTTGAAAATTTCACTTTTTTGTGAAAATATCCACTAAATGAGGGAATAATATGTGTGAGTGTACCCCAGGAGAGTTTCAAATGTGTGTGGGTAGAATATATATAGCACGGGGGGGAAATTGAAAAAAGTTGAAAAACTTTTTTTTTTGGACTTAGTCATTTTTCCGGCGTTTATCAGACTTTCAGACAGGGCAAATGTCAGTGAGCATTCCGATTTCAGTTCCAGAGCTATTCGCACAATGAGTCCTTGATATTTAGTCGTTTTCAGCCAATATTTTGGATTTTTGAAAATTTCACTTTTTTGTTAAAATATCCACTAAATGAGGGAATAATATGTGTGAGGGTACCCCAGGAGAGTTTCAAATGTGTGTGGGTAG
Organism: Phyllobates terribilis; assembly: GCF_046119375.1. NCBI lineage: Eukaryota > Metazoa > Chordata > Amphibia > Anura > Dendrobatidae > Phyllobates > Phyllobates terribilis. The sequence continues at coordinate 169,506,553 of NW_027362772.1, forward strand.
AATATATATAGCACGGGGGGAAAATTGAAAAAAGTTGAAAAATTTAGTTTTTTGGACTTAGTCATTTTTCCGACGTTTATCAGACTTTCAGATAGGGCAAATGTCATTGAGCATTCCGATTTCAGTTCCAGAGCGATTCGCCCAATGAGTCCTTGATATTTAGTCATTTTCAGCCAATTTTCTGGATTTTTGAAAATTTCACTTTTTTGTGAAAATATCCACTAAATGAGGGAATAATATGTGTGAGGGTACCCCAGGAGAGTTCCAAATGTGTGTGGGTAGAATATATATCCCACGGGGGTAAAATTGAAAAAAGTTGAAAAACTTTTTTTTTTTGGACTTAGTCATTTTTCCGGCGTTTATCAGACTTTCAGATAGGGCAAATGTCAGTGAGCGTTCCGATTTCAGTTCCAGAGCGATTCGCCCAATGAGTCCTTGATATTTAGTCGTTTTCAGCCAATATTTTGGATTTTTGAAAATTTCACTTTTTTGTGAAAATATCCACTAAATGAGGGAATAATATGTGTGAGGGTACCCCAGGAGAGTTCCAAATGTGTGTGGGTAGAATATATATCCCACGGGGGGTAAAATTGAAAAAAGTTGAAAAACTTTTTTTTTTGGTCTTAGTCATTTTTCCGGCGTTTATCAGTCTTTCAGATAGGGGAAATGTCAGTGAGCGTTCCGATTTCAGTTCCAGAGCGATTCGCCCGATGAGTTCTTGATATTTAGTCGTTTTCAGCCAATATTTTGGATTTTTGAAAATTTCACTTTTTTGTGAAAATATCCACTAAATGAGGGAATAATATGTGTGAGGGAACCCCAGGAGAGTTCCAAATGTGTGTGGGTAGAATATATATCCCACGGGGGTAAAATTGAAAAAAGTTGAAAAATATTTTTTTTTGGACCTAGTCATTTTTCCGGCGTTAATCAGACTTTCAGATAGGGGAAATGTCAGTGAGCGTTCCAATTTCAGTTCCAGAGCGATTCGCCCAATGAGTCCTTGATATTTAGTCGTTTTCAGCCAATTTTCTGGATTTTTGAAAATTTCACTTTTTTGTGAAAATATCCACTAAATGAGGGAATAATATGTGTGAGGGTACCCCAGGAGAGTTCCAAATGTGTGTGGGTAGAATATATATCTCACGGGGGTAAAATTGAAAAAAGTTGAAAAAACTTTTTTTTTTGGACTTAGTCATTTTTCCAATGTTTATCAGTCTTTCAGATATTGGAAATGTCAGTGAGCATTCCGATTTCAGTTCCAGAGCGATTCGCCCAATGAGTTCTTGATATTTAGTCGTTTTCAGCCAATATTTTGGATTTTTGAAAATTTCACTTTTTTGTGAAAATATCCACTAAATGAGGGAATAATATGTGTGAGGGTACCCCAGGAGAGTTCCAAATGTGTGTGGGTAGAATATATATCCCACGGGGGTAAAATTGAAAAAAGTTGAAAAACTTTTTTTTTTGGACTTAGTCATTTTTCCGGCGTTTATCAGACTTTCAGATAGGGCAAATGTCAGTGAGCGTTCCGATTTCAGTTCCAGAGCGATTCGCCCAATGAGTCCTTGATATTTAGTCGTTTTCAGCCAATATTTTGGATTTTTGAAAATTTCACTTTTTTGTGAAAATATCCACTAAATGAGGGAATAATATGTGTGAGGGTACCCCAGGAGAGTTTCAAATGTGTGTGGGTAGAATATATATAGCACGGGGGGAAAATTGAAAAAAGTTGAAAAATTTAGTTTTTTGGACTTAGTCATTTTTCCGACGTTTATCAGACTTTCAGATAGGGCAAATGTCATTGAGCATTCCGATTTCAGTTCCAGAGCGATTCGCCCAATGAGTCCTTGATATTTAGTCGTTTTCAGACAATTTTCTGGATTTTTGAAAATTTCACTTTTTTGTGAAAATGTCCACTAAATGAGGGAATAATATGTGTGAGGGTACCCCAGGAGAGTTTCAAATGTGTGTGGGTAGAATATATATAGCACGGGGGGAAAATTGAAAAAAGTTGAAAAATTTTGTTTTTTGGACTTAGTCATTTTTCCGGCGTTTATCAGACTTTCAGATAGGGCAAATGTCAGTGAGCATTCCGATTTCAGTTCCAGAGCGATTCGCCCAATGAGTCCTTGATATTTAGTCGTTTTCAGCCAATATTTTGGATTTTTGAAAATTTCACTTTTTTGTGAAAATATCCACTAAATGAGGGAATAATATGTGTGAGGGTACCCCAGGAGAGTTCCAAATGTGTGTGGGTAGAATATAAATCCCACGAGGGGAAAATTGAAAAAAGTTGAAAAAAATTTTTTTTTGGACTTAGTCATTTTTCCGACGTTTATCAGACTTTCAGATAGGGGAAATGTCAGTGAGCATTCCGATTTCAGTTCCATAGCAATTCGCCCAATGAGTCCTTGATATTTAGTCGTTTTCAGGCAATATTTTGGATTTTTGAAAATTTCACTTTTTTGTGAAAATATCCACTAAATGAGGGAATAATATGTGTGAGTGTACCCCAGGAGAGTTTCAAATGTGTGTGGGTAGAATATATATAGCACGGGGGGGAAGTTGAAAAAAGTTGAAAAACTTTTTTTTTTGGACTTAGTCATTTTTCCGGCGTTTATCAGACTTTCAGACAGGGCAAATGTCAGTGAGCATTCCGACTTCAGTTCCAGAGCTATTCGCACAAAGAGTCCTTGATATTTAGTCGTTTTCAGCCAATATTTTGGATTTTTGAAAATTTCACTTTTTTGTTAAAATATCCACTAAATGAGGGAATAATATGTGTGAGGGTACCCCAGGAGAGTTTCAAATGTGTGTGGGTAGAATATATATAGCACGGGGGGAAAATTGAAAAAAGTTGAAAAATTTAGTTTTTTGGACTTAGTCATTTTTCCGACGTTTATCAGACTTTCAGATAGGCCAAATGTCATTGAGCATTCCGATTTCAGTTCCAGAGCGATTCGCCCAATGAGTCCTTGATATTTAGTCATTTTCAGCCAATTTTCTGGATTTTTGAAAATTTCACTTTTTTGTGAAAATATCCACTAAATGAGGGAATAATATGTGTGAGGGTACCCCAGGAGAGTTCCAAATGTGTGTGGGTAGAATATATATCCCACGGGGGGAAAATTGAAAAAAGTTGAAAAAAATTTTTTTTTGGACTTAGTCATTTTTCCGACGTTAATCAGACTTTCAGATAGGGCAAATGTCAGTGAGCGTTCCGATTTCAGTTCCAGAGCGATTCGCCCAATGAGTCCTTGATATTTAGTCGTTTTCAGCCAATATTTTGGATTTTTGAAAATTTCACTTTTTTGTGAAAATATCCACTAAATGAGGGAATAATATGTGTGAGGGTACCCCAGGAGAGTTCCAAATGTGTGTAGGTAGAATATATATCCCACGTGGGGAAAATTGAAAAAAGTTGAAAAACTTTTTTTTTTGGACTTAGTCATTTTTCCGGCGTTTATCAGAATTTCAGATAGGGCAAATGTCAGTGAGCATTCCGATTTCAGTTCCAGAGCTATTCGCACAATGAGTCCTTGATATTTAGTCGTTTTCAGCCAATATTTTGGATTTTTGAAAATTTCACTTTTTTGTTAAAATATCCACTAAATGAGGGAATAATATGTGTGAGGGTACCCCAGGAGAGTTTCAAATGTGTGTGGGTAGAATATATATAGCACGGGGGGGAAATTGAAAAAAGTTGAAAAATTTTGTTTTTTGGACTTAGTCATTTTTCCGACGTTTATCAGACTTTCAGATAGGGCAAATATCATTGAGCATTCCGATTTCAGTTCCAGAGCGATTCGCCCAATGAGTCCTTGATATTTAGTCATTTTCAGCCAATTTTCTGGATTTTTGAAAATTTCACTTTTTTGTGAAAATATCCACTAAATGAGGGAATAATATGTGTGAGGGTACCCCAGGAGAGTTCCAAATGTGTGTGGGTAGAATATATATCCCACGGGGGGAAAATTGAAAAAAGTTGAAAAAACTTTTTTTTTGGACTTAGTCATTTTTCCGGCGTTTATCAGACTTTCAGATAGGGCAAATGTCAGTGAGCGTTCCGATTTCAGTTCCAGAGCGATTCGCCCAATGAGTCCTTGATATTTAGTCGTTTTCAGCCAATATTTTGGATTTTTGAAAATTTCACTTTTTTGTGAAAATATCCACTAAATGAGGGAATAATATGTGTGAGGGTACCCCAGGAGAGTTCCAAATGTGTGTGGGTAGAATATATATCCCACGGGGGGAAAATTGAAAAAAGTTGAAAAAAATTTTTTTTTGGACTTAGTCATTTTTCCGACGTTTATCAGACTTTCAGATAGGGCAAATGTCAGTGAGCATTCCGATTTCAGTTCCATAGCGATTCGCCCAATGAGTCCTTGATATTTAGTCGTTTTCAGCCAATATTTTGGATTTTTGAAAATTTCACTTTTTTGTGAAAATATCCACTAAATGAGGGAATAATATGTGTGAGGGTACCCCAGGAGAGTTCCAAATGTGTGTGGGTAGAATATATATCCCACGGGGGGAAAATTGAAAAAAGTTGAAAAAACTTTTTTTTTGGACTTAGTCATTTTTCCGGCGTTTATCAGACTTTCAGATAGGGCAAATGTCAGTGAGCGTTCCGATTTCAGTTCCAGAGCGATTCGCCCAATGAGTCCTTGATATTTAGTCGTTTTCAGCCAATATTTTGGATTTTTGAAAATTTCACTTTTTTGTGAAAATATCCACTAAATGAGGGAATAATATGTGTGAGGGTACCCCAGGAGAGTTCCAAATGTGTGTGGGTAGAATATATATCCCACGGGGGTAAAATTGAAAAAAGTTGAAAAACTTTTTTTTTTTGGACTTAGTCATTTTTCCGGCGTTTATCAGACTTTCAGATAGGGCAAATGTCAGTGAGCGTTCCGATTTCAGTTCCAGAGCGATTCGCCCAATGAGTCCTTGATATTTAGTCGTTTTCAGCCAATATTTTGGATTTTTGAAAATTTCACTTTTTTGTGAAAATATCCACTAAATGAGGGAATAATATGTGTGAGGGTACCCCAGGAGAGTTCCAAATGTGTGTGGGTAGAATATATATCCCACGGGGGTAAAATTGAAAAAAGTTGAAAAACTTTTTTTTTTTGGACTTAGTCATTTTTCCGGCGTTTATCAGACTTTCAGATAGGGCAAATGTCAGTGAGCGTTCCGATTTCAGTTCCAGAGCGATTCGCCCAATGAGTCCTTGATATTTAGTCGTTTTCAGCCAATATTTTGGATTTTTGAAAATTTCACTTTTTTGTGAAAATATCCACTAAATGAGGGAATAATATGTGTGAGGGTACCCCAGGAGAGTTCCAAATGTGTGTGGGTAGAATATATATCCCACGGGGGGAAAATTGAAAAAAGTTGAAAAAACTTTTTTTTTGGACTTAGTCATTTTTCCGGCGTTTATCAGACTTTCAGATAGGGCAAATGTCAGTGAGCGTTCCGATTTCAGTTCCAGAGCGATTCGCCCAATGAGTCCTTGAAATTTAGTCGTTTTCAGCCAATATTTTGGATTTTTGAAAATTTCACTTTTTTTGTGAAAATATCCACTAAATGAGGGAATAATATGTGTGAGGGTACCCCAGGAGAGTTCCAAATGTGTGTGGGTAGAATATAAATCCCACGAGGGGAAAATTGAAAAAAGTTGAAAAAAATTTTTTTTTGGACTTAGTCATTTTTCCGACGTTTATCAGACTTTCAGATAGGGGAAATGTCAGTGAGCATTCCGATTTCAGTTCCATAGCAATTCGCCCAATGAGTCCTTGATATTTAGTCGTTTTCAGCCAATATTTTGGATTTTTGAAAATTTCACTTTTTTGTGAAAATATCCACTAAATGAGGGAATAATATGTGTGAGGGTACCCCAGGAGAGTTCCAAATGTGTGTGGGTAGAATATATATCCCACGGGGGTAAAATTGAAAAAAGTTAAAAAACTTTTTTTTTTGGTCTTAGTCATTTTTCCGGCGTTTATCAGACTTTCAGACAGGGCAAATGTCAGTGAGCGTTCCGATTTCAGTTCCAGAGCGATTCGCCCAATGAGTCCTTGATATTTAGTCGTTTTCAGCCAATTTTCTGGATTTTTGAAAATTTCACTTTTTTGTGAAAATATCCACTAAATGAGGGAATAATATGTGTGAGGGTACCCCAGGAGAGTTTCAAATGTGTGTGGGTAGAATATATATAGCACGGGGGGAAAATTGAAAAAAGTTGAAAAATTTTGTTTTTTGGACTTAGTCATTTTTCCGGCGTTTATCAGACTTTCAGATAGGGCAAATGTCAGTGAGCATTCCGATTTCAGTTCCAGAGCTATTCGCCCAATGAGTCCTTGATATTTAGTCGTTTTCAGCCAATATTTTGGATTTTTGAAAATTTCACTTTTTTGTGAAAATATCCACTAAATGAGGGAATAATATGTGTGAGGGTACCCCAGGGGAGTTTCAAATGTGTGTGGGTAGAATATATATAGCACGGGGGGGAAATTGAAAAAAGTTGAAAAACTTTTTTTTTTGGACTTAGTCATTTTTCCGGCGTTTATCAGACTTTCAGGTAGGGCAAATGTCAGTGAGCATTCCGATTTCAGTTCCAGAGCTATTCGCACAATGAGTCCTTGATATTTAGTCGTTTTCAGCCAATATTTTGGATTTTTGAAAATTTCACTTTTTTGTTAAAATATCCACTAAATGAGGGAATAATATGTGTGAGGGTACCCCAGGAGAGTTTCAAATGTGTGTGGGTAGAATATATATAGCACGGGGGGAAAATTGAAAAAAGTTGAAAAATTTAGTTTTTTGGACTTAGTCATTTTTCCGACGTTTATCAGACTTTCAGATAGGGCAAATGTCATTGAGCATTCCGATTTCAGTTCCAGAGCGATTCGCCCAATGAGTCCTTGATATTTAGTCATTTTCAGCCAATTTTCTGGATTTTTGAAAATTTCACTTTTTTGTGAAAATATCCACTAAATGAGGGAATAATATGTGTGAGGGTACCCCAGGAGAGTTCCAAATGTGTGTGGGTAGAATATATATCCCACGGGGGGAAAATTGAAAAAAGTTGAAAAAACTTTTTTTTTGGACTTAGTCATTTTTCCGGCGTTTATCAGACTTTCAGATAGGGCAAATGTCAGTGAGCGTTCCGATTTCAGTTCCAGAGCGATTCGCCCAATGAGTCCTTGATATTTAGTCGTTTTCAGCCAATATTTTGGATTTTTGAAAATTTCACTTTTTTGTGAAAATATCCACTAAATGAGGGAATAATATGTGTGAGGGTACCCCAGGAGAGTTCCAAATGTGTGTGGGTAGAATATATATCCCACGGGGGGAAAATTGAAAAAAGTTTTAAAAAATTTTTTTTTGGACTTAGTCATTTTTCCGGCGTTTATCAGACTTTCAGATAGGGCAAATGTCAGTGAGCGTTCCGATTTCAGTTCCAGAGCGATTCGCCCAATGAGTCCTTGATATTTAGTCGTTTTCAGCCAATATTTTGGATTTTTGAAAATTTCACTTTTTTGTGAAAATATCCACTAAATGAGGGAATAATATGTGTGAGGGTACCCCAGGAGAGTTCCAAATGTGTGTGGGTAGAATATATATCCCACGGGGGTAAAATTGAAAAAAGTTGAAAAACTTTTTTTTTTTGGACTTAGTCATTTTTCCGGCGTTTATCAGACTTTCAGATAGGGCAAATGTCAGTGAGCGTTCCGATTTCAGTTCCAGAGCGATTCGCCCAATGAGTCCTTGATATTTAGTCGTTTTCAGCCAATATTTTGGATTTTTGAAAATTTCACTTTTTTGTGAAAATATCCACTAAATGAGGGAATAATATGTGTGAGGGTACCCCAGGAGAGTTCCAAATGTGTGTGGGTAGAATATATATCCCACGGGGGGAAAATTGAAAAAAGTTGAAAAAACTTTTTTTTTGGACTTAGTCATTTTTCCGACATTTATCAGACTTTCAGATAGGGCAAATGTCAGTGAGCATTCCGATTTCAATTCCAGAGCGATTCGCCCAATGAGTCCTTGATATTTAGTCGTTTTCAGCCAATATTTTGGATTTTTGAAAATTTCACTTTTTTGTGAAAATATCCACTAAATGAGGGAATAATATGTGTGAGGGTACCCCAGGAGAGTTCCAAATGTGTGTGGGTAGAATATATATCCCACGGGGGGAAAATTGAAAAAAGTTGAAAAAACTTTTTTTTTGGACTTAGTCATTTTTCCGGCGTTTATCAGACTTTCAGATAGGGCAAATGTCAGTGAGCGTTCCGATTTCAGTTCCAGAGCGATTCGCCCAATGAGTCCTTGATATTTAGTCGTTTTCAGCCAATATTTTGGATTTTTGAAAATTTCACTTTTTTGTGAAAATATCCACTAAATGAGGGAATAATATGTGTGAGGGTACCCCAGGAGAGTTCCAAATGTGTGTGGGTAGAATATATATCCCACGGTGGTAAAATTGAAAAAAGTTGAAAAACTTTTTTTTTTTGGACTTAGTCATTTTTCCGGCGTTTATCAGACTTTCAGATAGGGCAAATGTCAGTGAGCGTTCCGATTTCAGTTCCAGAGCGATTCGCCCAATGAGTCCTTGATATTTAGTCGTTTTCAGCCAATATTTTGGATTTTTGAAAATTTCACTTTTTTGTGAAAATATCCACTAAATGAGGGAATAATATGTGTGAGGGTACCCCAGGAGAGTTCCAAATGTGTGTGGGTAGAATATATATCCCACGGGGGGAAAATTGAAAAAAGTTGAAAAAACTTTTTTTTTGGACTTAGTCATTTTTCCGACATTTATCAGACTTTCAGATAGGGCAAATGTCAGTGAGCATTCCGATTTCAATTCCAGAGCGATTCGCCCAATGAGTCCTTGATATTTAGTCGTTTTCAGCCAATATTTTGGATTTTTGAAAATTTCACTTTTTTGTGAAAATATCCACTAAATGAGGGAATAATATGTGTGAGGGTACCCCAGGAGAGTTCCAAATGTGTGTGGGTAGAATATATATCCCACGGGGGTAAAATTGAAAAAAGTTGAAAAACTTTTTTTTTTTGGACTTAGTCATTTTTCCGGCGTTTATCAGACTTTCAGATAGGGCAAATGTCAGTGAGCGTTCCGATTTCAGTTCCAGAGCGATTCGCCCAATGAGTCCTTGATATTTAGTCGTTTTCAGCCAATATTTTGGATTTTTGAAAATTTCACTTTTTTGTGAAAATATCCACTAAATGAGGGAATAATATGTGTGAGGGTACCCCAGGAGAGTTCCAAATGTGTGTGGGTAGAATATATATCCCACGGGGGGAAAATTGAAAAAAGTTGAAAAAACTTTTTTTTTGGACTTAGTCATTTTTCCGGCGTTTATCAGACTTTCAGATAGGGCAAATGTCAGTGAGCGTTCCGATTTCAGTTCCAGAGCGATTCGCCCAATGAGTCCTTGAAATTTAGTCGTTTTCAGCCAATATTTTGGATTTTTGAAAATTTCACTTTTTTGTGAAAATATCCACTAAATGAGGGAATAATATGTGTGAGGGTACCCCAGGAGAGTTCCAAATGTGTGTGGGTAGAATATAAATCCCACGAGGGGAAAATTGAAAAAAGTTGAAAAAAATTTTTTTTTGGACTTAGTCATTTTTCCGACGTTTATCAGACTTTCAGTTAGGGGAAATGTCAGTGAGCATTCCGATTTCAGTTCCATAGCAATTCGCCCAATGAGTCCTTGATATTTAGTCGTTTTCAGCCAATATTTTGGATTTTTGAAAATTTCACTTTTTTGTGAAAATATCCACTAAATGAGGGAATAATATGTGTGAGGGTACCCCAGGAGAGTTCCAAATGTGTGTGGGTAGAATATATATCCCACGGGGGTAAAATTGAAAAAAGTTGAAAAACTTTTTTTTTTGGTCTTAGTCATTTTTCCGGCGTTTATCAGACTTTCAGACAGGGCAAATGTCAGTGAGCGTTCCGATTTCAGTTCCAGAGCGATTCGCCCAATGAGTCCTTGATATTTAGTCGTTTTCAGCCAATTTTCTGGATTTTTGAAAATTTCACTTTTTTGTGAAAATATCCACTAAATGAGGGAATAATATGTGTGAGGGTACCCCAGGAGAGTTTCAAATGTGTGTGGGTAGAATATATATAGCACGGGGGGAAAATTGAAAAAAGTTGAAAAATTTTGTTTTTTGGACTTAGTCATTTTTCCGGCGTTTATCAGACTTTCAGATAGGGCAAATGTCAGTGACCATTCCGATTTCAGTTCCAGAGCTATTCGCCCAATGAGTCCTTGATATTTAGTCGTTTTCAGCCAATATTTTGGATTTTTGAAAATTTCACTTTTTTGTTAAAATATCCACTAAATGAGGGAATAATATGTGTGAGGGTACCCCAGGAGAGTTTCAAATGTGTGTGGGTAGAATATATATAGCACGGGGGGAAAATTGAAAAAAGTTGAAAAATTTAGTTTTTTGGACTTAGTCATTTTTCCGACGTTTATCAGACTTTCAGATAGGGCAAATGTCATTGAGCATTCCGATTTCAGTTCCAGAGCGATTCGCCCAATGAGTCCTTGATATTTAGTCATTTTCAGCCAATTTTCTGGATTTTTGAAAATTTCACTTTTTTGTGAAAATATCCACTAAATGAGGGAATAATATGTGTGAGGGTACCCCAGGAGAGTTCCAAATGTGTGTGGGTAGAATATATATCCCACGGGGGGAAAATTGAAAAAAGTTGAAAAAACTTTTTTTTTGGACTTAGTCATTTTTCCGGCGTTTATCAGACTTTCAGATAGGGCAAATGTCAGTGAGCGTTCCGATTTCAGTTCCAGAGCGATTCGCCCAATGAGTCCTTGATATTTAGTCGTTTTCAGCCAATATTTTGGATTTTTGAAAATTTCACTTTTTTGTGAAAATATCCACTAAATGAGGGAATAATATGTGTGAGGGTACCCCAGGAGAGTTCCAAATGTGTGTGGGTAGAATATATATCCCACGGGGGTAAAATTGAAAAAAGTTGAAAAAAATTTTTTTTTGGACTTAGTCATTTTTCCGACGTTTATCAGACTTTCAGATAGGGCAAATGTCAGTGAGCATTCCGATTTCAGTTCCATAGCGATTCGCCCAATGAGTCCTTGATATTTAGTCGTTTTCAGCCAATATTTTGGATTTTTGAAAATTTCACTTTTTTGTGAAAATATCCACTAAATGAGGGAATAATATGTGTGAGGGTACCCCAGGAGAGTTCCAAATGTGTGTGGGTAGAATATATATCCCACGGGGGTAAAATTGAAAAAAGTTGAAAAACTTTTTTTTTTTGGACTTAGTCATTTTTCCGGCGTTTATCAGACTTTCAGATAGGGCAAATGTCAGTGAGCGTTCCGATTTCAGTTCCAGAGCGATTCGCCCAATGAGTCCTTGATATTTAGTCGTTTTCAGCCAATATTTTGGATTTTTGAAAATTTCACTTTTTTGTGAAAATATCCAATAAATGAGGGAATAATATGTGTGAGGGTACCCCAGGAGAGTTCCAAATGTGTGTGGGTAGAATATATATCCCACGGGGGGAAAATTGAAAAAAGTTGAAAAAACTTTTTTTTTGGACTTAGTCATTTTTCCGACATTTATCAGACTTTCAGATAGGGCAAATGTCAGTGAGCATTCCGATTTCAATTCCATAGCGATTCGCCCAATGAGTCCTTGATATTTAGTCGTTTTCAGCCAATATTTTGGATTTTTGAAAATTTCACTTTTTTGTTAAAATATCCACTAAATGAGGGAATAATATGTGTGAGGGTACCCCAGGAGAGTTCCAAATGTGTGTGGGTAGAATATATATCCCACGGGGGTAAAATTGAAAAAAGTTGAAAAACTTTTTTTTTTTGGACTTAGTCATTTTTCCGGCGTTTATCAGACTTTCAGATAGGGCAAATGTCAGTGAGCGTTCCGATTTCAGTTCCAGAGCGATTCGCCCAATGAGTCCTTGATATTTAGTCGTTTTCAGCCAATATTTTGGATTTTTGAAAATTTCACTTTTTTGTGAAAATATCCACTAAATGAGGGAATAATATGTGTGAGGGTAGCCCAGGAGAGTTCCAAATGTGTGTGGGTAGAATATATATCCCACGGGGGGAAAATTGAAAAAAGTTGAAAAAACTTTTTTTTTGGACTTAGTCATTTTTCCGACATTTATCAGACTTTCAGATAGGGCAAATGTCAGTGAGCATTCCGATTTCAATTCCATAGCGATTCGCCCAATGAGTCCTTGATATTTAGTCGTTTTCAGCCAATATTTTGGATTTTTGAAAATTTCACTTTTTTGTGAAAATATCCACTAAATGAGGGAATAATATGTGTGAGGGTACCCCAGGAGAGTTCCAAATGTGTGTGGGTAGAATATATATCCCACGGGGGTAAAATTGAAAAAAGTTGAAAAACTTTTTTTTTTTGGACTTAGTCATTTTTCCGGCGTTTATCAGACTTTCAGATAGGGCAAATGTCAGTGAGCGTTCCGATTTCAGTTCCAGAGCGATTCGCCCAATGAGTCCTTGATATTTAGTCGTTTTCAGCCAATATTTTGGATTTTTGAAAATTTCACTTTTTTGTGAAAATATCCACTAAATGAGGGAATAATATGTGTGAGGGTACCCCAGGAGAGTTCCAAATGTGTGTGGGTAGAATATATATCCCACGGGGGGAAAATTGAAAAAAGTTGAAAAAACTTTTTTTTTGGACTTAGTCATTTTTCCGGCGTTTATCAGACTTTCAGATAGGGCAAATGTCAGTGAGCGTTCCGATTTCAGTTCCAGAGCGATTCGCCCAATGAGTCCTTGATATTTAGTCGTTTTCAGCCAATATTTTGGATTTTTGAAAATTTCACTTTTTTGTGAAAATATCCACTAAATGAGGGAATAATATGTGTGAGGGTACCCCAGGAGAGTTCCAAATGTGTGTGGGTAGAATATAAATCCCACGAGGGGAAAATTGAAAAAAGTTGAAAAAAATTTTTTTTTGGACTTAGTCATTTTTCCGACGTTTATCAGACTTTCAGATAGGGGAAATGTCAGTGAGCATTCCGATTTCAGTTCCATAGCAATTCGCCCAATGAGTCCTTGATATTTAGTCGTTTTCAGCCAATATTTTGGATTTTTGAAAATTTCACTTTTTTGTGAAAATATCCACTAAATGAGGGAATAATATGTGTGAGGGTACCCCAGGAGAGTTCCAAATATGTGTGGGTAGAATATATATCCCACGGGGGTAAAATTGAAAAAAGTTGAAAAACTTTTTTTTTTGGTCTTAGTCATTTTTCCGGCGTTTATCAGACTTTCAGACAGGGCAAATGTCAGTGAGCGTTCCGATTTCAGTTCCAGAGCGATTCGTCCAATGAGTCCTTGATATTTAGTCGTTTTCAGCCAATTTTCTGGATTTTTGAAAATTTCACTTTTTTGTGAAAATATCCACTAAATGAGGGAATAATATGTGTGAGGGTACCCCAGGAGAGTTTCAAATGTGTGTGGGTAGAATATATATAGCACGGGGGGAAAATTGAAAAAAGTTGAAAAATTTTGTTTTTTGGACTTAGTCATTTTTCCGGCGTTTATCAGACTTTCAGATAGGGCAAATGTCAGTGAGCATTCTGATTTCAGTTCCAGAGCTATTCGCACAATGAGTCCTTGATATTTAGTCGTTTTCAGCCAATATTTTGGATTTTTGAAAATTTCACTTTTTTATTAAAATATCCACTAAATGAGGGAATAATATGTGTGAGGGTACCCCAGGAGAGTTTCAAATGTGTGTGGGTAGAATATATATAGCACGGTTGGAAAATTGAAAAAAGTTGAAAAATTTTGTTTTTTGGACTTAGTCATTTTTCCGACGTTTATCGGACTTTCAGATAGGGCAAATGTCAGTGAGCGTTCCGATTTCAGTTCCAGTGCGATTCGCCCAATGAGTCCTTGATATTTAGTCGTTTTCAGCCAATATTTTGGATTTTTGAAAATTTCACTTTTTTGTGAAAATATCCACTAAATGAGGGAATAATATGTGTGAGGGTACCCCAGGAGAGTTCCAAATGTGTGTGGGTAGAATATATATTCCACGAGGGGAAAATTGAAAAAAGTTGAAAAACTTTTTTTTTTGGACTTAGTCATTTTTCCGACATTTATCAGACTTTCAGATAGGGCAAATGTCAGTGAGCATTCCGATTTCAGTTCCATAGCGATTCGCCCAATGAGTCCTTGATATTTAGTCGTTTTCAGCCAATATTTTGGATTTTTGAAAATTTCACTTTTTTGTGAAAATATCCACTAAATGAGGGAATAATATGTGTGAGGGTACCCCAGGAGAGTTCCAAATGTGTGTGGGTAGAATATATATCCCACGGGGGTAAAATTGAAAAAAGTTGAAAAACTTTTTTTTTTTGGACTTAGTCATTTTTCCGGCGTTTATCAGACTTTCAGATAGGGCAAATGTCAGTGAGCGTTCCGATTTCAGTTCCAGAGCGATTCGCCCAATGAGTCCTTGATATTTAGTCGTTTTCAGCCAATATTTTGGATTTTTGAAAATTTCACTTTTTTGTGAAAATATCCACTAAATGAGGGAATAATATGTGTGAGGGTACCCCAGGAGAGTTCCAAATGTGTGTGGGTAGAATATATATCCCACGGGGGGAAAATTGAAAAAAGTTGAAAAAATTTTTTTTTTGGATTTAGTCATTTTTCCGGCGTTTATCAGACTTTCAGATAGGGCAAATGTCAGTGAGCGTTCCGATTTCAGTTCCAGAGCGATTCGCCCAATGAGTCCTTGATATTTAGTCGTTTTCAGCCAATATTTTGGATTTTTGAAAATTTCACTTTTTTGTGAAAATATCCACTAAATGAGGGAATAATATGTGTGAGGGTACCCCAGGAGAGTTCCAAATGTGTGTGGGTAGAATATATATCCCACGGGGGTAAAATTGAAAAAAGTTGAAAAAAATTTTTTTTTGGACTTAGTCATTTTTCCGACGTTTATCAGACTTTCAGATAGGGCAAATGTCAGTGAGCATTCCGATTTCAGTTCCATAGCGATTCGCCCAATGAGTCCTTGATATTTAGTCGTTTTCAGCCAATATTTTGGATTTTTGAAAATTTCACTTTTTTGTGAAAATATCCACTAAATGAGGGAATAATATGTGTGAGGGTACCCCAGGAGAGTTCCAAATGTGTGTGGGTAGAATATATATCCCACGGGGGTAAAATTGAAAAAAGTTGAAAAACTTTTTTTTTTGGTCTTAGTCATTTTTCCGGCGTTTATCAGACTTTCAGACAGGGCAAATGTCAGTGAGCATTCCGATTTCAGTTCCAGAGCGATTCGCCCAATGATTCCTTGATATTTAGTCGTTTTCAGCCAATTTTCTGGATTTTTGAAAATTTCACTTTTTTGTGAAAATATCCACTAAATGAGGGAATAATATGTGTGAGGGTACCCCAGGGGAGTTTCAAATGTGTGTGGGTAGAATATATATAGCACGGGGGGGAAATTGAAAAAAGTTGAAAAACTTTTTTTTTTGGACTTAGTCATTTTTCCGGCGTTTATCAGACTTTCAGGTAGGGCAAATGTCAGTGAGCATTCCGATTTCAGTTCCAGAGCTATTCGCACAATGAGTCCTTGATATTTAGTCGTTTTCAGCCAATATTTTGGATTTTTGAAAATTTCACTTTTTTGTTAAAATATCCACTAAATGAGGGAATAATATGTGTGAGGGTACCCCAGGAGAGTTTCAAATGTGTGTGGGTAGAATATATATAGCACGGGGGGAAAATTGAAAAAAGTTGAAAAATTTAGTTTTTTGGACTTAGTCATTTTTCCGACGTTTATCGGACTTTCAGATAGGGCAAATGTCAGTGAGCGTTCCGATTTCAGTTCCAGAGCGATTCGCCCAATGAGTCCTTGATATTTAGTCGTTTTCAGCCAATATTTTGGATTTTTGAAAATTTCACTTTTTTGTGAAAATATCCACTAAATGAGGGAATAATATGTGTGAGGGTACCCCAGGAGAGTTCCAAATGTGTGTGGGTAGAATATATATCCCACGGGGGTAAAATTGAAAAAAGTTGAAAAACTTTTTTTTTTGGTCTTAGTCATTTTTCCGGCGTTTATCAGACTTTCAGACAGGGCAAATGTCAGTGAGCGTTCCGATTTCAGTTCCAGAGCGATTCGCCCAATGAGTCCTTGATATTTAGTCGTTTTCAGCCAATTTTCTGGATTTTTGAAAATTTCACTTTTTTGTGAAAATATCCACTAAATGAGGGAATAATATGTGTGAGGGTACCCCAGGAGAGTTTCAAATGTGTGTGGGTAGAATATATATAGCACGGGGGGAAAATTGAAAAAAGTTGAAAAATTTTGTTTTTTGGACTTAGTCATTTTTCCGGCGTTTATCAGACTTTCAGATAGGGCAAATGTCAGTGACCATTCCGATTTCAGTTCCAGAGCTATTCGCCCAATGAGTCCTTGATATTTAGTCGTTTTCAGCCAATATTTTGGATTTTTGAAAATTTCACTTTTTTGTTAAAATATCCACTAAATGAGGGAATAATATGTGTGAGGGTACCCCAGGAGAGTTTCAAATGTGTGTGGGTAGAATATATATAGCACGGGGGGAAAATTGAAAAAAGTTGAAAAATTTAGTTTTTTGGACTTAGTCATTTTTCCGACGTTTATCAGACTTTCAGATAGGGCAAATGTCATTGAGCATTCCGATTTCAGTTCCAGAGCGATTCGCCCAATGAGTCCTTGATATTTAGTCATTTTCAGCCAATTTTCTGGATTTTTGAAAATTTCACTTTTTTGTGAAAATATCCACTAAATGAGGGAATAATATGTGTGAGGGTACCCCAGGAGAGTTCCAAATGTGTGTGGGTAGAATATATATCCCACGGGGGGAAAATTGAAAAAAGTTGAAAAAACTTTTTTTTTGGACTTAGTCATTTTTCCGGCGTTTATCAGACTTTCAGATAGGGCAAATGTCAGTGAGCGTTCCGATTTCAGTTCCAGAGCGATTCGCCCAATGAGTCCTTGATATTTAGTCGTTTTCAGCCAATATTTTGGATTTTTGAAAATTTCACTTTTTTGTGAAAATATCCACTAAATGAGGGAATAATATGTGTGAGGGTACCCCAGGAGAGTTCCAAATGTGTGTGGGTAGAATATATATCCCACGGGGGTAAAATTGAAAAAAGTTGAAAAAAATTTTTTTTTGGACTTAGTCATTTTTCCGACGTTTATCAGACTTTCAGATAGGGCAAATGTCAGTGAGCATTCCGATTTCAGTTCCATAGCGATTCGCCCAATGAGTCCTTGATATTTAGTCGTTTTCAGCCAATATTTTGGATTTTTGAAAATTTCACTTTTTTGTGAAAATATCCACTAAATGAGGGAATAATATGTGTGAGGGTACCCCAGGAGAGTTCCAAATGTGTGTGGGTAGAATATATATCCCACGGGGGTAAAATTGAAAAAAGTTGAAAAACTTTTTTTTTTTGGACTTAGTCATTTTTCCGGCGTTTATCAGACTTTCAGATAGGGCAAATGTCAGTGAGCGTTCCGATTTCAGTTCCAGAGCGATTCGCCCAATGAGTCCTTGATATTTAGTCGTTTTCAGCCAATATTTTGGATTTTTGAAAATTTCACTTTTTTGTGAAAATATCCAATAAATGAGGGAATAATATGTGTGAGGGTACCCCAGGAGAGTTCCAAATGTGTGTGGGTAGAATATATATCCCACGGGGGGAAAATTGAAAAAAGTTGAAAAAACTTTTTTTTTGGACTTAGTCATTTTTCCGACATTTATCAGACTTTCAGATAGGGCAAATGTCAGTGAGCATTCCGATTTCAATTCCATAGCGATTCGCCCAATGAGTCCTTGATATTTAGTCGTTTTCAGCCAATATTTTGGATTTTTGAAAATTTCACTTTTTTGTTAAAATATCCACTAAATGAGGGAATAATATGTGTGAGGGTACCCCAGGAGAGTTCCAAATGTGTGTGGGTAGAATATATATCCCATGGGGGTAAAATTGAAAAAAGTTGAAAAACTTTTTTTTTTTGGACTTAGTCATTTTTCCGGCGTTTATCAGACTTTCAGATAGGGCAAATGTCAGTGAGCGTTCCGATTTCAGTTCCAGAGCGATTCGCCCAATGAGTCCTTGATATTTAGTCGTTTTCAGCCAATATTTTGGATTTTTGAAAATTTCACTTTTTTGTGAAAATATCCACTAAATGAGGGAATAATATGTGTGAGGGTAGCCCAGGAGAGTTCCAAATGTGTGTGGGTAGAATATATATCCCACGGGGGGAAAATTGAAAAAAGTTGAAAAAACTTTTTTTTTGGACTTAGTCATTTTTCCGACATTTATCAGACTTTCAGATAGGGCAAATGTCAGTGAGCATTCCGATTTCAATTCCATAGCGATTCGCCCAATGATTCCTTGATATTTAGTCGTTTTCAGCCAATTTTCTGGATTTTTGAAAATTTCACTTTTTTGTGAAAATATCCACTAAATGAGGGAATAATATGTGTGAGGGTACCCCAGGGGAGTTTCAAATGTGTGTGGGTAGAATATATATAGCACGGGGGGGAAATTGAAAAAAGTTGAAAAACTTTTTTTTTTGGACTTAGTCATTTTTCCGGCGTTTATCAGACTTTCAGGTAGGGCAAATGTCAGTGAGCATTCCGATTTCAGTTCCAGAGCTATTCGCACAATGAGTCCTTGATATTTAGTCGTTTTCAGCCAATATTTTGGATTTTTGAAAATTTCACTTTTTTGTTAAAATATCCACTAAATGAGGGAATAATATGTGTGAGGGTACCCCAGGAGAGTTTAAAATGTGTGTGGGTAGAATATATATAGCACGGGGGGAAAATTGAAAAAAGTTGAAAAATTTAGTTTTTTGGACTTAGTCATTTTTCCGACGTTTATCGGACTTTCAGATAGGGCAAATGTCAGTGAGCGTTCCGATTTCAGTTCCAGAGCGATTCGCCCAATGAGTCCTTGATATTTAGTCGTTTTCAGCCAATATTTTGGATTTTTGAAAATTTCACTTTTTTGTGAAAATATCCACTAAATGAGGGAATAATATGTGTGAGGGTACCCCAGGAGAGTTCCAAATGTGTGTGGGTAGAATATATATCCCACGGGGGTAAAATTGAAAAAAGTTGAAAAACTTTTTTTTTTGGTCTTAGTCATTTTTCCGGCGTTTATCAGACTTTCAGACAGGGCAAATGTCAGTGAGCGTTCCGATTTCAGTTCCAGAGCGATTCGCCCAATGAGTCCTTGATATTTAGTCGTTTTCAGCCAATTTTCTGGATTTTTGAAAATTTCACTTTTTTGTGAAAATATCCACTAAATGAGGGAATAATATGTGTGAGGGTACCCCAGGAGAGTTTCAAATGTGTGTGGGTAGAATATATATAGCACGGGGGGAAAATTGAAAAAAGTTGAAAAATTTTGTTTTTTGGACTTAGTCATTTTTCCGGCGTTTATCAGACTTTCAGATAGGGCAAATGTCAGTGACCATTCCGATTTCAGTTCCAGAGCTATTCGCCCAATGAGTCCTTGATATTTAGTCGTTTTCAGCCAATATTTTGGATTTTTGAAAATTTCACTTTTTTGTTAAAATATCCACTAAATGAGGGAATAATATGTGTGAGGGTACCCCAGGAGAGTTTCAAATGTGTGTGGGTAGAATATATATAGCACGGGGGGAAAATTGAAAAAAGTTGAAAAATTTAGTTTTTTGGACTTAGTCATTTTTCCGACGTTTATCAGACTTTCAGATAGGGCAAATGTCATTGAGCATTCCGATTTCAGTTCCAGAGCGATTCGCCCAATGAGTCCTTGATATTTAGTCATTTTCAGCCAATTTTCTGGATTTTTGAAAATTTCACTTTTTTGTGAAAATATCCACTAAATGAGGGAATAATATGTGTGAGGGTACCCCAGGAGAGTTCCAAATGTGTGTGGGTAGAATATATATCCCACGGGGGGAAAATTGAAAAAAGTTGAAAAAACTTTTTTTTTGGACTTAGTCATTTTTCCGGCGTTTATCAGACTTTCAGATAGGGCAAATGTCAGTGAGCGTTCCGATTTCAGTTCCAGAGCGATTCGCCCAATGAGTCCTTGATATTTAGTCGTTTTCAGCCAATATTTTGGATTTTTGAAAATTTCACTTTTTTGTGAAAATATCCACTAAATGAGGGAATAATATGTGTGAGGGTACCCCAGGAGAGTTCCAAATGTGTGTGGGTAGAATATATATCCCACGGGGGTAAAATTGAAAAAAGTTGAAAAAAATTTTTTTTTGGACTTAGTCATTTTTCCGACGTTTATCAGACTTTCAGATAGGGCAAATGTCAGTGAGCATTCCGATTTCAGTTCCATAGCGATTCGCCCAATGAGTCCTTGATATTTAGTCGTTTTCAGCCAATATTTTGGATTTTTGAAAATTTCACTTTTTTGTGAAAATATCCACTAAATGAGGGAATAATATGTGTGAGGGTACCCCAGGAGAGTTCCAAATGTGTGTGGGTAGAATATATATCCCACGGGGGTAAAATTGAAAAAAGTTGAAAAACTTTTTTTTTTTGGACTTAGTCATTTTTCCGGCGTTTATCAGACTTTCAGATAGGGCAAATGTCAGTGAGCGTTCCGATTTCAGTTCCAGAGCGATTCGCCCAATGAGTCCTTGATATTTAGTCGTTTTCAGCCAATATTTTGGATTTTTGAAAATTTCACTTTTTTGTGAAAATATCCAATAAATGAGGGAATAATATGTGTGAGGGTACCCCAGGAGAGTTCCAAATGTGTGTGGGTAGAATATATATCCCACGGGGGGAAAATTGAAAAAAGTTGAAAAAACTTTTTTTTTGGACTTAGTCATTTTTCCGACATTTATCAGACTTTCAGATAGGGCAAATGTCAGTGAGCATTCCGATTTCAATTCCATAGCGATTCGCCCAATGAGTCCTTGATATTTAGTCGTTTTCAGCCAATATTTTGGATTTTTGAAAATTTCACTTTTTTGTTAAAATATCCACTAAATGAGGGAATAATATGTGTGAGGGTACCCCAGGAGAGTTCCAAATGTGTGTGGGTAGAATATATATCCCATGGGGGTAAAATTGAAAAAAGTTGAAAAACTTTTTTTTTTTGGACTTAGTCATTTTTCCGGCGTTTATCAGACTTTCAGATAGGGCAAATGTCAGTGAGCGTTCCGATTTCAGTTCCAGAGCGATTCGCCCAATGAGTCCTTGATATTTAGTCGTTTTCAGCCAATATTTTGGATTTTTGAAAATTTCACTTTTTTGTGAAAATATCCACTAAATGAGGGAATAATATGTGTGAGGGTAGCCCAGGAGAGTTCCAAATGTGTGTGGGTAGAATATATATCCCACGGGGGGAAAATTGAAAAAAGTTGAAAAAACTTTTTTTTTGGACTTAGTCATTTTTCCGACATTTATCAGACTTTCAGATAGGGCAAATGTCAGTGAGCATTCCGATTTCAATTCCATAGCGATTCGCCCAATGAGTCCTTGATATTTAGTCGTTTTCAGCCAATATTTTGGATTTTTGAAAATTTCACTTTTTTGTGAAAATATCCACTAAATGAGGGAATAATATGTGTGAGGGTACCCCAGGAGAGTTCCAAATGTGTGTGGGTAGAATATATATCCCACGGGGGGAAAATTGAAAAAAGTTGAAAAAACTTTTTTTTTGGACTTAGTCATTTTTCCGGCGTTTATCAGACTTTCAGATAGGGCAAATGTCAGTGAGCGTTCCGATTTCAGTTCCAGAGCGATTCGCCCAATGAGTCCTTGATATTTAGTCGTTTTCAGCCAATATTTTGGATTTTTGAAAATTTCACTTTTTTGTGAAAATATCCACTAAATGAGGGAATAATATGTGTGAGGGTACCCCAGGAGAGTTCCAAATGTGTGTGGGTAGAATATAAATCCCACGAGGGGAAAATTGAAAAAAGTTGAAAAAAATTTTTTTTTGGACTTAGTCATTTTTCCGACGTTTATCAGACTTTCAGATAGGGGAAATGTCAGTGAGCATTCCGATTTCAGTTCCATAGCAATTCGCCCAATGAGTCCTTGATATTTAGTCGTTTTCAGCCAATATTTTGGATTTTTGAAAATTTCACTTTTTTGTGAAAATATCCACTAAATGAGGGAATAATATGTGTGAGGGTACCCCAGGAGAGTTCCAAATATGTGTGGGTAGAATATATATCCCACGGGGGTAAAATTGAAAAAAGTTGAAAAACTTTTTTTTTTGGTCTTAGTCATTTTTCCGGCGTTTATCAGACTTTCAGACAGGGCAAATGTCAGTGAGCGTTCCGATTTCAGTTCCAGAGCGATTCGTCCAATGAGTCCTTGATATTTAGTCGTTTTCAGCCAATTTTCTGGATTTTTGAAAATTTCACTTTTTTGTGAAAATATCCACTAAATGAGGGAATAATATGTGTGAGGGTACCCCAGGAGAGTTTCAAATGTGTGTGGGTAGAATATATATAGCACGGGGGGAAAATTGAAAAAAGTTGAAAAATTTTGTTTTTTGGACTTAGTCATTTTTCCGGCGTTTATCAGACTTTCAGATAGGGCAAATGTCAGTGAGCATTCTGATTTCAGTTCCAGAGCTATTCGCACAATGAGTCCTTGATATTTAGTCGTTTTCAGCCAATATTTTGGATTTTTGAAAATTTCACTTTTTTATTAAAATATCCACTAAATGAGGGAATAATATGTGTGAGGGTACCCCAGGAGAGTTTCAAATGTGTGTGGGTAGAATATATATAGCACGGTTGGAAAATTGAAAAAAGTTGAAAAATTTTGTTTTTTGGACTTAGTCATTTTTCCGACGTTTATCGGACTTTCAGATAGGGCAAATGTCAGTGAGCGTTCCGATTTCAGTTCCAGAGCGATTCGCCCAATGAGTCCTTGATATTTAGTCGTTTTCAGCCAATATTTTGGATTTTTGAAAATTTCACTTTTTTGTGAAAATATCCACTAAATGAGGGAATAATATGTGTGAGGGTACCCCAGGAGAGTTCCAAATGTGTGTGGGTAGAATATATATTCCACGAGGGGAAAATTGAAAAAAGTTGAAAAACTTTTTTTTTTGGACTTAGTCATTTTTCCGACATTTATCAGACTTTCAGATAGGGCAAATGTCAGTGAGCATTCCGATTTCAGTTCCATAGCGATTCGCCCAATGAGTCCTTGATATTTAGTCGTTTTCAGCCAATATTTTGGATTTTTGAAAATTTCACTTTTTTGTGAAAATATCCACTAAATGAGGGAATAATATGTGTGAGGGTACCCCAGGAGAGTTCCAAATGTGTGTGGGTAGAATATATATCCCACGGGGGTAAAATTGAAAAAAGTTGAAAAACTTTTTTTTTTTGGACTTAGTCATTTTTCCGGCGTTTATCAGACTTTCAGATAGGGCAAATGTCAGTGAGCGTTCCGATTTCAGTTCCAGAGCGATTCGCCCAATGAGTCCTTGATATTTAGTCGTTTTCAGCCAATATTTTGGATTTTTGAAAATTTCACTTTTTTGTGAAAATATCCACTAAATGAGGGAATAATATGTGTGAGGGTACCCCAGGAGAGTTCCAAATGTGTGTGGGTAGAATATATATCCCACGGGGGGAAAATTGAAAAAAGTTGAAAAAATTTTTTTTTTGGATTTAGTCATTTTTCCGGCGTTTATCAGACTTTCAGATAGGGCAAATGTCAGTGAGCGTTCCGATTTCAGTTCCAGAGCGATTCGCCCAATGAGTCCTTGATATTTAGTCGTTTTCAGCCAATATTTTGGATTTTTGAAAATTTCACTTTTTTGTGAAAATATCCACTAAATGAGGGAATAATATGTGTGAGGGTACCCCAGGAGAGTTCCAAATGTGTGTGGGTAGAATATATATCCCACGGGGGTAAAATTGAAAAAAGTTGAAAAAAATTTTTTTTTGGACTTAGTCATTTTTCCGACGTTTATCAGACTTTCAGATAGGGCAAATGTCAGTGAGCATTCCGATTTCAGTTCCATAGCGATTCGCCCAATGAGTCCTTGATATTTAGTCGTTTTCAGCCAATATTTTGGATTTTTGAAAATTTCACTTTTTTGTGAAAATATCCACTAAATGAGGGAATAATATGTGTGAGGGTACCCCAGGAGAGTTCCAAATGTGTGTGGGTAGAATATATATCCCACGGGGGTAAAATTGAAAAAAGTTGAAAAACTTTTTTTTTTGGTCTTAGTCATTTTTCCGGCGTTTATCAGACTTTCAGACAGGGCAAATGTCAGTGAGCATTCCGATTTCAGTTCCAGAGCGATTCGCCCAATGATTCCTTGATATTTAGTCGTTTTCAGCCAATTTTCTGGATTTTTGAAAATTTCACTTTTTTGTGAAAATATCCACTAAATGAGGGAATAATATGTGTGAGGGTACCCCAGGGGAGTTTCAAATGTGTGTGGGTAGAATATATATAGCACGGGGGGGAAATTGAAAAAAGTTGAAAAACTTTTTTTTTTGGACTTAGTCATTTTTCCGGCGTTTATCAGACTTTCAGGTAGGGCAAATGTCAGTGAGCATTCCGATTTCAGTTCCAGAGCTATTCGCACAATGAGTCCTTGATATTTAGTCGTTTTCAGCCAATATTTTGGATTTTTGAAAATTTCACTTTTTTGTTAAAATATCCACTAAATGAGGGAATAATATGTGTGAGGGTACCCCAGGAGAGTTTCAAATGTGTGTGGGTAGAATATATATAGCACGGGGGGAAAATTGAAAAAAGTTGAAAAATTTAGTTTTTTGGACTTAGTCATTTTTCCGACGTTTATCGGACTTTCAGATAGGGCAAATGTCAGTGAGCGTTCCGATTTCAGTTCCAGAGCGATTCGCCCAATGAGTCCTTGATATTTAGTCGTTTTCAGCCAATATTTTGGATTTTTGAAAATTTCACTTTTTTGTGAAAATATCCACTAAATGAGGGAATAATATGTGTGAGGGTACCCCAGGAGAGTTCCAAATGTGTGTGGGTAGAATATATATTCCACGAGGGGAAAATTGAAAAAAGTTGAAAAACTTTTTTTTTTGGACTTAGTCATTTTTCCGACATTTATCAGACTTTCAGATAGGGCAAATGTCAGTGAGCATTCCGATTTCAGTTCCATAGCGATTCGCCCAATGAGTCCTTGATATTTAGTCGTTTTCAGCCAATATTTTGGATTTTTGAAAATTTCACTTTTTTGTGAAAATATCCACTAAATGAGGGAATAATATGTGTGAGGGTACCCCAGGAGAGTTCCAAATGTGTGTGGGTAGAATATATATTCCACGAGGGGAAAATTGAAAAAAGTTGAAAAACTTTTTTTTTTGGACTTAGTCATTTTTCCGACATTTATCAGACTTTCAGATAGGGCAAATGTCAGTGAGCATTCCGATTTCAGTTCCATAGCGATTCGCCCAATGAGTCCTTGATATTTAGTCGTTTTCAGCCAATATTTTGGATTTTTGAAAATTTCACTTTTTTGTGAAAATATCCACTAAATGAGGGAATAATATGTGTGAGGGTACCCCAGGAGAGTTCCAAATGTGTGTGGGTAGAATATATATCCCACGGGGGTAAAATTGAAAAAAGTTGAAAAACTTTTTTTTTTTGGACTTAGTCATTTTTCCGGCGTTTATCAGACTTTCAGATAGGGCAAATGTCAGTGAGCGTTCCGATTTCAGTTCCAGAGCGATTCGCCCAATGAGTCCTTGATATTTAGTCGTTTTCAGCCAATATTTTGGATTTTTGAAAATTTCACTTTTTTGTGAAAATATCCACTAAATGAGGGAATAATATGTGTGAGGGTACCCCAGGAGAGTTCCAAATGTGTGTGGGTAGAATATATATCCCACGGGGGGAAAATTGAAAAAAGTTGAAAAAATTTTTTTTTTGGATTTAGTCATTTTTCCGGCGTTTATCAGACTTTCAGATAGGGCAAATGTCAGTGAGCGTTCCGATTTCAGTTCCAGAGCGATTCGCCCAATGAGTCCTTGATATTTAGTCGTTTTCAGCCAATATTTTGGATTTTTGAAAATTTCACTTTTTTGTGAAAATATCCACTAAATGAGGGAATAATATGTGTGAGGGTACCCCAGGAGAGTTCCAAATGTGTGTGGGTAGAATATATATCCCACGGGGGTAAAATTGAAAAAAGTTGAAAAAAATTTTTTTTTGGACTTAGTCATTTTTCCGACGTTTATCAGACTTTCAGATAGGGCAAATGTCAGTGAGCATTCCGATTTCAGTTCCATAGCGATTCGCCCAATGAGTCCTTGATATTTAGTCGTTTTCAGCCAATATTTTGGATTTTTGAAAATTTCACTTTTTTGTGAAAATATCCACTAAATGAGGGAATAATATGTGTGAGGGTACCCCAGGAGAGTTCCAAATGTGTGTGGGTAGAATATATATCCCACGGGGGTAAAATTGAAAAAAGTTGAAAAACTTTTTTTTTTGGTCTTAGTCATTTTTCCGGCGTTTATCAGACTTTCAGACAGGGCAAATGTCAGTGAGCATTCCGATTTCAGTTCCAGAGCGATTCGCCCAATGATTCCTTGATATTTAGTCGTTTTCAGCCAATTTTCTGGATTTTTGAAAATTTCACTTTTTTGTGAAAATATCCACTAAATGAGGGAATAATATGTGTGAGGGTACCCCAGGGGAGTTTCAAATGTGTGTGGGTAGAATATATATAGCACGGGGGGGAAATTGAAAAAAGTTGAAAAACTTTTTTTTTTGGACTTAGTCATTTTTCCGGCGTTTATCAGACTTTCAGGTAGGGCAAATGTCAGTGAGCATTCCGATTTCAGTTCCAGAGCTATTCGCACAATGAGTCCTTGATATTTAGTCGTTTTCAGCCAATATTTTGGATTTTTGAAAATTTCACTTTTTTGTTAAAATATCCACTAAATGAGGGAATAATATGTGTGAGGGTACCCCAGGAGAGTTTCAAATGTGTGTGGGTAGAATATATATAGCACGGGGGGAAAATTGAAAAAAGTTGAAAAATTTAGTTTTTTGGACTTAGTCATTTTTCCGACGTTTATCGGACTTTCAGATAGGGCAAATGTCAGTGAGCGTTCCGATTTCAGTTCCAGAGCGATTCGCCCAATGAGTCCTTGATATTTAGTCGTTTTCAGCCAATATTTTGGATTTTTGAAAATTTCACTTTTTTGTGAAAATATCCACTAAATGAGGGAATAATATGTGTGAGGGTACCCCAGGAGAGTTCCAAATGTGTGTGGGTAGAATATATATTCCACGAGGGGAAAATTGAAAAAAGTTGAAAAACTTTTTTTTTTGGACTTAGTCATTTTTCCGACATTTATCAGACTTTCAGATAGGGCAAATGTCAGTGAGCATTCCGATTTCAGTTCCATAGCGATTCGCCCAATGAGTCCTTGATATTTAGTCGTTTTCAGCCAATATTTTGGATTTTTGAAAATTTCACTTTTTTGTGAAAATATCCACTAAATGAGGGAATAATATGTGTGAGGGTACCCCAGGAGAGTTCCAAATGTGTGTGGGTAGAATATATATCCCACGGGGGTAAAATTGAAAAAAGTTGAAAAACTTTTTTTTTTTGGACTTAGTCATTTTTCCGGCGTTTATCAGACTTTCAGATAGGGCAAATGTCAGTGAGCGTTCCGATTTCAGTTCCAGAGCGATTCGCCCAATGAGTCCTTGATATTTAGTCGTTTTCAGCCAATATTTTGGATTTTTGAAAATTTCACTTTTTTGTGAAAATATCCACTAAATGAGGGAATAATATGTGTGAGGGTACCCCAGGAGAGTTCCAAATGTGTGTGGGTAGAATATATATCCCACGGGGGGAAAATTGAAAAAAGTTGAAAAAATTTTTTTTTTGGATTTAGTCATTTTTCCGGCGTTTATCAGACTTTCAGATAGGGCAAATGTCAGTGAGCGTTCCGATTTCAGTTCCAGAGCGATTCGCCCAATGAGTCCTTGATATTTAGTCGTTTTCAGCCAATATTTTGGATTTTTGAAAATTTCACTTTTTTGTGAAAATATCCACTAAATGAGGGAATAATATGTGTGAGGGTACCCCAGGAGAGTTCCAAATGTGTGTGGGTAGAATATATATCCCACGGGGGTAAAATTGAAAAAAGTTGAAAAAAATTTTTTTTTGGACTTAGTCATTTTTCCGACGTTTATCAGACTTTCAGATAGGGCAAATGTCAGTGAGCATTCCGATTTCAGTTCCATAGCGATTCGCCCAATGAGTCCTTGATATTTAGTCGTTTTCAGCCAATATTTTGGATTTTTGAAAATTTCACTTTTTTGTGAAAATATCCACTAAATGAGGGAATAATATGTGTGAGGGTACCCCAGGAGAGTTCCAAATGTGTGTGGGTAGAATATATATCCCACGGGGGTAAAATTGAAAAAAGTTGAAAAACTTTTTTTTTTGGTCTTAGTCATTTTTCCGGCGTTTATCAGACTTTCAGACAGGGCAAATGTCAGTGAGCATTCCGATTTCAGTTCCAGAGCGATTCGCCCAATGATTCCTTGATATTTAGTCGTTTTCAGCCAATTTTCTGGATTTTTGAAAATTTCACTTTTTTGTGAAAATATCCACTAAATGAGGGAATAATATGTGTGAGGGTACCCCAGGGGAGTTTCAAATGTGTGTGGGTAGAATATATATAGCACGGGGGGGAAATTGAAAAAAGTTGAAAAACTTTTTTTTTTGGACTTAGTCATTTTTCCGGCGTTTATCAGACTTTCAGGTAGGGCAAATGTCAGTGAGCATTCCGATTTCAGTTCCAGAGCTATTCGCACAATGAGTCCTTGATATTTAGTCGTTTTCAGCCAATATTTTGGATTTTTGAAAATTTCACTTTTTTGTTAAAATATCCACTAAATGAGGGAATAATATGTGTGAGGGTACCCCAGGAGAGTTTCAAATGTGTGTGGGTAGAATATATATAGCACGGGGGGAAAATTGAAAAAAGTTGAAAAATTTAGTTTTTTGGACTTAGTCATTTTTCCGACGTTTATCAGACTTTCAGATAGGGCAAATGTCATTGAGCATTCCGATTTCAGTTCCAGAGCGATTCGCCCAATGAGTCCTTGATATTTAGTCATTTTCAGCCAATTTTCTGGATTTTTGAAAATTTCACTTTTTTGTGAAAATATCCACTAAATGAGGGAATAATATGTGTGAGGGTACCCCAGGAGAGTTCCAAATGTGTGTGGGTAGAATATATATCCCACGGGGGGAAAATTGAAAAAAGTTGAAAAAACTTTTTTTTTGGACTTAGTCATTTTTCCGGCGTTTATCAGACTTTCAGATAGGGCAAATGTCAGTGAGTGTTCCGATTTCAGTTCCAGAGCGATTCGCCCAATGAGTCCTTGATATTTAGTCGTTTTCAGCCAATATTTTGGATTTTTGAAAATTTCACTTTTTTGTGAAAATATCCACTAAATGAGGGAATAATATGTGTGAGGGTACCCCAGGAGCGTTCCAAATGTGTGTGGGTAGAATATATATCCCACGGGGGTAAAATTGAAAAAAGTTGAAAAAAATTTTTTTTTGGACTTAGTCATTTTTCCGACGTTAATCAGACTTTCAGATAGGGCAAATGTCAGTGAGCGTTCCGATTTCAGTTCCAGAGCGATTCGCCCAATGAGTCCTTGATATTTAGTCGTTTTC
Source organism: Phyllobates terribilis (assembly GCF_046119375.1). Lineage (NCBI taxonomy): Eukaryota > Metazoa > Chordata > Amphibia > Anura > Dendrobatidae > Phyllobates > Phyllobates terribilis. Next base: position 169,536,354 of record NW_027362772.1, read on the forward strand.
AGCCAATATTTTGGATTTTTGAAAATTTCACTTTTTTGTGAAAATATCCACTAAATGAGGGAATAATATGTGTGAGGGTACCCCAGGGGAGTTTCAAATGTGTGTGGGTAGAAGATATATAGCACGGGGGGGAAATTGAAAAAAGTTGAAAAACTTTTTTTTTTGGACTTAGTCATTTTTCCGGCGTTTATCAGACTTTCAGGTAGGGCAAATGTCAGTGAGCATTCCGATTTCAGTTCCAGAGCTATTCGCACAATGATTCCTTGATATTTAGTCGTTTTCAGCCAATATTTTGGATTTTTGAAAATTTCACTTTTTTGTTAAAATATCCACTAAATGAGGGAATAATATGTGTGAGGGTACCCCAGGAGAGTTTCAAATGTGTGTGGGTAGAATACATATAGCACGGGGGGAAAATTGAAAAAAGTTGAAAAATTTAGTTTTTTGGACTTAGTCATTTTTCCGACGTTTATCAGACTTTCAGATAGGGCAAATGTCATTGAGCATTCCGATTTCAGTTCCAGAGCGATTCGCCCAATGAGTCCTTGATATTTAGTCATTTTCAGCCAATTTTCTGGATTTTTGAAAATTTCACTTTTTTGTGAAAATATCCACTAAATGAGGGAATAATATGTGTGAGGGTACCCCAGGAGAGTTCCAAATGTGTGTGGGTAGAATATATATCCCACGGGGGTAAAATTGAAAAAAGTTGAAAAAAATTTTTTTTTGGACTTAGTCATTTTTCCGACGTTTATCAGACTTTCAGATAGGGCAAATGTCAGTGAGCATTCCGATTTCAGTTCCATAGCGATTCGCCCAATGAGTCCTTGATATTTAGTCGTTTTCAGCCAATATTTTGGATTTTTGAAAATTTCACTTTTTTGTGAAAATATCCACTAAATGAGGGAATAATATGTGTGAGGGTACCCCAGGAGAGTTCCAAATGTGTGTGGGTAGAATATATATCCCACGGGGGTAAAATTGAAAAAAGTTGAAAAACTTTTTTTTTTGGTCTTAGTCATTTTTCCGGCGTTTATCAGACTTTCAGACAGGGCAAATGTCAGTGAGCGTTCCGATTTCAGTTCCAGAGCGATTCGCCCAATGATTCCTTGATATTTAGTCGTTTTCAGCCAATTTTCTGGATTTTTGAAAATTTCACTTTTTTGTGAAAATATCCACTAAATGAGGGAATAATATGTGTGAGGGTACCCCAGGGGAGTTTCAAATGTGTGTGGGTAGAATATATATAGCACGGGGGGGAAATTGAAAAAAGTTGAAAAACTTTTTTTTTTGGACTTAGTCATTTTTCCGGCGTTTATCAGACTTTCAGGTAGGGCAAATGTCAGTGAGCATTCCGATTTCAGTTCCAGAGCTATTCGCACAATGAGTCCTTGATATTTAGTCGTTTTCAGCCAATATTTTGGATTTTTGAAAATTTCACTTTTTTGTTAAAATATCCACTAAATGAGGGAATAATATGTGTGAGGGTACCCCAGGAGAGTTTCAAATGTGTGTGGGTAGAATATATATCCCACGGGGGGAAAATTGAAAAAAGTTGAAAAAACTTTTTTTTTGGACTTAGTCATTTTTCCGGCGTTTATCAGACTTTCAGATAGGGCAAATGTCAGTGAGTGTTCCGATTTCAGTTCCAGAGCGATTCGCCCAATGAGTCCTTGATATTTAGTCGTTTTCAGCCAATATTTTGGATTTTTGAAAATTTCACTTTTTTGTGAAAATATCCACTAAATGAGGGAATAATATGTGTGAGGGTACCCCAGGAGAGTTCCAAATGTGTGTGGGTAGAATATATATCCCACGGGGGTAAAATTGAAAAAAGTTGAAAAAAATTTTTTTTTGGACTTAGTCATTTTTCCGACGTTAATCAGACTTTCAGATAGGGCAAATGTCAGTGAGCGTTCCGATTTCAGTTCCAGAGCGATTCGCCCAATGAGTCCTTGATATTTAGTCGTTTTCAGCCAATATTTTGGATTTTTGAAAATTTCACTTTTTTGTGAAAATATCCACTAAATGAGGGAATAATATGTGTGAGGGTACCCCAGGGGAGTTTCAAATGTGTGTGGGTAGAATATATATAGCACGGGGGGGAAATTGAAAAAAGTTGAAAAACTTTTTTTTTTGGACTTAGTCATTTTTCCGGCGTTTATCAGACTTTCAGGTAGGGCAAATGTCAGTGAGCATTCCGATTTCAGTTCCAGAGCTATTCGCACAATGAGTCCTTGATATTTAGTCGTTTTCAGCCAATATTTTGGATTTTTGAAAATTTCACTTTTTTGTTAAAATATCCACTAAATGAGGGAATAATATGTGTGAGGGTACCCCAGGAGAGTTTCAAATGTGTGTGGGTAGAATATATATAGCACGGGGGGAAAATTGAAAAAAGTTGAAAAATTTAGTTTTTTGGACTTAGTCATTTTTCCGACGTTTATCAGACTTTCAGATAGGGCAAATGTCATTGAGCATTCCGATTTCAGTTCCAGAGCGATTCGCAAAATGAGTCCTTGATATTTAGTCATTTTCAGCCAATTTTCTGGATTTTTGAAAATTTCACTTTTTTGTGAAAATATCCACTAAATGAGGGAATAATATGTGTGAGGGTACCCCAGGAGAGTTCCAAATGTGTGTGGGTAGAATATATATCCCACGGGGGGAAAATTGAAAAAAGTTGAAAAAACTTTTTTTTTGGACTTAGTCATTTTTCCGGCGTTTATCAGACTTTCAGATAGGGCAAATGTCAGTGAGTGTTCCGATTTCAGTTCCAGAGCGATTCGCCCAATGAGTCCTTGATATTTAGTCGTTTTCAGCCAATATTTTGGATTTTTGAAAATTTCACTTTTTTGTGAAAATATCCACTAAATGAGGGAATAATATGTGTGAGGGTACCCCAGGGGAGTTTCAAATGTGTGTGGGTAGAATATATATAGCACGGGGGGGAAATTGAAAAAAGTTGAAAAACTTTTTTTTTTGGACTTAGTCATTTTTCCGGCGTTTATCAGACTTTCAGGTAGGGCAAATGTCAGTGAGCATTCCGATTTCAGTTCCAGAGCTATTCGCACAATGAGTCCTTGATATTTAGTCGTTTTCAGCCAATATTTTGGATTTTTGAAAATTTCACTTTTTTGTTAAAATATCCACTAAATGAGGGAATAATATGTGTGAGGGTACCCCAGGAGAGTTTCAAATGTGTGTGGGTAGAATATATATAGCACGGGGGGAAAATTGAAAAAAGTTGAAAAATTTAGTTTTTTGGACTTAGTCATTTTTCCGACGTTTATCAGACTTTCAGATAGGGCAAATGTCATTGAGCATTCCGATTTCAGTTCCAGAGCGATTCGCAAAATGAGTCCTTGATATTTAGTCATTTTCAGCCAATTTTCTGGATTTTTGAAAATTTCACTTTTTTGTGAAAATATCCACTAAATGAGGGAATAATATGTGTGAGGGTACCCCAGGAGAGTTCCAAATGTGTGTGGGTAGAATATATATCCCACGGGGGGAAAATTGAAAAAAGTTGAAAAAACTTTTTTTTTGGACTTAGTCATTTTTCCGGCGTTTATCAGACTTTCAGATAGGGCAAATGTCAGTGAGTGTTCCGATTTCAGTTCCAGAGCGATTCGCCCAATGAGTCCTTGATATTTAGTCGTTTTCAGCCAATATTTTGGATTTTTGAAAATTTCACTTTTTTGTGAAAATATCCACTAAATGAGGGAATAATATGTGTGAGGGTACCCCAGGAGAGTTTCAAATGTGTGTGGGTAGAATATATATAGCACGGGGGGGAAATTGAAAAAAGTTGAAAAATTTTGTTTTTTGGACTGTCATTTTTCCGACGTTTATCAGACTTTCAGATAGGGCAAATGTCATTGAGCATTCCGATTTCAGTTCCAGAGCGATTCGCCCAATGAGTCCTTGATATTTAGTCATTTTCAGCCAATTTTCTGGATTTTTGAAAATTTCACTTTTTTGTGAAAATATCCACTAAATGAGGGAATAATATGTGTGAGGGTACCCCAGGAGAGTTCCAAATGTGTGTGGGTAGAATATATATCCCACGGGGGGAAAATTGAAAAAAGTTGAAAAAACTTTTTTTTTGGACTTAGTCATTTTTCCGGCGTTTATCAGACTTTCAGATAGGGCAAATGTCAGTGAGTGTTCCGATTTCAGTTCCAGAGCGATTCGCCCAATGAGTCCTTGATATTTAGTCGTTTTCAGCCAATATTTTGGATTTTTGAAAATTTCACTTTTTTGTGAAAATATCCACTAAATGAGGGAATAATATGTGTGAGGGTACCCCAGGAGAGTTTCAAATGTGTGTGGGTAGAATATATATAGCACGGGGGGGAAATTGAAAAAAGTTGAAAAATTTTGTTTTTTGGACTGTCATTTTTCCGACGTTTATCAGACTTTCAGATAGGGCAAATGTCATTGAGCATTCCGATTTCAGTTCCAGAGCGATTCGCCCAATGAGTCCTTGATATTTAGTCATTTTCAGCCAATTTTCTGGATTTTTGAAAATTTCACTTTTTTGTGAAAATATCCACTAAATGAGGGAATAATATGTGTGAGGGTACCCCAGGAGAGTTCCAAATGTGTGTAGGTAGAATATATATCCCACGTGGGGAAAATTGAAAAAAGTTGAAAAACTTTTTTTTTTGGACTTAGTCATTTTTCCGGCGTTTATCAGACTTTCAGATAGGGCAAATGTCAGTGAGCATTCCGATTTCAGTTCCAGAGCTATTCGCACAATGAGTCCTTGATATTTAGTCGTTTTCAGCCAATATTTTGGATTTTTGAAAATTTCACTTTTTTGTTAAAATATCCACTAAATGAGGGAATAATATGTGTGAGGGTACCCCAGGAGAGTTTCAAATGTGTGTGGGTAGAATATATATAGCACGGGGGGGAAATTGAAAAAAGTTGAAAAATTTTGTTTTTTGGACTTAGTCATTTTTCCAACGTTTATCAGACTTTCAGATAGGGCAAATATCATTGAGCATTCCGATTTCAGTTCCAGAGCGATTCGCCCAATGAGTCCTTGATATTTAGTCGTTTTCAGCCAATATTTTGGATTTTTGAAAATTTCACTTTTTTGTGAAAATATCCACTAAATGAGGGAATAATATGTGTGAGGGTACCCCAGGAGAGTTCCAAATGTGTGTGGGTAGAATATATATCCCACGGGGGTAAAATTGAAAAAAGTTGAAAAAAATTTTTTTTTGGACTTAGTCATTTTTCCGTTTATCAGACTTTCAGATAGGGCAAATGTCAGTGAGCATTCCGATTTCAGTTCCATAGCGATTCGCCCAATGAGTCCTTGATATTTAGTCGTTTTCAGCCAATATTTTGGATTTTTGAAAATTTCACTTTTTTGTGAAAATATCCACTAAATGAGGGAATAATATGTGTGAGGGTACCCCAGGAGAGTTCCAAATGTGTGTGGGTAGAATATATATCCCACGGGGGTAAAATTGAAAAAAGTTGAAAAAAATTTTTTTTTGGACTTAGTCATTTTTCCGTTTATCAGACTTTCAGATAGGGCAAATGTCAGTGAGCATTCCGATTTCAGTTCCATAGCGATTCGCCCAATGAGTCCTTGATATGTAGTCGTTTTCAGCCAATATTTTGGATTTTTGAAAATTTCACTTTTTTGTTAAAATATCCACTAAATGAGGGAATAATATGTGTGAGGGTACCCCAGGAGAGTTTCAAATGTGTGTGGGTAGAATATATATAGCACGGGGGGAAAATTGAAAAAAGTTGAAAAACTTTTTTTTTTTGGACTTAGTCATTTTTCCGGCGTTTATCAGACTTTCAGATAGGGCAAATGTCAGTGAGCGTTCCGATTTCAGTTCCAGAGCGATTCGCCCAATGAGTCCTTGATATTTAGTCGTTTTCAGCCAATATTTTGGATTTTTGAAAATTTCACTTTTTTGTGAAAATATCCACTAAATGAGGGAATAATATGTGTGAGGGTACCCCAGGAGAGTTCCAAATGTGTGTGGGTAGAATATATATCCCACGGGGGGAAAATTGAAAAAAGTTGAAAAAACTTTTTTTTTGGACTTAGTCATTTTTCCGGCGTTTATCAGACTTTCAGGTAGGGCAAATGTCAGTGAGCATTCCGATTTCAGTTCCAGAGCTATTCGCACAATGAGTCCTTGATATTTAGTCGTTTTCAGCCAATATTTTGGATTTTTGAAAATTTCACTTTTTTGTTAAAATATCCACTAAATGAGGGAATAATATGTGTGAGGGTACCCCAGGAGAGTTTCAAATGTGTGTGGGTAGAATATATATAGCACGGGGGGAAAATTGAAAAAAGTTGAAAAATTTAGTTTTTTGGACTTAGTCATTTTTCCGACGTTTATCAGACTTTCAGATAGGGCAAATGTCATTGAGCATTCCGATTTCAGTTCCAGAGCGATTCGCCCAATGAGTCCTTGATATTTAGTCATTTTCAGCCAATTTTCTGGATTTTTGAAAATTTCACTTTTTTGTGAAAATATCCACTAAATGAGGGAATAATATGTGTGAGGGTACCCCAGGAGAGTTCCAAATGTGTGTGGGTAGAATATATATCCCACGGGGGGAAAATTGAAAAAAGTTGAAAAAACTTTTTTTTTGGACTTAGTCATTTTTCCGGCGTTTATCAGACTTTCAGATAGGGCAAATGTCAGTGAGTGTTCCGATTTCAGTTCCAGAGCGATTCGCCCAATGAGTCCTTGATATTTAGTCGTTTTCAGCCAATATTTTGGATTTTTGAAAATTTCACTTTTTTGTGAAAATATCCACTAAATGAGGGAATAATATGTGTGAGGGTACCCCAGGAGAGTTCCAAATGTGTGTGGGTAGAATATATATCCCACGGGGGGAAAATTGAAAAAAGTTGAAAAAACTTTTTTTTTGGACTTAGTCATTTTTCCGACGTTTATCAGACTTTCAGATAGGGCAAATGTCAGTGAGCGTTCCGATTTCAGTTCCAGAGCGATTCGCCCAATGAGTCCTTGATATTTAGTCGTTTTCAGCCAATATTTTGGATTTTTGAAAATTTCACTTTTTTGTGAAAATATCCACTAAATGAGGGAATAATATGTGTGAGGGTACCCCAGGAGAGTTCCAAATGTGTGTGGGTAGAATATATATCCCACGGGGGGAAAATTGAAAAAAGTTGAAAAAACTTTTTTTTTGGACTTAGTCATTTTTCCGGCGTTTATCAGACTTTCAGATAGGGCAAATGTCAGTGAGTGTTCCGATTTCAGTTCCAGAGCGATTCGCCCAATGAGTCCTTGATATTTAGTCGTTTTCAGCCAATATTTTGGATTTTTGAAAATTTCACTTTTTTGTGAAAATATCCACTAAATGAGGGAATAATATGTGTGAGGGTACCCCAGGAGAGTTCCAAATGTGTGTGGGTAGAATATATATCCCACGGGGGTAAAATTGAAAAAAGTTGAAAAATTTAGTTTTTTGGACTTAGTCATTTTTCCAACGTTTATCAGACTTTCAGATAGGGCAAATGTCAGTGAGCATTCCGATTTCAGTTCCATAGCGATTCGCCCAATGAGTCCTTGATATTTAGTCGTTTTCAGCCAATATTTTGGATTTTTGAAAATTTCACTTTTTTGTGAAAATATCCACTAAATGAGGGAATAATATGTGTGAGGGTACCCCAGGAGAGTTCCAAATGTGTGTGGGTAGAATATATATCCCACGGGGGGAAAATTGAAAAAAGTTGAAAAAACTTTTTTTTTGGACTTAGTCATTTTTCCGACGTTTATCAGACTTTCAGATAGGGCAAATGTCAGTGAGCGTTCCGATTTCAGTTCCAGAGCGATTCGCCCAATGAGTCCTTGATATTTAGTCGTTTTCAGCCAATATTTTGGATTTTTGAAAATTTCACTTTTTTGTGAAAATATCCACTAAATGAGGGAATAATATGTGTGAGGGTACCCCAGGAGAGTTCCAAATGTGTGTGGGTAGAATATATATCCCACGGGGGTAAAATTGAAAAAAGTTGAAAAAAATTTTTTTTTGGACTTAGTCATTTTTCCGACGTTTATCAGACTTTCAGATAGGGCAAATGTCAGTGAGCATTCCGATTTCAGTTCCATAGCGATTCGCCCAATGAGTCCTTGATATTTAGTCGTTTTCAGCCAATATTTTGGATTTTTGAAAATTTCACTTTTTTGTGAAAATATCCACTAAATGAGGGAATAATATGTGTGAGGGTACCCCAGGAGAGTTCCAAATGTGTGTGGGTAGAATATATATCCCACGGGGGTAAAATTGAAAAAAGTTGAAAAACTTTTTTTTTTGGTCTTAGTCATTTTTCCGGCGTTTATCAGACTTTCAGACAGGGCAAATGTCAGTGAGCGTTCCGATTTCAGTTCCAGAGCGATTCGCCCAATGAGTCCTTGATATTTAGTCGTTTTCAGCCAATTTTCTGGATTTTTGAAAATTTCACTTTTTTGTGAAAATATCCACTAAATGAGGGAATAATATGTGTGAGGGTACCCCAGGGGAGTTTCAAATGTGTGTGGGTAGAATATATATAGCACGGGGGGGAAATTGAAAAAAGTTGAAAAACTTTTTTTTTTGGACTTAGTCATTTTTCCGGCGTTTATCAGACTTTCAGGTAGGGCAAATGTCAGTGAGCATTCCGATTTCAGTTCAAGAGCTATTCGCACAATGAGTCCTTGATATTTAGTCGTTTTCAGCCAATATTTTGGATTTTTGAAAATGTCACTTTTTTGTTAAAATATCCACTAAATGAGGGAATAATATGTGTGAGGGTACCCCAGGAGAGTTTCAACTGTGTGTGGGTAGAATATATATAGCACGGGGGGAAAATTGAAAAAAGTTGAAAAATTTAGTTTTTTGGACTTAGTCATTTTTCCGACGTTTATCAGACTTTCAGATAGGGCAAATGTCATTGAGCATTCCGATTTCAGTTCCAGAGCGATTCGCCCAATGAGTCCTTGATATTTAGTCATTTTCAGCCAATTTTCTGGATTTTTGAAAATTTCACTTTTTTGTGAAAATATCCACTAAATGAGGGAATAATATGTGTGAGGGTACCCCAGGAGAGTTCCAAATGTGTGTGGGTAGAATATATATCCCACGGGGGGAAAATTGAAAAAAGTTGAAAAAACTTTTTTTTTGGACTTAGTCATTTTTCCGGCGTTTATCAGACTTTCAGATAGGGCAAATGTCAGTGAGTGTTCCGATTTCAGTTCCAGAGCGATTCGCCCAATGAGTCCTTGATATTTAGTCGTTTTCAGCCAATATTTTGGATTTTTGAAAATTTCACTTTTTTGTGAAAATATCCACTAAATGAGGGAATAATATGTGTGAGGGTACCCCAGGAGAGTTCCAAATGTGTGTGGGTAGTATATATATCCCACGGGGGTAAAATTGAAAAAAGTTGAAAAAAATTTTTTTTTGGACTTAGTCATTTTTCCGACGTTAATCAGACTTTCAGATAGGGCAAATGTCAGTGAGCGTTCCGATTTCAGTTCCAGAGCGATTCGCCCAATGAGTCCTTGATATTTAGTCGTTTTCAGCCAATATTTTGGATTTTTGAAAATTTCACTTTTTTGTGAAAATATCCACTAAATGAGGGAATAATATGTGTGAGGGTACCCCAGGAGAGTTCCAAATGTGTGTAGGTAGAATATATATCCCACGTGGGGAAAATTGAAAAAAGTTGAAAAACTTTTTTTTTTGGACTTAGTCATTTTTCCGGCGTTTATCAGACTTTCAGATAGGGCAAATGTCAGTGAGCATTCCGATTTCAGTTCCAGAGCTATTCGCACAATGAGTCCTTGATATTTAGTCGTTTTCAGCCAATATTTTGGATTTTTGAAAATTTCACTTTTTTGTTAAAATATCCACTAAATGAGGGAATAATATGTGTGAGGGTACCCCAGGAGAGTTTCAAATGTGTGTGGGTAGAATATATATAGCACGGGGGGGAAATTGAAAAAAGTTGAAAAATTTTGTTTTTTGGACTTAGTCATTTTTCCAACGTTTATCAGACTTTCAGATAGGGCAAATATCATTGAGCATTCCAATTTCAGTTCCAGAGCGATTCGCCCAATGAGTCCTTGATATTTAGTCGTTTTCAGCCAATATTTTGGATTTTTGAAAATTTCACTTTTTTGTGAAAATATCCACTAAATGAGGGAATAATATGTGTGAGGGTACCCCAGGAGAGTTCCAAATGTGTGTGGGTAGAATATATATCCCACGGGGGTAAAATTGAAAAAAGTTGAAAAAAATTTTTTTTTGGACTTAGTCATTTTTCCAACGTTTATCAGACTTTCAGATAGGGCAAATATCATTGAGCATTCCGATTTCAGTTCCAGAGCGATTCGCCCAATGAGTCCTTGATATTTAGTCGTTTTCAGCCAATATTTTGGATTTTTGAAAATTTCACTTTTTTGTGAAAATATCCACTAAATGAGGGAATAATATGTGTGAGGGTACCCCAGGAGAGTTCCAAATGTGTGTGGGTAGAATATATATCCCACGGGGGTAAAATTGAAAAAAGTTGAAAAAAATTTTTTTTTGGACTTAGTCATTTTTCCGTTTATCAGACTTTCAGATAGGGCAAATGTCAGTGAGCATTCCGATTTCAGTTCCATAGCGATTCGCCCAATGAGTCCTTGATATTTAGTCGTTTTCAGCCAATATTTTGGATTTTTGAAAATTTCACTTTTTTGTGAAAATATCCACTAAATGAGGGAATAATATGTGTGAGGGTACCCCAGGAGAGTTCCAAATGTGTGTGGGTAGAATATATATCCCACGGGGGTAAAATTGAAAAAAGTTGAAAAAAATTTTTTTTTGGACTTAGTCATTTTTCCGTTTATCAGACTTTCAGATAGGGCAAATGTCAGTGAGCATTCCGATTTCAGTTCCATAGCGATTCGCCCAATGAGTCCTTGATATTTAGTCGTTTTCAGCCAATATTTTGGATTTTTGAAAATTTCACTTTTTTGTGAAAATATCCACTAAATGAGGGAATAATATGTGTGAGGGTACCCCAGGGGAGTTTCAAATGTGTGTGGGTAGAATATATATAGCACGGGGGGGAAATTGAAAAAAGTTGAAAAACTTTTTTTTTTGGACTTAGTCATTTTTCCGGCGCTTATCAGACTTTCTGGTAGGGCAAATGTCAGTGAGCATTCCGATTTCAGTTCAAGAGCTATTCGCACAATGAGTCCTTGATATTTAGTCGTTTTCAGCCAATATTTTGGATTTTTGAAAATGTCACTTTTTTGTTAAAATATCCACTAAATGAGGGAATAATATGTGTGAGGGTACCCCAGGAGAGTTTCAACTGTGTGTGGGTAGAATATATATAGCACGGGGGGAAAATTGAAAAAAGTTGAAAAATTTAGTTTTTTGGACTTAGTCATTTTTCCGACGTTTATCAGACTTTCAGATAGGGCAAATGTCATTGAGCATTCCGATTTCAGTTCCAGAGCGATTCGCCCAATGAGTCCTTGATATTTAGTCATTTTCAGCCAATTTTCTGGATTTTTGAAAATTTCACTTTTTTGTGAAAATATCCACTAAATGAGGGAATAATATGTGTGAGGGTACCCCAGGAGAGTTCCAAATGTGTGTGGGTAGAATATATATCCCACGGGGGGAAAATTGAAAAAAGTTGAAAAAACTTTTTTTTTGGACTTAGTCATTTTTCCGGCGTTTATCAGACTTTCAGATAGGGCAAATGTCAGTGAGTGTTCCGATTTCAGTTCCAGAGCGATTCGCCCAATGAGTCCTTGATATTTAGTCGTTTTCAGCCAATATTTTGGATTTTTGAAAATTTCACTTTTTTGTGAAAATATCCACTAAATGAGGGAATAATATGTGTGAGGGTACCCCAGGAGAGTTCCAAATGTGTGTGGGTAGTATATATATCCCACGGGGGTAAAATTGAAAAAAGTTGAAAAAAATTTTTTTTTGGACTTAGTCATTTTTCCGTTTATCAGACTTTCAGATAGGGCAAATGTCAGTGAGCATTCCGATTTCAGTTCCATAGCGATTCGCCCAATGAGTCCTTGATATGTAGTCGTTTTCAGCCAATATTTTGGATTTTTGAAAATTTCACTTTTTTGTGAAAATATCCACTAAATGAGGGAATAATATGTGTGAGGGTACCCCAGGAGAGTTCCAAATGTGTGTGGGTAGAATATATATCCCACGGGGGTAAAATTGAAAAAAGTTGAAAAACTTTTTTTTTTTGGACTTAGTCATTTTTCCGGCGTTTATCAGACTATCAGATAGGGCAAATGTCAGTGAGCGTTCCGATTTCAGTTCCAGAGCGATTCGCCCAATGAGTCCTTGATATTTAGTCGTTTTCAGCCAATATTTTGGATTTTTGAAAATTTCACTTTTTTGTGAAAATATCCACTAAATGAGGGAATAATATGTGTGAGGGTACCCCAGGAGAGTTCCAAATGTGTGTGGGTAGAATATATATCCCACGGGGGGAAAATTGAAAAAAGTTGAAAAAACTTTTTTTTTGGACTTAGTCATTTTTCCGACGTTTATCAGACTTTCAGATAGGGCAAATGTCAGTGAGCATTCCGATTTCAGTTCCATAGCGATTCGCCCAATGAGTCCTTGATATTTAGTCGTTTTCAGCCAATATTTTGGATTTTTGAAAATTTCACTTTTTTGTGAAAATATCCACTAAATGAGGGAATAATATGTGTGAGGGTACCCCAGGAGAGTTCCAAATGTGTGTGGGTAGAATATATATCCCACGGGGGTAAAATTGAAAAAAGTTGAAAAACTTTTTTTTTTGGTCTTAGTCATTTTTCCGGCGTTTATCAGACTTTCAGACAGGGCAAATGTCAGTGAGCGTTCCGATTTCAGTTCCAGAGCGATTCGCCCAATGAGTCCTTGATATTTAGTCGTTTTCAGCCAATTTTCTGGATTTTTGAAAATTTCACTTTTTTGTGAAAATATCCACTAAATGAGGGAATAATATGTGTGAGGGTACCCCAGGGGAGTTTCAAATGTGTGTGGGTAGAATATATATAGCACGGGGGGGAAATTGAAAAAAGTTGAAAAACTTTTTTTTTTGGACTTAGTCATTTTTCCGGCGTTTATCAGACTTTCAGGTAGGGCAAATGTCAGTGAGCATTCCGATTTCAGTTCAAGAGCTATTCGCACAATGAGTCCTTGATATTTAGTCGTTTTCAGCCAATATTTTGGATTTTTGAAAATGTCACTTTTTTGTTAAAATATCCACTAAATGAGGGAATAATATGTGTGAGGGTACCCCAGGAGAGTTTCAAATGTGTGTGGGTAGAATATATATAGCACGGGGGGAAAATTGAAAAAAGTTGAAAAATTTAGTTTTTTGGACTTAGTCATTTTTCCGACGTTTATCAGACTTTCAGATAGGGCAAATGTCATTGAGCATTCCGATTTCAGTTCCAGAGCGATTCGCCCAATGAGTCCTTGATATTTAGTCATTTTCAGCCAATTTTCTGGATTTTTGAAAATTTCACTTTTTTGTGAAAATATCCACTAAATGAGGGAATAATATGTGTGAGGGTACCCCAGGAGAGTTCCAAATGTGTGTGGGTAGAATATATATCCCACGGGGGGAAAATTGAAAAAAGTTGAAAAAACTTTTTTTTTGGACTTAGTCATTTTTCCGGCGTTTATCAGACTTTCAGATAGGGCAAATGTCAGTGAGTGTTCCGATTTCAGTTCCAGAGCGATTCGCCCAATGAGTCCTTGATATTTAGTCGTTTTCAGCCAATATTTTGGATTTTTGAAAATTTCACTTTTTTGTGAAAATATCCACTAAATGAGGGAATAATATGTGTGAGGGTACCCCAGGAGAGTTCCAAATGTGTGTGGGTAGAATATATATCCCACGGGGGTAAAATTGAAAAAAGTTGAAAAAAATTTTTTTTTGGACTTAGTCATTTTTCCAACGTTTATCAGACTTTCAGATAGGGCAAATATCATTGAGCATTCCGATTTCAGTTCCAGAGCGATTCGCCCAATGAGTCCTTGATATTTAGTCGTTTTCAGCCAATATTTTGGATTTTTTAAAATTTCACTTTTTTGTGAAAATATCCACTAAATGAGGGAATAATATGTGTGAGGGTACCCCAGGAGAGTTCCAAATGTGTGTGGGTAGAATATATATCCCACGGGGGTAAAATTGAAAAAAGTTGAAAAAAATTTTTTTTTGGACTTAGTCATTTTTCCGTTTATCAGACTTTCAGATAGGGCAAATGTCAGTGAGCATTCCGATTTCAGTTCCATAGCGATTCGCCCAATGAGTCCTTGATATGTAGTCGTTTTCAGCCAATATTTTGGATTTTTGAAAATTTCAATTTTTTGTGAAAATATCCACTAAATGAGGGAATAATATGTGTGAGGGTACCCCAGGAGAGTTCCAAATGTGTGTGGGTAGAATATATATCCCACGGGGGTAAAATTGAAAAAAGTTGAAAAACTTTTTTTTTTTGGACTTAGTCATTTTTCCGGCGTTTATCAGACTTTCAGATAGGGCAAATGTCAGTGAGCGTTCCGATTTCAGTTCCAGAGCGATTCGCCCAATGAGTCCTTGATATTTAGTCGTTTTCAGCCAATATTTTGGATTTTTGAAAATTTCACTTTTTTGTGAAAATATCCACTAAATGAGGGAATAATATGTGTGAGGGTACCCCAGGAGAGTTCCAAATGTGTGTGGGTAGAATATATATCCCACGGGGGGAAACATGAAAAAAGTTGAAAAAACTATTTTTTTGGACTTAGTCATTTTTCCAACGTTTATCAGACTTTCAGATAGGGCAAATGTCAGTGAGCGTTCCGATTTCAGTTCCAGAGCGATTCGCCCAATGAGTCCTTGATATTTAGTCGTTTTCAGCCAATATTTTGGATTTTTGAAAATTTCACTTTTTTGTGAAAATATCCACTAAATGAGGGAATAATATGTGTGAGGGTACCCCAGGAGAGTTCCAAATGTGTGTGCGTAGAATATATATCCCACGGGGGTAAAATTGAAAAAAGTTGAAAAACTTTTTTTTTTGGTCTTAGTCATTTTTCCGGCGTTTATCATACTTTCAGACAGGGCAAATGTCAGTGAGCGTTCCGATTTCAGTTCCAGAGCGATTCGCCCAATGAGTCCTTGATATTTAGTCGTTTTCAGCCAATTTTCTGGATTTTTGAAAATTTCACTTTTTTGTGAAAATATCCACTAAATGAGGGAATAATATGTGTGAGGGTACCCCAGGGGAGTTTCAAATGTGTGTGGGTAGAATATATATAGCACGGGGGGGAAATTGAAAAAAGTTGAAAAACTTTTTTTTTTGGACTTAGTCATTTTTCCGGCGTTTATCAGACTTTCAGGTAGGGCAAATGTCAGTGAGCATTCCGATTTCAGTTCAAGAGCTATTCGCACAATGAGTCCTTGATATTTAGTCGTTTTCAGCCAATATTTTGGATTTTTGAAAATTTCACTTTTTTGTTAAAATATCCACTAAATGAGGGAATAATATGTGTGAGGGTACCCCAGGAGAGTTTCAAATGTGTGTGGGTAGAATATATATAGCACGGGGGGAAAATTGAAAAAAGTTGAAAAATTTAGTTTTTTGGACTTAGTCATTTTTCCGACGTTTATCAGACTTTCAGATAGGGCAAAAGTCATTGAGCATTCCGATTTCAGTTCCAGAGCGATTCGCCCAATGAGTCCTTGATATTTAGTCATTTTCAGCCAATTTTCTGGATTTTTGAAAATTTCACTTTTTTGTGAAAATATCCACTAAATGAGGGAATAATATGTGTGAGGGTACCCCAGGAGAGTTCCAAATGTGTGTGGGTAGAATATATATCCCACGGGGGGAAAATTGAAAAAAGTTGAAAAAACTTTTTTTTTGGACTTAGTCATTTTTCCGGCGTTTATCAGACTTTCAGATAGGGCAAATGTCAGTGAGTGTTCCGATTTCAGTTCCAGAGCGATTCGCCCAATGAGTCCTTGATATTTAGTCGTTTTCAGCCAATATTTTGGATTTTTGAAAATTTCACTTTTTTGTGAAAATATCCACTAAATGAGGGAATAATATGTGTGAGGGTACCCCAGGAGAGTTCCAAATGTGTGTGGGTAGTATATATATCCCACGGGGGTAAAATTGAAAAAAGTTGAAAAAAAATTTTTTTTGGACTTAGTCATTTTTCCGACGTTAATCAGACTTTCAGATAGGGCAAATGTCAGTGAGCGTTCCGATTTCAGTTCCAGAGCGATTCGCCCAATGAGTCCTTGATATTTAGTCGTTTTCAGCCAATATTTTGGATTTTTGAAAATTTCACTTTTTTGTGAAAATATCCACTAAATGAGGGAATAATATGTGTGAGGGTACCCCAGGAGAGTTCCAAATGTGTGTAGGTAGAATATATATCCCACGTGGGGAAAATTGAAAAAAGTTGAAAAACTTTTTTTTTTGGACTTAGTCATTTTTCCGGCGTTTATCAGACTTTCAGATAGGGCAAATGTCAGTGAGCATTCCGATTTCAGTTCCAGAGCTATTCGCACAATGAGTCCTTGATATTTAGTCGTTTTCAGCCAATATTTTGGATTTTTGAAAATTTCACTTTTTTGTTAAAATATCCACTAAATGAGGGAATAATATGTGTGAGGGTACCCCAGGAGAGTTTCAAATGTGTGTGGGTAGAATATATATCCCACGGGGGTAAAATTGAAAAAAGTTGAAAAAAATTTTTTTTTGGACTTAGTCATTTTTCCGTTTATCAGACTTTCAGATAGGGCAAATGTCAGTGAGCATTCCGATTTCAGTTCCATAGCGATTCGCCCAATGAGTCCTTGATATTTAGTCGTTTTCAGCCAATATTTTGGATTTTTGAAAATTTCACTTTTTTGTGAAAATATCCACTAAATGAGGGAATAATATGTGTGAGGGTACCCCAGGAGAGTTCCAAATGTGTGTGGGTATAATATATATCCCACGGGGGTAAAATTGAAAAAAGTTGAAAAAAATTTTTTTTTGGACTTAGTCATTTTTCCGTTTATCAGACTTTCAGATAGGGCAAATGTCAGTGAGCATTCCGATTTCAGTTCCATAGCGATTCGCCCAATGACTCCTTGATATTTAGTCGTTTTCAGCCAATATTTTGGATTTTTGAAAATTTCACTTTTTTGTGAAAATATCCACTAAATGAGGGAATAATATGTGTGAGGGTACCCCAGGAGAGTTCCAAATGTGTGTGGGTAGAATATATATCCCACGGGGGTAAAATTGAAAAAAGTTGAAAAACTTTTTTTTTTTGGACTTAGTCATTTTTCCGGCGTTTATCAGACTTTCAGATAGGGCAAATGTCAGTGAGCGTTCCGATTTCAGTTCCAGAGCGATTCGCCCAATGAGTCCTTGATATTTAGTCATTTTCAGCCAATTTTCTGGATTTTTGAAAATTTCACTTTTTTGTGAAAATATCCACTAAATGAGGGAATAATATGTGTGAGGGTACCCCAGGAGAGTTCCAAATGTGTGTGGGTAGAATATATATCCCACGGGGGGAAAATTGAAAAAAGTTGAAAAAACTTTTTTTTTGGACTTAGTCATTTTTCCGGCGTTTATCAGACTTTCAGATAGGGCAAATGTCAGTGAGCATTCCGATTTCAGTTCCATAGCGATTCGCCCAATGAGTCCTTGATATTTAGTCGTTTTCAGCCAATATTTTGGATTTTTGAAAATTTCACTTTTTTGTGAAAATATCCACTAAATGAGGGAATAATATGTGTGAGGGTACCCCAGGAGAGTTCCAAATGTGTGTGGGTATAATATATATCCCACGGGGGTAAAATTGAAAAAAGTTGAAAAAAATTTTTTTTTGGACTTAGTCATTTTTCCGTTTATCAGACTTTCAGATAGGGCAAATGTCAGTGAGCATTCCGATTTCAGTTCCATAGCGATTCGCCCAATGACTCCTTGATATTTAGTCGTTTTCAGCCAATATTTTGGATTTTTGAAAATTTCACTTTTTTGTGAAAATATCCACTAAATGAGGGAATAATATGTGTGAGGGTACCCCAGGAGAGTTCCAAATGTGTGTGGGTAGAATATATATCCCACGGGGGTAAAATTGAAAAAAGTTGAAAAACGTTTTTTTTTTGGACTTAGTCATTTTTCCGGCGTTTATCAGACTTTCAGATAGGGCAAATGTCAGTGAGCGTTCCGATTTCAGTTCCAGAGCGATTCGCCCAATGAGTCCTTGATATTTAGTCATTTTCAGCCAATTTTCTGGATTTTTGAAAATTTCACTTTTTTGTGAAAATATCCACTAAATGAGGGAATAATATGTGTGAGGGTACCCCAGGAGAGTTCCAAATGTGTGTGGGTAGAATATATATCCCACGGGGGGAAAATTGAAAAAAGTTGAAAAAACTTTTTTTTTGGACTTAGTCATTTTTCCGGCGTTTATCAGACTTTCAGATAGGGCAAATGTCAGTGAGCATTCCGATTTCAGTTCCATAGCGATTCGCCCAATGAGTCCTTGATATTTAGTCGTTTTCAGCCAATATTTTGGATTTTTGAAAATTTCACTTTTTTGTGAAAATATCCACTAAATGAGGGAATAATATGTGTGAGGGTACCCCAGGAGAGTTCCAAATGTGTGTGGGTATAATATATATCCCACGGGGGTAAAATTGAAAAAAGTTGAAAAAAATTTTTTTTTGGACTTAGTCATTTTTCCGTTTATCAGACTTTCAGATAGGGCAAATGTCAGTGAGCATTCCGATTTCAGTTCCATAGCGATTCGCCCAATGACTCCTTGATATTTAGTCGTTTTCAGCCAATATTTTGGATTTTTGAAAATTTCACTTTTTTGTGAAAATATCCACTAAATGAGGGAATAATATGTGTGAGGGTACCCCAGGAGAGTTCCAAATGTGTGTGGGTAGAATATATATCCCACGGGGGTAAAATTGAAAAAAGTTGAAAAACTTTTTTTTTTTGGACTTAGTCATTTTTCCGGCGTTTATCAGACTTTCAGATAGGGCAAATGTCAGTGAGCGTTCCGATTTCAGTTCCAGAGCGATTCGCCCAATGAGTCCTTGATATTTAGTCATTTTCAGCCAATTTTCTGGATTTTTGAAAATTTCACTTTTTTGTGAAAATATCCACTAAATGAGGGAATAATATGTGTGAGGGTACCCCAGGAGAGTTCCAAATGTGTGTGGGTAGAATATATATCCCACGGGGGGAAAATTGAAAAAAGTTGAAAAAACTTTTTTTTTGGACTTAGTCATTTTTCCGGCGTTTATCAGACTTTCAGATAGGGCAAATGTCAGTGAGTGTTCCGATTTCAGTTCCAGAGCGATTCGCCCAATGAGTCCTTGATATTTAGTCGTTTTCAGCCAATATTTTGGATTTTTGAAAATTTCACTTTTTTGTGAAAATATCCACTAAATGAGGGAATAATATGTGTGAGGGTACCCCAGGAGAGTTCCAAATGTGTGTGGGTAGTATATATATCCCACGGGGGTAAAATTGAAAAAAGTTGAAAAAAATTTTTTTTTGGACTTAGTCATTTTTCCGACGTTAATCAGACTTTCAGATAGGGCAAATGTCATTGAGCATTCCGATTTCAGTTCCAGAGCGATTCGCCCAATGAGTTCTTGATATTTAGTCGTTTTCAGCCAATATTTTGGATTTTTGAAAATTTCACTTTTTTGTGAAAATATCCACTAAATGAGGGAATAATATGTGTGAGGGAACCCCAGGAGAGTTCCAAATGTGTGTGGGTAGAATATATATCCCACGGGGGTAAAATTGAAAAAAGTTGAAAAAAATTTTTTTTTGGACCTAGTCATTTTTCCGGCGTTAATCAGACTTTCAGATAGGGGAAATGTCAGTGAGCGTTCCAATTTCAGTTCCAGAGCGATTCGCCCAATGAGTCCTTGATATTTAGTCGTTTTCAGCCAATTTTCTGGATTTTTGAAAATTTCACTTTTTTGTGAAAATATCCACTAAATGAGGGAATAATATGTGTGAGGGTACCCCAGGAGAGTTCCAAATGTGTGTGGGTAGAATATATATCTCACGGGGGTAAAATTGAAAAAAGTTGAAAAAACTTTTTTTTTTGGACTTAGTCATTTTTCCAACGTTTATCAGTCTTTCAGATATTGGAAAAGTCTGTGAGCATTCCGATTTCAGTTCCAGAGCGATTCGCCCAATGAGTTCTTGATATTTAGTCGTTTTCAGCCAATATTTTGGATTTTTGAAAATTTCACTTTTTTGTGAAAATATCCACTAAATGAGGGAATAATATGTGTGAGGGTACCCCAGGAGAGTTCCAAATGTGTGTGGGTAGTATATATATCCCACGGGGGTAAAATTGAAAAAAGTTGAAAAAAATTTTTTTTTGGACTTAGTCATTTTTCCGACATTAATCAGACTTTCAGATAGGGCAAATGTCATTGAGCATTCCGATTTCAGTTCCAGAGCGATTCGCCCAATGAGTTCTTGATATTTAGTCGTTTTCAGCCAATATTTTGGATTTTTGAAAATTTCACTTTTTTGTGAAAATATCCACTAAATGAGGGAATAATATGTGTGAGGGAACCCCAGGAGAGTTCCAAATGTGTGTGGGTAGAATATATATCCCACGGGGGTAAAATTGAAAAAAGTTGAAAAAAATTTTTTTTTGGACCTAGTCATTTTTCCGGCGTTAATCAGACTTTCAGATAGGGGAAATGTCAGTGAGCGTTCCAATTTCAGTTCCAGAGCGATTCGCCCAATGAGTCCTTGATATTTAGTCGTTTTCAGCCAATTTTCTGGATTTTTGAAAATTTCACTTTTTTGTGAAAATATCCACTAAATGAGGGAATAATATGTGTGAGGGTACCCCAGGAGAGTTCCAAATGTGTGTGGGTAGAATATATATCTCACGGGGGTAAAATTGAAAAAAGTTGAAAAAACTTTTTTTTTTGGACTTAGTCATTTTTCCAACGTTTATCAGTCTTTCAGATATTGGAAAAGTCTGTGAGCATTCCGATTTCAGTTCCAGAGCGATTCGCCCAATGAGTTCTTGATATTTAGTCGTTTTCAGCCAATATTTTGGATTTTTGAAAATTTCACTTTTTTGTGAAAATATCCACTAAATGAGGGAATAATATGTGTGAGGGTACCCCAGGAGAGTTCCAAATGTGTGTGGGTAGTATATATATCCCACGGGGGTAAAATTGAAAAAAGTTGAAAAAAAATTTTTTTTGGACTTAGTCATTTTTCCGACGTTAATCAGACTTTCAGATAGGGCAAATGTCAGTGAGCGTTCCGATTTCAGTTCCAGAGCGATTCGCCCAATGAGTCCTTGATATTTAGTCGTTTTCAGCCAATATTTTGGATTTTTGAAAATTTCACTTTTTTGTGAAAATATCCACTAAATGAGGGAATAATATGTGTGAGGGTACCCCAGGAGAGTTCCAAATGTGTGTAGGTAGAATATATATCCCACGTGGGGAAAATTGAAAAAAGTTGAAAAACTTTTTTTTTTGGACTTAGTCATTTTTCCGGCGTTTATCAGACTTTCAGATAGGGCAAATGTCAGTGAGCATTCCGATTTCAGTTCCAGAGCTATTCGCACAATGAGTCCTTGATATTTAGTCGTTTTCAGCCAATATTTTGGATTTTTGAAAATTTCACTTTTTTGTTAAAATATCCACTAAATGAGGGAATAATATGTGTGAGGGTACCCCAGGAGAGTTTCAAATGTGTGTGGGTAGAATATATATCCCACGGGGGTAAAATTGAAAAAAGTTGAAAAAAATTTTTTTTTGGACTTAGTCATTTTTCCGTTTATCAGACTTTCAGATAGGGCAAATGTCAGTGAGCATTCCGATTTCAGTTCCATAGCGATTCGCCCAATGAGTCCTTGATATTTAGTC
Organism: Phyllobates terribilis; assembly: GCF_046119375.1. Classification (NCBI taxonomy): domain Eukaryota; kingdom Metazoa; phylum Chordata; class Amphibia; order Anura; family Dendrobatidae; genus Phyllobates; species Phyllobates terribilis. The sequence continues at coordinate 169,558,315 of NW_027362772.1, forward strand.
GTTTTCAGCCAATATTTTGGATTTTTGAAAATTTCACTTTTTTGTGAAAATATCCACTAAATGAGGGAATAATATGTGTGAGGGTACCCCAGGAGAGTTCCAAATGTGTGTGGGTATAATATATATCCCACGGGGGTAAAATTGAAAAAAGTTGAAAAAAATTTTTTTTTGGACTTAGTCATTTTTCCGTTTATCAGACTTTCAGATAGGGCAAATGTCAGTGAGCATTCCGATTTCAGTTCCATAGCGATTCGCCCAATGACTCCTTGATATTTAGTCGTTTTCAGCCAATATTTTGGATTTTTGAAAATTTCACTTTTTTGTGAAAATATCCACTAAATGAGGGAATAATATGTGTGAGGGTACCCCAGGAGAGTTCCAAATGTGTGTGGGTAGAATATATATCCCACGGGGGTAAAATTGAAAAAAGTTGAAAAACTTTTTTTTTTTGGACTTAGTCATTTTTCCGGCGTTTATCAGACTTTCAGATAGGGCAAATGTCAGTGAGCGTTCCGATTTCAGTTCCAGAGCGATTCGCCCAATGAGTCCTTGATATTTAGTCATTTTCAGCCAATTTTCTGGATTTTTGAAAATTTCACTTTTTTGTGAAAATATCCACTAAATGAGGGAATAATATGTGTGAGGGTACCCCAGGAGAGTTCCAAATGTGTGTGGGTAGAATATATATCCCACGGGGGGAAAATTGAAAAAAGTTGAAAAAACTTTTTTTTTGGACTTAGTCATTTTTCCGGCGTTTATCAGACTTTCAGATAGGGCAAATGTCAGTGAGTGTTCCGATTTCAGTTCCAGAGCGATTCGCCCAATGAGTCCTTGATATTTAGTCGTTTTCAGCCAATATTTTGGATTTTTGAAAATTTCACTTTTTTGTGAAAATATCCACTAAATGAGGGAATAATATGTGTGAGGGTACCCCAGGAGAGTTCCAAATGTGTGTGGGTAGTATATATATCCCACGGGGGTAAAATTGAAAAAAGTTGAAAAAAATTTTTTTTTGGACTTAGTCATTTTTCCGACGTTAATCAGACTTTCAGATAGGGCAAATGTCATTGAGCATTCCGATTTCAGTTCCAGAGCGATTCGCCCAATGAGTTCTTGATATTTAGTCGTTTTCAGCCAATATTTTGGATTTTTGAAAATTTCACTTTTTTGTGAAAATATCCACTAAATGAGGGAATAATATGTGTGAGGGAACCCCAGGAGAGTTCCAAATGTGTGTGGGTAGAATATATATCCCACGGGGGTAAAATTGAAAAAAGTTGAAAAAAATTTTTTTTTGGACCTAGTCATTTTTCCGGCGTTAATCAGACTTTCAGATAGGGGAAATGTCAGTGAGCGTTCCAATTTCAGTTCCAGAGCGATTCGCCCAATGAGTCCTTGATATTTAGTCGTTTTCAGCCAATTTTCTGGATTTTTGAAAATTTCACTTTTTTGTGAAAATATCCACTAAATGAGGGAATAATATGTGTGAGGGTACCCCAGGAGAGTTCCAAATGTGTGTGGGTAGAATATATATCTCACGGGGGTAAAATTGAAAAAAGTTGAAAAAACTTTTTTTTTTGGACTTAGTCATTTTTCCAACGTTTATCAGTCTTTCAGATATTGGAAAAGTCTGTGAGCATTCCGATTTCAGTTCCAGAGCGATTCGCCCAATGAGTTCTTGATATTTAGTCGTTTTCAGCCAATATTTTGGATTTTTGAAAATTTCACTTTTTTGTGAAAATATCCACTAAATGAGGGAATAATATGTGTGAGGGTACCCCAGGAGAGTTCCAAATGTGTGTGGGTAGTATATATATCCCACGGGGGTAAAATTGAAAAAAGTTGAAAAAAATTTTTTTTTGGACTTAGTCATTTTTCCGACGTTAATCAGACTTTCAGATAGGGCAAATGTCATTGAGCATTCCGATTTCAGTTCCAGAGCGATTCGCCCAATGAGTTCTTGATATTTAGTCGTTTTCAGCCAATATTTTGGATTTTTGAAAATTTCACTTTTTTGTGAAAATATCCACTAAATGAGGGAATAATATGTGTGAGGGAACCCCAGGAGAGTTCCAAATGTGTGTGGGTAGAATATATATCCCACGGGGGTAAAATTGAAAAAAGTTGAAAAAAATTTTTTTTTGGACTTAGTCATTTTTCCGTTTATCAGACTTTCAGATAGGGCAAATGTCAGTGAGCATTCCGATTTCAGTTCCATAGCGATTCGCCCAATGAGTCCTTGATATTTAGTCGTTTTCAGCCAATATTTTGGATTTTTGAAAATTTCACTTTTTTGTGAAAATATCCACTAAATGAGGGAATAATATGTGTGAGGGTACCCCAGGAGAGTTCCAAATGTGTGTGGGTATAATATATATCCCACGGGGGTAAAATTGAAAAAAGTTGAAAAAAATTTTTTTTTGGACTTAGTCATTTTTCCGTTTATCAGACTTTCAGATAGGGCAAATGTCAGTGAGCATTCCGATTTCAGTTCCATAGCGATTCGCCCAATGACTCCTTGATATTTAGTCGTTTTCAGCCAATATTTTGGATTTTTGAAAATTTCACTTTTTTGTGAAAATATCCACTAAATGAGGGAATAATATGTGTGAGGGTACCCCAGGAGAGTTCCAAATGTGTGTGGGTAGAATATATATCCCACGGGGGTAAAATTGAAAAAAGTTGAAAAACTTTTTTTTTTTGGACTTAGTCATTTTTCCGGCGTTTATCAGACTTTCAGATAGGGCAAATGTCAGTGAGCGTTCCGATTTCAGTTCCAGAGCGATTCGCCCAATGAGTCCTTGATATTTAGTCATTTTCAGCCAATTTTCTGGATTTTTGAAAATTTCACTTTTTTGTGAAAATATCCACTAAATGAGGGAATAATATGTGTGAGGGTACCCCAGGAGAGTTCCAAATGTGTGTGGGTAGAATATATATCCCACGGGGGGAAAATTGAAAAAAGTTGAAAAAACTTTTTTTTTGGACTTAGTCATTTTTCCGGCGTTTATCAGACTTTCAGATAGGGCAAATGTCAGTGAGTGTTCCGATTTCAGTTCCAGAGCGATTCGCCCAATGAGTCCTTGATATTTAGTCGTTTTCAGCCAATATTTTGGATTTTTGAAAATTTCACTTTTTTGTGAAAATATCCACTAAATGAGGGAATAATATGTGTGAGGGTACCCCAGGAGAGTTCCAAATGTGTGTGGGTAGTATATATATCCCACGGGGGTAAAATTGAAAAAAGTTGAAAAAAATTTTTTTTTGGACTTAGTCATTTTTCCGACGTTAATCAGACTTTCAGATAGGGCAAATGTCATTGAGCATTCCGATTTCAGTTCCAGAGCGATTCGCCCAATGAGTTCTTGATATTTAGTCGTTTTCAGCCAATATTTTGGATTTTTGAAAATTTCACTTTTTTGTGAAAATATCCACTAAATGAGGGAATAATATGTGTGAGGGAACCCCAGGAGAGTTCCAAATGTGTGTGGGTAGAATATATATCCCACGGGGGTAAAATTGAAAAAAGTTGAAAAAAATTTTTTTTTGGACCTAGTCATTTTTCCGGCGTTAATCAGACTTTCAGATAGGGGAAATGTCAGTGAGCGTTCCAATTTCAGTTCCAGAGCGATTCGCCCAATGAGTCCTTGATATTTAGTCGTTTTCAGCCAATTTTCTGGATTTTTGAAAATTTCACTTTTTTGTGAAAATATCCACTAAATGAGGGAATAATATGTGTGAGGGTACCCCAGGAGAGTTCCAAATGTGTGTGGGTAGAATATATATCTCACGGGGGTAAAATTGAAAAAAGTTGAAAAAACTTTTTTTTTTGGACTTAGTCATTTTTCCAACGTTTATCAGTCTTTCAGATATTGGAAAAGTCTGTGAGCATTCCGATTTCAGTTCCAGAGCGATTCGCCCAATGAGTTCTTGATATTTAGTCGTTTTCAGCCAATATTTTGGATTTTTGAAAATTTCACTTTTTTGTGAAAATATCCACTAAATGAGGGAATAATATGTGTGAGGGTACCCCAGGAGAGTTCCAAATGTGTGTGGGTAGTATATATATCCCACGGGGGTAAAATTGAAAAAAGTTGAAAAAAATTTTTTTTTGGACTTAGTCATTTTTCCGACGTTAATCAGACTTTCAGATAGGGCAAATGTCATTGAGCATTCCGATTTCAGTTCCAGAGCGATTCGCCCAATGAGTTCTTGATATTTAGTCGTTTTCAGCCAATATTTTGGATTTTTGAAAATTTCACTTTTTTGTGAAAATATCCACTAAATGAGGGAATAATATGTGTGAGGGAACCCCAGGAGAGTTCCAAATGTGTGTGGGTAGAATATATATCCCACGGGGGTAAAATTGAAAAAAGTTGAAAAAAATTTTTTTTTGGACCTAGTCATTTTTCCGGCGTTAATCAGACTTTCAGATAGGGGAAATGTCAGTGAGCGTTCCAATTTCAGTTCCAGAGCGATTCGCCCAATGAGTCCTTGATATTTAGTCGTTTTCAGCCAATTTTCTGGATTTTTGAAAATTTCACTTTTTTGTGAAAATATCCACTAAATGAGGGAATAATATGTGTGAGGGTACCCCAGGAGAGTTCCAAATGTGTGTGGGTAGAATATATATCTCACGGGGGTAAAATTGAAAAAAGTTGAAAAAACTTTTTTTTTTGGACTTAGTCATTTTTCCAACGTTTATCAGTCTTTCAGATATTGGAAAAGTCTGTGAGCATTCCGATTTCAGTTCCAGAGCGATTCGCCCAATGAGTTCTTGATATTTAGTCGTTTTCAGCCAATATTTTGGATTTTTGAAAATTTCACTTTTTTGTGAAAATATCCACTAAATGAGGGAATAATATGTGTGAGGGTACCCCAGGAGAGTTCCAAATGTGTGTGGGTAGTATATATATCCCACGGGGGTAAAATTGAAAAAAGTTGAAAAAAAATTTTTTTTGGACTTAGTCATTTTTCCGACGTTAATCAGACTTTCAGATAGGGCAAATGTCAGTGAGCGTTCCGATTTCAGTTCCAGAGCGATTCGCCCAATGAGTCCTTGATATTTAGTCGTTTTCAGCCAATATTTTGGATTTTTGAAAATTTCACTTTTTTGTGAAAATATCCACTAAATGAGGGAATAATATGTGTGAGGGTACCCCAGGAGAGTTCCAAATGTGTGTAGGTAGAATATATATCCCACGTGGGGAAAATTGAAAAAAGTTGAAAAACTTTTTTTTTTGGACTTAGTCATTTTTCCGGCGTTTATCAGACTTTCAGATAGGGCAAATGTCAGTGAGCATTCCGATTTCAGTTCCAGAGCTATTCGCACAATGAGTCCTTGATATTTAGTCGTTTTCAGCCAATATTTTGGATTTTTGAAAATTTCACTTTTTTGTTAAAATATCCACTAAATGAGGGAATAATATGTGTGAGGGTACCCCAGGAGAGTTTCAAATGTGTGTGGGTAGAATATATATCCCACGGGGGTAAAATTGAAAAAAGTTGAAAAAAATTTTTTTTTGGACTTAGTCATTTTTCCGTTTATCAGACTTTCAGATAGGGCAAATGTCAGTGAGCATTCCGATTTCAGTTCCATAGCGATTCGCCCAATGAGTCCTTGATATTTAGTCGTTTTCAGCCAATATTTTGGATTTTTGAAAATTTCACTTTTTTGTGAAAATATCCACTAAATGAGGGAATAATATGTGTGAGGGTACCCCAGGAGAGTTCCAAATGTGTGTGGGTATAATATATATCCCACGGGGGTAAAATTGAAAAAAGTTGAAAAAAATTTTTTTTTGGACTTAGTCATTTTTCCGTTTATCAGACTTTCAGATAGGGCAAATGTCAGTGAGCATTCCGATTTCAGTTCCATAGCGATTCGCCCAATGACTCCTTGATATTTAGTCGTTTTCAGCCAATATTTTGGATTTTTGAAAATTTCACTTTTTTGTGAAAATATCCACTAAATGAGGGAATAATATGTGTGAGGGTACCCCAGGAGAGTTCCAAATGTGTGTGGGTAGAATATATATCCCACGGGGGTAAAATTGAAAAAAGTTGAAAAACTTTTTTTTTTTGGACTTAGTCATTTTTCCGGCGTTTATCAGACTTTCAGATAGGGCAAATGTCAGTGAGCGTTCCGATTTCAGTTCCAGAGCGATTCGCCCAATGAGTCCTTGATATTTAGTCATTTTCAGCCAATTTTCTGGATTTTTGAAAATTTCACTTTTTTGTGAAAATATCCACTAAATGAGGGAATAATATGTGTGAGGGTACCCCAGGAGAGTTCCAAATGTGTGTGGGTAGAATATATATCCCACGGGGGGAAAATTGAAAAAAGTTGAAAAAACTTTTTTTTTGGACTTAGTCATTTTTCCGGCGTTTATCAGACTTTCAGATAGGGCAAATGTCAGTGAGCATTCCGATTTCAGTTCCATAGCGATTCGCCCAATGAGTCCTTGATATTTAGTCGTTTTCAGCCAATATTTTGGATTTTTGAAAATTTCACTTTTTTGTGAAAATATCCACTAAATGAGGGAATAATATGTGTGAGGGTACCCCAGGAGAGTTCCAAATGTGTGTGGGTATAATATATATCCCACGGGGGTAAAATTGAAAAAAGTTGAAAAAAATTTTTTTTTGGACTTAGTCATTTTTCCGTTTATCAGACTTTCAGATAGGGCAAATGTCAGTGAGCATTCCGATTTCAGTTCCATAGCGATTCGCCCAATGACTCCTTGATATTTAGTCGTTTTCAGCCAATATTTTGGATTTTTGAAAATTTCACTTTTTTGTGAAAATATCCACTAAATGAGGGAATAATATGTGTGAGGGTACCCCAGGAGAGTTCCAAATGTGTGTGGGTAGAATATATATCCCACGGGGGTAAAATTGAAAAAAGTTGAAAAACTTTTTTTTTTTGGACTTAGTCATTTTTCCGGCGTTTATCAGACTTTCAGATAGGGCAAATGTCAGTGAGCGTTCCGATTTCAGTTCCAGAGCGATTCGCCCAATGAGTCCTTGATATTTAGTCATTTTCAGCCAATTTTCTGGATTTTTGAAAATTTCACTTTTTTGTGAAAATATCCACTAAATGAGGGAATAATATGTGTGAGGGTACCCCAGGAGAGTTCCAAATGTGTGTGGGTAGAATATATATCCCACGGGGGGAAAATTGAAAAAAGTTGAAAAAACTTTTTTTTTGGACTTAGTCATTTTTCCGGCGTTTATCAGACTTTCAGATAGGGCAAATGTCAGTGAGTGTTCCGATTTCAGTTCCAGAGCGATTCGCCCAATGAGTCCTTGATATTTAGTCGTTTTCAGCCAATATTTTGGATTTTTGAAAATTTCACTTTTTTGTTAAAATATCCACTAAATGAGGGAATAATATGTGTGAGGGTACCCCAGGAGAGTTCCAAATGTGTGTGCGTAGAATATATATCCCACGGGGGTAAAATTGAAAAAAGTTGAAAAACTTTTTTTTTTGGTCTTAGTCATTTTTCCGGCGTTTATCAGACTTTCAGACAGGGCAAATGTCAGTGAGCGTTCCGATTTCAGTTCCAGAGCGATTCGCCCAATGAGTCCTTGATATTTAGTCGTTTTCAGCCAATTTTCTGGATTTTTGAAAATTTCACTTTTTTGTGAAAATATCCACTAAATGAGGGAATAATATGTGTGAGGGTACCCCAGGGGAGTTTCAAATGTGTGTGGGTAGAATATATATAGCACGGGGGGGAAATTGAAAAAAGTTGAAAAACTTTTTTTTTTGGACTTAGTCATTTTTCCGGCGTTTATCAGACTTTCAGGTAGGGCAAATGTCAGTGAGCATTCCGATTTCAGTTCAAGAGCTATTCGCACAATGAGTCCTTGATATTTAGTCGTTTTCAGCCAATATTTTGGATTTTTGAAAATTTCACTTTTTTGTTAAAATATCCACTAAATGAGGGAATAATATGTGTGAGGGTACCCCAGGAGAGTTTCAAATGTGTGTGGGTAGAATATATATAGCACGGGGGGAAAATTGAAAAAAGTTGAAAAATTTAGTTTTTTGGACTTAGTCATTTTTCCGACGTTTATCAGACTTTCAGATAGGGCAAATGTCATTGAGCATTCCGATTTCAGTTCCAGAGCGATTCGCCCAATGAGTCCTTGATATTTAGTCATTTTCAGCCAATTTTCTGGATTTTTGAAAATTTCACTTTTTTGTGAAAATATCCACTAAATGAGGGAATAATATGTGTGAGGGTACCCCAGGAGAGTTCCAAATGTGTGTGGGTAGAATATATATCCCACGGGGGGAAAATTGAAAAAAGTTGAAAAAACTTTTTTTTTGGACTTAGTCATTTTTCCGGCGTTTATCAGACTTTCAGATAGGGCAAATGTCAGTGAGTGTTCCGATTTCAGTTCCAGAGCGATTCGCCCAATGAGTCCTTGATATTTAGTCGTTTTCAGCCAATATTTTGGATTTTTGAAAATTTCACTTTTTTGTGAAAATATCCACTAAATGAGGGAATAATATGTGTGAGGTTACCCCAGGAGAGTTCCAAATGTGTGTGGGTAGAATATATATCCCACGGGGGTAAAATTGAAAAAAGTTGAAAAAAATTTTTTTTTGGACTTAGTCATTTTTCCGACTTTAATCAGACTTTCAGATAGGGCAAATGTCAGTGAGCGTTCCGATTTCAGTTCCAGAGCGATTCGCCCAATGAGTCCTTGATATTTAGTCGTTTTCAGCCAATATTTTGGATTTTTGAAAATTTCACTTTTTTGTTAAAATATCCACTAAATGAGGGAATAATATGTGTGAGGGTACCCCAGGAGAGTTTCAAATGTGTGTGGGTAGAATATATATAGCACGGGGGGAAAATTGAAAAAAGTTGAAAAATTTAGTTTTTTGGACTTAGTCATTTTTCCGACGTTTATCAGACTTTCAGATAGGGCAAATGTCATTGAGCATTCCGATTTCAGTTCCAGAGCGATTCGCCCAATGAGTCCTTGATATTTAGTCATTTTCAGCCAATTTTCTGGATTTTTGAAAATTTCACTTTTTTGTGAAAATATCCACTAAATGAGGGAATAATATGTGTGAGGGTACCCCAGGAGAGTTCCAAATGTGTGTGGGTAGAATATATATCCCACGGGGGGAAAATTGAAAAAAGTTGAAAAAACTTTTTTTTTGGACTTAGTCATTTTTCCGGCGTTTATCAGACTTTCAGATAGGGCAAATGTCAGTGAGTGTTCCGATTTCAGTTCCAGAGCGATTCGCCCAATGAGTCCTTGATATTTAGTCGTTTTCAGCCAATATTTTGGATTTTTGAAAATTTCACTTTTTTGTGAAAATATCCACTAAATGAGGGAATAATATGTGTGAGGGTACCCCAGGAGAGTTCCAAATGTGTGTGGGTAGTATATATATCCCACGGGGGTAAAATTGAAAAAAGTTGAAAAAAAATTTTTTTTGGACTTAGTCATTTTTCCGACGTTAATCAGACTTTCAGATAGGGCAAATGTCAGTGAGCGTTCCGATTTCAGTTCCAGAGCGATTCGCCCAATGAGTCCTTGATATTTAGTCGTTTTCAGCCAATATTTTGGATTTTTGAAAATTTCACTTTTTTGTGAAAATATCCACTAAATGAGGGAATAATATGTGTGAGGGTACCCCAGGAGAGTTCCAAATGTGTGTAGGTAGAATATATATCCCACGTGGGGAAAATTGAAAAAAGTTGAAAAACTTTTTTTTTTGGACTTAGTCATTTTTCCGGCGTTTATCAGACTTTCAGATAGGGCAAATGTCAGTGAGCATTCCGATTTCAGTTCCAGAGCTATTCGCACAATGAGTCCTTGATATTTAGTCGTTTTCAGCCAATATTTTGGATTTTTGAAAATTTCACTTTTTTGTTAAAATATCCACTAAATGAGGGAATAATATGTGTGAGGGTACCCCAGGAGAGTTCCAAATGTGTGTGGGTAGAATATATATCCCACGGGGGGAAAATTGAAAAAAGTTGAAAAAACTTTTTTTTTGGACTTAGTCATTTTTCCGGCGTTTATCAGACTTTCAGATAGGGCAAATGTCAGTGAGCATTCCGATTTCAGTTCCATAGCGATTCGCCCAATGAGTCCTTGATATTTAGTCGTTTTCAGCCAATATTTTGGATTTTTGAAAATTTCACTTTTTTGTGAAAATATCCACTAAATGAGGGAATAATATGTGTGAGGGTACCCCAGGAGAGTTCCAAATGTGTGTGGGTATAATATATATCCCACGGGGGTAAAATTGAAAAAAGTTGAAAAAAATTTTTTTTTGGACTTAGTCATTTTTCCGTTTATCAGACTTTCAGATAGGGCAAATGTCAGTGAGCATTCCGATTTCAGTTCCATAGCGATTCGCCCAATGACTCCTTGATATTTAGTCGTTTTCAGCCAATATTTTGGATTTTTGAAAATTTCACTTTTTTGTGAAAATATCCACTAAATGAGGGAATAATATGTGTGAGGGTACCCCAGGAGAGTTCCAAATGTGTGTGGGTAGAATATATATCCCACGGGGGTAAAATTGAAAAAAGTTGAAAAACTTTTTTTTTTTGGACTTAGTCATTTTTCCGGCGTTTATCAGACTTTCAGATAGGGCAAATGTCAGTGAGCATTCCGATTTCAGTTCCAGAGCGATTCGCCCAATGAGTCCTTGATATTTAGTCATTTTCAGCCAATTTTCTGGATTTTTGAAAATTTCACTTTTTTGTGAAAATATCCACTAAATGAGGGAATAATATGTGTGAGGGTACCCCAGGAGAGTTCCAAATGTGTGTGGGTAGAATATATATCCCACGGGGGGAAAATTGAAAAAAGTTGAAAAAACTTTTTTTTTGGACTTAGTCATTTTTCCGGCGTTTATCAGACTTTCAGATAGGGCAAATGTCAGTGAGTGTTCCGATTTCAGTTCCAGAGCGATTCGCCCAATGAGTCCTTGATATTTAGTCGTTTTCAGCCAATATTTTGGATTTTTGAAAATTTCACTTTTTTGTGAAAATATCCACTAAATGAGGGAATAATATGTGTGAGGGTACCCCAGGAGAGTTCCAAATGTGTGTGGGTAGAATATATATCTCACGGGGGTAAAATTGAAAAAAGTTGAAAAAACTTTTTTTTTTGGACTTAGTCATTTTTCCAACGTTTATCAGTCTTTCAGATATTGGAAAAGTCTGTGAGCATTCCGATTTCAGTTCCAGAGCGATTCGCCCAATGAGTTCTTGATATTTAGTCGTTTTCAGCCAATATTTTGGATTTTTGAAAATTTCACTTTTTTGTGAAAATATCCACTAAATGAGGGAATAATATGTGTGAGGGTACCCCAGGAGAGTTCCAAATGTGTGTGGGTAGTATATATATCCCACGGGGGTAAAATTGAAAAAAGTTGAAAAAAAATTTTTTTTGGACTTAGTCATTTTTCCGACGTTAATCAGACTTTCAGATAGGGCAAATGTCAGTGAGCGTTCCGATTTCAGTTCCAGAGCGATTCGCCCAATGAGTCCTTGATATTTAGTCGTTTTCAGCCAATATTTTGGATTTTTGAAAATTTCACTTTTTTGTGAAAATATCCACTAAATGAGGGAATAATATGTGTGAGGGTACCCCAGGAGAGTTCCAAATGTGTGTAGGTAGAATATATATCCCACGTGGGGAAAATTGAAAAAAGTTGAAAAACTTTTTTTTTTGGACTTAGTCATTTTTCCGGCGTTTATCAGACTTTCAGATAGGGCAAATGTCAGTGAGCATTCCGATTTCAGTTCCAGAGCTATTCGCACAATGAGTCCTTGATATTTAGTCGTTTTCAGCCAATATTTTGGATTTTTGAAAATTTCACTTTTTTGTTAAAATATCCACTAAATGAGGGAATAATATGTGTGAGGGTACCCCAGGAGAGTTTCAAATGTGTGTGGGTAGAATATATATCCCACGGGGGTAAAATTGAAAAAAGTTGAAAAAAATTTTTTTTTGGACTTAGTCATTTTTCCGTTTATCAGACTTTCAGATAGGGCAAATGTCAGTGAGCATTCCGATTTCAGTTCCATAGCGATTCGCCCAATGAGTCCTTGATATTTAGTCGTTTTCAGCCAATATTTTGGATTTTTGAAAATTTCACTTTTTTGTGAAAATATCCACTAAATGAGGGAATAATATGTGTGAGGGTACCCCAGGAGAGTTCCAAATGTGTGTGGGTATAATATATATCCCACGGGGGTAAAATTGAAAAAAGTTGAAAAAAATTTTTTTTTGGACTTAGTCATTTTTCCGTTTATCAGACTTTCAGATAGGGCAAATGTCAGTGAGCATTCCGATTTCAGTTCCATAGCGATTCGCCCAATGACTCCTTGATATTTAGTCGTTTTCAGCCAATATTTTGGATTTTTGAAAATTTCACTTTTTTGTGAAAATATCCACTAAATGAGGGAATAATATGTGTGAGGGTACCCCAGGAGAGTTCCAAATGTGTGTGGGTAGAATATATATCCCACGGGGGTAAAATTGAAAAAAGTTGAAAAACTTTTTTTTTTTGGACTTAGTCATTTTTCCGGCGTTTATCAGACTTTCAGATAGGGCAAATGTCAGTGAGCGTTCCGATTTCAGTTCCAGAGCGATTCGCCCAATGAGTCCTTGATATTTAGTCATTTTCAGCCAATTTTCTGGATTTTTGAAAATTTCACTTTTTTGTGAAAATATCCACTAAATGAGGGAATAATATGTGTGAGGGTACCCCAGGAGAGTTCCAAATGTGTGTGGGTAGAATATATATCCCACGGGGGGAAAATTGAAAAAAGTTGAAAAAACTTTTTTTTTGGACTTAGTCATTTTTCCGGCGTTTATCAGACTTTCAGATAGGGCAAATGTCAGTGAGCATTCCGATTTCAGTTCCATAGCGATTCGCCCAATGAGTCCTTGATATTTAGTCGTTTTCAGCCAATATTTTGGATTTTTGAAAATTTCACTTTTTTGTGAAAATATCCACTAAATGAGGGAATAATATGTGTGAGGGTACCCCAGGAGAGTTCCAAATGTGTGTGGGTATAATATATATCCCACGGGGGTAAAATTGAAAAAAGTTGAAAAAAATTTTTTTTTGGACTTAGTCATTTTTCCGTTTATCAGACTTTCAGATAGGGCAAATGTCAGTGAGCATTCCGATTTCAGTTCCATAGCGATTCGCCCAATGACTCCTTGATATTTAGTCGTTTTCAGCCAATATTTTGGATTTTTGAAAATTTCACTTTTTTGTGAAAATATCCACTAAATGAGGGAATAATATGTGTGAGGGTACCCCAGGAGAGTTCCAAATGTGTGTGGGTAGAATATATATCCCACGGGGGTAAAATTGAAAAAAGTTGAAAAACTTTTTTTTTTTGGACTTAGTCATTTTTCCGGCGTTTATCAGACTTTCAGATAGGGCAAATGTCAGTGAGCGTTCCGATTTCAGTTCCAGAGCGATTCGCCCAATGAGTCCTTGATATTTAGTCATTTTCAGCCAATTTTCTGGATTTTTGAAAATTTCACTTTTTTGTGAAAATATCCACTAAATGAGGGAATAATATGTGTGAGGGTACCCCAGGAGAGTTCCAAATGTGTGTGGGTAGTATATATATCCCACGGGGGTAAAATTGAAAAAAGTTGAAAAAAATTTTTTTTTGGACTTAGTCATTTTTCCGACGTTAATCAGACTTTCAGATAGGGCAAATGTCATTGAGCATTCCGATTTCAGTTCCAGAGCGATTCGCCCAATGAGTTCTTGATATTTAGTCGTTTTCAGCCAATATTTTGGATTTTTGAAAATTTCACTTTTTTGTGAAAATATCCACTAAATGAGGGAATAATATGTGTGAGGGTACCCCAGGAGAGTTCCAAATGTGTGTGGGTAGAATATATATCCCACGGGGGTAAAATTGAAAAAAGTTGAAAAACTTTTTTTTTTTGGACTTAGTCATTTTTCCGGCGTTTATCAGACTTTCAGATAGGGCAAATGTCAGTGAGCGTTCCGATTTCAGTTCCAGAGCGATTCGCCCAATGAGTCCTTGATATTTAGTCGTTTTCAGCCAATATTTTGGATTTTTGAAAATTTCACTTTTTTGTGAAAATATCCACTTAATGAGGGAATAATATGTGTGAGGGTACCCCAGGAGAGTTCCAAATGTGTGTGGGTAGAATATATATCCCACGGGGGTAAAATTGAAAAAAGTTGAAAAACTTTTTTTTTTGGTCTTAGTCATTTTTCCGGCGTTTATCAGACTTTCAGACAGGGCAAATGTCAGTGAGCGTTCCGATTTCAGTTCCAGAGCGATTCGCCCAATGAGTCCTTGATATTTAGTCGTTTTCAGCCAATTTTCTGGATTTTTGAAAATTCCACTTTTTTTGTGAAAATATCCACTAAATGAGGGAATAATATGTGTGAGGGTACCCCAGGAGAGTTTCAAATGTGTGTGGGTAGAATATATATAGCACGGGGGGAAAATTGAAAAAAGTTGAAAAATTTAGTTTTTTGGACTTAGTCATTTTTCCGACGTTTATCAGACTTTCAGATAGGGCAAATGTCATTGAGCATTCCGATTTCAGTTCCAGAGCGATTCGCCCAATGAGTTCTTGATATTTAGTCGTTTTCAGCCAATATTTTGGATTTTTGAAAATTTCACTTTTTTGTGAAAATATCCACTAAATGAGGGAATAATATGTGTGAGGGAACCCCAGGAGAGTTCCAAATGTGTGTGGGTAGAATATATATCCCACGGGGGTAAAATTGAAAAAAGTTGAAAAAAATTTTTTTTTGGACTTAGTCATTTTTCCGGCGTTAATCAGACTTTCAGATAGGGGAAATGTCAGTGAGCGTTCCAATTTCAGTTCCAGAGCGATTCGCCCAATGAGTCCTTGATATTTAGTCGTTTTCAGCCAATTTTCTGGATTTTTGAAAATTTCACTTTTTTGTGAAAATATCCACTAAATGAGGGAATAATATGTGTGAGGGTACCCCAGGAGAGTTCCAAATGTGTGTGGGTAGTATATATATCCCACGGGGGTAAAATTGAAAAAAGTTGAAAAAAAATTTTTTTTGGACTTAGTCATTTTTCCGACGTTAATCAGACTTTCAGATAGGGCAAATATCAGTGAGCGTTCCGATTTTAGTTCCAGAGCGATTCGCCCAATGAGTCCTTGATATTTAGTCGTTTTCAGCCAATATTTTGGATTTTTGAAAATTTCACTTTTTTGTGAAAATATCCACTAAATGAGGGAATAATATGTGTGAGGGTACCCCAGGAGAGTTCCAAATGTGTGTAGGTAGAATATATATCCCACGTGGGGAAAATTGAAAAAAGTTGAAAAACTTTTTTTTTTGGACTTAGTCATTTTTCCGGCGTTTATCAGACTTTCAGATAGGGCAAATGTCAGTGAGCATTCCGATTTCAGTTCCAGAGCTATTCGCACAATGAGTCCTTGATATTTAGTCGTTTTCAGCCAATATTTTGGATTTTTGAAAATTTCACTTTTTTGTTAAAATATCCACTAAATGAGGGAATAATATGTGTGAGGGTACCCCAGGAGAGTTTCAAATGTGTGTGGGTATAATATATATCCCACGGGGGTAAAATTGAAAAAAGTTGAAAAAAATTTTTTTTTGGACTTAGTCATTTTTCCGTTTATCAGACTTTCAGATAGGGCAAATGTCAGTGAGCATTCCGATTTCAGTTCCATAGCGATTCGCCCAATGACTCCTTGATATTTAGTCGTTTTCAGCCAATATTTTGGATTTTTGAAAATTTCACTTTTTTGTGAAAATATCCACTAAATGAGGGAATAATATGTGTGAGGGTACCCCAGGAGAGTTCCAAATGTGTGTGGGTAGAATATATATCCCACGGGGGTAAAATTGAAAAAAGTTGAAAAACTTTTTTTTTTTGGACTTAGTCATTTTTCCGGCGTTTATCAGACTTTCAGATAGGGCAAATGTCAGTGAGCGTTCCGATTTCAGTTCCAGAGCGATTCGCCCAATGAGTCCTTGATATTTAGTCATTTTCAGCCAATTTTCTGGATTTTTGAAAATTTCACTTTTTTGTGAAAATATCCACTAAATGAGGGAATAATATGTGTGAGGGTACCCCAGGAGAGTTCCAAATGTGTGTGGGTAGAATATATATCCCACGGGGGGAAAATTGAAAAAAGTTGAAAAAACTTTTTTTTTGGACTTAGTCATTTTTCCGGCGTTTATCAGACTTTCAGATAGGGCAAATGTCAGTGAGTGTTCCGATTTCAGTTCCAGAGCGATTCGCCCAATGAGTCCTTGATATTTAGTCGTTTTCAGCCAATATTTTGGATTTTTGAAAATTTCACTTTTTTGTGAAAATATCCACTAAATGAGGGAATAATATGTGTGAGGGTACCCCAGGAGAGTTCCAAATGTGTGTGGGTAGTATATATATCCCACGGGGGTAAAATTGAAAAAAGTTGAAAAAAATTTTTTTTTGGACTTAGTCATTTTTCCGACGTTAATCAGACTTTCAGATAGGGCAAATGTCATTGAGCATTCCGATTTCAGTTCCAGAGCGATTCGCCCAATGAGTTCTTGATATTTAGTCGTTTTCAGCCAATATTTTGGATTTTTGAAAATTTCACTTTTTTGTGAAAATATCCACTAAATGAGGGAATAATATGTGTGAGGGAACCCCAGGAGAGTTCCAAATGTGTGTGGGTAGAATATATATCCCACGGGGGTAAAATTGAAAAAAGTTGAAAAAAATTTTTTTTTGGACCTAGTCATTTTTCCGGCGTTAATCAGACTTTCAGATAGGGGAAATGTCAGTGAGCGTTCCAATTTCAGTTCCAGAGCGATTCGCCCAATGAGTCCTTGATATTTAGTCGTTTTCAGCCAATTTTCTGGATTTTTGAAAATTTCACTTTTTTGTGAAAATATCCACTAAATGAGGGAATAATATGTGTGAGGGTACCCCAGGAGAGTTCCAAATGTGTGTGGGTAGAATATATATCTCACGGGGGTAAAATTGAAAAAAGTTGAAAAAACTTTTTTTTTTGGACTTAGTCATTTTTCCAACGTTTATCAGTCTTTCAGATATTGGAAAAGTCTGTGAGCATTCCGATTTCAGTTCCAGAGCGATTCGCCCAATGAGTTCTTGATATTTAGTCGTTTTCAGCCAATATTTTGGATTTTTGAAAATTTCACTTTTTTGTGAAAATATCCACTAAATGAGGGAATAATATGTGTGAGGGTACCCCAGGAGAGTTCCAAATGTGTGTGGGTAGAATATATATCCCACGGGGGTAAAATTGAAAAAAGTTGAAAAACTTTTTTTTTTTGGACTTAGTCATTTTTCCGGCGTTTATCAGACTTTCAGATAGGGCAAATGTCAGTGAGCGTTCCGATTTCAGTTAAAGAGCGATTCGCCCAATGAGTCCTTGATATTTAGTCGTTTTCAGCCAATATTTTGGATTTTTGAAAATTTCACTTTTTTGTGAAAATATCCACTTAATGAGGGAATAATATGTGTGAGGGTACCCCAGGAGAGTTCCAAATGTGTGTGGGTAGAATATATATCCCACGGGGGTAAAATTGAAAAAAGTTGAAAAACTTTTTTTTTTGGTCTTAGTCATTTTTCCGGCGTTTATCAGACTTTCAGACAGGGCAAATGTCAGTGAGCGTTCCGATTTCAGTTCCAGAGCGATTCGCCCAATGAGTCCTTGATATTTAGTCGTTTTCAGCCAATTTTCTGGATTTTTGAAAATTCCACTTTTTTTGTGAAAATATCCACTAAATGAGGGAATAATATGTGTGAGGGTACCCCAGGAGAGTTTCAAATGTGTGTGGGTAGAATATATATAGCACGGGGGGAAAATTGAAAAAAGTTGAAAAATTTAGTTTTTTGGACTTAGTCATTTTTCCGACGTTTATCAGACTTTCAGATAGGGCAAATGTCATTGAGCATTCCGATTTCAGTTCCAGAGCGATTCGCCCAATGAGTTCTTGATATTTAGTCGTTTTCAGCCAATATTTTGGATTTTTGAAAATTTCACTTTTTTCTGAAAATATCCACTAAATGAGGGAATAATATGTGTGAGGGAACCCCAGGAGAGTTCCAAATGTGTGTGGGTAGAATATATATCCCACGGGGGTAAAATTGAAAAAAGTTGAAAAAAATTTTTTTTTGGACTTAGTCATTTTTCCGGCGTTAATCAGACTTTCAGATAGGGGAAATGTCAGTGAGCGTTCCAATTTCAGTTCCAGAGCGATTCGCCCAATGAGTCCTTGATATTTAGTCGTTTTCAGCCAATTTTCTGGATTTTTGAAAATTTCACTTTTTTGTGAAAATATCCACTAAATGAGGGAATAATATGTGTGAGGGTACCCCAGGAGAGTTCCAAATGTGTGTGGGTAGAATATATATCTCACGGGGGTAAAATTGAAAAAAGTTGAAAAAACTTTTTTTTTTGGACTTAGTCATTTTTCCAACGTTTATCAGTCTTTCAGATATTGGAAAAGTCTGTGAGCATTCCGATTTCAGTTCCAGAGCGATTCGCCCAATGAGTTCTTGATATTTAGTCGTTTTCAGCCAATATTTTGGATTTTTGAAAATTTCACTTTTTTGTGAAAATATCCACTAAATGAGGGAATAATATGTGTGAGGGTACCCCAGGAGAGTTCCAAATGTGTGTGAGTAGAATATAAATCCCACGAGGGGAAAATTGAAAAAAGTTGAAAAAACTTTTTTTTTGGACTTAGTCATTTTTCCGACGTTTATCAGACTTTCAGATAGGGCAAATGTCAGTGAGCATTCCGATTTCAGTTCCATAGCGATTCACCCAAAGAGTCCTTGATATTTAGTCGTTTTCAGCCAATATTTTGGGTTTTTGAAAATTTCACTTTTTTGTGAAAATATCCACTAAATGAGGGAATAATATGTGTGAGGGTACCCCAGGAGAGTTCCAAATGTGTGTGGGTAGAATATATATCCCACGGGGGTAAAATTGAAAAAAGTTGAAAAACTTTTTTTTTTTGGTCTTAGTCATTTTTCCGGCGTTTATCAGACTTTCAGACAGGGCAAATGTCAGTGAGCATTCCGATTTCAGTTCCAGAGCGATTCGCCCAATGAGTCCTTGATATTTAGTCGTTTTCAGCCAATTTTCTGGATTTTTGAAAATTCCACTTTTTTTGTGAAAATATCCACTAAATGAGGGAATAATATGTGTGAGGGTACCCCAGGAGAGTTTCAAATGTGTGTGGGTAGAATATATATAGCACGGGGGGAAAATTGAAAAAAGTTGAAAAATTTTGTTTTTTGGACTTAGTCATTTTTCCGACGTTTATCAGACTTTCAGATAGGGCAAATGTCATCGAGCATTCCGATTTCAGTTCCAGAGCGATTCGCCCAATGAGTTCTTGATATTTAGTCGTTTTCAGCCAATATTTTGGATTTTTGAAAATTTCACTTTTTTGTGAAAATATCCACTAAATGAGGGAATAATATGTGTGAGGGAACCCCAGGAGAGTTCCAAATGTGTGTGGGTAGAATATATATCCCACGGGGGTAAAATTGAAAAAAGTTGAAAAAAAATTTTTTTTGGACCTAGTCATTTTTCCGGCGTTAATCAGACTTTCAGATAGGGGAAATGTCAGTGAGCGTTCCAATTTCAGTTCCAGAGCGATTCGCCCAATGAGTCCTTGATATTTAGTCGTTTTCAGCCAATTTTCTGGATTTTTGAAAATTTCACTTTTTTGTGAAAATATCCACTAAATGAGGGAATAATATGTGTGAGGGTACCCCAGGAGAGTTCCAAATGTGTGTGAGTAGAATATAAATCCCACGAGGGGAAAATTGAAAAAAGTTGAAAAAATTTTTTTTTTGGACTTAGTCATTTTTCCGACGTTTATCAGACTTTCAGATAGGGCAAATGTCAGTGAGCATTCCGATTTCAGTTCCATAGCGATTCGCCCAAAGAGTCCTTGATATTTAGTCGTTTTCAGCCAATATTTTGGATTTTTGAAAATTTCACTTTTTTGTGAAAATATCCACTAAATGAGGGAATAATATGTGTGAGGGTACCCCAGGAGAGTTCCAAATGTGTGTGGGTAGAATATATATCCCACGGGGGGAAAATTGAAAAAAGTTGAAAAAACTTTTTTTTTGGACTTAGTCATTTTTCCGGCGTTTATCAGACTTTCAGATAGGGCAAATGTCAGTGAGCGTTCCGATTTCAGTTCCAGAGCGATTTGCCCAATGAGTCCTTGATATTTAGTCGTTTTCAGCCAATATTTTGGATTTTTGAAAATTTCACTTTTTTGTGAAAATATCCACTAAATGAGGGAATAATATGTGTGAGGGTACCCCAGGAGAGTTCCAAATGTGTGTGGGTAGAATATATATCCCACGGGGGTAAAATTGAAAAAAGTTGTAAAAAATTTTTTTTTGGACTTAGTCATTTTTCCGACGTTAATCAGACTTTCAGATAGGGCAAATGTCAGTGAGCATTCCAATTTCAGTTCCAGAGCGATTCGCCCAATGAGTCCTTGATATTTAGTCGTTTTCAGCCAATATTTTGGATTTTTGAAAATTTCACTTTTTTGTGAAAATATCCACTAAATGAGGGAATAATATGTGTGAGGGTACCCCAGGAGAGTTCCAAATGTGTGTGGGTAGAATATATATCCCACGGGGGTAAAATTGAAAAAAGTTGAAAAACTTTTTTTTTTGGTCTTAGTCATTTTTCCGGCGTTTATCAGACTTTCAGACAGGGCAAATGTCAGTGAGCATTCCGATTTCAGTTCCAGAGCGATTCGCCCAATGAGTCCTTGATATTTCGTCGTTTTCAGGGAATTTTCTGGATTTTTGAAAATTCCACTTTTTTTGTGAAAATATCCACTAAATGAGGGAATAATATGTGTGAGGGTACCCCAGGAGAGTTTCAAATGTGTGTGGGTAGAATATATATAGCACGGGGGGAAAATTGAAAAAAGTTGAAAAATTTTGTTTTTTGGACTTAGTCATTTTTCCGACGTTTATCAGACTTTCAGATAGGGCAAATGTCATTGAGCATTCCGATTTCAGTTCCAGAGCGATTCGCCCAATGAGTTCTTGATATTTAGTCGTTTTCAGCCAATATTTTGGATTTTTGAAAATTTCACTTTTTTGTGAAAATATCCACTAAATGAGGGAATAATATGTGTGAGGGAACCCCAGGAGAGTTCCAAATGTGTGTGGGTAGAATATATATCCCACGGGGGTAAAATTGAAAAAAGTTGAAAAAAATTTTTTTTTGGACCTAGTCATTTTTCCGGCGTTAATCAGACTTTCAGATAGGGGAAATGTCAGTGAGCGTTCCAATTTCAGTTCCAGAGCGATTCGCCCAATGAGTCCTTGATATTTAGTCGTTTTCAGCCAATTTTCTGGATTTTTGAAAATTTCACTTTTTTGTGAAAATATCCACTAAATGAGGGAATAATATGTGTGAGGGTACCCCAGGAGAGTTCCAAATGTGTGTGGGTAGAATATATATCTCACGGGGGTAAAATTGAAAAAAGTTGAAAAAACTATTTTTTTTGGACTTAGTCATTTTTCCGTTTATCAGTCTTTCAGATATTGGAAATGTCAGTGAGCATTCCGATTTCAGTTCCAGAGTGATTCGCCCAATGAGTCCTTGATATTTAGTCGTTTTCAGCCAATATTTTGGATTTTTGAAAATTTCACTTTTTTGTGAAAATATCCACTAAATGAGGGAATAATATGTGTGAGGATACCCCAGGAGAGTTCCAAATGTGTGTGGGTAGAATATATATCCCACGGGGGGAAAATTGAAAAAAGTTGAAAAAACTTTTTTTTTGGACTTAGTCATTTTTCCGGCGTTTATCAGACTTTCAGATAGGGCAAATGTCAGTGAGCGTTCCGATTTCAGTTCCAGAGCGATTCGCCCAATGAGTCCTTGATATTTAGTCGTTTTCAGCCAATATTTTGGATTTTTGAAAATTTCACTTTTTTGTTAAAATATCCACTAAATGAGGGAATAATATGTGTGAGGGTACCCCTGGAGAGTTTCAAATGTGTGTGGGTAGAATATATATAGCACAGGGGGAAAATTGAAAAAAGTTGAAAAATTTAGTTTTTTGGACTTAGTCATTTTTCCGACGTTTATCAGACTTTCAGATAGGGCAAATGTCATTGAGCATTCCGATTTCAGTTCCAGAGCGATTCGCAAAATGAGTCCTTGATATTTAGTCGTTTTCAGCCAATATTTAGGATTTTTGAAAATTTCACTTTTTTGTTAAAATATCCACTAAATGAGGGAATAATATGTGCGAGGGTACCCCAGGAGAGTTCCAAATGTGTGTAGGTAGAATATATATCCCACGTGGGGAAAATTGAAAAAAGTTGAAAAACTTTTTTTTTTGGACTTAGTCATTTTTCCGGCGTTTATCAGACTTTCAGATAGGGCAAATGTCTGTGAGCATTCCGATTTCAGTTCCAGAGCTATTCGCACAATGAGTCCTTGATATTTAGTCGTTTTCAGCCAATATTTAGGATTTTTGAAAATTTCACTTTTTTGTGAAAATATCCACTAAATGAGGGAATAATATGTGTGAGGGTACCCCAGGAGAGTTCCAAATGTGTGTGGGTAGAATATATATCCCACGGGGGTAAAATTGAAAAAAGTTGAAAAACTTTTTTTTTTGGTCTTAGTCATTTTTCCGGCGTTTATCAGACTTTCAGACAGGGCAAATGTCAGTGAGCATTCCGATTTCAGTTCCAGAGCGATTCGCCCAATGAGTCCTTGATATTTAGTCGTTTTCAGCCAATTTTCTGGATTTTTGAAAATTCCACTTTTTTTGTGAAAATATCCACTAAATGAGGGAATAATATGTGTGAGGGTACCCCAGGAGAGTTTCAAATGTGTGTGGGTAGAATATATATAGCACGGGGGGAAAATTGAAAAAAGTTGAAAAATTTTGTTTTTTGGACTTAGTCATTTTT
Source organism: Phyllobates terribilis (assembly GCF_046119375.1). NCBI lineage: Eukaryota > Metazoa > Chordata > Amphibia > Anura > Dendrobatidae > Phyllobates > Phyllobates terribilis. Next base: position 169,581,330 of record NW_027362772.1, read on the forward strand.
CCGACGTTTATCAGACTTTCAGATAGGGCAAATGTCATTGAGCATTCCGATTTCAGTTCCAGAGCGATTCGCCCAATGAGTCCTTGATATTAAGTAGTTTTCAGCCAATATTTTTGATTTTTGAAAATTTCACTTTTTTGTGAAAATATCCACTAAATGAGGGAATAATATGTGTCAGGGTTCTCCAGGAGAGTTCGAAATTTGTGTGGGTAGAATATATATCCCACGGGAGTAAAATTGAAAAAAGTTGAAAACATTTTTTTTTTGGACTTAGTAATTTTTCCGGCGTTGATCAGACTTTCAGATAGGGGAAATGTCAGTGAGCGTTCCAATTTCAGTTCCAGAGCGATTCGCCCTATGAGTCCTTGATATTTAGTCGTTTTCAGCCAATATTTTGGATTTTTGAAAATTTCACTTTTTTGTTAAAATATCCACTAAATGAGGGAATAATATGTGTGAGGGTACCCCAGGAGAGTTCCAAATGTGTGTGGGTAGAATATATATCCCACGGGGGTAAAATTGAAAAAAGTTGAAAAACTTTTTTTTTTGGTCTTAGTCATTTTTCCGGCGTTTATCAGACTTTCAGACAGGGCAAATGTCAGTGAGCATTCCGATTTCAGTTCCAGAGCGATTCGCCCAATGAGTCCTTGATATTTAGTCGTTTTCAGCCAATTTTCTGGATTTTTGAAAATTCCACTTTTTTTGTGAAAATATCCACTAAATGAGGGAATAATATGTGTGAGGGTACCCCAGGAGAGTTTCAAATGTGTGTGGGTAGAATATATATAGCACGGGGGGAAAATTGAAAAAAGTTGAAAAATTTTGTTTTTTGGACTTAGTCATTTTTCCGACGTTTATCAGACTTTCAGATAGGGCAAATGTCATCGAGCATTCCGATTTCAGTTCCAGAGCGATTCGCCCAATGAGTTCTTGATATTTAGTCGTTTTCAGCCAATATTTTGGATTTTTGAAAATTTCACTTTTTTGTGAAAATATCCACTAAATGAGGGAATAATATGTGTGAGGGAACCCCAGGAGAGTTCCAAATGTGTGTGGGTAGAATATATATCCCACGGGGGTAAAATTGAAAAAAGTTGAAAAAAAATTTTTTTTGGACCTAGTCATTTTTCCGGCGTTAATCAGACTTTCAGATAGGGGAAATGTCAGTGAGCGTTCCAATTTCAGTTCCAGAGCGATTCGCCCAATGAGTCCTTGATATTTAGTCGTTTTCAGCCAATTTTCTGGATTTTTGAAAATTTCACTTTTTTGTGAAAATATCCACTAAATGAGGGAATAATATGTGTGAGGGTACCCCAGGAGAGTTCCAAATGTGTGTGAGTAGAATATAAATCCCACGAGGGGAAAATTGAAAAAAGTTGAAAAAATTTTTTTTTTGGACTTAGTCATTTTTCCGACGTTTATCAGACTTTCAGATAGGGCAAATGTCAGTGAGCATTCCGATTTCAGTTCCATAGCGATTCGCCCAAAGAGTCCTTGATATTTAGTCGTTTTCAGCCAATATTTTGGATTTTTGAAAATTTCACTTTTTTGTGAAAATATCCACTAAATGAGGGAATAATATGTGTGAGGGTACCCCAGGAGAGTTCCAAATGTGTGTGGGTAGAATATATATCCCACGGGGGGAAAATTGAAAAAAGTTGAAAAAACTTTTTTTTTGGACTTAGTCATTTTTCCGGCGTTTATCAGACTTTCAGATAGGGCAAATGTCAGTGAGCGTTCCGATTTCAGTTCCAGAGCGATTTGCCCAATGAGTCCTTGATATTTAGTCGTTTTCAGCCAATATTTTGGATTTTTGAAAATTTCACTTTTTTGTGAAAATATCCACTAAATGAGGGAATAATATGTGTGAGGGTACCCCAGGAGAGTTCCAAATGTGTGTGGGTAGAATATATATCCCACGGGGGTAAAATTGAAAAAAGTTGAAAAAAATTTTTTTTTGGACTTAGTCATTTTTCCGACGTTAATCAGACTTTCAGATAGGGCAAATGTCAGTGAGCGTTCCAATTTCAGTTCCAGAGCGATTCGCCCAATGAGTCCTTGATATTTAGTCGTTTTCAGCCAATATTTTGGATTTTTGAAAATTTCACTTTTTTGTGAAAATATCCACTAAATGAGGGAATAATATGTGTGAGGGTACCCCAGGAGAGTTCCAAATGTGTGTGGGTAGAATATATATCCCACGGGGGTAAAATTGAAAAAAGTTGAAAAACTTTTTTTTTTGGTCTTAGTCATTTTTCCGGCGTTTATCAGACTTTCAGACAGGGCAAATGTCAGTGAGCATTCCGATTTCAGTTCCAGAGCGATTCGCCCAATGAGTCCTTGATATTTAGTCGTTTTCAGGGAATTTTCTGGATTTTTGGAAATTCCACTTTTTTTGTGAAAATATCCACTAAATGAGGGAATAATATGTGTGAGGATACCCCAGGAGAGTTTCAAATGTGTGTGGGTAGAATATATATAGCACGGGGGGAAAATTGAAAAAAGTTGAAAAATTTTGTTTTTTGGACTTAGTCATTTTTCCGACGTTTATCAGACTTTCAGATAGGGCAAATGTCATTGAGCATTCCGATTTCAGTTCCAGAGCGATTCGCCCAATGAGTTCTTGATATTTAGTCGTTTTCAGCCAATATTTTGGATTTTTGAAAATTTCACTTTTTTGTGAAAATATCCACTAAATGAGGGAATAATATGTGTGAGGGTACCCCAGGAGAGTTCCAAATGTGTGTGGGTAGAATATATATCTCACAGGGGTAAAATTGAAAAAAGTTGAAAAAACTATTTTTTTTGGACTTAGTCATTTTTCCAACGTTTATCAGTCTTTCAGATATTGGAAATGTCAGTGAGCATTCCGATTTCAGTTCCAGAGCGATTCGCCCAATGAGTCCTTGATATTTAGTCGTTTTCAGCCAATGTTTTGGATTTTTGAAAATTTCACTTTTTTGTGAAAATATCCACTAAATGAGGGAATAATATGTGTGAGGATACCCCAGGAGAGTTCCAAATGTGTGTGGGTAGAATATATATCCCACGGGGGGAAAATTGAAAAAAGTTGAAAAAACTTTTTTTTTGGACTTAGTCATTTTTCCGGCGTTTATCAGACTTTCAGATAGGGCAAATGTCAGTGAGCGTTCCGATTTCAGTTCCAGAGCGATTCGCCCAATGAGTCCTTGATATTTAGTCGTTTTCAGCCAATATTTTGGATTTTTGAAAATTTCACTTTTTTGTTAAAATATCCACTAAATGAGGGAATAATATGTGTGAGGGTACCCCAGGAGAGTTTCAAATGTGTGTGGGTAGAATATATATAGCACAGGGGGAAAATTGAAAAAAGTTGAAAAATTTAGTTTTTTGGACTTAGTCATTTTTCCGACGTTTATCAGACTTTCAGATAGGGCAAATGTCATTGAGCATTCCGATTTCAGTTCCAGAGCGATTCGCAAAATGAGTCCTTGATATTTAGTCGTTTTCAGCCAATATTTAGGATTTTTGAAAATTTCACTTTTTTGTTAAAATATCCACTAAATGAGGGAATAATATGTGCGAGGGTACCCCAGGAGAGTTCCAAATGTGTGTAGGTAGAATATATATCCCACGTGGGGAAAATTGAAAAAAGTTGAAAAACTTTTTTTTTTGGACTTAGTCATTTTTCCGGCGTTTATCAGACTTTCAGATAGGGCAAATGTCTGTGAGCATTCCGATTTCAGTTCCAGAGCTATTCGCACAATGAGTCCTTGATATTTAGTCGTTTTCAGCCAATATTTAGGATTTTTGAAAATTTCACTTTTTTGTGAAAATATCCACTAAATGAGGGAATAATATGTGTGAGGGTACCCCAGGAGAGTTCCAAATGTGTGTGGGTAGAATATATATCCCACGGGGGTAAAATTGAAAAAAGTTGAAAAACTTTTTTTTTTGGTCTTAGTCATTTTTCCGGCGTTTATCAGACTTTCAGACAGGGCAAATGTCAGTGAGCATTCCGATTTCAGTTCCAGAGCGATTCGCCCAATGAGTCCTTGATATTTAGTCGTTTTCAGCCAATTTTCTGGATTTTTGAAAATTCCACTTTTTTTGTGAAAATATCCACTAAATGAGGGAATAATATGTGTGAGGGTACCCCAGGAGAGTTTCAAATGTGTGTGGGTAGAATATATATAGCACGGGGGGAAAATTGAAAAAAGTTGAAAAATTTTGTTTTTTGGACTTAGTCATTTTTCCGACGTTTATCAGACTTTCAGATAGGGCAAATGTCATTGAGCATTCCGATTTCAGTTCCAGAGCGATTCGCCCAATGAGTCCTTGATATTAAGTAGTTTTCAGCCAATATTTTTGATTTTTGAAAATTTCACTTTTTTGTGAAAATATCCACTAAATGAGGGAATAATATGTGTCAGGGTTCTCCAGGAGAGTTCGAAATTTGTGTGGGTAGAATATATATCCCACGGGAGTAAAATTGAAAAAAGTTGAAAACATTTTTTTTTTGGACTTAGTCATTTTTCCGGCGTTGATCAGACTTTCAGATAGGGGAAATGTCAGTGAGCGTTCCAATTTCAGTTCCAGAGCGATTCGCCCTATGAGTCCTTGATATTTAGTCGTTTTCAGCCAATATTTTGGATTTTTGAAAATTTCACTTTTTTGTTAAAATATCCACTAAATGAGGGAATAATATGTGTGAGGGTACCCCAGGAGAGTTCCAAATGTGTGTGGGTAGAATATATATCCCACGGGGGGAAAATTGAAAAAAGTTGAAAAAACTTTTTTTTTGGACTTAGTCATTTTTCCGGCGTTTATCAGACTTTCAGATAGGGTAAATGTCAGTGAGCGTTCCGATTTCAGTTCCAGAGCGATTCGCCCAATGAGTCCTTGATATTTAGTCGTTTTCAGCCAATATTTTGGATTTTTGAAAATTTCACTTTTTTTGTGAAAATATCCACTAAATGAGGGAATAATATGTGTGAGGGTACCCCAGGAGAGTTCCAAATGTGTGTGGGTAGAATATATATCCCACGGGGGGAAAATTGAAAAAAGTTGAAAAAACTTTTTTTTTGGACTTAGTCATTTTTCCGGCGTTTATCAGACTTTCAGATAGGGCAAATGTCAGTGAGCGTTCCGATTTCAGTTCCAGAGCGATTCGCCCAATGAGTCCTTGATATTTAGTCGTTTTCAGCCAATATTTTGGATTTTTGAAAATTTCACTTTTTTGTTAAAATATCCACTAAATGAGGGAATAATATGTGTGAGGGTACCCCAGGAGAGTTTCAAATGTGTGTGGGTAGAATATATATAGCACAGGGGGAAAATTGAAAAAAGTTGAAAAATTTAGTTTTTTGGACTTAGTCATTTTTCCAACGTTTATCAGTCTTTCAGATATTGGAAATGTCAGTGAGCATTCCGATTTCAGTTCCAGAGCGATTCGCCCAATGAGTTCTTGATATTTAGTCGTTTTCAGCCAATATTTTGGATTTTTGAAAATTTCACTTTTTTGTGAAAATATCCACTAAATGAGGGAATAATATGTGTGAGGGTACCCCAGGAGAGTTCCAAATGTGTGTGAGTAGAATATAAATCCCACGAGGGGAAAATTGAAAAAAGTTGAAAAAACTTTTTTTTTGGACTTAGTCATTTTTCCGACGTTTATCAGACTTTCAGATAGGGCAAATGTCAGTGAGCATTCCGATTTCAGTTCCATAGCGATTCGCCCAAAGAGTCCTTGATATTTAGTCGTTTTCAGCCAATATTTTGGATTTTTGAAAATTTCACTTTTTTGGGAAAATATCCTCTAAATGAGGGAATAATATGTGTGAGGGTACCCCAGGAGAGTTCCAAATGTGTGTGGGTAGAATATATATCCCACGGGGGTAAAATTGAAAAAAGTTGAAAAAATTTTTTTTTTGGACTTAGTCATTTTTCCGGCGTTTATCAGACTTTCAGATTAGGGAAATGTCAGTGAGTGTTCCGATTTCAGTTCCAGAGCGATTCGCCCAATGTGTCCTTAATATTTAGTCGTTTTCAGCCAATTTTCTGGATTTTTGAAAATTTCACTTTTTTGTGAAAATATCCACTAAATGAGGGAATAATATGTGTGAGGGTACACCAGGAGAGTTCCAAATGTGTGTGTGTAGAATATATATCCCACGGGGAGTAAAACTGAAAAAAGTTGAAAAAAATTTTTTTTTGGACTTAGTCATTTTTCCGGCGTTTATCAGACTTTCAGATAAGGGAAATGTCAGTGAGCGTTCCGATTTCAGTTCCAGAGCAATCCGCCCAATGAGTCCTTGATATTTAGTCGTTTTCAGCCAATTTTCTGGATTTTTGAAAATTTCACTTTTTTGTGAAAATATCCACTAAATGAGGGAATAATATGTGTGTGGGTACCCCAGGAGAGTTCCAAATGTGTGTGGGTAGAATATATATCCCACGGGGGTAAAATTGAAAAAAGTTGAAAAAATTTTTTTTTTGGACTGTCATTTTTCCGGCGTTTATCAGACTTTCAGATAGGGCAAATGTCAGTGAGCGTTTCGATTTTAGTTCCAGAGCGATTCGCCTATGTGTCCTTGATATTAAGTAGTTTTCAGCCAATATTTTTGATTTTTGAAAATTTCACTTTTTTGTGAAAATATCCACTAAATGAGGGAATAATATGTGTCAGGGTTCTCCAGGAGAGTTCGAAATTTGTGTGGGTAGAATATATATCCCACGGGAGTAAAATTGAAAAAAGTTGAAAACATTTTTTTTTTGGACTTAGTAATTTTTCCGGCGTTGATCAGACTTTCAGATAGGGGAAATGTCAGTGAGCGTTCCAATTTCAGTTCCAGAGCGATTCGCCCTATGAGTCCTTGATATTTAGTCGTTTTCAGCCAATATTTTGGATTTTTGAAAATTTCACTTTTTTGTTAAAATATCCACTAAATGAGGGAATAATATGTGTGAGGGTACCCCAGGAGAGTTCCAAATGTGTGTGGGTAGAATATATATCCCACGGGGGGAAAATTGAAAAAAGATGAAAAAACTTTTTTTTTGGACTTAGTCATTTTTCCGGCGTTTATCAGACTTTCAGATAGGGCAAATGTCAGTGAGCGTTCCGATTTCAGTTCCAGAGCGATTCGCCCAATGAGTCCTTGATATTTAGTCGTTTTCAGCCAATATTTTGGATTTTTGAAAATTTCACTTTTTTGTGAAAATATCCACTAAATGAGGGAATAATATGTGTGAGGGTACCCCAGGAGAGTTCCAAATGTGTGTGGGTAGAATATATAACCCACGGGGGTAAAATTGAAAAAAGTTGAAAAACTTTTTTTTTTTGGACTTAGTCATTTTTCCAGCGTTTATCAGATTTTCAGATAGGGCAAATGTCAGTGAGCGTTCCGATTTCAGTTCCAGAGCGATTCGCCCAATGAGTCCTTGATATTTAGTCGTTTTCAGCCAATATTTTGGATTTTTGAAAATTTCACTTTTTTGTGAAAATATCCACTAAATGAGGGAATAATATGTGTGAGGGTACCCCAGGAGAGTTCCAAATGTGTGTGGGTAGAATATATATCCCACGGGAGTAAAATTGAAAAAAGTTGAAAAACTTCTTTTTTTGGTCTTAGTCATTTTTCCGGCGTTTATCAGACTTTCAGACAGGGCAAATGTCAGTGAGCGTTCCGATTTCAGTTCCAGAGCGATTCGCCCAATGAGTCCTTGATATTTAGTCGTTTTCAGCCAATTTTCTGGATTTTTGAAAATTCCACTTTTTTTGTGAAAATATCCACTAAATGAGGGAATAATATGTGTGAGGGTACCCCAGGAGAGTTTCAAATGTGTGTGGGTAGAATATATATAGCACGGGGGGAAAATTGAAAAAAGTTGAAAAATTTTGTTTTTTGGACTTAGTCATTTTTCCGACGTTTATCAGACTTTCAGATAGGGCAAATGTCATTGAGCATTCCGATTTCAGTTCCAGAGCGATTCGCCCAATGAGTTCTTGATATTTAGTCGTTTTCAGCCAATATTTTGGATTTTTGAAAATTTCACTTTTTTGTGAAAATATCCACTAAATCAGGGAATAATATGTGTGAGGGAACCCCAGGAGAGTTCCAAATGTGTGTGGGTAGAATATATATCCCACGGGGGTAAAATTGAAAAAAGTTGAAAAAAATTTTTTTTTGGACCTAGTCATTTTTCCGGCTTTAATCAGACTTTCAGATAGGGGAAATGTCAGTGAGCGTTCCAATTTCAGTTCCAGAGCGATTCGCCCAATGAGTCCTTGATATTTAGTCGTTTTCAGCCAATTTTCTGGATTTTTGAAAATTTCACTTTTTTGTGAAAATATCCACTAAATGAGGGAATAATATGTGTGAGGGTACCCCAGGAGAGTTCCAAATGTGTGTGGGTAGAATATATATCTCACGGGGGTAAAATTGAAAAAAGTTGAAAAAACTTTTTTTTTTGGACTTAGTCATTTTTCCAACGTTTATCAGTCTTTCAGATATTGGAAATGTCAGTGAGCATTCCGATTTCAGTTCCAGAGCGATTCGCCCAATGAGTTCTTGATATTTAGTCGTTTTCAGCCAATATTTTGGATTTTTGAAAATTTCACTTTTTTGTGAAAATATCCACTAAATGAGGGAATAATATGTGTGAGGGTACCCCAGGAGAGTTCCAAATGTGTGTGGGTAGAATATATATCTCACGGGGGTAAAATTGAAAAAAGTTGAAAAAACTTTTTTTTTTGGACTTAGTCATTTTTCCGACGTTTATCAGACTTTCAGATAGGGCAAATGTCAGTGAGCATTCAGATTTCAGTTCAATAGCGATTCGCCCAAAGAGTCCTTGATATTTAGTCGTTTTCAGCCAATATTTTGGATTTTTGAAAATTTCACTTTTTTGTGAAAATATCCACTAAATGAGGGAATAATATGTGTGAGGGTACCCCAGGAGAGTTCCAAATGTGTGTGGGTAGAATATATATCCCACGGGGGGGAAATTGAAAAAAGTTGAAAAAACTTTTTTTTTGGACTTAGTCATTTTTCCGGCGTTTATCAGACTTTCAGGTAGGGCAAATGTCAGTGAGCATTCCGATTTCAGTTCCAGAGCTATTCGCACAATGAGTCCTTGATATTTAGTCGTTTTCAGCCAATATTTTGGATTTTTGAAAATTTCACTTTTTTGTGAAAATATCCACTAAATGAGGGAATAATATGTGTGAGGGTACCCCAGGAGAGTTCCAAATGTGTGTAGGTAGAATATATATCCCACGTGGGGAAAATTGAAAAAAGTTGAAAAACTTTTTTTTTTGGACTTAGTCATTTTTCCGGCGTTTATCAGACTTTCAGGTAGGGCAAATGTCAGTGAGCATTCCGATTTCAGTTCCAGAGCTATTCGCACAATGAGTCCTTGATATTTAGTCGTTTTCAGCCAATATTTTGGATTTTTGAAAATTTCACTTTTTTGTTAAAATATCCACTAAATGAGGGAATAATATGTGTGAGGGTACCCCAGGAGAGTTTCAAATGTGTGTGGGTAGAATATATATAGCACGGGGGGAAAATTGAAAAAAGTTGAAAAATTTTGTTTTTTGGACTTAGTAATTTTTTCCGACGTTTATCAGACTTTCAGATAGGGCAAATGTCATTGAGCATTCCGATTTCAGTTCCAGAGCGATTCGCCCAATGAGTCCTTGATATTTAGTCGTTTTCAGCCAATATTTTGGATTTTTGAAAATTTCACTTTTTTGTGAAAATATCCACTAAATGAGGGAATAATATGTGTGAGGGTACCCCAGGAGAGTTCCAAATGTGTGTGGGTAGAATATATATCCCACGGGGGGAAAATTGAAAAAAGTTGAAAAAACTTTTTTTTTGGACTTAGTCATTTTTCCGACGTTAATCAGACTTTCAGATAGGGCAAATGTCAGTGAGCGTTCCGATTTCAGTTCCAGAGCGATTCGCCCAATGAGTCCTTGATATTTAGTCGTTTTCAGCCAATATTTTGGATTTTTGAAAATTTCACTTTTTTGTGAAAATATCCACTAAATGAGGGAATAATATGTGTGAGGGTACCCCAGGAGAGTTTCAAATGTGTGTGGGTAGAATATATATAGCACGGGGGGAAAATTGAAAAAAGTTGAAAAATTTTGTTTTTTGGACTTAGTCATTTTTCCGACGTTTATCAGACTTTCAGATAGGGCAAATGTCATTGAGCATTCCGATTTCAGTTCCAGAGCGATTCGCCCAATGAGTCCTTGATATTTAGTCATTTTCAGCCAATTTTCTGGATTTTTGAAAATTTCACTTTTTTGTGAAAATATCCACTAAATGAGGGAATAATATGTGTGAGGGTACCCCAGGAGAGTTCCAAATGTGTGTGGGTAGAATATATATCCCACGGGGGGAAAATTGAAAAAAGTTGAAAAAACTTTTTTTTTGGACTTAGTCATTTTTCCGGCGTTTATCAGACTTTCAGATAGGGCAAATGTCAGTGAGCGTTCCGATTTCAGTTCCAGAGCAATTCGCCCAATGAGTCCTTGATATTTAGTCGTTTTCAGCCAATATTTTGGATTTTTGAAAATTTCACTTTTTTGTGAAAATATCCACTAAATGAAGGAATAATATGTGTGAGGGTACCCCAGGAGAGTTCCAAATGTGTGTGGGTAGAATATATATCCCACGGGGGTAAAATTGAAAAAAGTTGAAAAAAATTTTTTTTGGACTTAGTCATTTTTCCGACGTTAATCACACTTTCAGATAGGGCAAATGTCAGTGAGCGTTCCGATTTCAGTTCCAGAGCGATTCGCCCAATGAGTCCTTGATATTTAGTCGTTTTCAGCCAATATTTTGGATTTTTGAAAATTTCACTTTTTTGTTAAAATATCCACTAAATGAGGGAATAATATGTGTGAGGGTACCCCAGGAGAGTTTCAAATGTGTGTGGGTAGAATATATATAGCACGGGGGGAAAATTGAAAAAAGTTGAAAAATTTTGTTTTTTGGACTGTCATTTTTCCGACGTTTATCAGACTTTCAGATAGGGCAAATGTCATTGAGCATTCCGATTTCAGTTCCAGAGCGATTCGCCCAATGAGTCCTTGATATTTAGTCATTTTCAGCCAATTTTCTGGATTTTTGAAAATTTCACTTTTTTGTGAAAATATCCACTAAATGAGGGAATAATATGTGTGAGGGTACCCCAGGAGAGTTCCAAATGTGTGTAGGTAGAATATATATCCCACGTGGGGAAAATTGAAAAAAGTTGAAGAACTTTTTTTTTTGGACTTAGTCATTTTTCCGGCGTTTATCAGACTTTCAGATAGGGCAAATGTCAGTGAGCATTCCGATTTCAGTTCCAGAGCTATTCGCACAATGAGTCCTTGATATTTAGTCGTTTTCAGCCAATATTTTGGATTTTTGAAAATTTCACTTTTTTGTTAAAATATCCACTAAATGAGGGAATAATATGTGTGAGGGTACCCCAGGAGAGTTCCAAATGTGTGTGGGTAGAATATATATCCCACGGGGGGAAAATTGAAAAAAGTTGAAAAAACTTTTTTTTTGGACTTAGTCATTTTTCCGACGTTAATCAGACTTTCAGATAGGGCAAATGTCAGTGAGCGTTCCGATTTCAGTTCCAGAGCGATTCGCCCAATGAGTCCTTGATATTTAGTCGTTTTCAGCCAATATTTTGGATTTTTGAAAATTTCACTTTTTTGTGAAAATATCCACTAAATGAGGGAATAATATGTGTGAGGGTACCCCAGGAGAGTTTCAAATGTGTGTGGGTAGAATATATATAGCACGGGGGGAAAATTGAAAAAAGTTGAAAAATTTTGTTTTTTGGACTTAGTCATTTTTCCGACGTTTATCAGACTTTCAGATAGGGCAAATGTCATTGAGCACTCCGATTTCAGTTCCAGAGCGATTCGCCCAATGAGTCCTTGATATTTAGTCATTTTCAGCCAATTTTCTGGATTTTTGAAAATTTCACTTTTTTGTGAAAATATCCACTAAATGAGGGAATAATATGTGTGAGGGTACCCCAGGAGAGTTCCAAATGTGTGTGGGTAGAATATATATCCCACGGGGGGAAAATTGAAAAAAGTTGAAAAAACTTTTTTTTTGGACTTAGTCATTTTTCCGGCGTTTATCAGACTTTCAGATAGGGCAAATGTCAGTGAGCGTTCCGATTTCAGTTCCAGAGCGATTCGCCCAATGAGTCCTTGATATTTAGTCGTTTTCAGCCAATATTTTGGATTTTTGAAAATTTCACTTTTTTGTGAAAATATCCACTAAATGAAGGAATAATATGTGTGAGGGTACCCCAGGAGAGTTCCAAATGTGTGTGGGTAGAATATATATCCCACGGGGGTAAAATTGAAAAAAGTTGAAAAAAATTTTTTTTGGACTTAGTCATTTTTCCGACGTTAATCAGACTTTCAGATAGGGCAAATGTCAGTGAGCGTTCCGATTTCAGTTCCAGAGCGATTCGCCCAATGAGTCCTTGATATTTAGTCGTTTTCAGCCAATATTTTGGATTTTTGAAAATTTCACTTTTTTGTTAAAATATCCACTAAATGAGGGAATAATATGTGTGAGGGTACCCCAGGAGAGTTTCAAATGTGTGTGGGTAGAATATATATAGCACGGGGGGAAAATTGAAAAAAGTTGAAAAATTTTGTTTTTTGGACTGTCATTTTTCCGACGTTTATCAGACTTTCAGATAGGGCAAATGTCATTGAGCATTCCGATTTCAGTTCCAGAGCGATTCGCCCAATGAGTCCTTGATATTTAGTCATTTTCAGCCAATTTTCTGGATTTTTGAAAATTTCACTTTTTTGTGAAAATATCCACTAAATGAGGGAATAATATGTGTGAGGGTACCCCAGGAGAGTTCCAAATGTGTGTAGGTAGAATATATATCCCACGTGGGGAAAATTGAAAAAAGTTGAAGAACTTTTTTTTTTGGACTTAGTCATTTTTCCGGCGTTTATCAGACTTTCAGATAGGGCAAATGTCAGTGAGCATTCCGATTTCAGTTCCAGAGCTATTCGCACAATGAGTCCTTGATATTTAGTCGTTTTCAGCCAATATTTTGGATTTTTGAAAATTTCACTTTTTTGTTAAAATATCCACTAAATGAGGGAATAATATGTGTGAGGGTACCCCAGGAGAGTTTCAAATGTGTGTGGGTAGAATATATATAGCACGGGGGGAAAATTGAAAAAAGTTGAAAAATTTTGTTTTTTGGACTGTCATTTTTCCGATGTTTATCAGACTTTCAGATAGGGCAAATGTCATTGAGCATTCCGATTTCAGTTCCAGAGCGATTCGCCCAATGATTCCTTGATATTTAGTCGTTTTCAGCCAATATTTTGGATTTTTGAAAATTTCACTTTTTTGTGAAAATATCCACTAAATGAGGGAATAATATGTGTGAGGGTACCCCAGGAGAGTTTCAAATGTGTGTGGGTAGAATATATATAGCACGGGGGGAAAATTGAAAAAAGTTGAAAAATTTTGTTTTTTGGACTTAGTCATTTTTCCGACGTTTATCAGACTTTCAGATAGGGCAAATGTCATTGAGCACTCCGATTTCAGTTCCAGAGCGATTCGCCCAATGAGTCCTTGATATTTAGTCATTTTCAGCCAATTTTCTGGATTTTTGAAAATTTCACTTTTTTGTGAAAATATCCACTAAATGAGGGAATAATATGTGTGAGGGTACCCCAGGAGAGTTCCAAATGTGTGTGGGTAGAATATATATCCCACGGGGGGAAAATTGAAAAAAGTTGAAAAAACTTTTTTTTTGGACTTAGTCATTTTTCCGGCGTTTATCAGACTTTCAGATAGGGCAAATGTCAGTGAGCGTTCCGATTTCAGTTCCAGAGTGATTCGCCCAATGAGTCCTTGATATTTAGTCGTTTTCAGCCAATATTTTGGATTTTTGAAAATTTCACTTTTTTGTTAAAATATCCACTAAATGAGGGAATAATATGTGTGAGGGTACCCCAGGAGAGTTTCAAATGTGTGTGGGTAGAATATATATAGCACGGGGGGAAAATTGAAAAAAGTTGAAAAATTTTGTTTTTTGGACTGTCATTTTTCCGACGTTTATCAGACTTTCAGATAGGGCAAATGTCATTGAGCATTCCGATTTCAGTTCCAGAGCGATTCGCCCAATGAGTCCTTGATATTTAGTCATTTTCAGCCAATTTTCTGGATTTTTGAAAATTTCACTTTTTTGTGAAAATATCCACTAAATGAGGGAATAATATGTGTGAGGGTACCCCAGGAGAGTTCCAAATGTGTGTAGGTAGAATATATATCCCACGTGGGGAAAATTGAAAAAAGTTGAAGAACTTTTTTTTTTGGACTTAGTCATTTTTCCGGCGTTTATCAGACTTTCAGATAGGGCAAATGTCAGTGAGCATTCCGATTTCAGTTCCAGAGCTATTCGCACAATGAGTCCTTGATATTTAGTCGTTTTCAGCCAATATTTTGGATTTTTGAAAATTTCACTTTTTTGTGAAAATATCCACTAAATGAGGGAATAATATGTGTGAGGGTACCCCAGGAGAGTTTCAAATGTGTGTGGGTAGAATATATATAGCACGGGGGGAAAATTGAAAAAAGTTGAAAAATTTTGTTTTTTGGACTGTCATTTTTCCGATGTTTATCAGACTTTCAGATAGGGCAAATGTCATTGAGCATTCCGATTTCAGTTCCAGAGCGATTCGCCCAATGATTCCTTGATATTTAGTCGTTTTCAGCCAATATTTTGGATTTTTGAAAATTTCACTTTTTTGTGAAAATATCCACTAAATGAGGGAATAATATGTGTGAGGGTACCCCAGGAGAGTTTCAAATGTGTGTGGGTAGAATATATATAGCACGGGGGGAAAATTGAAAAAAGTTGAAAAATTTTGTTTTTTGGACTTAGTCATTTTTCCGACGTTTATCAGACTTTCAGATAGGGCAAATGTCATTGAGCACTCCGATTTCAGTTCCAGAGCGATTCGCCCAATGAGTCCTTGATATTTAGTCATTTTCAGCCAATTTTCTAGATTTTTGAAAATTTCACTTTTTTGTGAAAATATCCACTAAATGAGGGAATAATATGTGTGAGGGTACCCCAGGAGAGTTCCAAATGTGTGTGGGTAGAATATATATCCCACGGGGGGAAAATTGAAAAAAGTTGAAAAAACTTTTTTTTTGGACTTAGTCATTTTTCCGGCGTTTATCAGACTTTCAGATAGGGCAAATGTCAGTGAGCGTTCCGATTTCAGTTCCAGAGCGATTCGCCCAATGAGTCCTTGATATTTAGTCGTTTTCAGCCAATATTTGGATTTTTGAAAATTTCACTTTTTTGTTAAAATATCCACTAAATGAAGGAATAATATGTGTGAGGGTACCCCAGGAGAGTTCCAAATGTGTGTGGGTAGAATATATATAGCACGGGGGGAAAATTGAAAAAAGTTGAAAAATTTTGTTTTTTGGACTGTCATTTTTCCGACGTTTATCAGACTTTCAGATAGGGCAAATGTCATTGAGCATTCCGATTTCAGTTCCAGAGCGATTCGCCCAATGAGTCCTTGATATTTAGTCATTTTCAGCCAATTTTCTGGATTTTTGAAAATTTCACTTTTTTGTGAAAATATCCACTAAATGAGGGAATAATATGTGTGAGGGTACCCCAGGAGAGTTCCAAATGTGTGTAGGTAGAATATATATCCCACGTGGGGAAAATTGAAAAAAGTTGAAGAACTTTTTTTTTTGGACTTAGTCATTTTTCCGGCGTTTATCAGACTTTCAGATAGGGCAAATGTCAGTGAGCATTCCGATTTCAGTTCCAGAGCTATTCGCACAATGAGTCCTTGATATTTAGTCGTTTTCAGCCAATATTTTGGATTTTTGAAAATTTCACTTTTTTGTTAAAATATCCACTAAATGAGGGAATAATATGTGTGAGGGTACCCCAGGTGAGTTTCAAATGTGTGTGGGTAGAATATATATAGCACGGGGGGAAAATTGAAAAAAGTTGAAAAATTTTGTTTTTTGGACTGTCATTTTTCCGATGTTTATCAGACTTTCAGATAGGGCAAATGTCATTGAGCATTCCGATTTCAGTTCCAGAGCGATTCGCAAATGATTCCTTGATATTTAGTCATTTTCAGCCAATTTTCTGGATTTTTGAAAATTTCACTTTTTTGTGAAAATATCCACTAAATGAGGGAATAATATGTGTGAGGGTACCCCAGGAGAGTTCCAAATGTGTGTGGGTAGAATATATATCCCACGGGGGTAAAATTGAAAAAAGTTGAAACAACTTTTTTTTTGGACTTAGTCATTTTTCCGACGTTAATCAGACATTCAGATAGGGCAAATGTCAGTGAGCATTCCGATTTCAGTTCCAGAGCGATTCGCCCAATGAGTACTTGATATTTAGTCGTTTTCAGCCAATATTTTGGATTTTTGAAAATTTCACTTTTTTGTGAAAATATCCACTAAATGAGGGAATAATATGTGTGAGGGTACCCCAGGAGAGTTCCAAATGTGTGTAGGTAGAATATATATCCCACGTGGGGAAAATTGAAAAAAGTTGAAAAACTTTTTTTTTTGGACTTAGTCATTTTTCCGGCGTTTATCAGACTTTCAGGTAGGGCAAATGTCAGTGAGCATTCCGATTTCAGTTCCAGAGCTATTCGCACAATGAGTCCTTGATATTTAGTCGTTTTCAGCCAATATTTTGGATTTTTGAAAATTTCACTTTTTTGTTAAAATATCCACTAAATAAGGGAATAATATGTGTGAGGGTACCCCAGGAGAGTTTCAAATGTGTGTGGGTAGAATATATATAGCACGGGGGGAAAATTGAAAAAAGTTGAAAAATTTTGTTTTTTGAACTTAGTCATTTTTCCGACGTTTATCAGACTTTCAGATAGGGCAAATGTCATTGAGCATTCCGATTTCAGTTCCAGAGCGATTCGCCCAATGAGTCCTTGATATTTAGTCATTTTCAGCCAATTTTCTGGATTTTTGAAAATTTCACTTTTTTGTGAAAATATCCACTAAATGAGGGAATAATATGTGTGAGGGTACCCCAGGAGAGTTCTAAATGTGTGTGGGTAGAATATATATCCCACGGGGGTAAAATTGAAAAAAGTTGAAAAAAATTTTTTTTTGGACTTAGTCATTTTTCCGACGTTAATCAGACTTTCAGATAGGGCAAATGTCAGTGAGCGTTCCGATTTCAGTTCCAGAGCGATTCGCCCAATGAGTCCTTGATATTTAGTCGTTTTCAGCCAATATTTTGGATTTTTGAAAATTTCACTTTTTTGTGAAAATATCCACTAAATGAGGGAATAATATGTGTGAGGGTACCCCAGGAGAGTTCCAAATGTGTGTAGGTAGAATATATATCCCACGTGGGGAAAATTGAAAAAAGTTGAAAAACTTTTTTTTTTGGACTTAGTCATTTTTCCGGCGTTTATCAGACTTTCAGGTAGGGCAAATGTCAGTGAGCATTCCGATTTCAGTTCCAGAGCTATTCGCACAATGAGTCCTTGATATTTAGTCGTTTTCAGCCAATATTTTGGATTTTTGAAAATTTCACTTTTTTGTGAAAATATCCACTAAATGAGGGAATAATATGTGTGAGGGTACCCCAGGAGAGTTTCAAATGTGTGTGGGTAGAATATATATAGCACGGGGGGAAAATTGAAAAAAGTTGAAAAATTTTGTTTTTTGGACTGTCATTTTTCCGATGTTTATCAGACTTTCAGATAGGGCAAATGTCATTGAGCATTCCGATTTCAGTTCCAGAGCGATTCGCCCAATGATTCCTTGATATTTAGTCGTTTTCAGCCAATATTTTGGATTTTTGAAAATTTCACTTTTTTGTGAAAATATCCACTAAATGAGGGAATAATATGTGTGAGGGTACCCCAGGAGAGTTTCAAATGTGTGTGGGTAGAATATATATAGCACGGGGGGAAAATTGAAAAAAGTTGAAAAATTTTGTTTTTTGGACTTAGTCATTTTTCCGACGTTTATCAGACTTTCAGATAGGGCAAATGTCATTGAGCACTCCGATTTCAGTTCCAGAGCGATTCGCCCAATGAGTCCTTGATATTTAGTCATTTTCAGCCAATTTTCTGGATTTTTGAAAATTTCACTTTTTTGTGAAAATATCCACTAAATGAGGGAATAATATGTGTGAGGGTACCCCAGGAGAGTTCCAAATGTGTGTGGGTAGAATATATATCCCACGGGGGGAAAATTGAAAAAAGTTGAAAAAACTTTTTTTTTGGACTTAGTCATTTTTCCGGCGTTTATCAGACTTTCAGATAGGGCAAATGTCAGTGAGCGTTCCGATTTCAGTTCCAGAGCGATTCGCCCAATGAGTCCTTGATATTTAGTCGTTTTCAGCCAATATTTGGATTTTTGAAAATTTCACTTTTTTGTTAAAATATCCACTAAATGAAGGAATAATATGTGTGAGGGTACCCCAGGAGAGTTCCAAATGTGTGTGGGTAGAATATATATAGCACGGGGGGAAAATTGAAAAAAGTTGAAAAATTTTGTTTTTTGGACTGTCATTTTTCCGACGTTTATCAGACTTTCAGATAGGGCAAATGTCATTGAGCATTCCGATTTCAGTTCCAGAGCGATTCGCCCAATGAGTCCTTGATATTTAGTCATTTTCAGCCAATTTTCTGGATTTTTGAAAATTTCACTTTTTTGTGAAAATATCCACTAAATGAGGGAATAATATGTGTGAGGGTACCCCAGGAGAGTTCCAAATGTGTGTAGGTAGAATATATATCCCACGTGGGGAAAATTGAAAAAAGTTGAAGAACTTTTTTTTTTGGACTTAGTCATTTTTCCGGCGTTTATCAGACTTTCAGATAGGGCAAATGTCAGTGAGCATTCCGATTTCAGTTCCAGAGCTATTCGCACAATGAGTCCTTGATATTTAGTCGTTTTCAGCCAATATTTTGGATTTTTGAAAATTTCACTTTTTTGTTAAAATATCCACTAAATGAGGGAATAATATGTGTGAGGGTACCCCAGGTGAGTTTCAAATGTGTGTGGGTAGAATATATATAGCACGGGGGGAAAATTGAAAAAAGTTGAAAAATTTTGTTTTTTGGACTGTCATTTTTCCGATGTTTATCAGACTTTCAGATAGGGCAAATGTCATTGAGCATTCCGATTTCAGTTCCAGAGTGATTCGCAAATGATTCCTTGATATTTAGTCATTTTCAGCCAATTTTCTGGATTTTTGAAAATTTCACTTTTTTGTGAAAATATCCACTAAATGAGGGAATAATATGTGTGAGGGTACCCCAGGAGAGTTCCAAATGTGTGTGGGTAGAATATATATCCCACGGGGGTAAAATTGAAAAAAGTTGAAACAACTTTTTTTTTGGACTTAGTCATTTTTCCGACGTTAATCAGACTTTCAGATAGGGCAAATGTCAGTGAGCATTCCGATTTCAGTTCCAGAGCGATTCGCCCAATGAGTACTTGATATTTAGTCGTTTTCAGCCAATATTTTGGATTTTTGAAAATTTCACTTTTTTGTGAAAATATCCACTAAATGAGGGAATAATATGTGTGAGGGTACCCCAGGAGAGTTCCAAATGTGTGTAGGTAGAATATATATCCCACGTGGGGAAAATTGAAAAAAGTTGAAAAACTTTTTTTTTTGGACTTAGTCATTTTTCCGGCGTTTATCAGACTTTCAGGTAGGGCAAATGTCAGTGAGCATTCCGATTTCAGTTCCAGAGCTATTCGCACAATGAGTCCTTGATATTTAGTCGTTTTCAGCCAATATTTTGGATTTTTGAAAATTTCACTTTTTTGTTAAAATATCCACTAAATAAGGGAATAATATGTGTGAGGGTACCCCAGGAGAGTTTCAAATGTGTGTGGGTAGAATATATATAGCACGGGGGGAAAATTGAAAAAAGTTGAAAAATTTTGTTTTTTGAACTTAGTCATTTTTCCGACGTTTATCAGACTTTCAGATAGGGCAAATGTCATTGAGCATTCCGATTTCAGTTCCAGAGCGATTCGCCCAATGAGTCCTTGATATTTAGTCATTTTCAGCCAATTTTCTGGATTTTTGAAAATTTCACTTTTTTGTGAAAATATCCACTAAATGAGGGAATAATATGTGTGAGGGTACCCCAGGAGAGTTCTAAATGTGTGTGGGTAGAATATATATCCCACGGGGGTAAAATTGAAAAAAGTTGAAAAAAATTTTTTTTTGGACTTAGTCATTTTTCCGACGTTAATCAGACTTTCAGATAGGGCAAATGTCAGTGAGCGTTCCGATTTCAGTTCCAGAGCGATTCGCCCAATGAGTCCTTGATATTTAGTCGTTTTCAGCCAATATTTTGGATTTTTGAAAATTTCACTTTTTTGTGAAAATATCCACTAAATGAGGGAATAATATGTGTGAGGGTACCCCAGGAGAGTTCCAAATGTGTGTAGGTAGAATATATATCCCACGTGGGGAAAATTGAAAAAAGTTGAAAAACTTTTTTTTTTGGACTTAGTCATTTTTCCGGCGTTTATCAGACTTTCAGGTAGGGCAAATGTCAGTGAGCATTCCGATTTCAGTTCCAGAGCTATTCGCACAATGAGTCCTTGATATTTAGTCGTTTTCAGCCAATATTTTGGATTTTTGAAAATTTCACTTTTTTGTTAAAATATCCACTAAATGAGGGAATAATATGTGCGAGGGTACCCCAGGAGAGTTCCAAATGTGTGTAGGTAGAATATATATCCCACGTGGGGAAAATTGAAAAAAGTTGAAAAACTTTTTTTTTTGGACTTAGTCATTTTTCCGGCGTTTATCAGACTTTCAGGTAGGGCAAATGTCAGTGAGCATTCCGATTTCAGTTCCAGAGCTATTCGCACAATGAGTCCTTGATATTTAGTCGTTTTCAGCCAATATTTTGGATTTTTGAAAATTTCACTTTTTTGTTAAAATATCCACTAAATGAGGGAATAATATGTGTGAGGGTACCCCAGGAGAGTTTCAAATGTGTGTGGGTAGAATATATATAGCACGGGGGGAAAATTGAAAAAAGTTGAAAAATTTTGTTTTTTGGACTTAGTCATTTTTCCGACGTTAATCAGACTTTCAGATAGGGCAAATGTCAGTGAGCGTTCCGATTAAAGTTCCAGAGCGATTCGCCCAATGAGTCCTTGATATTTAGTCGTTTTCAGCCAATATTTTGGATTTTTGAAAATTTCACTTTTTTGTGAAAATATCCACTAAATGAGGGAATAATATGTGTGAGGGTACCCCAGGAGAGTTCCAAATGTGTGTGGGTAGAATATATATCCCACGGGGGGAAAATTGAAAAAAGTTGAAAAAACTTTTTTTTTGGACTTAGTCATTTTTCCGGCGTTTATCAGACTTTCAGATAGGGCAAATGTCAGTGAGCGTTCCGATTTCAGTTCCAGAGCGATTCGCCCAATGAGTCCTTGATATTTAGTCGTTTTCAGCCAATATTTTGGATTTTTGAAAATTTCACTTTTTTGTTAAAATATCCACTAAATGAAGGAATAATATGTGTGAGGGTACCCCAGGAGAGTTCCAAATGTGTGTGGGTAGAATATATATAGCACGGGGGGAAAATTGAAAAAAGTTGAAAAATTTTGTTTTTTGGACTGTCATTTTTCCGACGTTTATCAGACTTTCAGATAGGGCAAATGTCATTGAGCATTCCGATTTCAGTTCCAGAGCGATTCGCCCAATGAGTCCTTGATATTTAGTCATTTTCAGCCAATTTTCTGGATTTTTGAAAATTTCACTTTTTTGTGAAAATATCCACTAAATGAGGGAATAATATGTGTGAGGGTACCCCAGGAGAGTTCCAAATGTGTGTAGGTAGAATATATATCCCACGTGGGGAAAATTGAAAAAAGTTGAAGAACTTTTTTTTTTGGACTTAGTCATTTTTCCGGCGTTTATCAGACTTTCAGGTAGGGCAAATGTCAGTGAGCATTCCGATTTCAGTTCCAGAGCTATTCGCACAATGAGTCCTTGATATTTAGTCGTTTTCAGCCAATATTTTGGATTTTTGAAAATTTCACTTTTTTGTTAAAATATCCACTAAATGAGGGAATAATATGTGTGAGGGTACCCCAGGAGAGTTTCAAATGTGTGTGGGTAGAATATATATAGCACGGGGGGAAAATTGAAAAAAGTTGAAAAATTTTGTTTTTTGGACTGTCATTTTTCCGATGTTTATCAGACTTTCAGATAGGGCAAATGTCATTGAGCATTCCGATTTCAGTTCCAGAGCGATTCGCAAATGATTCCTTGATATTTAGTCATTTTCAGCCAATTTTCTGGATTTTTGAAAATTTCACTTTTTTGTGAAAATATCCACTAAATGAGGGAATAATATGTGTGAGGGTACCCCAGGAGAGTTCCAAATGTGTGTGGGTAGAATATATATCCCACGGGGGTAAAATTGAAAAAAGTTGAAACAACTTTTTTTTTGGACTTAGTCATTTTTCCGACGTTAATCAGACTTTCAGATAGGGCAAATGTCAGTGAGCATTCCGATTTCAGTTCCAGAGCGATTCGCCCAATGAGTACTTGATATTTAGTCGTTTTCAGCCAATATTTTGGATTTTTGAAAATTTCACTTTTTTGTGAAAATATCCACTAAATGAGGGAATAATATGTGTGAGGGTACCCCAGGAGAGTTCCAAATGTGTGTAGGTAGAATATATATCCCACGTGGGGAAAATTGAAAAAAGTTGAAAAACTTTTTTTTTTGGACTTAGTCATTTTTCCGGCGTTTATCAGACTTTCAGGTAGGGCAAATGTCAGTGAGCATTCCGATTTCAGTTCCAGAGCTATTCGCACAATGAGTCCTTGATATTTAGTCGTTTTCAGCCAATATTTTGGATTTTTGAAAATTTCACTTTTTTGTTAAAATATCCACTAAATAAGGGAATAATATGTGTGAGGGTACCCCAGGAGAGTTTCAAATGTGTGTGGGTAGAATATATATAGCACGGGGGAAAAATTGAAAAAAGTTGAAAAATTTTGTTTTTTGGACTTAGTCATTTTTCCGACGTTTATCAGACTTTCAGATAGGGCAAATGTCATTGAGCATTCCGATTTCAGTTCCAGAGCGATTCGCCCAATGAGTCCTTGATATTTAGTCGTTTTCAGCCAATATTTTGGATTTTTGAAAATTTCACTTTTTTGTGAAAATATCCACTAAATGAGGGAATAATATGTGTGAGGGTACCCCAGGAGAGTTCCAAATGTGTGTAGGTAGAATATATATCCCACGTGGGGAAAATTGAAAAAAGTTGAAAACCTTTTTTTTTTGGACTTAGTCATTTTTCCGGCGTTTATCAGACTTTCAGGTAGGGCAAATGTCAGTGAGCATTCCGATTTCAGTTCCAGAGCTATTCGCACAATGAGTCCTTGATATTTAGTCGTTTTCAGCCAATATTTTGGATTTTTGAAAATTTCACTTTTTTGTTAAAATATCCACTAAATGAGGGAATAATATGTGTGAGGGTACCCCAGGGGAGGTTCAAATGTTTGTGGGTAGAATATATATAGCACGGGGGGAAAATTGAAAAAAGTTGAAAAATTTTGTTTTTTGAACTTAGTCATTTTTCCGACGTTTATCAGACTTTCAGATAGGGCAAATGTCATTGAGCATTCCGATTTCAGTTCCAGAGCGATTCGCCCAATGAGTCCTTGATATTTAGTCATTTTCAGCCAATTTTCTGGATTTTTGAAAATTTCACTTTTTTGTGAAAATATCCACTAAATGAGGGAATAATATGTGTGAGGGTACCCCAGGAGAGTTCTAAATGTGTGTGGGTAGAATATATATCCCACGGGGGTAAAATTGAAAAAAGTTGAAAAAAATTTTTTTTTGGACTTAGTCATTTTTCCGACGTTAATCAGACTTTCAGATAGGGCAAATGTCAGTGAGCGTTCCGATTTCAGTTCCAGAGCGATTCGCCCAATGAGTCCTTGATATTTAGTCGTTTTCAGCCAATATTTTGGATTTTTGAAAATTTCACTTTTTTGTGAAAATATCCACTAAATGAGGGAATAATATGTGTGAGGGTACCCCAGGAGAGTTCCAAATGTGTGTAGGTAGAATATATATCCCACGTGGGGAAAATTGAAAAAAGTTGAAAAACTTTTTTTTTTGGACTTAGTCATTTTTCCGGCGTTTATCAGACTTTCAGGTAGGGCAAATGTCAGTGAGCATTCCGATTTCAGTTCCAGAGCTATTCGCACAATGAGTCCTTGATATTTAGTCGTTTTCAGCCAATATTTTGGATTTTTGAAAATTTCACTTTTTTGTTAAAATATCCACTAAATGAGGGAATAATATGTGCGAGGGTACCCCAGGAGAGTTCCAAATGTGTGTAGGTAGAATATATATCCCACGTGGGGAAAATTGAAAAAAGTTGAAAAACTTTTTTTTTTGGACTTAGTCATTTTTCCGGCGTTTATCAGACTTTCAGGTAGGGCAAATGTCAGTGAGCATTCCGATTTCAGTTCCAGAGCTATTCGCACAATGAGTCCTTGATATTTAGTCGTTTTCAGCCAATATTTTGGATTTTTGAAAATTTCACTTTTTTGTTAAAATATCCACTAAATGAGGGAATAATATGTGTGAGGGTACCCCAGGAGAGTTTCAAATGTGTGTGGGTAGAATATATATAGCACCGGGGGAAAATTGAAAAAAGTTGAAAAATTTTGTTTTTTGGACTTAGTCATTTTTCCGACGTTTATCAGACTTTCAGATAGGGCAAATGTCATTGAGCATTCCGATTTCAGTTCCAGAGAGATTCGCCCAATGAGTCCTTGATATTTAGTCATTTTCAGCCAATTTTCTGGATTTTTGAAAATTTCACTTTTTTGTGAAAATATCCACTAAATGAGGGAATAATATGTGTGAGTGTACCCCAGGAGAGTTCCAAATGTGTGTGGGTAGAATATATATCCCACGGGGGTAAAATTGAAAAAAGTTGAAAAAAATTTTTTTTTGGACTTAGTCATTTTTCCGACGTTAATCAGACTTTCAGATAGGGCAAATGTCAGTGAGCGTTCCGATTTCAGTTCCAGAGCGATTCGCCCAATGAGTCCTTGATATTTAGTCGTTTTCAGCCAATATTTTGGATTTTTGAAAATTTCACTTTTTTGTGAAAATATCCACTAAATGAGGGAATAATATGTGTGAGGGTACCCCAGGAGAGTTCCAAATGTGTGTAGGTAGAATATATATCCCACGTGGGGAAAAGTGAAAAAAGTTGAAAAACTTTTTTTTTTGGACTTAGTCATTTTTCCGGCGTTTATCAGACTTTCAGGTAGGGCAAATGTCAGTGAGCATTCCGATTTCAGTTCCAGAGCTATTCGCACAATGAGTCCTTGATATTTAGTCGTTTTCAGCCAATATTTTGGATTTTTGAAAATTTCACTTTTTTGTTAAAATATCCACTAAATGAGGGAATAATATGTGCGAGGGTACCCCAGGAGAGTTCCAAATGTGTGTGGGTAGAATATATATAGCACGGGGGGAAAATTGAAAAAAGTTGAAAAATTTTGTTTTTTGGACTTAGTCATTTTTCCGACGTTTATCAGACTTTCAGATAGGGCAAATGTCATTGAGCATTCCGATTTCAGTTCCAGAGCGATTCGCCCAATGAGTCCTTGATATTTATTCATTTTCAGCCAATTTTCTGGATTTTTGAAAATTTCACTTTTTTGTGAAAATATCCACTAAATGAGGGAATAATATGTGTGAGGGTACCCCAGGAGAGTTCCAAATGTGTGTGGGTAGAATATATATCCCACGGGGGGAAAATTGAAAAAAGTTGAAAAAACTTTTTTTTTGGACTTAGTCATTTTTCCAGCGTTTATCAGACTTTCAGATAGGGCAAATGTCAGTGAGCGTTCCGATTTCAGTTTCAGAGCGATTCGCCCAATGAGTCCTTGATATTTAGTCGTTTTCAGCCAATATTTTGGATTTTTGAAAATTTCACTTTTTTGTGAAAATATCCACTAAATGAGGGAATAATATGTGTGAGGGTACCCCAGGAGAGTTCCAAATGTGTGTAGGTAGAATATATATCCCACGTGGGGAAAATTGAAAAAAGTTGAAAAAAATTTTTTTTGGACTTAGTCATTTTTCCGACGTTAATCAGACTTTCAGATAGGGCAAATGTCAGTGAGCGTTCCGATTTCAGTTCCAGAGCGATTCGCCCAATGAGTCCTTGATATTTAGTCGTTTTCAGCCAATATTTTGGATTTTTGAAAATTTCACTTTTTTGTGAAAATATCCACTAAATGAGGGAATAATATGTGTGAGTGTACCCCAGGAGAGTTTCAAATGTGTGTGGGTAGAATATATATCCCACGGGGGTAAAATTGAAAAAAGTTGAAACAACTTTTTTTTTGGACTTAGTCATTTTTCCGACGTTAATCAGACTTTCAGATAGGGCAAATGTCAGTGAGCATTCCGATTTCAGTTCCAGAGCGATTCGCCCAATGAGTCCTTGATATTTAGTCGTTTTCAGCCAATATTTTGGATTTTTGAAAATTTCACTTCTTTGTGAAAATATCCACTAAATGAGGGAATAATATGTGTGAGGGTACCCCAGGAGAGTTCCAAATGTGTGTAGGTAGAATATATATCCCACGTGGGGAAAATTGAAAAAAGTTGAAAAACTTTTTTTTTTGGACTTAGTCATTTTTCCGGCGTTTATCAGACTTTCAGGTAGGGCAAATGTCAGTGAGCATTCCAATTTCAGTTCCAGAGCTATTCGCACAATGAGTCCTTGATATTTAGTCGTTTTCAGCCAATATTTTGGATTTTTGAAAATTTCACTTTTTTGTTAAAATATCCACTAAATGAGGGAATAATATGTGTGAGGGTACCCCAGGAGAGTTTCAAATGTGTGTGGGTAGAATATATATAGCACGGGGGGAAAATTGAAAAAAGTTGAAAAATTTTGTTTTTTGGACTTAGTCATTTTTCCGACGTTTATCAGACTTTCAGATAGGGCAAATGTCATTGAGCATTCCGATTTCAGTTCCAGAGCGATTCGCCCAATGAGTCCTTGATATTTAGTAGTTTTCAGCCAATATTTTGGATTTTTGAAAATTTCACTTTTTTGTGAAAATATCCACTAAATGAGGAATAATATGTGTGAGGGTACCCCAGGAGAGTTCCAAATGTGTGTAGGTAGAATATATATCCCACGTGGGGAAAATTGAAAAAAGTTGAAAAACTTTTTTTTTGGACTTAGTCATTTTTCCGGCGTTTATCAGACTTTCAGGTAGGGCAAATGTCAGTGAGCATTCCGATTTCAGTTCCAGAGCTATTCGCACAATGAGTCCTTGATATTTAGTCGTTTTCAGCCAATATTTTGGATTTTTGAAAATTTCACTTTTTTGTTAAAATATCCACTAAATGAGGGAATAATATGTGTGAAGGTACCCCAGGAGAGTTTCAAATGTGTGTGGGTAGAATATATATAGCACGGGGGGAAAATTGAAAAAAGTTGAAAAATTTTTTTTTTGGACTTAGTCATTTTTCCGGCGTTTATCAGACTTTCAGGTAGGGCAAATGTCAGTGAGCATTCCGATTTCAGTTCCAGAGCTATTCGCACAATGAGTCCTTGATATTTAGTCGTTTTCAGCCAATATTTTGGATTTTTGAAAATTTCACTTTTTTGTTGAAATATCCACTAAATGAGGGAATAATATGTGTGAGGGTACCCCAGGAGAGTTTCAAATGTGTGTGGGTAGAATATATATAGCACGGGGGGAAAATTGAAAAAAGTTGAAAAATTTTGTTTTTTGAACTTAGTCATTTTTCCGACGTTTATCAGACTTTCAGATAGGGCAAATGTCAGTGAGCATTCCGATTTCAGTTCCAGAGCTATTCGCACAATGAGTCCTTGATATTTAGTCGTTTTCAGCCAATATTTTGGATTTTTGAAAATTTCACTTTTTTGTTAAAATATCCACTAAATGAGGGAATAATATGTGTGAGGGTACCCCAGGAGAGTTTCAAATGTGTGTGGGTAGAATATATATAGCACGGGGGGAAAATTGAAAAAAGTTGAAAAATTTTGTTTTTTGAACTTAGTCATTTTTCCGACGTTTATCAGACTTTCAGATAGGGCAAATGTCATTGAGCATTCCGATTTCAGTTCCAGAGCGATTCGCCCAATGAGTCCTTGATATTTAGTCATTTTCAGCCAATTTTCTGGATTTTTGAAAATTTCACTTTTTTGTGAAAATATCCACTAAATGAGGGAATAATATGTGTGAGGGTACCCCAGGAGAGTTCTAAATGTGTGTGGGTAGAATATATATCCCACGGGGGTAAAATTGAAAAAAGTTGAAAAAAATTTTTTTTTGGACTTAGTCATTTTTCCGACGTTAATCAGACTTTCAGATAGGGCAAATGTCAGTGAGCGTTCCGATTTCAGTTCCAGAGCGATTCGCCCAATGAGTCCTTGATATTTAGTCGTTTTCAGCCAATATTTTGGATTTTTGAAAATTTCACTTTTTTGTGAAAATATCCACTAAATGAGGGAATAATATGTGTGAGGGTACCCCAGGAGAGTTCCAAATGTGTGTAGGTAGAATATATATCCCACGTGGGGAAAATTGAAAAAAGTTGAAAAACTTTTTTTTTTGGACTTAGTCATTTTTCCGGCGTTTATCAGACTTTCGGATAGGGCAAATATCAGTGAGCATTCCGATTTCAGTTCCAGAGCTATTCGCACAATGAGTCCTTGATATTTAGTCGTTTTCAGCCAATATTTTGGATTTTTGAAAATTTCACTTTTTTGTTAAAATATCCACTAAATGAGGGAATAATATGTGCGAGGGTACCCCAGGAGAGTTCCAAATGTGTGTAGCTAGAATATATATCCCACGTGGGGAAAATTGAAAAAAGTTGAAAAACTTTTTTTTTTGGACTTAGTCATTTTTCCGGCGTTTATCAGACTTTCGGATAGGGCAAATATCAGTGAGCATTCCGATTTCAGTTCCAGAGCTATTCGCACAATGAGTCCTTGATATTTAGTCGTTTTCAGCCAATATTTTGGATTTTTGAAAATTTCACTTTTTTGTGAAAATATCCACTAAATGAGGGAATAATATGTGTGAGGGTACCCCAGGAGAGTTCCAAATGTGTGTAGGTAGAATATATATCCCACGTGGGGAAAATTGAAAAAAGTTGAAAAAAATTTTTTTTGGACTTAGTCATTTTTCCGACGTTAATCAGACTTTCAGATAGGGCAAATGTCAGTGAGCGTTCCGATTTCAGTTCCAGAGCGATTCGCCCAATGAGTCCTTGATATTTAGTCGTTTTCAGCCAATATTTTGGATTTTTGAAAATTTCACTTTTTTGTGAAAATATCCACTAAATGAGGGAATAATATGTGTGAGTGTACCCCAGGAGAGTTTCAAATGTGTGTGGGTAGAATATATATCCCACGGGGGTAAAATTGAAAAAAGTTGAAACAACTTTTTTTTTGGACTTAGTCATTTTTCCGACGTTAATCAGACTTTCAGATAGGGCAAATGTCAGTGAGCATTCCGATTTCAGTTCCAGAGCGATTCGCCCAATGAGTCCTTGATATTTAGTCGTTTTCAGCCAATATTTTGGATTTTTGAAAATTTCACTTCTTTGTGAAAATATCCACTAAATGAGGGAATAATATGTGTGAGGGTACCCCAGGAGAGTTCCAAATGTGTGTAGGTAGAATATATATCCCACGTGGGGAAAATTGAAAAAAGTTGAAAAACTTTTTTTTTTGGACTTAGTCATTTTTCCGGCGTTTATCAGACTTTCAGGTAGGGCAAATGTCAGTGAGCATTCCAATTTCAGTTCCAGAGCTATTCGCACAATGAGTCCTTGATATTTAGTCGTTTTCAGCCAATATTTTGGATTTTTGAAAATTTCACTTTTTTGTTAAAATATCCACTAAATGAGGGAATAATATGTGTGAGGGTACCCCAGGAGAGTTTCAAATGTGTGTGGGTAGAATATATATAGCACGGGGGGAAAATTGAAAAAAGTTGAAAAATTTTGTTTTTTGGACTTAGTCATTTTTCCGACGTTTATCAGACTTTCAGATAGGGCAAATGTCATTGAGCATTCCGATTTCAGTTCCAGAGCGATTCGCCCAATGAGTCCTTGATATTTAGTAGTTTTCAGCCAATATTTTGGATTTTTGAAAATTTCACTTTTTTGTGAAAATATCCACTAAATGAGGAATAATATGTGTGAGGGTACCCCAGGAGAGTTCCAAATGTGTGTAGGTAGAATATATATCCCACGTGGGGAAAATTGAAAAAAGTTGAAAAACTTTTTTTTTGGACTTAGTCATTTTTCCGGCGTTTATCAGACTTTCAGGTAGGGCAAATGTCAGTGAGCATTCCGATTTCAGTTCCAGAGCTATTCGCACAATGAGTCCTTGATATTTAGTCGTTTTCAGCCAATATTTTGGATTTTTGAAAATTTCACTTTTTTGTTAAAATATCCACTAAATGAGGGAATAATATGTGTGAAGGTACCCCAGGAGAGTTTCAAATGTGTGTGGGTAGAATATATATAGCACGGGGGGAAAATTGAAAAAAGTTGAAAAATTTTTTTTTTGGACTTAGTCATTTTTCCGGCGTTTATCAGACTTTCAGGTAGGGCAAATGTCAGTGAGCATTCCGATTTCAGTTCCAGAGCTATTCGCACAATGAGTCCTTGATATTTAGTCGTTTTCAGCCAATATTTTGGATTTTTGAAAATTTCACTTTTTTGTTGAAATATCCACTAAATGAGGGAATAATATGTGTGAGGGTACCCCAGGAGAGTTTCAAATGTGTGTGGGTAGAATATATATAGCACGGGGGGAAAATTGAAAAAAGTTGAAAAATTTTGTTTTTTGAACTTAGTCATTTTTCCGACGTTTATCAGACTTTCAGATAGGGCAAATGTCAGTGAGCATTCCGATTTCAGTTCCAGAGCTATTCGCACAATGAGTCCTTGATATTTAGTCGTTTTCAGCCAATATTTTGGATTTTTGAAAATTTCACTTTTTTGTTAAAATATCCACTAAATGAGGGAATAATATGTGTGAGGGTACCCCAGGAGAGTTTCAAATGTGTGTGGGTAGAATATATATAGCACGGGGGGAAAATTGAAAAAAGTTGAAAAATTTTGTTTTTTGAACTTAGTCATTTTTCCGACGTTTATCAGACTTTCAGATAGGGCAAATGTCATTGAGCATTCCGATTTCAGTTCCAGAGCGATTCGCCCAATGAGTCCTTGATATTTAGTCATTTTCAGCCAATTTTCTGGATTTTTGAAAATTTCACTTTTTTGTGAAAATATCCACTAAATGAGGGAATAATATGTGTGAGGGTACCCCAGGAGAGTTCTAAATGTGTGTGGGTAGAATATATATCCCACGGGGGTAAAATTGAAAAAAGTTGAAAAAAATTTTTTTTTGGACTTAGTCATTTTTCCGACGTTAATCAGACTTTCAGATAGGGCAAATGTCAGTGAGCGTTCCGATTTCAGTTCCAGAGCGATTCGCCCAATGAGTCCTTGATATTTAGTCGTTTTCAGCCAATATTTTGGATTTTTGAAAATTTCACTTTTTTGTGAAAATATCCACTAAATGAGGGAATAATATGTGTGAGGGTACCCCAGGAGAGTTCCAAATGTGTGTAGGTAGAATATATATCCCACGTGGGGAAAATTGAAAAAAGTTGAAAAACTTTTTTTTTTGGACTTAGTCATTTTTCCGGCGTTTATCAGACTTTCGGATAGGGCAAATATCAGTGAGCATTCCGATTTCAGTTCCAGAGCTATTCGCACAATGAGTCCTTGATATTTAGTCGTTTTCAGCCAATATTTTGGATTTTTGAAAATTTCACTTTTTTGTTAAAATATCCACTAAATGAGGGAATAATATGTGCGAGGGTACCCCAGGAGAGTTCCAAATGTGTGTAGCTAGAATATATATCCCACGTGGGGAAAATTGAAAAAAGTTGAAAAACTTTTTTTTTTGGACTTAGTCATTTTTCCGGCGTTTATCAGACTTTCGGATAGGGCAAATATCAGTGAGCATTCCGATTTCAGTTCCAGAGCTATTCGCACAATGAGTCCTTGATATTTAGTCGTTTTCAGCCAATATTTTGGATTTTTGAAAATTTCACTTTTTTGTTAAAATATCCACTAAATGAGGGAATAATATGTGTGAGGGTACCCCAGGAGAGTTTCAAATGTGTGTGGGTAGAATATATATAGCACGGGGGGAAAATTGAAAAAAGTTGAAAAATTTTGTTTTTTGGACTTAGTCATTTTTCCGACGTTTATCAGACTTTCAGATAGGGCAAATGTCATTGAGCATTCCGATTTCAGTTCCAGAGCGATTCGCCCAATGAGTCCTTGATATTTAGTCATTTTCAGCCAATTTTCTGGATTTTTGAAAATTTCACTTTTTTGTGAAAATATCCACTAAATGAGGGAATAATATGTGTGAGGGTACCCCAGGAGAGTTCCAAATGTGTGTGGGTAGAATATATATCCCACGGGGGGAAAATTGAAAAAAGTTGAAAAAACTTTTTTTTTGGACTTAGTCATTTTTCCGGCGTTTATCAGACTTTCAGATAGGGCAAATGTCAGTGAGCGTTCCGATTTCAGTTCCAGAGCGATTCGCCCAATGAGTCCTTGATATTTAGTCGTTTTCAGCCAATATTTTGGATTTTTGAAAATTTCACTTTTTTGTGAAAATATCCACTAAATGAGGGAATAATATGTGTGCGGGTACCCCAGGAGAGTTCCAAATGTGTGTGGGTAGAATATATATCCCACGGGGGTAAAATTGAAAAAGTTGAAACAACTTTTTTTTTGGACTTAGTCATTTTTCCAACGTATATCAGTGTTTCAGATAGGGCAAATGTCAGTGAGCGTTCCGATTTCAGTTCCAGAGCGATTCGCCCAATGAGTCCTTGATATTTAGTCGTTTTCAGCCAATTTTCTGGATTTTTGAAAATTTCACTTTTTTGTGAAAATATCCACTAAATGAGGGAATAATATGTGTGCGGGTACCCCAGGAGAGTTCCAAATGTGTGTGGGTAGAATATATATCCCACGGGGGTAAAATTGAAAAAAGTTGAAAAAAATTTTTTTTTGAACCTAGTCATTTTTCTGGCGTTAATCAGACTTTCAGATAGGGGAAATGTCAGTGAGCGTTCCAATTTCAGTTCCAGAGCGAATCGCCCAATGAGTCCTTGATATTTAGTCGTTTTCAGCCAATTTTCTGGATTTTTGAAAATTTCACTTTTTTGTGAAAATATCCAATAATATGTGTAATATATAATAATATGTGTGAGGGTACCCCAGGAGAGTTCCAAATGTGTGTGGGTAGAATATATATCCCACGGGGGTAAAATTGAAAAAAGTTGAAACAACTTTTTTTTTGGACTTAGTCATTTTTCCGGCGTTTATCAGACTTTCAGATAGGGCAAATGTCAGTGAGCATTCCGATTTCAGTTCCAGAGCTATTCGCACAATGAGTCCTTGATATTTAGTCGTTTTCAGCCAATATTTTGGATTTTTGAAAATTTCACTTTTTTGTTAAAATATCCACTAATTGAGGGAATAATATGTGTGAGGGTACCCCAGGAGAGTTTCAAATGTGTGTGGGTAGAATATATATAGCACGGGGGGAAAATTGAAAAAAGTTGAAAAATTTTGTTTTTTGGACTTAGTCATTTTTCCGACGTTTATCAGACTTTCAGATAGGGCAAATGTCAGTGAGCATTCCGATTTCAGTTCCAGAGCTATTCGCACAATGAGTCCTTGATATTTAGTCGTTTTCAGCCAATATTTTGGATTTTTGAAAATTTCACTTTTTTGTTAAAATATCCACTAAATGAGGGAATAATATGTGCGAGGGTACCCCAGGAGAGTTCCAAATGTGTGTAGCTAGAATATATATCCCACGTGGGGAAAATTGAAAAAAGTTGAAAAACTTTTTTTTTTGGACTTAGTCATTTTTCCGGCGTTTATCAGACTTTCGGATAGGGCAAATATCAGTGAGCATTCCGATTTCAGTTCCAGAGCTATTCGCACAATGAGTCCTTGATATTTAGTCGTTTTCAGCCAATATTTTGGATTTTTGAAAATTTCACTTTTTTGTTAAAATATCCACTAAATGAGGGAATAATATGTGTGAGGGTACCCCAGGAGAGTTTCAAATGTGTGTGGGTAGAATATATATAGCACGGGGGGAAAATTGAAAAAAGTTGAAAAATTTTGTTTTTTGGACTTAGTCATTTTTCCGACGTTTATCAGACTTTCAGATAGGGCAAATGTCATTGAGCATTCCGATTTCAGTTCCAGAGCGATTCGCCCAATGAGTCCTTGATATTTAGTCATTTTCAGCCAATTTTCTGGATTTTTGAAAATTTCACTTTTTTGTGAAAATATCCACTAAATGAGGGAATAATATGTGTGAGGGTACCCCAGGAGAGTTCCAAATGTGTGTGGGTAGAATATATATCCCACGGGGGGAAAATTGAAAAAAGTTGAAAAAACTTTTTTTTTGGACTTAGTCATTTTTCCGGCGTTTATCAGACTTTCAGATAGGGCAAATGTCAGTGAGCGTTCCGATTTCAGTTCCAGAGCGATTCGCCCAATGAGTCCTTGATATTTAGTCGTTTTCAGCCAATATTTTGGATTTTTGAAAATTTCACTTTTTTGTGAAAATATCCACTAAATGAGGGAATAATATGTGTGAGGGTACCCCAGGAGTGTTCCAAATGTGTGTAGGTAGAATATATATCCCACGTGGGTAAAATTGAAAAAAGTTGAAAAACTTTTTTTTTTGGACTTAGTCATTTTTCGGGCGTTTATCAGACTTTCAGATAGGGCAAATGTCAGTGAGCGTTCCGATTTCAGTTCCAGAGCGATTCGCCCAATGAGTCCTTGATATTTAGTCGTTTTCAGCCAATTTTCTGGATTTTTGAAAATTTCACTTTTTTGTGAAAATATCCACTAAATGAGGGAATAATATGTGTGAGGGTACCCCAGGAGAGTTCCAAATGTGTGTGGGTAGAATATATATCCCACGGGGGTAAAATTGAAAAAGTTGAAAGAACTTTTTTTTTGGACTTAGTCATTTTTCCAACGTATATCAGTGTTTCAGATAGGGGAAATGTCAGTGAGCGTTCCGATTTCAGTTCCTGAGCGATTCGCCCAATGAGTTCCTGATATTTAGTCGTTTTCAGCCAATATTTTGGATTTTTGAAAATTTCACTTTTTTGTGAAAATATCCACTAAATGAGGGAATAATATGTGTGAGGGAACCCCAGGAGAGTTCCAAATGTGTTTGGGTAGAATATATATCCCACGGGGGTAAAATTGAAAAAAGTTGAAAAACTTTTTTTTTTGGACTTAGTCATTTTTCCGGCGTTTATCAGACTTTCAGATAGGGCAAATGTCAGTGAGCGTTCCGATTTCAGTTCCAGAGCGATTCGCCCAATGAGTCCTTGATATTTAGTCGTTTTCAGCCAATTTTCTGGATTTTTGAAAATTTCACTTTTTTGTGAAAATATCCACTAAATGAGGGAATAATATGTGTGCGGGTACCCCAGGAGAGTTCCAAATGTGTGTGGGTAGAATATATATCCCACGGGGGTAAAATTGAAAAAAGTTGAAAAAAATTTTTTTTTGGACCTAGTCATTTTTCTGGCGTTAATCAGACTTTCAGATAGGGGAAATGTCAGTGAGCGTTCCAATTTCAGTTCCAGAGCGAATCGCCCAATGAGTCCTTGATATTTAGTCGTTTTCAGCCAATTTTCTGGATTTTTGAAAATTTCACTTTTTTGTGAAAATATCCAATAATATGTGTAATATATAATAATATGTGTGAGGGTACCCCAGGAGAGTTCCAAATGTGTGTGGGTAGAAAATATATCCCACGGGGGTAAAATTGAAAAAAGTTGAAAAAAATTTTTTTTTGGACTTAGTCATTTTTCCGACGTTAATCAGACTTTCAGATAGGGCAAATGTCAGTGAGCGTTCCGATTTCAGTTCCAGAGCGATTCGCCCAATGAGTCCTTGATATTTAGTCGTTTTCAGCCAATATTTAGGATTTTTGAAAATTTCACTTTTTTGCGAAAATATCCACTAAATGAGGGAATAATATGTGTGAGGGTACCCCAGGAGAGTTCCAAATGTGTGTAGGTAGAATATATATCCCACGTGGGGAAAATTGAAAAAAGTTGAAATACTTTTTTTTTTGGACTTAGTCATTTTTCCGGCGTTTATCAGACTTTCAGATAGGGCAAATGTCAGTGAGCATTCCGATTTCAGTTCCAGAGCTATTCGCACAATGAGTCCTTGATATTTAGTCGTTTTCAGCCAATATTTTGGATTTTTGAAAATTTCACTTTTTTGTTAAAATATCCACTAAATGAGGGAATAATATGTGTGAGGGTACCCCAGGAGAGTTTCAAATGTGTGTGGGTAGAATATATATAGCACGGGGGGAAAATTGAAAAAAGTTGAAAAATTTTGTTTTTTGGACTTAGTCATTTTTCCGACGTTTATCAGACTTTCAGATAGGGCAAATGTCATTGAGCATTCCGATTTCAGTTCCAGAGCGATTCGCCCAATGAGTCCTTGATATTTAGTCATTTTCAGCCAATTTTCTGGATTTTTGAAAATTTCACTTTTTTGTGAAAATATCCACTAAATGAGGGAATAATATGTGTGAGGGTACCCCAGGAGAGTTCCAAATGTGTGTGGGTAGAATATATATCCCACGAGGGGAAAATTGAAAAAAGTTGAAAAAACTTTTTTTTTGGACTTAGTCATTTTTCCGACGTTTATCAGACTTTCAGATAGGGCAAATGTCAGTGAGCGTTCCGATTTCAGTTCCAGAGTGATTCGCCCAATGAGTCCTTGATATTTAGTCGTTTTCAGCCAATATTTTGGATTTTTGAAAATTTCACTTTTTTGTGAAAATATCCACTAAATGAGGGAATAATATGTGTGCGGGTACCCCAGGAGAGTTCCAAATGTGTGTGGGTAGAATATATATCCCACGGGGGTAAAATTGAAAAAAGTTGAAAAACTTTTTTTTTTGGACTTAGTCATTTTTCCGGCGTTTATCAGACTTTCAGATAGGGCAAATGTCAGTGAGCGTTCCGATTTCAGTTCCAGAGCGATTCGCCCAATGAGTCCTTGATATTTAGTCGTTTTCAGCCAATTTTCTGGATTTTTGAAAATTTCACTTTTTTGTGAAAATATCCACTAAATGAGGGAATAATATGTGTGAGGGTACCCCAGGAGAGTTCCAAATGTGTGTGGGTAGAATATATATCCCACGGGGGTAAAATTGAAAAAAGTTGAAACAACTTTTTTTTTGGACTTAGTCATTTTTCCAACGTATATCAGTCTTTCAGATAGGGGAAATGTCAGTGAGCGTTCCGATTTCAGTTCCAGAGCGATTCGCCCAATGAGTTCTTGATATTTAGTCGTTTTCAGCCAATATTTTAGATTTTTGAAAATTTCACTTTTTTGTGAAAATATCCACTAAATGAGGGAATAATATGTGTGAGGGAACCCCAGGAGAGTTCCAAATGTGTGTGGGTAGAATATATATCCCACGTGGGGAAAATTGAAAAAAGTTGAAAAACATTTTTTTTTGGACTTAGTCATTTTTCCGGCGTTTATCAGACTTTCAGATAGGGCAAATGTCAGTGAGCGTTCCGATTTCAGTTCTAGAGCGATTCGCCCAATGAGTCCTTGATATTTAGTCGTTTTCAGCCAATATTTTGGATTTTTGAAAATTTTTCTTTTTTGTGAAAATATCCACTAAATGAGGGAATAATATGTGTGCGGGTACCCCAGGAGAGTTCCAAATGTGTGTGGGTAGAATATATATCCCACGGGGGTAAAATTGAAAAAAGTTGAAAAAAATTTTTTTTTGGACCTAGTCATTTTTCTGGCATTAATCAGACTTTCAGATAGGGGAAATGTCAGTGAGCGTTCCAATTTCAGTTCCAGAGCGAATCGCCCAATGAGTCCTTGATATTTAGTCGTTTTCAGCCAATTTTCTGGATTTTTGAAAATTTCACTTTTTTGTGAAAATATCCAATAATATGTGTAATATATAATAATATGTGTGAGGGTACCCCAGGAGAGTTCCAAATGTGTGTGGGTAGAATATATATCCCACGGGGGTAAAATTGAAAAAAGTTGAAACAACTTTTTTTTTGGACTTAGTCATTTTTCCGACGTTAATCAGACTTTCAGATAGGGCAAATGTCAGTGAGCGTTCCGATTTCAGTTCCAGAGCGATTCGCCCAATGAGTCCTTGATATTTAGTCTTTTTCAGCCAATATTTTGGATTTTTGAAAATTTCACTTTTTTGTGAAAATATCCACTAAATGAGGGAATAATATGTGTGAGGGTACCCCAGGAGAGTTCCAAATGTGTGTGGGTAGAAAATATATCCCACGGGGGTAAAATTGAAAAAAGTTGAAAAAAATTTTTTTTTGGACTTAGTCATTTTTCCGACGTTAATCAGACTTTCAGATAGGGCAAATGTCAGTGAGCGTTCCGATTTCAGTTCCAGAGCGATTCGCCCAATGAGTCCTTGATATTTAGTCGTTTTCAGCCAATATTTAGGATTTTTGAAAATTTCACTTTTTTGCGAAAATATCCACTAAATGAGGTAATAATATGTGTGAAGGTACCCCAGGAGAGTTCCAAATGTGTGTAGGTAGAATATATATCCCACGTGGGGAAAATTGAAAAAAGTTGAAAAACTTTTTTTTTTGGACTTAGTCATTTTTCCGGCGTTTATCAGACTTTCAGATAGGGCAAATGTCAGTGAGCGTTCCGATTTCAGTTCCAGAGCGATTCGCCCAATGAGTCCTTGATATTTAGTCGTTTTCAGCCAATTTTCGGGATTTTTGAAAATTTCACTTTTTTGTGAAAATATCCACTAAATGAGGGAATAATACGTGTGCGGGTACCCCAGGAGAGTTCCAAATGTGTGTGGGTAGAATATATATCCCACGGGGGTAAAATTGAAAAAAGTTGAAAAACTTTTTTCTTTGGACTTAGTCATTTTTCCGACGTTTATCAGACTTTCAGATAGGGCAAATGTCAGTGAGCGTTCCGATTTCAGTTCCAGGCGATTCGCCCAATGAGTCCTTGATATTTAGTCGTTTTCAGCCAATATTTTGGATTTTTGAAAATTTCACTTTTTTGTGAAAATATCCACTAAATGAGGGAATAATATGTGTGAGGGTACCCCAGGAGAGTTTCAAATGTGTGTGGGTAGAATATATATAGCACGGGGGGAAAATTGAAAAAAGTTGAAAAATTTTGTTTTTTGGACTTAGTCATTTTTCCGACGTTTATCAGACTTTCAGATAGGGCAAATGTCAGTGAGCATTCCGATTTCAGTTCCAGAGCGATTCGCCCAATGAGTCCTTGATATTTAGTCGTTTTCAGCCAATATTTTGGATTTTTGAAAATTTCACTTTTTTGTGAAAATATCCACTAAATGAGGGAATAATATGTGTGCGGGTACCCCAGGAGAGTTCCAAATGTGTGTGGGTAGAATATATATCCCACGGGGGTAAAATTGAAAAAAGTTGAAAAAAATTTTTTTTTGGACCTAGTCATTTTTCTGGCATTAATCAGACTTTCAGATAGGGGAAATGTCAGTGAGCGTTCCAATTTCAGTTCCAGAGCGAATCGCCCAATGAGTCCTTGATATTTAGTCGTTTTCAGCCAATTTTCTGGATTTTTGAAAATTTCACTTTTTTGTGAAAATATCCAATAATATGTGTAATATATAATAATATGTGTGAGGGTACCCCAGGAGAGTTCCAAATGTGTGTGGGTAGAATATATATCCCACGGGGGTAAAATTGAAAAAAGTTGAAACAACTTTTTTTTTGGACTTAGTCATTTTTCCGGCGTTTATCAGACTTTCAGATAGGGCAAATGTCAGTGAGCATTCCGATTTCAGTTCCAGAGCTATTCGCACAATGAGTCCTTGATATTTAGTCGTTTTCAGCCAATATTTTGGATTTTTGAAAATTTCACTTTTTTGTTAAAATATCCACTAAATGAGGGAATAATATGTGTGAGGGTACCCCAGGAGAGTTTCAAATGTGTGTGGGTAGAATATATATAGCACGGGGGGAAAATTGAAAAAAGTTGAAAAATTTTGTTTTTTGGACTTAGTCATTTTTCCGACGTTTATCAGACTTTCAGATAGGGCAAATGTCATTGAGCATTCCGATTTCAGTTCCAGAGCGATTCGCCCAATGAGTCCTTGATATTTAGTCATTTTCAGCCAATTTTCTGGATTTTTGAAAATTTCACTTTTTTGTGAAAATATCCACTAAATGAGGGAATAATATGTGTGAGGGTACCCCAGGAGAGTTCCAAATGTGTGTGGGTAGAATATATATCCCACGAGGGGAAAATTGAAAAAAGTTGAAAAAACTTTTTTTTTGGACTTAGTCATTTTTCCGGCGTTTATCAGACTTTCAGATAGGGCAAATGTCAGTGAGCGTTCCGATTTCAGTTCCAGAGCGATTCGCCCAATGAGTCCTTGATATTTAATCGTTTTCAGCCAATTTTCTGGATTTTTGAAAATTTCACTTTTTTGTGAAAATATCCACTAAATGAGGGAATAATATGTGTGAGGGTACCCCAGGAGAGTTCCAAATGTGTGTGGGTAGAATATATATCCCACGGGGGTAAAATTGAAAAAAGTTGAAACAACTTTTTTTTTGGACTTAGTCATTTTTCCAACGTATATCAGTCTTTCAGATAGGGGAAATGTCAGTGAGCGTTCCGATTTCAGTTCCAGAGCGATTCGCCCAATGAGTTCTTGATATTTAGTCGTTTTCAGCCAATATTTTAGATTTTTGAAAATTTCACTTTTTTGTGAAAATATCCACTAAATGAGGGAATAATATGTGTGAGGGAACCCCAGGAGAGTTCCAAATGTGTGTGGGTAGAAAATATATCCCACGGGGGTAAAATTGAAAAAAGTTGAAAAAAATTTTTTTTTGGACTTAGTCATTTTTCCGACGTTAATCAGACTTTCAGATAGGGCAAATGTCAGTGAGCATTCCGATTTCAGTTCCAGAGCTATTCGCACAATGAGTCCTTGATATTTAGTCGTTTTCAGCCAATATTTTGGATTTTTGAAAATTTCACTTTTTTGTTAAAATATCCACTAAATGAGGGAATAATATGTGTGAGGGTACCCCAGGAGAGTTTCAAATGTGTGTGGGTAGAATATATATAGCACGGGGGGAAAATTGAAAAAAGTTGAAAAATTTTGTTTTTTGGACTTAGTCATTTTTCCGACGTTTATCAGACTTTCAGATAGGGCAAATGTCATTGAGCATTCCGATTTCAGTTCCAGAGCGATTCGCCCAATGAGTCCTTGATATTTAGTCATTTTCAGCCAATTTTCTGGATTTTTGAAAATTTCACTTTTTTGTGAAAATATCCACTAAATGAGGGAATAATATGTGTGAGGGTACCCCAGGAGAGTTCCAAATGTGTGTGGGTAGAATATATATCCCACGAGGGGA
This sequence comes from Phyllobates terribilis, assembly GCF_046119375.1. Lineage (NCBI taxonomy): Eukaryota > Metazoa > Chordata > Amphibia > Anura > Dendrobatidae > Phyllobates > Phyllobates terribilis. The sequence continues at coordinate 169,623,012 of NW_027362772.1, forward strand.
AAATTGAAAAAAGTTGAAAAAACTTTTTTTTTGGACTTAGTCATTTTTCCGGCGTTTATCAGACTTTCAGATAGGGCAAATGTCAGTGAGCGTTCCGATTTCAGTTCCAGAGCGATTCGCCCAATGAGTCCTTGATATTTAATCGTTTTCAGCCAATTTTCTGGATTTTTGAAAATTTCACTTTTTTGTGAAAATATCCACTAAATGAGGGAATAATATGTGTGAGGGTACCCCAGGAGAGTTCCAAATGTGTGTGGGTAGAATATATATCCCAGGGGGGTAAAATTGAAAAAAGTTGAAACAACTTTTTTTTTGGACTTAGTCATTTTTCCAACGTATATCAGTCTTTCAGATAGGGGAAATGTCAGTGAGCGTTCCGATTTCAGTTCCAGAGCGATTCGCCCAATGAGTTCTTGATATTTAGTCGTTTTCAGCCAATATTTTAGATTTTTGAAAATTTCACTTTTTTGTGAAAATATCCACTAAATGAGGGAATAATATGTGTGAGGGAACCCCAGGAGAGTTCCAAATGTGTGTGGGTAGAAAATATATCCCACGGGGGTAAAATTGAAAAAAGTTGAAAAAAATTTTTTTTTGGACTTAGTCATTTTTCCGACGTTAATCAGACTTTCAGATAGGGCAAATGTCAGTGAGCGTTCCGATTTCAGTTCCAGAGCGATTCGCCCAATGAGTCCTTGATATTTAGTCGTTTTCAGCCAATATTTAGGATTTTTGAAAATTTCACTTTTTTGCGAAAATATCCACTAAATGAGGGAATAATATGTGTGAGGGTACCCCAGGAGAGTTCCAAATGTGTGTAGGTAGAATATATATCCCACGTGGGGAAAATTGAAAAAAGTTGAAAAACTTTTTTTTTTGGACTTAGTCATTTTTCCGGCGTTTATCAGACTTTCAGATAGGGCAAATGTCAGTGAGCGTTCCGATTTCAGTTCCAGAGCGATTCGCCCAATGAGTCCTTGATATTTAGTCGTTTTCAGCCAATTTTCGGGATTTTTGAAAATTTCACTTTTTTGTGAAAATATCCACTAAATGAGGGAATAATATGTGTGAGGGTACCCCAGGAGAGTTCCAAATGTGTGTGGGTAGAATATATATCCCACGAGGGGAAAACTGAAAAAAGTTGAAAAAACTTTTTTTTTGGACTTAGTCATTTTTCCAACGTTTATCAGACTTTCAGATAGGGCAAATGTCAGTGAGCGTTCCGATTTCAGTTCCAGAGCGATTCGCCCAATGAGTCCTTGATATTTAGTCGTTTTCAGCCAATATTTTGGATTTTTGAAAATTTCACTTTTTTGTGAAAATATCCACTAAATGAGGGAATAATACGTGTGCGGGTACCCCAGGAGAGTTCCAAATGTGTGTGGGTAGAATATATATCCCACGGGGGTAAAATTGAAAAAAGTTGAAAAACTTTTTTTTTTGGACTTAGTCATTTTTCCGACGTTTATCAGACTTTCAGATAGGGCAAATGTCAGTGAGCGTTCCGATTTCAGTTCCAGGCGATTCGCCCAATGAGTCCTTGATATTTAGTCGTTTTCAGCCAATATTTTGGATTTTTGAAAATTTCACTTTTTTGTGAAAATATCCACTAAATGAGGGAATAATATGTGTGAGGGTACCCCAGGAGAGTTTCAAATGTGTGTGGGTAGAATATATATAGCACGGGGGGAAAATTGAAAAAAGTTGAAAAATTTTGTTTTTTGGACTTAGTCATTTTTCCGACGTTTATCAGACTTTCAGATAGGGCAAATGTCAGTGAGCGTTCCGATTTCAGTTCCAGAGCGATTCGCCCAATGAGTCCTTGATATTTATTCGTTTTCAGCCAATATTTTGGATTTTTGAAAATTTCACTTTTTTGTGAAAATATCCACTAAATGAGGGAATAATATGTGTGAGGGTGCCCCAGGAGAGTTCCAAATGTGTGTGGGTAGAATATATATCTGACGGGGGTAAAATTGAAAAAAGTTGAAAAAACTTTTTTTTTTGGACTTAGTCATTTTTCCAACGTTTATCAGTCTTTCAGATATTGGAAATGTCAGTGAGCGTTCCGATTTCAATTCCAGAGCGATTCGCCCTATGAATTCTTGATAATTAGTCGTTTTCAGCCAATATTTTGGATTTTTGAAAATTTCACTTTTTTGTGAAAATATCCACTAAATGAGGGAATAATATGTGTGAGGGAACCCCAGGAGAGTTCCAAATGTGTGTGGGTAGAAAATATATCCCACGGGGGTAAAATTGAAAAAAGTTGAAAAAAATTTTTTTTTGGACTTAGTCATTTTTCCGACGTTAATCAGACTTTCAGATAGGGCAAATGTCAGTGAGCGTTCCGATTTCAGTTCCAGAGCGATTCGCCCAATGAGTCCTTGATATTTAGTCGTTTTCAGCCAATATTTAGGATTTTTGAAAATTTCACTTTTTTGCGAAAATATCCACTAAATCAGGGAATAATATGTGTGAGGGTACCCCAGGAGAGTTCCAAATGTGTGTAGGTAGAATATATATCCCACGTGGGGAAAATTGAAAAAAGTTGAAAAACTTTTTTTTTTGGACTTAGTCATTTTTCCGGCGTTTATCAGACTTTCAGATAGGGCAAATGTCAGTGAGCGTTCCGATTTCAGTTCCAGAGCGATTCGCCCAATGAGTCCTTGATATTTAGTCGTTTTCAGCCAATTTTCGGGATTTTTGAAAATTTCACTTTTTTGTGAAAATATCCACTAAATGAGGGAATAATATGTGTGAGGGTACCCCAGGAGAGTTCCAAATGTGTGTGGGTAGAATATATATCCCACGAGGGGAAAACTGAAAAAAGTTGAAAAAACTTTTTTTTTGGACTTAGTCATTTTTCCAACGTTTATCAGACTTTCAGATAGGGCAAATGTCAGTGAGCGTTCCGATTTCAGTTCCAGAGCGATTCGCCCAATGAGTCCTTGATATTTAGTCGTTTTCAGCCAATATTTTGGATTTTTGAAAATTTCACTTTTTTGTGAAAATATCCACTAAATGAGGGAATAATACGTGTGCGGGTACCCCAGGAGAGTTCCAAATGTGTGTGGGTAGAATATATATCCCACGGGGGTAAAATTGAAAAAAGTTGAAAAACTTTTTTTTTTGGACTTAGTCATTTTTCCGACGTTTATCAGACTTTCAGATAGGGCAAATGTCAGTGAGCGTTCCGATTTCAGTTCCAGGCGATTCGCCCAATGAGTCCTTGATATTTAGTCGTTTTCAGCCAATATTTTGGATTTTTGAAAATTTCACTTTTTTGTGAAAATATCCACTAAATGAGGGAATAATATGTGTGAGGGTACCCCAGGAGAGTTTCAAATGTGTGTGGGTAGAATATATATAGCACGGGGGGAAAATTGAAAAAAGTTGAAAAATTTTGTTTTTTGGACTTAGTCATTTTTCCGACGTTTATCAGACTTTCAGATAGGGCAAATGTCAGTGAGCGTTCCGATTTCAGTTCCAGAGCGATTCGCCCAATGAGTCCTTGATATTTATTCGTTTTCAGCCAATATTTTGGATTTTTGAAAATTTCACTTTTTTGTGAAAATATCCACTAAATGAGGGAATAATATGTGTGAGGGTGCCCCAGGAGAGTTCCAAATGTGTGTGGGTAGAATATATATCTGACGGGGGTAAAATTGAAAAAAGTTGAAAAAACTTTTTTTTTTGGACTTAGTCATTTTTCCAACGTTTATCAGTCTTTCAGATATTGGAAATGTCAGTGAGCGTTCCGATTTCAATTCCAGAGCGATTCGCCCTATGAATTCTTGATAATTAGTCGTTTTCAGCCAATATTTTGGATTTTTGAAAATTTCACTTTTTTGTGAAAATATCCACTAAATGAGGGAATAATATGTGTGAGGGTACCCCAGGAGAGTTCCAAATGTGTGTGGGTAGAATATATATCCCACGAGGGGAAAATTGAAAAAAGTTGAAAAAACTTTTTTTTTGGACTTAGTCATTTTTCCAACGTTTATCAGACTTTCAGATAGGGCAAATGTTAGTGAGCGTTCCGATTTCAGTTCCAGAGCGATTCGCCCAATGAGTCCTTGATATTTAGTCGTTTTCAGCCAATATTTTGGATTTTTGAAAATTTCACTTTTTTGTGAAAATATCCACTAAATGAGGGAATAATATGTGTGCGGGTACCCCAGGAGAGTTCCAAATGTGTGTGGGTAGAATATATATCCCACGGGGGTAAAATTGAAAAAAGTTGAAAAAAATTTTTTTTTGGACCTAGTCATTTTTCTGGCATTAATCAGACTTTCAGATAGGGGAAATGTCAGTGAGCGTTCCAATTTCAGTTCCAGAGCGAATCGCCCAATGAGTCCTTGATATTTAGTCGTTTTCAGCCAATTTTCTGGATTTTTGAAAATTTCACTTTTTTGTGAAAATATCCAATAATATGTGTAATATATAATAATATGTGTGAGGGTACCCCAGGAGAGTTCCAAATGTGTGTGGGTAGAATATATATCCCACGGGGGTAAAATTGAAAAAAGTTGAAACAACTTTTTTTTTGGACTTAGTCATTTTTCCGGCGTTTATCAGACTTTCAGATAGGGCAAATGTCAGTGAGCATTCCGATTTCAGTTCCAGAGCTATTCGCACAATAAGTCCTTGATATTTAGTCGTTTTCAGCCAATATTTTGGATTTTTGAAAATTTCACTTTTTTGTTAAAATATCCACTAAATGAGGGAATAATATGTGTGAGGGTACCCCAGGAGAGTTTCAAATGTGTGTGGGTAGAATATATATAGCACGGGGGGAAAATTGAAAAAAGTTGAAAAATTTTGTTTTTTGGACTTAGTCATTTTTCCGACGTTTATCAGACTTTCAGATAGGGCAAATGTCAGTGAGCGTTCCGATTTCAGTTCCAGAGCGATTCGCCCAATGAGTCCTTGATATTTAGTCTTTTTCAGCCAATATTTTGGATTTTTGAAAATTTCACTTTTTTGTGAAAATATCCACTAAATGAGGGAATAATATGTGTGAGGGTACCCCAGGAGAGTTCCAAATGTGTGTGGGTAGAAAATATATCCCACGGCTGTAAAATTGAAAAAAGTTTAAAAAATTTTTTTTTGGACTTAGTCATTTTTCCGACGTTAATCAGACTTTCAGATAGGGCAAATGTCAGTGAGCGTTCCGATTTCAGTTCCAGAGCGATTCGCCCAATGAGTCCTTGATATTTAGTCGTTTTCAGCCAATTTTCGGGATTTTTGAAAATTTCACTTTTTTGTGAAAATATCCACTAAATGAGGGAATAATATGTGTGAGGGTACCCCAGGAGAGTTCCAAATGTGTGTAGGTAGAATATATATCCCACGTGGGGAAAATTGAAAAAAGTTGAAAAACTTTTTTTTTTGGACTTAGTCATTTTTCCGGCGTTTATCAGACTTTCAGATAGGGCAAATGTCAGTGAGCGTTCCGATTTCAGTTCCAGAGCGATTCGCCCAATGAGTCCTTGATATTTAGTCGTTTTCAGCCAATTTTCGGGATTTTTGAAAATTTCACTTTTTTGTGAAAATATCCACTAAATGAGGGAATAATATGTGTGAGGGTACCCCAGGAGAGTTCCAAATGTGTGTGGGTAGAATATATATCCCACGGGGGTAAAATTGAAAAAAGTTGAAAAATTTAGTTTTTTGGACTTAGTCATTTTTCCGACATTTATCAGACTTTCAGATAGGGCAAATGTCAGTGAGCGTTCCGATTTCAGTTCCAGAGCGATTCGCCCAATGAGTCCTTGATATTTATTCGTTTTCAGCCAATATTTTGGATTTTTGAAAATTTCACTTTTTTGTGAAAATATCCACTAAATGAGGGAATAATATGTGTGAGGGTGCCCCAGGAGAGTTCCAAATGTGTGTGGGTAGAATATATATCTGACGGGGGTAAAATTGAAAAAAGTTGAAAAAACTTTTTTTTTTGGACTTAGTCATTTTTCCAACGTTTATCAGTCTTTCAGATATTGGAAATGTCAGTGAGCGTTCCGATTTCAATTCCAGAGCGATTCGCCCTATGAGTTCTTGATATTTAGTCGTTTTCAGCCAATATTTTGGATTTTTGAAAATTTCACTTTTTTGTGAAAATATCCACTAAATGAGGGAATAATATGTGTGAGGGTACCCCAGGAGAGTTCCAAATGTGTGTGAGTAGAATATAAATCCCACGAGGGGAAAATTGAAAAAAGTTGAAAAAACTTTTTTTTTGGACTTAGTCATTTTTCCGACGTTTATCAGACTTTCAGATAGGGCAAATGTCAGTGAGCATTCCGATTTCAGTTCCATAGCGATTCGCCCAATGAGTCCTTGATATTTAGTCGTTTTCAGCCAATATTTTGGATTTTTGAAAATTTCACTTTTTTGTGAAAATATCCACTAAATGAGGGAATAATATGTGTGAGGGTACCCCAGGAGAGTTCCAAATGTGTGTGGGTAGAATATATATCCCACGAGGGGAAAATTGAAAAAAGTTGAAAAAACTTTTTTTTTGGACTTAGTCATTTTTCCAACGTTTATCAGACTTTCAGATAGGGCAAATGTTAGTGAGCGTTCCGATTTCAGTTCCAGAGCGATTCGCCCAATGAGTCCTTGATATTTAGTCGTTTTCAGCCAATATTTTGGATTTTTGAAAATTTCACTTTTTTGTGAAAATATCCACTAAATGAGGGAATAATATGTGTGCGGGTACCCCAGGAGAGTTCCAAATGTGTGTGGGTAGAATATATATCCCACGGGGGTAAAATTGAAAAAAGTTGAAAAAAATTTTTTTTTGGACCTAGTCATTTTTCCGGCGTTAATCAGACTTTCAGATAGGGGAAATGTCAGTGAGCGTTCCAATTTCAGTTCCAGAGCGATTCGCCCAATGAGTCCTTGATATTTAGTCGTTTTCAGCCAATTTTCTGGATTTTTGAAAATTTCACTTTTTTGTGAAAATATCCACTAAATGAGGGAATAATATGTGTGAGGGTACCCCAGGAGAGTTCCAAATGTGTGTGGGTAGAATATATATCCCACGGGGGTAAAATTGAAAAAAGTTGAAACAACTTTTTTTTTGGTCTTAGTCATTTTTCCGACGTTTATCAGTCTTTCAGATAGGGGAAATGTCAGTGAGCATTCCGATTTCAGTTCCAGAGCGATTCGCCCAATGAGTCCTTGATATTTAGTCATTTTCAGCCAATTTTCTGGATTTTTGAATATTTCACTTTTTTGTGAAAATATCCACTAAATGAGGGAATAATATGTGTGAGGGTGCCCCAGGAGAGTTCCAAATGTGTGTGGGTAGAATATATATCTCACGGGGGTAAAATTGAAAAAAGTTGAAAAAACTTTTTTTTTGGACTTAGTCATTTTTCCAACGTTTATCAGTCTTTCAGATATTGGAAATGTCAGTGAGCGTTCCGATTTCAATTCCAGAGCGATTCGCCCAATGAGTTCTTGATATTTAGTCGTTTTCAGCCAATATTTTGGATTTTTGAAAATTTCACTTTTTTGTGAAAATATCCACTAAATGAGGGAATAATATGTGTGAGGGTACCCCAGGAGAGTTCCAAATGTGTGTGAGTAGAATATAAATCCCACGAGGGGAAAATTGAAAAAAGTTGAAAAAACTTTTTTTTGGACTTAGTCATTTTTCCGACGTTTATCAGACTTTCAGATAGGGCAAATGTCAGTGAGCATTCCGATTTCAGTTCCATAGCGATTCGCCCAATGAGTCCTTGATATTTAGTCGTTTTCAGCCAATATTTAGGATTTTTGAAAATTTCACTTTTTTGTGAAAATATCCACTAAATGAGGGAATAATATGTGTGAGGGTACCCCAGGAGAGTTCCAAATGTGTGTAGGTAGAATATATATCCCACGTGGGGAAAATTGAAAAAAGTTGAAAAACTTTTTTTTTTGGACTTAGTCATTTTTCCGGCGTTTATCAGACTTTCAGATAGGGCAAATGTCAGTGAGCGTTCCAATTTCAGTTCCAGAGCGATTCGCCCAATCAGTCCTTGATATTTAGTCGTTTTCAGCCAATTTTCGGGATTTTTGAAAATTTCACTTTTTTGTGAAAATATCCACGAAATGAGGGAATAATATGTGTGAGGGTACCCCAGGAGAGTTCCAAATGTGTGTGGGTAGAATATATATCCCACGAGGGGAAAATTGAAAAAAGTTTAAAAAACTTTTTTTTTGGACTTAGTCATTTTTCCGACGTTTATCAGACTTTCAGATAGGGCAAATGTCAGTGAGCCTTCCGATTTCAGTTCCAGAGCGATTCGCCCAATGAGTCCTTGATATTTAGTCGTTTTCAGCCAATATTTTGGATTTTTGAAAATTTCACTTTTTTGTGAAAATATCCACTAAATGAGGGAATAATACGTGTGCGGGTACCCCAGGAGAGTTCCAAATGTGTGTGGGTAGAATATATATCCCACGGGGGTAAAATTGAAAAAAGTTGAAAAACATTTTTTTTTGGACTTAGTCATTTTTCCGGCGTTTATCAGACTTTCAGATAGGGCAAATGTCAGTGAGCATTCCGATTTCACTTCCAGAGCTATTCGCACAATGAGTCCTTGATATTTAGTCGTTTTCAGCCAATATTTTGGATTTTTGAAAATTTCACTTTTTTGTTAAAATATCCACTAAATGAGGGAATAATATGTGTGAGGGTACCCCAGGAGAGTTTCAAATGTGTGTGGGTAGAATATATATAGCACGGGGGGAAAATTGAAAAAAGTTGAAAAATTTTGTTTTTTGGACTTAGTCATTTTTCCGACGTTTATCAGACTTTCAGATAGGGCAAATGTCAGTGAGCGTTCCGATTTCAGTTCCAGAGCGATTCGCCCAATGAGTCCTTGATATTTAGTCGTTTTCAGCCAATATTTAGGATTTTTGAAAATTTCACTTTTTTGTGAAAATATCCACTAAATGAGGGAATAATATGTGTGAGGGTACCCCAGGAGAGTTCCAAATGTGTGTAGGTAGAATATATATCCCACGTGGGGAAAATTGAAAAAAGTTAAAAAACTTTTTTTTTTGGACTTAGTCATTTTTCCGGCGTTTATCAGACTTTCAGATAGGGCAAATGTCAGTGAGCGTTCCGATTTCAGTTCCAGAGCGATTCGCCCAATGAGTCCTTGATATTTAGTCGTTTTCAGCCAATTTTCGGGATTTTTGAAAATTTCACTTTTTTGTGAAAATATCCACTAAATGAGGGAATAATATGTGTGAGGGTACCCCAGGAGAGTTCCAAATGTGTGTGGGTAGAATATATATCCCACGAGGGGAAAATTGAAAAAAGTTGAAAAAACTTTTTTTTTGGATTTAGTCATTTTTCCAACGTTTATCAGACTTTCAGATAGGGCAAATGTCAGTGAGCGTTCCGATTTCAGTTCCAGAGCGATTCGCCCAATGAGTCCTTGATATTTAGTCGTTTTCAGCCAATATTTTGGATTTTTGAAAATTTCACTTTTTTGTGAAAATATCCACTAAATGCGGGAATAATACGTGTGCGGGTACCCCAGGAGAGTTCCAAATGTGTGTGGGTAGAATATATATCCCACGGGGGTAAAATTGAAAAAAGTTGAAAAACTTTTTTTTTTGGACTTAGTCATTTTTCCGACGTTTATCAGACTTTCAGATAGGGCAAATGTCAGTGAGCGTTCCGATTTCAGTTCCAGGCGATTCGCCCAATGAGTCCTTGATATTTAGTCGTTTTCAGCCAATATTTTGGATTTTTGAAAATTTCACTTTTTTGTGAAAATATCCACTAAATGAGGGAATAATATGTGTGAGGGTACCCCAGGAGAGTTTCAAATGTGTGTGGGTAGAATATATATAGCACGGGGGGAAAATTGAAAAAAGTTGAAAAATTTTGTTTTTTGGACTTCGTCATTTTTCCGACGTTTATCAGACTTTCAGACAGGGCAAATGTCAGTGAGCGTTCCGATTTCAGTTCCAGAGCGATTCGCCCAATGAGTCCTTGATATTTAGTCGTTTTCAGCCAATATTTTGGATTTTTGAAAATTTCACTTTTTTGTGAAAATATCCACTAAATGAGGGAATAATATGTGTGCGGGTACCCCAGGAGAGTTCCAAATGTGTGTGGGTAGAATATATATCCCACGAGGGGAAAATTGAAAAAAGTTGAAAAAACTTTTTTTTTGGACTTAGTCATTTTTCCGACGTTTATCAGACTTTCAGATAGGGCAAATGTCAGTGAGCGTTCCAATTTCAGTTCCAGAGCGATTCGCCCAATGAGTCCTTGATATTTAGTCGTTTTCAGCCAATTTTCTGGATTTTTGAAAATTTCACTTTTTTGTGAAAATATCCACTAAATGAGGGAATAATATGTGTGAGGGTGCCCCAGGAGAGTTCCAAATGTGTGTAGGTAGAATATATATCCCACGGGGGTAAAATTGAAAAAAGTTGAAAAACTTTTTTTTTTTGGACTTAGTCATTTTTCCGACGTTTATCAGACTTTCAGATAGGGCAAATGTCAGTGAGCGTTCCGATTTCAGTTCCAGAGCGATTCGCCCAATGAGTCCTTGATATTTAGTCGTTTTCAGCCAATATTTTGGATTTTTTAAAATTTCACTTTTTTGTGAAAATATCCACTAAATGAGGGAATAATATGTGTGCGGGTACCCCAGGAGAGTTCCAAATGTGTGTGGGTAGAATATATATCCCACGGGGGTAAAATTGAAAAAAGTTGAAAAAAATTTTTTTTTGGACCTAGTCATTTTTCCGGCGTTAATCAGACTTTCAGATAGGGGAAATGTCAGTGAGCGTTCCAATTTCAGTTCCAGAGCAATTCGCCCAATGAGTCCTTGATATTTAGTCGTTTTCAGCCAATTTTCTGGATTTTTGAAAATTTCACTTTTTTGTGAAAATATCCACTAAATGAGGGAATAATATGTGTGAGGGTACCCCAGGAGAGTTCCAAATGTGTGTGGGTAGAATATATATCCCACGGGGTAAAATTGAAAAAAGTTGAAACAACTTTTTTTTTGGACTTAGTCATTTTTCCGACGTTTATCAGTCTTTCAGATAGGGGAAATGTCAGTGAGCATTCCGATTTCAGTTCCAGAGCGATTCGCCCAATGAGTCCTTGATATTTAGTCATTTTCAGCCAATTTTCTGGATTTTTGAAAATTTCACTTTTTTGTGAAAATATCCACTAAATGAGGGAATAATATGTGTGAGGGTGCCCCAGGAGAGTTCCAAATGTGTGTAGGTAGAATATATATCTCACGGGGGTAAAATTGAAAAAAGTTGAAAAAACTTTTTTTTTTGGACTTAGTCATTTTTCCGGCGTTTATCAGACTTTCAGATATGGGAAATGTCAGTGAGCGTTCCGATTTCAGTTCCAGAGCGATTCGCCCAATGAGTCCTTGATATTTAGTCGTTTTCAGCCAATTTTCTGGATTTTTGAAAATTTCACTTTTTTGTGAAAATATCCACTAAATGAGGGAATAATATGTGTGAGGGTACCCCAGGAGAGTTCCAAATGTGTGTGGGTAGAATATATATCCCACGGGGGTAAAATTGAAAAAAGTTGAAACAACTTTTTTTTTGGACTTAGTCATTTTTCCAAAGTTTATCAGTCTTTCAGATAGGGGAAATGTCAGTGAGCGTTCCGATTTCAGTTCCAGAGCGATTCGCCCAATGAGTTCTTGATATTTAGTCGTTTTCAGCCAATATTTTCGATTTTTGAAAATTTCACTTTTTTGTGAAAATATCCACTAAATGAGGGAATAATATGTGTGAGGGAACCCCAGGAGAGTTCCAAATGTGTGTGGGTAGAATATATATCCCACGGGGGTAAAATTGAAAAAAGTTGAAAAAAAATTTTTTTGGACCTAGTCATTTTTCCGGCGTTAATCAGACTTTCAGATAGGGGAAATGTCAGTGAGCGTTCCAATTTCAGTTCCAGAGCTATTCGCCCAATGAGTCCTTGATATTTAGTCGTTTTCAGCCAATTTTCTGGATTTTTGAAAATTTCACTTTTTTGTGAAAATATCCACTAAATAAGGGAATAATATGTGTGAGGGTACCCCAGTTGAGTTCCAAATGTGTGTGGGTAGAATATATATCCCACGGGGGTAAAATTGAAAAAAGTTGAAACAACTTTTTTTTTGGACTTAGTCATTTTTCCGACGTTTATCAGTCTTTCAGATAGGGGAAATGTCAGTGAGCATTCCGATTTCAGTTCCAGAGCGATTCGCCCAATGAGTCCTTGATATTTAGTCATTTTCAGCCAATTTTCTGGATTTTTGAAAATTTCACTTTTTTGTGAAAATATCCACTAAATGAGGGAATAATATGTGTGAGGGTGCCCCAGGAGAGTTCCAAATGTGTGTGTGTGTAGAATATATATCTCACGGGGGTAAAATTGAAAAAAGTTGAAAAAAATTTTTTTTTGGACCTAGTCATTTTTCCGGCGTTAATCAGACTTTCAGATAGGGGAAATGTCAGTGAGCGTTCCAATTTCAGTTCCAGAGCGATTCGCCCAATGAGTCCTTGATATTTAGCCGTTTTCAGCCAATTTTCTGGATTTTTGAAAATTTCACTTTTTTGTGAAAATATCCACTAAATGAGGGAATAATATGTGTGAGGGTACACCAGGAGAGTTCCAAATGTGTGTGAGTAGAATATAAATCCCAAGAGGGGAAAATTGAAAAAAGTTGAAAAACTTTTTTTTTTTTGGACTTAGTCATTTTTCCGGCGTTTATCAGACTTTCAGATAGGGCAAATGTCAGTGAGCGTTCCGATTTCAGTTCCAGAGCGATTCGCCCAATGAGTCCTTGATATTTATTCGTTTTCAGCCAATTTTCTGGATTTTTGAAAATTTCACTTTTTTGTGAAAATATCCACTAAATGAGGGAATAATATGTGTGAGGTACCCCAGGAGAGTTCCAAATATGTGTGGGTAGAATATATATCCCACGGGGGTAAAATGAAAAAAGTTGAAACAACTTTTTTTTTGGACTTAGTCATTTTTCCAACGTTTATCAGACTTTCAGATAGGGGAAATGTCAGTGAGCGTTCCAATTTCAGTTCCAGAGCGATTCGCCCAATGAGTCCTTGATATTTAGTTGTTTTCAGCCAATTTTCTGGATTTTTGAAAATTTCACTTTTTTGTGAAAATATCCACTAAATGAGGGAATAATATGTGTGAGGGTACCCCAGGAGAGTTCCAAATGTGTGTGGGTAGAATATATATCTCACGGGGGTAAAATTGAAAAAAGTTGAAAAAACTTTTTTTTTGGACTTAGTCATTTTTCCAACGTTTATCAGTCTTTCAGATATTGGAAATGTCAGTGAGCATTCCGATTTCAGTTCCAGAGCGATTCGCCCAATGAGTTCTTGATATTTAGTCGTTTTCAGCCAATATTTTGGATTTTTGAAAATTTCACTTTTTTGTGAAAATATCCACTAAATGAGGGAATAATATGTGTGAGTGTACCCTAGGAGAGTTCCAAATGTGTGTGAGTAGAATATAAATCCCACGAGGGGAAAATTGAAAAAAGTTGAAAAAACTTTTTTTTTGGACTTAGTAATTTTTCCGACGTTTATCAGACTTTCAGATAGGGCAAATGTCAGTGAGCATTCCGATTTCAGTTCCAGAGCGATTCGCCCAATGAGTTCTTGATATTTAGTCGTTTTCAGCCAATATTTAGGATTTTTGAAAATTTCACTTTTTTGTGAAAATATCCACTAAATGAGGGAATAATATGTGTGAGGGTACCCCAGGAGAGTTCCAAATGTGTGTGGGTAGAATATATATCCCACGGGGGTAAAATTGAAAAAAGTTGAAAAACTTTTTTTTTTTGGACTTAGTCATTTTTCCGGCGTTTATCAGACTTTCAGATAGGGCAAATGTCAGTGAGCGTTCCGATTTCAGTTCCAGAGCGATTCGCCCAATGAGTCCTTGATATTTAGTCGTTTTCAGCCAATATTTTGGATTTTTGAAAATTTCACTTTTTTGTGAAAATATCCACTAAATGAGGGAATAATATGTGTGAGGGTACCCCAGGAGAGTTCCAAATGTGTGTGGGTAGAATATATATCCCACGGGGGTAAAATTGAAAAAAGTTGAAAAACTTTTTTTTTTGGTCTTAGTCATTTTTCCGGCGTTTATCAGACTTTCAGACAGGGCAAATGTCAGTGAGCGTTCCGATTTCAGTTCCAGAGCGATTCGCCCAATGAGTCCTTGATATTTAGTCGTTTTCAGCTAATTTTCTGGATTTTTGAAAATTCCACTTTTTTGTGAAAATATCCACTAAATGAGGGAATAATATGTGTGAGGGTACCCCAGGAGAGTTTCAAATGTGTGTGGGTAGAATATATATAGCACGGGGGGAAAATTGAAAAAAGTTGAAAAATTTTGTTTTTTGGACTTAGTCATTTTTCCGACGTTTATCAGACTTTCAGATAGGGCAAACGTCATTGAGCATTCCGATTTCAGTTCCAGAGCGATTCGCCCAATGAGTTCTTGATATTTAGTCGTTTTCAGCCAATATTTTGGATTTTTGAAAATTTCACTTGTTTGTGAAAATATCCACTAAATGAGGGAATAATATGTGTGAGGGAACCCCAGGAGAGTTCCAAATGTGTGTGGGTAGAATATATATCTGACGGGGGTAAAATTGAAAAAAGTTGAAAAAACTTTTTTTTTTGGACTTAGTCATTTTTCTAACGTTTATCAGTCTTTCAGATATTGGAAATGTCAGTGAGCGTTCCGATTTCAATTCCAGAGCGATTCGCCCTATGAGTTCTTGATATTTAGTCGTTTTCAGCCAATATTTTGGATTTTTGAAAATTTCACTTTTTTGTGAAAATATCCACTAAATGAGGGAATAATATGTGTGAGGGTACCCTAGGAGAGTTCCAAATGTGTGTGAGTAGAATATAAATCCCACGAGGGGAAAATTGAAAAAAGTTGAAAAAACTTTTTTTTTGGACTTAGTAATTTTTCCGACGTTTATCAGACTTTCAGATAGGGCAAATGTCAGTGAGCATTCCGATTTCAGTTTCAGAGCGATTCGCCCAATGAGTTCTTGATATTTAGTCGTTTTCAGCCAATATTTAGGATTTTTGAAAATTTCACTTTTTTGTGAAAATATCCACTAAATGAGGGAATAATATGTGTGAGGGTACCCCAGGAGAGTTCCAAATGTGTGTGGGTAGAATATATATCCCACGGGGGTAAAATTGAAAAAAGTTGAAAAACTTTTTTTTTTTGGACTTAGTCATTTTTCCGGCGTTTATCAGACTTTCAGATAGGGCAAATGTCAGTGAGCGTTCCGATTTCAGTTCCAGAGCGATTCGCCCAATGAGTCCTTGATATTTAGTCGTTTTCAGCCAATATTTTGGATTTTTGAAAATTTCACTTTTTTGTGAAAATATCCACTAAATGAGGGAATAATATGTGTGAGGGTACCCCAGGAGAGTTCCAAATGTGTGTGGGTAGAATATATATCCCACGGGGGTAAAATTGAAAAAAGTTGAAAAACTTTTTTTTTTGGTCTTAGTCATTTTTCCGGCGTTTATCAGACTTTCAGACAGGGCAAATGTCAGTGAGCGTTCCGATTTCAGTTCCAGAGCGATTCGCCCAATGAGTCCTTGATATTTAGTCGTTTTCAGCTAATTTTCTGGATTTTTGAAAATTCCACTTTTTTGTGAAAATATCCACTAAATGAGGGAATAATATGTGTGAGGGTACCCCAGGAGAGTTTCAAATGTGTGTGGGTAGAATATATATAGCACGGGGGGAAAATTGAAAAAAGTTGAAAAATTTTGTTTTTTGGACTTAGTCATTTTTCCGACGTTTATCAGACTTTCAGATAGGGCAAACGTCATTGAGCATTCCGATTTCAGTTCCAGAGCGATTCGCCCAATGAGTTCTTGATATTTAGTCGTTTTCAGCCAATATTTTGGATTTTTGAAAATTTCACTTTTTTGTGAAAATATCCACTAAATGAGGGAATAATATGTGTGAGGGAACCCCAGGAGAGTTCCAAATGTGTGTGGGTAGAATATATATCTGACGGGGGTAAAATTGAAAAAAGTTGAAAAAACTTTTTTTTTTGGACTTAGTCATTTTTCTAACGTTTATCAGTCTTTCAGATATTGGAAATGTCAGTGAGCGTTCCGATTTCAATTCCAGAGCGATTCGCCCTATGAGTTCTTGATATTTAGTCGTTTTCAGCCAATATTTTGGATTTTTGAAAATTTCACTTTTTTGTGAAAATATCCACTAAATGAGGGAATAATATGTGTGAGGGTACCCTAGGAGAGTTCCAAATGTGTGTGAGTAGAATATAAATCCCACGAGGGGAAAATTGAAAAAAGTTGAAAAAACTTTTTTTTTGGACTTAGTAATTTTTCCGACGTTTATCAGACTTTCAGATAGGGCAAATGTCAGTGAGCATTCCGATTTCAGTTCCAGAGCGATTCGCCCAATGAGTTCTTGATATTTAGTCGTTTTCAGCCAATATTTAGGATTTTTGAAAATTTCACTTTTTTGTGAAAATATCCACTAAATGAGGGAATAATATGTGTGAGGGTACCCCAGGAGAGTTCCAAATGTGTGTGGGTAGAATATATATCCCACGGGGGTAAAATTGAAAAAAGTTGAAAAACTTTTTTTTTTTGGACTTAGTCATTTTTCCGGCGTTTATCAGACTTTCAGATAGGGCAAATGTCAGTGAGCGTTCCGATTTCAGTTCCAGAGCGATTCGCCCAATGAGTCCTTGATATTTAGTCGTTTTCAGCCAATATTTTGGATTTTTGAAAATTTCACTTTTTTGTGAAAATATCCACTAAATGAGGGAATAATATGTGTGAGGGTACCCCAGGAGAGTTCCAAATGTGTGTGGGTAGAATATATATCCCACGAGGGGAAAATTGAAAAAAGTTGAAAAAACTTTTTTTTTGGACTTAGTCATTTTTCCAACGTTTATCAGACTTTCAGATAGGGCAAATGTTAGTGAGCGTTCCGATTTCAGTTCCAGAGCGATTCGCCCAATGAGTCCTTGATATTTAGTCGTTTTCAGCCAATATTTTGAATTTTTGAAAATGTCACTTTTTTGTGAAAATATCCACTAAATGAGGGAATAATACGTGTGCGGGTACCCCAGGAGAGTTCCAAATGTGTGTGGGTAGAATATACATCCCACGGGGGTAAAATTGAAAAAAGTTGAAAAACTTTTTTTTTTGGACTTAGTCATTTTTCCGACGTTTATCAGACTTTCAGATAGGGGAAATGTCAGTGAGCATTCCGATTTCAGTTCCAGAGCGATTCGCCCAATGAGTCCTTGATATTTAGTCATTTTCAGCCAATTTTCTGGATTTTTGAAAATTTCACTTTTTTGTGAAAATATCCACTAAATGAGGGAATAATATGTGTGAGGGTGCCCCAGGAGAGTTCCAAATGTGTGTGGGTAGAATATATATCTCACGGGGGTAAAATTGAAAAAAGTTGAAAAAACTTTTTTTTTTGGACTTAGTCATTTTTCCAACGTTTATCAGTCTTTCAGATATTGGAAATGTCAGTGAGCGTTCCGATTTTAATTCCAGAGCGATTCGCCCAATGAGTTGTTGATATTTAGTCGTTTTCAGCCAATATTTTGGATTTTTGAAAATTTCACTTTTTTGTGAAAATATCCACTAAATGAGGGAATAATATGTGTGAGGGTACCCCAGGAGTGTTCCAAATGTGTGTGAGTAGAATATAAATCCCATGAGGGGAAAATTGAAAAAAGTTGAAAAAACTTTTTTTTGGACTTAGTCATTTTTCCGACGTTTATCAGACTTTCAGATAGGGCAAATGTCAGTGAGCATTCCAATTTCAGTTCCATAGCGATTCGCCCAATGAGTCCTTGATATTTAGTCGTTTTCAGCCAATATTTTGGATTTTTGAAAATTTCACTTTTTTGTGAAAATATCCACTAAATGAGGGAATAATATGTGTGAGGGTACCCCAGGAGAGTTCCAAATGTGTGTGGGTAGAATATATATCCCACGGGGGTAAAATTGAAAAAAGTTGAAAAACTTTTTTTTTTTGGACTTAGTCATTTTTCCGGCGTTTATCAGACTTTCAGATAGGGCAAATGTCAGTGAGCGTTCCGATTTCAGTTCCAGAGCGATTCGCCCAATGAGTCCTTGATATTTAGTCGTTTTCAGCCAATATTTTGGATTTTTGAAAATTTCACTTTTTTGTGAAAATATCCACTAAATGAGGGAATAATATGTGTGAGGGTACCCCAGGAGAGTTCCAAATGTGTGTGGGTAGAATATATATCCCAGGGGGGTAAAATTGAAAAAAGTTGAAAAACTTTTTTTTTGGACTTAGTCATTTTTCCGACGTTTATCAGACTTTCAGATAGGGCAAATGTCAGTGAGCGTTCCGATTTCAGTTCCAGAGCGATTCGCCCAATGAGTCCTTGATATTTAGTCGTTTTCAGCGAATTTTCGGGATTTTTGAAAATTTCACTTTTTTGTGAAAATATCCACGAAATGAGGGAATAATATGTGTGAGGGTACCCCAGGAGAGTTCCAAATGTGTGTGGGTAGAATATATATCCCACGAGGGGAAAATTGAAAAAAGTTGAAAAAACTTTTTTTTTGGACTTAGTCATTTTTCCGACGTTTATCAGACTTTCAGATAGGGCAAATGTCAGTGAGCGTTCCGATTTCAGTTCCAGAGCGATTCGCCCAATGAGTCTTTGATATTTAGTCGTTTTCAGCCAATATTTTGGATTTTTGAAAATGTCACTTTTTTGTGAATATATCCACTAAATGAGGGAATAATACATGTGCGGGTACCCCAGGAGAGTTCCAAATGTGTGTGGGTAGAATATACATCGCACGGGGGTAAAATTGAAAAAAGTTGAAAAACTTTTTTTTTTGGACTTAGTCATTTTTCCGACGTTTATCAGACTTTCAGATAGGGGAAATGTCAGTGAGCATTCCGATTTCAGTTCCAGAGCGATTCGCCCAATGAGTCCTTGATATTTAGTCATTTTCAGCCAATTTTCTGGATTTTTGAAAATTTCACTTTTTTGTGAAAATATCCACTAAATGAGGGAATAATATGTGTGAGGGTGCCCCAGGAGAGTTCCAAATGTGTGTGGGTAGAATATATATCTCACGGGGGTAAAATTGAAAAAAGTTGAAAAAACTTTTTTTTTTGGACTTAGTCATTTTTCCAACGTTTATCAGTCTTTCAGATATTGGAAATGTCAGTGAGCGTTCCGATTTCAATTCCAGAGCGATTCGCCCAATGAGTTCTTGATATTTAGTCGTTTTCAGCCAATATTTTGGATTTTTGAAAATTTCACTTTTTTGTGAAAATATCCACTAAATGAGGGAATAATATGTGTGAGGGTACCCCAGGAGAGTTCCAAATGTGTGTGGGTAGAATATATATCCCACGAGGGGAAAATTGAAAAAAGTTGAAAAAACTTTTTTTTTGGACTTAGTCATTTTTCCGACGTTTATCAGACTTTCAGATAGGGCAAATGTCAGTGAGCGTTCCGATTTCAGTTCCAGAGCGATTCGCCCAATGAGTCCTTCATATTTAGTCGTTTTCAGCCAATATTTTGGATTTTTGAAAATTTCACTTTTTTTGTGAAAATATCCACTAAATGAGGGAATAATATTTGTGAGGGTACCCCAGGAGAGTTCCAAATGTGTTTGGGTAGAATATATATCCCACGGGGGTAAAATTGAAAAAAGTTGAAACAACTTTTTTTTTGGACTTAGTCATTTTTCCAACGTTTATCAGTCTTTCAGATAGGAGAAATGTCAGTGAGCGTTCCGATTTCAGTTCCAGAGCGATTCGCCCAATGAGCTCTTGATATTTAGTCGTTTTCAGCCAATATTTTGGATTTTTGAAAATTTCACTTTTTTGTGAAAATATCCACTAAATGAGGGAATAATATGTGTGAGGGTACCCCAGGAGAGTTCCAAATGTGTGTGGGTAGAATATATATCCCACGAGGGGAAAATTGAAAAAAGTTGAAAAAACTTTTTTTTTGGACTTAGTCATTTTTCCGACGTTTATCAGACTTTCAGATAGGGCAAATGTCAGTGAGCGTTCCGATTTCAGTTCCAGGCGATTCGCCCAATGACTCCTTGATATTTAGTCGTTTTCAGCCAATATTTTGGATTTTTGAAAATTTCACTTTTTTGTGAAAATATCCACTAAATGAGGGAATAATATGTGTGAGGGTGCCCCAGGAGAGTTCCAAATGTGTGTGGGTAGAATATATATCTCACGGGGGTAAAATTGAAAAAAGTTGAAAAAACTTTTTTTTTGGACTTAGTCATTTTTACAACGTTTATCAGTCTTTCAGATATTGGAAATGTCAGTGAGCGTTCCGTTTTCAATTCCAGAGCGATTCGCCCAATGAGTTCTTGATATTTAGTCGTTTTCAGCCAATATTTTGCATTTTTGAAAATTTCACTTTTTTGTGAAAATATCCACTAAATGAGGGAATAATATGTGTGAGGGTACCCCAGGAGAGTTCCAAATGTGTGTGAGTAGAATATAAATCCCAAGAGGGGAAAATTGAAAAAAGTTGAAAAAACTTTTTTTTTGGACTTAGTCATTTTTCCGACGTTTATCAGACTTTCAGATAGGGCAAATGTCAGTGAGCGCTCCGATTTCAGTTCCAGAGCGATTCGCCCAATGAGTCCTTGATATTTAGTCGTTTTCAGCCAATATTTTGGATTTTTGAAAATTTCACTTTTTTGTGAAAATATCCACTAAATGAGGGAATAATACGTGTGCGGGTACCCCAGGAGAGTTCCAAATGTGTGTGGGTAGAATATATATCCCACGGGGGTAAAATTGAAAAAAGTTGAAAAACATTTTTTTTTGGACTTAGTCATTTTTCCGGCGTTTATCAGACTTTCAGATAGGGCAAATGTCAGTGAGCGTTCCGATTTCAGTTCCAGAGCGATTCGCCCAATGAGTCCTTGATATTTAGTCGTTTTCAGCCAATTTTCTGGATTTTTGAAAATTTCACTTTTTTGTGAAAATATCCACTAAATGAGGGAATAATATGTGTGAGGGTACCCCAGGAGAGTTCCAAATGTGTGTGGGTAGAATATATATCCCACGAGGGGAAAATTGAAAAAAGTTGAAAAAACTTTTTTTTTGGACTTAGTCATTTTTCCGACGTTTATCAGACTTTCAGATAGGGCAAATGTCAGTGAGCGTTCCGATTTCAGTTCCAGGCGATTCGCCCAATGACTCCTTGATATTTAGTCGTTTTCAGCCAATATTTTGGATTTTTGAAAATTTCACTTTTTTGTGAAAATATCCACTAAATGAGGGAATAATATGTGTGCGGGTACCCCAGGAGAGTTCCAAATGTGTGTGGGTAGAATATATATCCCACGGGGGTAAAATTGAAAAAAGTTGAAAAAAATTTTTTTTTGGACCTAGTCATTTTTCCGGCGTTAATCAGACTTTCAGATAGGGGAAATGTCAGTGAGCGTTCCAATTTCAGTTCCAGAGCGATTCGCCCAATGAGTCCTTGATATTTAGTCGTTTTCAGCCAATATTTTGGATTTTTGAAAATTTCACTTTTTTGTGAAAATATCCACTAAATGAGGGAATAATATGTGTGAGGGTACCCCAGGAGAGTTCCAAATGTGTGTGGGTAGAATATATATCCCACGGGGGTAAAATTGAAAAAAGTTGAAAAACTTTTTTTTTTGGTCTTAGTCATTTTTCCGGCGTTTATCAGACTTTCAGACAGGGCAAATGTCAGTGAGCGTTCCGATTTCAGTTCCAGAGCGATTCGCCCAATGAGTCCTTGATATTTAGTCGTTTTCAGCCAATTTTCTGGATTTTTGAAAATTCCACTTTTTTGTGAAAATATCCACTAAATGAGGGAATAATATGTGTGAGGGTACCCCAGGAGAGTTTCAAATGTGTGTGGGTAGAATATATATAGCACGGGGGGGAGATTGAAAAAAGTTGAAAAATTTTGTTTTTTGGACTTAGTCATTTTTCCGACGTTTATCAGACTTTCAGATAGGGCAAATGTCATTGAGCATTCCGATTTCAGTTCCAGAGCGATTCGCCCAATGAGTTCTTGATATTTAATCGTTTTCAGCCAATATTTTGGATTTTTGAAAATTTCACTTTTTTGTGAAAATATCCACTAAATGAGGGAATAATATGTGTGAGGGAACCCCAGGAGAGTTCCAAATGTGTGTGGGTAGAATATATATCCCACGGGGGTAAAATTGAAAAAAGTTGAAAAAAATTTTTTTTGGACCTAGTCATTTTTCCGGCGTTAATCAGACTTTCAGATAGGGGAAATGTCAGTGAGCGTTCCAATTTCAGTTCCAGAGCGATTCGCCCAATGAGTCCTTGATATTTAGTCGTTTTCAGCCAATTTTCTGGATTTTTGAAAATTTCACTTTTTTGTGAAAATATCCACTAAATGAGGGAATAATATGTGTGAGGGTACCCCAGGAGAGTTCCAAATGTGTGTGGGTAGAATATATATCCCACGGGGGTAAAATTGAAAAAAGTTGAAAAAAATTTTTTTTTGGACTTAGTCATTTTTCCGACGTTAATCACACTTTCAGATAGGGCAAATGTCAGTGAGCGTTCCGATTTCAGTTCCAGAGCGATTCGCCCAATGAGTCCTTGATATTTAGTCGTTTTCAGCCAATATTTAGGATTTTTGAAAATTTCACTTTTTTGTGAAAATATCCACTAAATGAGGGAATAATACGTGTGCGGGTACCCCAGGAGAGTTCCAAATGTGTGTGGGTAGAATATATATCCCACGGGGGTAAAATTGAAAAAAGTTGAAAAACATTTTTTTTTGGACTTAGTCATTTTTCCGGCGTTTATCAGACTTTCAGATAGGGCAAATGTCAGTGAGCGTTCCGATTTCAGTTAAGGAGCGATTCGCCCAATGAGTCCTTGATATTTAGTCGTTTTCAGCCAATTTTCGGGATTTTTGAAAATTTCACTTTTTTGTGAAAATATCCACTAAATGAGGGAATAATATGTGTGAGGGTACCCCAGGAGAGTTCCAAATGTGTGTGGGTAGAATATATATCCCACGAGGGGAAAATTGAAAAAAGTTGAAAAAACTATTTTTTTGGACTTAGTCATTTTTCCGACGTTTATCAGACTTTCAGATAGGGCAAATGTCAGTGAGCGTTCCGATTTCAGTTCCAGGCGATTCGCCCAATGACTCCTTGATATTTAGTCGTTTTCAGCCAATATTTTGGATTTTTGAAAATTTCACTTTTTTGTGAAAATATCCACTAAATGAGGGAATAATATGTGTGCGGGTACCCCAGGAGAGTTCCAAATGTGTGTGGGTAGAATATATATCCCACGGGGGTAAAATTGAAAAAAGTTGAAAAAAATTTTTTTTTGGACCTAGTCATTTTTCCGGCGTTAATCAGACTTTCAGATAGGGGAAATGTCAGTGAGCGTTCCAATTTCAGTTCCAGAGCGATTCGCCCAATGAGTCCTTGATATTTAGCCGTTTTCAGCCAATTTTCTGGATTTTTGAAAATTTCACTTTTTTGTGAAAATATCCACTAAATGAGGGAATAATATGTGTGAGGGTACCCCAGGAGAGTTCCAAATGTGTGTGGGTAGAATATATATCCCACGGGGGTAAAATTGAAAAAAGTTGAAACAACTTTTTTTTTGGACTTAGTCATTTTTCCGACGTTTATCAGTCTTTCAGATAGGGGAAATGTCAGTGAGCATTCCGATTTCAGTTCCAGAGCGATTCGCCCAATGAGTCCTTGATATTTAGTCATTTTCAGCCAATTTTCTGGATTTTTGAAAATTTCACTTTTTTGTGAAAATATCCAATAAATGAGGGAATAATATGTGTGAGGGTACCCCAGGAGAGTTCCAAATGTGTGTGGGTAGAATATATATCCCACGGGGGTAAAATTGAAAAAAGTTGAAAAACTTTTTTTTTTTGGACTTAGTCATTTTTCCGGCGTTTATCAGACTTTCAGATAGGGCAAATGTCAGTGAGCGTTCCGATTTCAGTTCCAGAGCGATTCGCCCAATGAGTCCTTGATATTTAGTCGTTTTCAGCCAATATTTTGGATTTTTGAAAATTTCACTTTTTTGTGAAAATATCCACTAAATGAGGGAATAATATGTGTGAGGGTACCCCAGGAGAGTTCCAAATGTGTGTGGGTAGAATATATATCCCACGGGGGTAAAAATGAAAAAAGTTGAAAAACTTTTTTTTTTGGACTTAGTCATTTTTCCGGCGTTTATCAGACTTTCAGATAGGGCAAATGTCAGTGAGCGTTCCGATTTCAGTTCCAGAGCGATTCGCCCAATGAGTCCTTGATATTTAGTCGTTTTCAGCCAATTTTCTGGATTTTTGAAAATTTCACTTTTTTGTGAAAATATCCACTAAATGAGGGAATAATATGTGTGAGGGTACCCCAGGAGAGTTCCAAATGTGTGTGGGTAGAATATATATCCCACGGGGGTAAAATTGAAAAAAGTTGAAACAACTTTTTTTTTGGACTTAGTCATTTTTCCAAAGTTTATCAGTCTTTCAGATAGGGGAAATGTCAGTGAGCGTTCCGATTTCAGTTCCAGGCGATTCGCCCAATGACTCCTTGATATTTAGTCGTTTTCAGCCAATATTTTGGATTTTTGAAAATTTCACTTTTTTGTGAAAATATCCACTAAATGAGGGAATAATATGTGTGCGGGTACCCCAGGAGAGTTCCAAATGTGTGTGGGTAGAATATATATCCCACGGGGGTAAAATTGAAAAAAGTTGAAAAAAATTTTTTTTTGGACCTAGTCATTTTTCCGGCGTTAATCAGACTTTCAGATAGGGGAAATGTCAGTGAGCGTTCCAATTTCAGTTCCAGAGCGATTCGCCCAATGAGTCCTTGATATTTAGTCGTTTTCAGCCAATTTTCTGGATTTTTGAAAATTTCACTTTTTTGTGAAAATATCCACTAAATAAGGGAATAATATGTGTGAGGGTACCCCAGGAGAGTTCCAAATGTGTGTGGGTAGAATATATATCCCACGGGGGTAAAATTGAAAAAAGTTGAAACAACTTTTTTTTTGGACTTAGTCATTTTTCCAACGTTTATCAGTCTTTCAGATAGGGGAAATGTCAGTGACCATTCCGATTTCAGTTCCAGAGCGATTCGCCCAATGAGTCCTTGATATTTAGTCGTTTTCAGCCAATATTTTGGATTTTTGAAAATTTCACTTTTTTGTGAAAATATCCACTAAATGAGGGAATAATATGTGTGAGGGTACCCCAGGAGAGTTCCAAATGTGTGTGGGTAGAATATATATCCCACGGGGGTAAAATTGAAAAAAGTTGAAAAACTTTTTTTTTTGGTCTTAGTCATTTTTCCGGCGTTTATCAGACTTTCAGACAGGGCAAATGTCAGTGAGCGTTCCGATTTCAGTTCCAGAGCGATTCGCCCAATGAGTCCTTGATATTTAGTCGTTTTCAGCCAATTTTCTGGATTTTTGAAAATTCCACTTTTTTGTGAAAATATCCACTAAATGAGGGAATAATATGTGTGAGGGTACCCCAGGAGAGTTTCAAATGTGTGTGGGTAGAATATATATAGCACGGGGGGGAGATTGAAAAAAGTTGAAAAATTTTGTTTTTTGGACTTAGTCATTTTTCCGACGTTTATCAGACTTTCAGATAGGGCAAATGTCATTGAGCATTCCGATTTCAGTTCCAGAGCGATTCGCCCAATGAGTTCTTGATATTTAATCGTTTTCAGCCAATATTTTGGATTTTTGAAAATTTCACTTTTTTGTGAAAATATCCACTAAATGAGGGAATAATATGTGTGAGGGAACCCCAGGAGAGTTCCAAATGTGTGTGGGTAGAATATATATCCCACGGGGGTAAAATTGAAAAAAGTTGAAAAAAATTTTTTTTGGACCTAGTCATTTTTCCGGCGTTAATCAGACTTTCAGATAGGGGAAATGTCAGTGAGCGTTCCAATTTCAGTTCCAGAGCGATTCGCCCAATGAGTCCTTGATATTTAGTCGTTTTCAGCCAATTTTCTGGATTTTTGAAAATTTCACTTTTTTGTGAAAATATCCACTAAATGAGGGAATAATATGTGTGAGGGTACCCCAGGAGAGTTCCAAATGTGTGTGGGTAGAATATATATCCCACGGGGGTAAAATTGAAAAAAGTTGAAAAAAATTTTTTTTTGGACTTAGTCATTTTTCCGACGTTAATCACACTTTCAGATAGGGCAAATGTCAGTGAGCGTTCCGATTTCAGTTCCAGAGCGATTCGCCCAATGAGTCCTTGATATTTAGTCGTTTTCAGCCAATATTTAGGATTTTTGAAAATTTCACTTTTTTGTGAAAATATCCACTAAATGAGGGAATAATATGTGTGAGGGTACCCCAGGAGAGTTCCAAATGTGTGTAGGTAGAATATATATCCCACGTGGGGAAAATTGAAAAAAGTTGAAAAACTTTTTTTTTTGGACTTAGTCATTTTTCCGGCGTTTATCAGACTTTCAGATAGGGCAAATGTCAGTGAGCGTTCCGATTTCAGTTCCAGAGCGATTCGCCCAATGAGTCCTTGATATTTAGTCGTTTTCAGCCAATTTTCGGGATTTTTGAAAATTTCACTTTTTTGTGAAAATATCCACGAAATGAGGGAATAATATGTGTGAGGGTACCCCAGGAGAGTTCCAAATGTGTGTGGGTAGAATATATATCCCACGAGGGGAAAATTGAAAAAAGTTGAAAAAACTTTTTTTTTGGACTTAGTCATTTTTCCGACGTTTATCAGACTTTCAGATAGGGCAAATGTCAGTGAGCGTTCCGATTTCAGTTCCAGAGCGATTCGCCCAATGAGTCCTTGATATTTAGTCGTTTTCAGCCAATATTTTGGATTTTTGAAAATTTCACTTTTTTGTGAAAATATCCACTAAATGAGGGAATAATACGTGTGCGGGTACCCCAGGAGAGTTCCAAATGTGTGTGGGTAGAATATATATCCCACGGGGGTAAAATTGAAAAAAGTTGAAAAACATTTTTTTTTGGACTTAGTCATTTTTCCGGCGTTTATCAGACTTTCAGATAGGGCAAATGTCAGTGAGCGTTCCGATTTCAGTTAAGGAGCGATTCGCCCAATGAGTCCTTGATATTTAGTCGTTTTCAGCCAATTTTCGGGATTTTTGAAAATTTCACTTTTTTGTGAAAATATCCACTAAATGAGGGAATAATATGTGTGAGGGTACCCCAGGAGAGTTCCAAATGTGTGTGGGTAGAATATATATCCCACGAGGGGAAAATTGAAAAAAGTTGAAAAAACTATTTTTTTGGACTTAGTCATTTTTCCGACGTTTATCAGACTTTCAGATAGGGCAAATGTCAGTGAGCGTTCCGATTTCAGTTCCAGGCGATTCGCCCAATGACTCCTTGATATTTAGTCGTTTTCAGCCAATATTTTGGATTTTTGAAAATTTCACTTTTTTGTGAAAATATCCACTAAATGAGGGAATAATATGTGTGCGGGTACCCCAGGAGAGTTCCAAATGTGTGTGGGTAGAATATATATCCCACGGGGGTAAAATTGAAAAAAGTTGAAAAAAATTTTTTTTTGGACCTAGTCATTTTTCCGGCGTTAATCAGACTTTCAGATAGGGGAAATGTCAGTGAGCGTTCCAATTTCAGTTCCAGAGCGATTCGCCCAATGAGTCCTTGATATTTAGCCGTTTTCAGCCAATTTTCTGGATTTTTGAAAATTTCACTTTTTTGTGAAAATATCCACTAAATGAGGGAATAATATGTGTGAGGGTACCCCAGGAGAGTTCCAAATGTGTGTGGGTAGAATATATATCCCACGGGGGTAAAATTGAAAAAAGTTGAAACAACTTTTTTTTTGGACTTAGTCATTTTTCCGACGTTTATCAGTCTTTCAGATAGGGGAAATGTCAGTGAGCATTCCGATTTCAGTTCCAGAGCGATTCGCCCAATGAGTCCTTGATATTTAGTCATTTTCAGCCAATTTTCTGGATTTTTGAAAATTTCACTTTTTTGTGAAAATATCCACTAAATGAGGGAATAATATGTGTGAGGGTACCCCAGGAGAGTTCCAAATGTGTGTGGGTAGAATATATATCCCACGGGGGTAAAATTGAAAAAAGTTGAAAAACTTTTTTTTTTTGGACTTAGTCATTTTTCCGGCGTTTATCAGACTTTCAGATAGGGCAAATGTCAGTGAGCGTTCCGATTTCAGTTCCAGAGCGATTCGCCCAATGAGTCCTTGATATTTAGTCGTTTTCAGCCAATATTTTGGATTTTTGAAAATTTCACTTTTTTGTGAAAATATCCACTAAATGAGGGAATAATATGTGTGAGGGTACCCCAGGAGAGTTCCAAATGTGTGTGGGTAGAATATATATCCCACGGGGGTAAAAATGAAAAAAGTTGAAAAACTTTTTTTTTTGGACTTAGTCATTTTTCCGGCGTTTATCAGACTTTCAGATAGGGCAAATGTCAGTGAGCGTTCCGATTTCAGTTCCAGAGCGATTCGCCCAATGAGTCCTTAATATTTAGTCGTTTTCAGCCAATTTTCTGGATTTTTGAAAATTTCACTTTTTTGTGAAAATATCCACTAAATGAGGGAATAATATGTGTGAGGGTACCCCAGGAGAGTTCCAAATGTGTGTGGGTAGAATATATATCCCACGGGGGTAAAATTGAAAAAAGTTGAAACAACTTTTTTTTTGGACTTAGTCATTTTTCCAAAGTTTATCAGTCTTTCAGATAGGGGAAATGTCAGTGAGCGTTCCGATTTCAGTTCCAGAGCCATTCGCCCAATGAGTTCTTGATATTTAGTCGTTTTCAGCCAATATTTTCGATTTTTGAAAATTTCACTTTTTTGTGAAAATATCCTCTAAATGAGGGAATAATATGTGTGAGGGAACCCCAGGAGAGTTCCAAATGTGTGTGGGTAGAATATATATCCCACGGGGGTAAAATTGAAAAAAGTTGAAAAAAATTTTTTTTGGACCTAGTCATTTTTCCGGCGTTAATCAGACTTTCAGATAGGGGAAATGTCAGTGAGCGTTCCAATTTCAGTTCCAGAGCGATTCGCCCAATGAGTCCTTGATATTTAGTCGTTTTCAGCCAATTTTCTGGATTTTTGAAAATTTCACTTTTTTGTGAAAATATCCACTAAATAAGGGAATAATATGTGTGAGGGTACCCCAGGAGAGTTCCAAATGTGTGTGGGTAGAATATATATCCCACGGGGGTAAAATTGAAAAAAGTTGAAACAACTTTTTTTTTGGACTTAGTCATTTTTCCGACGTTTATCAGTCTTTCAGATAGGGGAAATGTCAGTGAGCATTCCGATTTCAGTTCCAGAGCGATTCGCCCAATGAGTCCTTGATATTTAGTCATTTTCAGCCAATTTTCTGGATTTTTGAAAATTTCACTTTTTTGTGAAAATATCCACTAAATGAGGGAATAATATGTGTGAGGGTACCCCAGGAGAGTTCCAAATGTGTGTGGGTAGAATATATATCCCACGGGGGTAAAATTGAAAAAAGTTGAAAAACTTTTTTTTTTTGGACTTAGTCATTTTTCCGGCGTTTATCAGACTTTCAGATAGGGCAAATGTCAGTGAGCGTTCCGATTTCAGTTCCAGAGCGATTCGCCCAATGAGTCCTTGATATTTAGTCGTTTTCAGCCAATATTTTGGATTTTTGAAAATTTCACTTTTTTGTGAAAATATCCACTAAATGAGGGAATAATATGTGTGAGGGTACCCCAGGAGAGTTCCAAATGTGTGTGGGTAGAATATATATCCCACGGGGGTAAAAATGAAAAAAGTTGAAAAACTTTTTTTTTTGGACTTAGTCATTTTTCCGGCGTTTATCAGACTTTCAGATAGGGCAAATGTCAGTGAGCGTTCCGATTTCAGTTCCAGAGCGATTCGCCCAATGAGTCCTTGATATTTAGTCGTTTTCAGCCAATTTTCTGGATTTTTGAAAATTTCACTTTTTTGTGAAAATATCCACTAAATGAGGGAATAATATGTGTGAGGGTACCCCAGGAGAGTTCCAAATGTGTGTGGGTAGAATATATATCCCACGGGGGTAAAATTGAAAAAAGTTGAAACAACTTTTTTTTTGGACTTAGTCATTTTTCCAAAGTTTATCAGTCTTTCAGATAGAGGAAATGTCAGTGAGCGTTCCGATTTCAGTTCCAGAGCCATTCGCCCAATGAGTTCTTGATATTTAGTCGTTTTCAGCCAATATTTTCGATTTTTGAAAATTTCACTTTTTTGTGAAAATATCCTCTAAATGAGGGAATAATATGTGTGAGGGAACCCCAGGAGAGTTCCAAATGTGTGTGGGTAGAATATATATCCCACGGGGGTAAAATTGAAAAAAGTTGAAAAAAATTTTTTTTGGACCTAGTCATTTTTCCGGCGTTAATCAGACTTTCAGATAGGGGAAATGTCAGTGAGCGTTCCAATTTCAGTTCCAGAGCGATTCGCCCAATGAGTCCTTGATATTTAGTCGTTTTCAGCCAATTTTCTGGATTTTTGAAAATTTCACTTTTTTGTGAAAATATCCACTAAATAAGGGAATAATATGTGTGAGGGTACCCCAGGAGAGTTCCAAATGTGCGTGGGTAGAATATATATCCCACGGGGGTAAAATTGAAAAAAGTTGAAACAACTTTTTTTTTGGACTTAGTCATTTTTCCGACGTTTATCAGTCTTTCAGATAGGGGAAATGTCAGTGAGCATTCCGATTTCAGTTCCAGAGCGATTCGCCCAATGAGTCCTTGATATTTAGTCATTTTCAGCCAATTTTCTGGATTTTTGAAAATTTCACTTTTTTGTGAAAATATCCACTAAATGAGGGAATAATATGTGTGAGGGTGCCCCAGGAGAGTTCCAAATGTGTGTGGGTAGAATATATATCTCACGGGGGTAAAATTGAAAAAAGTTGAAAAAAATTTTTTTTTGGACCTAGTCATTTTTCCGGCGTTAATCAGACTTTCAGATAGGGGAAATGTCAGTGAGCGTTCCAATTTCAGTTCCAGAGCGATTCGCCCAATGAGTCCTTGATATTTAGTCGTTTTCAGCCAATTTTCTGGATTTTTGAAAATTTCACTTTTTTGTGAAAATATCCACTAAATGAGGGAATAATATGTGTGAGGGTACCCCAGGAGAGTTCCAAATGTGTGTGGGTAGAATATATATCCCACGGGGGTAAAATTGAAAAAAGTTGAAACAACTTTTTTTTTGGACTTAGTCATTTTTCCGACGTTTATCAGTCTTTCAGATAGGGGAAATGTCAGTGAGCGTTCCGATTTCAGTTCCAGAGCGATTCGCCCAATGAGTCCTTGATATTTAGTCGTTTTCAGCCAATTTTCTGGATTTTTGAAAATTTCACTTTTTTGTGAAAATATCCACTAAATGAGGGAATAATATGTGTGAGGGTACCCCAGGAGAGTTCCAAATGTGTGTGGGTAGAATATATATCCCACGGGGGTAAAATTGAAAAAAGTTGAAACAACTTTTTTTTTGGACTTAGTCATTTTTCCAACGTTTATCAGTCTTTCAGATAGGGGAAATGTCAGTGAGCGTTCCGATTTCAGTTCCAGAGCGATTCGCCCAATGAGTTCTTGATATTTAGTCGTTTTCAGCCAATATTTTGGATTTTTGAAAATTTCACTTTTTTGTGAAAATATCCACTAAATGAGGGAATAATATGTGTGAGGGAACCCCAGGAGAGTTCCAAATGTGTGTGGGTAGAATATATATCCCACGGGGGTAAAATTGAAAAAAGTTGAAAAAAATTTTTTTTGGACCTAGTCATTTTTCCGGCGTTAATCAGACTTTCAGACAGGGCAAATGTCAGTGAGCGTTCCGATTTCAGCTCAAGAGCGATTCGCCGAATGAGTCCTTGATATTTAGTCGTTTTCAGCCAATTTTCTGGATTTTTGAAAATTCCACTTTTTTGTGAAAATATCCACTAAATGAGGGAATAATATGTGTGAGGGTACCCCAGGAGAGTTTCAAATGTGTGTGGGTAGAATATATATAGCACGGGGGGAAAATTGAAAAAAGTTGAAAAATTTTGTTTTTTGGACTTAGTCATTTTTCCGACGTTTATCAGACTTTCAGATAGGGCAAATGTCATTGAGCATTCCGATTTCAGTTCCAGAGCGATTCGCCCAATGAGTTCTTGATATTTATTCGTTTTCAGCCAATATTTTGGATTTTTGAAAATTTCACTTTTTTGTGAAAATATCCACTAAATGAGGGAATAATATGTGTGAGGGTACCCCAGGAGAGTTCCAAATGTGTGTGGGTAGAATATATATCCCACGGGGGTAAAATTGAAAAAAGTTGAAAAACTTTTTTTTTTGGTCTTAGTCATTTTTCCGGCGTTTATCAGACTTTCAGACAGGGCAAATGTCAGTGAGCGTTCCGATTTCAGTTCCAGAGCGATTCGCCCAATGAGTCCTTGATATTTAGTCGTTTTCAGCCAATTTTCTGGATTTTTGAAAATTCCACTTTTTTGTGAAAATATCCACTAAATGAGGGAATAATATGTGTGAGGGTACCCCAGGAGAGTTTCAAATGTGTGTGGGTAGAATATATATAGCACGGGGGGAAAATTGAAAAAAGTTGAAAAATTTTGTTTTTTGGACTTAGTAATTTTTCCGACGTTTATCAGACTTTCAGATAGGGCAAATGTCAGTGAGCATTCCGATTTCAGTTCCATAGCGATTCGCCCAATGAGTCCTTGATATTTAGTCGTTTTCAGCCAATATTTTGGATTTTTGAAAATTTCACTTTTTTGTGAAAATATCCACTAAATGAGGGAATAATATGTGTGAGGGTACCCCAGGAGAGTTCCAAATGTGTGTGGGTAGAATATATATCTCACGGGGGTAAAATTGAAAAAAGTTGAAAAAACTTTTTTTTTTGGACTTTGTCATTTTTCCAACGTTTATCAGTCTTTCAGATATTGGAAATGTCAGTGAGCATTCCGATTTCAGTTCCAGAGCGATTCGCCCAATGAGTTCTTGATATTTAGTCGTTTTCAGCCAATATTTTGGATTTTTGAAAATTTCACTT
The DNA here is from genome assembly GCF_046119375.1 of Phyllobates terribilis. Lineage (NCBI taxonomy): Eukaryota > Metazoa > Chordata > Amphibia > Anura > Dendrobatidae > Phyllobates > Phyllobates terribilis. The sequence continues at coordinate 169,656,197 of NW_027362772.1, forward strand.
TTTTGTGAAAATATCCACTAAATGAGGGAATAATATGTGTGAGGGTACCCCAGGAGAGTTCCAAATGTGTGTGGGTAGAATATATATCCCACGGGGGTAAAATTGAAAAAAGTTGAAAAACTTTTTTTTTTGGACTTAGTCATTTTTCCGGCATTTATCAGACTTTCAGATAGGGCAAATGTCAGTGAGCGTTCCGATTTCAGTTCCAGAGCGATTCACCCAATGAGTCCTTGATATTTAGTCGTTTTCAGCCAATATTTTGGATTTTTGAAAATTTCACTTTTTTGTGAAAATATCCACTAAATGAGGGAATAATATGTGTGAGGGTACCCCAGGAGAGTTTCAAATGTGTGTGGGTAGAATATATATAGCACGGGGGGAAAATTGAAAAAAGTTGAAAAATTTTGTTTTTTGGACTTAGTAATTTTTCCGACGTTTATCAGACTTTCAGATAGGGCAAATGTCAGTGAGCATTCCGATTTCAGTTCCATAGCGATTCGCCCAATGAGTCCTTGATATTTAGTCGTTTTCAGCCAATATTTTGGATTTTTGAAAATTTCACTTTTTTGTGAAAATATCCACTAAATGAGGGAATAATATGTGTGAGGGTACCCCAGGAGAGTTCCAAATGTGTGTGGGTAGAATATATATCTCACGGGGGTAAAATTGAAAAAAGTTGAAAAAACTTTTTTTTTTGGACTTTGTCATTTTTCCAACGTTTATCAGTCTTTCAGATATTGGAAATGTCAGTGAGCATTCCGATTTCAGTTCCAGAGCGATTCGCCCAATGAGTTCTTGATATTTAGTCGTTTTCAGCCAATATTTTGGATTTTTGAAAATTTCACTTTTTTGTGAAAATATCCACTAAATGAGGGAATAATATGTGTGAGGGTACCCCAGGAGAGTTCCAAATGTGTGTGGGTAGAATATATATCCCACGGGGGTAAAATTGAAAAAAGTTGAAAAACTTTTTTTTTTGGACTTAGTCATTTTTCCGGCATTTATCAGACTTTCAGATAGGGCAAATGTCAGTGAGCGTTCCGATTTCAGTTCCAGAGCGATTCACCCAATGAGTCCTTGATATTTAGTCGTTTTCAGCCAATATTTTGGATTTTTGAAAATTTCACTTTTTTGTGAAAATATCCACTAAATGAGGGAATAATATGTGTGAGGGTGCCCCAGGAGAGTTCCAAATGTGTGTGGGTAGAATATATATCTCACGGGGGTAAAATTGAAAAAAGTTGAAAAAACTTTTTTTTTTGGACTTAGTCATTTTTACAACGTTTATCAGTCTTTCAGATATTGGAAATGTCAGTGAGCGTTCCGTTTTCAATTCCAGAGCGATTCGCCCAATGAGTTCTTGATATTTAGTCGTTTTCAGCCAATATTTTGCATTTTTGAAAATTTCACTTTTTTGTGAAAATATCCACTAAATGAGGGAATAATATGTGTGAGGGTACCCCAGGAGAGTTCCAATTGTGTGTGAGTAGAATATAAATCCCAAGAGGGGAAAATTGAAAAAAGTTGAAAAAACTTTTTTTTTGGACCTAGTCATTTTTCCGGCGTTAATCAGACTTTCAGACAGGGCAAATGTAAGTGAGCGTTCCGATTTCAGCTCAAGAGCGATTCGCCGAATGAGTCCTTGATATTTAGTCGTTTTCAGCCAATTTTCTGGATTTTTGAAAATTCCACTTTTTTGTGAAAATATCCACTAAATGAGGGAATAATATGTGTGAGGGTACCCCAGGAGAGTTTCAAATGTGTGTGGGTAGAATATATATAGCACGGGGGGAAAATTGAAAAAAGTTGAAAAATTTTGTTTTTTGGACTTAGTCATTTTTCCGACGTTTATCAGACTTTCAGATAGGGCAAATGTCATTGAGCATTCCGATTTCAGTTCCAGAGCGATTCGCCCAATGAGTTCTTGATATTTATTCGTTTTCAGCCAATATTTTGGATTTTTGAAAATTTCACTTTTTTGTGAAAATATCCACTAAATGAGGGAATAATATGTGTGAGGGTACCCCAGGAGAGTTCCAAATGTGTGTGGGTAGAATATATATCCCACGGGGGTAAAATTGAAAAAAGTTGAAAAACTTTTTTTTTTGGTCTTAGTCATTTTTCCGGCGTTTATCAGACTTTCAGACAGGGCAAATGTCAGTGAGCGTTCCGATTTCAGTTCCAGAGCGATTCGCCCAATGAGTCCTTGATATTTAGTCGTTTTCAGCCAATTTTCTGGATTTTTGAAAATTCCACTTTTTTGTGAAAATATCCACTAAATGAGGGAATAATATGTGTGAGGGTACCCCAGGAGAGTTTCAAATGTGTGTGGGTAGAATATATATAGCACGGGGGGAAAATTGAAAAAAGTTGAAAAATTTTGTTTTTTGGACTTAGTAATTTTTCCGACGTTTATCAGACTTTCAGATAGGGCAAATGTCAGTGAGCATTCCGATTTCAGTTCCATAGCGATTCGCCCAATGAGTCCTTGATATTTAGTCGTTTTCAGCCAATATTTTGGATTTTTGAAAATTTCACTTTTTTGTGAAAATATCCACTAAATGAGGGAATAATATGTGTGAGGGTACCCCAGGAGAGTTCCAAATGTGTGTGGGTAGAATATATATCTCACGGGGGTAAAATTGAAAAAAGTTGAAAAAACTTTTTTTTTTGGACTTTGTCATTTTTCCAACGTTTATCAGTCTTTCAGATATTGGAAATGTCAGTGAGCATTCCGATTTCAGTTCCAGAGCGATTCGCCCAATGAGTTCTTGATATTTAGTCGTTTTCAGCCAATATTTTGGATTTTTGAAAATTTCACTTTTTTGTGAAAATATCCACTAAATGAGGGAATAATATGTGTGAGGGTACCCCAGGAGAGTTCCAAATGTGTGTGGGTAGAATATATATCCCACGGGGGTAAAATTGAAAAAAGTTGAAAAACTTTTTTTTTTGGACTTAGTCATTTTTCCGGCATTTATCAGACTTTCAGATAGGGCAAATGTCAGTGAGCGTTCCGATTTCAGTTCCAGAGCGATTCACCCAATGAGTCCTTGATATTTAGTCGTTTTCAGCCAATATTTTGGATTTTTGAAAATTTCACTTTTTTGTGAAAATATCCACTAAATGAGGGAATAATATGTGTGAGGGTACCCCAGGAGAGTTTCAAATGTGTGTGGGTAGAATATATATAGCACGGGGGGAAAATTGAAAAAAGTTGAAAAATTTTGTTTTTTGGACTTAGTAATTTTTCCGACGTTTATCAGACTTTCAGATAGGGCAAATGTCAGTGAGCATTCCGATTTCAGTTCCATAGCGATTCGCCCAATGAGTCCTTGATATTTAGTCGTTTTCAGCCAATATTTTGGATTTTTGAAAATTTCACTTTTTTGTGAAAATATCCACTAAATGAGGGAATAATATGTGTGAGGGTACCCCAGGAGAGTTCCAAATGTGTGTGGGTAGAATATATATCTCACGGGGGTAAAATTGAAAAAAGTTGAAAAAACTTTTTTTTTTGGACTTTGTCATTTTTCCAACGTTTATCAGTCTTTCAGATATTGGAAATGTCAGTGAGCATTCCGATTTCAGTTCCAGAGCGATTCGCCCAATGAGTTCTTGATATTTAGTCGTTTTCAGCCAATATTTTGGATTTTTGAAAATTTCACTTTTTTGTGAAAATATCCACTAAATGAGGGAATAATATGTGTGAGGGTACCCCAGGAGAGTTCCAAATGTGTGTGGGTAGAATATATATCCCACGGGGGTAAAATTGAAAAAAGTTGAAAAACTTTTTTTTTTGGACTTAGTCATTTTTCCGGCATTTATCAGACTTTCAGATAGGGCAAATGTCAGTGAGCGTTCCGATTTCAGTTCCAGAGCGATTCACCCAATGAGTCCTTGATATTTAGTCGTTTTCAGCCAATATTTTGGATTTTTGAAAATTTCACTTTTTTGTGAAAATATCCACTAAATGAGGGAATAATATGTGTGAGGGTGCCCCAGGAGAGTTCCAAATGTGTGTGGGTAGAATATATATCTCACGGGGGTAAAATTGAAAAAAGTTGAAAAAACTTTTTTTTTTGGACTTAGTCATTTTTACAACGTTTATCAGTCTTTCAGATATTGGAAATGTCAGTGAGCGTTCCGTTTTCAATTCCAGAGCGATTCGCCCAATGAGTTCTTGATATTTAGTCGTTTTCAGCCAATATTTTGCATTTTTGAAAATTTCACTTTTTTGTGAAAATATCCACTAAATGAGGGAATAATATGTGTGAGGGTACCCCAGGAGAGTTCCAATTGTGTGTGAGTAGAATATAAATCCCAAGAGGGGAAAATTGAAAAAAGTTGAAAAAACTTTTTTTTTGGACCTAGTCATTTTTCCGGCGTTAATCAGACTTTCAGACAGGGCAAATGTCAGTGAGCGTTCCGATTTCAGCTCAAGAGCGATTCGCCGAATGAGTCCTTGATATTTAGTCGTTTTCAGCCAATTTTCTGGATTTTTGAAAATTCCACTTTTTTGTGAAAATATCCACTAAATGAGGGAATAATATGTGTGAGGGTACCCCAGGAGAGTTTCAAATGTGTGTGGGTAGAATATATATAGCACGGGGGGAAAATTGAAAAAAGTTGAAAAATTTTGTTTTTTGGACTTAGTCATTTTTCCGACGTTTATCAGACTTTCAGATAGGGCAAATGTCATTGAGCATTCCGATTTCAGTTCCAGAGCGATTCGCCCAATGAGTTCTTGATATTTATTCGTTTTCAGCCAATATTTTGGATTTTTGAAAATTTCACTTTTTTGTGAAAATATCCACTAAATGAGGGAATAATATGTGTGAGGGTACCCCAGGAGAGTTCCAAATGTGTGTGGGTAGAATATATATCCCACGGGGGTAAAATTGAAAAAAGTTGAAAAACTTTTTTTTTTGGTCTTAGTCATTTTTCCGGCGTTTATCAGACTTTCAGACAGGGCAAATGTCAGTGAGCGTTCCGATTTCAGTTCCAGAGCGATTCGCCCAATGAGTCCTTGATATTTAGTCGTTTTCAGCCAATTTTCTGGATTTTTGAAAATTCCACTTTTTTGTGAAAATATCCACTAAATGAGGGAATAATATGTGTGAGGGTACCCCAGGAGAGTTTCAAATGTGTGTGGGTAGAATATATATAGCACGGGGGGAAAATTGAAAAAAGTTGAAAAATTTTGTTTTTTGGACTTAGTAATTTTTCCGACGTTTATCAGACTTTCAGATAGGGCAAATGTCAGTGAGCATTCCGATTTCAGTTCCATAGCGATTCGCCCAATGAGTCCTTGATATTTAGTCGTTTTCAGCCAATATTTTGGATTTTTGAAAATTTCACTTTTTTGTGAAAATATCCACTAAATGAGGGAATAATATGTGTGAGGGTACCCCAGGAGAGTTCCAAATGTGTGTGGGTAGAATATATATCTCACGGGGGTAAAATTGAAAAAAGTTGAAAAAACTTTTTTTTTTGGACTTTGTCATTTTTCCAACGTTTATCAGTCTTTCAGATATTGGAAATGTCAGTGAGCATTCCGATTTCAGTTCCAGAGCGATTCGCCCAATGAGTTCTTGATATTTAGTCGTTTTCAGCCAATATTTTGGATTTTTGAAAATTTCACTTTTTTGTGAAAATATCCACTAAATGAGGGAATAATATGTGTGAGGGTACCCCAGGAGAGTTCCAAATGTGTGTGGGTAGAATATATATCCCACGGGGGTAAAATTGAAAAAAGTTGAAAAACTTTTTTTTTTGGACTTAGTCATTTTTCCGGCATTTATCAGACTTTCAGATAGGGCAAATGTCAGTGAGCGTTCCGATTTCAGTTCCAGAGCGATTCACCCAATGAGTCCTTGATATTTAGTCGTTTTCAGCCAATATTTTGGATTTTTGAAAATTTCACTTTTTTGTGAAAATATCCACTAAATGAGGGAATAATATGTGTGAGGGTGCCCCAGGAGAGTTCCAAATGTGTGTGGGTAGAATATATATCTCACGGGGGTAAAATTGAAAAAAGTTGAAAAAACTTTTTTTTTTGGACTTAGTCATTTTTACAACGTTTATCAGTCTTTCAGATATTGGAAATGTCAGTGAGCGTTCCGTTTTCAATTCCAGAGCGATTCGCCCAATGAGTTCTTGATATTTAGTCGTTTTCAGCCAATATTTTGCATTTTTGAAAATTTCACTTTTTTGTGAAAATATCCACTAAATGAGGGAATAATATGTGTGAGGGTACCCCAGGAGAGTTCCAATTGTGTGTGAGTAGAATATAAATCCCAAGAGGGGAAAATTGAAAAAAGTTGAAAAAACTTTTTTTTTGGACTTAGTCATTTTTCCGACGTTTATCAGACTTTCAGATAGGGCAAATGTCAGTGAGCATTCCGATTTCAGTTCCATAGCGATTCGCCCAATGAGTCCTTGATATTTAGTCGTTTTCAGCCAATATTTTGGATTTTTGAAAATTTCACTTTTTTGTGAAAATATCCACTAAATGAGGGAATAATATGTGTGAGGGTACCCCAGGAGAGTTCCAAATGTGTGTGGGTAGAATATATATCCCACGGGGGCAAAAATTGAAAAAAGTTGAAAAACTTTTTTTTTTTGGACTTAGTCATTTTTCCGGCGTTTATCAGACTTTCAGATAGGGCAAATGTCAGTGAGCGTTCCGATTTCAGTTCCAGAGCGATTCGCCCAATGAGTCCTTGATATTTAGTCGTTTTCAGCCAATTTTCTGGATTTTTGAAAATTTCACTTTTTTGTGAAAATATCCACTAAATGAGGGAATAATATGTGTGAGGGTACCCCAGGAGAGTTCCAAATGTGTGTGGGTAGAATATATATCCCACGGGGGTAAAATTGAAAAAAGTTGAAACAACTTTTTTTTTGGACTTAGTCATTTTTCCAACGTTTATCAGTCTTTCAGATAGGAGAAATGTCAGTGAGCGTTCCTATTTCAGTTCCAGAGCGATTCGCCCAATGAGTTCTTGATATTTAGTCGTTTTCAGCCAATATTTTGGATTTTTGAAAATTTCACTTTTTTGTGAAAATATCCACTAAATGAGGGACTAATATGTGTGAGGGAACCCCAGGAGAGTTCCAAATGTGTGTGGGTAGAATATATATCCCACGGGGGTAAAATTGAAAAAAGTTGAAAAAAATTTTTTTTGGACCTAGTCATTTTTCCGACGTTTATCAGTCTTTCAGATAGGGGAAATGTCAGTGAGCATTCCGATTTCAGTTCCAGAGCGATTCGCCCAATGAGTCCTTGATATTTAGTCATTTTCAGCCAATTTTCTGGATTTTTGAAAATTTCACTTTTTTGTGAAAATATCCACTAAATGAGGGAATAATATGTGTGAGGGTGCCCCAGGAGAGTTCCAAATGTGTGTGGGTAGAATATATATCTCACGGGGGTAAAATTGAAAAAAGTTGAAACAACTTTTTTTTTTGGACTTAGTCATTTTTCCAACGTTTATCAGTCTTTCAGATATTGGAAATGTCAGTGAGCATTCCGATTTCAATTCCAGAGCGATTCGCCCAATGAGTTCTTGATATTTAGTCGTTTTCAGCCAATATTTTAGATTTTTGAAAATTTCACTTTTTTGTGAAAATATCCACGAAATGAGGGAATAATATGTGTGAGGGTACCCCAGGAGAGTTCCAAATGTGTGTGGGTAGAATATATATCCCACGAGGGGAAAATTGAAAAAAGTTGAAAAAACTTTTTTTTTGGACTTAGTCATTTTTCCGACGTTTATCAGACTTTCAGATAGGGCAAATGTCAGTGAGCGTTCCGATTTCAGTTCCAGGCGATTCGCCCAATGACTCCTTGATATTTAGTCGTTTTCAGCCAATATTTTGGATTTTTGAAAATTTCACTTTTTTGTGAAAATATCCACTAAATGAGGGAATAATATGTGTGCGGGTACCCCAGGAGAGTTCCAAATGTGTGTGGGTAGAATATATATCCCACGGGGGTAAAATTGAAAAAAGTTGAAAAAAATTTTTTTTTGGACCTAGTCATTTTTCCGGCGTTAATCAGACTTTCAGATAGGGGAAATGTCAGTGAGCGTTCCAATTTCAGTTCCAGAGCGATTCGCCCAATGAGTCCTTGATATTTAGTCGTTTTCAGCCAATTTTCTGGATTTTTGAAAATTTCACTTTTTTGTGAAAATATCCACTAAATAAGGGAATAATATGTGTGAGGGTACCCCAGGAGAGTTCCAAATGTGTGTGGGTAGAATATATATCCCACGGGGGTAAAATTGAAAAAAGTTGAAACAACTTTTTTTTTGGACTTAGTCATTTTTCCGACGTTTATCAGTCTTTCAGATAGGGGAAATGTCAGTGACCATTCCGATTTCAGTTCCAGAGCGATTCGCCCAATGAGTCCTTGATATTTAGTCGTTTTCAGCCAATATTTTGGATTTTTGAAAATTTCACTTTTTTGTGAAAATATCCACTAAATGAGGGAATAATATGTGTGAGGGTACCCCAGGAGAGTTCCAAATGTGTGTGGGTAGAATATATATCCCACGGGGGTAAAATTGAAAAAAGTTGAAAAACTTTTTTTTTTGGTCTTAGTCATTTTTCCGGCGTTTATCAGACTTTCAGACAAGGCAAATGTCAGTGAGCGTTCCGATTTCAGTTCCAGAGCGATTCGCCCAATGAGTCCTTGATATTTAGTCGTTTTCAGCCAATTTTCTGGATTTTTGAAAATTCCACTTTTTTGTGAAAATATCCACTAAATGAGGGAATAATATGTGTGAGGGTACCCCAGAAGAGTTTCAAATGTGTGTGGGTAGAATATATATAGCACGGGGGGGAAATTGAAAAAAGTTGAAAAATTTTGTTTTTTGGACTTAGTCATTTTTCCGACGTTTATCAGACTTTCAGATAGGGCAAATGTCATTGAGCATTCCGATTTCAGTTCCATAGCGATTCGCCCAATGAGTCCTTGATATTTAGTCGTTTTCAGCCAATATTTTGGATTTTTGAAAATTTCACTTTTTTGTGAAAATATCCACTAAATGAGGGAATAATATGTGTGAGGGTACCCCAGGAGAGTTCCAAATGTGTGTGGGTAGAATATATATCTCACGGGGGTAAAATTGAAAAAAGTTGAAAAAACTTTTTTTTTTGGACTTTGTCATTTTTCCAACGTTTATCAGTCTTTCAGATATTGGAAATGTCAGTGAGCATTCCGATTTCAGTTCCAGAGCGATTCGCCCAATGAGTTCTTGATATTTAGTCGTTTTCAGCCAATATTTTGGATTTTTGAAAATTTCACTTTTTTGTGAAAATATCCACTAAATGAGGGAATAATATGTGTGAGGGTACCCCAGGAGAGTTCCAAATGTGTGTGGGTAGAATATATATCCCACGGGGGTAAAATTGAAAAAAGTTGAAAAACTTTTTTTTTTGGACTTAGTCATTTTTCCGGCATTTATCAGACTTTCAGATAGGGCAAATGTCAGTGAGCGTTCCGATTTCAGTTCCAGAGCGATTCACCCAATGAGTCCTTGATATTTAGTCGTTTTCAGCCAATATTTTGGATTTTTGAAAATTTCACTTTTTTGTGAAAATATCCACTAAATGAGGGAATAATATGTGTGAGGGTACCCCAGGAGAGTTTCAAATGTGTGTGGGTAGAATATATATAGCACGGGGGGAAAATTGAAAAAAGTTGAAAAATTTTGTTTTTTGGACTTAGTAATTTTTCCGACGTTTATCAGACTTTCAGATAGGGCAAATGTCAGTGAGCATTCCGATTTCAGTTCCATAGCGATTCGCCCAATGAGTCCTTGATATTTAGTCGTTTTCAGCCAATATTTTGGATTTTTGAAAATTTCACTTTTTTGTGAAAATATCCACTAAATGAGGGAATAATATGTGTGAGGGTACCCCAGGAGAGTTCCAAATGTGTGTGGGTAGAATATATATCTCACGGGGGTAAAATTGAAAAAAGTTGAAAAAACTTTTTTTTTTGGACTTTGTCATTTTTCCAACGTTTATCAGTCTTTCAGATATTGGAAATGTCAGTGAGCATTCCGATTTCAGTTCCAGAGCGATTCGCCCAATGAGTTCTTGATATTTAGTCGTTTTCAGCCAATATTTTGGATTTTTGAAAATTTCACTTTTTTGTGAAAATATCCACTAAATGAGGGAATAATATGTGTGAGGGTACCCCAGGAGAGTTCCAAATGTGTGTGGGTAGAATATATATCCCACGGGGGTAAAATTGAAAAAAGTTGAAAAACTTTTTTTTTTGGACTTAGTCATTTTTCCGGCATTTATCAGACTTTCAGATAGGGCAAATGTCAGTGAGCGTTCCGATTTCAGTTCCAGAGCGATTCACCCAATGAGTCCTTGATATTTAGTCGTTTTCAGCCAATATTTTGGATTTTTGAAAATTTCATTTTTTGTGAAAATATCCACTAAATGAGGGAATAATATGTGTGAGGGTGCCCCAGGAGAGTTCCAAATGTGTGTGGGTAGAATATATATCTCACGGGGGTAAAATTGAAAAAAGTTGAAAAAACTTTTTTTTTTGGACTTAGTCATTTTTACAACGTTTATCAGTCTTTCAGATATTGGAAATGTCAGTGAGCGTTCCGTTTTCAATTCCAGAGCGATTCGCCCAATGAGTTCTTGATATTTAGTCGTTTTCAGCCAATATTTTGCATTTTTGAAAATTTCACTTTTTTGTGAAAATATCCACTAAATGAGGGAATAATATGTGTGAGGGTACCCCAGGAGAGTTCCAATTGTGTGTGAGTAGAATATAAATCCCAAGAGGGGAAAATTGAAAAAAGTTGAAAAAACTTTTTTTTTGGACCTAGTCATTTTTCCGGCGTTAATCAGACTTTCAGACAGGGCAAATGTCAGTGAGCGTTCCGATTTCAGCTCAAGAGCGATTCGCCGAATGAGTCCTTGATATTTAGTCGTTTTCAGCCAATTTTCTGGATTTTTGAAAATTCCACTTTTTTGTGAAAATATCCACTAAATGAGGGAATAATATGTGTGAGGGTACCCCAGGAGAGTTTCAAATGTGTGTGGGTAGAATATATATAGCACGGGGGGAAAATTGAAAAAAGTTGAAAAATTTTGTTTTTTGGACTTAGTCATTTTTCCGACGTTTATCAGACTTTCAGATAGGGCAAATGTCATTGAGCATTCCGATTTCAGTTCCAGAGCGATTCGCCCAATGAGTTCTTGATATTTATTCGTTTTCAGCCAATATTTTGGATTTTTGAAAATTTCACTTTTTTGTGAAAATATCCACTAAATGAGGGAATAATATGTGTGAGGGTACCCCAGGAGAGTTCCAAATGTGTGTGGGTAGAATATATATCCCACGGGGGTAAAATTGAAAAAAGTTGAAAAACTTTTTTTTTTGGTCTTAGTCATTTTTCCGGCGTTTATCAGACTTTCAGACAGGGCAAATGTCAGTGAGCGTTCCGATTTCAGTTCCAGAGCGATTCGCCCAATGAGTCCTTGATATTTAGTCGTTTTCAGCCAATTTTCTGGATTTTTGAAAATTCCACTTTTTTGTGAAAATATCCACTAAATGAGGGAATAATATGTGTGAGGGTACCCCAGGAGAGTTTCAAATGTGTGTGGGTAGAATATATATAGCACGGGGGGAAAATTGAAAAAAGTTGAAAAATTTTGTTTTTTGGACTTAGTAATTTTTCCGACGTTTATCAGACTTTCAGATAGGGCAAATGTCAGTGAGCATTCCGATTTCAGTTCCATAGCGATTCGCCCAATGAGTCCTTGATATTTAGTCGTTTTCAGCCAATATTTTGGATTTTTGAAAATTTCACTTTTTTGTGAAAATATCCACTAAATGAGGGAATAATATGTGTGAGGGTACCCCAGGAGAGTTCCAAATGTGTGTGGGTAGAATATATATCTCACGGGGGTAAAAATGAAAAAAGTTGAAAAAACTTTTTTTTTTGGACTTTGTCATTTTTCCAACGTTTATCAGTCTTTCAGATATTGGAAATGTCAGTGAGCATTCCGATTTCAGTTCCAGAGCGATTCGCCCAATGAGTTCTTGATATTTAGTCGTTTTCAGCCAATATTTTGGATTTTTGAAAATTTCACTTTTTTGTGAAAATATCCACTAAATGAGGGAATAATATGTGTGAGGGTACCCCAGGAGAGTTCCAAATGTGTGTGGGTAGAATATATATCCCACGGGGGTAAAATTGAAAAAAGTTGAAAAACTTTTTTTTTTGGACTTAGTCATTTTTCCGGCATTTATCAGACTTTCAGATAGGGCAAATGTCAGTGAGCGTTCCGATTTCAGTTCCAGAGCGATTCACCCAATGAGTCCTTGATATTTAGTCGTTTTCAGCCAATATTTTGGATTTTTGAAAATTTCACTTTTTTGTGAAAATATCCACTAAATGAGGGAATAATATGTGTGAGGGTGCCCCAGGAGAGTTCCAAATGTGTGTGGGTAGAAGATATATCTCACGGGGGTAAAATTGAAAAAAGTTGAAAAAACTTTTTTTTTTGGACTTAGTCATTTTTACAACGTTTATCAGTCTTTCAGATATTGGAAATGTCAGTGAGCGTTCCGTTTTCAATTCCAGAGCGATTCGCCCAATGAGTTCTTGATATTTAGTCGTTTTCAGCCAATATTTTGCATTTTTGAAAATTTCACTTTTTTGTGAAAATATCCACTAAATGAGGGAATAATATGTGTGAGGGTACCCCAGGAGAGTTCCAATTGTGTGTGAGTAGAATATAAATCCCAAGAGGGGAAAATTGAAAAAAGTTGAAAAAACTTTTTTTTTGGACTTAGTCATTTTTCCGACGTTTATCAGACTTTCAGATAGGGCAAATGTCAGTGAGCATTCCGATTTCAGTTCCATAGCGATTCGCCCAATGAGTCCTTGATATTTAGTCGTTTTCAGCCAATATTTTGGATTTTTGAAAATTTCACTTTTTTGTGAAAATATCCACTAAATGAGGGAATAATATGTGTGAGGGTACCCCAGGAGAGTTCCAAATGTGTGTGGGTAGAATATATATCCCACGGGGGCAAAAATTGAAAAAAGTTGAAAAACTTTTTTTTTTTGGACTTAGTCATTTTTCCGGCGTTTATCAGACTTTCAGATAGGGCAAATGTCAGTGAGCGTTCCGATTTCAGTTCCAGAGCGATTCGCCCAATGAGTCCTTGATATTTAGTCGTTTTCAGCCAATTTTCTGGATTTTTGAAAATTTCACTTTTTTGTGAAAATATCCACTAAATGAGGGAATAATATGTGTGAGGGTACCCCAGGAGAGTTCCAAATGTGTGTGGGTAGAATATATATCCCACGGGGGTAAAATTGAAAAAAGTTGAAACAACTTTTTTTTTGGACTTAGTCATTTTTCCAACGTTTATCAGTCTTTCAGATAGGAGAAATGTCAGTGAGCGTTCCGATTTCAGTTCCAGAGCGATTCGCCCAATGAGTTCTTGATATTTAGTCGTTTTCAGCCAATATTTTGCATTTTTGAAAATTTCACTTTTTTGTGAAAATATCCACTAAATGAGGGAATAATATGTGTGAGGGTACCCCAGGAGAGTTCCAATTGTGTGTGAGTAGAATATAAATCCCAAGAGGGGAAAATTGAAAAAAGTTGAAAAAACTTTTTTTTTGGACTTAGTCATTTTTCCGACGTTTATCAGACTTTCAGATAGGGCAAATGTCAGTGAGCATTCCGATTTCAGTTCCATAGCGATTCGCCCAATGAGTCCTTGATATTTAGTCGTTTTCAGCCAATATTTTGGATTTTTGAAAATTTCACTTTTTTGTGAAAATATCCACTAAATGAGGGAATAATATGTGTGAGGGTACCCCAGGAGAGTTCCAAATGTGTGTGGGTAGAATATATATCCCACGGGGGCAAAAATTGAAAAAAGTTGAAAAACTTTTTTTTTTTGGACTTAGTCATTTTTCCGGCGTTTATCAGACTTTCAGATAGGGCAAATGTCAGTGAGCGTTCCGATTTCAGTTCCAGAGCGATTCGCCCAATGAGTCCTTGATATTTAGTCGTTTTCAGCCAATTTTCTGGATTTTTGAAAATTTCACTTTTTTGTGAAAATATCCACTAAATGAGGGAATAATATGTGTGAGGGTACCCCAGGAGAGTTCCAAATGTGTGTGGGTAGAATATATATCCCACGGGGGTAAAATTGAAAAAAGTTGAAACAACTTTTTTTTTGGACTTAGTCATTTTTCCAACGTTTATCAGTCTTTCAGATAGGAGAAATGTCAGTGAGCGTTCCGATTTCAGTTCCAGAGCGATTCGCCCAATGAGTTCTTGATATTTAGTCGTTTTCAGCCAATATTTTGGATTTTTGAAAATTTCACTTTTTTGTGAAAATATCCACTAAATGAGGGAATAATATGTGTGAGGGAACCCCAGGAGAGTTCCAAATGTGTGTGGGTAGAATATATATCCCACGGGGGTAAAATTGAAAAAAGTTGAAAAAAATTTTTTTTGGACCTAGTCATTTTTCCGACGTTTATCAGACTTTCAGATAGGGCAAATGTCAGTGAGCATTCCGATTTCAGTTCCATAGCGATTCGCCCAATGAGTCCTTGATATTTAGTCGTTTTCAGCCAATATTTTGGATTTTTGAAAATTTCACTTTTTTGTGAAAATATCCACTAAATGAGGGAATAATATGTGTGAGGGTACCCCAGGAGAGTTCCAAATGTGTGTGGGTAGAATATATATCCCACGGGGGCAAAAATTGAAAAAAGTTGAAAAACTTTTTTTTTTTGGACTTAGTCATTTTTCCGGCGTTTATCAGACTTTCAGATAGGGCAAATGTCAGTGAGCGTTCCGATTTCAGTTCCAGAGCGATTCGCCCAATGAGTCCTTGATATTTAGTCGTTTTCAGCCAATTTTCTGGATTTTTGAAAATTTCACTTTTTTGTGAAAATATCCACTAAATGAGGGAATAATATGTGTGAGGGTACCCCAGGAGAGTTCCAAATGTGTGTGGGTAGAATATATATCCCACGGGGGTAAAATTGAAAAAAGTTGAAACAACTTTTTTTTTGGACTTAGTCATTTTTCCAACGTTTATCAGTCTTTCAGATAGGAGAAATGTCAGTGAGCATTCCGATTTCAGTTCCAGAGCGATTCGCCCAATGAGTTCTTGATATTTAGTCGTTTTCAGCCAATATTTTGGATTTTTGAAAATTTCACTTTTTTGTGAAAATATCCACTAAATGAGGGAATAATATGTGTGAGGAAACCCCAGGAGAGTTCCAAATGTGTGTGGGTAGAATATATATCCCACGGGGGTAAAATTGAAAAAAGTTGAAAAAAATTTTTTTTGGACCTAGTCATTTTTCCGACGTTTATCAGTCTTTCAGATAGGGGAAATGTCAGTGAGCATTCCGATTTCAGTTCCAGAGCGATTCGCCCAATGAGTCCTTGATATTTAGTCATTTTCAGCCAATTTTCTGGATTTTTGAAAATTTCACTTTTTTGTGAAAATATCCACTAAATGAGGGAATAATATGTGTGAGGGTGCCCCAGGAGAGTTCCAAATGTGTGTGGGTAGAATATATATCTCACGGGGGTAAAATTGAAAAAAGTTGAAAAAACTTTTTTTTTTGGACTTAGTCATTTTTCCAACGTTTATCAGTCTTTCAGATATTGGAAATGTCAGTGAGCATTCCGATTTCAATTCCAGAGCGATTCGCCCAATGAGTTCTTGATATTTAGTCGTTTTCAGCCAATATTTTAGATTTTTGAAAATTTCACTTTTTTGTGAAAATATCCACGAAATGAGGGAATAATATGTGTGAGGGTACCCCAGGAGAGTTCCAAATGTGTGTGGGTAGAATATATATCCCACGAGGGGAAAATTGAAAAAAGTTGAAAAAACTTTTTTTTTGGACTTAGTCATTTTTCCGACGTTTATCAGACTTTCAGATAGGGCAAATGTCAGTGAGCGTTCCGATTTCAGTTCCAGAGCGATTCGCCCAATGAGTCCTTGATATTTAGTCGTTTTCAGCCAATTTTCTGGATTTTTGAAAATTTCACTTTTTTGTGAAAATATCCACTAAATGAGGGAATAATATGTGTGAGGGTACCCCAGGAGAGTTCCAAATGTGTGTGGGTAGAATATATATCCCACGAGGGGAAAATTGAAAAAAGTTGAAAAAACTTTTTTTTTGTACTTAGTCATTTTTCCGACGTTTATCAGACTTTCAGATAGGGCAAATGTCAGTGAGCGTTCCGATTTCAGTTCCAGGCGATTCGCCCAATGACTCCTTGATATTTAGTCGTTTTCAGCCAATATTTTGGATTTTTGAAAATTTCACTTTTTTGTGAAAATATCCACTAAATGAGGGAATAATATGTGTGCGGGTACCCCAGGAGAGTTCCAAATGTGTGTGGGTAGAATATATATCCCACGGGGGTAAAATTGAAAAAAGTTGAAAAAAATTTTTTTTTGGACCTAGTCATTTTTCCGGCGTTAATCAGACTTTCAGATAGGGGAAATGTCAGTGAGCGTTCCAATTTCAGTTCCAGAGCGATTCGCCCAATGAGTCCTTGATATTTAGTCGTTTTCAGCCAATTTTCTGGATTTTTGAAAATTTCACTTTTTTGTGAAAATATCCACTAAATAAGGGAATAATATGTGTGAGGGTACCCCAGGAGAGTTCCAAATGTGTGTGGGTAGAATATATATCCCACGGGGGTAAAATTGAAAAAAGTTGAAACAACTTTTTTTTTGGACTTAGTCATTTTTCCGACGTTTATCAGTCTTTCAGATAGGGGAAATGTCAGTGACCATTCCGATTTCAGTTCCAGAGCGATTCGCCCAATGAGTCCTTGATATTTAGTCGTTTTCAGCCAATATTTTGGATTTTTGAAAATTTCACTTTTTTGTGAAAATATCCACTAAATGAGGGAATAATATGTGTGAGGGTACCCCAGGAGAGTTCCAAATGTGTGTGGGTAGAATATATATCCCACGGGGGTAAAATTGAAAAAAGTTGAAAAACTTTTTTTTTTGGTCTTAGTCATTTTTCCGGCGTTTATCAGACTTTCAGACAAGGCAAATGTCAGTGAGCGTTCCGATTTCAGTTCCAGAGCGATTCGCCCAATGAGTCCTTGATATTTAGTCGTTTTCAGCCAATTTTCTGGATTTTTGAAAATTCCACTTTTTTGTGAAAATATCCACTAAATGAGGGAATAATATGTGTGAGGGTACCCCAGGAGAGTTTCAAATGTGTGTGGGTAGAATATATATAGCACGGGGGGGAAATTGAAAAAAGTTGAAAAATTTTGTTTTTTGGACTTAGTCATTTTTCCGACGTTTATCAGACTTTCAGATAGGGCAAATGTCATTGAGCATTCCGATTTCAGTTCCAGAGCGATTCGCCCAATGAGTTCTTGATATTTAATCGTTTTCAGCCAATATTTTGGATTTTTGAAAATTTCACTTTTTTGTGAAAATATCCACTAAATGAGGGAATAATATGTGTGAGGGAACCCCAGGAGAGTTCCAAATGTGTGTGGGTAGAATATATATCCCACGGGGGTAAAATTGAAAAAAGTTGAAAAAAATTTTTTTTGGACCTAGTCATTTTTCCGGCGTTAATCAGACTTTCAGATAGGGGAAATGTCAGTGAGCGTTCCAATTTCAGTTCCAGAGCGATTCGCCCAATGAGTCCTTGATATTTAGTCGTTTTCAGCCAATATTTAGGATTTTTGAAAATTTCACTTTTTTGTGAAAATATCCACTAAATGAGGGAATAATATGTGTGAGGGTACCCCAGGAGAGTTCCAAATGTGTGTGGGTAGAATATATATCCCACGGGGGTAAAATTGAAAAAAGTTGAAAAAAATTTTTTTTTGGACTTAGTCATTTTTCCGACGTTAATCAGACTTTCAGATAGGGCAAATGTCATTGAGCGTTCCGATTTCAGTTCCAGAGCGATTCGCCCAATGAGTCCTTGATATTTAGTCGTTTTCAGCCAATATTTAGGATTTTTGAAAATTTCACTTTTTTGTGAAAATATCCACTAAATGAGGGAATAATATGTGTGAGGGTACCCCAGGAGAGTTCCAAATGTGTGTAGGTAGAATATATATCCCACGTGGGGAAAATTGAAAAAAGTTGAAAAACTTTTTTTTTTGGACTTAGTCATTTTTCCGGCGTTTATCAGACTTTCAGATAGGGCAAATGTCAGTGAGCGTTCCGATTTCAGTTCCAGAGCGATTCGCCCAATGAGTCCTTGATATTTAGTCGTTTTCAGCCAATTTTCGGGATTTTTGAAAATTTCACTTTTTTGTGAAAATATCCACGAAATGAGGGAATAATATGTGTGAGGGTACCCCAGGAGAGTTCCAAATGTGTGTGGGTAGAATATATATCCCACGAGGGGAAAATTGAAAAAAGTTGAAAAAACTTTTTTTTTGGACTTAGTCATTTTTCCGACGTTTATCAGACTTTCAGATAGGGCAAATGTCAGTGAGCGTTCCGATTTCAGTTCCAGAGCGATTCGCCCAATGAGTCCTTGATATTTAGTCGTTTTCAGCCAATATTTTGGATTTTTGAAAATTTCACTTTTTTGTGAAAATATCCACTAAATGAGGGAATAATACGTGTGCGGGTACCCCAGGAGAGTTCCAAATGTGTGTGGGTAGAATATATATCCCACGGGGGTAAAATTGAAAAAAGTTGAAAAACATTTTTTTTTGGACTTAGTCATTTTTCCGGCGTTTATCAGACTTTCAGATAGGGCAAATGTCAGTGAGCGTTCCGATTTCAGTTAAGGAGCGATTCGCCCAATGAGTCCTTGATATTTAGTCGTTTTCAGCCAATTTTCGGGATTTTTGAAAATTTCACTTTTTTGTGAAAATATCCACTAAATGAGGGAATAATATGTGTGAGGGTACCCCAGGAGAGTTCCAAATGTGTGTGAGTAGAATATAAATCCCAAGAGGGGAAAATTGAAAAAAGTTGAAAAAACTTTTTTTTTGGACTTAGTCATTTTTCCGACGTTTATCAGACTTTCAGATAGGGCAAATGTCAGTGAGCGTTCCGATTTCAGTTCCAGAGCGATTCGCCCAATGAGTCCTTGATATTTAGTCGTTTTCAGCCAATATTTTGGATTTTTGAAAATTTCACTTTTTTGTGAAAATATCCACTAAATGAGGGAATAATATGTGTGAGGGTACCCCAGGAGAGTTCCAAATGTGTGTGGGTAGAATATATATCCCACGGGGGTAAAAATGAAAAAAGTTGAAAAACTTTTTTTTTTGGACTTAGTCATTTTTCCGGCGTTTATCAGACTTTCAGATAGGGCAAATGTCAGTGAGCGTTCCGATTTCAGTTCCAGAGCGATTCGCCCAATGAGTCCTTGATATTTAGTCGTTTTCAGCCAATTTTCTGGATTTTTGAAAATTTCACTTTTTTGTGAAAATATCCACTAAATGAGGGAATAATATGTGTGAGGGTACCCCAGGAGAGTTCCAAATGTGTGTGGGTAGAATATATATCCCACGGGGGTAAAATTGAAAAAAGTTGAAACAACTTTTTTTTTGGACTTAGTCATTTTTCCAAAGTTTATCAGTCTTTCAGATAGGGGAAATGTCAGTGAGCGTTCCGATTTCAGTTCCAGAGCCATTCGCCCAATGAGTTCTTGATATTTAGTCGTTTTCAGCCAATATTTTCGATTTTTGAAAATTTCACTTTTTTGTGAAAATATCCTCTAAATGAGGGAATAATATGTGTGAGGGAACCCCAGGAGAGTTCCAAATGTGTGTGGGTAGAATATATATCCCACGGGGGTAAAATTGAAAAAAGTTGAAAAAAATTTTTTTTGGACCTAGTCATTTTTCCGGCGTTAATCAGACTTTCAGATAGGGGAAATGTCAGTGAGCGTTCCAATTTCAGTTCCAGAGCGATTCGCCCAATGAGTCCTTGATATTTAGTCGTTTTCAGCCAATTTTCTGGATTTTTGAAAATTTCACTTTTTTGTGAAAATATCCACTAAATAAGGGAATAATATGTGTGAGGGTACCCCAGGAGAGTTCCAAATGTGTGTGGGTAGAATATATATCCCACGGGGGTAAAATTGAAAAAAGTTGAAACAACTTTTTTTTTGGACTTAGTCATTTTTCCGACGTTTATCAGTCTTTCAGATAGGGGAAATGTCAGTGAGCATTCCGATTTCAGTTCCAGAGCGAATCGCCCAATGAGTCCTTGATATTTAGTCATTTTCAGCCAATTTTCTGGATTTTTGAAAATTTCACTTTTTTGTGAAAATATCCACTAAATGAGGGAATAATATGTGTGAGGGTGCCCCAGGAGAGTTCCAAATGTGTGTGGGTAGAATATATATCTCACGGGGGTAAAATTGAAAAAAGTTGAAAAAAATTTTTTTTTGGACCTAGTCATTTTTCCGGCGTTAATCAGACTTTCAGATAGGGGAAATGTCAGTGAGCGTTCCAATTTCAGTTCCAGAGCGATTCGCCCAATGAGTCCTTGATATTTAGTCGTTTTCAGCCAATATTTTGGATTTTTGAAAATTTCACTTTTTTTGTGAAAATATCCACTAAATGAGGGAATAATATGTGTGAGGGTACCCCAGGAGAGTTCCAAATGTGTGTGGGTAGAATATATATCCCACGGGGGTAAAATTGAAAAAAGTTGAAAAACTTTTTTTTTTGGACTTAGTCATTTTTCCGGCGTTTATCATACTTTCAGATAGGGCAAATGTCAGTGAGCGTTCCGATTTCAGTTCCAGAGCGATTCGCCCAATGAGTCCTTGATATTTAGTCGTTTTCAGCCAATTTTCTGGATTTTTGAAAATTTCACTTTTTTGTGAAAATATCCACTAAATGAGGGAATAATATGTGTGAGGGTACCCCAGGAGAGTTCCAAATGTGTGTGGGTAGAATATATATCCCACGGGGGTAAAATTGAAAAAAGTTGAAACAACTTTTTTTTTGGACTTAGTCATTTTTCCAACGTTTATCAGTCTTTCAGATAGGGGAAATGTCAGTGAGCGTTCCGATTTCAGTTCCAGAGCGATTCGCCCAATGAGTTCTTGATATTTAGTCGTTTTCAGCCAATATTTTGGATTTTTGAAAATTTCACTTTTTTGTGAAAATATCCACTAAATGAGGGAATAATATGTGTGAGGGAACCCCAGGAGAGTTCCAAATGTGTGTGGGTAGAATATATATCCCACGGGGGTAAAATTGAAAAAAGTTGAAAAAAATTTTTTTTGGACCTAGTCATTTTTCCGGCGTTAATCAGACTTTCAGACAGGGCAAATGTCAGTGAGCGTTCCGATTTCAGTTCAAGAGCGATTCGCCCAATGAGTCCTTGATATTTAGTCGTTTTCAGCCAATTTTCTGGATTTTTGAAAATTCCACTTTTTTGTGAAAATATCCACTAAATGAGGGAATAATATGTGTGAGGGTACCCCAGGAGAGTTTCAAATGTGTGTGGGTAGAATATATATAGCACGGGGGGAAAATTGAAAAAAGTTGAAAAATTTTGTTTTTTGGACTTAGTCATTTTTCCGACGTTTATCAGACTTTCAGATAGGGCAAATGTCATTGAGCATTCCGATTTCAGTTCCAGAGCGATTCGCCCAATGAGTTCTTGATATTTAGTCGTTTTCAGCCAATATTTTGGATTTTTGAAAATTTCACTTTTTTGTGAAAATATCCACTAAATGAGGGAATAATATGTGTGAGGGAACCCCAGGAGAGTTCCAAATGTGTGTGGGTAGAATATATATCCCACGGGGGTAAAATTGAAAAAAGTTGAAAAAAATTTTTTTTTGGACCTAGTCATTTTTCCGGCGTTAATCAGACTTTCAGATAGGGGAAATGTCAGTGAGCGTTCCAATTTCAGTTCCAGAGCGATTCGCCCAATGAGTCCTTGATATTTAGTCGTTTTCAGCCAATTTTCTGGATTTTTGAAAATTTCACTTTTTTGTGAAAATATCCACTAAATGAGGGAATAATATGTGTGAGGGTACCCCAGGAGAGTTCCAAATGTGTGTGGGTAGAATATATATCCCACGGGGGTAAAATTGAAAAAAGTTGAAACAACTTTTTTTTTGGACTTAATCATTTTTCCGACGTTTATCAGTCTTTCAGATAGGGGAAATGTCAGTGAGCGTTCCGATTTCAGTTCCAGAGCGATTCGCCCAATGAGTCCTTGATATTTAGTCGTTTTCAGCCAATTTTCTGGATTTTTGAAAATTTCACTTTTTTGTGAAAATATCCACTAAATGAGGGAATAATATGTGTGAGGGTACCCCAGGAGAGTTCCAAATGTGTGTGGGTAGAATATATATCCCACGGGGGTAAAATTGAAAAAAGTTGAAACAACTTTTTTTTTGGACTTAGTCATTTTTCCAACGTTTATCAGTCTTTCAGATAGGGGAAATGTCAGTGAGCGTTCCGATTTCAGTTCCAGAGCGATTCGCCCAATGAGTTCTTGATATTTAGTCGTTTTCAGCCAATATTTTGGATTTTTGAAAATTTCACTTTTTTGTGAAAATATCCACTAAATGAGGGAATA
The DNA here is from genome assembly GCF_046119375.1 of Phyllobates terribilis. Lineage (NCBI taxonomy): Eukaryota > Metazoa > Chordata > Amphibia > Anura > Dendrobatidae > Phyllobates > Phyllobates terribilis. Next base: position 169,678,803 of record NW_027362772.1, read on the forward strand.
ATATGTGTGAGGGAACCCCAGGAGAGTTCCAAATGTGTGTGGGTAGAATATATATCCCACGGGGGTAAAATTGAAAAAAGTTGAAAAAAATTTTTTTTGGACCTAGTCATTTTTCCGGCGTTAATCAGACTTTCAGACAGGGCAAATGTCAGTGAGCGTTCCGATTTCAGCTCAAGAGCGATTCGCCGAATGAGTCCTTGATATTTAGTCCTTTTCAGCCAATTTTCTGGATTTTTGAAAATTCCACTTTTTTGTGAAAATATCCACTAAATGAGGGAATAATATGTGTGAGGGTACCCCAGGAGAGTTTCAAATGTGTGTGGGTAGAATATATATAGCACGGGGGGAAAATTGAAAAAAGTTGAAAAATTTTGTTTTTTGGACTTAGTCATTTTTCCGACGTTTATCAGACTTTCAGATAGGGCAAATGTCATTGAGCATTCCGATTTCAGTTCCAGAGCGATTCGCCCAATGAGTTCTTGATATTTATTCGTTTTCAGCCAATATTTTGGATTTTTGAAAATTTCACTTTTTTGTGAAAATATCCACTAAATGAGGGAATAATATGTGTGAGGGTACCCCAGGAGAGTTCCAAATGTGTGTGGGTAGAATATATATCCCACGGGGGTAAAATTGAAAAAAGTTGAAAAACTTTTTTTTTTGGTCTTAGTCATTTTTCCGGCGTTTATCAGACTTTCAGACAGGGCAAATGTCAGTGAGCGTTCCGATTTCAGTTCCAGAGCGATTCGCCCAATGAGTCCTTGATATTTAGTCGTTTTCAGCCAATTTTCTGGATTTTTGAAAATTCCACTTTTTTGTGAAAATATCCACTAAATGAGGGAATAATATGTGTGAGGGTACCCCAGGAGAGTTTCAAATGTGTGTGGGTAGAATATATATAGCACGGGGGGAAAATTGAAAAAAGTTGAAAAATTTTGTTTTTTGGACTTAGTAATTTTTCCGACGTTTATCAGACTTTCAGATAGGGCAAATGTCAGTGAGCATTCCGATTTCAGTTCCATAGCGATTCGCCCAATGAGTCCTTGATATTTAGTCGTTTTCAGCCAATATTTTGGATTTTTGAAAATTTCACTTTTTTGTGAAAATATCCACTAAATGAGGGAATAATATGTGTGAGGGTACCCCAGGAGAGTTCCAAATGTGTGTGGGTAGAATATATATCCCACGGGGGTAAAATTGAAAAAAGTTGAAAAACTTTTTTTTTTGGACTTAGTCATTTTTCCGGCATTTATCAGACTTTCAGATAGGGCAAATGTCAGTGAGCGTTCCGATTTCAGTTCCAGAGCGATTCGCCCAATGAGTCCTTGATATTTAGTCGTTTTCAGCCAATTTTCTGGATTTTTGAAAATTTCACTTTTTTGTGAAAATATCCACTAAATGAGGGAATAATATGTGTGAGGGTACCCCAGGAGAGTTTCAAATGTGTGTGGGTAGAATATATATAGCACGGGGGGGAAATTGAAAAAAGTTGAAAAATTTTGTTTTTTGGACTTAGTCATTTTTCCGGCGTTTATCAGACTTTCAGATAGGGCAAATGTCAGTGAGCATTCCGATTTCAGTTCCAGAGCTATTCGCACAATGAGTCCTTGATATTTAGTCGTTTTCAGCCAATATTTTGGATTTTTGAAAATTTCACTTTTTTGTTAAAATATCCACTAAATGAGGGAATAATATGTGTGAGGGTACCCCAGGAGAGTTTCAAATGTGTGTGGGTAGAATATATATAGCACGGGGGGAAAATTGAAAAAAGTTGAAAAATTTAGTTTTTTGGACTTAGTCATTTTTCCGACGTTTATCAGACTTTCAGATAGGGCAAATGTCATTGAGCATTCCGATTTCAGTTCCAGAGCGATTCGCCCAATGAGTCCTTGATATTTAGTCATTTTCAGCCAATTTTCTGGATTTTTGAAAATTTCACTTATTTGTGAAAATATCCACTAAATGAGGGAATAATATGTGTGAGGGTACCCCAGGAGAGTTCCAAATGTGTGTGGGTAGAATATATATCCCACGGGGGGAAAATTGAAAAAAGTTGAAAAAACTCTTTTTTTGGACTTAGTCATTTTTCCGGCGTTTATCAGACTTTCAGATAGGGGAAATGTCAGTGAGCATTCCGATTTCAGTTCCATAGCAATTCGCCCAATGAGTCCTTGATATTTAGTCGTTTTCAGCCAATATTTTGGATTTTTGAAAATTTCACTTTTTTGTGAAAATATCCACTAAATGAGGGAATAATATGTGTGAGGGTACCCCAGGAGAGTTCCAAATGTGTGTGGGTAGAATATATATCCCACGGGGGTAAAATTGAAAAAAGTTGAAAAACTTTTTTTTTTGGTCTTAGTCATTTTTCCGGCGTTTATCAGACTTTCAGACAGGGCAAATGTCAGTGAGCGTTCCGATTTCAGTTCCAGAGTGATTCGCCCAATGAGTCCTTGATATTTAGTCGTTTTCAGCCAATTTTCTGGATTTTTGAAAATTTCACTTTTTTGTGAAAATATCCACTAAATGAGGGAATAATATGTGTGAGGGTACCCCAGGAGAGTTTCAAATGTGTGTGGGTAGAATATATATAGCACGGGGGGGAAATTGAAAAAAGTTGAAAAATTTTGTTTTTTGGACTTAGTCATTTTTCCGGCGTTTATCAGACTTTCAGATAGGGCAAATGTCAGTGAGCATTCCGATTTCAGTTCCAGAGCTTTTCGCACAATGAGTCCTTGATATTTAGTCGTTTTCAGCCAATATTTTGGATTTTTGAAAATTTCACTTTTTTGTTAAAATATCCACTAAATGAGGGAATAATATGTGTGAGGGTACCCCAGGAGAGTTTCAAATGTGTGTGGGTATAATATATATAGCACGGTTGGAAAATTGAAAAAAGTTGAAAAATTTTGTTTTTTGGACTTAGTCATTTTTCCGACGTTTATCGGACTTTCAGATAGGGCAAATGTCATTGAGCTTTCCGATTTCAGTTCCAGAGCGATTCGCCCAATGAGTCCTTGATATTTAGTCATTTTCAGCCAATTTTCTGGATTTTTTAAAATTTCACTTTTTTGTGAAAATATCCACTAAATGAGGGAATAATATGTGTGAGGGTACCCCAGGAGAGTTCCAAATGTGTGTGGGTAGAATATATATCCCACGGGGGGAAAATTGAAAAAAGTTGAAAAACCTTTTTTTTTGGACTTAGTCATTTTTCCGGCGTTTATCAGACTTTCCCATAGGGCAAATGTCAGTGAGCGTTCCGATTTCAGTTCCAGAGCGATTCGCCCAATGAGTCCTTGATATTTAGTCGTTTTCAGCCAATATTTTGGATTTTTGAAAATTTCACTTTTTTGTGAAAATATCCACTAAATGAGGGAATAATATGTGTGAGGGTACCCCAGGAGAGTTCCAAATGTGTGTGGGTAGAATATAAATCCCACGAGGGGAAAATTGAAAAAAGTTGAAAAAAATTTTTTTTTGGACTTAGTCATTTTTCCGACGTTTATCAGACTTTCAGATAGGGGAAATGTCAGTGAGCATTCCGATTTCAGTTCCATAGCAATTCGCCCAATGAGTCCTTGATATTTAGTCGTTTTCAGCCAATATTTTGGATTTTTGAAAATTTCACTTTTTTGTGAAAATATCCACTAAATGAGGGAATAATATGTGTGAGGGTACCCCAGGAGAGTTCCAAATGTGTGTGGGTAGAATATATATCCCACGGGGGTAAAATTGAAAAAAGTTAAAAAACTTTTTTTTTGGACTTAGTCATTTTTCCGGCGTTTATCAGACTTTCAGATAGGGCAAATGTCAGTGAGTGTTCCGATTTCAGTTCCAGAGCGATTCGCCCAATGAGTCCTTGATATTTAGTCGTTTTCAGCCAATATTTTGGATTTTTGAAAATTTCACTTTTTTGTGAAAATATCCACTAAATGAGGGAATAATATGTGTGAGGGTACCCCAGGAGAGTTCCAAATGTGTGTAGGTAGAATATATATCCCACGTGGGGAAAATTGAAAAAAGTTGAAAAACTTTTTTCTTTGGACTTAGTCATTTTTCCGGCGTTTATCAGACTTTCAGATAGGGCAAATGTCAGTGAGCATTCCGATTTCAGTTCCAGAGCGATTCGCCCAATGAGTCCTTGATATTTAGTCGTTTTCAGCCAATATTTTGGATTTTTGAAAATTTCACTTTTTTGTGAAAATATCCACTAAATGAGGGAATAATATGTGTGAGGGTACCCCAGGAGAGTTCCAAATGTGTGTGGGTAGAATATATATCCCACGGGGGTAAAATTGAAAAAAGTTGAAAAAAATTTTTTTTTGGACTTAGTCATTTTTCCGGCGTTTATCAGACTTTCAGGTAGGGCAAATGTCAGTGAGCATTCCGATTTCAGTTCCAGAGCTATTCGCACAATGAGTCCTTGATATTTAGTCGTTTTCAGCCAATATTTTGGATTTTTGAAAATTTCACTTTTTTGTTAAAATATCCACTAAATGAGGGAATAATATGTGTGAGGGTACCCCAGGAGAGTTTCAAATGTGTGTGGGTAGAATATATATAGCACGGGGGGAAAATTGAAAAAAGTTGAAAAATTTAGTTTTTTGGACTTAGTCATTTTTCCGACGTTTATCAGACTTTCAGATAGGGCAAATGTCATTGAGCATTCCGATTTCAGTTCCAGAGCGATTCGCCCAATGAGTCCTTGATATTTAGTCATTTTCAGCCAATTTTCTGGATTTTTGAAAATTTCACTTTTTTGTGAAAATATCCACTAAATGAGGGAATAATATGTGTGAGGGTACCCCAGGAGAGTTCCAAATGTGTGTGGGTAGAATATATATCCCACGGGGGTAAAATTGAAAAAAGTTAAAAAACTTTTTTTTTGGACTTAGTCATTTTTCCGGCGTTTATCAGACTTTCAGATAGGGCAAATGTCAGTGAGTGTTCCGATTTCAGTTCCAGAGCGATTCGCCCAATGAGTCCTTGATATTTAGTCGTTTTCAGCCAATATTTTGGATTTTTGAAAATTTCACTTTTTTGTGAAAATATCCACTAAATGAGGGAATAATATGTGTGAGGGTACCCCAGGAGAGTTCCAAATGTGTGTAGGTAGAATATATATCCCACGTGGGGAAAATTGAAAAAAGTTGAAAAACTTTTTTCTTTGGACTTAGTCATTTTTCCGGCGTTTATCAGACTTTCAGATAGGGCAAATGTCAGTGAGCATTCCGATTTCAGTTCCAGAGCGATTCGCCCAATGAGTCCTTGATATTTAGTCGTTTTCAGCCAATATTTTGGATTTTTGAAAATTTCACTTTTTTGTGAAAATATCCACTAAATGAGGGAATAATATGTGTGAGGGTACCCCAGGAGAGTTCCAAATGTGTGTGGGTAGAATATATATCCCACGGGGGTAAAATTGAAAAAAGTTGAAAAAAATTTTTTTTTGGACTTAGTCATTTTTCCGGCGTTTCTCAGACTTTCAGGTAGGGCAAATGTCAGTGAGCATTCCGATTTCAGTTCCAGAGCTATTCGCACAATGAGTCCTTGATATTTAGTCGTTTTCAGCCAATATTTTGGATTTTTGAAAATTTCACTTTTTTGTTAAAATATCCACTAAATGAGGGAATAATATGTGTGAGGGTACCCCAGGAGAGTTTCAAATGTGTGTGGGTAGAATATATATAGCACGGGGGGAAAATTGAAAAAAGTTGAAAAATTTAGTTTTTTGGACTTAGTCATTTTTCCGACGTTTATCAGACTTTCAGATAGGGCAAATGTCATTGAGCATTCCGATTTCAGTTCCAGAGCGATTCGCCCAATGAGTCCTTGATATTTAGTCATTTTCAGCCAATTTTCTGGATTTTTGAAAATTTCACTTTTTTGTGAAAATATCCACTAAATGAGGGAATAATATGTGTGAGGGTACCCCAGGAGAGTTCCAAATGTGTGTGGGTAGAATATATATCCCACGGGGGTAAAATTGAAAAAAGTTGAAAAACTTTTTTTTTTGGTCTTAGTCATTTTTCCGGCGTTTATCAGACTTTCAGACAGGGCAAATGTCAGTGAGCGTTCCGATTTCAGTTCCAGAGCGATTCGCCCAATGAGTCCTTGATATTTAGTCGTTTTCAGCCAATTTTCTGGATTTTTGAAAATTCCACTTTTTTTGTGAAAATATCCACTAAATGAGGGAATAATATGTGTGAGGGTACCCCAGGAGAGTTTCAAATGTGTGTGGGTAGAATATATATAGCACGGGGGGAAAATTGAAAAAAGTTGAAAAATTTTGTTTTTTGGACTTAGTCATTTTTCCGACGTTTATCAGACTTTCAGATAGGGCAAATGTCATTGAGCATTCCGATTTCAGTTCCAGAGCGATTCGCCCAATGAGTTCTTGATATTTAGTCGTTTTCAGCCAATATTTTGGATTTTTGAAAATTTCACTTTTTTGTTAAAATATCCACTAAATGAAGGAATAATATGTGTGAGGGTACCCCAGGAGAGTTCCAAATGTGTGTGGGTAGAATATATATCCCACGGGGGTAAAATTGAAAAAAGTTGAAAAAAATTTTTTTTTGGACTTAGTCATTTTTCCGACGTTAATCAGACTTTCAGATAGGGCAAATGTCATTGAGCATTCCGATTTCAGTTCCAGAGCGATTCGCCCAATGAGTCCTTGATATTTAGTCATTTTCAGCCAATTTTCTGGATTTTTGAAAATTTCACTTTTTTGTGAAAATATCCACTAAATGAGGGAATAATATGTGTGAGGGTACCCCAGGAGAGTTCCAAATGTGTGTAGGTGGAATATATATCCCACGTGGGGAAAATTGAAAAAAGTTGAAAAACTTTTTTTTTTGGACTTAGTAATTTTTCCGGCGTTTATCAGACTTTCAGGTAGGGCAAATGTCAGTGAGCATTCCGATTTCAGTTCCAGAGCTATTCGCACAATGAGTCCTTGATATTTAGTCGTTTTCAGCCAATATTTTGGATTTTTGAAAATTTCACTTTTTTGTTAAAATATCCACTAAATGAGGGAATAATATGTGCGAGGGTACCCCAGGAGAGTTCCAAATGTGTGTGGGTAGAATATATATCCCACGGGGGTAAAATTGAAAAAAGTTGAAAAAAATTTTTTTTTGGACCTAGTCATTTTTCCGACGTTAATCAGACTTTCAGATAGGGCAAATGTCAGTGAGCGTTCCGATTTCAGTTCCAGAGCGATTCGCCCAATGAGTCCTTGATATTTAGTCGTTTTCAGCCAATATTTTGGATTTTTGAAAATTTCACTTTTTTGTGAAAATATCCACTAAATGAGGGAATAATATGTGTGAGGGAACCCCAGGAGAGTTCCAAATGTGTGTGGGTAGAATATATATCCCACGGGGGTAAAATTGAAAAAAGTTGAAAAAAATTTTTTTTTGGACCTAGTCATTTTTCCGGCGTTAATCAGACTTTCAGATAGGGGAAATGTCAGTGAGCGTTCCAATTTCAGTTCCAGAGCGATTCGCCCAATGAGTCCTTGATATTTAGTCGTTTTCAGCCAATTTTCTGGATTTTTGAAAATTTCACTTTTTTGTGAAAATATCCACTAAATGAGGGAATAATATGTGTGAGGGTACCCCAGGAGAGTTCCAAATGTGTGTGGGTAGAATATATATCCCACGGGGGTAAAATTGAAAAAAGTTGAAACAACTTTTTTTTTGGACTTAGTCATTTTTCCGACGTTTATCAGTCTTTCAGATAGGGGAAATGTCAGTGAGCGTTCCGATTTCAGTTCCAGAGCGATTCGCCCAATGAGTCCTTGATATTTAGTCGTTTTCAGCCAATTTTCTGGATTTTTGAAAATTTCACTTTTTTGTGAAAATATCCACTAAATGAGGGAATAATATGTGTGAGGGAACCCCAGGAGAATTCCAAATGTGTGTGGGTAGAATATATATCCCACGGGGGTAAAATTGAAAAAAGTTGAAAAAAATTTTTTTTTGGACCTAGTCATTTTTCCGGCGTTAATCAGACTTTCAGATAGGGGAAATGTCAGTGAGCGTTCCAATTTCAGTTCCAGAGCGATTCGCCCAATGAGTCCTTGATATTTAGTCGTTTTCAGCCAATTTTCTGGATTTTTGAAAATTTCACTTTTTTGTGAAAATATCCACTAAATGAGGGAATAATATGTGTGAGGGTACCCCAGGAGAGTTCCAAATGTGTGTGGGTAGAATATATATCTCACGGGGGTAAAATTGAAAAAAGTTGAAAAAACTTTTTTTTTTGGACTTAGTCATTTTTCCAACGTTTATCAGTCTTTCAGATATTGGAAATGTCAGTGAGCATTCCGATTTCAGTTCCAGAGCGATTCGCCCAATGAGTTCTTGATATTTAGTCGTTTTCAGCCAATATTTTGGATTTTTGAAAATTTCACTTTTTTGTGAAAATATCCACTAAATGAGGGAATAATATGTGTGAGGGTACCCCAGGAGAGTTCCAAATGTGTGTGAGTAGAATATAAATCCCACGAGGGGAAAATTGAAAAAAGTTGAAAAAACTTTTTTTTTGGACTTAGTCATTTTTCCGACGTTTATCAGACTTTCAGATAGGGCAAATGTCAGTGAGCATTCCGATTTCAGTTCCAGAGCGATTCGCCCAATGAGTCCTTGATATTTAGTCGTTTTCAGCCAATTTTCTGGATTTTTGAAAATTCCACTTTTTTTGTGAAAATATCCACTAAATGAGGGAATAATATGTGTGAGGGTACCCCAGGAGAGTTTCAAATGTGTGTGGGTAGAATATATATAGCACGGGGGGAAAATTGAAAAAAGTTGAAAAATTTTGTTTTTTGGACTTAGTCATTTTTCCGACGTTTATCAGACTTTCAGATAGGGCAAATGTCATTGAGCATTCCGATTTCAGTTCCAGAGCGATTCGCCCAATGAGTTCTTGATATTTAGTCATTTTCAGCCAATATTTTGGATTTTTGAAAATTTCACTTTTTTGTGAAAATATCCACTAAATGAGGGAATAATATGTGTGAGGGAACCCCAGGAGAGTTCCAAATGTGTGTGGGTAGAATATATATCCCACGGGGGTAAAATTGAAAAAAGTTGAAAAAAATTTTTTTTTGGACCTAGTCATTTTTCCGGCGTTAATCAGACTTTCAGATAGGGGAAATGTCAGTGAGCGTTCCAATTTCACTTCCAGAGCGATTCGCCCAATGAGTCCTTGATATTTAGTCGTTTTCAGCCAATTTTCTGGATTTTTGAAAATTTCACTTTTTTGTGAAAATATCCACTAAATGAGGGAATAATATGTGTGAGGGTACCCCAGGAGAGTTCCAAATGTGTGTGGGTAGAATATATATCCCACGGGGTTAAAATTGAAAAAAGTTGAAACAACTTTTTTTTTGGACTTAGTCATTTTTCCGACGTTTATCAGTCTTTCAGATAGGGGAAATGTCATTGAGCATTCCGATTTCAGTTCCAGAGCGATTCGCCCAATGAGTTCTTGATATTTAGTCGTTTTCAGCCAATATTTTGGATTTTTGAAAATTTCACTTTTTTGTGAAAATATCCACTAAATGAGGGAATAATATGTGTGAGGGTACCCCAGGAGAGTTCCAAATGTGTGTGGGTAGAATATATATCCCACGGGGGGAAAATTGAAAAAAGTTGAAAAAACTTTTTTTTTGGACTTAGTCATTTTTCCGGCGTTTATCAGACTTTCAGATAGGGCAAATGTCAGTGAGCGTTCCGATTTCAGTTCCAGAGCGATTTGCCCAATGAGTCCTTGATATTTAGTCGTTTTCAGCCAATATTTTGGATTTTTGAAAATTTCACTTTTTTGTGAAAATATCCACTAAATGAGGGAATAATATGTGTGAGGGTACCCCAGGAGAGTTCCAAATGTGTGTAGGTAGAATATATATCCCACGTGGGGAAAATTGAAAAAAGTTGAAAAACTTTTTTTTTTGGACTTAGTCATTTTTCCGGCGTTTATCAGACTTTCAGGTAGGGCAAATGTCAGTGAGCATTCCGATTTCAGTTCCAGAGCTATTCGCACAATGAGTCCTTGATATTTAGTCGTTTTCAGCCAATATTTTGGATTTTTGAAAATTTCAGTTTTTTGTTAAAATATCCACTAAATGAGGGAATAATATGTGTGAGGGTACCCCAGGAGAGTTTCAAATGTGTGTGGGTAGAATATATATAGCACGGGGGGAAAATTGAAAAAAGTTGAAAAATTTAGTTTTTTGGACTTAGTCATTTTTCCGACGTTTATCAGACTTTCAGATAGGGCAAATGTCATTGAGCATTCCGATTTCAGTTCCAGAGCGATTCGCCCAATGAGTCCTTGATATTTAGTCATTTTCAGCCAATTTTCTGGATTTTTGAAAATTTCACTTTTTTGTGAAAATATCCACTAAATGAGGGAATAATATGTGTGAGGGTACCCCAGGAGAGTTCCAAATGTGTGTGGGTAGAATATATATCCCACGGGGGGAAAATTGAAAAAAGTTGAAAAAACTTTTTTTTTGGACTTAGTCATTTTTCCGGCGTTTATCAGACTTTCAGATAGGGCAAATGTCAGTGAGTGTTCCGATTTCAGTTCCAGAGCGATTCGCCCAATGAGTCCTTGATATTTAGTCGTTTTCAGCCAATATTTTGGATTATTGAATATTTCACTTTTTTGTGAAAATATCCACTAAATGAGGGAATAATATGTGTGAGGGTACCCCAGGAGAGATCCAAATGTGTGTGGGTAGAATATATATCCCACGGGGGTAAAATTGAAGAAAGTTGAAAAAAATTTTTTTTTGGACTTAGTCATTTTTCCGACGTTAATCAGACTTTCAGATAGGGCAAATGTCAGTGAGCGTTCCGATTTCAGTTCCAGAGCGATTCGCCCAATGAGTCCTTGATATTTAGTCGTTTTCAGCCAATATTTTGGATTTTTGAAAATTTCACTTTTTTGTGAAAATATCCACTAAATGAGGGAATAATATGTGTGAGGGTACCCCAGGAGAGTTCCAAATGTGTGTAGGTAGAATATATATCCCACGTGGGGAAAATTGAAAAAAGTTGAAAAACTTTTTTTTTTGGACTTAGTCATTTTTCCGGCGTTTATCAGACTTTCAGGTAGGGCAAATGTCAGTGAGCATTCCGATTTCAGTTCCAGAGCTATTCGCACAATGAGTCCTTGATATTTAGTCGTTTTCAGCCAATATTTTGGATTTTTGAAAATTTCACTTTTTTGTTAAAATATCCACTAAATGAGGGAATAATATGTGTGAGGGTACCCCAGGAGAGTTCCAAATGTGTGTGGGTAGAATATATATCCCACGGGGGGAAAATTGAAAAAAGTTGAAAAAACTTTTTTTTTGGACTTAGTCATTTTTCCGGCGTTTATCAGACTTTCAGATAGGGCAAATGTCAGTGAGCGTTCCGATTTCAGTTCCAGAGCGATTCGCCCAATGAGTCCTTGATATTTAGTCGTTTTCAGCCAATATTTTGGATTTTTGAAAATTTCACTTTTTTGTGAAAATATCCACTAAATGAAGGAATAATATGTGTGAGGGTACCCCAGGAGAGTTCCAAATGTGTGTGGGTAGAATATATATCCCACGGGGGTAAAATTGAAAAAAGTTGAAAAAAATTTTTTTTTGGACTTAGTCATTTTTCCGACGTTAATCAGACTTTCAGATAGGGCAAATGTCATTGAGCATTCCGATTTCAGTTCCAGAGCGATTCGCCCAATGAGTCCTTGATATTTAGTCATTTTCAGCCAATTTTCTGGATTTTTGAAAATTTCACTTTTTTGTGAAAATATCCACTAAATGAGGGAATAATATGTGTGAGGGTACCCCAGGAGAGTTCCAAATGTGTGTAGGTGGAATATATATCCCACGTGGGGAAAATTGAAAAAAGTTGAAAAACTTTTTTTTTTGGACTTAGTAATTTTTCCGGCGTTTATCAGACTTTCAGGTAGGGCAAATGTCAGTGAGCATTCCGATTTCAGTTCCAGAGCTATTCGCACAATGAGTCCTTGATATTTAGTCGTTTTCAGCCAATATTTTGGATTTTTGAAAATTTCACTTTTTTGTTAAAATATCCACTAAATGAGGGAATAATATGTGCGAGGGTACCCCAGGAGAGTTCCAAATGTGTGTGGGTAGAATATGTATCCCACGGGGGTAAAATTGAAAAAAGTTGAAAAAAATTTTTTTTTGGACTTAGTCATTTTTCCGACGTTAATCAGACTTTCAGATAGGGCAAATGTCAGTGAGCGTTCCGATTTCAGTTCCAGAGCGATTCGCCCAATGAGTCCTTGATATTTAGTCGTTTTCAGCCAATATTTTGGATTTTTGAAAATTTCACTTTTTTGTGAAAATATCCACTAAATGAGGGAATAATATGTGTGAGGGTACCCCAGGAGAGTTCCAAATGTGTGTAGGTAGAATATATATCCCACGTGGGGAAAATTGAAAAAAGTTGAAAAACTTTTTTTTTTGGACTTAGTCATTTTTCCGGCGTTTATCAGACTTTCAGGTAGGGCAAATGTCAGTGAGCATTCCGATTTCAGTTCCAGAGCTATTCGCACAATGAGTCCTTGATATTTAGTCGTTTTCAGCCAATATTTTGGATTTTTGAAAATTTCACTTTTTTGTTAAAATATCCACTAAATGAGGGAATAATATGTGTGAGGGTACCCCAGGAGAGTTCCAAATGTGTGTGGGTAGAATATATATCGCACGGGGGGAAAATTGAAAAAAGTTGAAAAAACTTTTTTTTTGGACTTAGTCATTTTTCCGGCGTTTATCAGACTTTCAGATAGGGCAAATGTCAGTGAGCGTTCCGATTTCAGTTCCAGAGCGATTCGCCCAATGAGTCCTTGATATTTAGTCGTTTTCAGCCAATATTTTGGATTTTTGAAAATTTCACTTTTTTGTGAAAATATCCACTAAATGAAGGAATAATATGTGTGAGGGTACCCCAGGAGAGTTCCAAATGTGTGTGGGTAGAATATATATCCCACGGGGGTAAAATTGAAAAAAGTTGAAAAAAATTTTTTTTTGGACTTAGTCATTTTTCCGACGTTAATCAGACTTTCAGATAGGGCAAATGTCATTGAGCATTCCGATTTCAGTTCCAGAGCGATTCGCCCAATGAGTCCTTGATATTTAGTCATTTTCAGCCAATTTTCTGGATTTTTGAAAATTTCACTTTTTTGTGAAAATATCCACTAAATGAGGGAATAATATGTGTGAGGGTACCCCAGGAGAGTTTCAAATGTGTGTGGGTAGAATATATATAGCACGGGGGGAAAATTGAAAAAAGTTGAAAAATTTAGTTTTTTGGACTTAGTCATTTTTCCGACGTTTATCAGACTTTCAGATAGGGCAAATGTCATTGAGCATTCCGATTTCAGTTCCAGAGCGATTCGCCCAATGAGTCCTTGATATTTAGTCATTTTCAGCCAATTTTCTGGATTTTTGAAAATTTCACTTTTTTGTGAAAATATCCACTAAATGAGGGAATAATATGTGTGAGGGTATGCCAGGAGAGTTCCAAATGTGTGTGGGTACAATATATATCCCACGGGGGGAAAATTGAAAAAAGTTGAAAAAACTTTTTTTTTGGACTTAGTCATTTTTCCGGCGTTTATCAGACTTTCAGATAGGGCAAATGTCAGTGAGCGTTCCGATTTCAGTTCCAGAGCGATTCGCCCAATGAGTCCTTGATATTTAGTCGTTTTCAGCCAATATTTTGGATTTTTGAAAATTTCACTTTTTTGTGAAAATATCCACTAAATGAGGGAATAATATGTGTGAGGGTACCCCAGGAGAGTTCCAAATGTGTGTAGGTAGAATATATATCCCACGTGGGGAAAATTGAAAAAAGTTGAAAAACTTTTTTTTTTGGACTTAGTCATTTTTCCGGCGTTTATCAGACTTTCAGGTAGGGCAAATGTCAGTGAGCATTCCGATTTCAGTTCCAGAGCTATTCGCACAATGAGTCCTTGATATTTAGTCGTTTTCAGCCAATATTTTGGATTTTTGAAAATTTCACTTTTTTGTTAAAATATCCACTAAATGAGGGAATAATATGTGTGAGGGTACCCCAGGAGAGTTCCAAATGTGTGTGGGTAGAATATATATCGCACGGGGGGAAAATTGAAAAAAGTTGAAAAAACTTTTTTTTTGGACTTAGTCATTTTTCCGGCGTTTATCAGACTTTCAGATAGGGCAAATGTCAGTGAGCGTTCCGATTTCAGTTCCAGAGCGATTCGCCCAATGAGTCCTTGATATTTAGTCGTTTTTAGCCAATATTTTGGATTTTTGAAAATTTCACTTTTTTGTGAAAATATCCACTAAATGAAGGAATAATATGTGTGAGGGTACCCCAGGAGAGTTCCAAATGTGTGTGGGTAGAATATATATCCCACGGGGGTAAAATTGAAAAAAGTTGAAAAAAATTTTTTTTTGGACTTAGTCATTTTTCCGACGTTAATCAGACTTTCAGATAGGGCAAATGTCATTGAGCATTCCGATTTCAGTTCCAGAGCGATTCGCCCAATGAGTCCTTGATATTTAGTCATTTTCAGCCAATTTTCTGGATTTTTGAAAATTTCACTTTTTTGTGAAAATATCCACTAAATGAGGGAATAATATGTGTGAGGGTACCCCAGGAGAGTTTCAAATGTGTGTGGGTAGAATATATATAGCACGGGGGGAAAATTGAAAAAAGTTGAAAAATTTAGTTTTTTGGACTTAGTCATTTTTCCGACGTTTATCAGACTTTCAGATAGGGCAAATGTCATTGAGCATTCCGATTTCAGTTCCAGAGCGATTCGCCCAATGAGTCCTTGATATTTAGTCATTTTCAGCCAATTTTCTGGATTTTTGAAAATTTCACTTTTTTGTGAAAATATCCACTAAATGAGGGAATAATATGTGTGAGGGTATGCCAGGAGAGTTCCAAATGTGTGTGGGTACAATATATATCCCACGGGGGGAAAATTGAAAAAAGTTGAAAAAACTTTTTTTTTGGACTTAGTCATTTTTCCGGCGTTTATCAGACTTTCAGATAGGGCAAATGTCAGTGAGCGTTCCGATTTCAGTTCCAGAGCGATTCGCCCAATGAGTCCTTGATATTTAGTCGTTTTCAGCCAATATTTTGGATTTTTGAAAATTTCACTTTTTTGTGAAAATATCCACTAAATGAGGGAATAATATGTGTGAGGGTACCCCAGGAGAGTTTCAAATGTGTGTAGGTAGAATATATATCCCACGTGGGGAAAATTGAAAAAAGTTGAAAAACTTTTTTTTTTGGACTTAGTCATTTTTCCGGCGTTTATCAGACTTTCAGGTAGGGCAAATGTCAGTGAGCATTCCGATTTCAGTTCCAGAGCTATTCGCACAATGAGTCCTTGATATTTAGTCGTTTTCAGCCAATATTTTGGATTTTTGAAAATTTCACTTTTTTGTTAAAATATCCACTAAATGAGGGAATAATATGTGCGAGGGTACCCCAGGAGAGTTCCAAATGTGTGTAGGTAGAATATATATCCCACGTGGGGAAAATTGAAAAAAGTTGAAAAACTTTTTTTTTTGGACTTAGTCATTTTTCCGGCGTTTATCAGACTTTCTGATAGGGCAAATGTCAGTGAGCATTCCGATTTCAGTTCCAGAGCTATTCGCACAATGAGTCCTTGATATTTAGTCGTTTTCAGCCAATATTTTGGATTTTTGAAAATTTCACTTTTTTGTTAAAATATCCACTAAATGAGGGAATAATATGTGCGAGGGTACCCCAGGAGAGTTCCAAATGTGTGTAGGTAGAATATATATCCCACGTGGGGAAAATTGAAAAAAGTTGAAAAACTTTTTTTTTTGGACTTAGTCATTTTTCCGGCGTTTATCAGACTTTCAGATAGGGCAAATGTCATTGAGCATTCCGATTTCAGTTCCAGAGCGATTCGCCCAATGAGTCCTTGATATTTAGTCATTTTCAGCCAATTTTCTGGATTTTTGAAAATTTCACTTTTTTGTGAAAATATCCACTAAATGAGGGAATAATATGTGTGAGGGTACCCCAGGAGAGTTCCAAATGTGTGTGGGTAGAATATATATCCCACGGGGGTAAAATTGAAAAAAGTTGAAAAAAATTTTTTTTGGACTTAGTCATTTTTCCGACGTTAATCAGACTTTCAGATAGGGGAAATGTCATTGAGCATTCCGATTTCAGTTCCAGAGCGATTCGCCCAATGAGTTCTTGATATTTAGTCGTTTTCAGCCAATATTTTGGATTTTTGAAAATTTCACTTTTTTGTGAAAATATCCACTAAATGAGGGAATAATATGTGTGAGGGTACCCCAGGAGAGTTCCAAATGTGTGTGGGTAGAATATATATCCCACGGGGGGAAAATTGAAAAAAGTTGAAAAAACTTTTTTTTTGGACTTAGTCATTTTTCCGGCGTTTATCAGACTTTCAGATAGGGCAAATGTCAGTGAGCGTTCCGATTTCAGTTCCAGAGCGATTTGCCCAATGAGTCCTTGATATTTAGTCGTTTTCAGCCAATATTTTGGATTTTTGAAAATTTCACTTTTTTGTGAAAATATCCACTAAATGAGGGAATAATATGTGTGAGGGTACCCCAGGAGAGTTCCAAATGTGTGTAGGTAGAATATATATCCCACGTGGGGAAAATTGAAAAAAGTTGAAAAACTTTTTTTTTTGGACTTAGTCATTTTTCCGGCGTTTATCAGACTTTCAGGTAGGGCAAATGTCAGTGAGCATTCCGATTTCAGTTCCAGAGCTATTCGCACAATGAGTCCTTGATATTTAGTCGTTTTCAGCCAATATTTTGGATTTTTGAAAATTTCACTTTTTTGTTAAAATATCCACTAAATGAGGGAATAATATGTGTGAGGGTACCCCAGGAGAGTTTCAAATGTGTGTGGGTAGAATATATATAGCACGGGGGGAAAATTGAAAAAAGTTGAAAAATTTAGTTTTTTGGACTTAGTCATTTTTCCGACGTTTATCAGACTTTCAGATAGGGCAAATGTCATTGAGCATTCCGATTTCAGTTCCAGAGCGATTCGCCCAATGAGTCCTTGATATTTAGTCATTTTCAGCCAATTTTCTGGATTTTTGAAAATTTCACTTTTTTGTGAAAATATCCACTAAATGAGGGAATAATATGTGTGAGGGTACCCCAGGAGAGTTCCAAATGTGTGTGGGTAGAATATATATCCCACGGGGGGAAAATTGAAAAAAGTTGAAAAAACTTTTTTTTTGGACTTAGTCATTTTTCCGGCGTTTATCAGACTTTCAGATAGGGCAAATGTCAGTGAGTGTTCCGATTTCAGTTCCAGAGCGATTCGCCCAATGAGTCCTTGATATTTAGTCGTTTTCAGCCAATATTTTGGATTATTGAATATTTCACTTTTTTGTGAAAATATCCACTAAATGAGGGAATAATATGTGTGAGGGTACCCCAGGAGAGTTCCAAATGTGTGTGGGTAGAATATATATCCCACGGGGGTAAAATTGAAGAAAGTTGAAAAAAATTTTTTTTTGGACTTAGTCATTTTTCCGACGTTAATCAGACTTTCAGATAGGGCAAATGTCAGTGAGCGTTCCGATTTCAGTTCCAGAGCGATTCGCCCAATGAGTCCTTGATATTTAGTCGTTTTCAGCCAATATTTTGGATTTTTGAAAATTTCACTTTTTTGTGAAAATATCCACTAAATGAGGGAATAATATGTGTGAGGGTACCCCAGGAGAGTTCCAAATGTGTGTAGGTAGAATATATATCCCACGTGGGGAAAATTGAAAAAAGTTGAAAAACTTTTTTTTTTGGACTTAGTCATTTTTCCGGCGTTTATCAGACTTTCAGGTAGGGCAAATGTCAGTGAGCATTCCGATTTCAGTTCCAGAGCTATTCGCACAATGAGTCCTTGATATTTAGTCGTTTTCAGCCAATATTTTGGATTTTTGAAAATTTCACTTTTTTGTTAAAATATCCACTAAATGAGGGAATAATATGTGTGAGGGTACCCCAGGAGAGTTCCAAATGTGTGTGGGTAGAATATATATCCCACGGGGGGAAAATTGAAAAAAGTTGAAAAAACTTTTTTTTTGGACTTAGTCATTTTTCCGGCGTTTATCAGACTTTCAGATAGGGCAAATGTCAGTGAGCGTTCCGATTTCAGTTCCAGAGCGATTCGCCCAATGAGTCCTTGATATTTAGTCGTTTTCAGCCAATATTTTGGATTTTTGAAAATTTCACTTTTTTGTGAAAATATCCACTAAATGAAGGAATAATATGTGTGAGGGTACCCCAGGAGAGTTCCAAATGTGTGTGGGTAGAATATATATCCCACGGGGGTAAAATTGAAAAAAGTTGAAAAAAATTTTTTTTTGGACTTAGTCATTTTTCCGACGTTAATCAGACTTTCAGATAGGGCAAATGTCATTGAGCATTCCGATTTCAGTTCCAGAGCGATTCACCCAATGAGTCCTTGATATTTAGTCATTTTCAGCCAATTTTCTGGATTTTTGAAAATTTCACTTTTTTGTGAAAATATCCACTAAATGAGGGAATAATATGTGTGAGGGTACCCCAGGAGAGTTCCAAATGTGTGTAGGTGGAATATATATCCCACGTGGGGAAAATTGAAAAAAGTTGAAAAACTTTTTTTTTTGGACTTAGTAATTTTTCCGGCGTTTATCAGACTTTCAGGTAGGGCAAATGTCAGTGAGCATTCCGATTTCAGTTCCAGAGCTATTCGCACAATGAGTCCTTGATATTTAGTCGTTTTCAGCCAATATTTTGGATTTTTGAAAATTTCACTTTTTTGTTAAAATATCCACTAAATGAGGGAATAATATGTGCGAGGGTACCCCAGGAGAGTTCCAAATGTGTGTGGGTAGAATATGTATCCCACGGGGGTAAAATTGAAAAAAGTTGAAAAAAATTTTTTTTTGGACTTAGTCATTTTTCCGACGTTAATCAGACTTTCAGATAGGGCAAATGTCAGTGAGCGTTCCGATTTCAGTTCCAGAGCGATTCGCCCAATGAGTCCTTGATATTTAGTCGTTTTCAGCCAATATTTTGGATTTTTGAAAATTTCACTTTTTTGTGAAAATATCCACTAAATGAGGGAATAATATGTGTGAGGGTACCACAGGAGAGTTCCAAATGTGTGTAGGTAGAATATATATCCCACGTGGGGAAAATTGAAAAAAGTTGAAAAACTTTTTTTTTTGGACTTAGTCATTTTTCCGGCGTTTATCAGACTTTCAGGTAGGGCAAATGTCAGTGAGCATTCCGATTTCAGTTCCAGAGCTATTCGCACAATGAGTCCTTGATATTTAGTCGTTTTCAGCCAATATTTTGGATTTTTGAAAATTTCACTTTTTTGTTAAAATATCCACTAAATGAGGGAATAATATGTGCGAGGGTACCCCAGGAGAGTTCCAAATGTGTGTAGGTAGAATATATATCCCACGTGGGGAAAATTGAAAAAAGTTGAAAAACTTTTTTTTTTGGACTTAGTCATTTTTCCGGCGTTTATCAGACTTTCTGATAGGGCAAATGTCAGTGAGCATTCCGATTTCAGTTCCAGAGCTATTCGCACAATGAGTCCTTGATATTTAGTCGTTTTCAGCCAATATTTTGGATTTTTGAAAATTTCACTTTTTTGTTAAAATATCCACTAAATGAGGGAATAATATGTGTGAGGGTACCCCAGGAGAGTTTCAAATGTGTGTGGGTAGAATATATATAGCACGGGGGGAAAATTGAAAAAAGTTGAAAAATTTTGTTTTTTGGACTTAGTCATTTTTCCGACGTTTATCAGACTTTCAGATAGGGCAAATGTCATTGAGCATTCCGATTTCAGTTCCAGAGCGATTCGCCCAATGAGTCCTTGATATTTAGTCATTTTCAGCCAATTTTCTGGATTTTTGAAAATTTCACTTTTTTGTGAAAATATCCACTAAATGAGGGAATAATATGTGTGAGGGTACCCCAGGAGAGTTCCAAATGTGTGTGGGTAGAATATATATCCCACGGGGGGGAAAATTGAAAAAAGTTGAAAAAACTTTTTTTTTGGACTTAGTCATTTTTCCGGCGTTTATCAGACTTTCAGATAGGGCAAATGTCAGTGAGCATTCCGATTTCAGTTCCAGAGCTATTCGCACAATGAGTCCTTGATATTTAGTCGTTTTCAGCCAATATTTTGGATTTTTGAAAATTTCACTTTTTTGTTAAAATATCCACTAAATGAGGGAATAATATGTGCGAGGGTACCCCAGGAGAGTTCCAAATGTGTGTAGGTAGAATATATATCCCACGTGGGGAAAATTGAAAAAAGTTGAAAAACTTTTTTTTTTGGACTTAGTCATTTTTCCGGCGTTTATCAGACTTTCAGATAGGGCAAATGTCATTGAGCATTCCGATTTCAGTTCCAGAGCGATTCGCCCAATGAGTCCTTGATATTTAGTCATTTTCAGCCAATTTTCTGGATTTTTGAAAATTTCACTTTTTTGTGAAAATATCCACTAAATGAGGGAATAATATGTGTGAGGGTACCCCAGGAGAGTTCCAAATGTGTGTGGGTAGAATATATATCCCACGGGGGTAAAATTGAAAAAAGTTGAAAAAAATTTTTTTTGGACTTAGTCATTTTTCCGACGTTAATCAGACTTTCAGATAGGGGAAATGTCATTGAGCATTCCGATTTCAGTTCCAGAGCGATTCGCCCAATGAGTTCTTGATATTTAGTCGTTTTCAGCCAATATTTTGGATTTTTGAAAATTTCACTTTTTTGTGAAAATATCCACTAAATGAGGGAATAATATGTGTGAGGGTACCCCAGGAGAGTTCCAAATGTGTGTGGGTAGAATATATATCCCACGGGGGGAAAATTGAAAAAAGTTGAAAAAACTTTTTTTTTGGACTTAGTCATTTTTCCGGCGTTTATCAGACTTTCAGATAGGGCAAATGTCAGTGAGCGTTCCGATTTCAGTTCCAGAGCGATTTGCCCAATGAGTCCTTGATATTTAGTCGTTTTCAGCCAATATTTTGGATTTTTGAAAATTTCACTTTTTTGTGAAAATATCCACTAAATGAGGGAATAATATGTGTGAGGGTACCCCAGGAGAGTTCCAAATGTGTGTAGGTAGAATATATATCCCACGTGGGGAAAATTGAAAAAAGTTGAAAAACTTTTTTTTTTGGACTTAGTCATTTTTCCGGCGTTTATCAGACTTTCAGGTAGGGCAAATGTCAGTGAGCATTCCGATTTCAGTTCCAGAGCTATTCGCACAATGAGTCCTTGATATTTAGTCGTTTTCAGCCAATATTTTGGATTTTTGAAAATTTCACTTTTTTGTTAAAATATCCACTAAATGAGGGAATAATATGTGTGAGGGTACCCCAGGAGAGTTTCAAATGTGTGTGGGTAGAATATATATAGCACGGGGGGAAAATTGAAAAAAGTTGAAAAATTTAGTTTTTTGGACTTAGTCATTTTTCCGACGTTTATCAGACTTTCAGATAGGGCAAATGTCATTGAGCATTCCGATTTCAGTTCCAGAGCGATTCGCCCAATGAGTCCTTGATATTTAGTCATTTTCAGCCAATTTTCTGGATTTTTGAAAATTTCACTTTTTTGTGAAAATATCCACTAAATGAGGGAATAATATGTGTGAGGGTACCCCAGGAGAGTTCCAAATGTGTGTGGGTAGAATATATATCCCACGGGGGGAAAATTGAAAAAAGTTGAAAAAACTTTTTTTTTGGACTTAGTCATTTTTCCGGCGTTTATCAGACTTTCAGATAGGGCAAATGTCAGTGAGTGTTCCGATTTCAGTTCCAGAGCGATTCGCCCAATGAGTCCTTGATATTTAGTCGTTTTCAGCCAATATTTTGGATTATTGAATATTTCACTTTTTTGTGAAAATATCCACTAAATGAGGGAATAATATGTGTGAGGGTACCCCAGGAGAGTTCCAAATGTGTGTGGGTAGAATATATATCCCACGGGGGTAAAATTGAAGAAAGTTGAAAAAAATTTTTTTTTGGACTTAGTCATTTTTCCGACGTTAATCAGACTTTCAGATAGGGCAAATGTCAGTGAGCGTTCCGATTTCAGTTCCAGAGCGATTCGCCCAATGAGTCCTTGATATTTAGTCGTTTTCAGCCAATATTTTGGATTTTTGAAAATTTCACTTTTTTGTGAAAATATCCACTAAATGAGGGAATAATATGTGTGAGGGTACCCCAGGAGAGTTCCAAATGTGTGTAGGTAGAATATATATCCCACGTGGGGAAAATTGAAAAAAGTTGAAAAACTTTTTTTTTTGGACTTAGTCATTTTTCCGGCGTTTATCAGACTTTCAGGTAGGGCAAATGTCAGTGAGCATTCCGATTTCAGTTCCAGAGCTATTCGCACAATGAGTCCTTGATATTTAGTCGTTTTCAGCCAATATTTTGGATTTTTGAAAATTTCACTTTTTTGTTAAAATATCCACTAAATGAGGGAATAATATGTGTGAGGGTACCCCAGGAGAGTTCCAAATGTGTGTGGGTAGAATATATATCCCACGGGGGGAAAATTGAAAAAAGTTGAAAAACTTTTTTTTTTGGACTTAGTCATTTTTCCGGCGTTTATCAGACTTTCAGGTAGGGCAAATGTCAGTGAGCATTCCGATTTCAGTTCCAGAGCTATTCGCACAATGAGTCCTTGATATTTAGTCGTTTTCAGCCAATATTTTGGATTTTTGAAAATTTCACTTTTTTGTTAAAATATCCACTAAATGAGGGAATAATATGTGCGAGGGTACCCCAGGAGAGTTCCAAATGTGTGTGGGTAGAATATATATCCCACGGGGGTAAAATTGAAAAAAGTTGAAAAAAATTTTTTTTTGGACTTAGTCATTTTTCCGACGTTAATCAGACTTTCAGATAGGGCAAATGTCATTGAGCATTCCGATTTCAGTTCCAGAGCGATTCGCCCAATGAGTCCTTGATATTTAGTCATTTTCAGCCAATTTTCTGGATTTTTGAAAATTTCACTTTTTTGTGAAAATATCCACTAAATGAGGGAATAATATGTGTGAGGGTACCCCAGGAGAGTTCCAAATGTGTGTAGGTGGAATATATATCCCACGTGGGGAAAATTGAAAAAAGTTGAAAAACTTTTTTTTTTGGACTTAGTAATTTTTCCGGCGTTTATCAGACTTTCAGGTAGGGCAAATGTCAGTGAGCATTCCGATTTCAGTTCCAGAGCTATTCGCACAATGAGTCCTTGATATTTAGTCGTTTTCAGCCAATATTTTGGATTTTTGAAAATTTCACTTTTTTGTTAAAATATCCACTAAATGAGGGAATAATATGTGCGAGGGTACCCCAGGAGAGTTCCAAATGTGTGTGGGTAGAATATGTATCCCACGGGGGTAAAATTGAAAAAAGTTGAAAAAAATTTTTTTTTGGACTTAGTCATTTTTCCGACGTTAATCAGACTTTCAGATAGGGCAAATGTCAGTGAGCGTTCCGATTTCAGTTCCAGAGCGATTCGCCCAATGAGTCCTTGATATTTAGTCGTTTTCAGCCAATATTTTGGATTTTTGAAAATTTCACTTTTTTGTGAAAATATCCACTAAATGAGGGAATAATATGTGTGAGGGTACCCCAGGAGAGTTCCAAATGTGTGTAGGTAGAATATATATCCCACGTGGGGAAAATTGAAAAAAGTTGAAAAACTTTTTTTTTTGGACTTAGTCATTTTTCCGGCGTTTATCAGACTTTCAGGTAGGGCAAATGTCAGTGAGCATTCCGATTTCAGTTCCAGAGCTATTCGCACAATGAGTCCTTGATATTTAGTCGTTTTCAGCCAATATTTTGGATTTTTGAAAATTTCACTTTTTTGTTAAAATATCCACTAAATGAGGGAATAATATGTGTGAGGGTACCCCAGGAGAGTTTCAAATGTGTGTGGGTAGAATATATATAGCACGGGGGGAAAATTGAAAAAAGTTGAAAAATTTAGTTTTTTGGACTTAGTCATTTTTCCGACGTTTATCAGACTTTCAGATAGGGCAAATGTCATTGAGCATTCCGATTTCAGTTCCAGAGCGATTCGCCCAATGAGTCCTTGATATTTAGTCATTTTCAGCCAATTTTCTGGATTTTTGAAAATTTCACTTTTTTGTGAAAATATCCACTAAATGAGGGAATAATATGTGTGAGGGTACACCAGGAGAGTTCCAAATGTGTGTGGGTACAATATATATCCCACGGGGGGAAAATTGAAAAAAGTTGAAAAAACTTTTTTTTTGGACTTAGTCATTTTTCCGGCGTTTATCAGACTTTCAGATAGGGCAAATGTCAGTGAGCGTTCCGATTTCAGTTCCAGAGCGATTCGCCCAATGAGTCCTTGATATTTAGTCGTTTTCAGCCAATATTTTGGATTTTTGAAAATTTCACTTTTTTGTGAAAATATCCACTAAATGAGGGAATAATATGTGTGAGGGTACCCCAGGAGAGTTCCAAATGTGTGTAGGTAGAATATATATCCCACGTGGGGAAAATTGAAAAAAGTTGAAAAATTTTGTTTTTTGGACTTAGTCATTTTTCCGACGTTTATCAGACTTTCAGATAGGGCAAATGTCATTGAGCATTCCGATTTCAGTTCCAGAGCGATTCGCCCAATGAGTCCTTGATATTTAGTCATTTTCAGCCAATTTTCTGGATTTTTGAAAATTTCACTTTTTTGTGAAAATATCCACTAAATGAGGGAATAATATGTGTGAGGGTACCCCAGGAGAGTTCCAAATGTGTGTGGGTAGAATATATATCCCACGGGGGGGAAAATTGAAAAAAGTTGAAAAAACTTTTTTTTTGGACTTAGTCATTTTTCCGGCGTTTATCAGACTTTCAGATAGGGCAAATGTCAGTGAGCATTCCGATTTCAGTTCCAGAGCTATTCGCACAATGAGTCCTTGATATTTAGTCGTTTTCAGCCAATATTTTGGATTTTTGAAAATTTCACTTTTTTGTTAAAATATCCACTAAATGAGGGAATAATATGTGCGAGGGTACCCCAGGAGAGTTCCAAATGTGTGTAGGTAGAATATATATCCCACGTGGGGAAAATTGAAAAAAGTTGAAAAACTTTTTTTTTTGGACTTAGTCATTTTTCCGGCGTTTATCAGACTTTCAGATAGGGCAAATGTCAGTGAGCATTCCGATTTCAGTTCCAGAGCTATTCGCACAATGAGTCCTTGATATTTAGTCGTTTTCAGCCAATATTTTGGATTTTTGAAAATTTCACTTTTTTGTTAAAATATCCACTAAATGAGGGAATAATATGTGTGAGGGTACCCCAGGAGAGTTCCAAATGTGTGTGGGTAGAATATATATCCCACGGGGGTAAAATTGAAAAAAGTTGAAAAAAATTTTTTTTGGACTTAGTCATTTTTCCGACGTTAATCAGACTTTCAGATAGGGCAAATGTCAGTGAGCGTTCCGATTTCAGTTCCAGAGCGATTCGCCCAATGAGTCCTTGATATTTAGTCGTTTTCAGCCAATATTTTGGATTTTTGAAAATTTCACTTTTTTGTGAAAATATCCACTAAATGAGGGAAAAATATGTGTGAGGGTACCCCAGGAGAGTTCCAAATGTGTGTAGGTAGAATATATATCCCACGTGGGGAAAATTGAAAAAAGTTGAAAAACTTTTTTTTTTGGACTTAGTCATTTTTCCGCCGTTTATCAGACTTTCAGGTAGGGCAAATGTCAGTGAGCATTCCGATTTCAGCTCCAGAGCTATTCGCACAATGAGTCCTTGATATTTAGTCGTTTTCAGCCAATATTTTGGATTTTTGAAAATTTCACTTTTTTGTTAAAATATCCACTAAATGAGGGAATAATATGTGTGAGGGTACCCCAGGAGAGTTTCAAATGTGTGTCGGTAGAATATATATAGCACGGGGGGAAAATTGAAAAAAGTTGAAAAATTTTGTTTTTTGGACTGTCATTTTTCCGACGTTTATCAGACTTTCAGATAGGGCAAATGTCATTGAGCATTCCGATTTCAGTTCCAGAGCGATTCGCCCAATGAGTCCTTGATATTTAGTCATTTTCAGCCAATTTTCTGGATTTTTGAAAATTTCACTTTTTTGTTAAAATATCCACTAAATGAGGGAATAATATGTGTGAGAGTACCACAGGAGAGTTTCAAATGTGTGTGGGTAGAATATATATAGCACGGGGGGAAAATTGAAAAAAGTTGAAAAATTTTGTTTTTTTAACTTAGTCATTTTTCCAGCGTTTATCAGACTTTCAGATAGGGCAAATGTCAGTGAGCGTTCCGATTTCAGTTCCAGAGCGTTTTGCCCAATGAGTCCTTGATATTTAGTCGTTTTCAGCCAATATTTTGGATTTTTGAAAATTTCACTTTTTTGTGAAAATATCCACTAAATGAGGGAATAATATGTGTGAGGGTTCCCCAGGAGAGTTCCAAATGTGTGTGGGTAGAATATATATCCCACGGGGGTAAAATTGAAAAAAGTTGAAAAAAATTTTTTTTTGGACTTAGTCATTTTTCCGACGTTAATCAGACTTTCAGATAGGGCAAATGTCAGTGAGCGTTCCGATTTCAGTTCCAGAGCGATTCGCCTAATGAGTCCTTGATATTTAGTCGTTTTCAGCCAATATTTTGGATTTTTGAAAATTTCACTTTTTTGTGAAAATATCCACTAAATGAGGGAATAATATGTGTGAGGGTACCCCAGGAGAGTTCCAAATGTGTGTAGGTAGAATATATATCCCACGGGGGTAAAATTGAAAAAAGTTGAAAAAAATTTTTTTTTGGACTTAGTCATTTTTCCGACGTTAATCAGACTTTCAGATAGGGCAAATGTCAGTGAGCGTTCCGATTTCAGTTCAAGAGCGATTCGCCCAATGAGTCCTTGATATTTAGTCGTTTTCAGCCAATATTTTGGATTTTTGAAAATTTCACTTTTTTGTGAAAATATGCACTAAATGAGGGAATAATATGTGTGAGGGTACCCCAGGAGTGTTCCAAATGTGTGTAGGTAGAATATATATCCCACGTGGGGAAAATTGAAAAAAGTTGAAAAAGTTTTTTTTTTGGACTTAGTCATTTTTCCGACGTTTATCAGACTTTCAGATAGGGCAAATGTCAGTGAGCGCTCCGATTTCAGTTCCAGAGCGATTCGCCCAATGAGTTCTTGATATTTAGTCATTTTCAGCCAATATTTTGGATATTTGAAAATTTCACTTTTTTGTGAAAATATCCACTAAATGAGGGAATAATATGTGTGCGGGTACCCCAGGAGAGTTCCAAATGTGTGTGGGTAGAATATATATCCCACGGGGGTAAAATTGAAAAAAGTTGAAAAACTTTTTTTTTTGGACTTAGTCATTTTTCCGGCGTTTATCAGACTTTCAGATAGGGCAAATGTCAGTGAGCGTTCCGATTTCAGTTCCAGAGCGATTCGCCCAATGAGTCCTTGATATTTAGTCGTTTTCAGCCAATTTTCTGGATTTTTGAAAATTTCACTTTTTTGTGAAAATATCCACTAAATGAGGGAATAATATGTGTGAGGGTACCCCAGGAGAGTTCCAAATGTGTGTGGGTAGAATATATATAGCACGGGGGGAAAATTGAAAAAAGTTGAAAAATTTTGTTTTTTGGACTTAGTCATTTTTTCGACGTTTATCAGACTTTCAGATAGGGCAAATGTCATTGAGCATTCCGATTTCAGTTCCAGAGCGATTCGCCCAATGAGTCCTTGATATTTAGTCATTTTCAGCCAATTTTCTGGATTTTTGAAAATTTCACTTTTTTGTGAAAATATCCACTAAATGAGGGAATAATATGTGTGAGGGTACCCCAGGAGAGTTCCAAATGTGTGTGAGTAGAATATATATCCCACGGGGGGAAAATTGAAAAAAGTTGAAAAAACTTTTTTTTTGGACTTAGTCATTTTTCCGACGTTAATCAGACTTTCAGATAGGGCAAATGTCAGTGAGCGTTCCGATTTCAGTTCAAGAGCGATTCGCCCAATGAGTCCTTGATATTTAGTCGTTTTCAGCCAATATTTTGGATTTTTGAAAATTTCACTTTTTTGTGAAAATATGCACTAAATGAGGGAATAATATGTGTGAGGGTACCCCAGGAGTGTTCCAAATGTGTGTAGGTAGAATATATATCCCACGTGGGGAAAATTGAAAAAAGTTGAAAAAGTTTTTTTTTTGGACTTAGTCATTTTTCCGACGTTTATCAGACTTTCAGATAGGGCAAATGTCATTGAGCATTCCGATTTCAGTTCCAGAGCGATTCGCCCAATGAGTCCTTGATATTTAGTCATTTTCAGCCAATTTTCTGGATTTTTGAAAATTTCACTTTTTTGTGAAAATATCCACTAAATGAGGGAATAATATGTGTGAGGGTACCCCAGGAGAGTTCCAAATGTGTGTGGGTAGAATATATATCCCACGGGGGGAAAATTGAAAAAAGTTGAAAAAACTTTTTTTTTGGACTTAGTCATTTTTCCAGCGTTTATCAGACTTTCAGATAGGGCAAATGTCAGTGAGCGTTCCGATTTCAGTTCCAGAGCGATTCGCCCAATGAGTCCTTGATATTTAGTCGTTTTCAGCCAATATTTTGGATTTTTGAAAATTTCACTTTTTTGTGAAAATATCCACTAAATGAGGGAATAATATGTGTGAGGGTACCCCAGGAGAGTTCCAAATGTGTGTAGGTAGAATATATATCCCACGTGGGGAAAATTGAAAAAAGTTGAAAAACTTTTTTTTTTGGACTTAGTCATTTTTCCGGCGTTTATCAGACTTTCAGATAGGGCAAATGTCAGTGAGCATTCCGATTTCAGTTCCAGAGCTATTCGCACAATGAGTCCTTGATATTTAGTCGTTTTCAGCCAATATTTTGGATTTTTGAAAATTTCACTTTTTTGTTAAAATATCCACTAAATGAGGGAATAATATGTGTGAGGGTACCCCAGGAGAGTTTCACATGTGTGTGGGTAGAATATATATAGCACGGGGGGAAAATTGAAAAAAGTTGAAAAATTTTGTTTTTTGGACTTAGTCATTTTTCCGACGTTTATCAGACTTTCAGATAGGGCAAATGTCATTGAGCATTCCGATTTCAGTTCCAGAGCGATTCGCCCAATGAGTCCTTGATATTTAGTCATTTTCAGCCAATTTTCTGGATTTTTGAAAATTTCATTTTTTTGTGAAAATATCCACTAAATGAGGGAATAATATGTGTGAGGGTACCCCAGGAGAGTTCCAAATGTGTGTGGGTAGAATATATATCCCACTGGGGGAAAATTGAAAAAAGTTGAAAAAACTTTTTTTTTGGACTTAGTCATTTTTCCAGCGTTTATCAGACTTTCAGATAGGGCAAATGTCAGTGAGCGTTCCGATTTCAGTTCCAGAGCGTTTTGCCCAATGAGTCCTTGATATTTAGTCGTTTTCAGCCAATATTTTGGATTTTTGAAAATTTCACTTTTTTGTGAAAATATCCACTAAATGAGGGAATAATATGTGTGAGGGTACCCCAGGAGAGTTCCAAATGTGTGTGGGTAGAATATATATCCCACGGGGGTAAAATTGAAAAAAGTTGAAAAAAATTTTTTTTTTGACTTAGTCATTTTTCCGACGTTAATCAGACTTTCAGATAGGGCAAATGTCAGTGAGCGTTCCGATTTCAGTTCCAGAGCGATTCGCCTAATGAGTCCTTGATATTTAGTCGTTTTCAGCCAATATTTTGGATTTTTGAAGATTTCACTTTTTTGTGAAAATATCCACTAAATGAGGGAATAATATGTGTGAGGGTACCCCAGGAGAGTTCCAAATGTGTGTAGGTAGAATATATATCCCACGTGGGGAAAATTGAAAAAAGTTGAAAAACTTTTTTTTTTGGACTTAGTCATTTTTCCGGCGTTTATCAGACTTTCAGGTAGGGCAAATGTCAGTGAGCATTCCGATTTCAGTTCCAGAGCTATTCGCACAATGAGTCCTTGATATTTAGTCGTTTTCAGCCAATATTTTGGATTTTTGAAAATTTCACTTTTTTGTTAAAATATCCACTAAATGAGGGAATAATATGTGTGAGGGTACCCCAGGAGAGTTTCAAATGTGTGTGGGTAGAATATATATAGCACGGGGGGAAAATTGAAAAAAGTTGAAAAATTTTGTTTTTTGGACTTAGTCATTTTTCCGACGTTTATCAGACTTTCAGATAGGGCAAATGTCATTGAGCATTCCGATTTCAGTTCCAGAGCGATTCGCCCAATGAGTCCTTGATATTTAGTCATTTTCAGCCAATTTTCTGGATTTTTGAAAATTTCACTTTTTTGTGAAAATATCCACTAAATGAGGGAATAATATGTGTGAGAGTACCACAGGAGAGTTTCAAATGTGTGTGGGTAGAATATATATAGCACGGGGGGAAAATTGAAAAAAGTTGAAAAATTTTGTTTTTTGGACTTAGTCATTTTTCCAGCGTTTATCAGACTTTCAGATAGGGCAAATGTCAGTGAGCGTTCCGATTTCAGTTCCAGAGCCTTTTGCCCAATGAGTCCTTGATATTTAGTCGTTTTCAGCCAATATTTTGGATTTTTGAAAATTTCACTTTTTTGTGAAAATATCCACTAAATGAGGGAATAATATGTGTGAGGGTTCCCCAG
Organism: Phyllobates terribilis; assembly: GCF_046119375.1. Lineage (NCBI taxonomy): Eukaryota > Metazoa > Chordata > Amphibia > Anura > Dendrobatidae > Phyllobates > Phyllobates terribilis. The sequence continues at coordinate 169,709,559 of NW_027362772.1, forward strand.
GAGAGTTCCAAATGTGTGTGGGTAGAATATATATCCCACGGGGGTAAAATTGAAAAAAGTTGAAAAAAATTTTTTTTTGGACTTAGTCATTTTTCCGACGTTAATCAGACTTTCAGATAGGGCAAATGTCAGTGAGCGTTCCGATTTCAGTTCCAGAGCGATTCGCCTAATGAGTCCTTGATATTTAGTCGTTTTCAGCCAATATTTTGGATTTTTGAAAATTTCACTTTTTTGTGAAAATATCCACTAAATGAGGGAATAATATGTGTGAGGGTACCCCAGGAGAGTTCCAAATGTGTGTAGGTAGAATATATATCCCACGGGGGTAAAATTGAAAAAAGTTGAAAAAAATTTTTTTTTGGACTTAGTCATTTTTCCGACGTTAATCAGACTTTCAGATAGGGCAAATGTCAGTGAGCGTTCCGATTTCAGTTCAAGAGCGATTCGCCCAATGAGTCCTTGATATTTAGTCGTTTTCAGCCAATATTTTGGATTTTTGAAAATTTCACTTTTTTGTGAAAATATGCACTAAATGAGGGAATAATATGTGTGAGGGTACCCCAGGAGTGTTCCAAATGTGTGTAGGTAGAATATATATCCCACGTGGGGAAAATTGAAAAAAGTTGAAAAAGTTTTTTTTTTGGACTTAGTCATTTTTCCGACGTTTATCAGACTTTCAGATAGGGCAAATGTCATTGAGCATTCCGATTTCAGTTCCAGAGCGATTCGCCCAATGAGTCCTTGATATTTAGTCATTTTCAGCCAATTTTCTGGATTTTTGAAAATTTCACTTTTTTGTGAAAATATCCACTAAATGAGGGAATAATATGTGTGAGGGTACCCCAGGAGAGTTCCAAATGTGTGTGGGTAGAATATATATCCCACGGGGGGAAAATTGAAAAAAGTTGAAAAAACTTTTTTTTTGGACTTAGTCATTTTTCCAGCGTTTATCAAACTTTCAGATAGGGCAAATGTCAGTGAGCGTTCCGATTTCAGTTCCAGAGCGATTCGCTCAATGAGTCCTTGATATTTAGTCGTTTTCAGCCAATATTTTGGATTTTTGAAAATTTCACTTTTTTGTGAAAATATCCACTAAATGAGGGAATAATATGTGTGAGGGTACCCCAGGAGAGTTCCAAATGTGTGTGGGTAGAATATATATCCCACGAGGGGAAAATTGAAAAAAGTTGAAAAAACTTTTTTTTTGGTCTTAGTCATTTTTCCGACGTTTATCAGACTTTCAGATAGGGCAAATGTCAGTGAGCGTTCCGATTTCAGTTCCAGAGCGATTCGCCCAATGAGTCCTTGATATTTAGTCATTTTCAGCCAATATTTTGGATATTTGAAAATTTCACTTTTTTGTGAAAATATCCACTAAATGAGGGAATAATATGTGTGCGGGTACCCCAGGAGAGTTCCAAATGTGTGTGGGTAGAATATATATCCCACGGGGGTAAAATTGAAAAAAGTTGAAAAACTTTTTTTTTTGGACTTAGTCATTTTTCCGGCGTTTATCAGACTTTCAGATAGGGCAAATGTCAGTGAGCGTTCCGATTTCAGTTCCAGAGCGATTCGCCTAATGAGTCCTTGATATTTAGTCGTTTTCAGCCAATTTTCTGGATTTTTGAAAATTTCACTTTTTTGTGAAAATATCCACTAAATGAGGGAATAATATGTGTGAGGGTACCCCAGGAGAGTTCCAAATGTGTGTGGGTAGAATATATATAGCACGGGGGGAAAATTGAAAAAAGTTGAAAAATTTTGTTTTTTGGACTTAGTCATTTTTTCGACGTTTATCAGACTTTCAGATAGGGCAAATGTCATTGAGCATTCCGATTTCAGTTCCAGAGCGATTCGCCCAATGAGTCCTTGATATTTAGTCATTTTCAGCCAATTTTCTGGATTTTTGAAAATTTCACTTTTTTGTGAAAATATCCACTAAATGAGGGAATAATATGTGTGAGGGTACCCCAGGAGAGTTCCAAATGTGTGTGAGTAGAATATATATCCCACGGGGGGAAAATTGAAAAAAGTTGAAAAAACTTTTTTTTTGGACTTAGTCATTTTTCCGACGTTAATCAGACTTTCAGATAGGGCAAATGTCAGTGAGCGTTCCGATTTCAGTTCAAGAGCGATTCGCCCAATGAGTCCTTGATATTTAGTCGTTTTCAGCCAATATTTTGGATTTTTGAAAATTTCACTTTTTTGTGAAAATATGCACTAAATGAGGGAATAATATGTGTGAGGGTACCCCAGGAGTGTTCCAAATGTGTGTAGGTAGAATATATATCCCACGTGGGGAAAATTGAAAAAAGTTGAAAAAGTTTTTTTTTTGGACTTAGTCATTTTTCCGACGTTTATCAGACTTTCAGATAGGGCAAATGTCATTGAGCATTCCGATTTCAGTTCCAGAGCGATTCGCCCAATGAGTCCTTGATATTTAGTCATTTTCAGCCAATTTTCTGGATTTTTGAAAATTTCACTTTTTTGTGAAAATATCCACTAAATGAGGGAATAATATGTGTGAGGGTACCCCAGGAGAGTTCCAAATGTGTGTGGGTAGAATATATATCCCACGGGGGGAAAATTGAAAAAAGTTGAAAAAACTTTTTTTTTGGACTTAGTCATTTTTCCAGCGTTTATCAGACTTTCAGATAGGGCAAATGTCAGTGAGCGTTCCGATTTCAGCTCCAGAGCGATTCGCCCAATGAGTCCATGATATTTAGTCGTTTTCAGCCAATATTTTGGATTTTTGAAAATTTCACTTTTTTGTGAAAATATCCACTAAATGAGGGAATAATATGTGTGAGGGTACCCCAGGAGAGTTCCAAATGTGTGTAGGTAGAATATATATCCCACGTGGGGAAAATTGAAAAAAGTTGAAAAACTTTTTTTTTTGGACTTAGTCATTTTTCCGGCGTTTATCAGACTTTCAGATAGGGCAAATGTCAGTGAGCATTCCGATTTCAGTTCCAGAGCTATTCGCACAATGAGTCCTTGATATTTAGTCGTTTTCAGCCAATATTTTGGATTTTTGAAAATTTCACTTTTTTGTTAAAATATCCACTAAATGAGGGAATAATATGTGTGAGGGTACCCCAGGAGAGTTTCAAATGTGTGTGGGTAGAATATATATAGCACGGGGGGAAAATTGAAAAAAGTTGAAAAATTTTGTTTTTTGGACTTAGTCATTTTTCCGACGTTTATCAGACTTTCAGATAGGGCAAATGTCATTGAGCATTCCGATTTCAGTTCCAGAGCGATTCACCCAATGAGTCCTTGATATTTAGTCATTTTCAGCCAATTTTCTGGATTTTTGAAAATTTCATTTTTTTGTGAAAATATCCACTAAATGAGGGAATAATATGTGTGAGGGTACCCCAGGAGAGTTCCAAATGTGTGTGGGTAGAATATATATCCCACGGGGGGAAAATTGAAAAAAGTTGAAAAAACTTTTTTTTTGGACTTAGTCATTTTTCCAGCGTTTATCAGACTTTCAGATAGGGCAAATGTCAGTGAGCGTTCCGATTTCAGTTCCAGAGCGATTCGCCTAATGAGTCCTTGATATTTAGTCGTTTTCAGCCAATATTTTGGATTTTTGAAAATTTCACTTTTTTGTGAAAATATCCACTAAATGAGGGAATAATATGTGTGAGGGTACCCCAGGAGAGTTCCAAATGTGTGTAGGTAGAATATATATCCCACGTGGGGAAAATTGAAAAAAGTTGAAAAACTTTTTTTTTTGGACTTAGTCATTTTTCCGGCGTTTATCAGACTTTCAGGTAGGGCAAATGTCAGTGAGCATTCCGATTTCAGTTCCAGAGCTATTCGCACAATGAGTCCTTGATATTTAGTCGTTTTCAGCCAATATTTTGGATTTTTGAAAATTTCACTTTTTTGTTAAAATATCCACTAAATGAGGGAATAATATGTGTGAGGGTACCCCAGGAGAGTTTCAAATGTGTGTGGGTAGAATATATATAGCACGGGGGGAAAATTGAAAAAAGTTGAAAAATTTTGTTTTTTGGACTTAGTCATTTTTCCGACGTTTATCAGACTTTCAGATAGGGCAAATGTCATTGAGCATTCCGATTTCAGTTCCAGAGCGATTCGCCCAATGAGTCCTTGATATTTAGTCATTTTCAGCCAATTTTCTGGATTTTTGAAAATTTCACTTTTTTGTGAAAATATCCACTAAATGAGGGAATAATATGTGTGAGGGTACCCCAGGAGAGTTCCAAATGTGTGTGGGTAGAATATATATCCCACGGGGGTAAAATTGAAAAAAGTTGAAAAAAATTTTTTTTTGGAGTTAGTCATTTTTCCGACGTTAATCAGACTTTCAGATAGGGCAAATGTCAGTGAGCGTTCCGATTTCAGTTCAAGAGCGATTCGCCCAATGAGTCCTTGATATTTAGTCGTTTTCAGCCAATATTTTGGATTTTTGAAAATTTCACTTTTTTGTGAAAATATCCACTAAATGAGGGAATAATATGTGTGAGGGTACCCCAGGAGTGTTCCAAATGTGTGTAGGTAGAATATATATCCCACGTGGGGAAAATTGAAAAAAGTTGAAAAAGTTTTTTTTTTGGACTTAGTCATTTTTCCGACGTTTATCAGACTTTCAGATAGGGCAAATGTCATTGAGCATTCCGATTTCAGTTCCAGAGCGATTCGCCCAATGAGTCCTTGATATTTAGTCATTTTCAGCCAATTTTCTGGATTTTTGAAAATTTCATTTTTTTGTGAAAATATCCACTAAATGAGGGAATAATATGTGTGAGGGTACCCCAGGAGAGTTCCAAATGTGTGTGGGTAGAATATATATCCCACGGGGGTAAAATTGAAAAAAGTTGAAAAAACTTTTTTTTTGGACTTAGTCATTTTTCCAGCGTTTATCAGACTTTCAGATAGGGCAAATGTCAGTGAGCGTTCCGATTTCAGTTCCAGAGCGTTTTGCCCAATGAGTCCTTGATATTTAGTCGTTTTCAGCCAATATTTTGGATTTTTGAAAATTTCACTTTTTTGTGAAAATATCCACTAAATGAGGGAATAATATGTGTGAGGGTACCCCAGGAGAGTTCCAAATGTGTGTAGGTAGAATATATATCCCACGTGGGGAAAATTGAAAAAAGTTGAAAAACTTTTTTTTTTTGACTTAGTCATTTTTCCGGCGTTTATCAGACTTTCAGGTAGGGCAAATGTCAGTGAGCATTCCGATTTCAGTTCCAGAGCTATTCGCACAATGAGTCCTTGATATTTAGTCGTTTTCAGCCAATATTTTGGATTTTTGAAAATTTCACTTTTTTGTTAAAATATCCACTAAATGAGGGAATAATATGTGTGAGGGTACCCCAGGAGAGTTTCAAATGTGTGTGGGTAGAATATATATAGCACGGGGGGAAAATTGAAAAAAGTTGAAAAATTTTGTTTTTTGGACTTAGTCATTTTTCCGACGTTTATCAGACTTTCAGATAGGGCAAATGTCATTGAGCATTCCGATTTCAGTTCCAGAGCGATTCGCCCAATGAGTCCTTGATATTTAGTCATTTTCAGCCAATTTTCTGGATTTTTGAAAATTTCACTTTTTTGTGAAAATATCCACTAAATGAGGGAATAATATGTGTGAGGGTACCCCAGGAGAGTTCCAAATGTGTGTGGGTAGAATATATATCCCACGGGGGTAAAATTGAAAAAAGTTGAAAAAAATTTTTTTTTGGACTTAGTCATTTTTCCGACGTTAATCAGACTTTCAGATAGGGCAAATGTCAGTGAGCGTTCCGATTTCAGTTCAAGAGCGATTCGCCCAATGAGTCCTTGATATTTAGTCGTTTTCAGCCAATATTTTGGATTTTTGAAAATTTCACTTTTTTGTGAAAATATCCACTAAATGAGGGAATAATATGTGTGAGGGTACCCCAGGAGTGTTCCAAATGTGTGTAGGTAGAATATATATCCCACGTGGGGAAAATTGAAAAAAGTTGAAAAAGTTTTTTTTTTGGACTTAGTCATTTTTCCGACGTTTATCAGACTTTCAGATAGGGCAAATGTCATTGAGCATTCCGATTTCAGTTGCAGAGCGATTCGCCCAATGAGTCCTTGATATTTAGTCATTTTCAGCCAATTTTCTGGATTTTTGAAAATTTCACTTTTTTGTGAAAATATCCACTAAATGAGGGAATAATATGTGTGAGGGTACCCCAGGAGACTTCCAAATGTGTGTGGGTAGAATATATATCCCACGGGGGGAAAATTGAAAAAAGTTGAAAAAACTTTTTTTTTGGACTTAGTCATTTTTCCAGCGTTTATCAAACTTTCAGATAGGGCAAATGTCAGTGAGCGTTCCGATTTCAGTTCCAGAGCGATTCGCTCAATGAGTCCTTGATATTTAGTCGTTTTCAGCCAATATTTTGGATTTTTGAAAATTTCACTTTTTTGTGAAAATATCCACTAAATGAGGGAATAATATGTGTGAGGGTACCCCAGGAGAGTTCCAAATGTGTGTGGGTAGAATATATATCCCACGAGGGGAAAATTGGAAAAAGTTGAAAAAACTTTTTTTGGACTTAGTCATTTTTCCGACGTTTATCAGACTTTCAGATAGGGCAAATGTCAGTGAGCGTTCCGATTTCAGTTCCAGAGCGATTCGCCCAATGAGTCCTTGATATTTAGTCGTTTTCAGCCAATATTTTGGATATTTGAAAATTTCACTTTTTTGTGAAAATATCCACTAAATGAGGGAATAATATGTGTGCGGGTACCCCAGGAGAGTTCCAAATGTGTGTGGGTAGAATATATATCCCACGGGGGTAAAATTGAAAAAAGTTGAAAAACTTTTTTTTTTGGACTTAGTCATTTTTCCGGCGTTTATCAGACTTTCAGATAGGGCAAATGTCAGTGAGCGTTCCGATTTCAGTTCCAGAGCGATTCGCCCAATGAGTCCTTGATATTTAGTCGTTTTCAGCCAATTTTCTGGATTTTTGAAAATTTCACTTTTTTGTGAAAATATCCACTAAATGAGGGAATAATATGTGTGAGGGTACCCCAGGAGAGTTCCAAATGTGTGTGGGTAGAATATATATCCCACGGGGGTAAAATTGAAAAAAGTTGAAAAAAATTTTTTTTTGGACTTAGTCATTTTTCCGACGTTAATCAGACTTTCAGATAGGGCAAATGTCAGTGAGCGTTCCGATTTCAGTTCAAGAGCGATTCGCCCAATGAGTCCTTGATATTTAGTCGTTTTCAGCCAATATTTTGGATTTTTGAAAATTTCACTTTTTTGTGAAAATATCCACTAAATGAGGGAATAATATGTGTGAGGGTACCCCAGGAGTGTTCCAAATGTGTGTAGGTAGAATATATATCCCACGTGGGGAAAATTGAAAAAAGTTGAAAAAGTTTTTTTTTTGGACTTAGTCATTTTTCCGACGTTTATCAGACTTTCAGATAGGGCAAATGTCATTGAGCATTCCGATTTCAGTTCCAGAGCGATTCGCCCAATGAGTCCTTGATATTTAGTCATTTTCAGCCAATTTTCTGGATTTTTGAAAATTTCATTTTTTTGTGAAAATATCCACTAAATGAGGGAATAATATGTGTGAGGGTACCCCAGGAGAGTTCCAAATGTGTGTGGGTAGAATATATATCCCACGGGGGGAAAATTGAAAAAAGTTGAAAAAACTTTTTTTTTGGACTTAGTCATTTTTCCAGCGTTTATCAGACTTTCAGATAGGGCAAATGTCAGTGAGCGTTCCGATTTCAGTTCCAGAGCGTTTTGCCCAATGAGTCCTTGATATTTAGTCGTTTTCAGCCAATATTTTGGATTTTTGAAAATTTCACTTTTTTGTGAAAATATCCACTAAATGAGGGAATAATATGTGTGAGGGTACCCCAGGAGAGTTCCAAATGTGTGTGGGTAGAATATATATCCCACGGGGGTAAAATTGAAAAAAGTTGAAAAAAATTTTTTTTTGGACTTAGTCATTTTTCCGACGTTAATCAGACTTTCAGATAGGGCAAATGTCAGTGAGCGTTCCGATTTCAGTTCCAGAGCGATTCGCCTAATGAGTCCTTGATATTTAGTCGTTTTCAGCCAATATTTTGGATTTTTGAAAATTTCACTTTTTTGTGAAAATATCCACTAAATGAGGGAATAATATGTGTGAGGGTACCCCAGGAGAGTTCCAAATGTGTGTAGGTAGAATATATATCCCACGTGGGGAAAATTGAAAAAAGTTGAAAAACTTTTTTTTTTGGACTTAGTCATTTTTCCGGCGTTTATCAGACTTTCAGGTAGGGCAAATGTCAGTGAGCATTCCGATTTCAGTTCCAGAGCTATTCGCACAATGAGTCCTTGATATTTAGTCGTTTTCAGCCAATATTTTGGATTTTTGAAAATTTCACTTTTTTGTTAAAATATCCACTAAATGAGGGAATAATATGTGTGAGGGTACCCCAGGAGAGTTTCAAATGTGTGTGGGTAGAATATATATAGCACGGGGGGAAAATTGAAAAAAGTTGAAAAATTTTGTTTTTTGGACTTAGTCATTTTTCCGACGTTTATCAGACTTTCAGATAGGGCAAATGTCATTGAGCATTCCGATTTCAGTTCCAGAGCGATTCGCCCAATGAGTCCTTGATATTTAGTCATTTTCAGCCAATTTTCTGGATTTTTGAAAATTTCACTTTTTTGTGAAAATATCCACTAAATGAGGGAATAATATGTGTGAGGGTACCCCAGGAGAGTTCCAAATGTGTGTGGGTAGAATATATATCCCACGGGGGTAAAATTGAAAAAAGTTGAAAAAAATTTTTTTTTGGACTTAGTCATTTTTCCGACGTTAATCAGACTTTCAGATAGGGCAAATGTCAGTGAGCGTTCCGATTTCAGTTCAAGAGCGATTCGCCCAATGAGTCCTTGATATTTAGTCGTTTTCAGCCAATATTTTGGATTTTTGAAAATTTCACTTTTTTGTGAAAATATCCACTAAATGAGGGAATAATATGTGTGAGGGTACCCCAGGAGTGTTCCAAATGTGTGTAGGTAGAATATATATCCCACGTGGGGAAAATTGAAAAAAGTTGAAAAAGTTTTTTTTTTGGACTTAGTCATTTTTCCGACGTTTATCAGACTTTCAGATAGGGCAAATGTCATTGAGCATTCCGATTTCAGTTGCAGAGCGATTCGCCCAATGAGTCCTTGATATTTAGTCATTTTCAGCCAATTTTCTGGATTTTTGAAAATTTCACTTTTTTGTGAAAATATCCACTAAATGAGGGAATAATATGTGTGAGGGTACCCCAGGAGACTTCCAAATGTGTGTGGGTAGAATATATATCCCACGGGGGGAAAATTGAAAAAAGTTGAAAAAACTTTTTTTTTGGACTTAGTCATTTTTCCAGCGTTTATCAAACTTTCAGATAGGGCAAATGTCAGTGAGCGTTCCGATTTCAGTTCCAGAGCGATTCGCTCAATGAGTCCTTGATATTTAGTCGTTTTCAGCCAATATTTTGGATTTTTGAAAATTTCACTTTTTTGTGAAAATATCCACTAAATGAGGGAATAATATGTGTGAGGGTACCCCAGGAGAGTTCCAAATGTGTGTGGGTAGAATATATATCCCACGAGGGGAAAATTGGAAAAAGTTGAAAAAACTTTTTTTGGACTTAGTCATTTTTCCGACGTTTATCAGACTTTCAGATAGGGCAAATGTCAGTGAGCGTTCCGATTTCAGTTCCAGAGCGATTCGCCCAATGAGTCCTTGATATTTAGTCGTTTTCAGCCAATATTTTGGATATTTGAAAATTTCACTTTTTTGTGAAAATATCCACTAAATGAGGGAATAATATGTGTGCGGGTACCCCAGGAGAGTTCCAAATGTGTGTGGGTAGAATATATATCCCACGGGGGTAAAATTGAAAAAAGTTGAAAAACTTTTTTTTTTGGACTTAGTCATTTTTCCGGCGTTTATCAGACTTTCAGATAGGGCAAATGTCAGTGAGCGTTCCGATTTCAGTTCCAGAGCGATTCGCCCAATGAGTCCTTGATATTTAGTCGTTTTCAGCCAATTTTCTGGATTTTTGAAAATTTCACTTTTTTGTGAAAATATCCACTAAATGAGGGAATAATATGTGTGAGGGTACCCCAGGAGAGTTCCAAATGTGTGTGGGTAGAATATATATAGCACGGGGGGAAAATTGAAAAAAGTTGAAAAATTTTGTTTTTTGGACTTAGTCATTTTTTCGACGTTTATCAGACTTTCAGATAGGGCAAATGTCATTGAGCATTCCGATTTCAGTTCCAGAGCGATTCGCCCAATGAGTCCTTGATATTTAGTCATTTTCAGCCAATTTTCTGGATTTTTGAAAATTTCACTTTTTTGTGAAAATATCCACTAAATGAGGGAATAATATGTGTGAGGGTACCCCAGGAGAGTTCCAAATGTGTGTGAGTAGAATATATATCCCACGGGGGGAAAATTGAAAAAAGTTGAAAAAACTTTTTTTTTGGACTTAGTCATTTTTCCGGCGTTTATCAGACTTTCAGATAGGGCAAATGTCAGTGAGTGTTCCGATTTCAGTTCCAGAGCGAATCGCCCAATGAGTCCTTGATATTTAGTCGTTTTCAGCCAATATTTTGGATTTGTGAAAATTTCACTTTTTTGTGAAAATATCCACTAAATGAGGGAATAATATGTGTGAGGGTACCCCAGGAGAGTTCCAAATGTGTGTGGGTAGAATATATATCCCACGGGGGGAAAATTGAAAAAAGTTGAAAAAACTTTTTTTTTGGACTTAGTCATTTTTCCAGCGTTTATCAGACTTTCAGATAGGGCAAATGTCAGTGAGCGTTCCGATTTCAGTTCCAGAGCGATTCGCCCAATGAGTCCTTGATATTTAGTCGTTTTCAGCCAATATTTTGGATTTTTGAAAATTTCACTTTTTTGTGAAAATATCCACTAAATGAGGGAATAATATGTGTGAGGGTACCCCAGGAGAGTTCCAAATGTGTGTAGGTAGAATATATATCCCACGTGGGGAAAATTGAAAAAAGTTGAAAAACTTTTTTTTTTGGACTTAGTCATTTTTCCGGCGTTTATCAGACTTTCAGATAGGGCAAATGTCAGTGAGCATTCCGATTTCAGTTCCAGAGCTATTCGCACAATGAGTCCTTGATATTTAGTCGTTTTCAGCCAATATTTTGGATTTTTGAAAATTTCACTTTTTTGTTAAAATATCCACTAAATGAGGGAATAATATGTGTGAGGGTACCCCAGGAGAGTTTCAAATGTGTGTGGGTAGAATATATATAGCAAGGGGGGAAAATTGAAAAAAGTTGAAAAATTTTGTGTTTTGGACTTAGTCATTTTTCCGACGTTTATCAGACTTTCAGATAGAGCAAATGTCATTGAGCATTCCGATTTCAGTTCCAGAGCGATTCGCCCAATGAGTCCTTGATATTTAGTCATTTTCAGCCAATTTTCTGGATTTTTGAAAATTTCACTTTTTTGTGAAAATATCCACTAAATGAGGGAATAATATGTGTGAGGGTACCCCAGGAGAGTTCCAAATGTGTGTGGGTAGAATATATATCCCACGGGGGGAAAATTGAAAAAAGTTGAAAAAACTTTTTTTTTGGACTTAGTCATTTTTCCAGCGTTTATCAGACTTTCAGATAGGGCAAATGTCAGTGAGCGTTCCGATTTCAGTTCCAGAGCGATTCGCCCAATGAGTCCTTGATATTTAGTCGTTTTCAGCCAATATTTTGGATTTTTGAAAATTTCACTTTTTTGTGAAAATATCCACTAAATGAGGGAATAATATGTGTGAGGGTACCCCAGGAGAGTTCCAAATGTGTGTGGGTAGAATATATATCCCACGGGGGAGAAAATTGAAAAAAGTTGAAAAAACTTTTTTTTTGGACTTAGTTATTTTTCCAGCGTTTATCAGACTTTCAGATAGGGCAAATGTCAGTTAGCGTTCCGATTTCAGTTCCAGAGCGATTCGCTCAATGAGTCCTTGATAGTTAGTCGTTTTCAGCCAATATTTTGGATTTTTGAAAATTTCACTTTTTTGTGAAAATATCCACTAAATGAGGGAATAATATGTGTGAGGGTACCCCAGGAGAGTTCCAAATGTGTGTAGGTAGAATATATATCCCACGTGGGGAAAATTGAAAAAAGTTGAAAAACTTTTTTTTTTTGACTTAGTCATTTTTCCGGCGTTTATCAGACTTTCAGATAGGGCAAATGTCAGTGAGCATTCCGATTTCAGTTCCAGAGCTATTCGCACCATGAGTCCTTGATATTTAGTCGTTTTCAGCTAATATTTTGGATTTTTGAAAATTTCACTTTTTTGTTAAAATATCCACTAAATGAAGGAATAATATGTGTGAGGGTACCCCAGGAGAGTTTCAAATGTGTGTGGGTAGAATATATATAGCACGGGGGGAAAATTGAAAAAAGTTGAAAAATTTTGTGTTTTGGACTTAGTCATTTTTCCGACGTTTATCAGACTTTCAGATAGAGCAAATGTCATTGAGCATTCCGATTTCAGTTCCAGAGCGATTCGCCCAATGAGTCCTTGATATTTAGTCATTTTCAGCCAATTTTCTGGATTTTTGAAAATTTCACTTTTTTGTGAAAATATCCACTAAATGAGGGAATAATATGTGTGAGGGTACCCCAGGAGAGTTCCAAATGTGTGTGGGTAGAATATATATCCCACGGGGGGAAAATTGAAAAAAGTTGAAAAAACTTTTTTTTTGGACTTAGTCATTTTTCCAGCGTTTATCAGACTTTCAGATAGGGCAAATGTCAGTGAGCGTTCCGATTTCAGTTCCAGAGCGATTCGCCCAATGAGTCCTTGATATTTAGGCGTTTTCAGCCAATATTTTGGATTTTTGAAAATTTCACTTTTTTGTGAAAATATCCACTAAATGAGGGAATAATATGTGTGAGGGTACCCCATCAGAGTTCCAAATGTGTGTGGGTAGAATATATATCCCACGGGGGGAAAATTGAAAAAAGTTGAAAAAACTTTTTTTTTGGACTTAGTCATTTTTCCAGCGTTTATCAGACTTTCAGATAGGGCAAATGTCAGTGAGCGTTCCGATTTCAGTTCCAGAGCGATTCGCCCAATGAGTCCTTGATATTTAGTCGTTTTCAGCCAATATTTTGGATTTTTGAAAATTTCACTTTTTTGTGAAAATATCCACTAAATGAGGGAATAATATGTGTGAGGGTACCCCAGGAGAGTTCCAAATGTGTGTAGGTAGAATATATATCCCACGTGGGGAAAATTGAAAAAAGTTGAAAAACTTTTTTTTTTGGACTTAGTCATTTTTCCGGCGTTTATCAGACTTTCAGATAGGGCAAATGTCAGTGAGCATTCCGATTTCAGTTCCAGAGCTATTCGCACAATGAGTCCTTGATATTTAGTCGTTTTCAGCCAATATTTTGGATTTTTGAAAATTTCACTTTTTTGTTAAAATATCCACTAAATGAGGGAATAATATGTGTGAGGGTACCCCAGGAGAGTTTCAAATGTGTGTGGGTAGAATATATATAGCACGGGGGGAAAATTGAAAAAAGTTGAAAAATTTTGTTTTTTGGACTTAGTCATTTTTCCGACGTTTATCAGACTTTCAGATAGAGCAAATGTCATTGAGCATTCCGATTTCAGTTCCAGAGCGATTCGCCCAATGAGTCCTTGATATTTAGTCATTTTCAGCCAATTTTCTGGATTTTTGAAAATTTCACTTTTTTGTGAAAATATCCACTAAATGAGGGAATAATATGTGTGAGGGTACCCCAGGAGAGTTCCAAATGTGTGTGGGTAGAATATATATCCCACGGGGGAAAATTGAAAAAAGTTGAAAAAACTTTTTTTTTGGACTTAGTCATTTTTCCAGCGTTTATCAGACTTTCAGATAGGGCAAATGTCAGTGAGCGTTCCGATTTCAGTTCCAGAGCGATTCGCCCAATGAGTCCTTCATATTTAGTCGTTTTCAGCCAATATTTTGGATTTTTGAAAATTTCACTTTTTTGTGAAAATATCCACTAAATGAGGGAATAATATGTGTGAGGGTACCCCAGGAGAGTTCCAAATGTGTGTGGGTAGAATATATATCCCACGGGGGGAAAATTGAAAAAAGTTGAAAAAACTTTTTTTTTGGACTTAGTCATTTTTCCAGCGTTTATCAGACTTTCAGATAGGGCAAATGTCAGTGAGCGTTCCGATTTCAGTTCCAGAGCGATTCGCTCAATGAGTCCTTGATAGTTAGTCGTTTTCAGCCAATATTTTGGATTTTTGAAAATTTCACTTTTTTGTGAAAATATCCACTAAATGAGGGAATAATATGTGTGAGGGTACCCCAGGAGAGTTCCAAATGTGTGTAGGTAGAATATATATCCCACGTGGGGAAAATTGAAAAAAGTTGAAAAACTTTTTTTTTTGGACTTAGTCATTTTTCCGGCGTTTATCAGACTTTCAGATAGGGCAAATGTCAGTGAGCATTCCGATTTCAGTTCCAGAGCTGTTCGCACAATGAGTCCTTGATATTTAGTCGTTTTCAGCTAATATTTTGGATTTTTGAAAATTTCACTTTTTTGTTAAAATATCCACTAAATGAAGGAATAATATGTGTGAGGGTACCCCAGGAGAGTTTCAAATGTGTGTGGGTAGAATATATATAGCACGGGGGGAAAATTGAAAAAAGTTGAAAAATTTTGTGTTTTGGACTTAGTCATTTTTCCGACGTTTATCAGACTTTCAGATAGAGCAAATGTCATTGAGCATTCCGATTTCAGTTCCAGAGCGATTCGCCCAATGAGTCCTTGATATTTAGTCATTTTCAGCCAATTTTCTGGATTTTTGAAAATTTCACTTTTTTGTGAAAATATCCACTAAATGAGGGAATAATATGTGTGAGGGTACCCCAGGAGAGTTCCAAATGTGTGTGGGTAGAATATATATCCCACGGGGGGAAAATTGAAAAAAGTTGAAAAAACTTTTTTTTTGGACTTAGTCATTTTTCCAGCGTTTATCAGACTTTCAGATAGGGCAAATGTCAGTGAGCGTTCCGATTTCAGTTCCAGAGCGATTCGCCCAATGAGTCCTTGATATTTAGGCGTTTTCAGCCAATATTTTGGATTTTTGAAAATTTCACTTTTTTGTGAAAATATCCACTAAATGAGGGAATAATATGTGTGAGGGTACCCCATCAGAGTTCCAAATGTGTGTGGGTAGAATATATATCCCACGGGGGGAAAATTGAAAAAAGTTGAAAAAACTTTTTTTTTGGACTTAGTCATTTTTCCAGCGTTTATCAGACTTTCAGATAGGGCAAATGTCAGTGAGCGTTCCGATTTCAGTTCCAGAGCGATTCGCCCAATGAGTCCTTGATATTTAGTCGTTTTCAGCCAATATTTTGGATTTTTGAAAATTTCACTTTTTTGTGAAAATATCCACTAAATGAGGGAATAATATGTGTGAGGGTACCCCAGGAGAGTTCCAAATGTGTGTAGGTAGAATATATATCCCACGTGGGGAAAATTGAAAAAAGTTGAAAAACTTTTTTTTTTGGACTTAGTCATTTTTCCGGCGTTTATCAGACTTTCAGATAGGGCAAATGTCAGTGAGCATTCCGATTTCAGTTCCAGAGCTATTCGCACAATGAGTCCTTGATATTTAGTCGTTTTCAGCCAATATTTTGGATTTTTGAAAATTTCACTTTTTTGTTAAAATATCCACTAAATGAAGGAATAATATGTGTGAGGGTACCCCAGGAGAGTTTCAAATGTGTGTGGGTAGAATATATATAGCACGGGGGGAAAATTGAAAAAAGTTGAAAAATTTTGTTTTTTGGACTTAGTCATTTTTCCAGCGTTTATCAGACTTTCAGATAGGGCAAATGTCAGTGAGCGTTCCGATTTCAGTTCCAGAGCGATTCGCCCAATGAGTCCTTGATATTTAGTCGTTTTCAACCAATTTTCTGGATTTTTGAAAATTTCACTTTTTTGTGAAAATATCCACTAAATGAGGGAATAATATGTGTGAGGGTACCCCAGGAGAGTTCCAAATGTGTGTGGGTAGAATATATATCCCACGAGGGGAAAATTGAAAAAAGTTAAAAAAAACTTTTTTTTTGGACTTAGTCATTTTTCCGACGGTTATCAGACTTTCAGATAGGGGAAATGTCAGTGAGCATTCCGATTTCAGTTCCAGAGCTATTCGCACAATGAGTCCTTGATATTTAGTCGTTTTCAGCCAATATTTTGGATTTTTGAAAATTTCACTTTTTTGTTAAAATATCCACTAAATGAGGGAATAATATGTGTGAGGGTACCCCAGGAGAGTTTCAAATGTGTGTGGGTAGAATATATATAGCACGGGGGGAAAATTGAAAAAAGTTGAAAAATTTTGTTTTTTGGACTTAGTCATTTTTCCGACGTTTATCAGACTTTCAGATAGAGCAAATGTCATTGAGCATTCCGATTTCAGTTCCAGAGCGATTCGTCCAATGAGTCCTTGATATTTAGTCATTTTCAGCCAATTTTCTGGATTTTTGAAAATTTCACTTTTTTGTGAAAATATCCACTAAATGAGGGAATAATATGTGTGAGGGTACCCCAGGAGAGTTCCAAATGTGTGTGGGTAGAATATATATCCCACGGGGGAAAATTGAAAAAAGTTGAAAAAACTTTTTTTTTGGACTTAGTCATTTTTCCAGCGTTTATCAGACTTTCAGATAGGGCAAATGTCAGTGAGCGTTCCGATTTCAGTTCCAGAGCGATTCGCCCAATGAGTCCTTCATATTTAGTCGTTTTCAGCCAATATTTTGGATTTTTGAAAATTTCACTTTTTTGTGAAAATATCCACTAAATGAGGGAATAATATGTGTGAGGGTACCCCAGGAGAGTTCCAAATGTGTGTGGGTAGAATATATATCCCACGGGGGGAAAATTGAAAAAAGTTGAAAAAACTTTTTTTTTGGACTTAGTCATTTTTCCAGCGTTTATCAGACTTTCAGATAGGGCAAATGTCAGTGAGCGTTCCGATTTCAGTTCCAGAGCGATTCGCCCAATGAGTCCTTGATATTTAGTCGTTTTCAGCCAATATTTTGGATTTTTGAAAATTTCACTTTTTTGTGAAAATATCCACTAAATGAGGGAATAATATGTGTGAGGGTACCCCAGGAGAGTTCCAAATGTGTGTAGGTAGAATATATATCCCACGTGGGGAAAATTGAAAAAAGTTGAAAAACTTTTTTTTTTGGACTTAGTCATTTTTCCGGCGTTTATCAGACTTTCAGATAGGGCAAATGTCAGTGAGCATTCCGATTTCAGTTCCAGAGCTATTCGCACAATGAGTCCTTGATATTTAGTCGTTTTCAGCCAATATTTTGGATTTTTGAAAATTTCACTTTTTTGTTAAAATATCCACTAAATGAGGGAATAATATGTGTGAGGGTACCCCAGGAGAGTTTCAAATGTGTGTGGGTAGAATATATATAGCACGGGGGGAAAATTGAAAAAAGTTGAAAAATTTTGTTTTTTGGACTTAGTCATTTTTCCGACGTTTATCAGACTTTCAGATAGAGCAAATGTCATTGAGCATTCCGATTTCAGTTCCAGAGCGATTCGCCCAATGAGTCCTTGATATTTAGTCATTTTCAGCCAATTTTCTGGATTTTTGAAAATTTCACTTTTTTGTGAAAATATCCACTAAATGAGGGAATAATATGTGTGAGGGTACCCCAGGAGAGTTCCAAATGTGTGTGGGTAGAATATATATCCCACGGGGGGAAAATTGAAAAAAGTTGAAAAAACTTTTTTTTTGGACTTAGTCATTTTTCCAGCGTTTATTAGACTTTCAGATAGGGCAAATGTCAGTGAGCGTTCCGATTTCAGTTCCAGAGCGATTCGCCCAATGAGTCCTTGATATTTAGTCGTTTTCAGCCAATATTTTGGATTTTTGAAAATTTCACTTTTTTGTGAAAATATCCACTAAATGAGGGAATAATATGTGTGAGGGTACCCCAGGAGAGTTCCAAATGTGTGTAGGTAGAATATATATCCCACGGGGGGAAAATTGAAAAAAGTTGAAAAACTTTTTTTTTTGGACTTAGTCATTTTTCCGGCGTTTATCAGACTTTCAGATAGGGCAAATGTCAGTGAGCATTCCGATTTCAGTTCCAGAGCTATTCGCACAATGAGTCCTTGATATTTAGTCGTTTTCAGCCAATATTTTGGATTTTTGAAAATTTCACTTTTTTGTTAAAATATCCACTAAATGAAGGAATAATATGTGTGAGGGTACCCCAGGAGAGTTTCAAATGTGTGTGGGTAGAATATATATAGCACGGGGGGAAAATTGAAAAAAGTTGAAAAAACTTTTTTTTTGGACTTAGTCATTTTTCCAGCGTTTATCAGACTTTCAGATAGGGCAAATGTCAGTGAGCGTTCTGATTTCAGTTCCAGAGCGATTCGCCCAATGAGTCCTTGATATTTAGTCGTTTTCAACCAATTTTCTGGATTTTTGAAAATTTCACTTTTTTGTGAAAATATCCACTAAATGAGGGAATAATATGTGTGAGTGTACCCCAGGAGAGTTCCAAATGTGTGTGGGTAGAATATATATCCCACGAGGGGAAAATTGAAAAAAGTTAAAAAAACTTTTTTTTTGGACTTAGTCATTTTTCCGACGGTTATCAGACTTTCAGATAGGGGAAATGTCAGTGAGCATTCCGATTTCAGTTCCAGAGCTATTCGCACAATGAGTCCTTGATATTTAGTCGTTTTCAGCCAATATTTTGGATTTTTGAAAATTTCACTTTTTTGTTAAAATATCCACTAAATGAGGGAATAATATGTGTGAGGGTACCCCAGGAGAGTTTCAAATGTGTGTGGGTAGAATATATATAGCACGGGGGGAAAATTGAAAAAAGTTGAAAAATTTTGTTTTTTGGACTTAGTCATTTTTCCGACGTTTATCAGACTTTCAGATAGAGCAAATGTCATTGAGCATTCCGATTTCAGTTCCAGAGCGATTCGCCCAATGAGTCCTTGATATTTAGTCATTTTCAGCCAATTTTCTGGATTTTTGAAAATTTCACTTTTTTGTGAAAATATCCACTAAATGAGGGAATATGTGTGAGGTACCCCAGGAGAGTTCCAAATGTGTGTGGGTAGAATATATATCCCACGGGGGAAAATTGAAAAAAGTTGAAAAAACTTTTTTTTTGGACTTAGTCATTTTTCCAGCGTTTATCAGACTTTCAGATAGGGCAAATGTCAGTGAGCGTTCCGATTTCAGTTCCAGAGCGATTCGCCCAATGAGTCCTTGATATTTAGTCGTTTTCAGCCAATATTTTGGATTTTTGAAAATTTCACTTTTTTGTGAAAATATCCACTAAATGAGGGAATAATATGTGTGAGGGTACCCCAGGAGAGTTCCAAATGTGTGTGGGTAGAATATATATCCCACGGGGGGAAAATTGAAAAAAGTTGAAAAAACTTTTTTTTTGGACTTAGTCATTTTTCCAGCGTTTATCAGACTTTCAGATAGGGCAAATGTCAGTGAGCGTTCCGATTTCAGTTCCAGAGCGATTCGCCCAATGAGTCCTTGATATTTAGTCGTTTTCAGC
Source organism: Phyllobates terribilis (assembly GCF_046119375.1). NCBI lineage: Eukaryota > Metazoa > Chordata > Amphibia > Anura > Dendrobatidae > Phyllobates > Phyllobates terribilis. The sequence continues at coordinate 169,729,207 of NW_027362772.1, forward strand.
CAATATTTTGGATTTTTGAAAATTTCACTTTTTTGTGAAAATATCCACTAAATGAGGGAATAATATGTGTGAGGGTACCCCAGGATAGTTCCAAATGTGTGTAGGTAGAATATATATCCCACGTGGTGAAAATTGAAAAAAGTTGAAAAACTTTTTTTTTTGGACTTAGTCATTTTTCCGGCGTTTATCAGACTTTCAGATAGGGCAAATGTCAGTGAGCATTCCGATTTCAGTTCCAGAGCTATTCGCACAATGAGTCCTTGATATTTAGTCGTTTTCAGCCAATATTTTGGATTTTTGAAAATTTCACTTTTTTGTTAAAATATCCACTAAATGAGGGAATAATATGTGTGAGGGTACCCCAGGAGAGTTTCAAATGTGTGTGGGTAGAATATATATAGCACGGGGGGAAAATTGAAAAAAGTTGAAAAATTTTGTTTTTTGGACTTAGTCATTTTTCCGACGTTTATCAGACTTTCAGATAGAGCAAATGTCATTGAGCATTCCGATTTCAGTTCCAGAGCGATTCGCCCAATGAGTCCTTGATATTTAGTCATTTTCAGCCAATTTTCTGGATTTTTGAAAATTTCACTTTTTTGTGAAAATATCCACTAAATGAGGGAATAATATGTGTGAGGGTACCCCAGGAGAGTTCCAAATGTGTGTGGGTAGAATATATATCCCACGGGGGGAAAATTGAAAAAAGTTGAAAAAACTTTTTTTTTGGACTTAGTCATTTTTCCAGCGTTGGTCAGACTTTCAGATAGGGCAAATGTCAGTGAGCATTCCGATTTCAGTTCCAGAGCGATTCGCCCAATGAGTCCTTGATATTTAGTCGTTTTCAGCCAATATTTTGGATTTTTGAAAATTTCACTTTTTTGTTAAAATATCCACTAAATGAGGGAATAATATGTGTGAGGGTACCCCAGGAGAGTTTCAAATGTGTGTGGGTAGAATATATATAGCACGGGGGGAAAATTGAAAAAAGTTGAAAAATTTTGTTTTTTGGACTTAGTCATTTTTCCGACGTTTATCAGACTTTCAGATAGAGCAAATGTCATTGAGCATTCCGATTTCAGTTCCAGAGCGATTCGCCCAATGAGTCCTTGATATTTAGTCATTTTCAGCCAATTTTCTGGATTTTTGAAAATTTCACTTTTTTGTGAAAATATCCACTAAATGAGGGAATAATATGTGTGAGGGTACCCCAGGAGAGTTCCAAATGTGTGTGGGTAGAATATATATCCCACGGGGGGAAAATTGAAAAAAGTTGAAAAAACTTTTTTTTTGGACTTAGTCATTTTTCCAGCGTTGGTCAGACTTTCAGATAGGGCAAATGTCAGTGAGCATTCCGATTTCAGTTCCAGAGCGATTCGCCCAATGAGTCCTTGATATTTAGTCGTTTTCAGCCAATATTTTGGATTTTTGAAAATTTCACTTTTTTGTGAAAATATCCACTAAATGAGGGAATAATATGTGTGAGGGTACCCCAGGAGAGTTCCAAATGTGTGTGGGTAGAATATATTTCCCACGGGGGTAAAATTGAAAAAAGTTGAAAAAATTTTTTTTTTGGGCTTAGTCATTTTTCCGACGTTAATCAGACTTTCAGATAGGGCAAATGTCAGTAAGCGTTCCGATTTCAGTTCCAGAGCGATTCGCCCAATGAGTCCTTGATATTTAGTCGTTTTCAGCCAATATTTTGGATTTTTGAAAATTTCACTTTTTTGTGAAAATATCCACTAAATGAGGGAATAATATGTGTGAGGGTACCCCAGGAGAGTTCCAAATGTGTGTAGGTAGAATATATATCCCACGTGGGGAAAATTGAAAAAAGTTGAAAAACTTTTTTTTTTGGACTTAGTCATTTTTCCGGCGTTTATCAGACTTTCAGATAGGGCAAATGTCAGTGAGCATTCCGATTTCAGTTCCAGAGCTATTCGCACAATGAGTCCTTGATATTTAGTCGTTTTCAGCCAATATTTTGGATTTTTGAAAATTTCACTTTTTTGTTAAAATATCCACTAAATGAGGGAATAATATGTGTGAGGGTACCCCAGGAGAGTTTCAAATGTGTGTGGGTAGAATATATATAGCACGGTGGGAAAATTGAAAAAAGTTGAAAAATTTTGTTTTTTGGACTTAGTCATTTTTCCGACGTTTATCAGACTTTCAGATAGAGCAAATGTCATTGAGCATTCCGATTTCAGTTCCAGAGCGATTCGCCCAATGAGTCCTTGATATTTAGTCATTTTCAGCCAATTTTCTGGATTTTTGAAAATTTCACTTTTTTGTGAAAATATCCACTAAATGAGGGAATAATATGTGTGAGGGTACCCCAGGAGAGTTCCAAATGTGTGTGGGTAGAATATATATCCCACGGGGTAAAATTGAAAAAAGTTGAAAAAACTTTTTTTTTGGACTTAGTCATTTTTCCAGCGTTTATCAGACTTTCAGATAGGGCAAATGTCAGTGAGCGTTCCGATTTCAGTTCCAGAGCGATTCGCCCAATGAGTCCTTGATATTTAGTCGTTTTCAGCCAATATTTTGGATTTTTGAAAATTTCACTTTTTTGTGAAAATATCCACTAAATGAGGGAATAATATGTGTGAGGGTACCCCAGGAGAGTTCCAAATGTGTGTAGGTAGAATATATATCCCACGTGGGGAAAATTGAAAAAAGTTGAAAAACTTTTTTTTTGGACTTAGTCATTTTTCCGGCGTTTATCAGACTTTCAGATAGGGCAAATTTCAGTGAGCGTTCCGATTTCAGTTCCAGAGCGATTCGCCCAATGAGTCCTTGATATTTAGTCGTTTTCAGCCAATATTTTGGATTTTTGAAAATTTCACTTTTTTGTGAAAATATCCACTAAATGAGGGAATAATATGTGTGAGGGTACCCCAGGAGAGTTCCAAATGTGTGTAGGTAGAATATATATCCCACGTGGGGAAAATTGAAAAAAGTTGAAAAACTTTTTTTTTTGGACTTAGTCATTTTTCCGGCGTTTATCAGACTTTCAGATAGGGCAAATGTCAGTGAGCATTCCGATTTCAGTTCCAGAGCTATTCGCACAATGAGTCCTTGATATTTAGTCGTTTTCAGCCAATATTTTGGATTTTTGAAAATTTCACTTTTTTGTTAAAATATCCACTAAATGAGGGAATAATATGTGTGAGGGTACCCCAGGAGAGTTTCAAATGTGTGTGGGTAGAATATATATAGCACGGGGGGAAAATTGAAAAAAGTTGAAAAATTTTGTTTTTTGGACTTAGTCATTTTTCCGACGTTTATCAGACTTTCATATCGAGCAAATGTCATTGAGCATTCCGATTTCAGTTCCAGAGCGATTCGCCCAATGAGTCCTTGATATTTAGTCATTTTCAGCCAATTTTCTGGATTTTTGAAAATTTCACTTTTTTGTGAAAATATCCACTAAATGAGGGAATAATATGTGTGAGGGTACCCCAGGAGAGTTCCAAATGTGTGTAGGTAGAATATATATCCCACGTGGGGAAAATTGAAAAAAGTTGAAAAACTTTTTTTTTTGGACTTAGTCATTTTTCCGGCGTTTATCAGACTTTCAGATAGGGCAAATGTCAGTGAGCATTCCGATTTCAGTTCCAGAGCTATTCGCACAATGAGTCCTTGATATTTAGTCGTTTTCAGCCAATATTTTGGATTTTTGAAAATTTCACTTTTTTGTTAAAATATCCACTAAATGAGGGAATAATATGTGTGAGGGTACCCCAGGAGAGTTTCAAATGTGTGTGGGTAGAATATATATAGCACGGGGGGAAAATTGAAAAAAGTTGAAAAATTTTGTTTTTTGGACTTAGTCATTTTTCCGACGTTTATCAGACTTTCAGATAGAGCAAATGTCATTGAGCATTCCGATTTCAGTTCCAGAGCGATTCGCCCAATGAGTCCTTGATATTTAGTCATTTTCAGCCAATTTTCTGGATTTTTGAAAATTTCACTTTTTTGTGAAAATATCCACTAAATGAGGGAATAATATGTGTGAGGGTACCCCAGGAGAGTTCCAAATGTGTGTGGGTAGAATATATATCCCACGAGGGGAAAATTGAAAAATGTTGAAAAAACTTTTTTTTTGGACTTAGCCATTTTTCCAGCGGTTATCAGACTTTCAGATAGGGCAAATGTCAGTGAGCGTTCCGATTTCAGTTCCAGAGCGATTCGCCCAATGAGTCCTTGATATTTAGTCGTTTTCAGCCAATATTTTGGATTTTTGAAAATTTCAATTTTTTGTGAAAATATCCACTAAATGAGGGAATAATATGTGTGAGGGTACCCCAGGAGAGTTCCAAATGTGTGTAGGTAGAATATATATCCCACGTGAGGAAAATTGAAAAAAGTTGAAAAACTTTTTTTTTTGGACTTAGTCATTTTTCCGGCGTTTATCAGACTTTCAGATAGGGCAAATTTCAGTGAGCATTCCGATTTCAGTTCCAGAGCGATTCGCCCAATGAGTCCTTGATATTTAGTCGTTTTCAGCCAATATTTTGGATTTTTGAAAATTTCACTTTTTTGTGAAAATATCCACTAAATGAGGGAATAATATGTGTGCGGGTACCCCAGGAGAGTTCCAAATGTGTGTGGGTAGAATATATATCCCACGGGGGGAAAATTGAAAAAAGTTGAAAAAACTTTTTTTTTGGACTTAGTCATTTTTCCAGCGTTTATCAGACTTTCAGATAGGGCAAATGTCAGTGAGCGTTCCGATTTCAGTTCCAGAGCGATTCGCCCAATGAGTCCTTGATATTTAGTCGTTTTCAGCCAATATTTTGGATTTTTGAAAATTTCACTTTTTTGTGAAAATATCCCCTAAATGAGGGAATAATATGTGTGCGGGTACCCCAGGAGAGTTCCAAATGTGTGTGGGTAGGATATATATCCCACGGGGGGAAAATTGAAAAAAGTTGAAAAAACTTTTTTTTTGGACTTAGTCATTTTTCCAGCGGTTATCAGACTTTCAGATAGGGCAAATGTCAGTGAGCGTTCCGATTTCAGTTCCAGAGCGATTCGCCCAATGAGTCCTTGATATTTAGTCGTTTTCAGCCAATATTTTGGATTTTTGAAAATTTCACTTTTTTGTGAAAATATCCACTAAATGAGGGAATAATATGTGTGAGGGTACCCCAGGAGAGTTCCAAATGTGTGTAGGTAGAATATATATCCCACGTGGGGAAAATTGAAAAAAGTTGAAAAACTTTTTTTTTGGACTTAGTCATTTTTCCAGCGTTTATCAGACTTTCAGATAGGGCAAATGTCAGTGAGCGTTCCGATTTCAGTTCCAGAGCGATTCGCCCAATGAGTCCTTGATATTTAGTCGTTTTCAGCCAATATTTTGGATTTTTGAAAATTTCACTTTTTTGTGAAAATATCCCCTAAATGAGGGAATAATATGTGTGAGGGTACCCCAGGAGAGTTCCAAATGTGTGTGGGTAGGATATATATCCCACGGGGGGAAAATTGAAAAAAGTTGAAAAAACTTTTTTTTTGGACTTAGTCATTTTTCCAGCGGTTATCAGACTTTCAGATAGGGCAAATGTCAGAGAGCGTTCCGATTTCAGTTCCAGAGCGATTCGCCCAATGAGTCCTTGATATTTAGTCGTTTTCAGCCAATATTTTGGATTTTTGAAAATTTCACTTTTTTGTGAAAATATCCACTAAATGAGGGAATAATATGTGTGCGGGTACCCCAGGAGAGTTCCAAATGTGTGTGGGTAGAATATATATCCCACGGGGGGAAAATTGAAAAAAGTTGAAAAAACTTTTTTTTTGGACTTAGTCATTTTTCCAGCGTTTATCAGACTTTCAGATAGGGCAAATGTCAGTGAGCGTTCCGATTTCAGTTCCAGAGCGATTCGCCCAATGAGTCCTTGATATTTAGTCGTTTTCAGCCAATATTTTGGATTTTTGAAAATTTCACTTTTTTGTGAAAATATCCACTAAATGAGGGAATAATATGTGTGATGGTACCCCAGGAGAGTTCCAAATGTGTGTAGGTAGAATATATATCCCACGTGGGGAAAATTGAAAAAAGTTGAAAAACTTTTTTTTTGGACTTAGTCATTTTTCCAGCGTTTATCAGACTTTCAGATAGGGCAAATGTCAGTGAGCGTTCCGATTTCAGTTCCAGAGCGATTCGCCCAATGAGTCCTTGATATTTAGTCGTTTTCAGCCAATATTTTGGATTTTTGAAAATTTCACTTTTTTGTGAAAATATCCCCTAAATGAGGGAATAATATGTGTGAGGGTAACCCAGGAGAGTTCCAAATGTGTGTGGGTAGGATATATATCCCACGGGGGGAAAATTGAAAAAAGTTGAAAAAACTTTTTTTTTGGACTTAGTCATTTTTCCAGCGGTTATCAGACTTTCAGATAGGGCAAATGTCAGTGAGCGTTCCGATTTCAGTTCCAGAGCGATTCGCCCAATGAGTCCTTGATATTTAGTCGTTTTCAGCCAATATTTTGGATTTTTGAAAATTTCACTTTTTTGTGAAAATATCCACTAAATGAGGGAATAATATGTGTGAGGGTACCCCAGGAGAGTTCCAAATGTGTGTAGGTAGAATATATATCCCACGTGGGGAAAATTGAAAAAAGTTGAAAAACTTTTTTTTTTGGACTTAGTCATTTTTCCGGCGTTTATCAGACTTTCAGATAGGGCAAATTTCAGTGAGCGTTCCGATTTCAGTTCCAGAGCGATTCGCCCAATGAGTCCTTGATATTTAGTCGTTTTCAGCCAATATTTTGGATTTTTGAAAATTTCACTTTTTTGTGAAAATATCCACTAAATGAGGGAATAATATGTGTGCGGGTACCCCAGGAGAGTTCCAAATGTGTGTGGGTAGAATATATATCCCACGGGGGTAAAATTGAAAAAAGTTGAAAAACTTTTTTTTTTGGACTTAGTCATTTTTCCGGCGTTTATCAGACTTTCAGATAGGGCAAATTTCAGTGAGCGTTCCGATTTCAGTTCCAGAGCGATTCGCCCAATGAGTCCTTGATATTTAGTCGTTTTCAGCCAATTTTCTGGATTTTTGAAAATTTCACTTTTTTGTGAAAATATCCACTAAATGAGGGAATAATATGTGTGAGGGTACCCCAGGAGAGTTCCAAATGTGTGTGGGTAGAATATATATCCCACGAGGGGAAAATTGAAAAAAGTTGAAAAAACTTTTTTTTTGGACTTAGTCATTTTTCCGACGTTTATCAGACTTTCAGATAGGGCAAATGTCAGTGAGCGTTCCGATTTCAGTTCCAGAGCGATTCGCCAATGAGTCCTTGATATTTAGTCGTTTTCAGCCAATATTTTGGATTTTTGAAAATTTCACTTTTTTGTGAAAATATCCACTAAATGAGGGAATAATATGTGTGAGGGTACCCCAGGAGAGTTCCAAATGTGTGTGGGTAGAATATATATAGCACGGGGGGAAAATTGAAAAAAGTTGAAAAATTTTGTTTTTTGGACTTAGTCATTTTTCCGACGTTTATCAGACTTTCAGATAGGGCAAATGTCATTGAGCATTCCGATTTCAGTTCCAGAGCGATTCGCCCAATGAGTCCTTGATATTTAGTCATTTTCAGCCAATTTTCTGGATTTTTGAAAATTTCACTTTTTTGTGAAAATATCCACTAAATGAGGGAATAATATGTGTGAGGGTACCCCAGGAGAGTTCCAAATGTGTGTGGGTAGAATATATATCCCAAGGGGGGAAAATTGAAAAAAGTTGAAAAAACTTTTTTTTTGGACTTAGTCATTTTTCCAGCGTTTCTCAGACTTTCAGATAGGGCAAATGTCATTGAGCGTTCCGATTATAGTTCCAGCGCGATTCGCCCAATGAGTCCTTGATATTTAGTCGTTTTCAGCCAATATTTTGGATTTTTGAAAATTTCACTTTTTTGTGAAAATATCCACTAAATGAGGGAATAATATGTGTGAGGGTACCCCAGGAGAGTTCCAAATGTGTGTGGGTAGAATATATATCCCACGGGGGTAAAATTGAAAAAAGTTGAAAAAAATTTTTTTTTGGACTTAGTCATTCTTCCAACGTTAATCAGACTTTCAGATAGGGCAAATGTCAGTGAGCGTTCCGATTTCAGTTCCAGAGCGATTCGCCCAATGAGTCCATGATATTTAGTCGTTTTCAGCCAATATTTTGGATTTTTGAAAATTTCACTTTTTTGTGAAAATATCCACTAAATGAGGGAATAATATGTGTGAGGGTACCCCAGGAGAGTTCCAAATGTGTGTAGGTAGAATATATATCCCACGTGGGTAAAATTGAAAAAAGTTGAAAAACTTTTTTTTTTGGACTTAGTCATTTTTCCGGCGTTTATCAGACTTTCAGATAGGGCAAATTTCAGTGAGTGTTCCGATTTCAGTTCCAGCGCGATTCGCCCAATGAGTCCTTGATATTTAGTCGTTTTCAGCCAATATTTTGGATTTTTGAAAATTTCACTTTTTTGTGAAAATATCCACTAAATGAGGGAATAATATGTGTGAGGGTACCCCAGGAGAGTTCCAAATGTGTGTAGGTAGAATATATATCCCACGAGGGGAAAATTGAAAAAAGTTGAAAAAACTTTTTTTTGGACTTAGTCATTTTTCCGACGTTTATCAGACTTTCAGATAGGGCAAATGTCAGTGAGCGTTCCGATTTCAGTTCCAGAGCGATTCGCCCAATGAGTCCTTGATATTTAGTCGTTTTCAGCCAATATTTTGGATTTTTGAAAATTTCACTTTTTTGTGAAAATATCCACTAAATGAGGGAATAATATGTGTGCGGGTACCCCAGGAGAGTTCGAAATGTGTGTGGGTAGAATATATATCCCACGGGGGTAAAATTGAAAAAAGTTGAAAAACTTTTTTTTTTGGACTTAGTCATTTTTCCGGCGTTTATCAGACTTTCAGATAGGGCAAATGTCAGTGAGCGTTCCGATTTCAGTTCCAGAACGATTCGCCCAATGAGTCCTTGATATTTAGTTGTTTTCAGCCAATTTTCTGGATTTTTGAAAATTTCACTTTTTTGTGAAAATATCCACTAAATGAGGGAATAATATGTGTGAGGGTACCCCAGGAGAGTTCCAAATGTGTGTGGGTAGAATATATATAGCACGGGGGGAAAATTGAAAAAAGTTGAAAAATTTTGTTTTTTGGACTTAGTCATTTTTCCGACGTTTATCAGACTTTCAGATAGGGCAAATGTCATTGAGCATTCCGATTTCAGTTCCAGAGCGATTCGCCCAATGAGTCCTTGATATTTAGTCATTTTCAGCCAATTTTCTGGATTTTTGAAAATTTCACTTTTTTGTGAAAATATCCACTAAATGAGGGAATAATATGTGTGAGGGTACCCCAGGAGAGTTCCAAATGTGTGTGGGTAGAATATATATCCCACGGGGGGAAAATTGAAAAAAGTTGAAAAAACTTTTTTTTTGGACTTAGTCATTTTTCCAGCGTTTATCAGACTTTCAGATAGGGCAAATGTCAGTGAGCGTTCCGATTTCAGTTCCAGAGCGATTCGCCCAATGAGTCCTTGATATTTAGTTGTTTTCAGCCAATTTTCTGGATTTTTAAAAATTTCACTTTTTTGTGAAAATATCCACTAAATGAGGGAATAATATGTGTGAGGGTACCCCAGGAGAGTTCCAAATGTGTGTGGGTAGAATATATATAGCACGGGGGGAAAATTGAAAAAAGTTGAAAAATTTTGTTTTTTGGACTTAGTCATTTTTCCGACGTTTATCAGACTTTCAGATAGGGCAAATGTCATTGAGCATTCCGATTTCAGTTCCAGAGCGATTCGCCCAATGAGTCCTTGATATTTAGTCATTTTCAGCCAATTTTCTGGATTTTTGAAAATTTCACTTTTTTGTGAAAATATCCACTAAATGAGGGAATAATATGTGTGAGGGTACCCCAGGAGAGTTCCAAATGTGTGTGGGTAGAATATATATCCCACGGGGGTAAAATTGAAAAAAGTTGAAAAAAATTTTTTTTTGGACTTAGTCATTCTTCCAACGTTAATCAGACTTTCAGATAGGGCAAATGTCAGTGAGCGTTCCGATTTCAGTTCCAGAGCGATTCGCCCAATGAGTCCATGATACTTAGTCGTTTTCAGCCAATATTTTGGATTTTTGAAAATTTCACTTTTTTGTGAAAATATCCACTAAATGAGGGAATAATATGTGTGAGGGTACCCCAGGAGAGTTCCAAATGTGTGTAGGTAGAATATATATCCCACGTGGGGAAAATTGAAAAAAGTTGAAAAACTTTTTTTTTTGGACTTAGTCATTTTTCCGGCGTTTATCAGACTTTCAGATAGGGCAAATTTCATTGAGCGTTCCGATTTCAGTTCCAGAGCGATTCGCCCAATGAGTACTTGATATTTAGTCGTTTTCAGCCAATTTTCTGGATTTTTGAAAATTTCACTTTTTTGTGAAAATATCCACTAAATGAGGGAATAATATGTGTGAGGGTACCCCAGGAGAGTTCCAAATGTGTGTGGGTAGAATATATATAGCACGGGGGGAAAATTGAAAAAAGTTGAAAAATTTTGTTTTTTGGACTTAGTCATTTTTCCGACGTTTATCAGACTTTCAGATAGGGCAAATGTCATTGAGCATTCCGATTTCAGTTCCAGAGCGATTCGCCCAATGAGTCCTTGATATTTAGTCATTTTCAGCCAATTTTCTGGATTTTTGAAAATTTCACTTTTTTGTGAAAATATCCACTAAATGAGGGAATAATATGTGTGAGGGTACCCCAGGAGAGTTCCAAATGTGTGTAGGTAGAATATATATCCCACGAGGGGAAAATTGAAAAAAGTTGAAAAAACTTTTTTTTGGACTTAGTCATTTTTCCGACGTTTATCAGACTTTCAGATAGGGCAAATGTCAGTGAGCGTTCCGATTTCAGTTCCAGAGCGATTCGCCCAATGAGTCCTTGATATTTAGTCGTTTTCAGCCAATATTTTGGATTTTTGAAAATTTCACTTTTTTGTGAAAATATCCACTAAATGAGGGAATAATATGTGTGCGGGTACCCCAGGAGAGTTCGAAATGTGTGTGGGTAGAATATATATCCCACGGGGGTAAAATTGAAAAAAGTTGAAAAACTTTTTTTTTTGGACTTAGTCATTTTTCCGGCGTTTATCAGACTTTCAGATAGGGCAAATGTCAGTGAGCGTTCCGATTTCAGTTCCAGAACGATTCGCCCAATGAGTCCTTGATATTTAGTTGTTTTCAGCCAATTTTCTGGATTTTTGAAAATTTCACTTTTTTGTGAAAATATCCACTAAATGAGGGAATAATATGTGTGAGGGTACCCCAGGAGAGTTCCAAATGTGTGTGGGTAGAATATATATAGCACGGGGGTAAAATTGAAAAAAGTTGAAAAATTTTGTTTTTTGGACTTAGTCATTTTTCCGACGTTTATCAGACTTTCAGATAGGGCAAATGTCATTGAGCATTCCGATTTCAGTTCCAGAGCGATTCGCCCAATGAGTCCTTGATATTTAGTCATTTTCAGCCAATTTTCTGGATTTTTGAAAATTTCACTTTTTTGTGAAAATATCCACTAAATGAGGGAATAATATGTGTGAGGGTACCCCAGGAGAGTTCCAAATGTGTGTGGGTAGAATATATATAGCACGGGGGGAAAATTGAAAAAAGTTGAAAAATTTTGTTTTTTGGACTTAGTCATTTTTCCGACGTTTATCAGACTTTCAGATAGGGCAAATGTCATTGAGCATTCCGATTTCAGTTCCAGAGCGATTCGCCCAATGAGTCCTTGATATTTAGTCATTTTCAGCCAATTTTCTGGATTTTTGAAAATTTCACTTTTTTGTGAAAATATCCACTAAATGAGGGAATAATATGTGTGAGGGTACCCCAGGAGAGTTCCAAATGTGTGTGGGTAGAATATATATCCCACGGGGGGAAAATTGAAAAAAGTTGAAAAAACTTTTTTTTTGGACTTAGTCATTTTTCCAGCGTTTATCAGACTTTCAGATAGGGCAAATGTCAGTGAGCGTTCCGATTTCAGTTCCAGAGCGATTCGCCCAATGAGTCCTTGATATTTAGTTGTTTTCAGCCAATTTTCTGGATTTTTAAAAATTTCACTTTTTTGTGAAAATATCCACTAAATGAGGGAATAATATGTGTGAGGGTACCCCAGGAGAGTTCCAAATGTGTGTGGGTAGAATATATATAGCACGGGGGGAAAATTGAAAAAAGTTGAAAAATTTTGTTTTTTGGACTTAGTCATTTTTCCGACGTTTATCAGACTTTCAGATAGGGCAAATGTCATTGAGCATTCCGATTTCAGTTCCAGAGCGATTCGCCCAATGAGTCCTTGATATTTAGTCATTTTCAGCCAATTTTCTGGATTTTTGAAAATTTCACTTTTTTGTGAAAATATCCACTAAATGAGGGAATAATATGTGTGAGGGTACCCCAGGAGAGTTCCAAATGTGTGTGGGTAGAATATATATCCCACGAGGGGAAAATTTAAAAAAGTTGAAAAAACTTTTTTTTTTGGACTTAGTCATTTTTCCGACGTTAATCAGACTTTCAGATAGGGCAAATGTCAGTGAGCGTTCCGATTTCAGTTCCAGAGCGATTCGCCCAATGAGTCCTTGATATTTAGTCGTTTTCAGCCAATATTTTGGATTTTTGAAAATTTCACTTTTTTGTGAAAATATCCACTAAATGAGGGAATAATATGTGTGCGGGTACCCCAGGAGAGTTCCAAATGTGTGTGGGTAGAATATATATCCCACGGGGGTAAAATTGAAAAAAGTTGAAAAACTTTTTTTTTTGGACTTAGTCATTTTTCCGGCGTTTATCAGACTTTCAGATAGGGCAAATGTCAGTGAGCGTTCCGATTTCAGTTCCAGAACGATTCGCCCAATGAGTCCTTGATATTTAGTCGTTTTCAGCCAATATTTTGGATTTTTGAAAATTTCACTTTTTTGTGAAAATATCCACTAAATGAGGGAATAATATGTGTGATGGTACCCCAGGAGAGTTCCAAATGTGTGTAGGTAGAATATATATCCCACGTGGGGAAAATTGAAAAAAGTTGAAAAACTTTTTTTTTGGACTTAGTCATTTTTCCAGCGTTTATCAGACTTTCAGATAGGGCAAATGTCAGTGAGCGTTCCGATTTCAGTTCCAGAGCGATTCGCCCAATGAGTCCTTGATATTTAGTCGTTTTCAGCCAATATTTTGGATTTTTGAAAATTTCACTTTTTTGTGAAAATATCCCCTAAATGAGGGAATAATATGTGTGAGGGTAACCCAGGAGAGTTCCAAATGTGTGTGGGTAGGATATATATCCCACGGGGGGAAAATTGAAAAAAGTTGAAAAAACTTTTTTTTTGGACTTAGTCATTTTTCCAGCGGTTATCAGACTTTCAGATAGGGCAAATGTCAGTGAGCGTTCCGATTTCAGTTCCAGAGCGATTCGCCCAATGAGTCCTTGATATTTAGTCGTTTTCAGCCAATATTTTGGATTTTTGAAAATTTCACTTTTTTGTGAAAATATCCACTAAATGAGGGAATAATATGTGTGAGGGTACCCCAGGAGAGTTCCAAATGTGTGTAGGTAGAATATATATCCCACGTGGGGAAAATTGAAAAAAGTTGAAAAACTTTTTTTTTTGGACTTAGTCATTTTTCCGGCGTTTATCAGACTTTCAGATAGGGCAAATTTCAGTGAGCGTTCCGATTTCAGTTCCAGAGCGATTCGCCCAATGAGTCCTTGATATTTAGTCGTTTTCAGCCAATATTTTGGATTTTTGAAAATTTCACTTTTTTGTGAAAATATCCACTAAATGAGGGAATAATATGTGTGCGGGTACCCCAGGAGAGTTCCAAATGTGTGTGGGTAGAATATATATCCCACGGGGGTAAAATTGAAAAAAGTTGAAAAACTTTTTTTTTTGGACTTAGTCATTTTTCCGGCGTTTATCAGACTTTCAGATAGGGCAAATTTCAGTGAGCGTTCCGATTTCAGTTCCAGAGCGATTCGCCCAATGAGTACTTGATATTTAGTCGTTTTCAGCCAATTTTCTGGATTTTTGAAAATTTCACTTTTTTGTGAAAATATCCACTAAATGAGGGAATAATATGTGTGAGGGTACCCCAGGAGAGTTCCAAATGTGTGTGGGTAGAATATATATCCCACGAGGGGAAAATTGAAAAAAGTTGAAAAAACTTTTTTTTTGGACTTAGTCATTTTTCCGACGTTTATCAGACTTTCAGATAGGGCAAATGTCAGTGAGCGTTCCGATTTCAGTTCCAGAGCGATTCGCCAATGAGTCCTTGATATTTAGTCGTTTTCAGCCAATATTTTGGATTTTTGAAAATTTCACTTTTTTGTGAAAATATCCACTAAATGAGGGAATAATATGTGTGAGGGTACCCCAGGAGAGTTCCAAATGTGTGTGGGTAGAATATATATAGCACGGGGGGAAAATTGAAAAAAGTTGAAAAATTTTGTTTTTTGGACTTAGTCATTTTTCCGACGTTTATCAGACTTTCAGATAGGGCAAATGTCATTGAGCATTCCGATTTCAGTTCCAGAGCGATTCGCCCAATGAGTCCTTGATATTTAGTCATTTTCAGCCAATTTTCTGGATTTTTGAAAATTTCGCTTTTTTGTGAAAATATCCACTAAATGAGGGAATAATATGTGTGAGGGTACCCCAGGAGAGTTCCAAATGTGTGTGGGTAGAATATATATCCCAAGGGGGGGAAATTGAAAAAAGTTGAAAAAACTTTTTTTTTGGACTTAGTCATTTTTCCAGCGTTTCTCAGACTTTCAGATAGGGCAAATGTCATTGAGCGTTCCGATTTCAGTTCCAGCGCGATTCGCCCAATGAGTCCTTGATATTTAGTCGTTTTCAGCCAATATTTTGGATTTTTGAAAATTTCACTTTTTTGTGAAAATATCCACTAAATGAGGGAATAATATGTGTGAGGGTACCCCAGGAGAGTTCCAAATGTGTGTGGGTAGAATATATATCCCACGGGGGTAAAATTGAAAAAAGTTGAAAAAAATTTTTTTTTGGACTTAGTCATTCTTCCAACGTTAATCAGACTTTCAGATAGGGCAAATGTCAGTGAGCGTTCCGATTTCAGTTCCAGAGCGATTCGCCCAATGAGTCCATGATACTTAGTCGTTTTCAGCCAATATTTTGGATTTTTGAAAATTTCACTTTTTTGTGAAAATATCCACTAAATGAGGGAATAATATGTGTGAGGGTACCCCAGGAGAGTTCCAAATGTGTGTAGGTAGAATATATATCCCACGTGGGGAAAATTGAAAAAAGTTGAAAAACTTTTTTTTTTGGACTTAGTCATTTTTCCGGCGTTTATCAGACTTTCAGATAGGGCAAATTTCAGTGAGCGTTCCGATTTCAGTTCCAGAGCGATTCGCCCAATGAGTACTTGATATTTAGTCGTTTTCAGCCAATTTTCTGGATTTTTGAAAATTTCACTTTTTTGTGAAAATATCCACTAAATGAGGGAATAATATGTGTGAGGGTACCCCAGGAGAGTTCCAAATGTGTGTGGGTAGAATATATATCCCACGAGGGGAAAATTGAAAAAAGTTGAAAAAACTTTTTTTTTGGACTTAGTCATTTTTCCGACGTTTATCAGACTTTCAGATAGGGCAAATGTCAGTGAGCGTTCCGATTTCAGTTCCAGAGCGATTCGCCAATGAGTCCTTGATATTTAGTCATTTTCAGCCAATATTTTGGATTTTTGAAAATTTCACTTTTTTGTGAAAATATCCACTAAATGAGGGAATAATATGTGTGAGGGTACCCCAGGAGAGTTCCAAATGTGTGTGGGTAGAATATATATAGCACGGGGGGAAAATTGAAAAAAGTTGAAAAATTTTGTTTTTTGGACTTAGTCATTTTTCCGACGTTTATCAGACTTTCAGATAGGGCAAATGTCATTGAGCATTCCGATTTCAGTTCCAGAGCGATTCGCCCAATGAGTCCTTGATATTTAGTCATTTTCAGCCAATTTTCTGGATTTTTGAAAATTTCACTTTTTTGTGAAAATATCCACTAAATGAGGGAATAATATGTGTGAGGGTACCCCAGGAGAGTTCCAAATGTGTGTGGGTAGAATATATATCCCAAGGGGGGGAAATTGAAAAAAGTTGAAAAAACTTTTTTTTTGGACTTAGTCATTTTTCCAGCGTTTCTCAGACTTTCAGATAGGGCAAATGTCATTGAGCGTTCCGATTTCAGTTCCAGCGCGATTCGCCCAATGAGTCCTTGATATTTAGTCGTTTTCAGCCAATATTTTGGATTTTTGAAAATTTCACTTTTTTGTGAAAATATCCACTAAATGAGGGAATAATATGTGTGAGGGTACCCCAGGAGAGTTCCAAATGTGTGTGGGTAGAATATATATCCCACGGGGGTAAAATTGAAAAAAGTTGAAAAAAATTTTTTTTTGGACTTAGTCATTCTTCCAACGTTAATCAGACTTTCAGATAGGGCAAATGTCAGTGAGCGTTCCGATTTCAGTTCCAGAGCGATTCGCCCAATGAGTCCATGATACTTAGTCGTTTTCAGCCAATATTTTGGATTTTTGAAAATTTCACTTTTTTGTGAAAATATCCACTAAATGAGGGAATAATATGTGTGAGGGTACCCCAGGAGAGTTCCAAATGTGTGTAGGTAGAATATATATCCCACGTGGGGAAAATTGAAAAAAGTTGAAAAACTTTTTTTTTTGGACTTAGTCATTTTTCCGGCGTTTATCAGACTTTCAGATAGGGCAAATTTCAGTGAGTGTTCCGATTTCAGTTCCAGCGCGATTCGCCCAATGAGTCCTTGATATTTAGTCGTTTTCAGCCAATATTTTGGATTTTTGAAAATTTCACTTTTTTGTGAAAATATCCACTAAATGAGGGAATAATATGTGTGAGGGTACCCCAGGAGAGTTCCAAATGTGTGTAGGTAGAATATATATCCCACGAGGGGAAAATTGAAAAAAGTTGAAAAAACTTTTTTTTGGACTTAGTCATTTTTCCGACGTTTATCAGACTTTCAGATAGGGCAAATGTCAGTGAGCGTTCCGATTTCAGTTCCAGAGCGATTCGCCCAATGAGTCCTTGATATTTAGTCGTTTTCAGCCAATATTTTGGATTTTTGAAAATTTCACTTTTTTGTGAAAATATCCACTAAATGAGGGAATAATATGTGTGAGGGTACCCCAGGAGAGTTCCAAATGTGTGTGGGTAGAATATATATAGCACGGGGGGAAAATTGAAAAAAGTTGAAAAATTTTGTTTTTTGGACTTAGTCATTTTTCCGACGTTTATCAGACTTTCAGATAGGGCAAATGTCATTGAGCATTCCGATTTCAGTTCCAGAGCGATTCGCCCAATGAGTCCTTGATATTTAGTCATTTTCAGCCAATTTTCTGGATTTTTGAAAATTTCACTTTTTTGTGAAAATATCCACTAAATGAGGGAATAATATGTGTGAGGGTACCCCAGGAGAGTTCCAAATGTGTGTGGGTAGAATATATATCCCAAGGGGGGGAAATTGAAAAAAGTTGAAAAAACTTTTTTTTTGGACTTAGTCATTTTTCCAGCGTTTCTCAGACTTTCAGATAGGGCAAATGTCATTGAGCGTTCCGATTTCAGTTCCAGCGCGATTCGCCCAATGAGTCCTTGATATTTAGTCGTTTTCAGCCAATATTTTGGATTTTTGAAAATTTCACTTTTTTGTGAAAATATCCACTAAATGAGGGAATAATATGTGTGAGGGTACCCCAGGAGAGTTCCAAATGTGTGCGGGTAGAATATATATCCCACGGGAGTAAAATTGAAAAAAGTTGAAAAAAATTTTTTTTTGGACTTAGTCATTTTTCCGACGTTAATCAGACTTTCAGATAGGGCAAATGTCAGTGAGCGTTCCGATTTCAGTTCCAGAGCGATTCGCCCAATGAGTCCTTGATATTTAGTCGTTTTCAGCCAATATTTTGGATTTTTGAAAATTTCACTTTTTTGTGAAAATATCCACTAAATGAGGGAATAATATGTGTGCGGGTACCCCAGGAGAGTTCCAAATGTGTGTGGGTAGAATATATATCCCACGGGGGTAAAATTGAAAAAAGTTGAAAAACTTTTTTTTTTGGACTTAGTCATTTTTCCGGCGTTTATCAGACTTTCAGATAGGGCAAATTTCAGTGAGCGTTCCGATTTCAGTTCCAGAGCGATTCGCCCAATGAGTCCTTGATATTTAGTTGTTTTCAGCCAATTTTCTGGATTTTTGAAAATTTCACTTTTTTGTGAAAATATCCACTAAATGAGGGAATAATATGTGTGAGGGTACCCCAGGAGAGTTCCAAATGTGTGTGGGTAGAATATATATCCCAAGAGGGGAAAATTGAAAAAAGTTGAAAAAACTTTTTTTTTGGACTTAGTCATTTTTCCGACGTTTATCAGACTTTCAGATAGGGCAAATGTCAGTGAGCGTTCCGATTTCAGTTCCAGAGCGATTCGCCCAATGAGTCCTTGATATTTAGTCGTTTTCAGCCAATATTTTGGATTTTTGAAAATTTCACTTTTTTGTGAAAATATCCACTAAATGAGGGAATAATATGTGTGCGGGTACCCCAGGAGAGTTCCAAATGTGTGTGGGTAGAATATATATCCCACGGGGGTAAAATTGAAAAAAGTTGAAAAACTTTTTTTTTTGGACTTAGTCATTTTTCCGGCGTTTATCAGACTTTCAGATAGGGCAAATGTCAGTGAGCGTTCCGATTTCAGTTCCAGAGCGATTCGCCCAATGAGTCCTTGATATTTAGTTGTTTTCAGCCAATTTTCTGGATTTTTGAAAATTTCACTTTTTTGTGAAAATATCCACTAAATGAGGGAATAATATGTGTGAGGGTACCCCAGGAGAGTTCCAAATGTGTGTGGGTAGAATATATATAGCACGGGGGGAAAATTGAAAAAAGTTGAAAAATTTTGTTTTTTGGACTTAGTCATTTTTCCGACGTTTATCAGACTTTCAGATAGGGCAAATGTCATTGAGCATTCCGATTTCAGTTCCAGAGCGATTCGCCCAATGAGTCCTTGATATTTAGTCATTTTCAGCCAATTTTCTGGATTTTTGAAAATTTCACTTTTTTGTGAAAATATCCACTAAATGAGGGAATAATATGTGTGAGGGTACCCCAGGAGAGTTCCAAATGTGTGTGGGTAGAATATATATCCCACGAGGGGAAAATTTAAAAAAGTTGAAAAAACTTTTTTTTTGGACTTAGTCATTTTTCCGACGTTAATCAGACTTTCAGAAAGGGCAAATGTCAGTGAGCGTTCCGATTTCAGTTCCAGAGCGATTCGCCCAATGAGTCCTTGATATTTAGTCGTTTTCAGCCAATATTTTGGATTTTTGAAAATTTCACTTTTTTGTGAAAATATCCACTAAATGAGGGAATAATATGTGTGCGGGTACCCCAGGAGAGTTCCAAATGTGTGTGGGTAGAATATATATCCCACGGGGGTAAAATTGAAAAAAGTTGAAAAACTTTTTTTTGGACTTAGTCATTTTTCCGGCGTTTATCAGACTTTCAGATAGGGCAAATGTCAGTGAGCGTTCCGATTTCAGTTCCAGAACGATTCGCCCAATGAGTCCTTGATATTTAGTTGTTTTCAGCCAATTTTCTGGATTTTTGAAAATTTCACTTTTTTGTGAAAATATCCACTAAATGAGGGAATAATATGTGTGAGGGTACCCCAGGAGAGTTCCAAATGTGTGTGGGTAGAATATATATAGCACGGGGGGAAAATTGAAAAAAGTTGAAAAATTTTGTTTTTTGGACTTAGTCATTTTTCCGACGTTTATCAGACTTTCAGATAGGGCAAATGTCATTGAGCATTCCGATTTCAGTTCCAGAGCGATTCGCCCAATGAGTCCTTGATATTTAGTCATTTTCAGCCAATTTTCTGGATTTTTGAAAATTTCACTTTTTTGTGAAAATATCCACTAAATGAGGGAATAATATGTGTGAGGGTACCCCAGGAGAGTTCCAAATGTGTGTGGGTAGAATATATATCCCACGGGGGTAAAATTGAAAAAAGTTGAAAAAAATTTTTTTTTGGACTTAGTCATTTTTCCGGCGTTTATCAGACTTTCAGATAGGGCAAATTTCAGTGAGCGTTCCGATTTCAGTTCCAGAGCGATTCGCCCAATGAGTCCTTGATATTTATTCGTTTTCAGCCAATTTTCTGGATTTTTGAAAATTTCACTTTTTTGTGAAAATATCCACTAAATGAGGGAATAATATGTGTGAGGGTACCCCAGGAGAGTTCCAAATGTGTGTGGGTAGAATATATATAGCACGGGGGGAAAATTGAAAAAAGTTGAAAAATTTTGTTTTTTGGACTTAGTCATTTTTCCGACGTTTATCAGACTTTCAGATAGGGCAAATGTCATTGAGCATTCCGATTTCAGTTCCAGAGCGATTCGCCCAATGAGTCCTTGATATTTAGTCATTTTCAGCCAATTTTCTGGATTTTTGAAAATTTCACTTTTTTGTGAAAATATCCACTAAATGAGGGAATAATATGTGTGAGGGTACCCCAGGAGAGTTCCAAATGTGTGTGGGTAGAATATATATCCCAAGGGGGGAAAATTGAAAAAAGTTGAAAAAACTTTTTTTTTGGACTTAGTCATTTTTCCAGCGTTTCTCAGACTTTCAGATAGGGCAAATGTCAGTGAGCGTTCCGATTTCAGTTCCAGCGCGATTCGCCCAATGAGTCCTTGATATTTAGTCGTTTTCAGCCAATATTTTGGATTTTTGAAAATTTCACTTTTTTGTGAAAATATCCACTAAATGAGGGAATAATATGTGTGAGGGTACCCCAGGAGAGTTCCAAATGTGTGTGGGTAGAATATATATCCCACGGGGGTAAAATTGAAAAAAGTTGAAAAAAATTTTTTTTTGGACTTAGTCATTTTTCCGACGTTAATCAGACTTTCAGATAGGGCAAATGTCAGTGAGCGTTCCGATTTCAGTTCCAGAGCGATTCGCCCAATGAGTCCTTGATATTTAGTCGTTTTCAGCCAATATTTTGGATTTTTGAAAATTTCACTTTTTTGTGAAAATATCCACTAAATAAGGGAATAATATGTGTGAGGGTACCCCAGGAGAGTTCCAAATGTGTGTGGGTAGAATATATATCCCACGAGGGGAAAATTGAAAAAAGTTGAAAAAACTTTTTTTTTGGACTTAGTCATTTTTCCGACGTTTATCAGACTTTCAGATAGGGCAAATGTCAGTGAGCGTTCCGATTTCAGTTCCAGAGCGATTCGCCCAATGAGTCCTTGATATTTAGTCGTTTTCAGCCAATATTTTGGATTTTTGAAAATTTCACTTTTTTGTGAAAATATCCACTAAATGAGGGAATAATATGTGTGCGGGTACCCCAGGAGAGTTCCAAATGTGTGTGGGTAGAATATATATAGCACGGGGGGAAAATTGAAAAAAGTTGAAAAATTTTGTTTTTTGGACTTAGTCATTTTTCCGACGTTTATCAGACTTTCAGATAGGGCAAATGTCAGTGAGCATTCCGATTTCAGTTCCAGAGCTATTCGCACAATGAGTCCTTGATATTTAGTCGTTTTCAGCCAATATTTTGGATTTTTGAAAATTTCACTTTTTTGTGAAAATATCCACTAAATGAGGGAATAATATGTGTGAGGGTACCCCAGGAGAGTTCCAAATGTGTGTGGGTAGAATATATATCCCACGGGGGGAAAATTGAAAAAAGTTGAAAAAAATTTTTTTTTGGACTTAGTCATTTTTCCGACGTTAATCACACCTTCAGATAGGGCAAATGTCAGTGAGCGTTCCGATTTCAGTTCCAGAACGATTCGCCCAATGAGTCCTTGATATTTAGTCGTTTTCAGCCAATATTTTGGATTTTTGAAAATTTCACTTTTTTGTGAAAATATCCACTAAATGAGGGAATAATATGTGCGAGGGTACCCCAGGAGAGTTCCAAATGTGTGTAGGTAGAATATATATCCCACGTGGGGAAAATTGAAAAAAGTTGAAAAACTTTTTTTTTGGACTTAGTCATTTTTCCGGCGTTTATCAGACTTTCAGATAGGGCAAATGTCAGTGAGTGTTCCGATTTCAGTTCCAGAGCGATTCGCCCAATGAGTCCTTGATATTTAGTCGTTTTCAGCCAATATTTTGGATTTTTGAAAATTTCACTTTTTTGTGAAAATATCCACTAAATGAGGGAATAATATGTGTGAGGGTACCCCAGGAGAGTTTCAAATGTGTGTGGATAGAATATATATAGCACGGGGGGAAAATTGAAAAAAGTTGAAAAATGTTGTTTTTTGGACTTAGTCATTTTTCCGACGTTTATCAGACTTTCAGATAGGGCAAATGTCATTGAGCATTCCGATTTCAGTTCCAGAGCGATTCGCCCAATGAGTCCTTGATATTTAGTCATTTTCAGCCAATTTTCTGGATTTTTGAAAATTTCACTTTTTTGTGAAAATATCCACTAAATGAGGGAATAATATGTGTGAGGGTACCCCAGGAGAGTTCCAAATGTGTGTGGGTAGAATATATATCCCACGGGAGTAAAATTGAAAAAAGTTGAAAAAAATTTTTTTTTGGACTTAGTCATTTTTCCGACGTTAATCAGACTTTCAGATAGGGCAAATGTCAGTGAGCGTTCCGATTTCAGTTCCAGAGCGATTCGCCCAATGAGTCCTTGATATTTAGTCGTTTTCAGCCAATATTTTGGATTTTTGAAAATTTCACTTTTTTGTGAAAATATCCACTAAATGAGGGAATAATATGTGTGAGGGTACCCCAGGAGAGTTCCAAATGTGTGTAGGTAGAATATCTATCCCACGAGGGGAAAATTGAAAAAAGTTGAAAAACTTTTTTTTTGGACTTAGTCATTTTTCCAACGTTTATCAGTCTTTCAGATAGGGGAAATGTCAGTGAGCGTTCCGATTTCAGTTCCAAAGCGATTCGCCCAATAAGTTCTTGATATTTAGTCGTTTTCAGCCAATATTTTGGATTTTTGAAAATTTCACTTTTTTGTGAAAATATCCACTAAATGAGGGAATAATATGTGTGCGGGTACCCCAGGAGAGTTCCAAATGTGTGTGGGTAGAATATATATCCCACGGGGGTAAAATTGAAAAAAGTTGAAAAACTTTTTTTTTTGGACTTAGTCATTTTTCCGGCGTTTATCAGACTTTCAGATAGGGCAAATGTCAGTGAGCGTTCCGATTTCAGTTCCAGAGCGATTCGCCCAATGAGTCCTTGATATTTAGTCGTTTTCAGCCAATTTTCTGGATTTTTGAAAATTTCACTTTTTTGTGAAAATATCCACTAAATGAGGGAATAATATTTGTGAGGGTACCCCAGGAGAGTTCCAAATGTGTGTGGGTAGAATATATATCCCATGGGGGTAAAATTGAAAAAAGTTGAAAAAAATTTTTTTTTGGACTTAGTCATTTTTCCGACGTTAATCAGACTTTCAGATAGGGCAAATGTCAGTGAGCGTTCCGATTTCAGTTCCAGAGCGATTCGCCCAATGAGTCCTTGATATTTAGTCGTTTTCAGCCAATATTTTGGATTTTTGAAAATTTCACTTTTTTGTGAAAATATCCACTAAATGAGGGAATAATATGTGTGAGGGTACCCCAGCAGAGTTCCAAATGTGTGTAGGTAGAATATATATCCCACGTGGGGAAAATTGAAAAAAGTTGAAAAACTTTTTTTTTTGGACTTAGTCATTTTTCCGACGTTAATCAGACTTTCAGATAGGGCAAATGTCAGTGAGCATTCCGATTTCAGTTCCAGAGCTATTCGCACAATGAGTCCTTGATATTTAGTCGTTTTCAGCCAATATTTTGGATTTTTGAAAATTTCACTTTTTTGTTAAAATATCCACTAAATGAGGGAATAATATGTGTGAGGGTACCCCAGGAGAGTTTCAAATGTGTGTGGATAGAATATATATAGCACGGGGGGAAAATTGAAAAAAGTTGAAAAATTTTGTTTTTTGGACTTAGTCATTTTTCCGACGTTTATCAGACTTTCAGATAGGGCAAATGTCATTGAGCATTCCGATTTCAGTTCCAGAGCGATTCGCCCAATGAGTCCTTGATATTTAGTCATTTTCAGCCAATTTTCTGGATTTTTGAAAATTTCACTTTTTTGTGAAAATATCCACTAAATGAGGGAATAATATGTGTGAGGGTACCCCAGGAGAGTTCCAAATGTGTGTGGGTAGAATATATATCCCATGGGGGGAAAATTGAAAAAAGTTGAAAAAACTTTTTTTTTGGACTTAGTCATTTTTCCAACGTTTATCAGTCTTTCAGATAGGGGAAATGTCAGTGAGCGTTCCGATTTCAGTTCCAGAGCGATTCGCCCAATAAGTTCTTGATATTTAGTCGTTTTCAGCCAATATTTTGGATTTTTGAAAATTTCCCTTTTTTATGAAAATATCCACTAAATGAGGGAATAATATGTGTGAGGGAACCCCAGGAGAGTTCCAAATGTGTGTGGGTAGAATATATATCCCACGGGGGTAAAATTGAAAAAAGTTGAAAAAAATTTTTTTTTGGACCTAGTCATTTTTCCGGCGTTAATCAGACTTTCAGATAGGGCAAATGTCAGTGAGCGTTCCGATTTCAGTTCCAGAGCGATTCGCCCAATGAGTCCTTGATATTTAGTCGTTTTCAGCCAATATTTTGGATTTTTGAAAATTTCACTTTTTTGTGAAAATATCCACTAAATGAGGGAATAATATGTGTGCGGGTACCCCAGGAGAGTTCCAAATGTGTGTGGGTAGAATATATATCCCACGGGGGTAAAATTGAAAAAAGTTGAAAAACTTTTTTTTTTGGACTTAGTCATTTTTCCGGCGTTTATCAGACTTTCAGATAGGGCAAATGTCAGTGAGCGTTCCGATTTCAGTTCCAGAGCGATTCGCCCAATGAGTCCTTGATATTTAGTCGTTTTCAGCCAATTTTCTGGATTTTTGAAAATTTCACTTTTTTGTGAAAATATCCACTAAATGAGGGAATAATATCTGTGAGGGTACCCCAGGAGAGTTCCAAATGTGTGTGGGTAGAATATATATCCCACGGGGGGAAAATTGAAAAAAGTTGAAAAAACTTTTTTTTTGGACTTAGTAATTTTTCCGACGTTTATCAGACTTTCAGATAGGGCAAATGTCAGTGAGTGTTCCGATTTCAGTTCCAGAGCGATTCGCCCAATGAGTCCTTGATATTTAGTCGTTTTCAGCCAATATTTTGGATTTTTGAAAATTTCACTTTTTTGTGAAAATATCCACTAAATGAGGGAATAATATGTGTGAGGGTACCCCAGGAGAGTTCCAAATGTGTGTGGGTAGAATATATATCCCACGGGGGTAAAATTGAAAAAAGTTGAAAAAAATTTTTTTTTGGACTTAGTCATTTTTCCGACGTTAATCAGACTTTCAGATAGGGCAAATGTCAGTGAGCGTTCCGATTTCAGTTCCAGAGCGATTCGCCCAATGAGTCCTTGATATTTAGTCGTTTTCAGCCAATATTTTGGATTTTTGAAAATTTCACTTTTTTGTGAAAATATCCACTAAATGAGGGAATAATATGTGTGAGGGTACCCCAGGAGAGTTCCAAATGTGTTTGGGTAGAATATATATCCCACGGGGATAAAATTGCAAAAAGTTGAAAAAAATTTTTTTTTGGACTTAGTCATTTTTCCGACGTTAATCAGACTTTCAGATAGGGCAAATGTCAGTGAGCATTCCGATTTCAGTTCCAGAGCTATTCGCACAATGAGTCCTTGATATTTAGTCATTTTCAGCCAATATTTTGGATTTTTGAAAATTTCACTTTTTTGTTAAAATATCCACTAAATGAGGGAATAATATGTGTGAGGGTACCCCAGGAGAGTTTCAAATGTGTGTGGATAGAATATATATAGCACGGGGGGAAAATTGAAAAAAGTTGAAAAATGTTGTTTTTTGGACTTAGTCATTTTTCCGACGTTTATCAGACTTTCAGATAGGGCAAATGTCATTGAGCATTCCGATTTCAGTTCCAGAGCGATTCGCCCAATGAGTCCTTGATATTTAGTCATTTTCAGCCAATTTTCTGGATTTTTGAAAATTTCACTTTTTTGTGAAAATATCCACTAAATGAGGGAATAATATGTGTGAGGGTACCCCAGGAGAGTTCCAAATGTGTGTGGGTAGAATATATATCCCACGGGGGTAAAATTGAAAAAAGTTGAAAAAAATTTTTTTTTGGACCTAGTCATTTTTCCGGCGTTAATCAGACTTTCAGATAGGGCAAATGTCAGTGAGCGTTCCGATTTCAGTTCCAGAGCGATTCGCCCAATGAGTCCTTGATATTTAGTCGTTTTCAGCCAATATTTTGGATTTTTGAAAATTTCACTTTTTTGTGAAAATATCCACTAAATGAGGGAATAATATGTGTGCGGGTACCCCAGGAGAGTTCCAAATGTGTGTGGGTAGAATATATATCCCACGGGGGTAAAATTGAAAAAAGTTGAAAAACTTTTTTTTTTGGACTTAGTCATTTTTCCGGCGTTTATCAGACTTTCAGATAGGGCAAATGTCAGTGAGCGTTCCGATTTCAGTTCCAGAGCGATTCGCCCAATGAGTCCTTGATATTTAGTCGTTTTCAGCCAATTTTCTGGATTTTTGAAAATTTCACTTTTTTGTGAAAATATCCACTAAATGAGGGAATAATATCTGTGAGGGTACCCCAGGAGAGTTCCAAATGTGTGTGGGTAGAATATATATCCCACGGGGGGAAAATTGAAAAAAGTTGAAAAAACTTTTTTTTTGGACTTAGTAATTTTTCCGACGTTTATCAGACTTTCAGATAGGGCAAATGTCAGTGAGTGTTCCGATTTCAGTTCCAGAGCGATTCGCCCAATGAGTCCTTGATATTTAGTCGTTTTCAGCCAATATTTTGGATTTTTGAAAATTTCACTTTTTTGTGAAAATATCCACTAAATGAGGGAATAATATGTGTGAGGGTACCCCAGGAGAGTTCCAAATGTGTTTGGGTAGAATATATATCCCACGGGGATAAAATTGCAAAAAGTTGAAAAAAATTTTTTTTTGGACTTAGTCATTTTTCCGACGTTAATCAGACTTTCAGATAGGGCAAATGTCAGTGAGCATTCCGATTTCAGTTCCAGAGCTATTCGCACAATGAGTCCTTGATATTTAGTCATTTTCAGCCAATATTTTGGATTTTTGAAAATTTCACTTTTTTGTTAAAATATCCACTAAATGAGGGAATAATATGTGTGAGGGTACCCCAGGAGAGTTTCAAATGTGTGTGGATAGAATATATATAGCACGGGGGGAAAATTGAAAAAAGTTGAAAAATGTTGTTTTTTGGACTTAGTCATTTTTCCGACGTTTATCAGACTTTCAGATAGGGCAAATGTCATTGAGCATTCCGATTTCAGTTCCAGAGCGATTCGCCCAATGAGTCCTTGATATTTAGTCATTTTCAGCCAATTTTCTGGATTTTTGAAAATTTCACTTTTTTGTGAAAATATCCACTAAATGAGGGAATAATATGTGTGAGGGTACCCCAGGAGAGTTCCAAATGTGTGTGGGTAGAATATATATCCCACGGGAGTAAAATTGAAAAAAGTTGAAAAAAATTTTTTTTTGGACTTAGTCATTTTTCCGACGTTAATCAGACTTTCAGATAGGGCAAATGTCAGTGAGCGTTCCGATTTCAGTTCCAGAGCGATTCGCCCAATGAGTCCTTGATATTTAGTCGTTTTCAGCCAATATTTTGGATTTTTGAAAATTTCACTTTTTTGTGAAAATATCCACTAAATGAGGGAATAATATGTGTGCGGGTACCCCAGGAGAGTTCCAAATGTGTGTGGGTAGAATATATATCCCACGGGGGTAAAATTGAAAAAAGTTGAAAAACTTTTTTTTTTGGAATTAGTCATTTTTCCGGCGTTTATCAGACTTTCAGATAGGGCAAATGTCAGTGAGCGTTCCGATTTCAGTTCCAGAGCGACTCGCCCAATGAGTCCTTGATATTTAGTCGTTTTCAGCCAATATTTTGGATTTTTGAAAATTTCACTTTTTTGTGAAAATATCCACTAAATGAGGGAATAATATGTGTGAGGGTACCCCAGGAGAGTTCCAAATGTGTGTAGGTAGAATATATATCCCACGAGGGGAAAATTGAAAAAAGTTGAAAAACTTTTTTTTTGGACTTAGTCATTTTTCCAACGTTTATCAGTCTTTCAGATAGGGGAAATGTCAGTGAGCGTTCCGATTTCAGTTCCAGAGCGATTCGCCCAATAAGTTCTTGATATTTAGTCGTTTTCAGCCAATATTTTGGATTTTTGAAAATTTCACTTTTTTGTGAAAATATCCACTAAATGAGGGAATAATATGTGTGAGGGAACCCCAGGAGAGTTCCAAATGTGTGTGGGTAGAATATATATCCCACGGGGTTAAAATTGAAAAAAGTTGAAAAAAATTTTTTTTTTGGACCTAGTCATTTTTCCGGCGTTAATCAGACTTTCAGATAGGGCAAATGTCAGTGAGCGTTCCGATTTCAGTTCCAGAGCGATTCGCCCAATGAGTCCTTGATATTTAGTCGTTTTCAGTCAATATTTTGGATTTTTGAAAATTTCACTTTTTTGTGAAAATATCCACTAAATGAGGGAATAATATGTGTGCGGGTACCCCAGGAGAGTTCCAAATGTGTGTGGGTAGAATATATATCCCACGGGGGTAAAATTGAAAAAAGTTGAAAAACTTTTTTTTTTGGACTTAGTCATTTTTCCGGCGTTTATCAGACTTTCAGATAGGGCAAATGTCAATGAGCGTTCCGATTTCAGTTCCAGAGCGATTCGCCCAATGAGTCCTTGATATTTAGTCGTTTTCAGCCAATTTTCTGGATTTTTGAAAATTTCACTTTTTTGTGAAAATATCCACTAAATGAGGGAATAATATTTGTGAGGGTACCCCAGGAGAGTTCCAAATGTGTGTGGGTAGAATATATATCCCACGGGGGTAAAATTGAAAAAAGTTGAAAAAAATTTTTTTTTGGACTTAGTCATTTTTCCGACGTTAATCAGACTTTCAGATAGGGCAAATGTCAGTGAGCGTTCCGATTTCAGTTCCAGAGCGATTCGCCCAATGAGTCCTTGATATTTAGTCGTTTTCAGCCAATATTTTGGATTTTTGAAAATTTCACTTTTTTGTGAAAATATCCACTAAATGAGGGAATAATATGTGTGAGGGTACCCCAGCAGAGTTCCAAATGTGTGTAGGTAGAATATATATCCCACGTGGGGAAAATTGAAAAAAGTTGAAAAACTTTTTTTTTTGGACTTAGTCATTTTTCCGACGTTAATCAGACTTTCAGATAGGGCAAATGTCAGTGAGCATTCCGATTTCAGTTCCAGAGCTATTCGCACAATGAGTCCTTGATATTTAGTCGTTTTCAGCCAATATTTTGGATTTTTGAAAATTTCACTTTTTTGTTAAAATATCCACTAAATGAGGGAATAATATGTGTGAGGGTACCCCAGGAGAGTTTCAAATGTGTGTGGATAGAATATATATAGCACGGGGGGAAAATTGAAAAAAGTTGAAAAATTTTGTTTTTTGGACTTAGTCATTTTTCCGACGTTTATCAGACTTTCAGATAGGGCAAATGTCATTGAGCATTCCGATTTCAGTTCCAGAGCGATTCGCCCAATGAGTCCTTGATATTTAGTCATTTTCAGCCAATTTTCTGGATTTTTGAAAATTTCACTTTTTTGTGAAAATATCCACTAAATGAGGGAATAATATGTGTGAGGGTACCCCAGGAGAGTTCCAAATGTGTGTGGGTAGAATATATATCCCATGGGGGGAAAATTGAAAAAAGTTGAAAAAACTTTTTTTTTGGACTTAGTCATTTTTCCAGCGTTTATCAGACTTTCAGATAGGGCAAATGTCAGTGAGCATTCCGATTTCAGTTCCAGAGCGATTCGCCCAATGAGTCCTTGATATTTAGTCGTTTTCAGCCAATATTTTGGATTTTTGAAAATTTCACTTTTTTGTGAAAATATCCACTAAATGAGGGAATAATATCTGTGAGGGTACCCCAGGAGAGTTCCAAATGTGTGTGGGTAGAATATATATCCCACGGGGGGGAAATTGAAAAAAGTTGAAAAAACTTTTTTTTTGGACTTAGTCATTTTTCCGACGTTAATCAGACTTTCAGATAGGGCAAATGTCAGTGAGCGTTAAGATTTCAGTTCCAGAGCGATTCGCCCAATGAGTCCTTGATATTTAGTCGTTTTCAGCCAATATTTTGGATTTTTGAAAATTTCACTTTTTTGTGAAAATATCCACTAAATGAGGGAATAATATGTGTGAGGGTACCCCAGGAGAGTTCCAAATGTGTGTGGGTAGAATATATATAGCACGGGGGGAAAATTGAAAAAAGTTGAAAAATTTTGTTTTTTGGACTTAGTCATTTTTCCGACGTTTATCAGACTTTCAGTTAGGGCAAATGTCATTGAGCATTCCGATTTCAGTTCCAGAGCGATTCGCCCAATGAGTCCTTGATATTTAGTCGTTTTCAGCCAATTTTCTGGATTTTTGAAAATTTCACTTTTTTGTGAAAATATCCACTAAATGAGGGAATAATATGTGTGAGGGTACCCCAGGAGAGTTCCAAATGTGTGTGGGTAGAATATATATAGCACGGGGGGAAAATTGAAAAAAGTTGAAAAATTTTGTTTTTTGGACTTAGTCATTTTTCCGACGTTTATCAGACTTTCAGATAGGGAAAATGTCAGTGAGCGTTCCGATTTCAGTTCCAGAGCGATTCGCCCAATGAGTCCTTGATATTTAGTCGTTTTCAGCCAATTTTCTGGATTTTTGAAAATTTCACTTTTTTGTGAAAATATCCACTAAATGAGGGAATAATATGTGTGAGGGTACCCCAGGAGAGTTCCAAATGTGTGTGGGTAGAATATATATAGCACGGGGGGAAAATTGAAAAAAGTTGAAAAATTTTGTTTTTTGGACTTAGTCATTTTTCCGACATTTATCAGACTTTCAGTTAGGGCAAATGTCATTGAGCATTCCGATTT
This sequence comes from Phyllobates terribilis, assembly GCF_046119375.1. NCBI lineage: Eukaryota > Metazoa > Chordata > Amphibia > Anura > Dendrobatidae > Phyllobates > Phyllobates terribilis. Next base: position 169,760,443 of record NW_027362772.1, read on the forward strand.
CAGTTCCAGAGCGATTCGCCCAATGAATCCTTGATATTTAGTCGTTTTCAGCCAATTTTCTGGATTTTTGAAAATTTCACTTTTTTGTGAAAATATCCACTAAATGAGGGAATAATATGTGTGAGGGTACCCCAGGAGAGTTCCAAATGTGTGTGGGTAGAATATATATAGCACGGGGGGAAAATTGAAAAAAGTTGAAAAAACTTTTTTTTTGGACTTAGTCATTTTTCCAGCGTTTATTAGACTTTCAGATAGGGCAAATGTCAGTGAGCGTTCCGATTTCAGTTCTAGAGCGATTCGCCCAATGAGTCCTTGATATTTAGTCGTTTTCAGCCAATATTTTGGATTTTTGAAAATTTCACTTTTTTGTTAAAATATCCACTAAATGAGGGAATAATATGTGTGAGGGTACCCCAGGAGAGTTCCAAATGTGTGTCGGTAGAATCTATATCCCACGGGGGTAAAATTGAAAAAAGTTGAAAAAAAATTTTTTTTGGACTTAGTCATTTCTCCGACGTTAATCAGACTTTCAGATAGGGCAAATGTCAGTGAACATTCCAATTTCAGTTCCAGAGCGATTAGCCCAATGAATCCTTGATATTTATTGGTTTTCAGCCAATATTTTGGATTTTTGAAAATTTCACTTTTTTGTGAAAATATCCACTAAATGAGGGAATAATATGGGTGAGGGTACCCAAGGAGAGTTCCAAATGTGTTTGGGTAGAATATATATCCCACGGGGGTAAAATTGAAAAAAGTTGAAAAACTTTTTTTTTGGACTTAGTCATTTTTCCAACGTTTATCAGTCTTTCAGATAGGGGAAATGTCAGTGAGCATTCCGATTTCAGTTCCAGAGCGATTCGCCCAATGAGTTCTTGATATTTAGTCGTTTTCAGCCAATATTTTGGATTTTTGAAAATTTCACTTTTTTGTGAAAATATCCACTAAATGAGGGAATAATATGTGTGAGGGAACTCCAGGAGAGTTCCAAATGTGTGTGGGTAGAATATATATCCCACGGGGGTAAAATTGAAAAAAGTTGAAAAATCTTTTTTTTTGGACTTAGTCATTTTTCCGACGTTAATCAGACTTTCAGATAGGGCAAATGTCAGTGAGCGTTAAGATTTCAGTTCCAGAGCGATTCGCCCAATGAGTCCTTGATATTTAGTCGTTTTCAGCCAATATTTTGGATTTTTGAAAATTTCACTTTTTTGTGAAAATATCCACTAAATGAGGGAATAATATGTGTGAGGGTACCCCAGGAGAGTTTCAATTGTGTGTGGATAGAATATATATAGCACGGGGGGAAAATTGAAAAAAGTTGAAAAATTTTGTTTTTTGGACTTAGTCATTTTTCCGACGTTTATCAGACTTTCAGATAGGGCAAATGTCAGTGAGCGTTCCGATTTCAGTTCCAGAGCGATTCGCCCAATGAGTCCTTGATATTTAGTCGTTTTCAGCCAATATTTTGGATTTTTGAAAATTTCACTTTTTTGTGAAAATATCCACTAAATGAGGGAATAATATGTGTGAGGGTACCCCAGGAGAGTTCCAAATGTGTGTAGGTAGAATATATATCCCACGGGGGTAAAATTGAAAAAAGTTGAAAAACTTTTTTTTTTGGACTTAGTCATTTTTCCGGCGTTTATCAGACTTTCAGTTAGGGCAAATGTCATTGAGCATTCCGATTTCAGTTCCAGAGCGATTCGCCCAATGAGTCCTTGATATTTAGTCGTTTTCAGCCAATATTTTGGATTTTTGAAAATTTCACTTTTTTGTGAAAATATCCACTAAATGAGGGAATAATATGTGTGAGGGTACCCCAGGAGAGTTCCAAATGTGTGTAGGTAGAATATATATCCCACGGGGGTAAAATTGAAAAAAGTTGAAAAACTTTTTTTTTTGGACTTAGTCATTTTTCCGGCGTTTATCAGACTTTCAGATAGGGCAAATGTGAGTGAGCGTTCCGATTTCAGTTCCAGAGCGATTCGCCCAATGAGTCCTTGATATTTAGTCGTTTTCAGCCAATTTTCTGGATTTTTGAAAATTTCACTTTTTTGTGAAAATATCCACTAAATGAGGGAATAATATGTGTGAGGGTACCCCAGGAGAGTTCCAAATGTGTGTGGGTAGAATATATATAGCACGGGGGGAAAATTGAAAAAAGTTGAAAAATTTTGTTTTTTGGACTTAGTCATTTTTCCGACGTTTATCAGACTTTCAGTTAGGGCAAATGTCATTGAGCATTCCGATTTCAGTTCCAGAGCGATTCGCCCAATGAGTCCTTGATATTTAGTCATTTTCAGCCAATTTTCTGGATTTTTGAAAATTTCACTTTTTTGTGAAAATATCCACTAAATGAGGGAATAATATGTGTGAGGGTACCCCAGGAGAGTTCCAAATGTGTGTGGGTAGAATATATATTCCACGGGGGGGAAATTGAAAAAAGTTGAAAAAACTTTTTTTTTGGACTTAGTCATTTTTCCAGCGTTTATTAGACTTTCAGATAGGGCAAATGTCAGTGAGCGTTCCGATTTCAGTTCCAGAGCGATTCGCCCAATGAGTCCTTGATATTTAGTCGTTTTCAGCCAATATTTTGGATTTTTGAAAATTTCACTTTTTTGTGAAAATATCCACTAAATGAGGGAATAATATGTGTGAGGGTACCCCAGGAGAGTTCCAAATGTGTGTGGGTAGAATCTATATCCCACGGGGGTAAAATTGAAAAAAGTTGAAAAAAAATTTTTTTTGGACTTAGTCATTTTTCCGACGTTAATCAGACTTTCAGATAGGGCAAATGTCAGTGAACATTCCAATTTCAGTTCCAGAGCGATTAGCCCAATGAAACCTTGATATTTATTGGTTTTCAGCCAATATTTTGGATTTTTGAAAATTTCACTTTTTTGTGAAAATATCCACTAAATGAGGGAATAATATGGGTGAGGGTACCCAAGGAGAGTTCCAAATGTGTTTGGGTAGAATATATATCCCACGGGGGTAAAATTGAAAAAAGTTGAAAAACTTTTTTTTTGGACTTAGTCATTTTTCCAACGTTTATCAGTCTTTCAGATAGGGGAAATGTCAGTGAGCGTTCCGATTTCAGTTCCAGAGCGATTCGCCCAATGAGTTCTTGATATTTAGTCGTTTTCAGCCAATATTTTGGATTTTTGAAAATTTCACTTTTTTGTGAAAATATCCACTAAATGAGGGAATAATATGTCTGAGGGTACCCCAGGACAGTTCCAAATGTGTGTGGGTAGAATATATATCCCACGGGGGTAAAATTGAAAAAAGTTGAAACAACTTTTTTTTTGGACTTAGTCATTTTTACGACGTTTATCAGACTTTCAGATATTGGAAATGTCAGTGAGCATTCCGATTTCAGTTCCATAGCAATTCGCCCAATGAGTCCTTGATATTTAGTCGTTTTCAGCCAATATTTTGGATTTTTGAAAATTTCACTTTTTTGTGAAAATATCCACTAAATGAGGGAATAATATGTGTGAGGGTACCCCAGGAGAGTTTCAAATGTGTGTGGATAGAATATATATAGCACGGGGGGAAAATTGAAAAAAGTTGAAAAATTTTGTTTTTTGGACTTAGTCATTTTTCCGACGTTTATCAGACTTTCAGATAGGGCAAATGTCAGTGAGCGTTCCGATTTCAGTTCCAGAGCGATTCGCCCAATGAGTCCTTGATATTTAGTCGTTTTCAGCCAATATTTTGGATTTTTGAAAATTTCACTTTTTTGTGAAAATATCCACTAAATGAGGGAATAATATGTGTGAGGGTACCCCAGGAGAGTTCCAAATGTGTGTAGGTAGAATATATATCCCACGGGGGTAAAATTGAAAAAAGTTGAAAAACTTTTTTTTTTGGACTTAGTCATTTTTCCGGCGTTTATCAGACTTTCAGATAGGGCAAATGTCAGTGAGCGTTCCAATTTCAGTTCCAGAGCGCTTCGCCCAATGAGTCCTTGATATTTAGTCGTTTTCAGCCAATATTTTGGATTTTTGAAAATTTCACTTTTTTGTGAAAATATCCACTAAATGAGGGAATAATATGTGTGCGGGTACCCCAGAAGAGTTCCAAATGTGTGTGGGTAGAATATATATCCCACGGGGGTAAAATTGAAAAAAGTTGAAAAACTTTTTTTTTTGGACTTAGTCATTTTTCCGGCGTTTATCAGACTTTCAGATAGGGCAAATGTCAGTGAGCATTCCGATTTCAGCTCCAGAGCGATTCGCCCAATGAGTCCTTGATATTTATTCGTTTTCAGCCAATATTTTGGATTTTTGAAAATTTCACTTTTTTGTGAAAATATCCACTAAATGAGGGAATAATATGTGTGCGGGTACCCCAGGAGAGTTCCAAATGTGTGTGGGTAGAATATATATCCCACGGGGGTAAAATTGAAAAAAGTTGAAAAACTTTTTGTTTTGGACTAAGTCATTTTTCCGGCGTTTATCAGACTTTCAGATAGGGCAAAGGTCAGTGAGCGTTCCAATTTCAGTTCCAGAGCGATTCGCCCAATGAGTCCTTGATATTTAGTCGTTTTCAATTAAATTTTCTGGATTTTTGAAAATTTCACTTTTTTGTGAAAATATCCACTAAATGAGGGAATAATATGTGTGAGGGTACCCCAGGAGAGTTCCAAATGTGTGTGGGTAGAATATATATCCCACGGGGGTAAAATTGAAAAAGTTGAAAAACTTTTTTTTTTGGACTTAGTCATTTTTCCGGCGTTTATCAGACTTTCAGATAGGGGAAATGTCAGTGAGCATTCCGATTTCAGTTCCAGAGCGATTCGCCCAATGAGTCCTTGATATTTAGTCGTTTTCAGCCAATTTTCTGGATTTTTGAAAATTTCACTTTTTTGTGAAAATATCCACTAAATGAGGGAATAATATGTGTGAGGGTACCCCAGGAGAGTTCCAAATGTGTGTGGGTAGAATATATATCCCACGGGGGTAAAATTGAAAAAAGTTGAAAAAACTTTTTTTTTGGACTTAGTCATTTTTCCGACGTTAATCAGACTTTCAGATAGGGCAAATGTCAGTGAGCGTTAAGATTTCAGTTCCAGAGCGATTCGCCCAATGAGTCCTTGATATTTAGTCGTTTTCAGCCAATATTTTGGATTTTTGAAAATTTCACTTTTTTGTGAAAATATCCACTAAATGAGGGAATAATATGTGTGAGGGTACCCCAGGAGAGTTTCAAATGTGTGTGGATAGAATATATATAGCACGGGGGGAAAATTGAAAAAAGTTGAAAAATTTTGTTTTTTGGACTTAGTCATTTTTCCGACGTTTATCAGACTTTCAGATAGGGCAAATGTCAGTGAGCGTTCCGATTTCAGTTCCAGAGCGATTCGCCCAATGAGTCCTTGATATTTAGTCGTTTTCAGCCAATATTTTGGATTTTTGAAAATTTCACTTTTTTGTGAAAATATCCACTAAATGAGGGAATAATATGTGTGAGGGTACCCCAGGAGAGTTCCAAATGTGTGTAGGTAGAATATATATCCCACGGGGGTAAAATTGAAAAAAGTTGAAAAACTTTTTTTTTTGGACTTAGTCATTTTTCCGGCGTTTATCAGACTTTCAGTTAGGGCAAATGTCATTGAGCATTCCGATTTCAGTTCCAGAGCGATTCGCCCAATGAGTCCTTGATATTTAGTCGTTTTCAGCCAATATTTTGGATTTTTGAAAATTTCACTTTTTTGTGAAAATATCCACTAAATGAGGGAATAATATGTGTGAGGGTACCCCAGGAGAGTTCCAAATGTGTGTAGGTAGAATATATATCCCACGGGGGTAAAATTGAAAAAAGTTGAAAAACTTTTTTTTTTGGACTTAGTCATTTTTCCGGCGTTTATCAGACTTTCAGATAGGGCAAATGTCAGTGAGCGTTCCGATTTCAGTTCCAGAGCGATTCGCCCAATGAGTCCTTGATATTTAGTCGTTTTCAGCCAATTTTCTGGATTTTTGAAAATTTCACTTTTTTGTGAAAATATCCACTAAATGAGGGAATAATATGTGTGAGGGTACCCCAGGAGAGTTCCAAATGTGTGTGGGTAGAATATATATAGCACGGGGGGAAAATTGAAAAAAGTTGAAAAATTTTGTTTTTTGGACTTAGTCATTTTTCCGACGTTTATCAGACTTTCAGTTAGGGCAAATGTCATTGAGCATTCCGATTTCAGTTCCAGAGCGATTCGCCCAATGAGTCCTTGATATTTAGTCATTTTCAGCCAATTTTCTGGATTTTTGAAAATTTCACTTTTTTGTGAAAATATCCACTAAATGAGGGAATAATATGTGTGAGGGTACCCCAGGAGAGTTCCAAATGTGTGTGGGTAGAATATATATTCCACGGGGGGAAAATTGAAAAAAGTTGAAAAAACTTTTTTTTTGGACTTAGTCATTTTTCCAGCGTTTATTAGACTTTCAGATAGGGCAAATGTCAGTGAGCGTTCCGATTTCAGTTCCAGAGCGATTCGCCCAATGAGTCCTTGATATTTAGTCGTTTTCAGCCAATATTTTGGATTTTTGAAAATTTCACTTTTTTGTGAAAATATCCACTAAATGAGGGAATAATATGTGTGAGGGTACCCCAGGAGAGTTCCAAATGTGTGTGGGTAGAATCTATATCCCACGGGGGTAAAATTGAAAAAAGTTGAAAAAAAATTTTTTTTGGACTTAGTCATTTTTCCGACGTTAATCAGACTTTCAGATAGGGCAAATGTCAGTGAACATTCCAATTTCAGTTCCAGAGCGATTAGCCCAATGAAACCTTGATATTTATTGGTTTTCAGCCAATATTTTGGATTTTTGAAAATTTCACTTTTTTGTGAAAATATCCACTAAATGAGGGAATAATATGGGTGAGGGTACCCAAGGAGAGTTCCAAATGTGTTTGGGTAGAATATATATCCCACGGGGGTAAAATTGAAAAAAGTTGAAAAACTTTTTTTTTGGACTTAGTCATTTTTCCAACGTTTATCAGTCTTTCAGATAGGGGAAATGTCAGTGAGCGTTCCGATTTCAGTTCCAGAGCGATTCGCCCAATGAGTTCTTGATATTTAGTCGTTTTCAGCCAATATTTTGGATTTTTGAAAATTTCACTTTTTTGTGAAAATATCCACTAAATGAGGGAATAATATGTCTGAGGGTACCCCAGGACAGTTCCAAATGTGTGTGGGTAGAATATATATCCCACGGGGGTAAAATTGAAAAAAGTTGAAACAACTTTTTTTTTGGACTTAGTCATTTTTACGACGTTTATCAGACTTTCAGATATTGGAAATGTCAGTGAGCATTCCGATTTCAGTTCCATAGCAATTCGCCCAATGAGTCCTTGATATTTAGTCGTTTTCAGCCAATATTTTGGATTTTTGAAAATTTCACTTTTTTGTGAAAATATCCACTAAATGAGGGAATAATATGTGTGAGGGTACCCCAGGAGAGTTCCAAATGTGTGTGGGTAGAATATATATCCCACGGGGTTTAAAATTGAAAAAAGTTGAAAAACTTTTTTTTTGGACTTAGTCATTTTTCCGGCGTTTATCAGACTTTCAGATAGGGCAAATGTCAGTGAGCGTTCCGATTTCAGCTCCAGAGCGATTCGCCCAATGATTCCTTCATATTTAGTCGTTTTCAGCCAATATTTTGGATTTTTGAAAATTTCACTTTTTTGTGAAAATATCCACTAAATGAGGGAATAATATGTGTGAGGGTACCCCAGGAGAGTTCCAAATGTGTGTGGGTAGAATATATATCCCACGGGGGTAAAATTGAAAAAAGTTGAAACATTTTTTTTTTTGCACTTAGTCATTTTTCCGGCGTTTATCAGACTTTCAGAGAGGGCAAATGTCAGTGAGCGTTCAGATTTCAGTTCCAGAGCGATTCGCCCAATGAGTCCTTGATATTTAGTCGTTTTCAGCCAATATTTTGGATTTTTGAAAATTTCACTTTTTTGTGAAAATATCCACTAAATGAGGGAATAATATGTGTGAGGGTACCCCAGGAGAGTTCCAAATGTGTGTGCGTAGAATCTATATCCCACGGGGGTAAAATTGAAAAAAGTTGAAAAAAAATTTTTTTTGGACTTAGTCATTTTTCCGACGTTAATCAGACTTTCAGATAGGGCAAATGTCAGTGAACATTCCAATTTCAGTTCCAGAGCGATTAGCCCAATGAAACCTTGATATTTATTGGTTTTCAGCCAATATTTTGGATTTTTGAAAATTTCACTTTTTTGTGAAAATATCCACTAAATGAGGGAATAATATGGGTGAGGGTACCCAAGGAGAGTTCCAAATGTGTTTGGGTAGAATATATATCCCACGGGGGTAAAATTGAAAAAAGTTGAAAAACTTTTTTTTTGGACTTAGTCATTTTTCCAACGTTTATCAGTCTTTCAGATAGGGGAAATGTCAGTGAGCGTTCCGATTTCAGTTCCAGAGCGATTCGCCCAATGAGTTCTTGATATTTAGTCGTTTTCAGCCAATATTTTGGATTTTTGAAAATTTCACTTTTTTGTGAAAATATCCACTAAATGAGGGAATAATATGTCTGAGGGTACCCCAGGACAGTTCCAAATGTGTGTGGGTAGAATATATATCCCACGGGGGTAAAATTGAAAAAAGTTGAAACAACTTTTTTTTTGGACTTAGTCATTTTTACGACGTTTATCAGACTTTCAGATATTGGAAATGTCAGTGAGCATTCCGATTTCAGTTCCATAGCAATTCGCCCAATGAGTCCTTGATATTTAGTCGTTTTCAGCCAATATTTTGGATTTTTGAAAATTTCACTTTTTTGTGAAAATATCCACTAAATGAGGGAATAATATGTGTGAGGGTACCCCAGGAGAGTTCCAAATGTGTGTGGGTAGAATATATATCCCACGGGGTTTAAAATTGAAAAAAGTTGAAAAACTTTTTTTTTGGACTTAGTCATTTTTCCGGCGTTTATCAGACTTTCAGATAGGGCAAATGTCAGTGAGCGTTCCGATTTCAGCTCCAGAGCGATTCGCCCAATGATTCCTTCATATTTAGTCGTTTTCAGCCAATATTTTGGATTTTTGAAAATTTCACTTTTTTGTGAAAATATCCACTAAATGAGGGAATAATATGTGTGAGGGTACCCCAGGAGAGTTCCAAATGTGTGTGGGTAGAATATATATCCCACGGGGGTAAAATTGAAAAAAGTTGAAACATTTTTTTTTTTGCACTTAGTCATTTTTCCGGCGTTTATCAGACTTTCAGAGAGGGCAAATGTCAGTGAGCGTTCAGATTTCAGTTCCAGAGCGATTCGCCCAATGAGTCCTTGATATTTAGTCGTTTTCAGCCAATATTTTGGATTTTTGAAAATTTCACTTTTTTGTGAAAATATCCACTAAATGAGGGAATAATATGTGTGCGGGTACCCCAGGAGAGTTCGAAATGTGTGTGGGTAGAATATATATCCCACGGGGGTAAAATTGAAAAAAGTTGAAAAACTTTTTTTTTTGGACTTAGTCATTTTTCCGGCGTTTATCAGACTTTCAGATAGGGCAAAGGTCAGTGAGCGTTCCAATTTCAGTTCCAGAGCGATTCGCCCAATGAGTCCTTGATATTTAGTCGTTTTCAGCCAATTTTCTGGATTTTTGAAAATTTCACTTTTTTTGTGAAAATATCCACTAAATGAGGGAATAATATGTGTGACGGTACCCCAGGAGAGTTCCAAATGTGTGTGGGTAGAATATATATCCCACGGGGGTAAAATTGAAAAAAGTTGAAAAACTTTTTTTTTTGGACTTAGTCATTTTTCCGGCGTTTATCAGACTTTCAGATAGGGGAAATGTCAGTGAGCATTCCGATTTCAGTTCCAGAGCGATTCGCCCAATGAGTCCTTGATATTTAGTCGTTTTCAGCCAATTTCTGGATTTTTGAAAATTTCACTTTTTTGTGAAAATATCCACTAAATGAGGGAATAATATGTGTGAGGGTACCCCAGGAGAGTTCCAAATGTGTGTGGGTAGAATATATATCCCACGGGGGGAAAATTGAAAAAAGTTGAAAAAACTTTTTTTTTGGACTTAGTCATTTTTCCGACGGTTATCAGACTTTCAGATAGGGCAAATGTCAGTGAGCGTTTCGATTTCAGTTCCAGAGCGATTCGCGTAATGCATCCTTCATATATAGTCGTTTTCAGCCAATTTTCTGGATTTTTGAAAATTTCACTTTTTTGTGAAAATATCCACTAAATGAGGGAATAATATGTGTGAGGGTACCCCAGGAGAGTTCCAAATGTGTGTGGGTAGAATATATATCCCACGGGGGTAAAATTGAAAAAAGTTGAAACATTTTTTTTTTTGCACTTAGTCATTTTTCCGGCGTTTATCAGACTTTCAGAGAGGGCAAATGTCAGTGAGCGTTCAGATTTCAGTTCCAGAGCGATTCGCCCAATGAGTCCTTGATATTTAGTCATTTTCAGCCAATATTTTGGATTTTTGAAAATTTCACTTTTTTGTGAAAATATCCACTAAATGAGGGAATAATATGTGTGAGGGTACCCCAGGAGAGTTCCAAATGTCTGTGGGTAGAATATATATCCCCCGGGGGGAAAATTGAAAAAAGTTGAAAAAACTTTTTTTTTGGACTTAGTCATTTTTCCGACGTTTATCAGACTTTCAGATAGGGCAAATGTCAGTGAGCGTTCCGATTTCAGTTCCAGAGCGATTCGCCCAATGAGTCCTTGATATTTAGTCGTTTTCAGCCAATTTTCTGGATTTTTGAAAATTTCACTTTTTTGTGAAAATATCCACTAAATGAGGGAATAATATGTGTGAGGGTACCCCAGGAGAGTTCCAAATGTGTGTGGGTAGAATATATATCCCACGGGGGTAAAATTGAAAAAAGTTGAAAAACTTTTTTTTTTGGACTTAGTCATTTTTCCGGCGTTTATCAGACTTTCAGATAGGGGAAATGTCAGTGAGCATTCCGATTTCAGTTCCAGAGCGATTCGCCCAATGAGTCCTTGATATTTAGTCGTTTTCAGCCAATTTTCAGGATTTTTGAAAATTTCACTTTTTTGTGAAAATATCCACTAAATGAGGGAATAATATGTGTGAGGGTACCCCAGGAGAGTTCCAAATGTGTGTGGGTAGAATATATATCCCACGGGGGGGAAATTGAAAAAAGTTGAAAAACTTTTTTTTTTGGACTTAGTCATTTTTCCGACGTTTATCAGACTTTCAGATAGGGCAAATGTCAGTGAGCGTTTCGATTTCAGTACCAGAGCGATTCGCCCAATGCATGCTTCATATATAGTCGTTTTCAGCCAATTTTCTGGATTTTTGAAAATTTCACTTTTTTGTGAAAATATCCACTAAATGAGGGAATAATATGTATCAGGGTACCCCAGGAGAGTTCCAAATGTGTGTGGGTAGAATATATATCCCACGGGGGTAAAATTGAAAAAAGGTGAAAAACTTTTTTTTTTGGACTTAGTCATTTTTCCGGCGTTTATCAGACTTTCAGATAGGGCAAATGTCAGTGAGCGTTTCGATTTCAGCTCCAGAGCGATTCGCCCAATGAGTCCTTGATATTTAGTCGTTTTCAGCCGATTTTCTGGATTTTTGAAAATTTCACTTTTTTGTGAAAATATCCACTAAATGAGGGAATAATATGTGTCAGGGTACCCCAGGAGAGTTCCAAATGTGTGTGGGTAGAATATATATCCCACGGGGGTAAAATTGAAAAAAGTTGAAAAACTTTTTTTTTTGGACTTAGTCATTTTTCCGGCATTTATCAGACTTTCAGATAGGGCAAATGTCAGTGAGCGTTCCGATTTCAGCTCCAGAGCGATTCGCCCAATGTGTCCTTGATATTTAGTCGTTTTCAGCCAATATTTTGGATTTTTGAAAATTTCACTTTTTTGTGAAAATATCCACTTAATGAGGGAATAATATGTGTGAGGGTACCCCAGGAGAGTTCCAAATGTGTGTGGGTAGAATATATATCCCACGGGGGTAAAATTGAAAAAAGTTGAAACATTTTTTTTTTTGCACTTAGCCATTTTTCCGGCGTTTATCAGACTTTCAGAGAGGGCAAATGTCAGTGAGCGTTCAGATTTCAGTTCCAGAGCGATTCGCCCAATGAGTCCTTGATATTTAGTCGTTTTCAGCCAATATTTTGGATTTTTGAAAATTTCACATTTTTGTGAAAATATCCACTAAATGAGGGAATAATATGTGTGAGGGTACCCCAGGAGAGTTCCAAATGTGTGTGGGTAGAATATATATCCCCCGGGGGGAAAATTGAAAAAAGTTGAAAAAACTTTTTTTTTGGACTTAGACATTTTTCCGACGTTTATCAGACTTTCAGATAGGGCAAATGTCAGTGAGCGTTTCGATTTCAGTTCCAGAGCGATTCGCGTAATGCATCCTTCATATATGGTCGTTTTCAGCCAATTTTCTGGATTTTTGAAAATTTCACTTTTTTGTGAAAATATCCACTAAATGAGGGAATAATATGTATCAGGGTACCCCAGGAGAGTTCCAAATGTGTGTGGGTAGAATATATATCCCACGGGGGTAAAATTGAAAAAAGGTGAAAAACTTTTTTTTTTGGACTTAGTCATTTTTCCGGCGTTTATCAGACTTTCAGATAGGGCAAATGTCAGTGAGCGTTTCGATTTCAGCTCCAGAGCGATTCGCCCAATGAGTCCTTGATATTTAGTCGTTTTCAGCCAATTTTCTGGATTTTTGAAAATTTCACTTTTTTGTGAAAATATCCACTAAATGAGGGAATAATATGTGTCAGGGTACCCCAGGAGAGTTCCAAATGTGTGTGGGTAGAATATATATCCCACTGGGGTAAAATTGAAAAAAGTTGAAAAACTTTTTTTTTTGGACTTAGTCATTTTTCCGGCATTTATCAGACTTTCAGATAGGGCAAATGTCAGTGAGCGTTCCGATTTCAGCTCCAGAGCGATTCGCCCAATGTGTCCTTGATATTTAGTCGTTTTCAGCCAATATTTTGGATTTTTGAAAATTTCACTTTTTTGTGAAAATATCCACTTAATGAGGGAATAATATGTGTGAGGGTACCCCAGGAGAGTTCCAAATGTGTGTGGGTAGAATATATATCCCACGGGGGTAAAATTGAAAAAAGTTGAAACATTTTTTTTTTTGCACTTAGTCATTTTTCCGGCGTTTATCAGACTTTCAGAGAGGGCAAATGTCAGTGAGCGTTCAGATTTCAGTTCCAGAGCGATTCGCCCAATGAGTCCTTGATATTTAGTCGTTTTCAGCCAATATTTTGGATTTTTGAAAATTTCACATTTTTGTGAAAATATCCACTAAATGAGGGAATAATATGTGTGAGGGTACCCCAGGAGAGTTCCAAATGTGTGTGGGTAGAATATATATCCCCTGGGGGGAAAATTGAAAAAAGTTGAAAAAACTTTTTTTTTGGACTTAGTCATTTTTCCGGCATTTATCAGACTTTCAGATAGGGCAAATGTCAGTGAGCGTTCCGATTTCAGCTCCAGAGCGATTCGCCCAATGAGTCCTTGATATTTAGTCGTTTTCAGCGAATATTTTGGATTTTTGAAAATTTCACTTTTTTTGTGAAAATATCCACTAAATGAGGGAATAATATGTGTGAGGGTACCCCAGGAGAGTTCCAAATGTGTGTGGGTAGAATATATATCCCACGGGGGTAAAATTGAAAAAAGTTGAAAAACTTTTTTTTTGGACTTAGTCATTTTTCCGGCGTTTATCAGACTTTCAGATAGGGCAAATGTCAGTGAGCGTTCCGATTTCAGCTCCAGAGCGATTCGCCCAATGATTCCTTCATATTTAGTCGTTTTCAGCCAATATTTTGGATTTTTGAAAATTTCACTTTTTTGTGAAAATATCCACTAAATGAGGGAATAATATGTGTGAGGGTACCCCAGGAGAGTTCCAAATGTGTGTGGGTAGAATATATATCCCACGGGGGTAAAATTGAAAAAAGTTGAAACATTTTTTTTTTTTGCACTTAGTCATTTTTCCGGCGTTTATCAGACTTTCAGATAGGGCAAATGTCAGTGAGCGTTCCGATTTCAGCACCAGAGCGATTCGCCCAATGAGTCCTTGATATTTAGTCGTTTTCAGCCAATATTTTGGATTTTTGAAAATTTCACTTTTTTTGTGAAAATATCCACTAAATGAGGGAATAATATGTGTGAGGGTACCCCAGGAGAGTTCCAAATGTGTGTGGGTAGAATATATATCCCACGGGGGTAAAATTGAAAAAAGTTGAAAAACTTTTTTTTTGGACTTAGTCATTTTTCCGGCGTTTATCAGACTTTCAGATAGGGCAAATGTCAGTGAGAGTTCCGATTTCAGCTCCAGAGCGATTCGCCCAATGATTCCTTCATATTTAGTCGTTTTCAGCCAATATTTTGGATTTTTGAAAATTTCACTTTTTTGTGAAAATATCCACTAAATGAGGGAATAATATGTGTGAGGGTACCCCAGGAGAGTTCCAAATGTGTGTGGGTAGAATATATATCCCACGGGGGTAAAATTGAAAAAAGTTGAAAAACTTTTTTTTTTGGACTTAGTCATTTTTCCGGCATTTATCAGACTTTCAGATAGGGCAAATGTCAGTGAGCATTCCGATTTCAGCTCCAGAGCGATTCGCCCAATGTGTCCTTGATATTTAGTCGTTTTCAGCCAATATTTTGGATTTTTGAAAATTTCACTTTTTTGTGAAAATATCCACTAAATGAGGGAATAATATGTATCAGGGTACCCCAGGAGAGTTCCAAATGTGTGTGGGTAGAATATATATCCCACGGGCGTAAAATTGAATAAACGTGAAAAACTTTTTTTTTTGGACTTAGTCATTTTTCCGGCGTTTATCAGACTTTCAGATAGGGCAAATGTCAGTGAGCGTTTCGATTTCAGCTCCAGAGCGATTCGCCCAATGAGTCCATGATATTTAGTCGTTTTCAGCCAATTTTCTGGATTTTTGAAAATTTCACTTTTTTGTGAAAATATCCACTAAATGAGGGAATAATATGTGTCAGGGTACCCCAGGAGAGTTCCAAATGTGTGTGGGTAGAATATATATCCCACGGGGGTAAAATTGAAAAAAGTTGAAAAACTTTTTTTTTTGGACTTAGTCATTTTTCCGGCATTTATCAGACTTTCAGATAGGGGAAATGTCAGTGAGCGTTCCGATTTCAGCTCCAGAGCGATTCACCCAATGTGTCCTTGATATTTAGTCGTTTTCAGCCAATATTTTGGATTTTTGAAAATTTCACTTTTTTGTGAAAATATCCACTTAATGAGGGAATAATATGTGTGAGGGTACCCCAGGAGAGTTCCAAATGTGTGTGGGTAGAATATATATCCCACGGGGGTAAAATTGAAAAAAGTTGAAACATTTTTTTTTTTGCACTTAGTCATTTTTCCGGCGTTTATCAGACTTTCAGAGAGGGCAAATGTCAGTGAGCGTTCAGATTTCAGTTCCAGAGCGATTCGCCCAATGAGTCCTTGATATTTAGTCGTTTTCAGCCAATATTTTGGATTTTTGAAAATTTCACATTTTTGTGAAAATATCCACTAAATGAGGGAATAATATGTGTGAGGGTACCCCAGGAGAGTTCCAAATGTGTGTGGGTAGAATATATATCCCCCGGTGGGAAAATTGAAAAAAGTTGAAAAAACTTTTTTTTTGGACTTAGTCATTTTTCCGGCATTTATCAGACTTTCAGATAGGGCAAATGTCAGTGAGCGTTCCGATTTCAGCTCCAGAGCGATTCGCCCAATGAGTCCTTGATATTTAGTCGTTTTCAGCCAATATTTAGGATTTTTGAAAATTTCACTTTTTTGTGAAAATATCCACTAAATGAGGGAATAATATGTGTGAGGGTACCCCAGGAGAATTCCAAATGTGTGTTGGTAGAATATATATCCCACGGGGGTAAAATTGAAAAAAGTTGAAAAACTTTTTTTTTTGGACTTAGTCATTTTTACGGCATTTATCAGACTTTCAGATAGGGCAAATGTCAGTGAGCATTCCGATTTCAGCTCCAGAGCGATTCGCCCAATGAGTCCTTGATATTTAGTCGTTTTCAGCCAATATTTTGGATTTTTGAAAATTTCACTTTTTTGTGAAAATATCCACTAAATGAGGGAATAATATGTGTGAGGGTACCCCAGGAGAGTTCCAAATGTGTGTGGGAAGAATATATATCCCCCGGGGGGAAAATTGAAAAAAGTTGAAAAAACTTTTTTTTTGGACTTAGTCATTTTTCCGACGTTTATCAGACTTTCAGATAGGGCAAATGTCAGTGAGCGTTTCGATTTCAGTTCCAGAGCGATTCGCGTAATGCATCCTTCATATATAGTCGTTTTCAGCCAATTTTCTGGATTTTTGAAAATTTCACTTTTTGTGAAAATATCCACTAAATGAGGGAATAATATGTATCAGGGTACCCCAGGAGAGTTCCAAATGTGTGTGGGTAGAATATATATCCCACGGGGGTAAAATTGAAAAAAGGTGAAAAACTTTTTTTTTTGGACTTAGTCATTTTTCCGGCGTTTATCAGACTTTCAGATAGGGCAAATGTCAGTGAGCGTTTCGATTTCAGCTCCAGAGCGATTCGCCCAATGAGTCCTTGATATTTAGTCGTTTTCAGCCAATTTTCTGGATTTTTGAAAATTTCACTTTTTTGTGAAAATATCTACTAAATGAGGGAATAATATGTGTCAGGGTACCCCAGGAGAGTTCCAAATGTGTGTGGGTAGAATATATATCCCACGGGGGTAAAATTGAAAAAAGTTGAAAAACTTTTTTTTTTGGACTTAGTCATTTTTCCGGCATTTATCAGACTTTCAGATAGGGCAAATGTCAGTGAGCGTTCCGATTTCAGCTCCAGAGCGATTCGCTCAATGTGTCCTTGATATTTAGTCGTTTTCAGCCAATATTTTGGATTTTTGAAAATTTCACTTTTTTGTGAAAATATCCACTTAATGAGTGAATATGTGTGAGGGTACCCCAGGAGAGTTCCAAATGTGTGTGGGTAGAATTTATATCCCACGGGGGTAAAATTGAAAAAAGTTGAAACATTTTTTTTTTTGCACTTAGCCATTTTTCCGGCGTTTATCAGCCTTTCAGAGAGGGCAAATGTCAGTGAGCGTTCAGATTTCAGTTCCAGAGCGATTCGCCCAATGAGTCCTTGATATTTAGTCGTTTTCAGCCAATATTTTGGATTTTTGAAAATTTCACATTTTTGTGAAAATATCCACTAAATGAGGGAATAATATGTGTGAGGGTACCCCAGGAGAGTTCCAAATGTGTGTGGGTAGAATATATATCCCCCGGGGGGAAAATTGAAAAAAGTTGAAAAAACTTTTTTTTTGGACTTAGTCATTTTTCCGACGTTTATCAGACTTTCAGATAGGGCAAATGTCAGTGAGCGTTTCGATTTCAGTTCCAGAGCGATTCGCGTAATGCATCCTTCATATATGGTCGTTTTCAGCCAATTTTCTGGATTTTTGAAAATTTCACTTTTTTGTGAAAATATCCACTAAATGAGGGAATAATATGTATCAGGGTACCCCAGGAGAGTTCCAAATGTGTGTGGGTAGAATATATATCCCACGGGGGTAAAATTGAAAAAAGGTGAAAAACTTTTTTTTTTGGACTTAGTCATTTTTCCGGCGTTTATCAGACTTTCAGATAGGGCAAATGTCAGTGAGCGTTTCGATTTCAGCTCCAGAGCGATTCGCCCAATGAGTCCTTGATATTTAGTCGTTTTCAGCCAATTTTCTGGATTTTTGAAAATTTCACTTTTTTGTGAAAATATCCACTAAATGAGGGAATAATATGTGTCAGGGTACCCCAGGAGAGTTCCAAATGTGTGTGGGTAGAATATATATCCCACGGGGGTAAAATTGAAAAAAGTTGAAAAACTTTTTTTTTTGGACTTAGTCATTTTTCCGGCATTTATCAGACTTTCAGATAGGGCAAATGTCAGTGAGCGTTCCGATTTCAGCTCCAGAGCGATTCGCCCAATGAGTCCTTGATATTTAGTCGTTTTCAGCCAATATTTTGGATTTTTGAAAATTTCACTTTTTTTGTGAAAATATCCACTAAATGAGGGAATAATATGTGTGAGGGTACCCCAGGAGAGTTCCAAATGTGTGTGGGTAGAATATATATCCCACGGGGGTAAAATTGAAAAAAGTTGAAAAACTTTTTTTTTGGACTTAGTCATTTTTCCGGCGTTTATCAGACTTTCAGATAGGGCAAATGTCAGTGAGAGTTCCGATTTCAGCTCCAGAGCGATTCGCCCAATGATTCCTTCATATTTAGTCGTTTTCAGCCAATATTTTGGATTTTTGAAAATTTCACTTTTTTGTGAAAATATCCACTAAATGAGGGAATAATATGTGTGAGGGTACCCCAGGAGAGATCCAAATGTGTGTGGGTAGAATATATATCCCACGGGGGTAAAATTGAAAAAAGTTGAAACATTTTTTTTTTTGCACTTAGCCATTTTTCCGGCGTTTATCAGACTTTCAGAGAGGGCAAATGTCAGTGAGCGTTCAGATTTCAGTTCCAGAGCGATTCGCCCAATGAGTCCTTGATATTTAGTCGTTTTCAGCCAATATTTTGGATTTTTGAAAATTTCACATTTTTGTGAAAATATCCACTAAATGAGGGAATAATATGTGTGAGGGTACCCCAGGAGAGTTCCAAATGTGTGTGGGTAGAATATATATCCCCCGGGGGGAAAATTGAAAAAGGTTGAAAAAACTTTTTTTTTGGACTTAGTCATTTTTCCGACGTTTATCAGACTTTCAGATAGGGCAAATGTCAGTGAGCGTTTCAATTTCAGTTCCAGAGCAATTCGCGTAATGCATCCTTCATATATGGTCGTTTTCAGCCAATTTTCTGGATTTTTGAAAATTTCACTTTTTTGTGAAAATATCCACTAAATGAGGGAATAATATGTATCAGGGTACCTCAGGAGAGTTCCAAATGTGTGTGGGTAGAATATATATCCCACGGGGGTAAAATTGAAAAAAGGTGAAAAACTTTTTTTTTTGGACTTAGTCATTTTTCCGGCGTTTATCAGACTTTCAGATAGGGCAAATGTCAGTGAGCGTTTCGATTTCAGCTCCAGAGCGATTCGCCCAATGAGTCCTTGATATTTAGTCGTTTTCAGCCAATTTTCTGGATTTTTGAAAATTTCACTTTTTTGTGAAAATATCCACTTAATGAGGGAATAATATGTGTGAGGGTACCCCAGGAGAGTTCCAAATGTGTGTGGGTAGAATATATATCCCACGGGGGTAAAATTGAAAAAAGTTGAAACATTTTTTTTTTTGCACTTAGTCATTTTTCCGGCGTTTATCAGACTTTCAGAGAGGGCAAATGTCAGTGAGCGTACAGATTTCAGTTCCAGAGCGATTCGCCCAATGAGTCCTTGATATTTAGTCGTTTTCAGCCAATATTTTGGATTTTTGAAAATTTCACATTTTTGTGAAAATATCCACTAAATGAGGGAATAATATTTGTGAGGGTACCCCAGGAGAGTTCCAAATGTGTGTGGGTAGAATATATATCCCCCGGGGGGAAAATTGAAAAAAGTTGAAAAATCTTTTTTTTTGGACTTAGTCATTTTTCCGGCATTTATCAGACTTTCAGAGAGGGCAAATGTCAGTGAGCGTTCAGATTTCAGCTCCAGAGCGATTCGCCCAATGAGTCCTTGATATTTAGTCGTTTTCAGCCAATATTTTGGATTTTTGAAAATTTCACTTTTTTTGTGAAAATATCCACTAAATGAGGGAATAATATGTGTGAGGGTACCCCAGGAGAGTTCCAAATGTGTGTGGGTAGAATATATATCCCACGGGGGTAAAATTGAAAAAAGTTGAAAAACTTTTTTTTTGGACTTAGTCATTTTTCCGGCGTTTATCAGACTTTCAGATAGGGCAAATGTCAGTGAGAGTTCCGATTTCAGCTCCAGAGCGATTCGCCCAATGATTCCTTCATATTTAGTCGTTTTCAGCCAATATTTTGGATTTTTGAAAATTTCACTTTTTTGTGAAAATATCCACTAAATGAGGGAATAATATGTGTGAGGGTACCCCAGGAGAGATCCAAATGTGTGTGGGTAGAATATATATCCCACGGGGGTAAAATTGAAAAAAGTTGAAACATTTTTTTTTTTGCACTTAGCCATTTTTCCGGCGTTTATCAGACTTTCAGAGAGGGCAAATGTCAGTGAGCGTTCAGATTTCAGTTCCAGAGCGATTCGCCCAATGAGTCCTTGATATTTAGTCGTTTTCAGCCAATATTTTGGATTTTTGAAAATTTCACATTTTTGTGAAAATATCCACTAAATGAGGGAATAATATGTGTGAGGGTACCCCAGGAGAGTTCCAAATGTGTGTGGGTAGAATATATATCCCCCGGGGGGAAAATTGAAAAAGGTTGAAAAAACTTTTTTTTTGGACTTAGTCATTTTTCCGACGTTTATCAGACTTTCAGATAGGGCAAATGTCAGTGAGCGTTTCAATTTCAGTTCCAGAGCAATTCGCGTAATGCATCCTTCATATATGGTCGTTTTCAGCCAATTTTCTGGATTTTTGAAAATTTCACTTTTTTGTGAAAATATCCACTAAATGAGGGAATAATATGTATCAGGGTACCCCAGGAGAGTTCCAAATGTGTGTGGGTAGAATATATATCCCACGGGGGTAAAATTGAAAAAAGGTGAAAAACTTTTTTTTTTGGACTTAGTCATTTTTCCGGCGTTTATCAGACTTTCAGATAGGGCAAATGTCAGTGAGCGTTTCGATTTCAACTCCAGAGCGATTCGCCCAATGAGTCCTTGATATTTAGTCGTTTTCAGCCAATTTTCTGGATTTTTGAAAATTTCACTTTTTTGTGAAAATATCCACTTAATGAGGGAATAATATGTGTGAGGGTACCCCAGGAGAGTTCCAAATGTGTGTGGGTAGAATATATATCCCACGGGGGTAAAATTGAAAAAAGTTGAAACATTTTTTTTTTTGCACTTAGTCATTTTTCCGGCGTTTATCAGACTTTCAGAGAGGGCAAATGTCAGTGAGCGTACAGATTTCAGTTCCAGAGCGATTCGCCCAATGAGTCCTTGATATTTAGTCGTTTTCAGCCAATATTTTGGATTTTTGAAAATTTCACATTTTTGTGAAAATATCCACTAAATGAGGGAATAATATTTGTGAGGGTACCCCAGGAGAGTTCCAAATGTGTGTGGGTAGAATATATATCCCCCGGGGGGAAAATTGAAAAAAGTTGAAAAATCTTTTTTTTTGGACTTAGTCATTTTTCCGGCATTTATCAGACTTTCAGATAGGGCAAATGTCAGTGAGCGTTCCGATTTCAGCTCCAGAGCGATTCGCCCAATGAGTCCTTGATATTTAGTCGTTATCAGCCAATATTTTGGATTTTTGAAAATTTCACTTTTTTGTGAAAATATCCACTAAATGAGGGAATAATATGTGTGAGGGTACCCCAGGAGAGTTCCAAATGTGTGTGGGTAGAATATATATCCCACGGGGGTAAAATTGAAAAAAGTTGAAAAACTTTTTTTTTTGGACTTAGTCATTTTTCCGGCATTTATCAGACTTTCAGATAGGGCAAATGTCAGTGAGCGTTCCGATTTCAGCTCCAGAGCGATTCGCCCAATGTGTCCTTGATATTTAGTCGTTTTCAGCCAATATTTTGGATTTTTGAAAATTTCACTTTTTTGTGAAAATATCCACTTAATGAGGGAATAATATGTGTGAGGGTACCCCAGGAGAGTTCCAAATGTGTGTGGGTAGAATATATATCCCACGGGGGTAAAATTGAAAAAAGTTGAAAAACTTTTTTTTTGGACTTAGTCATTTTTCCGGCGTTTATCAGACTTTCAGATAGGGCAAATGTCAGTGAGAGTTCCGATTTCAGCTCCAGAGCGATTCGCCCAATGATTCCTTCATATTTAGTCGTTTTCAGCCAATATTTTGGATTTTTGAAAATTTCACTTTTTTGTGAAAATATCCACTAAATGAGGGAATAATATGTGTGAGGGTACCCCAGGAGAGATCCAAATGTGTGTGGGTAGAATATATATCCCACGGGGGTAAAATTGAAAAAAGTTGAAACATTTTTTTTTTTGCACTTAGCCATTTTTCCGGCGTTTATCAGACTTTCAGAGAGGGCAAATGTCAGTGAGCGTTCAGATTTCAGTTCCAGAGCGATTCGCCCAATGAGTCCTTGATATTTAGTCGTTTTCAGCCAATATTTTGGATTTTTGAAAATTTCACATTTTTGTGAAAATATCCACTAAATGAGGGAATAATATGTGTGAGGGTACCCCAGGAGAGTTCCAAATGTGTGTGGGTAGAATATATATCCCCCGGGGGGAAAATTGAAAAAAGTTGAAAAAACTTTTTTTTTGGACTTAGTCATTTTTCCGACGTTTATCAGACTTTCAGATAGGGCAAATGTCAGTGAGCGTTTCAATTTCAGTTCCAGAGCAATTCGCGTAATGCATCCTTCATATATGGTCGTTTTCAGCCAATTTTCTGGATTTTTGAAAATTTCACTTTTTTGTGAAAATATCCACTAAATGAGGGAATAATATGTATCAGGGTACCCCAGGAGAGTTCCAAATGTGTGTGGGTAGAATATATATCCCACGGGGGTAAAATTGAAAAAAGGTGAAAAACTTTTTTTTTTGGACTTAGTCATTTTTCCGGCGTTTATCAGACTTTCAGATAGGGCAAATGTCAGTGAGCGTTTCGATTTCAGCTCCAGAGCGATTCGCCCAATGAGTCCTTGATATTTAGTCGTTTTCAGCCAATTTTCTGGATTTTTGAAAATTTCACTTTTTTGTGAAAATATCCACTTAATGAGGGAATAATATGTGTGAGGGTACCCCAGGAGAGTTCCAAATGTGTGTGGGTAGAATATATATCCCACGGGGGTAAAATTGAAAAAAGTTGAAACATTTTTTTTTTTGCACTTAGTCATTTTTCCGGCGTTTATCAGACTTTCAGAGAGGGCAAATGTCAGTGAGCGTACAGATTTCAGTTCCAGAGCGATTCGCACAATGAGTCCTTGATATTTAGTCGTTTTCAGCCAATATTTTGGATTTTTGAAAATTTCACATTTTTGTGAAAATATCCACTAAATGAGGGAACAATATTTGTGAGGGTACCCCAGGAGAGTTCCAAATGTGTGTGGGTAGAATATATATCCCCCGGGGGGAAAATTGAAAAAAGTTGAAAAATCTTTTTTTTTGGACTTAGTCATTTTTCCGGCATTTATCAGACTTTCAGATAGGGCAAATGTCAGTGAGCGTTCCGATTTCAGCTCCAGAGCGATTCGCCCAATGAGTCCTTGATATTTAGTCGTTATCAGCCAATATTTTGGATTTTTGAAAATTTCACTTTTTTGTGAAAATATCCACTAAATGAGGGAATAATATGTGTGAGGGTACCCCAGGAGAGTTCCAAATGTGTGTGGGTAGAATATATATCCCACGGGGGTAAAATTGAAAAAAGTTGAAAAACTTTTTTTTTGGACTTAGTCATTTTTCCGGCGTTTATCAGACTTTCAGATAGGGCAAATGTCAGTGAGCCTTCCGATTTCAGCTCCAGAGCGATTCGCCCAATGATTCCTTCATATTTAGTCGTTTTCAGCCAATATTTTGGATTTTTGAAAATTTCACTTTTTTGTGAAAATATCCACTAAATGAGGGAATAATATGTGTGAGGGTACCCCAGGAGAGTTCCAAATGTGTGTGGGTAGAATATATATCCCACGGGGGTAAAATTGAAAAAAGTTGAAAAACTTTTTTTTTTGGACTTAGTCATTTTTCCGGCATTTATCAGACTTTCAGATAGGGCAAATGTCAGTGAGCATTCCGATTTCAGCTCCAGAGCGATTCGCCCAATGAGTCCTTGATATTTAGTCGTTTTCAGCCAATATTTTGGATTTTTGAAAATTTCACTTTTTTGTGAAAATATCCACTAAATGAGGGAATAATATGTGTGAGGGTACCCCAGGAGAGTTCCAAATGTGTGTGGGTAGAATATATATCCCCCGGGGGGAAAATTGAAAAAAGTTGAAAAAACTTTTTTTTTGGACTTAGTCATTTTTCCGACGTTTATCAGACTTTCAGATAGGGCAAATGTCAGTGAGCGTTTCGATTTCAGTTCCAGAGCGATTCGCGTAATGCATCCTTCATATATAGTCGTTTTCAGCCAATTTTCTGGATTTTTGAAAATTTCACTTTTTTGTGAAAATATCCACTAAATGAGGGAATAATATGTATCAGGGGACCCCAGGAGAGTTCCAAATGTGTGTGGGTAGAATATATATCCCACGGGGGTAAAATTGAAAAAAGGTGAAAAACTTTTTTTTTTGGACTTAGTCATTTTTCCGGCGTTTATCAGACTTTCAGATAGGGCAAATGTCAGTGAGCGTTTCGATTTCAGCTCCAGAG
This sequence comes from Phyllobates terribilis, assembly GCF_046119375.1. Lineage (NCBI taxonomy): Eukaryota > Metazoa > Chordata > Amphibia > Anura > Dendrobatidae > Phyllobates > Phyllobates terribilis. The sequence goes on from NW_027362772.1 coordinate 169,784,979, forward strand.
CGATTCGCCCAATGAGTCCTTGATATTTAGTCGTTTTCAGCCAATTTTCTGGATTTTTGAAAATTTCACTTTTTTGTGAAAATATCCACTAAATGAGGGAATAATATGTGTCAGGGTACCCCAGGAGAGTTCCAAATGTGTGTGGGTAGAATATATATCCCACGGGGGTAAAATTGAAAAAAGTTGAAAAACTTTTTTTTTTGGACTTAGTCATTTTTCCGGCATTTATCAGACTTTCAGATAGGGCACATGGCAGTGAGCGTTCCGATTTCAGCTCCAGAGCGATTCGCCCAATGTGTCCTTGATATTTAGTCGTTTTCAGCCAATATTTTGGATTTTTGAAAATTTCACTTTTTTGTGAAAATATCCACTTAATGAGGGAATAATATGTGTGAGGGTACCCCAGGAGAGTTCCAAATGTGTGTGGGTAGAATATATATCCCACGGGGGTAAAATTGAAAAAAGTTGAAACATTTTTTTTTTTGCACTTAGTCATTTTTCCGGCGTTTATCAGACTTTCAGAGAGGGCAAATGTCAGTGAGCGTTCAGATTTCAGTTCCAGAGCGATTCGCCCAATGAGTCCTTGATATTTAGTCGTTTTCAGCCAATATTTTGGATTTTTGAAAATTTCACATTTTTGTGAAAATATCCACTAAATGAGGGAATAATATGCGTGAGGGTACCCCAGGAGAGTTCCAAATGTGTGTGGGTAGAATATATATCCCCCGGGGGGAAAATTGAAAAAAGTTGAAAAAACTTTTTTTTTGGACTTAGTCATTTTTCCGGCATTTATCAGACTTTCAGATAGGGCAAATGTCAGTGAGCGTTCCGATTTGAGCTCCAGAGCGATTCGCCCAATGAGTCCTTGATATTTAGTCGTTTTCAGCCAATATTTTGGATTTTTGAAAATTTCACTTTTTTTGTGAAAATATCCACTAAATGAGGGAATAATATGTGTGAGGGTACCCCAGGAGAGTTCCAAATGTGTGTGGGTAGAATATATATCCCACGGGGGTAAAATTGAAAAAAGTTGAAAAACTTTTTTTTTGGACTTAGTCATTTTTCCGGCGTTTATCAGACTTTCAGATAGGGCAAATGTCAGTGAGAGTTCCGATTTCAGCTCCAGAGCGATTCGCCCAATGATTCCTTCATATTTAGTCGTTTTCAGCCAATATTTTGGATTTTTGAAAATTTCACTTTTTTGTGAAAATATCCACTAAATGAGGGAATAATATGTGTGAGGGTACCCCAGGAGAGTTCCAAATGTGTGTGGGTAGAATATATATCCCACGGGGGTAAAATTGAAAAAAGTTGAAACATTTTTTTTTTTGCACTTAGCCATTTTTCCGGCGTTTATCAGACTTTCAGAGAGGGCAAATGTCAGTGAGCGTTCAGATTTCAGTTCCAGAGCGATTCGCCCAATGAGTCCTTGATATTTAGTCGTTTTCAGCCAATATTTTGGATTTTTGAAAATTTCACATTTTTGTGAAAATATCCACTAAATGAGGGAATAATATGTGTGAGGGTACCCCAGGAGAGTTCCAAATGTGTGTGGGTAGAATATATATCCCCCGGGGGGAAAATTGAAAAAAGTTGAAAAAACTTTTTTTTTGGACTTAGTCATTTTTCCGACGTTTATCAGACTTTCAGATAGGGCAAATGTCAGTGAGCGTTTCGATTTCAGTTCCAGAGCGATTCGCGTAATGCATCCTTCATATATGGTCGTTTTCAGCCAATTTTCTGGATTTTTGAAAATTTCACTTTTTTGTGAAAATATCCACTAAATGAGGGAATAATATGTATCAGGGTACCCCAGGAGAGTTCCAAATGTGTGTGGGTAGAATATATATCCCACGGGGGTAAAATTGAAAAAAGGTGAAAAACTTTTTTTTTTGGACTTAGTCATTTTTCCGGCGTTTATCAGACTTTCAGATAGGGCAAATGTCAGTGAGCGTTTCGATTTCAGCTCCAGAGCGATTCGCCCAATGAGTCCTTGATATTTAGTCGTTTTCAGCCAATTTTCTGGATTTTTGAAAATTTCACTTTTTTGTGAAAATATCCACTAAATGAGGGAATAATATGTGTCAGGGTACCCCAGGAGAGTTCCAAATGTGTGTGGGTAGAATATATATCCCACGGGGGTAAAATTGAAAAAAGTTGAAAAACTTTTTTTTTTGGACTTAGTCATTTTTCCGGCATTTATCAGACTTTCAGATAGGGCAAATGTCAGTGAGCGTTCCGATTTCAGCTCCAGAGCGATTCGCCCAATGTGTCCTTGATATTTAGTCGTTTTCAGCCAATATTTTGGATTTTTGAAAATTTCACTTTTTTGTGAAAATATCCACTTAATGAGGGAATAATATGTGTGAGGGTACCCCAGGAGAGTTCCAAATGTGTGTGGGTAGAATATATATCCCACGGGGGTAAAATTGAAAAAAGTTGAAACATTTTTTTTTTTGCACTTAGCCATTTTTCCGGCGTTTATCAGACTTTCAGAGAGGGCAAATGTCAGTGAGCGTTCAGATTTCAGTTCCAGAGCGATTCGCCCAATGAGTCCTTGATATTTAGTCGTTTTCAGCCAATATTTTGGACTTTTGAAAATTTCACATTTTTGTGAAAATATCCACTAAATGAGGGAATAATATGTGTGAGGGTACCCCAGGAGAGTTCCAAATGTGTGTGGGTAGAATATATATCCCCCGGGGGGAAAATTGAAAAAAGTTGAAAAAACTTTTTTTTTGGACTTAGTCATTTTTCCGACGTTTATCAGACTTTCAGATAGGGCAAATGTCAGTGAGCATTTCGATTTCAGCTCCAGAGCGATTCGCCCAATGAGTCCTTGATATTTAGTCGTTTTCAGCCAATATTTTGGATTTTTGAAAATTTCACTTTTTTTGTGAAAATATCCACTAAATGAGGGAATAATATGTGTGAGGGTACCCCAGGAGAGTTCCAAATGTGTGGGTAGAATATATATCCCACGGGGGTAAAATTGAAAAAAGTTGAAAAACTTTTTTTTTGGACTTAGTCATTTTTCCGGCGTTTATCAGACTTTCAGATAGGGCAAATGTCAGTGAGAGTTCCGATTTCAGCTCCAGAGCGATTCGCCCAATGATTCCTTCATATTTAGTCGTTTTCAGCCAATATTTTGGATTTTTGAAAATTTCACTTTTTTGTGAAAATATCCACTAAATGAGGGAATAATATGTGTGAGGGTACCCCAGGAGAGTTCCAAATGTGTGTGGGTAGAATATATATCCCCCGGGGGGAAAATTGAAAAAAGTTGAAAAAACTTTTTTTTTGGACTTAGTCATTTTTCCGGCATTTATCAGACTTTCAGATAGGGCAAATGTCAGTGAGCGTTCCGATTTCAGCTCCAGAGCGATTCGCCCAATGAGTCCTTGATATTTAGTCGTTTTCAGCCAATATTTTGGATTTTTGAAAATTTCACTTTTTTTGTGAAAATATCCACTAAATGAGGGAATAATATGTGTGAGGGTACCCCAGGAGAGTTCCAAATGTGTGTGGGTAGAATATATATCCCACGGGGGTAAAATTGAAAAAAGTTGAAAAACTTTTTTTTTTTGGACTTAGTCATTTTTCCGGCATTTATCAGACTTTCAGATAGGGCAAATGTCAGTGAGCATTCCGATTTCAGCTCCAGAGCGATTCGCCCAATGAGTCCTTGATATTTAGTCGTTTTCAGCCAATATTTTGGATTTTTGAAAATTTCACTTTTTTGTGAAAATATCCACTAAATGAGGGAATAATATGTGTGAGGGTACCCCAGGAGAGTTCCAAATGTGTGTGGGTAGAATATATATCCCCCGGGGGGAAAATTGAAAAAAGTTGACACATTTTTTTTTTTGGACTTAGTCATTTTTCCGGCGTTTATCAGACTTTCAGATAGGGCAAATGTCAGTGAGCGTTCCGATTTCAGTTCCAGAGCGATTCGCCCAATGAGTCCTTGATATTTAGTCGTTTTCAGCCAATATTTTGGATTTTTGAAAATTTCACTTTTTTGTGAAAATATCCACTAAATGAGGGAATAATATGTGTGAGGGTACCCCAGGAGAGTTCCAAATGTGTGTGGGTAGAATATATATCCCCCGGGGGGAAAATTGAAAAAAGTTGAAAAAACTTTTTTTTTGGACTTAGTCATTCTTCCGACGTTTATCAGACTTTCAGAGAGGGCAAATGTCAGTGAGCGTTCCGATTTCAGCTCCAGAGCGATTCGCCCAATGAGTCCTTCATATTTAGTCGTTTTCAGCCAATATTTTGGATTTTTGAAAATTTCACTTTTTTGTGAAAATATCCACTAAATGAGGGAATAATATGCTTGAGGGTACCCCAGGAGAGTTCCAAATGTGTGTGGGTAGAATATATATCCCACGGGGGTAAAATTGAAAAAAGTTGAAAAATTTTTTTTTTTGCACTTAGTCATTTTTCCGGCGTTTATCAGACTTTCAGAGAGGGCAAATGTCAGTGAGCGTTCCGATTTCAGTTCCAGAGCGATTCGCCCAATGAGTCCTTGATATTTAGTCTTTTTCAGCCAATATTTTGGATTTTTGAAAATTTCACTTTTTTGTGAAAATATCCACTAAATGAGGGAATAATATGTGTGAGGGTACCCCAGGAGAGTTCCAAATGTGTGTGGGTAGAATATATATCCCACGGGGGGAAAATTGAAAAAAGTTGAAAAAACTTTTTTTTTGGACTTAGTCATTTTTCCGACGTTTATCAGACTTTCAGATAGGGCAAATGTCAGTGAGCGTTCCGATTTCAGTTCCAGAGCGATTCGCCCAATGAGTCCTTGATATTTAGTCGTTTTCAGCGAATTTTCTGGATTTTTGAAAATTTCACTTTTTTGTGAAAATATCCACTAAATGAGGGAATAATATGTGTCAGGGTACCCCAGGAGAGTACCAAATGTGTGTGGGTAGAATATATATGCCACGGGGGTAAAATTGAAAAAAGCTAAAAAACTTTTTTTTTTGGACTTAGTCATTTTTCCGGCATTTATCAGAATTTCAGATAGGGCAAATGTCAGTGAGCGTTCCGATTTCAGATCCAGAGCGATTCGCCCAATGAGTCCTTGATATTTAGTCGTTTTCAGCCAATATTTTGGATTTTTGAAAATTTCACTTTTTTTGTGAAAATATCCACTAAATGAGGGAATAATATGTGTGAGGGTACCCCAGGAGAGTTCCAAATGTGTGTGGGTAGAATATATATCCCCCGGGGGTAAAATTGAAAAAAGCTGAAAAACTTTTTTTTTTGGACTTAGTCATTTTTCCGGCATTTATCAGACTTTCAGATAGGGCAAATGTCAGTGAGCGTTCCGATTTCAGCTCCAGAGCGATTCGCCCAATGAGTCCTTGATATTTAGTCGTTTTCAGCCAATATTTTGGATTTTTGAAAATTTCACTTTTTTTGTGAAAATATCCACTAAATGAGGGAATAATATGTGTGAGGGTACCCCAGGAGAGTTCCAAATGTGTGTGGGTAGAATATATATCCCACGGGAGTAAAATTGATAAAAGTTGAAAAATTATTTTTTTTTGACTTAGTCATTTTTCCGGCGTTTATCAGACTTTCAGAGAGGGCAAATGTCAGTGAGCGTTCCGATTTCAGTTCCAGAGCGATTCGCCCAATGAGTCCTTGATATTTAGTCGTTTTCAGCCAATTTTCTGGATTTTTGAAAATTTCACTTTCTTGTGAAAATATCCACTAAATGAGGGAATAATATGTGTCAGGGTAGCCCAGGAGAGTTCCAAATTTGTGTGGGTAGAATATATATCCCACGGGGGTAAAATTGAAAAAAGTTGAAAAACTTTTTTTTTTGGACTTAGTCATTTTTCCGGTGTTTATCAGACTTTCAGATAGGGCAAATGTCAGTGAGCGTTCCGATTTCAGCTCCAGAGTGATTCGCCCAATGAGTCCTTGATATTTAGTTGTTTTCAGCCAATATTTTGGATTTTTGAAAATTTCACTTTTTTGTGAAAATATCCACTAAATGAGGGAATAATATGTGTGAGGGTACCCCAGGAGAGTTCCAAATGTGTGTGGGTAGAATATATATCGCACGGGTGGAAAATTGAAAAAGTTTAAACATTTTTTTTTTTGGACTTAGTCATTTTTCCGGCGTTTATCAGACTTTCAGAGAGGGCAAATGTCAGTGAGCATTCCGAATTCAGTTCCAGAGCGATTCGACCAATGAGTCCTTGATATTTAGTCGTTTTCAGCCAATATTTTGGATTTTTGAAAATTTCACTTTTTTGTGAAAATATCCACTAAATGAGGAAATAATATGTGTGAGGGTAACCCAGGAGAGTTCCAAATGTGTGTGGGTAGAATATATATCCCACGGGGGTAAAACTGAAAAAAGTTGAAAAATATTTTTTTTGGACTTTGTCATTTTTCCGACGTTTATCAGACTTTCAGATAGGGCAAATGTCAGTGAGCGTTCTGATTTCAGTTCCAGAGCGATTCGCCCAATGAGTCCTTGATATTTAGTCGTTTTCAGTCAATTTTCTGGATTTTTGAAAATTTCACTTTTTTGTGAAAATATCCACTAAATGAGGGAATAATATGTGTCAGGGTACCCCAGGAGAGTTCCAAATGTGTGTGGGTAGAATATATATCCCACGGGGGTAAAATTGAAAAAAGCTGAAAAACTTTTTTTTTTGGACTTAGTCATTTTTCCGGCATTTATCAGACTTTCAGATAGGGCAAATGTCAGTGAGCGTTCCGATTTCAGATCCAGAGCGATTCGCCCAATGAGTCCTTGATATTTAGTCGTTTTCAGCCAATATTTTGGATTTTTGAAAATTTCACTTTTTTTGTGAAAATATCCACTAAATGAGGGAATAATATGTGTGAGGGTACCCCAGGAGAGTTCCAAATGTGTGTGGGTAGAATATATATCCCCCGGGGGTAAAATTGAAAAAAGCTGAAAAACTTTTTTTTTTGGACTTAGTCATTTTTCCGGCATTTATCAGACTTTCAGATAGGGCAAATGTCAGTGAGCGTTCCGATTTCAGCTCCAGAGCGATTCGCCCAATGAGTCCTTGATATTTAGTCGTTTTCAGCCAATATTTTGGATTTTTGAAAATTTCACTTTTTTTGTGAAAATATCCACTAAATGAGGGAATAATATGTGTGAGGGTACCCCAGGAGAGTTCCAAATGTGTGTGGGTAGAATATATATCCCACGGGAGTAAAATTGATAAAAGTTGAAAAATTTTTTTTTTTGGACTTAGTCATTTTTCCGGCGTTTATCAGACTTTCAGAGAGGGCAAATGTCAGTGAGCATTCCGATTTCAGTTCCAGAGCGATTCGCCCAATGAGTCCTTGATATTTAGTCGTTTTCAGCCAATTTTCTGGATTTTTGAAAATTTCACTTTTTTGTGAAAATATCCACTAAATGAGGGAATAATATGTGTCAGGGTACCCCAGGAGAGTTCCAAATTTGTGTGGGTAGAATATATATCCCACGGGGGTAAAATTGAAAAAAGTTGAAAAACTTATTTTTTTGGACTTAGTCATTTTTCCGGCGTTTATCAGACTTTCAGATAGGGCAAATGTCAGTGAGCATTCCGATTTCAGCTCCAGAGTGATTCGCCCAATGAGTCCTTGATATTTAGTTGTTTTCAGCCAATATTTTGGATTTTTGAAAATTTCACTTTTTTGTGAAAATATCCACTAAATGAGGGAATAATATGTGTGAGGGTACCCCAGGAGAGTTCCAAATGTGTGTGGGTAGAATATATATCCCACGGGGGGAAAATTGAAAAAGTTTAAACATTTTTTTTTTTGGACTTAGTCATTTTTCCGGCGTTTATCAGACTTTCAGAGAGGGCAAATGTCAGTGAGCATTCCGAATTCAGTTCCAGAGCGATTCGACCAATGAGTCCTTGATATTTAGTCGTTTTCAGCCAATATTTTGGATTTTTGAAAATTTCACTTTTTTGTGAAAATATCCACTAAATGAGGAAATAATATGTGTGAGGGTAACCCAGGAGAGTTCCAAATGTGTGTGGGTAGAATATATATCCCACGGGGTAAAACTGAAAAAAGTTGAAAAATATTTTTTTTGGACTTAGTCATTTTTCCGGCGTTTATCAGACTTTCAGATAGGGGAAATGTCAGTGAGCGTTCCGATTTCAGTTCCAGAGCGATTCGCCCAATGAGTCCTTGATATTTAGTCGTTTTCAGACAATTTTCTGGATTTTTGAAAATTTCACTTTTTTGTGAAAATATCCACTAAATGAGGGAATAATATGGGTGAGGGTACCCCAGAAGAGTTCCAAATGTGTGTGAGTAGAATATATATCCCACGGGGGTAAAATTGAAAAAAGTTGAAAAAAATTTTTTTTGCACTTAAGTCATTTTTCTGGCGTTTATCTGACTTTCAGATAGGGCAAATGTCAGTGAGCATTCAGATTTCAGTTCCAGAGTGCTTCACCCAATGAGTCCTTGATATTTATTCGTTTTCAGCCAATATTTTGGATTTTTGAAAATTTCACTTTTTTGTGAAAATATCCACTAAATGAGGGAATAATATGTGTGAGGGTATCCCAGGAGAGTTCCAAATGTGTGTGGGTAGAATATATATCCCACGGGGGTAAAATTGAAAAAAGTTGAAAAAATTTTTTTTTTGGACTTAGTCATTTTTCCGGCGTTTATCAGACTTTCAGATAGGGCAAATGTCAGTGAGCGTTCCGATTTCAGTTCCAGAGTGATTCGCCCAATGAGTCCTTGATATTTAGTCGTTTTCAGCCAATATTTTGGATTTTTGAAAATTTCACTTTTTTGTGAAAATATCCACTAAATGAGGGAATAATATGTGTGAGGGTACCCCAGGAGAGTTCCAAATGTGTGTGGGTAGAATATATATCCCACGGGGGTAAAATTGAAAAAAGTTGAAAAAACTTTTTTTTTGGACTTAGTCATTTTTCCAACGTTTATCAGACTTTCAGTTAGGGGAAATGTCAGTGAGCGCTCCGATTTCAGTTCCAGAGCGATTCGCCCAATGAGTCCTTGATATTTAGTCATTTTCAGACAATTTTCTGTATTTTTGAAAATTTCACTTTTTTGTGAAAATATCCACTAAATGAGGGAATAATATGGGTGAGGATACCCCAGAAGAGTTCCAAAGGTGTGTGGGTAGAATATATACAGTTATATGAAAAAGTTTGGGCACCCCTATTAATCTTAAGCTTAATGTTTTATAAAAATTGGTGTTTTTGCAACAGCTATTTCAGTTTGATATATGTAATAACTTTTGGACACAGTAATGTTTCTGCCTTGAAATTAGGTTTATTGTACTAACAGAAAATGTACAATCTGCATTCAAACAAAATTTGACAGGTACGTAAGTATGGGCACCTCACCAGAAAAGTGACATTAATATTTAGTAGATCCTCCTTTTGCAAAAAATAACAGCCTCTAGTCGCTTCCTGTAGCTTTTAATGAGTTCCTGGATCCTGGATGAAGGTATTTTTGACCATTCCTCTTTACAAAACAATTCTAGTTCAGTAAAGTTTGATGGTCGCCGAGCATGGACAGCCCTCTTCAAATGATCCCACAGATGTTCAATGATATTCAGGTCTGGGGACTGGGATGGCCATTCCAGAACATTGTAATTGTTCCTCTGCATGAATGCCTGAGTAGATTTGGAGCGATGTTTTGGATCATTGTCTTGCTGAAAGATCCATCCCCTGCGTAACTTCAGCTTTATCACTGATTCTTGAACATTATTGTCAAGAATCTCCTGATACTGAGTGGAATCCATGCGTCCCTCAACTTTAACAAGATTCCCGGTGCCGGCATTGGCTACACAGCCCCAAAGCATGATGGAACCTCCACCAAATTTTACTGTGGGTAGCAAGTGCTTTTCTTGGAATGCTGTGTTTTTTTGCCGCCATGCATAACGCCTTTTTGTATGACCAAACAACTCAATCTTGGTTTCATCAGTCAACAGGACCTTCTTCCAAAAAGAAATTGGCTTCTCCAAATGTGCTTTTGCATACCTCAGCCGACTCTGTTTGTGGCGTGCTTGCAGAAACGGCTTCTTTCGCATCACTCTCCCATACAGCTTCTCCTTGTGCAAAGTGCGTTGTATAGTTGACCGATGCACAGTGACACCATCTGCAGCAAGTTGATGCTGCAGCTCTCTGGAGGTGGTCTGAGGATTGTCCTTGACTGATCTCACCATTCTTCTTCTCTGCCTTTCTGATGTTTTTCTTGGCCTGCCACTTCTGGCCTTAACAAGAACTGTCCCTGTGTTCTTCCATTTCCTTACTATGTTCCTCACAGTGGAAACTGACAGGTTAAATCTCTGAGACAGCTTTTTGTATCCTTCCCCTGAACAATTATGTTGAATAATCTTTGTTTTCAGATCATTTGACAGTTGTTTTGAGGAGCCCATGATGACATCTTCAGAGGAGATTCAAACAGGAGAACAAATTGCAAGTGACCACTTTAAGTAGCTTTTCTCATGATTGCATACACCTGGCTATGAAGTTCAAAGCTCAATGTGGTTAAAAAAACAAAAAAAGTGCTTTAGTAAGTCAGTAAAAAGTAGGTAGGAGTATTTAAAACAAGAAATGATAAGGGTGCCCATACTTATGCACCTGTCAAATTTTGTTTGAATGCAGATTGCACATTTTCTGTTAGTACAATAAACCTCATTTCAAGGCAGAAACATTACTGTGTCCAACAGTTATTACATATATCAAACTGAAGTAGCTGTTGCAAAAACACCAATTTTTATAAAACATTAAGCTTAAGATTAATAGGGGTGCCCAAACTTTTTCATATAACTGTATCCCACGGGGGTAAAATTGAAAAAAGTTGAAAAAAATTATTTTTTGGACTTAGTCATTTTTCCGGCGTTTATCAGACTTTCAGATAGGGGAAATGTCAGTGAGCGTTCCGATTTCAGTTCCAGAGCGATTCGCCCAATGAATCCTTGATATTTAGTCATTTTCAGCCAATTTTCTGGATTTTTGAAAATTTCACTTTTTTGTGAAAATATCCACTAAATGAGGGAATAATATGTGTGAGGGTACCCGAGGAGAGTTACAAATGTGTTTGGGTAGAATATATATCCCACGGGGGTAAAATTGAAAAAAGTAGAAAAATTTTTCTTTTGGACTTAGTCATCTTTCCGGCGTTTATCAGACATTCAGATAGGGCAAATGTCAGAGAGCGTTCAGATTTTAGTTCCAGAGCGATTCGCCCAATGAGTCCTTGATATTTAGTAGTTTTCAGCCAATATTTTGGATTTTTGAAAATTTCACTTTTTTGTGAAAATATCCACTAAATGAGAGAATAATATGTGTGAGGGTACCCCATGAGAGTTCCAAATGTGTGTGGGTAGAATATATATCCCACGGGGGTAAAATTGAAAAAAGTTTAAAAAATTTTTTTTTTGGACTAGCCATTTTTCCGGCGTTTATCAGAGTTTCAGATAGGGCAAATGTCAGTGAGCGTTCCGATTTCAGTTCCAGAGCGATTTGCCTAATGATTTCTTGATATTTAGTCGTTTTCAGCCAATTTTCTGGATTTTTGAAAATTTCACTTTTTTGTGAAAATATCCACTAAATGAGGGAATAATATGTGTGAGGGTACCCCAGGAGAGTTCCAAATGTGTGTGGGTAGAATATATATCCCACGGGGGTAAAATTGAAAAAAGTTGAAAACATTTTTTTTTTGGACTTAGTCATTTTTCCGGCGTTTATCAGACTTTCAGATAGGGCAAAGGTCAGTGAGCGTTCCGATTTCAGTTCCAGAGTGAATCGCCCATTAAGTTCTTGATATTTAGTCGTTTTCAGCCAATTTTCTGGATTTTTGAAAATTTCACTTTTTTGTGAAAATATCCAATAAATGAGGGAATAATATGTGTGAGGGCACCCCAGGAGAGTACCAAATGTGTGTTGGTAGAACATATATCCCACGGGGATAAAATTGAAAAAAGAAGAAAAAATTTTTTTTCTTGGACTTAGTCATTTTTCCGGCGTTTATCAGAGTTTCAGATAGGGCAAATGTCAGTGAGCATTCCGATTTCAGTTCCAGAGCGATTCGCCCAATGAGTCCTTGATATTTAGAAGTTTTCAGCCAATATTTTGGATTTTTGAAAATTTCACTTTTTTGTGAAAATATCCACTAAATGAGAGAATAATATGTGTGAGGGTACCGCAGGAGAGTTCCAAATGTGTGTGGGTAGAATATATATCCCACGGGGGTAAAATTGAAAAAAGATGAACAATTTTTTTTTTGGACTTAGTCATTTTTCCGGCGTTTATCAGACTTTCAGATAGGGCAAATGTCAGTGAGCATTCCGATTTCAGTTCCAGAGCGATTCGCCCAATGAGTCCTTGATATGTAGAAGTTTTCAGCCAATATTTTGGATTTTTGAAAATTTCACTTTTTTGTGAAAATATCCACTAAATGAGGAAATAATATGTGTGAGGGTACCCCAGGAGAGTTCCAAATGTGTGTGGGTAGAATATATATCCCACGGGGGTAAAATTGAATAAAGTTTAAAAATTTTTTTTTTTGGACTAGTCATTTTTCCGGCGTTTATCAGAGTTTCAGATGGGGCAAATGTCAGTGAGCGTTCCGATTTCAGTTTCAGAGCGATTCGCCTAATGAGTCCTTGATATTTAGTAGTTTTCAGCCAATTTTCTGGATTTTTGAAAATTTCACTTTTTTGCGAAATTATCCACTAAATGAGGAAATAATATGTGTGAGGGTAACCCAGGAGAGTTCCAAATGTGTGTGGGTAGAATATATATCCCACGGGCGTCAAATTGAAAAAAGTTGAAAAATTTTTTTTTCGGACTTTGTCATTTTTCCGTCGTTTATCAGACTTTCAGATAGGGCAAATGTCAGTGAGCGTTCCGATTTCAGTTCCAGAGCGATTCGCCCAATGAGTCCTTGATATTTGGAAGTTTTCAGCCAACATTTTGGATTTTTGAAAATGTCACTTTTTTGTGAAAATATCTAATAAATGAGGGAATAATATGTGTGAGGGTACCCCAGGAGAGTTCCAAATGTGTGTGGGTACAATATATATCCCACGGGGTAAAATTGAAAAAAGTTGAAAAATTTTTTTTTTTGGACTAGTCATTTTTCTGGCGTTTATCAGAGTTTCAGATAGGGCAAATGTCAGTGAGTGTTCCGATTTCAGTTCCAGAGCGATTCGCCTAATCAGTCCTGGATATTTAGTCGTTTTCAGACAATTTTCTGGATTTTTGAAAATTTCACTTTTTTTGTGAAAATATCCACTAAATGAGGGAATAATATGTGTGAGGGTACCACAGGAGAGTTCCAAATGTGTGTGGGTAGAATATATATCCCACGGGGGTCAAATTGAAAAAAGTTGAAACATTTTTTTTTTGGACTTAGTCATTTTTTCGCTGTTTATCAGACTTTCAGAAAGGGCAAAGGTCAGTGAGCATTCCGATTTCAGTTCCAGAGCGATTCGCCCAATGAGTCCTTGATGTTTAGTTGTTTTCAGCCAATTTTCTGTATTTTTGAAAATTTCACTTTTTTGTGAAAATATCCAATAAATGAGGGAATAATATGTGTGAGGGTACCCCAGGAGATTTTCAAATGTGTGTGGGTAGAATATATATCCCACGGGGTAAAATTTCAAAAAGTTGAAAAAAATTTTTTTTAGACTTAGTCATTTTTCTGGCGTTTATCAGACTTCCAGATAGGGGAAATGTCAGTGAGCGTTCCCATTTCAGTTCCAGAGCCATTCGCCCAATGAGTCCTTGATGTTTAGTCGTTTTCAGCCAATTTTCTGGATTTTTGAAAATTTGAATTTTTTGTGAAAATATCCACGAAATGAGGAAATAATATGTGTGAGGGTACCCCAGGAGAGTTCCAAATGTGTGGGTAGAGTATATATCCCACGGGGGTAAAATTGAAAAAAGTTGAAAAAATTTTTTTTTGGGACTTAGTCATTTTTTCGCTGTTTATCAGACTTTCAGAAAGGGCAAAGGTCAATGAGCATTCCGATTTCAGTTCCAGAGCGATTCGCCCAATGAGTCCTTGATATTTAGCCGTTTTTAGCCAATATTTTGGATTTTTGAAAATTTCACTTTTTTGTGAAAATATCCACTAAATGAGAGAATAATATGTGTGAGGGTACCCCAGGAGAGTTCCAAATGTGTGTGGGTAGAATATATATCCCACAAGGGTCAAATTGAAAAAAGTTGAAAAATTTTTTTTTTTGGACTTTGTCATTTTTCCGGCGTTTATCAGACTTTCAGATAGGGCAAATGTCAGTGAGCGTACCGATTTCAGTTACGGAGCGATTCGCCCAATGAGTCCTTGATATTTAGTCGTTTTCAGCCAATTTTCTGGATTTTTGAAAATTTCACTTTTTTGTGAAAATATCCACTAAATGAGGGAATAATATGTGTGAGGGTACCCGAGGAGAGTTACAAATGTGTTTGGGTAGAATATATATCCCACGGGGGTAAAATTGAAAAAAGTAGAAAAATTTTTCTTTTGGACTTAGTCATCTTTCCGGCGTTTATCAGACATTCAGATAGGGCAAATGTCAGAGAGCGTTCAGATTTCAGTTCCAGAGCGATTCGCCCAATGAGTCCTTGATATTTAGAAGTTTTCAGCCAATTTTCCGGATTTTCGAAAATTTCACTTTTTTTTTGAAAATATCCACTAAATGAGGGAATAATATGTGTGAGGGTACCCCAGGCGAGTTGCAAATGTGTGTGGGTAGAATATATATCCCACGTGGGTAAAATTGAAAAAAGTTGAAAAAATTTTTTTTTTGGACTTAGTCATTTTTCCGGCGTTTATCAGAGTTTCAGATAGGGCAAATGTCAGTGAGCGTCCCGATTTCAGTTCCAGAGCGATTCGCCTAATGAGTCCTGGATATTTAGTCGTTTTCAGCCAATTTTCTGGATTTTTGAAAATTTCACTTTTTTGTGAAAATATCCACTAAATGAGGGAATAATATGTGTGAGGGTACCCCAGGAGAGTTCCAAATGTGTGTGGGTAGAATATATATCCCACGGGGGTCAAATTGAAAAAAGTTGAAAAAATTTTTTTTGGGGACTTAGTCATTTTTCCGGTGTTTTTCAGACTTTCAGATAGGGGAAATGTCAGTGAGCGTTCCGATTTCAGTTCCAGAGCGATACGCCCAATGAGTACTTGATATTTAGAAGTTTCAGCCAATATTTTGGATTTTTGAAAATTTCACTTTTTTTTGAAAATATCTAATAAATGAGGGAATAATATGTGTGAGGGTACCCCAGGAGAGTTCCAAATGTGTGTGGGTAGAATATATATCCCACGGGGTAAAATTGAAAAAAGTTGAAAAAACATTTTTTTTGGACTGAGTAATTTTTCCGCCATTTATCAGACTTTCAGATAGGGAAAATGT
The DNA here is from genome assembly GCF_046119375.1 of Phyllobates terribilis. NCBI lineage: Eukaryota > Metazoa > Chordata > Amphibia > Anura > Dendrobatidae > Phyllobates > Phyllobates terribilis. The sequence continues at coordinate 169,800,406 of NW_027362772.1, forward strand.
CAGTGAGCATTCCGATTTCAGTTCCAGAGCGATTCGCCTAATAAGTCCTTGATATTTAGTCGTTTTCAGCCAATTTTCTGGATTTTTGAAAATTTCACTTTTTTTGTGAAAATATCCAATAAATGAGGGAATAATATGTGTGAGGGCACCCCAGGAAAGTACCAAATGTGTGTTGGTAGAACATATATCCCACGGGGGTAAAATTGAAAAAAGATGAAAAATTTTTTTTTTTTGGACTTAGTCATTTTTCCGGCGTTTATCAGAGTTTCAGATAGGGCAAATGTCAGTGAGCGTTCCGATTTCAGTTCCAGAGCGATTCGCCCAATGAGTCCTTGATATTTAGAAGTTTTCAGCCAATATTTTGGATTTTTGAAAATTTCACTTTTTTGTGAAAATATCTAATAAATGAGGGAATAATATGTGTGAGGGTACCCCAGGAGAGTTCCAAATGTGTGAGGGTAGAATATATATCCCACGGGGTAAAATTGAAAAAAGTTGAAAAAATTTTTTTTTTGGACTAGTCATTTTTCCGGCGTTTATCAGAGTTTCAGATAGGGCAAATGTCAGTGAGCGTTCCGATTTCAGTTCCAGATCGATTCGCCCAATGAGTCCTTGATATTTAGAAGTTTTCAGCCAATTTTCTGGATTTTTGAAAATTTCCATTTTTTGTGTGAAAATATCCACTAAATGAGGGAATAATATGTGTGAGGGTACCCCAGGAGAGTTCCAAATGTGTGTGGGTAGAATATATATCCCATGGGGGTAAAATTGAAAAAGTTTCAAATAAATTTTTTTTGGACTTAGTCATTTTTCCGGCTTTTATCAGACTTTCAGATAGGACAAATGTCAGTGAGTGTTCCGATTTCAGTTCCAGAGCGATTCGCCTAATAAGTCCTTGATATTTAGTCGTTTTCAGCCAATTTTCTGGATTTTTGAAAATTTCACTTTTTTTTGAAAATATCTAATAAATGAGGGAATAATATGTGTGAGGGTACCCCAGGAGAGTTCCAAATGTGTGTGGGTAGAATATATATCCCACGGGGTAAAATTGAAAAAAGTTGAAAAAATTTTTTTTTTTTCTAGTCATTTTTCCGGCGTTTATCAGAGTTTCAGATAGGGCAAATGTCAGTGAGCGTTCCGATTTCAGTTCCAGAGCGATTCGCCCAATGAGTCCTGGATATTTAGTCGTTTTCAGCCTATTTTCTGAATTTTTTAAAATTTCACTTTTTTTGTGAAAATATCCTCTAAATGAGGGAATAATATGTGTGAGGGTAGCCCAGGAGAGTTCCAAATGTGTGTGGGTAGAATATATATCCCACGGGGGTCAAATTGAAAAAAGTTGAAAAATTTATTTTTTGGACTTAGTCATTTTTCCGGCGTTTATCAGACTTTCAGATAGGGCAAAGGTCAGTGAGCGTTCCGATTTCAGTTCCAGAGCGATTCGCCCAATGAGTCTTTGATATTTAGAAGTTTTCAGCCAATATTTTGGATTTTTGAAAATTTCACTTTTTTGTGAAAATATCCACTAAATGAGGGAATAATATGTGTGAGGGTACCCCAGGAGAATTACAAATGTGTGTGGGTAGAATATATATCCCACGGGGGTAAAATTGAAAAAATATGAAAAATTTTTCTTTTGGGACTTAGTCATTTTTCCGGCGTTTATCAGAGTTTCAGATAGGGCAAATGTCAGTGAGCGTTACGATTTCATTTCCAAAGCGATTCGCCTAATGAGTCCTGGATATTTAGTCGTTTTCAGCCAATTTTCTGGATTTTTGAAAATTTCACTTTTTTGTGAAAATATCCACTAAATGAGGGAATAATATGTGTGAGGGTACCCCAGGAGAGTTCCAAATGTGTGTGGGTAGAATATATATCCCACGGGGGTAAAATTTAAAAAAGTTGAAAAAACATTTTTTTTGGACTGAGTAATTTTTCCGCCATTTATCAGACTTTCAGATAGGGAAAATGTCAGTGAGCGTTCCGATTTCAGTTCCAGAGCGATTCGCCCAATGAGTCTTTGATATTTAGAAGTTTTCAGCCAATATTTTGGATTTTTGAAAATTTCACTTTTTTGTGAAAATATCCACTAAATGAGGGAATAATATGTGTGAGGGTACCCCAGGAGAGTTCCAAATGTGTGTGGGTAGAATATATATCCCACGGGGGTAAAATTGAAAAAAGATGAAAAATTTTTTTTTTTTGGACTTAGTTTTTTTTCTGGCGTTTATCAGAGTTTCAGATAGGGCAAATGTCAGTGAGCGTTCCGATTTCAGTTCCAGAGCGATTCGCCCAATGAGTCCTTGATATTTAGAAGTTTTCAGCCAATATTTTGGATTTTTGAAAATTTCACTTTTTTGTGAAAATATCTAATAAATGAGGGAATAATATGTGTGAGGGTACCCCAGGAGAGTTCCAAATGTGTGAGGGTAGAATATATATCCCACGGGGTAAAATTGAAAAAAGTTGAAAACATTTTTTTTTTTGGACTAGTCATTTTTCCGGCGTTTATCAGAGTTTCAGATAGGGCAAATGTCAGTGAGCGTTCCGATTTCAGTTCCAGATCGATTCGCCCAATGAGTCCTTGATATTTAGAAGTTTTCAGCCAATTTTCTGGATTTTTGAAAATTTCCATTTTTTGTGTGAAAATATCCACTAAATGAGGGAATAATATGTGTGAGGGTACCCCAGGAGAGTTCCAAATGTGTGTGGGTAGAATATATATCCCATGGGGGTAAAATTGAAAAAGTTTCAAATAAATTTTTTTTGGACTTAGTCATTTTTCCGGCTTTTATCAGACTTTCAGATAGGGCAAATGTCAGTGAGTGTTCCGATTTCAGTTCCAGAGCGATTCGCCTAATAAGTCCTTGATATTTAGTCGTTTTCAGCCAATTTTCTGGATTTTTGAAAATTTCACTTTTTTTGTGAAAGTATCCACTAAATGAGGGAATAATTTGTGTGAGGGTACCCCAGGAGAGTTCCAAATGTCTGTGGGTAGAATATATATCCCACGGGGGTCAAATTGAAAAAAGTTGAAAAAACATTTTTTTTGGACTTAGTAATTTTTCCGGCATTTATCAGACTTACAGATAGGGCAAATGTCAGTGAGCGTTCCGATTTCAGTTCCAGAGCGATTCGCCTAATGATTCCTTGATATTTAGTCGTTTTCAGCCAATTTTCTGGATTTTTGAAAATTTCACTTTTTTGTGAAAATAACCACTAAATGAGGGAATAATATGTGTGAGGGTACCCCAGGAGAGTTCCAAATGTGAGTGGGTAGAATATATATCCCACGGGTGTAAAATTGAAAAAAGTTGAAAATATTTTTTTTTTGGACTTAGTCATTTTTCCGGCATTTATCAGACTTTCAGATAGGGGAAATGTCAGCGAGCGTTCCGATTTTAGTTCCAGAGCGATTCGCCCCATGAGTCCTTGATATTTAGTAGTTTTCAGCCAATATTTTGGATTTTTGAAAATTTCACTTTTTTGTGAAAATATCCAATAAATGAGGGAATAATATGTGTGAGGGTACCCCAGGAGAGTTCCAAATGTGTGTGGGTAGAATATATATCCCACGGAGGTAAAATTGAAAAAATTTGAAAAAAATTTTTTTTTGGACTTAGTCATTTTTCCGGCGTTTATCAGACTTTCAGATAGGGGAAATGTCAGTGAGCGTTCCGATTTTAGTTCCAGAGCGATTCGCCCCATGAGTCCTTGATATTTAGTAGTTTTCAGCCAATATTTTGGATTTTTGAAAATTTCACTTTTTTGTGAAAATATCCACTAAATGAGGGAATAATATGTGTGAAGGTACCCCAGGAGAGTTCCAAATGTGTGTGGGTAGAATATATCCCATGGAGGTAAAATTGAAAAAAGGTGAAAAAAATATTTTTTTTGACTTAATCATTTTTCTGGCGTTTATCAGACTTTCAGATAAGGGAAATGTCAGTGAGCGTTCCAATTTTAGTTCCAGAGTGATTCGCCCAATGAGTCCTTGATATTTAGTCTTTTCAGCCAATTTTCTGGATTTTTGAAAATTTCACTTTTTCGTGAAAATATCCACTAAATGAGGGAATAATATGTGTGAGGGTACCCCAGGAGTGTTCCAAATGTGTGTGGGTAGAATATATATCCCATGGGGGTAAAATTGAAAAAAGTAGAAAAAAAATTTTTTTTGGACTTAGTAATTTTTCCGGCGTTTATCAAACTTTCAGATAGGGGAAATGTCAGCGAGCGTTCCGATTTTAGTTCCAGAGCGATTCGCCCCATGAGTCCTTGATATTTAGTAGTTTTCAGCCAATATTTTGGATTTTTGAAAATTTCACTTTTTTGTGAAAATATCCAATAAATGAGGGAATAATATGTGTGAGGGTACCCCAGGAGAGTTCCAAATGTGTGTGGGTAGGATATATATCCCACTGGGGTAAAATTGAAAGAAGTTGAAAAATTTTTTTTTTTGGACTTAGTCATTTTTCCGGCGTTTATCAGACTTTCAGATAGGGGAAATGTCAGTGAGCGTTCCGATTTTAGTGCCAGAGCGATTCGCCCAATGAGTCCTTGATATTTAGTCTTTTTCAGCCAATTTTCTGGATTTTTGAAAATTTCACTTTTTTGTGAAAATATCCACTAAATGAGGGAATAATATGTGTGAGGGTACCCCAGGAGAGTTCCAAATGTGTGTGGGTAGAATATATATGCCACGGGGGTTAAATTGAAAAAAGTTGAAAAAAAATTTTTTTGGGACTTAGTAATTTTTCCGGCGTTTATCAGACTTTCAGATAGGGGAAATGTCAGCGAGCGTTCCGATTTTAGTTCCAGAGCGATTCGCCCCATGAGTCCTTGATATTTAGTAGTTTTCAGCCAATATTTTGGATTTTTGAAAATTTCATTTTTTGTGAAAATATCCAATAAATGAGGGAATAATATGTGTGAGTGTACCCCAGGAGAGTTGCAAATGTGTGTGGGTAGAATATATATCCCACGGAGGTAAAATTGAAAAAATTTGAAAAAAATTTTTTTTTGGACTTAGTCATTTTTCCGGCGTTTATCAGACTTTCAGATAGGGGAAATGTCAGTGAGCGTTCCGATTTTAGTGCCAGAGCGATTCGCCCAATGAGTCCTTGATATTTAGTCTTTTTCAGCCAATTTTCTGGATTTTTGAAAATTTCACTTTTTTGTGAAAATATCCACTAAATGAGGGAATAATATGTGTGAGGGTACCCCAGGAGAGTTCCAAAAGTGTGTGGGTAGAATATATCCCATGGAGGTAAAATTGAAAAAAGGTGAAAAAAATATTTTTTTTGACTTAATCATTTTTCTGGCGTTTATCAGACTTTCAGATAAGGGAAATGTCAGTGAGCGTTCCAATTTTAGTTCCAGAGTGATTCGCCCAATGAGTCCTTGATATTTAGTCTTTTCAGCCAATTTTCTGGATTTTTGAAAATTTCACTTTTTCGTGAAAATATCCACTAAATGAGGGAAAAATATGTGTGAGGGTACCCCAGGAGTGTTCCAAATGTGTGTGGGTAGAATATATATCCCATGGGGGTAAAATTGAAAAAAGTAGAAAAAAAATTTTTTTTGGACTTAGTAATTTTTCCGGCGTTTATCAAACTTTCAGATAGGGGAAATGTCAGCGAGCGTTCCGATTTTAGTTCCAGAGCGATTCGCCCCATGAGTCCTTGATATTTAGTAGTTTTCAGCCAATATTTTGGATTTTTGAAAATTTCACTTTTTTGTGAAAATATCCAATAAATGAGGGAATAATATGTGTGAGGGTACCCCAGGAGAGTTCCAAATGTGTGTGGGTAGGATATATATCCCACTGGGGTAAAATTGAAAGAAGTTGAAAAATTTTTTTTTTTGGACTTAGTCATTTTTCCGGCGTTTATCAGACTTTCAGATAGGGGAAATGTCAGTGAGCGTTCCGATTTTAGTGCCAGAGCGATTCGCCCAATGAGTCCTTGATATTTAGTCTTTTTCAGCCAATTTTCTGGATTTTTGAAAATTTCACTTTTTTGTGAAAATATCCACTAAATGAGGGAATAATATGTGTGAGGGTACCCCAGGAGAGTTCCAAATGTGTGTGGGTAGAATATATATGCCACGGGGGTTAAATTGAAAAAAGTTGAAAAAAAATTTTTTTGGGACTTAGTAATTTTTCCGGCGTTTATCAGACTTTCAGATAGGGGAAATGTCAGCGAGCGTTCCGATTTTAGTTCCAGAGCGATTCGCCCCATGAGTCCTTGATATTTAGTAGTTTTCAGCCAATATTTTGGATTTTTGAAAATTTCATTTTTTGTGAAAATATCCAATAAATGAGGGAATAATATGTGTGAGTGTACCCCAGGAGAGTTGCAAATGTGTGTGGGTAGAATATATATCCCACGGAGGTAAAATTGAAAAAATTTGAAAAAAATTTTTTTTTGGACTTAGTCATTTTTCCGGCGTTTATCAGACTTTCAGATAGGGGAAATGTCAGTGAGCGTTCCGATTTTAGTGCCAGAGCGATTCGCCCAATGAGTCCTTGATATTTAGTCTTTTTCAGCCAATTTTCTGGATTTTTGAAAATTTCACTTTTTTGTGAAAATATCCACTAAATGAGGGAATAATATGTGTGAGGGTACCCCAGGAGAGTTCCAAAAGTGTGTGGGTAGAATATATATCCCACGGGTGTAAAATTGAAAAAAGTTGAAAATATTTTTTTTTTGGACTTAGTCATTTTTCCGGCATTTATCAGACTTTCAGATAGGGGAAATGTCAGCGAGCGTTCCGATTTTAGTTCCAGAGCGATTCGCCCCATGAGTCCTTGATATTTAGTAGTTTTCAGCCAATATTTTGGATTTTTGAAAATTTCACTTTTTTGTGAAAATATCCAATAAATGAGGGAATAATATGTGTGAGGGTACCCCAGGAGAGTTCCAAATGTGTGTGGGTAGAATATATATCCCACGGAGGTAAAATTGAAAAAATTTGAAAAAAATTTTTTTTTGGACTTAGTCATTTTTCCGGCGTTTATCAGACTTTCAGATAGGGGAAATGTCAGTGAGCGTTCCGATTTTAGTTCCAGAGCGATTCGCCCCATGAGTCCTTGATATTTAGTAGTTTTCAGCCAATATTTTGGATTTTTGAAAATTTCACTTTTTTGTGAAAATATCCACTAAATGAGGGAATAATATGTGTGAAGGTACCCCAGGAGAGTTCCAAATGTGTGTGGGTAGAATATATCCCATGGAGGTAAAATTGAAAAAAGGTGAAAAAAATATTTTTTTTGACTTAATCATTTTTCTGGCGTTTATCAGACTTTCAGATAAGGGAAATGTCAGTGAGCGTTCCAATTTTAGTTCCAGAGTGATTCGCCCAATGAGTCCTTGATATTTAGTCTTTTCAGCCAATTTTCTGGATTTTTGAAAATTTCACTTTTTCGTGAAAATATCCACTAAATGAGGGAAAAATATGTGTGAGGGTACCCCAGGAGTGTTCCAAATGTGTGTGGGTAGAATATATATCCCATGGGGGTAAAATTGAAAAAAGTAGAAAAAAAATTTTTTTTGGACTTAGTAATTTTTCCGGCGTTTATCAAACTTTCAGATAGGGGAAATGTCAGCGAGCGTTCCGATTTTAGTTCCAGAGCGATTCGCCCCATGAGTCCTTGATATTTAGTAGTTTTCAGCCAATATTTTGGATTTTTGAAAATTTCACTTTTTTGTGAAAATATCCAATAAATGAGGGAATAATATGTGTGAGGGTACCCCAGGAGAGTTCCAAATGTGTGTGGGTAGGATATATATCCCACTGGGGTAAAATTGAAAGAAGTTGAAAAATTTTTTTTTTGGACTTAGTCATTTTTCCGGCGTTTATCAGACTTTCAGATAGGGGAAATGTCAGTGAGCGTTCCGATTTTAGTGCCAGAGCGATTCGCCCAATGAGTCCTTGATATTTAGTCTTTTTCAGCCAATTTTCTGGATTTTTGAAAATTTCACTTTTTTGTGAAAATATCCACTAAATGAGGGAATAATATGTGTGAGGGTACCCCAGGAGAGTTCCAAATGTGTGTGGGTAGAATATATATGCCACGGGGGTAAAATTGAAAAAAGTTGAAAAAAAATTTTTTTGGGACTTAGTAATTTTTCCGGCGTTTATCAGACTTTCAGATAGGGGAAATGTCAGCGAGCGTTCCGATTTTAGTTCCAGAGCGATTCGCCCCATGAGTCCTTGATATTTAGTAGTTTTCAGCAAATATTTTGGATTTTTGAAAATTTCATTTTTTGTGAAAATATCCAATAAATGAGGGAATAATATGTGTGAGGGTACCCCAGGAGAGTTGCAAATGTGTGTGGGTAGAATATATATCCCACGGAGGTAAAATTGAAAAAATTTGAAAAAAATTTTTTTTTGGACTTAGTCATTTTTCCGGCGTTTATCAGACTTTCAGATAGGGGAAATGTCAGTGAGCGTTCCGATTTTAGTGCCAGAGCGATTCGCCCAATGAGTCCTTGATATTTAGTCTTTTTCAGCCAATTTTCTGGATTTTTGAAAATTTCACTTTTTTGTGAAAATATCCACTAAATGAGGGAATAATATGTGTGAGGGTACCCCAGGAGAGTTCCAAAAGTGTGTGGGTAGAATATATATCCCACGGGTGTAAAATTGAAAAAAGTTGAAAATATTTTTTTTTTGGACTTAGTCATTTTTCCGGCATTTATCAGACTTTCAGATAGGGGAAATGTCAGCGAGCGTTCCGATTTTAGTTCCAGAGCGATTCGCCCCATGAGTCCTTGATATTTAGTAGTTTTCAGCCAATATTTTGGATTTTTGAAAATTTCACTTTTTTGTGAAAATATCCAATAAATGAGGGAATAATATGTGTGAGGGTACCCCAGGAGAGTTCCAAATGTGTGTGGGTAGAATATATATCCCACGGAGGTAAAATTGAAAAAATTTGAAAAAAATTTTTTTTTGGACTTAGTCATTTTTCCGGCGTTTATCAGACTTTCAGATAGGGGAAATGTCAGTGAGCGTTCCGATTTTAGTTCCAGAGCGATTCGCCCCATGAGTCCTTGATATTTAGTAGTTTTCAGCCAATATTTTGGATTTTTGAAAATTTCACTTTTTTGTGAAAATATCCACTAAATGAGGGAATAATATGTGTGAAGGTACCCCAGGAGAGTTCCAAATGTGTGTGGGTAGAATATATCCCATGGAGGTAAAATTGAAAAAAGGTGAAAAAAATATTTTTTTTGACTTAATCATTTTTCTGGCGTTTATCAGACTTTCAGATAAGGGAAATGTCAGTGAGCGTTCCAATTTTAGTTCCAGAGTGATTCGCCCAATGAGTCCTTGATATTTAGTCTTTTCAGCCAATTTTCTGGATTTTTGAAAATTTCACTTTTTCGTGAAAATATCCACTAAATGAGGGAATAATATGTGTGAGGGTACCCCAGGAGTGTTCCAAATGTGTGTGGGTAGAATATATATCCCATGGGGGTAAAATTGAAAAAAGTAGAAAAAAAATTTTTTTTGGACTTAGTAATTTTTCCGGCGTTTATCAAACTTTCAGATAGGGGAAATGTCAGCGAGCGTTCCGATTTTAGTTCCAGAGCGATTCGCCCCATGAGTCCTTGATATTTAGTAGTTTTCAGCCAATATTTTGGATTTTTGAAAATTTCACTTTTTTGTGAAAATATCCAATAAATGAGGGAATAATATGTGTGAGGGTACCCCAGGAGAGTTCCAAATGTGTGTGGGTAGGATATATATCCCACTGGGGTAAAATTGAAAGAAGTTGAAAAATTTTTTTTTTGGACTTAGTCATTTTTCCGGCGTTTATCAGATTTTCAGATAGGGGAAATGTCAGTGAGCGTTCCGATTTTAGTGCCAGAGCGATTCGCCCAATGAGTCCTTGATATTTAGTCTTTTTCAGCCAATTTTCTGGATTTTTGAAAATTTCACTTTTTTGTGAAAATATCCACTAAATGAGGGAATAATATGTGTGAGGGTACCCCAGGAGAGTTCCAAATGTGTGTGGGTAGAATATATATGCCACGGGGGTAAAATTGAAAAAAGTTGAAAAAAAATTTTTTTGGGACTTAGTAATTTTTCCGGCGTTTATCAGACTTTCAGATAGGGGAAATGTCAGCGAGCGTTCCGATTTTAGTTCCAGAGCGATTCGCCCCATGAGTCCTTGATATTTAGTAGTTTTCAGCCAATATTTTGGATTTTTGAAAATTTCATTTTTTGTGAAAATATCCAATAAATGAGGGAATAATATGTGTGAGGGTACCCCAGGAGAGTTGCAAATGTGTGTGGGTAGAATATATATCCCACGGAGGTAAAATTGAAAAAATTTGAAAAAAATTTTTTTTTGGACTTAGTCATTTTTCCGGCGTTTATCAGACTTTCAGATAGGGGAAATGTCAGTGAGCGTTCCGATTTTAGTGCCAGAGCGATTCGCCCAATGAGTCCTTGATATTTAGTCTTTTTCAGCCAATTTTCTGGATTTTTGAAAATTTCACTTTTTTGTGAAAATATCCACTAAATGAGGGAATAGTGTGTGAGAGGGTACCCCAGGAGAGTTCCAAATGTGTGTGAGTAGAATATATATCCCTCGGGGGTAAAATTAAAAAAAGTTGCAAAAAAATTTTTTTTGGACTTAGTCATTTTTCCGGCGTTCATCAGACTTTCAGATAGGGCAAATGTCAGTGAGCGTTCCGATTTCAGTTCCAGAGCGATTTGCCCAATGAGTCCTTGATATTTAGTCGTTTTCAGCCAATTTTCTGGATTTTTGAAAATTTCACTTTCTTGTGAAAATATCCACTAAATGAGGGAATAATATGTGTGAGGGTACCCCAGGAGAGTTCCAAATGTGTGTGGGTAGAATATATATCCCACGGGGAGAAAATTGAAAAAAGTTTTTTTTTGGACTTAGTCATTTTTCCGGCGTTCATCAGACTTTCAGATAGGGCAAATGTCAGTCAGCGTGATTTCAGTTCTAGAGCGATTCGCCCAATGAGTGTTTGATATTTAGTTGTTTTCAGCCAATTTTCTGGATTTTTGAAAATTTCACTTCTTTGTGAAAATATCCACTAAATGAGGGAATAATATGTGTGAGGGTACCCCAGGAGAGTTTTACATGTGTGTGGGTAGAATATATATCCCACGGGGGTAAAATTGAAAAAAGTTTAAAAAATTTTTTTTTTGGACTTAGTCATTTTTACGGCGTTTATCAGACTTTCAGATAGGGCAAATGTCAGTGAGCGTTCCGATTTCAGTTCCAGAGCGATTCGCCCAATGAGTCCTTGATATTTAGTCGTTTTCAGCCAATTTTCTGGATTTTTGAAAATTTCACTTTTTTGTGAAAATATCCACTAAATGAGGCAATAATATGTGTGAGGGTACCCCAGGAGAGTTCCAAATGTGTGTGGGTAGAATATATATCCCACGGGGGAAAACTTGAAAAAAGTTGAAAAAAAAATTTTTTTGGACTTAGTCATTTTCCGGCATTTATCAGACTTTCAGATAGGCGAAAAGTCAGTGAGCGTTCCGATTTCAGTTCCAGAGCGATTTGCCCAATGAGTCCTTGATATTTAGTAGTTTTCAGCCAATATTTTGGATTTTTGAAAAATTTCACTTTTTGTGAAAATATCCACTAAATGAGGGAATAATATGTGTGAGGGTACCCCAGGAGTGTTCCAAATGTGTGTGGGTAGAATATATATCCCACGGGGGTAAAATTGAAAAAAGTTGAAAAAAAATTTTTTTTTTGGACTTAGTCATTTTTCCGGCGTTTATCAGTCTTTCAGATAGGGCAAATGTCAGTGAGCGTAATTTCAGTTCCAGAGCGATTCGCCCAATGAGTTCTTGATATTTAGTCGTTTTCAGCCAATTTTCTGGATTTTTGAAAATTTCACTTTTTTGTGAAAATATCCACTAAATGAGGGAATAATATGTGTGAGGGTACCCCAGGAGAGTTCCAAATGTGTGTGGGTAGAATATATATCCCACGGGGAGAAAATTGAAAAAAGTTTTTTTTTGGACTTAGTCATTTTTCCGGCGTTCATCAGACTTTCAGATAGGGCAAATGTCAGTGAGCGTTCCGATTTCAGTTCCAGAGCGATTTGCCCAATGAGTCCTTGATATTTAGTCGTTTTCAGCCAATTTTCTGGATTTTTGAAAATTTCACTTTTTTGTGAAAATATCCACTAAATGAGGGAATAATATGTGTGAGGGTACCCCAGGAGAGTTCCAAATGTGTGTGAGTAGAATATATATCCCTCGGGGGTAAAATTTAAAAAAGTTGCAAAAATTTTTTTTTTGGACTTAGTCATTTTTCCGGCGTTTATCAGACTTTCAGATAGGGCAAATGTCAGTCAGCGTGATTTCAGTTCCAGAGCGATTAGCCCAATGAGTGCTTGATATTTAGTCGTTTTCAGCCAATTTTCTGGATTTTTGAAAATTTCACTTCTTTGTGAAAATATCCACTAAATGAGGGAATAATATGTGTGAGGGTACCCCAGGAGAGTTTTAAATGTGTGTGGGTAGAATATATATCCCACGGGGGTAAAATTGAAAAAAGTTTAAAAAATTTTTTTTTTGGACTTAGTCATTTTTACGGCGTTTATCAGACTTTCAGATAGGGCAAATGTCAGTGAGCGTTCCGATTTCAGTTCCAGAGCGATTCGCCCAATGAGTTCTTGATATTTAGTCGTTTTCAGCCAATTTTCTGGATTTTTGAAAATTTCACTTTTTTGTGAAAATATCCACTAAATGAGGGAATAATATGTGTGAGGGTACCCCAGGAGAGTTCCAAATGTGTGTGGGTAGAATATATATCCCACGGGGGTAAAATTGAAAAAAGTTTAAAAAATTTTTTTTTTGGACTTAGTCATTTTTACGGCGTTTATCAGACTTTCAGATAGGGCAAATGTCAGTGAGCGTTCCGATTTCAGTTCCAGAGCGATTCGCCCAATGAGTCCTTGATATTTAGCCGTTTTCAGCCAATTTTCTGGATTTTTGAAAATTTCACTTTTTTGTGAAAATATCCACTAAATGAGGGAATAATATGTGTGAGGGTACCCCAGGAGAGTTCCAAATATGTGTGGGTAGAATATATATCCCACGGGGGTAAAATTAAAAAAAGTTGCAAAAATTTTTTTTTTGGACTTAGTCATTTTTCCGGCGTTTATCAGACTTTCAGATAGGGCAAATGTCAGTGAGCGTTCCGATTTCAGTTCCAGAGCGATTTGCCCAATGAGTCCTTGATATTTAGTCGTTTTCAGCCAATATTGTGGATTTTTGAAAATTTCACTTTTTTGTGAAAATATCCACTAAATGAGGGAATAGTGTGTGTGAGGGTACCCCAGGAGAGTTCCAAATGTGTGTGAGTAGAATATATATCCCTCGGGGGTAAAATTTAAAAAAGTTGCAAAAATTTTTTTTTTGGACTTAGTCATTTTTCCGGCGTTTATCAGACTGTCAGATAGGGCAAATGTCAGTGAGCGTGATTTCAGTTCCAGAGCGATTCGCCCAATGAGTGCTTGATATTTAGTCGTTTTCAGCCAATTTTCTGGATTTTTGAAAATTTCACTTTTTTGTGAAAATATCCAGTAAATGAGGGAATAATATGTATGAGGGTACCCTAGGAGAGTTCCAAATGTGTGTGGGTAGAATATATATCCCACGGGGGTAAAATTGAAAAAAGTTGAAACAATTTTTTTTTTGGACTTAGTCATTTTTCTGCCGTTTATCAAACTTTCAGACAAGGCAAATGTCAGTGAGCGTTCCGATGTCAGTTCCAGAGCGATTCGCCCAATGAGTCCTTGATATTTAGCCGTTTTCAGCCAATTTTCTGGATTTTTGAAAATTTCACTTTTTTGTGAAAATATCCACTAAATGAGGGAATAATATGTGTGAGGGTACCCCAGGAGAGTTCCAAATATGTGTGGGTAGAATATATATCCCACGGGGGTAAAATTGAAAAAAGTTGAAAAAAATTTTTTTTTGGACTTAGTCATTTTTCCGGCGTTTATCAGACTTTCAGATAGGGCAAATGTCAGTGAGCATTCCGATTTCAATTCCAGAGCGATTCGCCCAATGAGTCCTTGATATTTAGTCGTTTTCAGCCAATTTTCTGGATTTTTGAAAATGTCACTTTTTTGTGAAAATATCCACTAAATGAGGTAATAATATGTGTGAGGGTACCCCAGGAGAGTTCCAAATGTGTGTGGGTAGAATATATATCCCACGGGGGTAAAATTGAAAAAAGTTGAAAAAAAATTTTTTTTGGACTTAGTCATTTTTCCGGCGTTTATCAGACTTTCAGATAGGGCAAATGTCAGTGAGCGTTCCGATTTCAGTTCCAGAGCGATTTGCCCAATGAGTCCTTGATATTTAGTCGTTTTCAGCCAATATTTTGGATTTTTGAAAATTTCACTTTTTTGTGAAAATATCCACTAAATGAGGGAATAATATGTGTGAGGGTACCCCAGGAGAGTTCCAAATGTGTGTGGGTAAAATATAAATCCCACGGAGGTAAAATTGAAAAAAGTTGAAAATTGTTTTTTTTTTGTACTTAGTCATTTTTCCGGCATTTATCAGACTTTCAGATAAGGGAAATGTCAGTGAGCGTTCCGATTTCAGTTCCAGAGCGATTCGCCCAATGAGTCCTTGATATTTAGTCGTTTTCAGCCAATTTTCTGGATTTTTGAAAATTTCACTTTTTTGTGAAAATATCCACTAAATGAAGGAATAATATGTGTGAGGGTACCCCAGGAGAGTTCCAAATGTGTGTGGGTAAAATATATATCCCACGGAGGTAAAATTGAAAAAAGTTGAAAATTGTTTTTTTTTTGGACTTAGTCATTTTTCCGGCATTTATCACACTTTCAGATAAGGGAAATGTCAGTGAGCGTTCCGATTTCAGTTCCAGAGCGATTCGCCCAATGAGTCCTTGATATTTAGTCGTTTTCAGCCAATATTCTGGATTTTTGAAAATTTCACTTTTTTGTGAAAATATCCACTAAATGAGGGAATAAAATGTGTGAGGGTACCCCAGGAGAGTTCCAAATGTGTGTGGGTAGATATATATCCCACGGGGGTGAAATTGAAAAAAGTTGAAAAATTTTTTTTTTTTGGACTTAATCATTTTTCCGGCATTTATCAGACTTTCAGATAGGGGAAATGTCAGTGAGCGTTCCGATTTCAGTTCCAGAGCGATTCACCCAATGTTTCTTTGATATTTAGTCGTTTTCAGATAATTTTCTGGATTTTTGAAAATTTCACTTTTTTGTGAAAATATTCACTAAATGAGGGAATAATATGTGTGAGGGTACCCCAGGAGAGTTCCAAATGTCTGTGGGTAGAATATATATCCCACGGGGGTAAAATTGAAAAAAGTTGAAATTTTTTTTTTTTCTACTTCGTCATTTTTCCGGCATTTATCAGACTTTCAGATAGTAGAAATGTCAGTGAGCGTTCCGATTTCAGTTCCAGAGCGATTCGCCCATTGACTCCTTGATATTTAGTTGTTTTCAGCCAATTTTCTGGATTTTTGAAAATTTCACTTTTTTGTGAAAATATCCACTAAATGAGGGAATGATATGTGTGAGGGTACCCCAGGAGAGTTCCAAATGTGTGTGGGTAGAATATATATCAGACGGGGGTAAAATTGAAAAAAGTTGAAATTTTTTTTTTTGTACTTAGTCATTTTTCCGGCATTTATCAGACTTTCAGATAGGGGAAATGTCAGTGAGCGTTCCCATTTCAGTTCTAGAGCGATTCGCCCAATGAGTCCTTGATATTTAGGCGTTTTCAGCCAATATTATGGATTTTTGAAAATTTAACTTTTTTGTGAAAATATCCACTAAATGAGGGAATAATATGTGTGTGGGTACCCCAGGAGAGTTCCAAATGTGTGTGGGTAGAATATATATCCCACGGGGGAAAAATTGAAAAAAGTTGAAATTTTTTTTTTTTGTACTTAGTCATTTTTCCGGCATTTATCAGACTTTCAGATAAGGGAAATGTCAGTGAGCGTTCCGATTTCAGTTCCAGAGCGATTTGCCCAATGAGTCCTTGATATTTAGTCGTTTTCAGACAATTTTCTGGATTTTTGAAAATTTAACTTTTTTGTGAAAATATACACTAAATGAGGGAATAATATGTGTGAGGGTACCCCAGGAGAGTTCCAAATGTGTGTGGGTAGAATATATATCCCAAGGGGGTAAAATTGAAAAAAGTTGAATTTTTTTTTTTTTTTTTGTACTTAGTCATTATTCTGGCATTTATCAGACTTTCAGATAAGGGAAATGTCAGTGAGCGTTCCGATTTAAGTTCCAGAGCGATTCGCCCAATGAGTCCTTGATATTTAGTCGTTTTCAGCCAATTTTCTGGATTTTTGAAAATTTCACTTTTTTGTGAAAATATCCACTAAATGAGGGAATAATATGTGTGCGGGTACCCCAGGAGAGTTCCAAATGTGTGTGGGTAGAACATATTTCCCATGGGGGTGAAATTGAAAAAAGTTGAACATTTTTTTTTTTTGGACTTAGTCATTTTTCCGGCATTTATCAGACTTTCAGATAGGGGAAATGTCAGTGAGCGTTCCCATTTCAGTTCTAGAGCGATTCGCCCAATGAGTCCTTGATATTTAGGCGTTTTCAGCCAATATTATGGATTTTTGAAAATTTAACTTTTTTGTGAAAATATCCACTAAATGAGAGAATAATATGTGTGAGGGTACCCCAGGAGAGTTCCAAATGTGTGTGGGTAAAATATATATCCCACGGAGGTAAAATTAAAAAAAAGTTGAAAATTGTCTTTTTTTTGTACTTAGTCATTTTTCCGGCATTTATCACACTTTCAGATAAGGGAAATGTCAGTGAGCGTTCCGATTTCAGTTCCAGAGCGATTCGCCCAATGAGTCCTTGATATTTAGTCGTTTTCAGCCAATATTCTGGATTTTTGAAAATTTCACTTTTTTGTGAAAATATCCACTAAATGAGGGAATAATATGTGTGAGGGTACCCCAGGAGAGTTCCAAATGTGTGTGGGTAGAATATATATCCCACGGGGGTAAAATTGAAAAACGTTGAAAATTTTTTTTTTTTGGACTTAGTCATTTTTCCGGCATTTGTCAGTCTTTCAGATAGGGGAAATGTCAGTGAGCATTCCGATTTCAGTTCCAGAGCGATTCGCCCAATGAGTCCTTGATATTTAGTCGTTTTCAGCCAATTTTCTGGATTTTTGAAAATTTCACTTTTTTGTGAAAATATCCACTAAATGAGGGAATAATATGTGTGAGGGTACCCCAAGTGAGTTCCAAATGTGTGTGGGTAGATATATATCCCACGGGGGTGAAATTAAAAAAAGTTGAAAAATTTTTTTTTTTTGGATTAAATCATTTTTCCGGCATTTATCAGACTTTCAGATAGGGGAAATGTCAGTGAGCGTTCGGATTTCAGTTCCAGAGCGATTCGCCCAATGTTTCTTTGATATTTAGTCGTTTTCAGATAATTTTCTGGATTTTTGAAAATTTCACTTTTTTGTGAAAATATTCACTAAATGAGGGAATAATATGTGTGAGGGTACCCCAGGAGAGTTCCAAATGTGTGTGGGTAGAATATATATCCCACGGGGGTAAAATTGAAAAAAGTTGAAATTTTTTATTTTTTTTTGTACTTAGTCATTTTTCCGGCATTTATCAGACTTTCAGATAAGGGAAATGTCAGTGAGCGTTCCGATTTCAGTTCCAGAGCGATGTGCCCAATGAGTCCTTGATATTTAGTAGTTTTCAGACAATTTTCTGGATTTTTGAAAATTTCACTTTTTTGTGAAAATATACACTAAATGAGGGAATAATATGTGTGAGGGTACCCCAGGAGAGTTCCAAATGTGTGTGGGTAGAATATATATCCCACGGGGGTAAAATTGAAAAAAGTTGAATTTTTTTTTTTTTTTTTGTACTTAGTCATTATTCCGGCATTTATCAGACTTTCAGATAAGGGAAATGTCAGTGAGCGTTCCGATTTCAGTTCCAGAGCGATTCGCCCAATGAGTCCTTGATATTTAGTCGTTTTCAGCCAATTTTCTGGATTTTTGAAAATTTCACTTTTTTGTGAAAATATCCACTAAATGAGGGAATAATATGTGTGCGGGTACCCCAGGAGAGTTCCAAATGTGTGTGGGTAGAATATATTTCCCACGGGGGTGAAATTGAAAAAAGTTGAAAATTTTTTTTTTTTGGACTTAGTCATTTTTCCGGCATTTATCAGACTTTCAGATAGGGGAAATGTCAGTGAGCGTTCCCATTTCAGTTCTAGAGCGATTCGCCCAATGAGTCCTTGATATTTAGGCGTTTTCAGCCAATATTATGGATTTTTGAAAATTTAACTTTTTTGTGAAAATATCCACTAAATGAGAGAATAATATGTGTGAGGGTACCCCAGGAGAGTTCCAAATGTGTGTGGGTAAAATATATATCCCACGGAGGTAAAATTAAAAAAAAGTTGAAAATTGTTTTTTTTTGTACTTAGTCATTTTTCCGGCATTTATCACACTTTCAGATAAGGGAAATGTCAGTGAGCGTTCCGATTTCAGTTCCAGAGCGATTCGCCCAATGAGTCCT
The DNA here is from genome assembly GCF_046119375.1 of Phyllobates terribilis. NCBI lineage: Eukaryota > Metazoa > Chordata > Amphibia > Anura > Dendrobatidae > Phyllobates > Phyllobates terribilis. The sequence goes on from NW_027362772.1 coordinate 169,819,028, forward strand.
TGATATTTAGTCGTTTTCAGCCAATATTCTGGATTTTTGAAAATTTCACTTTTTTGTGAAAATATCCACTAAATGAGGGAATAATATGTGTGAGGGTACCCCAGGAGAGTTCCAAATGTGTGTGGGTAGAATATATATCCCACGGGGGTAAAATTGAAAAACGTTGAAAATTTTTTTTTTTTGGACTTAGTCATTTTTCCGGCATTTGTCAGACTTTCAGATAGGGGAAATGTCAGTGAGCATTCCGATTTCAGTTCCAGAGCGATTCGCCCAATGAGTCCTTGATATTTAGTCGTTTTCAGCCAATTTTCTGGATTTTTGAAAATTTCACTTTTTTGTGAAAATATCCACTAAATGAGGGAATAATATGTGTGAGGGTACCCCAAGTGAGTTCCAAATGTGTGTGGGTAGATATATATCCCACGGGGGTGAAATTAAAAAAAGTTGAAAAATTTTTTTTTTTTGGATTAAATCATTTTTCCGGCATTTATCAGACTTTCAGATAAGGGAAATGTCAGTGAGCGTTCCGATTTCAGTTCCAGAGCGATTCGCCCAATGAGTCCTTGATATTTAGTTGTTTTCAGCCAATTTTCTGGATTTTTGAAAATTTCACTTTTTTGTGAAAATATCCACTAAATGAGGGAATAATATGTGTGAGGGTACCCCAAGTGAGTTCCAAATGTGTGTGGGTAGATATATATCCCACGGGGGTGAAATTAAAAAAAGTTGAAAAATTTTTTTTTTTTGGATTAAATCATTTTTCCGGCATTTATCAGACTTTCAGATAAGGGAAATGTCAGTGAGCGTTCCGATTTCAGTTCCAGAGCGATTCGCCCAATGAGTCCTTGATATTTAGTCGTTTTCAGCCAATTTTCTGGATTTTTGAAAATTTCACTTTTTTGTGAAAATATCCACTAAATGAGGGAATAATATGTGTGCGGGTACCCCAGGAGAGTTCCAAATGTGTGTGGGTAGAATATATTTCCCACGGGGGTGAAATTGAAAAAAGTTGAAAATTTTTTTTTTTTGGACTTAGTCATTTTTCCGGCATTTATCAGACTTTCAGATAGGGGAAATGTCAGTGAGCGTTCCCATTTCAGTTCTAGAGCGATTCGCCCAATGAGTCCTTGATATTTAGGCGTTTTCAGCCAATATTATGGATTTTTGAAAATTTAACTTTTTTGTGAAAATATCCACTAAATGAGAGAATAATATGTGTGAGGGTACCCCAGGAGAGTTCCAAATGTGTGTGGGTAAAATATATATCCCACGGAGGTAAAATTAAAAAAAAGTTGAAAATTGTTTTTTTTTGTACTTAGTCATTTTTCCGGCATTTATCACACTTTCAGATAAGGGAAATGTCAGTGAGCGTTCCGATTTCAGTTCCAGAGCGATTCGCCCAATGAGTCCTTGATATTTAGTCGTTTTCAGCCAATATTCTGGATTTTTGAAAATTTCACTTTTTTGTGAAAATATCCACTAAATGAGGGAATAATATGTGTGAGGGTACCCCAGGAGAGTTCCAAATGTGTGTGGGTAGAATATATATCCCACGGGGGTAAAATTGAAAAACGTTGAAAATTTTTTTTTTTTGGACTTAGTCATTTTTCCGGCATTTGTCAGACTTTCAGATAGGGGAAATGTCAGTGAGCATTCCGATTTCAGTTCCAGAGCGATTCGCCCAATGAGTCCTTGATATTTAGTCGTTTTCAGCCAATTTTCTGGATTTTTGAAAATTTCACTTTTTTGTGAAAATATCCACTAAATGAGGGAATAATATGTGTGAGGGTACCCCAAGTGAGTTCCAAATGTGTGTGGGTAGATATATATCCCACGGGGGTGAAATTAAAAAAAGTTGAAAAATTTTTTTTTTTTGGATTAAATCATTTTTCCGGCATTTATCAGACTTTCAGATAAGGGAAATGTCAGTGAGCGTTCCGATTTCAGTTCCAGAGCGATTCGCCCAATGAGTCCTTGATATTTAGTTGTTTTCAGCCAATTTTCTGGATTTTTGAAAATTTCACTTTTTTGTGAAAATATCCACTAAATGAGGGAATAATATGTGTGAGGGTACCCCAAGAGAGTTCCAAATGTGTGTCGGTAGATATATATCCCACGGGGGTGAAATTGAAAAAAGTTGAAAAATTTTTTTTTTTTGGACTTAATCATTTTTCCGGCATTTATCAGACTTTCAGATAGGGGAAATGTCAGTGAGCGTTCCCATTTCAGTTCTAGAGCGATTCGCCCAATGAGTCCTTGATATTTAGGCGTTTTCAGCCAATATTATGGATTTTTGAAAATTTAACTTTTTTGTGAAAATATCCACTAAATGAGAGAATAATATGTGTGAGGGTACCCCAGGAGAGTTCCAAATGTGTGTGGGTAAAATATATATCCCACGGAGGTAAAATTGAAAAAAGTTGAAAATTGTTTTTTTTTTGTACTTAGTCATTTTTCCGGCATTTATCACACTTTCAGATAAGGGAAATGTCAGTGAGCGTTCCGATTTCAGTTCCAGAGCGATTCTTCCAATGAGTCCTTGATATTTAGTCGTTTTCAGCCAATATTCTGGATTTTTGAAAATTTCACTTTTTTGTGAAAATATCCACTAAATGAGGGAATAATATGTGTGAGGGTACCCCAGGAGAGTTCCAAATGTGTGTGGGTAGAATATATATCCCACGGGGGTAAAATTGAAAAACGTTGAAAATTTTTTTTTTTTGGACTTAGTCATTTTTCCGGCATTTGTCAGACTTTCAGATAGGGGAAATGTCAGTGAGCATTCCGATTTCAGTTCCAGAGCGATTCGCCCAATGAGTCCTTGATATTTAGTCGTTTTCAGCCAATTTTCTGGATTTTTGAAAATTTCACTTTTTTGTGAAAATATCCACTAAATGAGGGAATAATATGTGTGAGGGTACCCCAAGAGAGTTCCAAATGTGTGTGGGTAGATATATATCCCACGGGGGTGAAATTGAAAAAAGTTGAAAAATTTTTTTTTTTTGGACTTAATCATTTTTCCGGCATTTATCAGACTTTCAGATAGGGGAAATGTCAGTGAGCGTTCGGATTTCAGTTCCAGAGCGATTCGCCCAATGTTTCTTTGATATTTAGTCGTTTTCAGATAATTTTCTGGATTTTTGAAAATTTCACTTTCTTGTGAAAATATTCACTAAATGAGGGAATAATATGTGTGAGGGTACCCCAGGAGAGTTCCAAATGTGTGTGGGTAGAATATATATCCCACGGGGGTAAAATTGAAAAACGTTGAAAATTTTTTTTTTTTGGACTTAGTCATTTTTCCGGCATTTGTCAGACTTTCAGATAGGGGAAATGTCAGTGAGCATTCCGATTTCAGTTCCAGAGCGATTCGCCCAATGAGTCCTTGATATTTAGTCGTTTTCAGCCAATTTTCTGGATTTTTGAAAATTTCACTTTTTTGTGAAAATATCCACTAAATGAGGGAATAATATGTGTGAGGGTACCCCAAGAGAGTTCCAAATGTGTGTGGGTAGATATATATCCCACGGGGGTGAAATTGAAAAAAGTTGAAAAATTTTTTTTTTTTGGACTTAATCATTTTTCCGGCATTTATCAGACTTTCAGATAAGGGAAATGTCAGTGAGCGTTCCGATTTCAGTTCCAGAGCGATTTGCCCAATGAGTCCTTGATATTTAGTCGTTTTCAGACAATTTTCTGGATTTTTGAAAATTTCACTTTTTTGTGAAAATATCCACTAAATGAAGGAATAATATGTGTGAGGGTACCCCAGGAGAGTTCCAAATGTGTGTGGGTAGAATATATATCCCACGGAGGTAAAATTGAAAAAAGTTGAAAATTGTTTTTTTTTTGTACTTAGTCATTTTTCCGGCATTTATCAGACTTTCAGATAAGGGAAATGTCAGTGAGTGTTCCGATATCAGTTCCAGAGCGATTCGCCCAATGAGTCCTTGATATTTAGTCGTTTTCAGCCAATATTCTGGATTTTTGAAAATTTCACTTTTTTGTGAAAATATCCACTAAATGAGGGAATAATATGTGTGAGTGTACCCCAAGAGAGTTCCAAATGTGTGTGGGTAGATATATATCCCAGGCGGGTGAAATTGAAAAAAGTTGAAAAATTTTTTTTTTTTGGACTTAGTCATTTTTCCGGCATTTGTCAGACTTTCAGATAGGGGAAATGTCAGTGAGCATTCCGATTTCAGTTCCAGAGCGATTCGCCCAATGAGTCCTTGATATTTAGTCATTTTCAGCCAATTTTCTGGATTTTTGAAAATTTCACTTTTTTGTGAAAATATCCACTAAATGAAGGAATAATATGTGTGAGGGTACCCCAGGAGAGTTCCAAATGTGTGTGGGTAGAATATATATCCCACGGAGGTAAAATTGAAAAAAGTTGAAAATTTTTTTTTTTTGGACTTCGTCATTTTTCCGGCATTTATCAGACTTTCAGATAGTGGAAATGTCAGTGAGCGTTCCGATTTCAGTTCCAGAGCGATTCGCCCATTGATTCCTTGATATTTAGTCGTTTTCAGCCAATTTTCTGGATTTTTGAAAATTTCACTATTTTGTGAAAATATCCACTAAATGAGGGAATAATATGTGTGAGGGTACCCCAGGAGAGTTCCAAATGTGTTTGGGTAGAATATATATCAGACGGGGGTAAAATTGAAAAAAGTTGAAATTTTTTTTTTTTGTACTTAGTCATTTTTCCGGCATTTATCAGACTTTCAGATAAGGGAAATAACAGTGAGCGTTCCCATTTCAGTTCTAGAGCGATTCGCCCAATGAGTCCTTGATATTTAGTCGTTTTCAGCCAATTTTCTGGATTTTTGAAAATTTCACTTTTTTGTGAAAATATACACTAAATGAGGGAATAATATGTGTGAGGGTACCCCAGGAGAGTTCCAAATGTGTGTGGGTAGAATATATATCCCACGGGGGTAAAATTGAAAAAAGTTGAAATTTTTTTTTTTTTTTGTACTTAGTCATTTTTCCGGCATTTATCAGACTTTCAGATAAGGGAAATGTCAGTGAGCGTTCCGATTTCAGTTCCAGAGCGATTCGCCCAATGAGTCCTTGATATTTAGTCGTTTTCAGCCAATATTCTGGATTTTTGAAAATTTCACTTTTTTGTGAAAATATCCACTAAATGAGGGAATAATATGTGTGAGGGTACCCCAAGAGAGTTCCAAATGTGTGTGGGTAGATATATATCCCACGGGGGTGAAATTGAAAAAAGTTGAAAAATTTTTTTTTTTTGGACTTAATCATTTTTCCGGCATTTATCAGACTTTCAGATAGGGGAAATGTCAGTGAGCGTTCGGATTTCAGTTCCAGAGCGATTCGCCCAATGTTTCTTTGATATTTAGTCGTTTTCAGATAATTTTCTGGATTTTTGAAAATTTCACTTTTTTGTGAAAATATTCACTAAATGAGGGAATAATATGTGTGAGGGTACCCCAGGAGAGTTCCAAATGTGTGTGGGTAGAATATATATCCCACGGGGGTAAAATTGAAAAAAGTTGAAATTTTTTTTTTTTTTTGTACTTAGTCATTTTTCCGGCATTTATCAGACTTTCAGATAAGGGAAATGTCAGTGAGCGTTCCGATTTCAGTTCCAGAGCGATTCGCCCAATGAGTCCTTGATATTTAGTCGTTTTCAGCCAATATTCTGGATTTTTGAAAATTTCACTTTTTTGTGAAAATATCCTCTAAATGAGGGAATAATATGTGTGAGGGTACCCCAGGAGCGTTCCAAATGTGTGTGGGTAGAATATATATACCACGGGGGTAAAATTGAAAAACGTTGAAAATTTTTTTTTTTTGGACTTAGTCATTTTTCCGGCATTTGTCAGACTTTCAGATAGGGGAAATGTCAGTGAGCATTCCGCTTTCAGTTCCAGAGCGATTCGCCCAATGAGTCCTTGATATTTAGTCGTTTTCAGCCAATTTTCTGGATTTTTGAAAATTTCACTTTTTTGTGAAAATATCCACCAAATGAGGGAATAATATGTGTGAGGGTACCCCAGGAGAGTTCCAAATGTGTGTGGGTAGAATATATATCCCACGGGGGTAAAATTGAAAAAAGTTAAAAAAAATTTTTTTTTTGGACTTAGTCATTTTTCCGGCATTTATCAGACTTTCCGATAGGGGAAATGTCAGTGAGCATTCCGATTTCAGTTCCAGAGCGATTCGCCCAATGATTCTTTGATATTTAGTCGTTTTCAGATAATTTTCTGGATTTTTGAAAATTTCACTTTTTTGTGAAAATATCCACTAAATGAGGGAATAATATGTGTGAGGGTACCCCTGGAGAGTTCCAAATGTGTGTGGGTAGAATATATATCCCACGGGGGTAAAATTGAAAAAAGTTGAAAATTATTTTTTTTTGGACTTCGTCATTTTTCCGGCATTTATCAGACTTTCAGATAGGGGAAATGTCAGTGAGTGTTCCGATTTCAGTTCCAGAGCGATTCACCCAATGAGTCCTTGATATTTAGGCGTTTTCAGCCAATTTTCTGGATTTTTGAAAATTTCACTTTTTTGTGAAAATATCCACTAAATGAGGGAATAATATGTGTGAGGGTACCCCAAGAGAGTTCCAAATGTGTGTGGGTAGATATATATCCCACGGGGGTGAAACTGAAAAAAGTTGAAAAATTTTTTTTTCTTGGACTTAATCATTTTTCCGGCATTTATCAGACTTTCAGATAGGGGAAATGTCAGTGAGCGTTCCGATTTCAGTTCCAGAGCGATTCGCCCAATGTTTCTTTGATATTTAGTCGTTTTCAGATAATTTTCTGGATTTTTGAAAATGTCACTTTTTTGTGAAAATATTCACTAAATGAGGTAATAATATGTGTGAGGGTACCCCAGGAGAGTTCCAAATGTGTGTGGGTAGAATATATATCCCACGGGGGTAAAATTGAAAAAAGTTGAAATTTTTTTTTTTTGTACTTAGTCATTTTTCCAGCATTTATCAGACTTTCAGATAAGGGAAATGTCAGTGAGTGTTCCGATTTCAGTTCCAGAGCAATTCGCCCAATGAGTCCTTGATATTTAGTCGTTTTCAGCCAATTTTCTGGATTTTTGAAAATTTCACTTTTTTGTGAAAATATACACTAAATGAGGTAATAATATGTGTGAGGGTAGCCCAGGAGAGTTCGAAATGTGTGTGGGTAGAATATATATCCCACGGGGGTAAAATTGAAAAAAGTAAAAAAATTTTTTTTTTTTGGACTTAGTCATTTTTCCGGCGTTTATCAGACTTTCAGATAGGGGAAATGTCAGTGAGCATTACGATTTCAGTTCCAGAGCGATTCGCCCAATGAGTCCTTGATATTTAGTCGTTTTCAGCCAATTTTCTGGATTTTTGAAAATTTCACTTTTTTGTGAAAATATCCACTAAATGAGGGAAAAATATGTGTGCGGGTACCCCAGGAGAGTTCCAAATGTGTGTGGGTAGAATATATATCCCACGGGGGTAAAATTGAAAAAAGTTGAAAATTATTATTTTTTTGTAATTAGTCATTTTTCCGGCATTTATCAGACTTTCCGATAGGGGAAATGTCAGTGAGCATTCCGATTTCAGTTCCAGAGCGATTCGCCCAATGATTCTTTGATATTTAGTCGTTTTCAGATAATTTTCTGGATTTTTGAAAATTTCACTTTTTTGTGAAAATATCCACTAAATGAGGGAATAATATGTGTGAGGGTACCCCTGGAGAGTTCCAAATGTGTGTGGGTAGAATATATATCCCACGGGGGTAAAATTGAAAAAAGTTGAAAATTATTTTTTTTTGGACTTCGTCATTTTTCCGGCATTTATCAGACTTTCAGATAAGGGAAATAACAGTGAGCGTTCCGATTTCAGTTCCAGAGCGATTCGCCCAATGAGTCCTTGATATTTAGTTCTTTTCAGCCAATTTTCTGGATTTGTGAAAATTTCACTTTTTTGTGAAAATATCCACTAAATGAAGGAATAATATGTGTGAGGGTACCCCAGGAGAGTTCCAAATGTGTGTGGGTAGAATATATATCCCTCGGGGGTAAAATTGAAAAAAGTTGAAAATTTTTTTTTTTTGTACTTAGTCATTTTTCCGGCATTTATCAGACTTTCAGATAAGGGAAATGTCAATGAGCGTTCCGATTTCAGTTCCAGAGCGATTCGCCCAATGAGTCCTTGATATTTAGTCGTTTTCAGCCAATTTTCTGGATTTTTGAAAATTTCACTTTTTTGTGAAAATATACACTAAATGAGGGAATAATATGTGTGAGGGTACCCCAGGAGTGTTCCAAATGTGTGTGGGTAGAATATATATCCCACGGGGGTAAAATTGAAAAAAGTTGAAATTTTTTTTTTTTTTTGTACTTAGTCATTTTTCCGGCATTTATCAGACTTTCAGATAAGGGAAATGTCAGTGAGCGTTCCGATTTCAGTTCCAGAGCGATTCGCCCAATGAGTCCTTGATATTAAGTCGTTTTCAGATAATTTTCTGGATTTTTGAAAATTTCACTTTATTGTGAAAATATTCACTAAATGAGGGAATAATATGTGTGAGGGTACCCCAGGAGAGTTCCAAATGTGTGTGGGTAGAATATATATCCCACGGGGGTAAAATTGTAAAAAGTTGAAAATTTTTTTTTTTTTGTACTTAGTCATTTTTCCGGCATTTATCAGACTTTCAGATAGGGGAAATGTCAGTGAGCGTTCCCATTTCAGTTCTAGAGCGATTCGCCCAATGAGTCCTTGATATTTAGTCGTTTTCAGCCAATTTTCTGGATTTTTGAAAATTTCCCTTTTTTGTGAAAATATACACTAAATGAGGGAATAATATGTGTGAGGGTACCCCAGGAGAGTTCCAAATGTGTGTGGGTAGAATATATATCCCACGGGGGTAAAATTGAAAAAAGTTGAAATTTTTTTTTTTTTTTGTACTTAGTCATTTTTCCGGCATTTATCAGACTTTCAGATAAGGGAAATGTCAGTGAGTGTTCCGATTTCAGTTCCAGAGCGATTCGCCCAATGAGTCCTTGATATTTAGTTATTTTCAGCCAATATTCTGGATTTTTGAAAATTTCACTTTTTTGTGAAAATATCCTCTAAATGAGGGAATAATATGTGTGAGGGTACCCCAGGAGCGTTCCAAATGTGTGTGGGTAGAATATATATACCACGGGGGTAAAATTGAAAAACGTTGAAAATTTTTTTTTTTTGGACTTAGTCATTTTTCCGGCATTTGTCAGACTTTCAGATAGGGGAAATGTCAGTGAGCATTCCGATTTCAGTTCCAGAGCGATTCGCCCAATGAGTCCTTGATATTTAGTCGTTTTCAGCCAATTTTCTGGATTTTTGAAAATTTCACTTTTTTGTGAAAATATCCACCAAATGAGGGAATAATATGTGTGCGGGTACCCCAGGAGAGTTCCAAATGTGTGTGGGTAGAATATATATCCCACGGGGTAAAATTGAAAAAAGCTGAAAATTTTTTTTTTTTGTACTTAGTCATTTTTCCGGCATTTATCAGACTTTCAGATAGGGGAAATGTCAGTGAGTGTTCCGATTTCAGTTCCAGAGCGATTCACAGAATGAGTCCTTGATATTTAGGCGTTTTCAGCCAATTTTCTGGATTTTTGAAAATTTCACTTTTTTGTGAAAATATCCACTAAATGAGGGAATAATATGTGTGAGGGTACCCCAAGAGAGTTCCAAATGTGTGTGGGTAGATATATATCCCACGGGGGTGAAACTGAAAAAAGTTGAAAAATTTTTTTTTCTTGGACTTAATCATTTTTCCGGCATTTATCAGACTTTCAGATAGGGGAAATGTCAGTGAGCGTTCCGATTTCAGTTCCAGAGCGATTCGCCCAATGTTTCTTTGATATTTAGTCATTTTCAGATAATTTTCTGGATTTTTGAAAATGTCACTTTTTTGTGAAAATATTCACTAAATGAGGTAATAATATGTGTGAGGGTACCCCAGGAGAGTTCCAAATGTGTGTGGGTAGAATATATATCCCACGGGGGTAAAATTGTAAAAAGTTGAAAATTTATTTTTTTTTGTACTTAGTCATTTTTCCGGCATTTATCAGACTTTCAGATAGGGGAAATGTCAGTGAGCATTCCGATTTCAGTTCCAGAGCGATTCGCCCAATGAGTCCTTGATATTTAGTCGTTTTCAGCCAATTTTCTGGATTTTTGAAAATTTCACTTTTTTGTGAAAATATCCACCAAATGAGGGAATAATATGTGTGCGGGTACCCCAGGAGAGTTCCAAATGTGTGTGGGTAGAATATATATCAGACGGGGGTAAAATTGAAAAAAGTTGAAATTTTTTTTTTTTGTACTTAGTCATTTTTCCAGCATTTATCAGACTTTCAGATAAGGGAAATGTCAGTGAGTGTTCCGATTTCAGTTCCAGAGCAATTCGCCCAATGAGTCCTTGATATTTAGTCGTTTTCAGCCAATTTTCTGGATTTTTGAAAATTTCACTTTTTTGTGAAAATATACACTAAATGAGGTAATAATATGTGTGAGGGTACCCCAGGAGAATTCCAAATGTGTGTGGGTAGAATATATATCCCACGGGGGTAAAATTGAAAAAAGTTAAAAAATTTTTTTTTTTTGGACTTAGTCATTTTTCCGGCGTTTATCAGACTTTCAGATGGGGGAAATGTCAGTGAGCATTACGATTTCAGTTCCAGAGCGATTCGCCCAATGATTCTTTGATATTTAGTCGTTTTCAGATAATTTTCTGGATTTTTGAAAATTTCACTTTTTTGTGAAAATATCCACTAAATGAGGGAATAATATGTGTGAGGTTACCCCTGGAGAGTTCCAAATGTGTGTGGGTAGAATATATATCCCACGGGGGTAAAATTGAAAAAAGTTGAAAATTTTTTTTTTTTGTACTTAGTCATTTTTCCGGCATTTATCAGACTTTCAGATAAGGGAAATGTCAATGAGCGTTCCGATTTCAGTTCCAGAGCGATTCGCCCAATGAGTCCTTGATATTCAGTCGTTTTCAGCCAATTTTCTGGATTTTTGAAAATTTCACTGTTTTGTGAAAATATACACTAAATGAGGGAATAATATGTGTGAGGGTACCCCAAGAGAGTTCCAAATGTGTGTGGGTAGATATATATCCCACGGGGGTGAAATTGAAAAAAGTTGAAAATTTTTTTTTTTGTACTTAGTCATTTTTCTGGCATTTATCAGACTTTCAGATAAGGGAAATGTCAGTGAGCGTTCCGATTTCAGTTCCAGAGCGATTCGCCCAATGAGTCCTTGATATTTAGTCGTTTTCAGCCAATTTTCTGGATTTTTGAAAATTTCACTTTTTTGTGAAAATATCCACTAAATGAGGGAATAATATGTGTGCGGGTACCCCAGGAGAGTTCCAAATGTGTGTGGGTAGAATATATATCCCACAGGGGTAAAATTGAAAAAAGTTGAAAATTTTTTTTTTTTGTACTTAGTCATTTTTCCGGCATTTATCAGACTTTCAGATAGGGGAAATGTCAGTGAGTGTTCCGATTTCAGTTCCAGAGCGATTCACCCAATGAGTCCTTTATATTTAGGCGTTTTCAGCCAATTTTCTGGATTTTTGAAAATTTCACTTTTTTGTGAAAATATCCACTAAATGAGGGAATAATATGTGTGCGGGTACCCCAGGAGAGTTCCAAATGTGTGTGGGTAGATATATATCCCACGGGGGTGAAATTGAAAAAAGTTGAAAAATTTTTTTTTTTTGGACTTAATCATTTTTCCGGCATTTATCAGACTTTCAGATAGGGGAAATGTCAGTGAGCATTCCGATTTCAGGTCAAGAGCGATTTGCCCAATGATTGTTTGATATTTAGTCGTTTTCAGATAATTTTCTGGATTTTTGAAAATTTCACTTTTTTGTGAAAATATCCACTAAATGAGGGAATAATATGTGTGAGGGTACCCCTGGAGAGTTCCAAATGTGTGTGGGTAGAATATATATCCCACGGGGGTAAAATTGTAAAAAGTTGAAATTTTTTTTTTTTGTACTTAGTCATTTTTCCGGCATTTATCAGACTTTCAGATAGGGAAAATGTCAGTGAGTGTTCCGATTTCAGTTCCAGAGCAATTCGCCCAATGAGTCCTTGATATTTAGGCGTTTTCAGCCAATAGTCTGGATTTTTGAAAACTTAACTTTTTTTGTGAAAATATCCACTAAATGAGGGAATAATATGTGTGAGGGTAACCCAGGAGAGTTCCAAATGTGTGTTGGTAGAATATATATCCCACGGGGTTAAAATTGAAAAAAGTTGAAAACATTTCTTTCTTTGTACTTAGTCATTTTTCCGGCATTTATCAGACTTTCAGATAGGGGAAATGTCAGTGAGCGTTCCGATTTCAGTTCCAGAGCGATTTGCCCAATGAGTCCTTGATATTTAGTCATTTTCAGCCAATAGTCTGGATTTTTGAAAATTTCACTTTTTTGTGAAAATATACACTAAATGAGGGAATAATATGTGTGAGGGTACCCCAGGAGAGTTCCAAATGTGTGTGGGTAGAATATATATCCCACGGGGTGAAATTGAAAAAAGTTGAAAATTTTTTTTTTTTGTACTTAGTCATTTTTCCGGCGTTTATCAGACTTTCAGATAGGGGAGATGTCAGTGAGTGTTCCGATTTCAGTTCCAGAGCAATTCGCCCAATGAGTCCTTGATATTTAGGCGTTTTCAGCCAATATTCTGGATTTTTGAAAATTTAACTTTTTTGTGAAAATATCCACTAAATGAGGGAATAATATGTGTGAGGGTACCCCAGGAGAGTTCCAAATGTGTGTGGGTAGAATATATATCCAACGGGGGTAAAATTGAAAAAAGTTGAAAAAAATTTTTTTTTGGACTTAGTCATTTTTCCGGCGTTTATCAGGCTTTCAGATAGGGGAAATGTCAGTGAGCATTCCGATTTCAGTTCCAGAGCGATTCGCCAATGAGTCCTTGATATTTAGTTGCTTTCAGCCAATTTTCTGGATTTTTGAAAATTTCACTTTTTGGTGAAAATATCCACTAAATGAGGGAATAATATGTGTGAGGGTACCCCAGGAGAGTTCCAAATGTGTGTGGGTAGAATATATATCCCACGGGGGTAAAATTGAAAAAATTTGAAATTTTTTTTTTTTTTTTTGTACTTAGTCATTTTTCCGGCATTTATCAGACTTTCAGATTGGGGAAATGTCAGTGAGCATTACGATTTCAGTTTCAGAGCGATTCGCCCAATGAGTCGTTGATATTTAGTGGTTTTCAGCCAATTTTCTGGATTTTTGAAAATTTCACTTTTTTGTGAAAATATCCACTAAATGAGGGAATAATATGTGTGAGAGTACCCCAGGAGAGTTCCAAATGTGTGTGGGTAGAATATATATCCCACGAGGGTAAAATTGAAAAAAGTTGAAAACATTTTTTTTTTTTACTTAGTCATTTTTCCGGCGTTTATCAGACTTTAAGATAGGGGAAATGTCAGTGAGCATTCCGATTTCAGTTCCAGAGCGATTCGCCCAATGAGTCATTGATATTTAGTCGTTTTCAGCCAATATTTTGGATTTTTGAAAATTTAACTTTTTTGTAAAAATATTCACTAAATGAGGGAATAATATGTGTGAGAGTACCCCAGGAGAGTTCCAAATGTGTGTGGGTAGAATATAAATCCCACGGGGGTAAAATTGAAAAAAGTTGAAAACATTTTTTTTTTTTACTTAGTCATTTTTCCGGCGTTTATCAGACTTTCAGATAGGGCAAATGTCAGTGAGCATTCCGATTTCAGTTCCAGAGCGATTCGCCCAATGAGTCCTTGATATTTAGTCGTTTTCAGCCAATTTTCTGGATTTTTGAAAATTTCAATTTTTTGTGAAAATATCCACTAAATGAGGGAATAATATGTGTGAAGGTACCCCAGGAGAGTTCCCAATGTGTGTGGGTAGAATATATATCCCACGGGGGTAAAATTGAAAAAAGTTGACAACATTTTTTTTTTTGGACTTAGTCGCTTTTCCGGCGTTTATCAGACTTTCAGATAGGGCAAATATCAGTGAGCGTTCCGATTTCAGTTCCAGAGCGATTTGCCCAATGAGTCCTTGATATTTAGTCATTTTCAGCCAATTTTCTGGATTTTTGAAAATTTCACTTTTTTTGTGAAAATATCCACTAAATGAGGGAATAATATGTGTGAGGGTACCCCAGGAGAGTTCCAAATATGTGTGGGTAGAATATATATCCCACGGGGGAAAAATTGAAAAAAGTTGAAAAAAAAATTTTTTTAGACTTATTCATTTTTCCGCCGTTTATCATACTTTCAGATAGGGCAAATGTCAGTGAGCATTCCGATTTCAGTTCCAGAGCGATTCGCCCAATGAGTCCTTGATATGTAGTCATTTTCAGCCAATTTTCTGGATTTTTGAAAATTTCACTTTTTTGTGAAAATATCCACTAAATGAGGGAATAATATGTGTGAAGGTACCCCAGGAGAGTTCCAAATGTGTGTGGGTATAATATATATCCCACAGGGGTAAAGTTGAAAAAAGTTGAAAAAAAGTTTTTTTAGGACTTAGTCATTTTTCCGGCGTTTATCAGACTTTCAGATAGGGCAAATGTCAGTGAGCGTTCCGATTTCAGTTCCAGAGCGATTCGCCCAATGAGTCCTTGATATTTAGTCGTTTTCAGCCAATTTTCTGGATTTTTGAAAATTTCACTTTTTTGTGAAAATATCCACTAAATGAGGGAATAATATGTGTGAAGGTACCCCAGGAGAGTTCCAAATGTGTGTGGGTATAATATATATCCCACAGGGGTAAAGTTGAAAAAAGTTGAAAAAAAATTTTTTTTAGACTTAGTCATTTTTCCGGCGTTTATCAGACTTTAAGATAGGGCAAATGTCAGTGAGCGTTCCGATTTCAGTTCCAGAGCGATTCTCCCAATGAGTCATTGATATTTAGTCGTTTTCAGCCAATTTTCTGGATTTTTGAAAATTTCACTTTTTTGTGAAAATATCCACTAAATGAGGAAATAATATGTGTGAAGGTACCCCAGGAGAGTTCCAAATGTGTGTGGGTAGAATATAAATCCCACGGGGAAAAAATTGAAAAAAGTTGAAATTTTTTTTTTTGTACTTAGTCATTTTTCCGGCATTTATCAGACTTTCAGATAGGGGAAATGTCAGTGAGCGTTCCGATTTCAGTTTCAGAGCGATTCGCCCAATGAGTCCTTGATATTTAGTCGTTTTCAGCCAATTTTCTGGATTTTTGAAAATTTCACTTTTTTGTGAAAATATCCACTAAATGAGGGAATAATATGTGTGAAGGTACCCCAGGAGAGTTCCAAATGTGTGTGGGTATAATATATATCCCACAGGGGTTAAGTTGAAAAAAGTTGAAAAAAAGTTTTTTTAGGACTTAGTCATTTTTCCGGCATTTATTAGACTTTCAGATAGGGCAAATGTCAGTGAGCATTCCGATTTCAGTTCAAGAGCGATTTGCCCAATGATTCTTTGATATTTAGTCGTTTTCAGATAATTTTCTGGATTTTTGAAAATTTCACTTTTTTGTGAAAATATCCACTAAATGAGGGAATAATATGTGTGAGGGTACCCCTGGAGAGTTCCAAATGTGTGTGGGTAGAATATATATCCCACGGGGGTAAAATTGTAAAAAGTTGAAATTTTTTTTTTTTTTTGTACTTAGTCATTTTTCCGGCATTTATCAGACTTTCAGATAGGGAAAATGTCAGTGAGTGTTCCGATTTCAGTTCCAGAGCAATTCGCCCAATGAGTCCTTGATATTTAGGCGTTTTCAGCCAATATTCTGGATTTTTGAAAACTTAACTTTTTTTGTGAAAATATCCACTAAATGAGGGAATAATATGTGTGAGGGTACCCCAGGAGAGTTCCAAATGTGTGTGGGTAGAATATATATCCCACGGGGGTAAAATTGAAAAAAGTTGAAAACATTTTTTTTTTGACTTAGTCATTTTTCTGGCGTTTATCAGACTTTCAGATAGGGGAAATGTCAGTGAGCATTCCGATTTCAGTTTCAGAGCGATTCGCCCAATGAGTCCTTGATATTTAGTGGTTTTCAGCCAATTTTCTGGATTTTTGAAAATTTCACTTTTTTGTGAAAATATCCACTAAATGAGGGAATAATATGTGTGAGAGTACCCCAGGAGAGTTCCAAATGTGTGTGGGTAGAATATATATCCCACGAGGGTAAAATTGAAAAAAGTTGAAAAAATTTTTTTTTTTTACTTAGTCATTTTTCCGGCGTTTATCAGACTTTAAGATAGGGGAAATGTCAGTGAGCATTCCGATTTCAGTTCCAGAGCGATTCGCCCAATGAGTCATTGATATTTCGTCGTTTTCAGCCAATATTTTGGATTTTTGAAAATTTCACTTTTTTGTGAAAATATCCACTAAATGATGGAATAATATGTGTGAGGGTACCCCAGGAGAGTTCCAAATGTGTGTGGGTAGAATATATATCCCACGGGGGTAAAATTGAAAAAAGTTAAAAAAAAAAATTTTTTTGTGCTTAGTCATTTTTCCGGCATTTATCTGACTTTCAGATAGGGGAAATGTCAGTGAGTGTTCCGATTTCAGTTCCAGAACTATTCGCCCAATGAGTCCTTGATATTTAGTCGTTTTCAGCCAATTTTCTGGATTTTTGAAAATTTCACTTTTTTGTGAAAATATCCACTAAATGAGGGAATAATATGTGTGAGAGTACTCCAGGAGAGTTCCAAATGTGTGTGGGTAGAATATATATCCCACGGGGGTAAAATTGAAAAAAGTTGAAATTTTTTTTTTTGGACTTAGTCATTTTTCCGGCGTTTATCAGACTTTAAGATAGGGCAAATGTCAGTGAGCGTTCCCATTTCAGTTCTAGAGCGATTCGCCCAATGAGTCCTTGATATTTAGGCGTTTTCAGCCAATATTATGGATTTTTGAAAATTTAACTTTTTTGTGAAAATATCCACTAAATGAGGGAATAATATGTGTGCGGGTACCCCAGGAGAGTTCCAAATGTGTGTGGGTAGATATATATCCCACGGGGGTGAAATTGAAAAAAGTTGAAAAATTTTTTTTTTTTGGACTTAATCATTTTTCCGGCATTTATCAGACTTTCAGATAGGGGAAATGTCAGTGAGCATTCCGATTTCAGTTCAAGAGCGATTTGCCCAATGATTCTTTGATATTTAGTCGTTTTCAGATAATTTTCTGGATTTTTGAAAATTTCACTTTTTTGTGAAAATATCCACTAAATGAGGGAATAATATGTGTGAGGGTACCCCTGGAGAGTTCCAAATGTGTGTGGGTAGAATATATATCCCACGGGGGTAAAATTGTAAAAAGTTGAAATTTTTTTTTTTTTGTACTTAGTCATTTTTCCGGCATTTATCAGACTTTCAGATAGGGAAAATGTCAGTGAGTGTTCCGATTTCAGTTCCAGAGCAATTCGCCCAATGAGTCCTTGATATTTAGGCGTTTTCAGCCAATATTCTGGATTTTTGAAAACTTAACTTTTTTTGTGAAAATATCCACTAAATGAGGGAATAATATGTGTGAGGGTACCCCAGGAGAGTTCCAAATGTGTGTGGGTAGAATATATATCCCACGGGGGTAAAATTGAAAAAAGTTGAAAACATTTTTTTCTTTGTACTTAGTCATTTTTCCGGCATTTATCAGACTTTCAGATAGGGGAAATGTCAGTGAGCGTTCCGATTTCAGTTCCAGAGCGATTTGCCCAATGAGTCCTTGATATTTAGTCATTTTCAGCCAATAGTCTGGATTTTTGAAAACTTACTTTTTTTGTGAAAATATCCACTAAATGAGGGAATAATATGTGTGAGGGTACCCCAGGAGAATTCCAAATGTGTGTGGGTAGAATATATATCCCACGGGGGTAAAATTGAAAAAAGTTGAAAACATTTTTTTTTTGACTTAGTCATTTTTCCGGCGTTTATCAGACTTTCAGATAGGGGAAATGTCAGTGAGCATACCGATTTCAGTTCCACAGCGATTTGCCCAATGAGTCCTTGATATTTAGGCGTTTTCAGCCAATATTCTGGATTTTTGAAAACTTAACTTTTTTTGTGAAAATATCCACTAAATGAGGGAATAATATGTGTGAGGGTACCCCAGGAGAGTTCCAAATGTTTGTGGGTAGAATATACATCCCACGGGGGTAAAATTGAAAAAATTTGAAATTTTTTTTTTTTTTGTACTTAGTCATTTTTCCGGCATTTATCAGACTTTCAGATAGGGCAAATGTCAGTGAGCGTTCCGATTTCAGTTCCCGAGCGATTCGCCCAATGAGTCCTTGATATTTAGTCGTTTTCAGCCAATTTTCTGGATTTTTGAAAATTTCACTTTTTTGTGAAAATATCCACTAAATGAGGGAATAATATGTGTGAAGGTACCCCAGGAGAGTTCCAAATGTGTGTGGGTATAATATATATCCCACAGGGGTAAAGTTGAAAAAAGTTGAAATTTTTTTTTTGTACTTAGTCATTTTTCCGGCATTTATCTGACTTTCAGATAGGGGAAATGTCAGTGAGTGTTCCGATTTCAGTTCCAGAGCGATTCGCCCAATGAGTCCTTGATATTTAGTCGCTTTCAGCCAATATTTTGGTTTTTGAAAATTTCACTTTTTTGTGAAAATATCCAATAAATGAGGGAATAATATGTGTGAGGGTTCCCCAGGAGAGTTCCAAATGTGTGTGGGTAGAATATATATCCCACGGGGGTAAAATTGAAAAAAGTTGAAAAAAAAATTTTTTTAGACTTAGTCATTTTTCCGGCGTTTATCAGACTTTCAGATAGGGCAAATGTCAGTGAGCGTTCCGATTTCAGTTCCAGAGCGATTCGCCCAATGAGTCCTTGATATTTAGTCGTTTTCAGCCAATATTTTGGTTTTTGAAAATTTCACTTTTTTGTGAAAATGTCCAATAAATGAGGGAATAATATTTGTGAGGGTTCCCCAGGAGAGTTCCAAATGTGTGAGGTTAGAATATATATCCCACGGGGGTAAAATTGAAAAAAGTTTAAAACATTTTTTTTTTTGGACTTAGTCATTTTTCCGGCATTTATCAGACTTTCAGATAGGGGAAATGTCAGTGAGCGTTCCGATTTCAGTTCCAGAGCGATTTGCCCAATGAGTCCTTGATATTTAGGCGTTTTCAGCCAATATTCTGGATTTTTGAAAACTTAACTTTTTTTGTGAAAATATCCACTAAATGAGGGAATAATATGTGTGAGGGTACCCCAGGAGAGTTCCAAATGTGTGTGGGTAGAATATATATCCCACGGGGGTAAAATTGAAAAAAGTTGAAATTTTTTTTTTTTTTGTACTTAGTCATTTTTCCGGCATTTATCAGACTTTCAGATTGGGGAAATGTCAGTGAGCATTACGATTTCAGTTTCAGAACGATTCGCCCAATGAGTCCTTGATATTTAGTGGTTTTCAGCCAATTTTCTGGATTTTTGAAAATTTCACTTTTTTGTGAAAATATCCACTAAATGAGGGAATAATATGTGTGAGAGTACCCCAGGAGAGTTCCAAATGTGTGTGGGTAGAATATATATCCCACGAGGGTAAAATTGAAAAAAGTTGAAAACATTTTTTTTTTTTTACTTAGTCATTTTTCCGGCGTTTATCAGACTTTAAGATAGGGGAAATGTCAGAGAGCATTCCGATTTCAGTTCCAGAGCGATTCGCCCAATGAGTCCTTGATATTTAGTCGTTTTCAGCCAATTTTCTGGATTTTTGAAAATTTCACTTTTTTGTGAAAATATCCACTAAATGAGGGAATAATATGTGTGAAGGTACCCCAGGAGAGTTCCAAATGTGTGTGGGTATAATATATATCCCAGAGGGGTAAAGTTGAAAAAAGTTGAAATTTTTTTTTTTTGTACTTAGTCATTTTTCCGGCATTTATCTGACTTTCAGATAGGGGAAATGTCAGTGAGCGTTCCGATTTCAGTTCCAGAGCGATTCGCCCAATGAGTCATTGATATTTCGTCGTTTTCAGCCAATATTTTGGATTTTTGAAAATTTCACTTTTTTGTGAAAATATCCACTAAATGAGGGAATAATATGTGTGAGGGTACCCCAGGAGAGTTCCAAATGTGTGTGGGTAGAATATATATCCCACGGGGGTAAAATTGAAAAAAGTTGAAAAAAATTTTTTTTTGTGCTTAGTCATTTTTCCGGCATTTATCTGACTTTCAGATAGGGGAAATGTCAGTGAGTGTTCCGATTTCAGTTCCAGAGCGATTCTCCCAATGAGTCCTTGATATTTAGTCGTTTTCAGCCAATTTTCTGGATTTTTGAATATTTCACTTTTTTGTGAAAATATCCACTAAATGAGGGAATAATATGTGTGAAGGTACCCCAGGAGAGTTCCAAATGTGTGTGGGTATAATATATATCCCACGGGGGTAAAATTGAAAAAAGTTTAAAAACATTTTTTTTTAGACTTAGTCATTTTTCCGGCGTTTATCAGACTTTCAGATAGGGCAAATGTCAGTGAGCGTTCGGATTTCAGTTCCAGAGCGATTCGCCCAATGAGTCCTTCATATTTAGTCGTTTTCAGCCAATTTTCTGGATTTTTGAAAATTTCACTTTTTTGTGAAAATATCCACTAAATGAGGGAATAATATGTGTGAAGGTACCCCAGGAGAGTTCCAAATGTGTGTGGGTAGAATATATATCCCACGGGGTAAAATTGAAAAAAGTTGAAAAAAATTTTTTTTCGGACTTAGTCATTTTTACGGCGTTTATCAGACTTTCAGATAGGGCAAATGTCAGTGAGCGTTCCGATTTCAGTTGAAGAGCGATTCGCCCAATGAATCATTGATATTTAGTCGTTTTCAGCCAATATTTTGGATTTTTGAAAATTTCACTTTTTTGTGAAAATATCCACTAAATGAGGGAATAATATGTGTGAGAGTACCCCAGGAGAGTACCAAATGTGTGTGGGTAAAATATATATCCCACGGGGTAAAATTGAAAAATGTTGAAAAAAAATTTTTTTTGGACTTAGTCATTTTTCCGGCGTTTATCAGACTTTCAGATAGGGCAAATGTCAGTGAGCATTCCGATTTCAGTTCCAGAGCGATTCGCCCAATGAGTCCTTGATATTTAGTCGTTTTCAGCCAATTTTCTGGATTTTTGAAAATTTCACTTTTTTGTGAAAATATCCACTAAATGAGGGAATAATATGTGTTAAGGTACCCCAGGAGAGTTCCAAATGTGTGTGGTTATAATATATATCCCACGGGGGTAAAATTGAAAAAAGTTGAAAACATTTTTTTTTTTTGGACTTAGTCGCTTTTCCGGCATTTATCTGACTTTCAGATAGGGCAAATGTCAGTGAGCATTCCGATTTCAGTTCCAGAGCGATTCGCGCAATGAGTCCTTGATATTTAGTCGTTTTCAGCCAATATTTTGGTTTTTGAAAATTTTACTTTTTTTGGGAAAATATCCACTAAATAAGGGAATAATATGTGTGAGAGTACCCCAGGAGAGTTCCAAATGTGTGTGGGTAGAATATAAATCCCACGGGGGTAAAATTGAAAAAAGTTGAAATTTTTTTTTTTGTACTTAGTCATTTTTCCGGCATTTATCTGACTTTCAGATAGGGGAAATGTCAGTGAGTGTTCCGATTTCAGTTCCAGAGCGATTCGCCCAATGAGTCCTTGATATTTAGTCGCTTTCAGCCAATATTTTGGTTTTTGAAAATTTCACTTTTTTGTGAAAATATCCAATAAATGAGGGAATAATATGTGTGAGGGTTCCCCAGGAGAGTTCCAAATGTGTGTGGGTAGAATATATATCCCACGGGGGTAAAATTGAAAAAAGTTGAAAAAAAATTTTTTTAGACTTAGTCATTTTTCCGGCGTTTATCAGACTTTCAGATAGGGCAAATGTCAGTGAGCGTTCCGATTTCAGTTCCAGAGCGATTCGCCCAATGAGTGCTTGATATTTAGTCGTTTTCAGCCAATTTTCTGGATTTTTGAAAATTTCACTTTTTTGTGAAAATATCCACTAAATGAGGGAATAATATGTGTTAAGGTACCCCAGGAGAGTTCCAAATGTGTGTTGTTATAATATATATCCCACGGGGGTAAAATTGAAAAAAGTTGAAAACATTTTTTTTTTTTGGACTTAGTCGCTTTTCCGGCATTTATCTGACTTTCAGATAGGGCAAATGTCAGTGAGCATTCCGATTTCAGTTCCAGAGCGATTCGCGCAATGAGTCCTTGATATTTAGTCGTTTTCAGCCAATATTTTGGTTTTTGAAAATTTTACTTTTTTTGTGAAAATATCCACTAAATGAGGGAATAATATGTGTGAGAGTACCCCAGGAGAGTTCCAAATGTGTGTGGGTAGAATATAAATCCCACGGGGGTAAAATTGAAAAAAGTTGAAATTTTTTTTTTTGTACTTAGTCATTTTTCCGGCATTTATCTGACTTTCAGATAGGGGAAATGTCAGTGAGTGTTCCGATTTCAGTTCCAGAGCGATTCGCCCAATGAGTCCTTGATATTTAGTCGCTTTCAGCCAATATTTTGGTTTTTGAAAATTTCACTTTTTTGTGAAAATATCCAATAAATGAGGGAATAATATGTGTGAGGGTTCCCCAGGAGAGTTCCAAATGTGTGTGGGTAGAATATATATCCCACAGGGGTAAAGTTGAAAAAAGTTGAAATTTTTTTTTTTTGTACTTAGTCATTTTTCCGGCATTTATCTGACTTTCAGATAGGGGAAATGTCAGTGAGCGTTCCGATTTCAGTTCCAGAGCGATTCGCCCAATGAGTCATTGATATTTCGTCGTTTTCAGCCAATATTTTGGATTTTTGAAAATTTCACTTTTTTGTGAAAATATCCACTAAATGAGGGAATAATATGTGTGAGGGTACCCCAGGAGAGTTCCAAATGTGTGTGGGTAGAATATATATCCCACGGGGGTAAAATTGAAAAAAGTTGAAAAAAATTTTTTTTTGTGCTTAGTCATTTTTCCGGCATTTATCTGACTTTCAGATAGGGGAAATGTCAGTGAGTGTTCCGATTTCAGTTCCAGAACGATTCGCCCAATGAGTCCTTGATATTTAGTCGTTTTCAGCCAATTTTCTGGATTTTTGAAAATTTCACTTTTTTGTGAAAATATCCACTAAATGAGGGAATAATATGTGTGAGGGTACCCCAGGAGAGTTCCAAATGTGTGTGGGTAGAATATATATCCCACGGGGGTAAAATTGAAAAAAAAATTTTTTTTAGACTTAGTCATTTTTCCGGCGTTTATCAGACTTTCAGATAGGGCAAATGTCAGTGAGCGTTCCGATTTCAGTTCCAGAGCGATTCGCCCAATGAGTCATTGATATTTAGTCATTTTCAGCCAATATTTTGGATTTTTGAAAATTTCACTTTTTTGTGAAAATATCCACTAAATGAGGGAATAATATGTGTGAGAGTGCTCCAGGAGAGTTCCAAATGTGTGTGGGTAGAATATATATCCCACGGGGGTAAAATTGAAAAAAGTTGAAATTTTTTTTTTTGGACTTAGTCATTTTTCCGGCATTTATCTGACTTTCAGATAGGGGAAATGTCAGTGAGTGTTCCGATTTCAGTTCCAGAGCGATTCTCCCAATGAGTCCTTGATATTTAGTCGTTTTCAGCCAATTTTCTGGATTTTTGAATATTTCACTTTTTTGTGAAAATATCCACTAAATGAGGGAATAATATGTGTGAAGGTACCCCAGGAGAGTTCC
Organism: Phyllobates terribilis; assembly: GCF_046119375.1. Classification (NCBI taxonomy): domain Eukaryota; kingdom Metazoa; phylum Chordata; class Amphibia; order Anura; family Dendrobatidae; genus Phyllobates; species Phyllobates terribilis. Next base: position 169,842,828 of record NW_027362772.1, read on the forward strand.
AAATGTGTGTGGGTATAATATATATCCCACGGGGTAAAATTGAAAAAAGTTGAAAAAAATTTTTTTTCGGACTTAGTCATTTTTACGGCGTTTATCAGACTTTCAGATAGGGCAAATGTCAGTGAGCGTTCCGATTTCAGTTGAAGAGCGATTCGCCCAATGAATCATTGATATTTAGTCGTTTTCAGCCAATATTTTGGATTTTTGAAAATTTCACTTTTTTGTGAAAATATCCACTAAATGAGGGAATAATATGTGTGAGAGTACCCCAGGAGAGTACCAAATGTGTGTGGGTAAAATATATATCCCACGGGGTAAAATTGAAAAATGTTGAAAAAAAATTTTTTTTGGACTTAGTCATTTTTCCGGCGTTTATCAGACTTTCAGATAGGGCAAATGTCAGTGAGCATTCCGATTTCAGTTCCAGAGCGATTCGCCCAATGAGTCCTTGATATTTAGTCGTTTTCAGCCAATTTTCTGGATTTTTGAAAATTTCACTTTTTTGTGAAAATATCCACTAAATGAGGGAATAATATGTGTTAAGGTACCCCAGGAGAGTTCCAAATGTGTGTGGTTATAATATATATCCCACGGGGGTAAAATTGAAAAAAGTTGAAAACATTTTTTTTTTTTGGACTTAGTCGCTTTTCCGGCATTTATCTGACTTTCAGATAGGGCAAATGTCAGTGAGCATTCCGATTTCAGTTCCAGAGCGATTCGCGCAATGAGTCCTTGATATTTAGTCGTTTTCAGCCAATATTTTGGTTTTTGAAAATTTTACTTTTTTTGTGAAAATATCCACTAAATGAGGGAATAATATGTGTGAGAGTACCCCAGGAGAGTTCCAAATATGTGTGGGTAGAATATAAATCCCACGGGGGTAAAATTGAAAAAAGTTGAAATTTTTTTTTTTGTACTTAGTCATTTTTCCGGCATTTATCTGACTTTCAGATAGGGGAAATGTCAGTGAGTGTTCCGATTTCAGTTCCAGAGCGATTCGCCCAATGAGTCCTTGATATTTAGTCGCTTTCAGCCAATATTTTGGTTTTTGAAAATTTCACTTTTTTGTGAAAATATCCAATAAATGAGGGAATAATATGTGTGAGGGTTCCCCAGGAGAGTTCCAAATGTGTGTGGGTAGAATATATATCCCACGGGGGTAAAATTGAAAAAAGTTGAAAAAAAATTTTTTTAGACTTAGTCATTTTTCCGGCGTTTATCAGACTTTCAGATAGGGCAAATGTCAGTGAGCGTTCCGATTTCAGTTCCAGAGCGATTCGCCCAATGAGTCCTTGATATTTAGTCGTTTTCAGCCAATTTTCTGGATTTTTGAAAATTTCACTTTTTTTGTGAAAATATCCACTAAATGAGGGAATAATATGTGTGAGGGTACCCCAGGAGAGTTTCAAATGTGTGTGGGTAGAATATATATCCCACGGGGGTAAAATTGAAAAAAGTTTAAAAACATTTTTTTTTAGACTTAGTCATTTTTCCGGCGTTTATCAGACTTTCAGATAGGGCAAATGTCAGTGAGCGTTCGGATTTCAGTTCCAGAGCGATTCGCCCAATGAGTCCTTCATATTTAGTCGTTTTCAGCCAATTTTCTGGATTTTTGAAAATTTCACTTTTTTGTGAAAATATCCACTAAATGAGGGAATAATATGTGTGAAGGTACCCCAGGAGAGTTCCAAATGTGTGTGGGTAGAATATATATCCCACGGGGTAAAATTGAAAAAAGTTGAAAAAATTTTTTTTTCGGACTTAATCATTTTTACGGCGTTTATCAGACTTTCAGATAGGGCAAATGTCAGTGAGCGTTCCGATTTCAGTTGAAGAGCGATTCGCCCAATGAGTCATTGATATTTAGTCGTTTTCAGCCAATATTTTGGATTTTTGAAAATTTCACTTTTTTGTGAAAATATCCACTAAATGAGGGAATAATATGTGTGAGAGTACCCCAGGAGAGTACCAAATGTGTGTGGGTAAAATATATATCCCACGGGGGTAAAATTGAAAAAAGTTGAAATTTTTTTTTTTGTACTTAGTCATTTTTCCAGCATTTATCTGACTTTCAGATAGGGGAAATGTCAGTGAGTGTTCCGATTTCAGTTCCAGAGCGATTCGCCCAATGAGTCATTGATATTTAGTCGTTTTCAACCAATATTTTGGATTTTTGAAAATTTCACTTTTTTGTGAAAATATCCACTAAATGAGGGAATAATATATGTGAGGGTACCCCAGGAGAGTTCCAAATGTGTGTGGGGAGAATATATATCCCACGGGGTAAAATTGAAAAATGTTGAAAAAAAATTTTTTTTGGACTTAGTCATTTTTCCGGCGTTTATCAGACTTTCAGATAGGGCAAATGTCAGTGAGCATTCCGATTTCAGTTCCAGAGCGATTCGCCCAATGAGTGCTTGATATTTAGTCGTTTTCAGCCAATTTTCTGGATTTTTGAAAATTTCACTTTTTTGTGAAAATATCCACTAAATGAGGGAATAATATGTGTTAAGGTACCCCAGGAGAGTTCCAAATGTGTGTTGTTATAATATATATCCCACGGGGGTAAAATTGAAAAAAGTTGAAAACATTTTTTTTTTTTGGACTTAGTCGCTTTTCCGGCATTTATCTGACTTTCAGATAGGGCAAATGTCAGTGAGCATTCCGATTTCAGTTCCAGAGCGATTCGCGCAATGAGTCCTTGATATTTAGTCGTTTTCAGCCAATATTTTGGTTTTTGAAAATTTTACTTTTTTTGTGAAAATATCCACTAAATGAGGGAATAATATGTGTGAGAGTACCCCAGGAGAGTTCCAAATGTGTGTGGGTAGAATATAAATCCCACGGGGGTAAAATTGAAAAAAGTTGAAATTTTTTTTTTTGTACTTAGTCATTTTTCCGGCATTTATCTGACTTTCAGATAGGGGAAATGTCAGTGAGTGTTCCGATTTCAGTTCCAGAGCGATTCGCCCAATGAGTCCTTGATATTTAGTCGCTTTCAGCCAATATTTTGGTTTTTGAAAATTTCACTTTTTTGTGAAAATATCCAATAAATGAGGGAATAATATGTGTGAGGGTTCCCCAGGAGAGTTCCAAATGTGTGTGGGTAGAATATATATCCCACGGGGGTAAAATTGAAAAAAGTTGAAAAAAAATTTTTTTAGACTTAGTCATTTTTCCGGCGTTTATCAGACTTTCAGATAGGGCAAATGTCAGTGAGCGTTCCGATTTCAGTTCCAGAGCGATTCGCCCAATGAGTCCTTGATATTTAGTCGTTTTCAGCCAATTTTCTGGATTTTTGAAAATTTCACTTTTTTGTGAAAATATCCACTAAATGAGGGAATAATATGTGTGAGGGTACCCCAGGAGAGTTCCCAATGTGTGTGGGTAGAATATATATCCCACGGGGGTAAAATTGAAAAAAGTTGAAAACATTTTTTTTTTTGGACTTAGTCGCTTTTCCGGCGTTTATCAGCCTTTCAGATAGGGCAAATGTCAGTGAGCGTTCCTATTTCAGTTCCAGAGCGATTTGCCCAATGAGTCCTTGATATTTAGTCGTTTTCAACCAATTTTCTGGATTTTTGAAAATTTCACTTTTTTTGTGAAAATATCCACTAAATGAGGGAATAATATGTGTGAGGGTACCCCAGGAGAGTTTCAAATCTGTGTGGGTAGAATATATATCCCACGGGGGTAAAATTGAAAAAAGTTGAAAAAAAATTTTTTTTAGACTTAGTCATTTTTCCGTCGTTTATCAGACTTTCAGATAGGGCAAATTTCAGTGAGCGTTCCGATTTCAGTTCCAGAGCGATTCGCACAATGAGTCCTTGATATTAATCGTTTTCAGCCAATTTTTAGGATTGTTGAAAATTTCACTTTTTTGTGAAAATATCCACTAAATGAGGGAATAATATGTGTGAGAGTACCCCAGGAGAGTTCCAAATGTGTGTGGGTAGAATATATATCCCACGGGGGTAGAATTGAAAAAAGTTGAAATTTTTTTTTTGTACTTAGTCATTTTTCTGGCATTTATCTGACTTTCAGATAGGGGAAATGTCAGTGAGTGTTCCGATTTCAGTTCCAGAGCGATTCGCCCAATGAGTCCTTGATATTTAGTCGTTTTCAGCCAATATTTTGGATTTTTGAAAATTTCACTTTTTTGTGAAAATATCCACTAAATGAGGGAATAATATGTGTGAAGGTACCCCAGGAGAGTTCCAAATGTGTGTGGGTATAATATATATCCCACGGGGGTAAAATTGAAAAAAGTTGAAAAAAAATTTTTTTTAGACTTAGTCATTTTTCCAGCATTTATCTGACTTTCAGATAGGGGAAATGTCAGTGAGTGTTCCGATTTCAGTTCCAGAGCGATTCGCCCAATGAGTCCTTGATATTTAGTCGTTTTCAGCCAATTTTCTTGATTTTTGAAAATTTCACTTTTTTGTGAAAATATCCACTAAATGAGGGAATAATATGTGTGAAGGTACCCCAGGAGAGTTCCAAATGTGTGTGGGTATAATATATATCCCACGGGGGTAAAATTGAAAAAAGTTGAAAAAAAATTTTTTTTGGACTTCGTCATTTTTCCGGCGTCTATCAGACTTTCAGATAGGGCAAATGTCAGTGAGCATTCCGATTTCAGTTCCAGAGTGATTCGCCCAATGAGTCATTGATATTTAGTCGTTTTCAGCCAATATTTTGGATTTTTGAAAATTTCACTTTTTTGTGAAAATATCCACTAAATGAGGGAATAATATGTGTGAGAGTACCCCAGGAGAGTTCCAAATGTGTGTGGGTAGAATATATATCCCACGGGGGTAAAATTGAAAAAAGTTGAAATTTTTTTTTTTGTACTTAGTCATTTTTCCGGAATTTATCTGACTTTCAGATAGGGGAAATGTCAGTGAGTGTTCCGATTTCAGTTCCAGAGTGATTCGCCCAATGAGTCCTTGATATTTAGTCGTTTTCAGCCAATATTTTGGATTTTTGAAAATTTCACTTTTTTGTGAAAATATCCACTAAATGAGGGAATAATATGTGTGAGGGTACCCCAGGAGAGTTCCAAATGTGTGTGGGTAGAATATATATCCCACGGGGGTAAAATTGAAAAAAGTTGAAATTTTTTTTTTTTGTACTTAGTCATTTTTCCGGCGTTTATCAGACTTTCAGATAGGGCAAATGTCAGTGAGCATTCCGATTTCAGTTCCAGAGCGATTCGCCCAATGAGTCCTTGATATTTAATCGTTTTCAGCCAATTTACTGGATTTTTGAAAATTTCACTTTTTTGTGAAAATATCCACTAAATGAGGGAATGATATGTGTGAAGGTACCCCAGGAGATTTCCAAATGTGTGTGGGTATAATATATATCCCACGGGGGTAAAATTGAAAAAAGTTGAAAAAAAATTTTTTTTGGACTTAGTCATTTTTCCGGCGTTTATCAGACTTTCAGATGAGGCAAATGTCAGTGAGCATTCCGATTTCAGTTCCAGAGCGATTCGCCCAATGAGTCCTTGATATTTAGTCGTTTTCAGCCAATTTTCTGGATTTTTGAAAATTTCACTTTTTTGTGAAAATATCCACTAAATGAGGGAATAATATGTGTGAGGGTACCCCAGGAGAGTTCCCAATGTGTGTGGGTAGAATATATATCCCACGGGGGTAAAATTGAAAAAAGTTGAAAACATTTTTTTTTTTGGACTTAGTCGCTTTTCCGGCGTTTATCAGACTTTCAGATAGGGCAAATGTCAGTGAGCGTTCCGATTTCAGTTCCAGAGCGATTCGCCCAATGAGTCCTTGATATTTAGTCGTTTTCAGCCAATTTTCTGGATTTTTGAAAATTTCACTTTTTTGAGAAAATATCCACTAAATGAGGGAATAATATGTGTGAAGTTACCCCAGGAGAGTTCCAAATGTGTGTGGGTATAATATATATCCCACAGGGGTAAAGTTGAAAAAAGTTGAAAAAAAAATTTTTTTGGACTTAGTCATTTTTCCGGCGTTTATCAGACTTTCAGATAGGGCAAATGTCATTGAGCGTTCCGATTTCAGTTCCAGAGTGATTCGCCCAATGAGTCATTGATATTTAGTCGTTTTCAGCCAATATTTTGGATTTTTGAAAATTTCACTTTTTTGTGAAAATATCCACTAAATGAGGGAATAATATGTGTGAGAGTACCCCAGGAGAGTTCCAAATGTGTGTGGGTAGAATATATATCCCACGGGGGTAAAATTGAAAAAAGTTAAAAAAATTTTTTTGTACTTAGTCATTTTTCCGGCATTTATCTGACTTTCAGATAGGGGAAATGTCAGTGAGTGTTCCGATTTCAGTTCCAGAGCGATTCGCCCAATGAGTCCTTGATATTTAGTCGTTTTCAGCCAATATTTTGGATTTTTGAAAATTTCACTTTTTTGTGAAAATATCCACTAAATGAGGGAATAATATGTGTGAGGGTACCCCAGGAGAGTTCCAAATGTGTGTGGGTAGAATATATATCCCACGGGGGTAAAATTGAAAAAAGTTGAAATTTTTTTTTTTTGTACTTAGTCATTTTTCCGGCATTTATCTGACTTTCAGATAGGGGAAATGTCAGTGAGTGTTCTGATTTCAGTTCCAGAGTGATTCGCCCAATGAGTCCTTGATATTTAGTCATTTTCAGCCAATTTACTGGATTTTTGAAAATTTCACTTTTTTGTGAAAATATCCACTAAATGAGGGAATGATATGTGTGAAGGTACCCCAGGAGAGTTCCCAATGTGTGTGGGTAGAATATATATCCCACAGGGTAAAATTGAAAAAAGTTTAAAAAAATTTTTTTTTAGACTTAGTCATTTTTCCAGCATTTATCTGACTTTCAGATAGGGGAAATGTCAGTGAGTGTTCCGATTTCAGTTCCAGAGCGATTCGCCCAATGAGTCCTTGATATTTAGTCGTTTTCAGCCAATTTTCTGGATTTTTAAAAATTTCACTTTTTTGTGAAAATATCCACTAAATGAGGGAATAATATGTGTGAAGGTACCCCAGGAGAGTTCCAAATGTGTGTGGGTATAATATATATCCCACGGGGGTAAAATTGAAAAAAGTTGAAAAAAAAAATTTTTTAGACTTAGTCATTTTTCCGCGTTTATCAGACTTTCAGATAGGGCAAATGTCAGTGAGTGTTCCGATTTCAGTTCCAGAGCGATTCGCCCAATGAGTCATTGATATTTAGTCGTTTTCAGCCAATATTTTGGATTTTTGAAAATTTCACTTTTTTGTGAAAATATCCACTAAATGAGGGAATAATATGTGTGAGGGTACCCCAGGAGAGTTCCAAATGTGTGTGGGTAGAATATATATCCCACGGGGGTAAAATTGAAAAAAGTTGAAAAAAAATTTTTTTTGGACTTAGTCATTTTTCCGGCGTCTATCAGACTTTCAGATGGGGCAAATGTCAGTGAGCATTTCGATTTCAGTTCCAGAGCGATTCGCCCAATGAGTCATTGATATTTAGTCGTTTTCAGCCAATTTTCTGGATTTTTGAAAATTTCACTTTTTTGTGAAAATATCCACTAAATAAGGGAATAATATGTGTGAGGGTACCCCAGGAGAGTTCCAAATGTGTGTGGGTAGAATATATATCCCACGGGGGTAAAATTGAAAAAAGTTGAAAAAAAATTTTTTTTAGACTTAGTCATTTTTCCGGCGTTTATCAGATTTTCAGATAGGCCAAATGTCAGTGAGCGTTCCGATTTCAGTTCCAGAGCGATTCACCCAATGAGTCCTTGATATTTAGTCGTTTTCAGCCAATTTTCTGGATTTTTGAAAATTTCACTTTTTTGTGAAAATATCCACTAAATGAGGGAATAATATGTGTGAGGGTACCCCAGGAGAGTTCCCAATGTGTGTGGGTAGAATATATATCCCACGGGGGTAAAATTGAAAAAAGTTGAAATTTTTTTTTTTGTACTTAGTCTTTTTTCCGGCATTTATCTGACTTTCATATAGGGGAAATGTCAGTGAGTGTTCAGATTTCAGTTCCAGAGCGATTCGCCCAATGAGTCCTTGATATTTAGTCGTTTTCAGCCAATATTTTGGATTTTTGAAAATTTCACTTTTTTTGTGAAAATATCCACTAAATGAGGGAATAATATGTGTGAGGGTACCCCAGGAGAGTTCCAAATGTGTGTGGGTAGAATATATATCCCACGGGGGTAAAATTTAAAAAAGTTGAAAAAATTTTTTTTTTGGACTTAGTCATTTTTCCGGCGTTTATCAGACTTTCATATAGGGCAAATGTCAGTGAGCATTCCAATTTCAGTTCCAGAGCGATTCGCCCAATGAGTCCTTGATATTTAGTCGTTTTCAGCCAATTTTCTGGATTTTTGAAAATTTCACTTTTTTGTGAAAATATCCACTAAATGAGGGAATAATATGTGTGAAGGTACCCCAGGAGAGTTCCAAATGTGTGTGGGTAGAATATATATCCCACAGGGGTAAAGTTGAAAAAAGTTGAAAAAAAATTTTTTTTGGACTTAGTCATTTTTCCGGCGTTTATCAGACTTTCAGATAGGGCAAATGTCAGTGAGCGTTCCGATTTCAGTTCCAGAGCGATTCGCCCAATGAGTCATTGATATTTAGTCGTTTTCAGCCAATATTTTGGATTTTTGAAAATTTCACTTTTTTGTGAAAATATCCACTAAATGAGGGAATAATATGTGTGAAGGTACCCCAGGAGAGTTCCAAATGTGTGTGGGTAGAATATATATCCCACGAGGGTAAAATTGAAAAAAGTTGCAAAAAATTTTTTTATGGACTTAGTCATTTTTCCGGCGTTTATCAGACTTTCAGATAGGGCAAATGTCAGTGAGCATTCCGATTTCAGTTCCAGAGCGATTCGCCCAATGAGTCCTTGATATTGAGTCTTTTTCAGCCAATTTTCTGAATTTTTGAAAATTTCACTTTTTTGTGAAAATATCCACTAAATGAGGGAATAATATGTGTGAGGGTACCCCAGGAGAGTTCCAAATGTGTGTGGGTAGAATATATATCCCACGGGGGTAAAATTGAAAAAAGTTGAAATTTTTTTTTTTGTACTTAGTCTTTTTTCCGGCATTTATCTGACTTTCATATAGGGGAAATTTCAGTGAGTGTTCAGATTTCAGTTCCAGAGCGATTCGCCCAATGAGTCCTTGATATTTAGTCGTTTTCAGCCAATATTTTGGATTTTTGAAAATTTCACTTTTTTTGTGAAAATATCCACTAAATGAGGGAATAATATGTGTGAGGGTACCCCAGGAGAGTTCCAAATGTGTGTGGGTAGAATATATATCCCACGGGGGTAAAATTTAAAAAAGTTGAAAAAATTTTTTTTTTGGACTTAGTCATTTTTCCGGCGTTTATCAGACTTTCAGATAGGACAAATGTCAGTGAGCATTCCAATTTCAGTTCCAGAGCGATTCGCCCAATGAGTCCTTGATATTTAGTAGTTTTCAGCCAATTTTCTGGATTTTTGAAAATTTCACTTTTTTGTGAAAATATCCACTAAATGAGGGAATAATATGTGTGAGGGTACCCCAGGAGAGTTCCCAATGTGTGTGGGTAGAATATATATCCCACGGGGGTAAAATTGAAAAAAGTTTAAAAAAAATTTTTTTTGGACTTAGTCATTTTTCCGGAGTTTATCAGACTTTCAGATAGGGCAAATGTCAGTGAGCGTTCCGATTTCAGTTCCAGAGCGATTCGCCCAATGAGTCATTGAAATTTAGTCGTTTTCAGCCAATATTTTGGATTTTTGAAAATTTCACTTTTTTGTGAAAATATCCACTAAATGAGGGAATAATATGTGTGAGAGTACCCCAGGAGATTTCCAAATGTGTGTGGGTAGAATATATATCCCACGGGGGTAAAATTGAAAAAAGTTGAAATTTTTTTTTTTGTACTTAGTCTTTTTTCCGGCATTTATCTGACTTTCATATAGGGGAAATGTCAGTGAGTGTTCAGATTTCAGTTCCAGAGCGATTCGCCCAATGAGTCCTTGATATTTAGTCGTTTTCAGCCAATTTTCTGGATTTTTGAAAATTTCACTTTTTTGTGAAAATATCCACTAAATGAGGGAATAATATGTGTGAGGGTACCCCAGGAGAGTTCCAAATGTGTGTGGGTAGAATATATATCCCACGGGGGTAAAATTGAAAAAAGTTGAAAACATTTTTTTTTTTGGACTTAGTCATTTTTCCGGCGTTTATCAGACTTTCAGATAGGGCAAATGTCAGTGAGCATTCCGATTTCAGTTCCAGAGCGATTCGCCCAATGAGTCCTTGATATTTAGTCGTTTTCAGCCAATTTTCTGGATTTTTGAAAATTTCACTTTTTTGTGAAAATATCCACTAAATGAGGGAATAATATGTGTGAGGGTACCCCAGGAGAGTTCCAAATGTGTGTGGGTAGAATATATATCCCACGGGGGTAAAATTGAAAAAAGTTGAAATTTTTTTTTTTTGTACTTAGTCATTTTTCCGGCATTTATCTGACTTTCAGATAGGGGAAATGTCAGTGAGTGTTCTGATTTCAGTTCCAGAGTGATTCGCCCAATGAGTCCTTGATATTTAGTCGTTTTCAGCCAATTTACTGGATTTTTGAAAATTTCACTTTTTTGTGAAAATATCCACTAAATGAGGGAATGATATGTGTGAAGGTACCCCAGGAGAGTTCCCAATGTGTGTGGGTAGAATATATATCCCACAGGGTAAAATTGAAAAAAGTTTAAAAAAATTTTTTTTTAGACTTAGTCATTTTTCCAGCATTTATCTGACTTTCAGATAGGGGAAATGTCAGTGAGTGTTCCGATTTCAGTTCCAGAGCGATTCGCCCAATGAGTCCTTGATATTTAGTCGTTTTCAGCCAATTTTCTGGATTTTTGAAAATTTCACTTTTTTGTGAAAATATCCACTAAATGAGGGAATAATATGTGTGAAGGTACCCCAGGAGAGTTCCAAATGTGTGTGGGTATAATATATATCCCACGGGGGTAAAATTGAAAAAAGTTTAAAAAAATTTTTTTTTAGACTTAGTCATTTTTCCAGCATTTATCTGACTTTCAGATAGGGGAAATGTCAGTGAGTGTTCCGATTTCAGTTCCAGAGCGATTCGCCCAATGAGTCCTTGATATTTAGTCGTTTTCAGCCAATTTTCTGGATTTTTGAAAATTTCACTTTTTTGTGAAAATATCCACTAAATGAGGGAATAATATGTGTGAAGGTACCCCAGGAGAGTTCCAAATGTGTGTGGGTATAATATATATCCCACGGGGGTAAAATTGAAAAAAGTTGAAAACATTTTTTTTTTTGGACTTAGTCATTTTTCCGGCATTTATCAGACTTTCAGATAGGGCAAATGTCAGTGACCGTTCCGATTTCAGTTCCAGAGCGATTCGCGCAATGAGTCATTGTTATTTAGTCGTTTTCAGCCAATATTTTGGATTTTTGAAAATTTTACTTTTTTGTGAAAATATCCACTAAATGAGGGAATATAATATGTGTGAGGGTACCCCAGGAGAGTTCCAAATGTGTGTGGGTAGAATATATATCCCACGGGGGTAAAATTGAAAAAAGTTGAAAAAAAATTTTTTTTAGACTTAGTCATTTTTCCGGTGTTTATCAGACTTTCAGATAGGCCAAATGTCAGTGAGCGTTCCGATTTCAGTTCCATAGCGATTCGCCCAATGAGTCCTTGATATTTAGTCGTTTTCAGCCAATTTTCTGGATTTTTGAAAATTTCACTTTTTTGTGAAAATATCCACTAAATGAGGGAATAATATGTGTGAGGGTACCCCAGGAGAGTTCCCAATGTGTGTGGGTAGAATATATATCCCACGGGGGTAAAATTGAAAAAAGTTGAAAACATTTTTTTTTTTGGACTTAGTCGCTTTTCCGGCGTTTATCAGACTTTCAAATAGGGCAAATGTCAGTGAGCGTTCCGATTTCAGTTCCAGAGCGATTTGCCCAATGAGTCGTTGATATTTAGTCGTTTTCAGCCAATTTTCTGGATTTTTGAAAATTTCACTTTTTTGTGAAAATATCCACTAAATGAGGGAATAATATGTGTGAAGGTACCCCAGGAGAGTTCCAAATGTGTGTGGGTAGAATATATTTCCCACAGGGGTAAAGTTGAAAAAAGTTGAAAAAAAATTTTTTTTGGACTTAGTCATTTTTCCGGCGTTTATCAGACTTTCAGATAGGGCAAATGTCAGTGAGCGTTCCGATTTCAGTTCCAGAGCGATTCGCCCAATGAGTCATTGATATTTAGTCGTTTTCAGCCAATATTTTGGATTTTTGAAAATTTCACTTTTTTGTGAAAATATCCACTAAATGAGGGAATAATATGTGTGAAGGTACCCCAGGAGAGTTCCAAATGTGTGTGGGTAGAATATATATCCCACGAGGGTAAAATTGAAAAAAGTTGCAAAAAATTTTTTTATGGACTTAGTCATTTTTCCGGCGTTTATCAGACTTTCAGATAGGGCAAATGTCAGTAAGCATTCCGATTTCAGTTCCAGAGCGATTCGCCCAATGAGTCCTTGATATTGAGTCTTTTTCAGCCAATTTTCTGAATTTTTGAAAATTTCACTTTTTTGTGAAAATATCCACTAAATGAAGGAATAATATGTGTGAGGGTACCCCAGGAGAGTTCCAAATGTGTGTGGGTAGAATATATATCCCACGGGGGTAAAATTGAAAAAAGTTGAAATTTTTTTTTTTTGTACTTAGTCTTTTTTCCGGCATTTATCTGACTTTCATATAGGGGAAATGTCAGTGAGTGTTCAGATTTCAGTTCCAGAGCGATTCGCCCAATGAGTCCTTGATATTTAGTCGTTTTCAGCCAATATTTTGGATTTTTGAAAATTTCACTTTTTTTGTGAAAATATCCACTAAATGAGGGAATAATATGTGTGAGGGTACCCCAGGAGAGTTCCAAATGTGTGTGGGTAGAATATATATCCCACGGGGGTAAAATTTAAAAAAGTTGAAAAAATTTTTTTTTTGGACTTAGTCATTTTTCCGGCGTTTATCAGACTTTCAGATAGGGCAAATGTCAGTGAGCATTCCAATTTCAGTTCCAGAGCGATTCGCCCAATGAGTCCTTGATATTTAGTAGTTTTCAGCCAATTTTCTGGATTTTTGAAAATTTCACTTTTTTGTGAAAATATCCACTAAATGAGGGAATAATATGTGTGAGGGTACCCCAGGAGAGTTCCCAATGTGTGTGGGTAGAATATATATCCCACGGGGGTAAAATTGAAAAAAGTTTAAAAAAAATTTTTTTTGGACTTAGTCATTTTTCCGGCGTTTATCAGACTTTCAGATAGGGCAAATGTCAGTGAGCATTCCGATTTCAGTTCCAGAGCGATTCGCCCAATGAGTCCTTGATATTTAGTCGTTTTCAGCCAATTTTCTGGATTTTTGAAAATTTCACTTTTTTGTGAAAATATCCACTAAATGAGGGAATAATATGTGTGAGGGTACCCCAGGAGAGTTCCAAATGTGTGTGGGTAGAATATATATCCCACGGGGGTAAAATTGAAAAAAGTTGAAATTTTTTTTTTTTGTACTTAGTCATTTTTCCGGCATTTATCTGACTTTCAGATAGGGGAAATGTCAGTGAGTGTTCTGATTTCAGTTCCAGAGTGATTCGCCCAATGAGTCCTTGATATTTAGTCGTTTTCAGCCAATTTACTGGATTTTTGAAAATTTCACTTTTTTGTGAAAATATCCACTAAATGAGGGAATGATATGTGTGAAGGTACCCCAGGAGAGTTCCCAATGTGTGTGGGTAGAATATATATCCCACAGGGTAAAATTGAAAAAAGTTTAAAAAAATTTTTTTTTAGACTTAGTCATTTTTCCAGCATTTATCTGACTTTCAGATAGGGGAAATGTCAGTGAGTGTTCCGATTTCAGTTCCAGAGCGATTCGCCCAATGAGTCCTTGATATTTAGTCGTTTTCAGCCAATTTTCTGGATTTTTGAAAATTTCACTTTTTTGTGAAAATATCCACTAAATGAGGGAATAATATGTGTGAAGGTACCCCAGGAGAGTTCCAAATGTGTGTGGGTATAATATATATCCCACGGGGGTAAAATTTAAAAAAGTTGAAAAAATTTTTTTTTTGGACTTAGTCATTTTTCCGGCGTTTATCAGACTTTCAGATAGGGCAAATGTCAGTGAGCATTCCAATTTCAGTTCCAGAGCGATTCGCCCAATGAGTCCTTGATATTTAGTAGTTTTCAGCCAATTTTCTGGATTTTTGAAAATTTCACTTTTTTGTGAAAATATCCACTAAATGAGGGAATAATATGTGTGAGGGTACCCCAGGAGAGTTCCCAATGTGTGTGGGTAGAATATATATCCCACGGGGGTAAAATTGAAAAAAGTTTAAAAAAAATTTTTTTTGGACTTAGTCATTTTTCCGGCGTTTATCAGACTTTCAGATAGGGCAAATGTCAGTGAGCGTTCCGATTTCAGTTCCAGAGCGATTCGCCCAATGAGTCATTGAAATTTAGTCGTTTTCAGCCAATATTTTGGATTTTTGAAAATTTCACTTTTTTGTGAAAATATCCACTAAATGAGGGAATAATATGTGTGAGAGTACCCCAGGAGATTTCCAAATGTGTGTGGGTAGAATATATATCCCACGGGGGTAAAATTGAAAAAAGTTGAAAAAAATTTTTTTTTGGACTTAGTCATTTTTCCGGCATTTATCTGACTTTCAGATAGGGGAAATGTCAGTGAGTGTTCCGATTTCAGTTCCAGAGCGATTCGCCCAATGAGTCCTTGATATTTAGTCGTTTTCAGCCAATTTTCTGGATTTTTGAAAATTTCACTTTTTTGTGAAAATATCCACTAAATGAGGGAATAATATGTGTGAAGGTACCCCAGGAGAGTTCCAAATGTGTGTGGGTATAATATATATCCCACGGGGGTAAAATTGAAAAAAGTTGAAAACATTTTTTTTTTTGGACTTAGTCATTTTTCCGGCATTTATCAGACTTTCAGATAGGGCAAATGTCAGTGACCGTTCCGATTTCAGTTCCAGAGCGATTCGCGCAATGAGTCATTGTTATTTAGTCGTTTTCAGCCAATATTTTGGATTTTTGAAAATTTTACTTTTTTGTGAAAATATCCACTAAATGAGGGAATAATATGTGTGAGGGTACCCCAGGAGAGTTCCAAATGTGTGTGGGTAGAATATATATCCCACGGGGGTAAAATTGAAAAAAGTTGAAAAAAAATTTTTTTTAGACTTAGTCATTTTTCCGGTGTTTATCAGACTTTCAGATAGGCCAAATGTCAGTGAGCGTTCCGATTTCAGTTCCATAGCGATTCGCCCAATGAGTCCTTGATATTTAGTCGTTTTCAGCCAATTTTCTGGATTTTTGAAAATTTCACTTTTTTGTGAAAATATCCACTAAATGAGGGAATAATATGTGTGAGGGTACCCCAGGAGAGTTCCCAATGTGTGTGGGTAGAATATATATCCCACGGGGGTAAAATTGAAAAAAGTTGAAAACATTTTTTTTTTTTGGACTTAGTCGCTTTTCCGGCGTTTATCAGACTTTCAAATAGGGCAAATGTCAGTGAGCGTTCCGATTTCAGTTCCAGAGCGATTTGCCCAATGAGTCGTTGATATTTAGTCGTTTTCAGCCAATTTTCTGGATTTTTGAAAATTTCACTTTTTTGTGAAAATATCCACTAAATGAGGGAATAATATGTGTGAAGGTACCCCAGGAGAGTTCCAAATGTGTGTGGGTAGAATATATTTCCCACAGGGGTAAAGTTGAAAAAAGTTGAAAAAAAATTTTTTTTGGACTTAGTCATTTTTCCGGCGTTTATCAGACTTTCAGATAGGGCAAATGTCAGTGAGCGTTCCGATTTCAGTTCCAGAGCGATTCGCCCAATGAGTCATTGATATTTAGTCGTTTTCAGCCAATATTTTGGATTTTTGAAAATTTCACTTTTTTGTGAAAATATCCACTAAATGAGGGAATAATATGTGTGAAGGTACCCCAGGAGAGTTCCAAATGTGTGTGGGTAGAATATATATCCCACGAGGGTAAAATTGAAAAAAGTTGCAAAAAATTTTTTTATGGACTTAGTCATTTTTCCGGCGTTTATCAGACTTTCAGATAGGGCAAATGTCAGTAAGCATTCCGATTTCAGTTCCAGAGCGATTCGCCCAATGAGTCCTTGATATTGAGTCTTTTTCAGCCAATTTTCTGAATTTTTGAAAATTTCACTTTTTTGTGAAAATATCCACTAAATGAAGGAATAATATGTGTGAGGGTACCCCAGGAGAGTTCCAAATGTGTGTGGGTAGAATATATATCCCACGGGGGTAAAATTGAAAAAAGTTGAAATTTTTTTTTTTTGTACTTAGTCTTTTTTCCGGCATTTATCTGACTTTCATATAGGGGAAATGTCAGTGAGTGTTCAGATTTCAGTTCCAGAGCGATTCGCCCAATGAGTCCTTGATATTTAGTCGTTTTCAGCCAATATTTTGGATTTTTGAAAATTTCACTTTTTTTGTGAAAATATCCACTAAATGAGGGAATAATATGTGTGAGGGTACCCCAGGAGAGTTCCAAATGTGTGTGGGTAGAATATATATCCCACGGGGGTAAAATTGAAAAAAGTTTAAAAAAAATTTTTTTTGGACTTAGTCATTTTTCCGGCGTTTATCAGACTTTCAGATAGGGCAAATGTCAGTGAGCATTCCGATTTCAGTTCCAGAGCGATTCGCCCAATGAGTCCTTGATATTTAGTCGTTTTCAGCCAATTTTCTGGATTTTTGAAAATTTCACTTTTTTGTGAAAATATCCACTAAATGAGGGAATAATATGTGTGAGGGTACCCCAGGAGAGTTCCAAATGTGTGTGGGTAGAATATATATCCCACGGGGGTAAAATTGAAAAAAGTTGAAAACATTTTTTTTTTTGGACTTAGTCATTTTTCCGGCGTTTATCAGACTTTCAGATAGGGCAAATGTCAGTGAGCATTCCGATTTCAGTTCCAGAGCGATTCGCCCAATGAGTCCTTGATATTTAGTCGTTTTCAGCCAATTTTCTGGATTTTTGAAAATTTCACTTTTTTGTGAAAATATCCACTAAATGAGGGAATAATATGTGTGAGGGTACCCCAGGAGAGTTCCAAATGTGTGTGGGTAGAATATATATCCCACGGGGGTAAAATTGAAAAAAGTTGAAATTTTTTTTTTTTGTACTTAGTCATTTTTCCGGCATTTATCTGACTTTCAGATAGGGGAAATGTCAGTGAGTGTTCCGATTTCAGTTCCAGAGCGATTCGCCCAATGAGTCCTTGATATTTAGTCGTTTTCAGCCAATTTTCTGGATTTTTGAAAATTTCACTTTTTTGTGAAAATATCCACTAAATGAGGGAATAATATGTGTGAAGGTACCCCAGGAGAGTTCCAAATGTGTGTGGGTATAATATATATCCCACGGGGGTAAAATTGAAAAAAGTTGAAAACATTTTTTTTTTTGGACTTAGTCATTTTTCCGGCATTTATCAGACTTTCAGATAGGGCAAATGTCAGTGACCGTTCCGATTTCAGTTCCAGAGCGATTCGCGCAATGAGTCATTGTTATTTAGTCGTTTTCAGCCAATATTTTGGATTTTTGAAAATTTTACTTTTTTGTGAAAATATCCACTAAATGAGGGAATAATATGTGTGAGGGTACCCCAGGAGAGTTCCAAATGTGTGTGGGTAGAATATATATCCCACGGGGGTAAAATTGAAAAAAGTTGAAAAAAAATTTTTTTTAGACTTAGTCATTTTTCCGGTGTTTATCAGACTTTCAGATAGGCCAAATGTCAGTGAGCGTTCCGATTTCAGTTCCATAGCGATTCGCCCAATGAGTCCTTGATATTTAGTCGTTTTCAGCCAATTTTCTGGATTTTTGAAAATTTCACTTTTTTGTGAAAATATCCACTAAATGAGGGAATAATATGTGTGAGGGTACCCCAGGAGAGTTCCCAATGTGTGTGGGTAGAATATATATCCCACGGGGGTAAAATTGAAAAAAGTTGAAAACATTTTTTTTTTTTGGACTTAGTCGCTTTTCCGGCGTTTATCAGACTTTCAAATAGGGCAAATGTCAGTGAGCGTTCCGATTTCAGTTCCAGAGCGATTTGCCCAATGAGTCGTTGATATTTAGTCGTTTTCAGCCAATTTTCTGGATTTTTGAAAATTTCACTTTTTTGTGAAAATATCCACTAAATGAGGGAATAATATGTGTGAAGGTACCCCAGGAGAGTTCCAAATGTGTGTGGGTAGAATATATTTCCCACAGGGGTAAAGTTGAAAAAAGTTGAAAAAAAATTTTTTTTGGACTTAGTCATTTTTCCGGCGTTTATCAGACTTTCAGATAGGGCAAATGTCAGTGAGCGTTCCGATTTCAGTTCCAGAGCGATTCGCCCAATGAGTCATTGATATTTAGTCGTTTTCAGCCAATATTTTGGATTTTTGAAAATTTCACTTTTTTGTGAAAATATCCACTAAATGAGGGAATAATATGTGTGAAGGTACCCCAGGAGAGTTCCAAATGTGTGTGGGTAGAATATATATCCCACGAGGGTAAAATTGAAAAAAGTTGCAAAAAATTTTTTTATGGACTTAGTCATTTTTCCGGCGTTTATCAGACTTTCAGATAGGGCAAATGTCAGTAAGCATTCCGATTTCAGTTCCAGAGCGATTCGCCCAATGAGTCCTTGATATTGAGTCTTTTTCAGCCAATTTTCTGAATTTTTGAAAATTTCACTTTTTTGTGAAAATATCCACTAAATGAAGGAATAATATGTGTGAGGGTACCCCAGGAGAGTTCCAAATGTGTGTGGGTAGAATATATATCCCACGGGGGTAAAATTGAAAAAAGTTGAAATTTTTTTTTTTTGTACTTAGTCTTTTTTCCGGCATTTATCTGACTTTCATATAGGGGAAATGTCAGTGAGTGTTCAGATTTCAGTTCCAGAGCGATTCGCCCAATGAGTCCTTGATATTTAGTCGTTTTCAGCCAATATTTTGGATTTTTGAAAATTTCACTTTTTTTGTGAAAATATCCACTAAATGAGGGAATAATATGTGTGAGGGTACCCCAGGAGAGTTCCAAATGTGTGTGGGTAGAATATATATCCCACGGGGGTAAAATTTAAAAAAGTTGAAAAAATTTTTTTTTTGGACTTAGTCATTTTTCCGGCGTTTATCAGACTTTCAGATAGGGCAAATGTCAGTGAGCATTCCAATTTCAGTTCCAGAGCGATTCGCCCAATGAGTCCTTGATATTTAGTAGTTTTCAGCCAATTTTCTGGATTTTTGAAAATTTCACTTTTTTGTGAAAATATCCACTAAATGAGGGAATAATATGTGTGAGGGTACCCCAGGAGAGTTCCCAATGTGTGTGGGTAGAATATATATCCCACGGGGGTAAAATTGAAAAAAGTTTAAAAAAAATTTTTTTTGGACTTAGTCATTTTTCCGGCGTTTATCAGACTTTCAGATAGGGCAAATGTCAGTGAGCGTTCCGATTTCAGTTCCAGAGCGATTCGCCCAATGAGTCATTGAAATTTAGTCGTTTTCAGCCAATTTTCTGGATTTTTGAAAATTTCACTTTTTTGTGAAAATATCCACTAAATGAGGGAATAATATGTGTGAGGGTACCCCAGGAGAGTTCCAAATGTGTGTGGGTATAATATATATCCCACGGGGGTAAAATTGAAAAAAGTTGAAAAAAAATTTTTTTTTTAGACTTAGTCAATTTTCCGGTGTTTATCAGACTTTCAGATAGGCCAAATGTCAGTGAGCGTTCCGATTTCAGTTCCAGAGCGATTCGCCCAATGAGTCATTGATATTTAGTGGTTTTCAGACAATATTTTGGATTTTTGAAAATTTCACTTTTTTGTGAAAATATCCACTAAATGAGGGAATAATATGTGTGAGGGTACCCCAGGAGAGTTCCCAATGTGTGTGGGTAGAATATATATCCCACGGGGGTAAAATTGAAAAAAGTTGAAAACATTTTTTTTTTTGGACTTAGTCGCTTTTCCGGCGTTTATCAGACTTTCAGATAGGGCAAATGTCAGTGAGTGTTCAGATTTCAGTTCCAGAGCGATTCGCCCAATGAGTCCTTGATATTTAGTCGTTTTCAGCCAATATTTTGGATTTTTGAAAATTTCACTTTTTTTGTGAAAATATCCACTAAATGAGGAAATAATATGTGTGAGGGTACCCCAGGAGAGTTCCAAATGTGTGTGGGTAGAATATATATCCCACGGGGGTAAAATTGAAAAAAGTTGAAATTTTTTTTTTTGTACTTAGTCTTTTTTCCGGCATTTATCTGACTTTCATATAGGGGAAATGTCAGTGAGTGTTCAGATTTCAGTTCCAGAGCGATTCGCCCAATGAGTCCTTGATATTTAGTCGTTTTCAGCCAATATTTTGGATTTTTGAAAATTTCACTTTTTTGTAAAAATATCCACTAAATGAGGGAATAATATGTGTGAGGGTACCCCAGGAGAGTTCCCAATGTGTGTGGGTAGAATGTATATCCCACGGGGGTAAAATTGAAAAAAGTTGAAAACATTTTTTTTTTTGGACTTAGTCGCTTTTCTGGCGTTTATCAGACTTTCAGATAGGGCAAATGT
The DNA here is from genome assembly GCF_046119375.1 of Phyllobates terribilis. NCBI lineage: Eukaryota > Metazoa > Chordata > Amphibia > Anura > Dendrobatidae > Phyllobates > Phyllobates terribilis. The sequence continues at coordinate 169,863,521 of NW_027362772.1, forward strand.
CAGTGAGCGTTCCGATTTCAGTTCCAGAGCGATTCGCCCAATGAGTCATTGATATTTAGTCGTTTTCAGCCAATACTTTGGATTTTTGAAAATTTCACTTTTTTGTGAAAATATCCACTAAATGAGGGAATAATATGTGTGAGGGTACCCCAGGAGAGTTCCAAATGTGTGTGGGTAGAATATATATCCCACAGGGTAAAATTGAAAAAAGTTAAAAAAAAATTTTTTTTGGACTTAGTCATTTTTCCGGCGTTTATCAGACTTTCAGATAGGGCACATGTCAGTGAGCGTTCCGATTTCAGTTCCAGAGCGATTCGCCCAATGAGTCATTGAAATTTAGTCGTTTTCAGCCAATATTTTGGATTTTTGAAAATTTCACTTTTTTGTGAAAATATCCACTAAATGAGGGAATAATATGTGTGAGAGTACCCCAGGAGAGTTCCAAATGTGTGTGGGTAGAATATATATCCCACGGGGGTAAAATTGAAAAAAGTTGAAAAAATTTTTTTTTTGGACTTAGTCATTTTTCCGACGTTTATCAGACTTTCAGATAGGGCAAATGTCAGTGAGCGTTCCGATTTCAGTTCCAGAGCGATTTGCCCAATGAGTCGTTGATATTTAGTCGTTTTCAGCCAATTTTCTGGATTTTTGAAAATTTCACTTTTTTGTGAAAATATCCACTAAATGAGGGAATAATATGTGTGAAGGTACCCCAGGAGAGTTCCAAATGTGTGTGGGTATAATATATATCCCACAGGGGTAAAGTTGAAAACAGTTGAAAAAAAATTTTTTTTGGACTTAGTCATTTTTCCGGCGTTTATCAGACTTTCAGATAGGGCAAATGTCAGTGAGCGTTCCGATTTCAGTTCCAGAGCGATTCGCCCAATGAGTCATTGATATTTAGTCGTTTTCAGCCAATATTTTGGATTTTTGAAAATTTCACTTTTTTGTGAAAATATCCACTAAATGAGGGAATAATATGTGTGAAGGTACCCCAGGAGAGTTCCAAATGTGTGTGGGTAGAATATATATCCCACGAGGGTAAAATTGAAAAAAGTTGCAAAAATTTTTTTTATGGACTTAGTCATTTTTCCGGCGTTTATCAGACTTTCAGATAGGGCAAATGTCAGTGAGCGTTCCGATTTCAGTTCCAGAGCGATTCGCCCAATGAGTCATTGAAATTTAGTCGTTTTCAGCCAATATTTTGGATTTTTGAAAATTTCACTTTTTTGTGAAAATATCCACTAAATGAGGGAATAATATGTGTGAGAGTACCCCAGGAGATTTCCAAATGTGTGTGGGTAGAATATATATCCCACGGGGGTAAAATTGAAAAAAGTTGAAAAAATTTTTTTTTTGGACTTAGTCATTTTTCCGGCGTTTATCAGACTTTCAGATAGGGCAAATGTCAGTGAGCATTTCGATTTCAGTTCCAGAGCGATTCGCCCAATGAGTCCTTGATATTTTTAATCGTTTTCAGCCAATTTTCTGGATTTTTGAAAATTTCACTTTTTTGTGAAAATATCCACTAAATGAGGGAATAATATGTGTGAGGGTACCCCAGGAGAGTTCCAAATGTGTGTGGGTATAATATATATCCCACGGGGGTAAAATTGAAAAAAGTTGAAAAAAAATTTTTTTTAGACTTAGTCATTTTTCCGGTGTTTATCAGACTTTCAGATAGGCCAAATGTCAGTGAGCGTTCCGATTTCAGTTCCAGAGCGATTCGCCCAATGAGTCATTGATATTTAGTGGTTTTCAGACAATATTTTGGATTTTTGAAAATTTCACTTTTTTGTGAAAATATCCACTAAATGAGGGAATAATATGTGTGAGGGTACCCCAGGAGAGTTCCCAATGTGTGTGGGTAGAATATATATCCCACGGGGGTAAAATTGAAAAAAGTTGAAAACATTTTTTTTTTTGGACTTAGTCGCTTTTCCGGCGTTTATCAGACTTTCAGATAGGGCAAATGTCAGTGAGCGTTCCGATTTCAGTTCCAGAGCGATTTGCCCAATGAGTCCTTGATATTTAGTCTTTTTCAGCCAATTTTCTGAATTTTTGAAAATTTCACTTTTTTGTGAAAATATCCACTAAATGAGGGAATAATATGTGTGAGGGTACCCCAGGAGAGTTCCAAATGTGTGTGGGTAGAATATATATCCCACGGGGGTAAAATTGAAAAAAGTTGAAATTTTTTTTTTTGTACTTAGTCTTTTTTCCGGCATTTATCTGACTTTCATATAGGGGAAATGTCAGTGAGTGTTCAGATTTCAGTTCCAGAGCGATTCGCCCAATGAGTCCTTGATATTTAGTCGTTTTCAGCCAATATTTTGGATTTTTGAAAATTTCACTTTTTTTGTGAAAATATCCACTAAATGAGGGAATAATATGTGTGAGGGTACCCCAGGAGAGTTCCAAATGTGTGTGGGTAGAATATATATCCCACGGGGGTAAAATTGAAAAAAGTTGAAAAAATTTTTTTTTTGGACTTAGTCATTTTTCCGGCGTTTATCAGACTTTCAGATAGGGCAAATGTCAGTGAGCATTCCAATTTCAGTTCCAGAGCGATTCGCCCAATGAGTCCTTGATATTTAGTCGTTTTCAGCCAATTTTCTGGATTTTTGAAAATTTCACTTTTTTGTGAAAATATCCACTAAATGAGGGAATAATATGTGTGAGGGTACCCCAGGAGAGTTCCAAATGTGTGTGGGTAGAATATATATCCCACATGGTAAAATTGAAAAAAGTTTAAAAAAAATTTTTTTTGGACTTAGTCATTTTTCCGGCGTTTATCAGACTTTCAGGTAGGGCAAATGTCAGTGAGCATTTCGATTTCAGTTCCAGAGCGATTCGCCCAATGAGTCCTTGATATTTAGTCGTTTTCAGCCAATTTTCTGGAGTTTTGAAAATTTCACTTTTTTGTGAAAATATCCACTAAATGAGGGAATAATATGTGTGAGGGTACCCCAGGAGAGTTCCCAATGTGTGTGGGTAGAATATATATCCCACGGGGGTAAAATTGAAAAAAGTTGAAAACATTTTTTTTTTTGGACTTAGTCGCTTTTCTGGCGTTTATCAGACTTTCAGATAGGGCAAATGTCAGTGAGCGTTCCGATTTCAGTTCCAGAGCGATTCGCCCAATGAGTCATTGATATTTAGTCGTTTTCAGCCAATACTTTGGATTTTTGAAAATTTCACTTTTTTGTGAAAATATCCACTAAATGAGGGAATAATATGTGTGAGGGTACCCCAGGAGAGTTCCAAATGTGTGTGGGTAGAATATATATCCCACAGGGTAAAATTGAAAAAAGTTAAAAAAAAAATTTTTTTGGACTTAGTCATTTTTCCGGCGTTTATCAGACTTTCAGATAGGGCACATGTCAGTGAGCGTTCCGATTTCAGTTCCAGAGCGATTCGCCCAATGAGTCATTGAAATTTAGTCGTTTTCAGCCAATATTTTGGATTTTTGAAAATTTCACTTTTTTGTGAAAATATCCACTAAATGAGGGAATAATATGTGTGAGAGTACCCCAGGAGAGTTCCAAATGTGTGTGGGTAGAATATATATCCCACGGGGGTAAAGTTGAAAAAAGTTGAAAAAATTTTTTTTTTGGACTTAGTTATTTTTCCGGCGTTATCAGACTTTCAGATAGGGCAAATGTCAGTGAGCATTCCAATTTCAGTTCCAGAGCGATTCGCCCAATGAGTCCTTGATATTTAGTCGTTTTCAGCCAATTTTCTGGATTTTTGAAAATTTCACTTTTTTGTGAAAATATCCACTAAATGAGGGAATAATATGTGTGAAGGTACCCCAGAAGAGTTCCAAATGTGTGTGGGTATAATATATATCCCACAGGGGTAAAGTTGAAAAAAGTTGAAAAAAAATTTTTTTTGGACTTAGTCATTTTTCCGGCGTTTATCAGACTTTCAGGTAGGGCAAATGTCAGTGAGCATTTCGATTTCAGTTCCAGAGCGATTCGCCCAATGAGTCCTTGATATTTAGTCGTTTTCAGCCAATTTTCTGGATTTTTGAAAATTTCACTTTTTTGTGAAAATATCCACTAAATGAGGGAATAATATGTGTGAGGGTACCCCAGGAGAGTTCCCAATGTGTGTGGGTAGAATATATATCCCACGGGGGTAAAATTGAAAAAAGTTGAAAACATTTTTTTTTTTGGACTTAGTCGCTTTTCTGGCGTTTATCAGACTTTCAGATAGGGCAAATGTCAGTGAGCGTTCCGATTTCAGTTCCAGAGCGATTCGCCCAATGAGTCATTGATATTTAGTCGTTTTCAGCCAATACTTTGGATTTTTGAAAATTTCACTTTTTTGTGAAAATATCCACTAAATGAGGGAATAATATGTGTGAGGGTACCCCAGGAGAGTTCCAAATGTGTGTGGGTAGAATATATATCCCACAGGGTAAAATTGAAAAAAGTTAAAAAAAAATTTTTTTTGGACTTAGTCATTTTTCCGGCGTTTATCAGACTTTCAGATAGGGCACATGTCAGTGAGCGTTCCGATTTCAGTTCCAGAGCGATTCGCCCAATGAGTCATTGAAATTTAGTCGTTTTCAGCCAATATTTTGGATTTTTGAAAATTTCACTTTTTTGTGAAAATATCCACTAAATGAGGGAATAATATGTGTGAGAGTACCCCAGGAGAGTTCCAAATGTGTGTGGGTAGAATATATATCCCACGGGGGTAAAATTGAAAAAAGTTGAAAAAATTTTTTTTTTGGACTTAGTCATTTTTCCGGCGTTATCAGACTTTCAGATAGGGCAAATGTCAGTGAGCATTCCAATTTCAGTTCCAGAGCGATTCGCCCAATGAGTCCTTGATATTTACTTGTTTTCAGCCAATTTTCTGGATTTTTGAAAATTTCACTTTTTTGTGAAAATATCCACTAAATGAGGGAATAATATGTGTGAGGGTACCCCAGGAGAGTTCCAAATGTGTGTGGGTAGAATATATATCCCACAGGGTAAAATTGAAAAAAGTTTAAAAAAAATTTTTTTTGGACTTAGTCATTTTTCCGGCGTTTATCAGACTTTCAGGTAGGGCAAATGTCAGTGAGCATTTCGATTTCAGTTCCAGAGTGATTCGCCCAATGAGTCCTTGATATTTAGTCGTTTTCAGCCAATTTTCTGGATTTTTGAAAATTTCACTTTTTTGTGAAAATATCCACTAAATGAGGGAATAATATGTGTGAGGGTACCCCAGGAGAGTTCCCAATGTGTGTGGGTAGAATATATATCCCACGGGGGTAAAATTGAAAAAAGTTGAAAACATTTTTTTTTTTGGACTTAGTCGCTTTTCTGGCGTTTATCAGACTTTCAGATAGGGCAAATGTCAGTGAGCGTTCCGATTTCAGTTCCAGAGCGATTCGCCCAATGAGTCATTGATATTTAGTCGTTTTCAGCCAATACTTTGGATTTTTGAAAATTTCACTTTTTTGTGAAAATATCCACTAAATGAGGGAATAATATGTGTGAGGGTACCCCAGGAGAGTTCCAAATGTGTGTGGGTAGAATATATATCCCACAGGGTAAAATTGAAAAAAGTTAAAAAAAAATTTTTTTTTTGGACTTAGTCGCTTTTCTGGCGTTTATCAGACTTTCAGATAGGGCAAATGTCAGTGAGCGTTCCGATTTCAGTTCCAGAGCGATTCGCCCAATGAGTCATTGATATTTAGTCGTTTTCAGCCAATTTTCTGGATTTTTGAAAATTTCACTTTTTTGTGAAAATATCCACTAAATGAGGGAATAATATGTGTGAGAGTACCCCAGGAGAGTTCCAAATGTGTGTGGGTAGAATATATATCCCACGGGGGTAAAATTGAAAAAAGATGAAAAAATTTTTTTTTTGGACTTAGTCATTTTTCCGGCGTTTATCAGACTTTCAGATAGGGCAAATGTCAGTGAGCATTCCAATTTCAGTTCCAGAGCGATTCGCCCAATGAGTCCTTGATATTTACTTGTTTTCAGCCAATTTTCTGGATTTTTGAAAATTTCACTTTTTTGTGAAAATATCCACTAAATGAGGGAATAATATGTGTGAGGGTACCCCAGGAGAGTTCCAAATGTGTGTGGGTAGAATTTATATCCCACAGGGTAAAATTGAAAAAAGTTTAAAAAAAATTTTTTTTGGACTTAGTCATTTTTCCGGCGTTTATCAGACTTTCAGATAGGGCACATGTCAGTGAGCGTTCCGATTTCAGTTCCAGAGCGATTCGCCCAATGAGTCCTTGATATTTAGTCGTTTTCAGCCAATTTTCTGGATTTTTGAAAATTTCACTTTTTTGTGAAAATATCCACTAAATGAGGGAATAATATGTGTGAAGGTACCCCAGGAGAGTTCCAAATGTGTGTGGGTATAATATATATCCCACAGGGGTAAAGTTGAAAAAAGTTGAAAAAAAATTTTTTTTGGACTTAGTCATTTTTCCGGCGTTTATCAGACTTTCAGGTAGGGCAAATGTCAGTGAGCATTTCGATTTCAGTTCCAGAGCGATTCGCCCAATGAGTCCTTGATATTTAGTCGTTTTCAGCCAATTTTCTGGATTTTTGAAAATTTCACTTTTTTGTGAAAATATCCACTAAATGAGGGAATAATATGTGTGAGGGTACCCCAGGAGAGTTCCCAATGTGTGTGGGTAGAATATATATCCCACGGGGGTAAAATTGAAAAAAGTTGAAAACATTTTTTTTTTTGGACTTAGTCGCTTTTCTGGCGTTTATCAGACTTTCAGATAGGGCAAATGTCAGTGAGCGTTCCGATTTCAGTTCCAGAGCGATTCGCCCAATGAGTCATTGATATTTAGTCGTTTTCAGCCAATACTTTGGATTTTTGAAAATTTCACTTTTTTGTGAAAATATCCACTAAATGAGGGAATAATATGTGTGAGGGTACCCCAGGAGAGTTCCAAATGTGTGTGGGTAGAATATATATCCCACAGGGTAAAATTGAAAAAAGTTAAAAAAAAATTTTTTTTGGACTTAGTCATTTTTCCGGCGTTTATCAGACTTTCAGATAGGGCACATGTCAGTGAGCGTTCCGATTTCAGTTCCAGAGCGATTCGCCCAATGAGTCATTGAAATTTAGTCGTTTTCAGCCAATATTTTGGATTTTTGAAAATTTCACTTTTTTGTGAAAATATCCACTAAATGAGGGAATAATATGTGTGAGAGTACCCCAGGAGAGTTCCAAATGTGTGTGGGTAGAATATATATCCCACGGGGGTAAAGTTGAAAAAAGTTGAAAAAATTTTTTTTTTGTACTTAGTTATTTTTCCGGCGTTATCAGACTTTCAGATAGGGCAAATGTCAGTGAGCATTCCAATTTCAGTTCCAGAGCGATTCGCCCAATGAGTCCTTGATATTTAGTCGTTTTCAGCCAATTTTCTGGATTTTTGAAAATTTCACTTTTTTGTGAAAATATCCACTAAATGAGGGAATAATATGTGTGAAGGTACCCCAGAAGAGTTCCAAATGTGTGTGGGTATAATATATATCCCACAGGGGTAAAGTTGAAAAAAGTTGAAAAAAAATTTTTTTTGGACTTAGTCATTTTTCCGGCGTTTATCAGACTTTCAGGTAGGGCAAATGTCAGTGAGCATTTCGATTTCAGTTCCAGAGCGATTCGCCCAATGAGTCCTTGATATTTAGTCGTTTTCAGCCAATTTTCTGGATTTTTGAAAATTTCACTTTTTTGTGAAAATATCCACTAAATGAGGGAATAATATGTGTGAGGGTACCCCAGGAGAGTTCCCAATGTGTGTGGGTAGAATATATATCCCACGGGGGTAAAATTGAAAAAAGTTGAAAACATTTTTTTTTTTGGACTTAGTCGCTTTTCTGGCGTTTATCAGACTTTCAGATAGGGCAAATGTCAGTGAGCGTTCCGATTTCAGTTCCAGAGCGATTCGCCCAATGAGTCATTGATATTTAGTCGTTTTCAGCCAATACTTTGGATTTTTGAAAATTTCACTTTTTTGTGAAAATATCCACTAAATGAGGGAATAATATGTGTGAGGGTACCCCAGGAGAGTTTCAAATGTGTGTGGGTAGAATATATATCCCACAGGGTAAAATTGAAAAAAGTTAAAAAAAAATTTTTTTTGGACTTAGTCATTTTTCCGGCGTTTATCAGACTTTCAGATAGGGCACATGTCAGTGAGCGTTCCGATTTCAGTTCCAGAGCGATTCGCCCAATGAGTCATTGAAATTTAGTCGTTTTCAGCCAATATTTTGGATTTTTGAAAATTTCACTTTTTTGTGAAAATATCCACTAAATGAGGGAATAATATGTGTGAGAGTACCCCAGGAGAGTTCCAAATGTGTGTGGGTAGAATATATATCCCACGGGGGTAAAGTTGAAAAAAGTTGAAAAAATTTTTTTTTTGGACTTAGTTATTTTTCCGGCGTTATCAGACTTTCAGATAGGGCAAATGTCAGTGAGCATTCCAATTTCAGTTCCAGAGCGATTCGCCCAATGAGTCCTTGATATTTAGTCGTTTTCAGCCAATTTTCTGGATTTTTGAAAATTTCACTTTTTTGTGAAAATATCCACTAAATGAGGGAATAATATGTGTGAAGGTACCCCAGAAGAGTTCCAAATGTGTGTGGGTATAATATATATCCCACAGGGGTAAAGTTGAAAAAAGTTGAAAAAAAATTTTTTTTGGACTTAGTCATTTTTCCGGCGTTTATCAGACTTTCAGGTAGGGCAAATGTCAGTGAGCATTTCGATTTCAGTTCCAGAGCGATTCGCCCAATGAGTCCTTGATATTTAGTCGTTTTCAGCCAATTTTCTGGATTTTTGAAAATTTCACTTTTTTGTGAAAATATCCACTAAATGAGGGAATAATATGTGTGAGGGTACCCCAGGAGAGTTCCCAATGTGTGTGGGTAGAATATATATCCCACGGGGGTAAAATTGAAAAAAGTTGAAAACATTTTTTTTTTTGGACTTAGTCGCTTTTCTGGCGTTTATCAGACTTTCAGATAGGGCAAATGTCAGTGAGCGTTCCGATTTCAGTTCCAGAGCGATTCGCCCAATGAGTCATTGATATTTAGTCGTTTTCAGCCAATACTTTGGATTTTTGAAAATTTCACTTTTTTGTGAAAATATCCACTAAATGAGGGAATAATATGTGTGAGGGTACCCCAGGAGAGTTCCAAATGTGTGTGGGTAGAATATATATCCCACAGGGTAAAATTGAAAAAAGTTAAAAAAAAATTTGTTTTGGACTTAGTCATTTTTCCGGCGTTTATCAGACTTTCAGATAGGGCACATGTCAGTGAGCGTTCCGATTTCAGTTCCAGAGCGATTCGCCCAATGAGTCATTGAAATTTAGTCGTTTTCAGCCAATATTTTGGATTTTTGAAAATTTCACTTTTTTGTGAAAATATCCACTAAATGAGGGAATAATATGTGTGAGAGTACCCCAGGAGAGTTCCAAATGTGTGTGGGTAGAATATATATCCCACGGGGGTAAAATTGAAAAAAGTTGAAAAAATTTTTTTTTTGGACTTAGTCATTTTTCCGGCGTTATCAGACTTTCAGATAGGGCAAATGTCAGTGAGCATTCCAATTTCAGTTCCAGAGCGATTCGCCCAATGAGTCGTTGATATTTAGTCGTTTTCAGCCAATTTTCTGGATTTTTGAAAATTTCACTTTTTTGTGAAAATATCCACTAAATGAGGGAATAATATGTGTGAAGGTACCCCAGGAGAGTTCCAAATGTGTGTGGGTATAATATATATCCCACAGGGGTAAAGTTGAAAAAAGTTGAAAAAAAATTTTTTTGGGACTTAGTCATTTTTCCGGCGTTTATCAGACTTTCAGATAGGGCAAATGTCAGTGAGCGTTTCGATTTCAGTTCCAGAGCGATTCGCCCAATGAGTCATTGATATTTAGTCGTTTTCAGCCAATATTTAGGATTTTTGAAAATTTCACTTTTTTGTGAAAATATCCACTAAATGAGGGAATAATATGTGTGAGGGTACCCCAGGAGAGTTCCAAATGTGTGTGGGTAGAATATAGATCCCACGAGGGTAAAATTGAAAAAAGTTGCAAAAAAATTTTTTTTGGACTTAGTCATTTTTCCGGCGTTTATCAGACTTTCAGATAGGGCAAATGTCAGTGAGCATTCCAATTTCAGTTCCAGAGCGATTCGCCCAATGAGTCCTTGATATTTAGTCGTTTTCAGCCAATTTTCTGGATTTTTGAAAATTTCACTTTTTTGTGAAAATATCCACTAAATGAGGGAATAATATGTGTGAAGGTACCCCAGGAGAGTTCCAAATGTGTGTGGGTATAATATATATCCCACAGGGGTAAAGTTGAAAAAAGTTGAAAAAAAATTTTTTTTGGACTTAGTCATTTTTCCGGCGTTTATCAGACTTTCAGGTAGGGCAAATGTCAGTGAGCATTTCGATTTCAGTTCCAGAGCGATTCGCCCAATGAGTCCTTGATATTTAGTCGTTTTCAGCCAATTTTCTGGATTTTTGAAAATTTCACTTTTTTGTGAAAATATCCACTAAATGAGGGAATAATATGTGTGAGGGTACCCCAGGAGAGTTCCCAATGTGTGTGGGTAGAATATATATCCCACGGGGGTAAAATTGAAAAAAGTTGAAAACATTTTTTTTTTTGGACTTAGTCGCTTTTCTGGCGTTTATCAGACTTTCAGATAGGGCAAATGTCAGTGAGCGTTCCGATTTCAGTTCCAGAGCGATTCGCCCAATGAGTCATTGATATTTAGTCGTTTTCAGCCAATACTTTGGATTTTTGAAAATTTCACTTTTTTGTGAAAATATCCACTAAATGAGGGAATAATATGTGTGAGGGTACCCCAGGAGAGTTCCAAATGTGTGTGGGTAGAATATATATCCCACAGGGTAAAATTGAAAAAAGTTAAAAAAAAATTTTTTTTGGACTTAGTCATTTTTCCGGCGTTTATCAGACTTTCAGATAGGGCACATGTCAGTGAGCGTTCCGATTTCAGTTCCAGAGCGATTCGCCCAATGAGTCATTGAAATTTAGTCGTTTTCAGCCAATATTTTGGATTTTTGAAAATTTCACTTTTTTGTGAAAATATCCACTAAATGAGGGAATAATATGTGTGAGAGTACCCCAGGAGAGTTCCAAATGTGTGTGGGTAGAATATATATCCCACGGGGGTAAAGTTGAAAAAAGTTGAAAAAATTTTTTTTTTGGACTTAGTTATTTTTCCGGCGTTATCAGACTTTCAGATAGGGCAAATGTCAGTGAGCATTCCAATTTCAGTTCCAGAGCGATTCGCCCAATGAGTCCTTGATATTTAGTCGTTTTCAGCCAATTTTCTGGATTTTTGAAAATTTCACTTTTTTGTGAAAATATCCACTAAATGAGGGAATAATATGTGTGAAGGTACCCCAGAAGAGTTCCAAATGTGTGTGGGTATAATATATATCCCACAGGGGTAAAGTTGAAAAAAGTTGAAAAAAAATTTTTTTTGGACTTAGTCATTTTTCCGGCGTTTATCAGACTTTCAGGTAGGGCAAATGTCAGTGAGCATTTCGATTTCAGTTCCAGAGCGATTCGCCCAATGAGTCCTTGATATTTAGTCGTTTTCAGCCAATTTTCTGGATTTTTGAAAATTTCACTTTTTTGTGAAAATATCCACTAAATGAGGGAAAAATATGTGTGAGGGTACCCCAGGAGAGTTCCCAATGTGTGTGGGTAGAATATATATCCCACGGGGGTAAAATTGAAAAAAGTTGAAAACATTTTTTTTTTTGGACTTAGTCGCTTTTCTGGCGTTTATCAGACTTTCAGATAGGGCAAATGTCAGTGAGCGTTCCGATTTCAGTTCCAGAGCGATTCGCCCAATGAGTCATTGATATTTAGTCGTTTTCAGCCAATACTTTGGATTTTTGAAAATTTCACTTTTTTGTGAAAATATCCACTAAATGAGGGAATAATATGTGTGAGGGTACCCCAGGAGAGTTCCAAATGTGTGTGGGTAGAATATATATCCCACAGGGTAAAATTGAAAAAAGTTAAAAAAAAATTTTTTTTGGACTTAGTCATTTTTCCGGCGTTTATCAGACTTTCAGATAGGGCACATGTCAGTGAGCGTTCCGATTTCAGTTCCAGAGCGATTCGCCCAATGAGTCATTGAAATTTAGTCGTTTTCAGCCAATATTTTGGATTTTTGAAAATTTCACTTTTTTGTGAAAATATCCACTAAATGAGGGAATAATATGTGTGAGAGTACCCCAGGAGAGTTCCAAATGTGTGTGGGTAGAATATATATCCCACGGGGGTAAAATTGAAAAAAGTTGAAAAAATTTTTTTTTTGGACTTAGTCATTTTTCCGGCGTTATCAGACTTTCAGATAGGGCAAATGTCAGTGAGCATTCCAATTTCAGTTCCAGAGCGATTCGCCCAATGAGTCGTTGATATTTAGTCGTTTTCAGCCAATTTTCTGGATTTTTGAAAATTTCACTTTTTTGTGAAAATATCCACTAAATGAGGGAATAATATGTGTGAAGGTACCCCAGGAGAGTTCCAAATGTGTGTGGGTATAATATATATCCCACAGGGGTAAAGTTGAAAAAAGTTGAAAAAAAATTTTTTTGGGACTTAGTCATTTTTCCGGCGTTTATCAGACTTTCAGATAGGGCAAATGTCAGTGAGCGTTTCGATTTCAGTTCCAGAGCGATTCGCCCAATGAGTCATTGATATTTAGTCGTTTTCAGCCAATATTTAGGATTTTTGAAAATTTCACTTTTTTGTGAAAATATCCACTAAATGAGGGAATAATATGTGTGAGGGTACCCCAGGAGAGTTCCAAATGTGTGTGGGTAGAATATAGATCCCACGAGGGTAAAATTGAAAAAAGTTGCAAAAAAATTTTTTTTGGACTTAGTCATTTTTCCGGCGTTTATCAGACTTTCAGATAGGGCAAATGTAAGTGAGCATTCCGATTTCAGTTCCAGAGCGATTCGCCCAATGAGTCCTTTATATTTAGTCTTTTTCAGCCAATTTTCTGGATTTTTGAAAATTTCACTTTTTTGTGAAAATATCCACTAAATGAGGGAATAATATGTGTGAGGGTACCCCAGGAGAGTTCCAAATGTGTGTGGGTAGAATATATATCCCACGAGGGTAAAGTTGAAAAAAGTTGAAAAAAAATTTTTTTGGGACTTACTCATTTTTCCGGCGTTTATCAGACTTTCAGATAGGGCAAATGTCAGTGAGCGTTTCGATTTCAGTTCCAGAGCGATTCGCCCAATGAGTCATTGATATTTAGTCGTTTTCAGCCAATATTTAGGATTTTTGAAAATTTCACTTTTTTGTGAAAATATCCACTAAATGAGGGAATAATATGTGTGAGGGTACCCCAGGAGAGTTCCAAATGTGTGTGGGTAGAATATAGATCCCACGAGGGTAAAATTGAAAAAAGTTGCAAAAAAATTTTTTTTGGACTTAGTCATTTTTCCGGCGTTTATCAGACTTTCAGATAGGGCAAATGTAAGTGAGCATTCCGATTTCAGTTCCAGAGCGATTCGCCCAATGAGTCCTTTATATTTAGTCTTTTTCAGCCAATTTTCTGGATTTTTGAAAATTTCACTTTTTTGTGAAAATATCCACTAAATGAGGGAATAATATGTGTGAGGGTACCCCAGGAGAGTTCCAAATGTGTGTGGGTAGAATATATATCCCACGAGGGTAAAATTGAAAAAAGTTGCAAAAAAATTTTTTTTGGACTTAGTCATTTTTCCGGCGTTTATCAGACTTTCAGATAGGGCAAATGTCAGTGAGCATTCCGATTTCAGTTCCAGAGCGATTCGCCCAATGAGTCATTGAAATTTAGTCGTTTTCAGCCAATATTTTGGATTTTTGAAAATTTCACTTTTTTGTGAAAATATCCACTAAATGAGGGAATAATATGTGTGAGAGTACCCCAGGAGAGTTCCAAATGTGTGTGGGTAGAATATATATCCCACGGGGGTAAAATTGAAAAAAGTTGAAAAAATTTTTTTTTTGGACTTAGTCATTTTTCCGGCGTTTATCAGACTTTCAGATAGTGCAAATGTCAGTGAGCATTCCAATTTCAGTTCCAGAGCGATTCGCCCAATGAGTCCTTGATATTTAGTCGTTTTCAGCCAATTTTCTGGATTTTTGAAAATTTCACTTTTTTGTGAAAATATCCACTAAATGAGGGAATAATATGTGTGAAGGTACCCCAGGAGAGTTCCAAATGTGTGTGGGTATATATCCCACAGGGTAAAATTGAAAAAAGTTTTAAAAAAATTTTTTTTGGACTTAGTCATTTTTCCGGCGTTTATCAGACTTTCAGATAGGGCAAATGTCAGTGAGCGTTCCGATTTCAGTTACAGAGCGATTCGCCCAATGAGTCATTGAAATTTAGTCGTTTTCAGCCAATATTTTGGATTTTTGAAAATTTCACTTTTTTGTGAAAATATCCACTAAATGAGGGAATAATCTGTGTGAGAGTACCCCAGGAGAGTTCCAAATGTGTGTGGGTAGAATATATATCCCACGGGGGTAAAGTTGAAAAAAGTTGAAAAAAAAATTTTTTTGGACTTAGTCATTTTTCCGTCGTTTATCAGACTTTCAGATAGGGCAAATGTCAGTGAGCATTCCGATTTCAGTTTCAGAGCGATTCGCCCAATGAGTCCTTGATATTTAGTCGTTTTCAGCCAATTTTCTGGATTTTTGAAAATTTCACTTTTTTGTGAAAATATCCACTAAATGAGGGAATAATATGTGTGAAGGTACCCCAGGAGAGTTCCAAATGTGTGTGGGTATAATATATATCCCACAGGGGTAAAGTTGAAAAAAAATTTTTTTTGGACTTAGTCATTTTTCCGGCGTTTATCAGACTTTCAGGTAGGGCAAATGTCAGTGAGCATTCCGATTTCAGTTCCATAGCGATTCGCCCAATGAGTCCTTGATATTTAGTCGTTTTCAGCCAATTTTCTGGATTTTTGAAAATTTCACTTTTTTGTGAAAATATCCACTAAATGAGGGAATAATATGTGTGAGGGTACCCCAGGAGAGTTCCCAATGTGTGTGGGTAGAATATATATCCCACGGGGGTAAAATTGAAAAAAGTTGAAAACATTTTTTTTTTTGGACTTAGTCGCTTTTCCGGCGTTTATCAGACTTTCAGATAGGGCAAATGTCAGTGAGCGTTCCGATTTCAGTTCCAGAGCGATTCGCCCAATGAGTCGTTGATATTTAGTCGTTTTCAGCCAATTTTCTGGATTTTTGAAAATTTCACTTTTTTGTGAAAATATCCACTAAATGAGGGAATAATATGTGTGAAGGTACCCCAGGAGAGTTCCAAATGTGTGTGGGTATAATATATATCCCACAGGGGTAAAGTTGAAAAAAGTTGAAAAAAAATTTTTTTTGGACTTAGTCATTTTTCCGGCGTTTATCAGACTTTCAGATAGGGCAAATGTCAGTGAGCATTCCGATTTCAGTTCCAGAGCGATTCGCCCAATGAGTCCTTTATATTTAGTCTTTTTCAGCCAATTTTCTGGATTTTTGAAAATTTCACTTTTTTGTGAAAATATCCACTAAATGAGGGAATAATATGTGTGAGGGTACCCCAGGAGAGTTCCCAATGTGTGTGGGTAGAATATATATCCCACGAGGGTAAAATTGAAAAAAGTTGCAAAAAAATTTTTTTTGGACTTAGTCATTTTTCCGGCGTTTATCAGACTTTCAGATAGGGCAAATGTCAGTGAGCATTCCGATTTGAGTTCCAGAGCGATTCGCCCAATGAGTCCTTGATATTTAGTCTTTTTCAGCCAATTTTCTGGATTTTTGAAAATTTCACTTTTTTGTGAAAATATCCACTAAATGAGGGAATAATATGTGTGAGGGTACCCCAGGAGAGTTCCAAATGTGTGTGGGTAGAATATATATCCCACGAGGGTAAAATTGAAAAAAGTTGCAAAAAAATTTTTTTTGGACTTAGTCATTTTTCCGGCGTTTATCAGACTTTCAGATAGGGCAAATGTCAGTGAGCATTCCGATTTCAGTTCCAGAGCGATTCGCCCAATGAGTCCTTGATATTTAGTCTTTTTCAGCCAATTTTCTGGATTTTTGAAAATTTCACTTTTTTGTGAAAATATCCACTAAATGAGGGAATAATATGTGTGAGGGTACCCCAGGAGAGTTCCAAATGTGTGTGGGTAGAATATATATCCCACGGGGGTAAAATTGAAAAAAGTTGAAATTTTTTTTTTTGTACTTAGTCTTTTTTCCGGCATTTATCTGACTTTCAGATAGGGGAAATGTCAGTGAGTGTTCAGATTTCAGTTCCAGAGCGATTCGCCCAATGAGTCCTTGATATTTAGTCGTTTTCAGCCAATATTTTGGATTTTTGAAAATTTCACTTTTTTTGTGAAAATATCCACTAAATGAGGGAATAATATGTGTGAGGGTACCCCAGGAGAGTTCCAAATGTGTGTGGGTAGAATATATATCCCACGGGGGTAAAATTTAAAAAAGTTGAAAAAATTTTTTTTTTGGACTTAGTCATTTTTCCGGCGTTTATCAGACTTTCAGATAAGGCAAATGTCAGTGAGCGTTCCGATTTCAGTTCCAGAGCGATTCGCCCAATGAGTCGTTGATATTTAGTCGTTTTCAGCCAATTTTCTGGATTTTTGAAAATTTCACTTTTTTGTGAAAATATCCACTAAATGAGGGAATAATATGTGTGAGGGTACCCCAGGAGAGTTCCAAATGTGTGTGGGTAGAATATATATCCCACGAGGGTAAAATTGAAAAAAGTTGCAAAAAAATTTTTTTTGGACTTAGTCATTTTTCCGGCGTTTATCAGACTTTCAGATAGGGCAAATGTCAGTGAGCATTCCGATTTCAGTTCCAGAGCGATTCGCCCAATGAGTCCTTGATATTTAGTCTTTTTCAGCCAATTTTCTGGATTTTTGAAAATTTCACTTTTTTGTGAAAATATCCACTAAATGAGGGAATAATATGTGTGAGGGTACCCCAGGAGAGTTCCAAATGTGTGTGGGTAGAATATATATCCCACGGGGGTAAAATTTAAAAAAGTTGAAAAAATTTTTTTTTTGGACTTAGTCATTTTTCCGGCGTTTATCAGACTTTCAGATAGGGCAAATGTCAGTGAGCATTCCAATTTCAGTTCCAGAGCGATTCGCCCAATGAGTCCTTGATATTTAGTCGTTTTCAGCCAATTTTCTGGATTTTTGAAAATTTCACTTTTTGTGAAAATATCCACTAAATGAGGGAATAATATGTGTGAAGGTACCCCAGGAGAGTTCCAAATGTGTGTGGGTATAATATATATCCCACAGTGGTAAAGTTGAAAAAAGTTGAAAAAAAATTTTTTTTGGACTTAGTCATTTTTCCGGCGTTTATCAGACTTTCAGGTAGGGCAAATGTCAGTGAGCATTCCGATTTCAGTTCCAGAGCGATTCGCCCAATGAGTCCTTGATATTTAGTCGTTTTCAGCCAATTTTCTGGATTTTTGAAAATTTCATTTTTTTGTGAAAATATCCACTAAATGAGGGAATAATATGTGTGAGGGTACCCCAGGAGAGTTCCCAATGTGTGGGGGTAGAATATATATCCCACGGGGGTAAAATTGAAAAAGTTGAAAACATTTTTTTTTTTGGACTTAGTCGCTTTTCCGGCGTTTATCAGACTTTCAGATAGGGCAAATGTCAGTGAGCGTTCCGATTTCAGTTCCAGAGCGATTCGCCCAATGAGTCATTGATATTTAGTCGTTTTCAGCCAATATTTTGGATTTTTGAAAATTTCACTTTTTTGTGAAAATATCCACTAAATGAGGGAATAATATGTGTGAGGGTACCCCAGGAGAGTTCCAAATGTGTGTGGGTAGAATATATATCCCACTGGGGTAAAATTGAAAAAAGTTGAAAAAAAATTTTTTTTGGACTTAGTCATTTTTCCGGCGTCTATCAGACTTTCAGATAGGGCAAATGTCAGTGAGCATTTCGATTTCAGTTCCAGAGCGATTCGCCCAATGAGTCCTTGATATTTAGTCGTTTTCAGCCAATTTTCTGGATTTTTGAAAATTTCACTTTTTTGTGAAAATATCCACTAAATGAGGGAATAATATGTGTGAGGGTACCCCAGGAGAGTTCCAAATGTGTGTGGGTAGAATATATATCCCACGGGGGTAAAATTGAAAAAAGTTGAAAACATTTTTTTTTTTGGACTTAGTCGCTTTTCCGGCGTTTATCAGACTTTCAGATAGGGCAAATGTCAGTGAGCGTTCCGATTTCAGTTCCAGAGCGATTCGCCCAATGAGTCCTTGATATTTACTTGTTTTCAGCCAATTTTCTGGATTTTTGAAAATTTCACTTTTTTGTGAAAATATCCACTAAATGAGGGAATAATATGTGTGAGGGTACCCCAGGAGAGTTCCAAATGTGTGTGGGTAGAATATATATCCCACGGGGGTAAAATTGAAAAAAGTTGAAATTTTTTTTTTTGTACTTAGTCTTTTTTCCGGCATTTATCTGACTTTCAGATAGGGGAAATGTCAGTGAGTGTTCAGATTTCAGTTCCAGAGCGATTCGCCCAATGAGTCCTTGATATTTAGTCGTTTTCAGCCAATATTTTGGATTTTTGAAAATTTCACTTTTTTTGTGAAAATATCCACTAAATGAGGGAATAATATGTGTGAGGGTACCCCAGGAGAGTTCCAAATGTGTGTGGGTAGAATATATATCCCACGGGGGTAAAATTTAAAAAAGTTGAAAAAATTTTTTTTTTGGACTTAGTCATTTTTCCGGCGTTTATCAGACTTTCAGATAAGGCAAATGTCAGTGAGCGTTCCGATTTCAGTTCCAGAGCGATTCGCCCAATGAGTCGTTGATATTTAGTCGTTTTCAGCCAATTTTCTGGATTTTTGAAAATTTCACTTTTTTGTGAAAATATCCACTAAATGAGGGAATAATATGTGTGAGGGTACCCCAGGAGAGTTCCAAATGTGTGTGGGTAGAATATATATCCCACGAGGGTAAAATTGAAAAAAGTTGCAAAAAAATTTTTTTTGGACTTAGTCATTTTTCCGGCGTTTATCAGACTTTCAGATAGGGCAAATGTCAGTGAGCATTCCGATTTCAGTTCCAGAGCGATTCGCCCAATGAGTCCTTGATATTTAGTCTTTTTCAGCCAATTTTCTGGATTTTTGAAAATTTCACTTTTTTGTGAAAATATCCACTAAATGAGGGAATAATATGTGTGAGGGTACCCCAGGAGAGTTCCAAATGTGTGTGGGTAGAATATATATCCCACGGGGGTAAAATTTAAAAAAGTTGAAAAAATTTTTTTTTTGGACTTAGTCATTTTTCCGGCGTTTATCAGACTTTCAGATAGGGCAAATGTCAGTGAGCATTCCAATTTCAGTTCCAGAGCGATTCGCCCAATGAGTCCTTGATATTTAGTCGTTTTCAGCCAATTTTCTGGATTTTTGAAAATTTCACTTTTTGTGAAAATATCCACTAAATGAGGGAATAATATGTGTGAAGGTACCCCAGGAGAGTTCCAAATGTGTGTGGGTATAATATATATCCCACAGTGGTAAAGTTGAAAAAAGTTGAAAAAAATTTTTTTTTGGACTTAGTCATTTTTCCGGCGTTTATCAGACTTTCAGGTAGGGCAAATGTCAGTGAGCATTCCGATTTCAGTTCCAGAGCGATTCGCCCAATGAGTCCTTGATATTTAGTCGTTTTCAGCCAATTTTCTGGATTTTTGAAAATTTCATTTTTTTGTGAAAATATCCACTAAATGAGGGAATAATATGTGTGAGGGTACCCCAGGAGAGTTCCCAATGTGTGGGGGTAGAATATATATCCCACGGGGGTAAAATTGAAAAAGTTGAAAACATTTTTTTTTTTGGACTTAGTCGCTTTTCCGGCGTTTATCAGACTTTCAGATAGGGCAAATGTCAGTGAGCGTTCCGATTTCAGTTCCAGAGCGATTCGCCCAATGAGTCATTGATATTTAGTCGTTTTCAGCCAATATTTTGGATTTTTGAAAATTTCACTTTTTTGTGAAAATATCCACTAAATGAGGGAATAATATGTGTGAGGGTACCCCAGGAGAGTTCCAAATGTGTGTGGGTAGAATATATATCCCACTGGGGTAAAATTGAAAAAAGTTGAAAAAAAATTTTTTTTGGACTTAGTCATTTTTCCGGCGTCTATCAGACTTTCAGATAGGGCAAATGTCAGTGAGCATTTCGATTTCAGTTCCAGAGCGATTCGCCCAATGAGTCCTTGATATTTAGTCGTTTTCAGCCAATTTTCTGGATTTTTGAAAATTTCACTTTTTTGTGAAAATATCCACTAAATGAGGGAATAATATGTGTGAGGGTACCCCAGGAGAGTTCCAAATGTGTGTGGGTAGAATATATATCCCACGGGGGTAAAATTGAAAAAAGTTGAAAACATTTTTTTTTTTGGACTTAGTCGCTTTTCCGGCGTTTATCAGACTTTCAGATAGGGCAAATGTCAGTGAGCGTTCCGATTTCAGTTCCAGAGCGATTCGCCCAATGAGTCCTTGATATTTACTTGTTTTCAGCCAATTTTCTGGATTTTTGAAAATTTCACTTTTTTGTGAAAATATCCACTAAATGAGGGAATAATATGTGTGAGGGTACCCCAGGAGAGTTCCAAATGTGTGTGGGTAGAATATATATCCCACGGGGGTAAAATTGAAAAAAGTTGAAATTTTTTTTTTTGTACTTAGTCTTTTTTCCGGCATTTATCTGACTTTCAGATAGGGGAAATGTCAGTGAGTGTTCAGATTTCAGTTCCAGAGCGATTCGCCCAATGAGTCCTTGATATTTAGTCTTTTTCAGCCAATTTTCTGGATTTTTGAAAATTTCACTTTTTTGTGAAAATATCCACTAAATGAGGGAATAATATGTGTGAGGGTACCCCAGGAGAGTTCCAAATGTGTGTGGGTAGAATACATATCCCACGAGGGTAAAATTGAAAAAAGTTGCAAAAAAATTTTTTTTGGACTTAGTCATTTTTCCGGCGTTTATCAGACTTTCAGATAGGGCAAATGTCAGTGAGCATTCCGATTTCAGTTCCAGAGCGATTCGCCCAATGAGTCCTTGATATTTAGTCTTTTTCAGCCAATTTTCTGGATTTTTGAAAATTTCACTTTTTTGTGAAAATATCCACTAAATGAGGGAATAATATGTGTGAGGGTACCCCAGGAGAGTTCCAAATGTGTGTGGGTAGAATATATATCCCACGGGGGTAAAATTGAAAAAAGTTGAAATTTTTTTTTTTGTACTTAGTCTTTTTTCCGGCATTTATCTGACTTTCAGATAGGGGAAATGTCAGTGAGTGTTCAGATTTCAGTTCCAGAGCGATTCGCCCAATGAGTCCTTGATATTTAGTCGTTTTCAGCCAATATTTTGGATTTTTGAAAATTTCACTTTTTTTGTGAAAATATCCACTAAATGAGGGAATAATATGTGTGAGGGTACCCCAGGAGAGTTCCAAATGTGTGTGGGTAGAATATATATCCCACGGGGGTAAAATTTAAAAAAGTTGAAAAAATTTTTTTTTTGGACTTAGTCATTTTTCCGGCGTTTATCAGACTTTCAGATAGGGCAAATGTCAGTGAGCGTTCCGATTTCAGTTCCAGAGCGATTCGCCCAATGAGTCGTTGATATTTAGTCGTTTTCAGCCAATTTTCTGGATTTTTGAAAATTTCACTTTTTTGTGAAAATATCCACTAAATGAGGGAATAATATGTGTGAAGGTACCCCAGGAGAGTTCCAAATGTGTGTGGGTAGAATATATATCCCACAGGGGTAAAGTTGAAAAAAGTTGAAAAAAAATTTTTTTTGGACTTAGTCATTTTTCCGGCGTTTATCAGACTTTCAGATAGGGCAAATGTCAGTGAGCGTTCCGATTTCAGTTCCAGAGCGATTCGCCCAATGAGTCATTGATATTTAGTCGTTTTCAGCCAATATTTTGGATTTTTGAAAATTTCACTTTTTTGTGAAAATATCCACTAAATGAGGGAATAATATGTGTGAGGGTACCCCAGGAGAGTTCCAAATGTGTGTGGGTAGAATATATATCCCACAAGGGTAAAATTGAAAAAAGTTGCAAAAAAATTTTTTTTGGACTTAGTCATTTTTCCGGCGTTTATCAGACTTTCAGATAGGGCAAATGTCAGTGAGCATTCCGATTTCAGTTCCAGAGCAATTCGCCCAATGAGTCCTTTATATTTAGTCTTTTTCAGCCAATTTTCTGGATTTTTGAAAATTTCACTTTTTTGTGAAAATATCCACTAAATGAGGGAATAATATGTGTGAGGGTACCCCAGGAGAGTTCCAAATGTGTGTGGGTAGAATATATATCCCACGAGGGTAAAATTGAAAAAAGTTGCAAAAAAATTTTTTTTGGACTTAGTCATTTTTCCGGCGTTTATCAGACTTTCAGATAGGGCAAATGTCAGTGAGCATTCCGATTTCAGTTCCAGAGCGATTCGCCCAATGAGTCCTTGATATTTAGTCTTTTTCAGCCAATTTTCTGGATTTTTGAAAATTTCACTTTTTTGTGAAAATATCCACTAAATGAGGGAATAATATGTGTGAGGGTACCCCAGGAGAGTTCCAAATGTGTGTGGGTAGAATATATATCCCACGAGGGTAAAATTGAAAAAAGTTGAAAAAATTTTTTTTTTGGACTTAGTCATTTTTCCGGCGTTTATCAGACTTTCAGATAGGGCAAATGTCAGTGAGCGTTCCGATTTCAGTTCCAGAGCGATTCGCCCAATGAGTCGTTGATATTTAGTCGTTTTCAGCCAATTTTCTGGATTTTTGAAAATTTCACTTTTTTGTGAAAATATCCACTAAATGAGGGAATAATATGTGTGAAGGTACCCCAGGAGAGTTCCAAATGTGTGTGGGTAGAATATATATCCCACAGGGGTAAAGTTGAAAAAAGTTGAAAAAAAATTTTTTTTGGACTTAGTCATTTTTCCGGCGTTTATCAGACTTTCAGATAGGGCAAATGTCAGTGAGCGTTCCGATTTCAGTTCCAGAGCGATTCGCCCAATGAGTCCTTTACATTTAGTCTTTTTCAGCCAATTTTCTGGATTTTTGAAAATTTCACTTTTTTGTGAAAATATCCACTAAATGAGGGAATAATATGTGTGAGGGTACCCCAGGAGAGTTCCAAATGTGTGTGGGTAGAATATATATCCCACGAGGGTAAAATTGAAAAAAGTTGCAAAAAAATTTTTTTTGGACTTAGTCATTTTTCCGGCGTTTATCAGACTTTCAGATAGGGCAAATGTCAGTGAGCATTCCGATTTCAGTTCCAGAGTGATTCGCCCAATGAGTCCTTGATATTTAGTCTTTTTCAGCCAATTTTCTGGATTTTTGAAAATTTCACTTTTTTGTGAAAATATCCACTAAATGAGGGAATAATATGTGTGAGGGTACCCCAGGAGAGTTCCAAATGTGTGTGGGTAGAATATATATCCCACGAGGGTAAAATTGAAAAAAGTTGCAAAAAAATTTTTTTGGGACTTAGTCATTTTTCCGGCGTTTTTCAGACTTTCAGATAGGGCAAATCTCAGTGAGCATTCCGATTTCAGTTCCAGAGCGATTCGCCCAATGAGTCCTTGATATTTAGTCTTTTTCAGCCAATTTTCTGGATTTTTGAAAATTTCACTTTTTTGTGAAAATATCCACTAAATGAGGGAATAATATGTGTGAGGGTACCCCAGGAGAGTTCCAAATGTGTGTGGGTAGAATATATATCCCACGGGGGTAAAATTTAAAAAAGTTGAAAAAATTTTTTTTTTGGACTTAGTCATTTTTCCGGCGTTTATCAGACTTTCAGATAGGGCAAATGTCAGTGAGCATTCCAATTTCAGTTCCAGAGCGATTCGCCCAATGAGTCCTTGATATTTAGTCGTTTTCAGCCAATTTTCTGGATTTTTGAAAATTTCACTTTTTGTGAAAATATCCACTAAATGAGGGAATAATATGTGTGAAGGTACCCCAGGAGAGTTCCAAATGTGTGTGGGTATAATATATATCCCACAGTGGTAAAGTTGAAAAAAGTTGAAAAAAATTTTTTTTTGGACTTAGTCATTTTTCCGGCGTTTATCAGACTTTCAGGTAGGGCAAATGTCAGTGAGCATTCCGATTTCAGTTCCAGAGCGATTCGCCCAATGAGTCCTTGATATTTAGTCGTTTTCAGCCAATTTTCTGGATTTTTGAAAATTTCATTTTTTTGTGAAAATATCCACTAAATGAGGGAATAATATGTGTGAGGGTACCCCAGGAGAGTTCCCAATGTGTGGGGGTAGAATATATATCCCACGGGGGTAAAATTGAAAAAGTTGAAAACATTTTTTTTTTTGGACTTAGTCGCTTTTCCGGCGTTTATCAGACTTTCAGATAGGGCAAATGTCAGTGAGCGTTCCGATTTCAGTTCCAGAGCGATTTGCCCAATGAGTCATTGATATTTAGTCGTTTTCAGCCAATATTTTGGATTTTTGAAAATTTCACTTTTTTGTGAAAATATCCACTAAATGAGGGAATAATATGTGTGAGGGTACCCCAGGAGAGTTCCAAATGTGTGTGGGTAGAATATATATCCCACTGGGGTAAAATTGAAAAAAGTTGAAAAAAAATTTTTTTTGGACTTAGTCATTTTTCCGGCGTCTATCAGACTTTCAGATAGGGCAAATGTCAGTGAGCATTTCGATTTCAGTTCCAGAGCGATTCGCCCAATGAGTCCTTGATATTTAGTCGTTTTCAGCCAATTTTCTGGATTTTTGAAAATTTCACTTTTTTGTGAAAATATCCACTAAATGAGGGAATAATATGTGTGAGGGTACCCCAGGAGAGTTCCAAATGTGTGTGGGTAGAATATATATCCCACGGGGGTAAAATTGAAAAAAGTTGAAAACATTTTTTTTTTTGGACTTAGTCGCTTTTCCGGCGTTTATCAGACTTTCAGATAGGGCAAATGTCAGTGAGCGTTCCGATTTCAGTTCCAGAGCGATTCGCCCAATGAGTCCTTGATATTTACTTGTTTTCAGCCAATTTTCTGGATTTTTGAAAATTTCACTTTTTTGTGAAAATATCCACTAAATGAGGGAATAATATGTGTGAGGGTACCCCAGGAGAGTTCCAAATGTGTGTGGGTAGAATATATATCCCACGGGGGTAAAATTGAAAAAAGTTGAAATTTTTTTTTTTGTACTTAGTCTTTTTTCCGGCATTTATCTGACTTTCAGATAGGGGAAATGTCAGTGAGTGTTCAGATTTCAGTTCCAGAGCGATTCGCCCAATGAGTCCTTGATATTTAGTCTTTTTCAGCCAATTTTCTGGATTTTTGAAAATTTCACTTTTTTGTGAAAATATCCACTAAATGAGGGAATAATATGTGTGAGGGTACCCCAGGAGAGTTCCAAATGTGTGTGGGTAGAATACATATCCCACGAGGGTAAAATTGAAAAAAGTTGCAAAAAAATTTTTTTTGGACTTAGTCATTTTTCCGGCGTTTATCAGACTTTCAGATAGGGCAAATGTCAGTGAGCATTCCGATTTCAGTTCCAGAGCGATTCGCCCAATGAGTCCTTGATATTTAGTCTTTTTCAGCCAATTTTCTGGATTTTTGAAAATTTCACTTTTTTGTGAAAATATCCACTAAATGAGGGAATAATATGTGTGAGGGTACCCCAGGAGAGTTCCAAATGTGTGTGGGTAGAATATATATCCCACGGGGGTAAAATTGAAAAAAGTTGAAATTTTTTTTTTTGTACTTAGTCTTTTTTCCGGCATTTATCTGACTTTCAGATAGGGGAAATGTCAGTGAGTGTTCAGATTTCAGTTCCAGAGCGATTCGCCCAATGAGTCCTTGATATTTAGTCGTTTTCAGCCAATATTTTGGATTTTTGAAAATTTCACTTTTTTTGTGAAAATATCCACTAAATGAGGGAATAATATGTGTGAGGGTACCCCAGGAGAGTTCCAAATGTGTGTGGGTAGAATATATATCCCACGGGGGTAAAATTTAAAAAAGTTGAAAAAATTTTTTTTTTGGACTTAGTCATTTTTCCGGCGTTTATCAGACTTTCAGATAGGGCAAATGTCAGTGAGCGTTCCGATTTCAGTTCCAGAGCGATTCGCCCAATGAGTCGTTGATATTTAGTCGTTTTCAGCCAATTTTCTGGATTTTTGAAAATTTCACTTTTTTGTGAAAATATCCACTAAATGAGGGAATAATATGTGTGAAGGTACCCCAGGAGAGTTCCAAATGTGTGTGGGTAGAATATATATCCCACAGGGGTAAAGTTGAAAAAAGTTGAAAAAAAATTTTTTTTGGACTTAGTCATTTTTCCGGCGTTTATCAGACTTTCAGATAGGGCAAATGTCAGTGAGCGTTCCGATTTCAGTTCCAGAGCGATTCGCCCAATGAGTCATTGATATTTAGTCGTTTTCAGCCAATATTTTGGATTTTTGAAAATTTCACTTTTTTGTGAAAATATCCACTAAATGAGGGAATAATATGTATGAGGGTACCCCAGGAGAGTTCCAAATGTGTGTGGGTAGAATATATATCCCACAAGGGTAAAATTGAAAAAAGTTGCAAAAAAATTTTTTTTGGACTTAGTCATTTTTCCGGCGTTTATCAGACTTTCAGATAGGGCAAATGTCAGTGAGCATTCCGATTTCAGTTCCAGAGCAATTCGCCCAATGAGTCCTTTATATTTAGTCTTTTTCAGCCAATTTTCTGGATTTTTGAAAATTTCACTTTTTTGTGAAAATATCCACTAAATGAGGGAATAATATGTGTGAGGGTACCCCAGGAGAGTTCCAAATGTGTGTGGGTAGAATATATATCCCACGAGGGTAAAATTGAAAAAAGTTGCAAAAAAATTTTTTTTGGACTTAGTCATTTTTCCGGCGTTTATCAGACTTTCAGATAGGGCAAATGTCAGTGAGCATTCCGATTTCAGTTCCAGAGCGATTCGCCCAATGAGTCCTTGATATTTAGTCTTTTTCAGCCAATTTTCTGGATTTTTGAAAATTTCACTTTTTTGTGAAAATATCCACTAAATGAGGGAATAATATGTGTGAGGGTACCCCAGGAGAGTTCCAAATGTGTGTGGGTAGAATATATATCCCACGAGGGTAAAATTGAAAAAAGTTGCAAAAAAATTTTTTTGGGACTTAGTCATTTTTCCGGCGTTTTTCAGACTTTCAGATAGGGCAAATCTCAGTGAGCATTCCGATTTCAGTTCCAGAGCGATTCGCCCAATGAGTCCTTGATATTTAGTCTTTTTCAGCCAATTTTCTGGATTTTTGAAAATTTCATTTTTTTGTGAAAATATCCACTAAATGAGGGAATAATATGTGTGAGGGTACCCCAGGAGAGTTCCAAATGTGTGTGGGTAGAATATATATCCCACGGGGGTAAAATTTAAAAAAGTTGAAAAAATTTTTTTTTTGGACTTAGTCATTTTTCCGGCGTTTATCAGACTTTCAGATAGGGCAAATGTCAGTGAGCATTCCAATTTCAGTTCCAGAGCGATTCGCCCAATGAGTCCTTGATATTTAGTCGTTTTCAGCCAATTTTCTGGATTTTTGAAAATTTCACTTTTTGTGAAAATATCCACTAAATGAGGGAATAATATGTGTGAAGGTACCCCAGGAGAGTTCCAAATGTGTGTGGGTATAATATATATCCCACAGTGGTAAAGTTGAAAAAAGTTGAAAAAAATTTTTTTTTGGACTTAGTCATTTTTCCGGCGTTTATCAGACTTTCAGGTAGGGCAAATGTCAGTGAGCATTCCGATTTCAGTTCCAGAGCGATTCGCCCAATGAGTCCTTGATATTTAGTCGTTTTCAGCCAATTTTCTGGATTTTTGAAAATTTCATTTTTTTGTGAAAATATCCACTAAATGAGGGAATAATATGTGTGAGGGTACCCCAGGAGAGTTCCCAATGTGTGGGGGTAGAATATATATCCCACGGGGGTAAAATTGAAAAAGTTGAAAACATTTTTTTTTTTGGACTTAGTCGCTTTTCCGGCGTTTATCAGACTTTCAGATAGGGCAAATGTCAGTGAGCGTTCCGATTTCAGTTCCAGAGCGATTCGCCCAATGAGTCATTGATATTTAGTCGTTTTCAGCCAATATTTTGGATTTTTGAAAATTTCACTTTTTTGTGAAAATATCCACTAAATGAGGGAATAATATGTGTGAGGGTACCCCAGGAGAGTTCCAAATGTGTGTGGGTAGAATATATATCCCACTGGGGTAAAATTGAAAAAAGTTGAAAAAAAATTTTTTTTGGACTTAGTCATTTTTCCGGCGTCTATCAGACTTTCAGATAGGGCAAATGTCAGTGAGCATTTCGATTTCAGTTCCAGAGCGATTCGCCCAATGAGTCCTTGATATTTAGTCGTTTTCAGCCAATTTTCTGGATTTTTGAAAATTTCACTTTTTTGTGAAAATATCCACTAAATGAGGGAATAATATGTGTGAGGGTACCCCAGGAGAGTTCCAAATGTGTGTGGGTAGAATATATATCCCACGGGGGTAAAATTGAAAAAATTTGAAAACATTTTTTTTTTTGGACTTAGTCGCTTTTCCGGCGTTTATCAGACTTTCAGATAGGGCAAATGTCAGTGAGCGTTCCGATTTCAGTTCCAGAGCGATTCGCCCAATGAGTCCTTGATATTTACTTGTTTTCAGCCAATTTTCTGGATTTTTGAAAATTTCACTTTTTTGTGAAAATATCCACTAAATGAGGGAATAATATGTGTGAGGGTACCCCAGGAGAGTTCCAAATGTGTGTGGGTAGAATATATATCCCACAGGGTAAAATTGAAAAAAGTTTAAAAAAAATTTTTTTTGGACTTAGTCATTTTTCCGGCGTTTATCAGACTTTCAGATAGGGGAAATGTCAGTGAGCGTTCCGATTTCAGTTCCAGAGCGATTCGCCCAATGAGTCATTGATATTTAGTCGTTTTCAGCCAATATTTTGGATTTTTGAAAATTTCACTTTTTTGTGAAAATATCCACTAAATGAGGGAATAATATGTGTGAGGGTACCCCAGGAGAGTTCCAAATGTGTGTGGGTAGAATATATATCCCACGAGGGTAAAATTGAAAAAAGTTGCAAAAAAATTTTTTTTGGACTTAGTCATTTTTCCGGCGTTTATCAGACTTTCAGATAGGGCAAATGTCAGTGAGCATTCCGATTTCAGTTCCAGAGCGATTCGCCCAATGAGTCCTTTATATTTAGTCTTTTTCAGCCAATTTTCTGGATTTTTGAAAATTTCACTTTTTTGTGAAAATATCCACTAAATGAGGGAATAATATGTGTGAGGGTACCCCAGGAGAGTTCCAAATGTGTGTGGGTAGAATATATATCCCACGAGGGCAAAATTGAAAAAAGTTGCAAAAAAATTTTTTTTGGACTTAGTCATTTTTCCGGCGTTTATCAGACTTTCAGATAGGGCAAATGTCAGTGAGCATTCCGATTTCAGTTCCAGAGCGATTCGCCCATTGAGTCCTTGATATTTAGTCTTTTTCAGCCAATTTTCTGGATTTTTGAAAATTTCACTTTTTTGTGAAAATATCCACTAAATGAGGGAATAATATGTGTGAGGGTACCCCAGGAGAGTTCCAAATGTGTGTGGGTAGAATATATATCCCACGAGGGTAAAATTGAAAAAAGTTGCAAAAAAATTTTTTTTGGACTTAGTCATTTTTCCGGCGTTTATCAGACTTTCAGATAGGGCAAATGTCAGTGAGCATTCCGATTTCAGTTCCAGAGCGATTCGCCCAATGAGTCCTTGATATTTAGTCTTTTTCAGCCAATTTTCTGGATTTTTGAAAATTTCACTTTTTTGTGAAAATATCCACTAAATGAGGGAATAATATGTGTGAGGGTACCCCAGGAGAGTTCCAAATGTGTGTGGGTAGAATATATATCCCACGGGGGTAAAATTGAAAAAAGTTGAAATTTTTTTTTTTGTACTTAGTCTTTTTTCCGGCATTTATCTGACTTTCAGATAGGGGAAATGTCAGTGAGTGTTCAGATTTCAGTTCCAGAGCGATTCGCCCAATGAGTCCTTGATATTTAGTCGTTTTCAGCCAATATTTTGGATTTTTGAAAATTTCACTTTTTTTGTGAAAATATCCACTAAATGAGGGAATAATATGTGTGAGGGTACCCCAGGAGAGTTCCAAATGTGTGTGGGTAGAATATATATCCCACGGGGGTAAAATTTAAAAAAGTTGAAAAAATTTTTTTTTTGGACTTAGTCATTTTTCCGGCGTTTATCAGACTTTCAGATAGGGCAAATGTCAGTGAGCATTCCAATTTCAGTTCCAGAGCGATTCGCCCAATGAGTCCTTGATATTTAGTCGTTTTCAGCCAATTTTCTGGATTTTTGAAAATTTCACTTTTTGTGAAAATATCCACTAAATGAGGGAATAATATGTGTGAAGGTACCCCAGGAGAGTTCCAAATGTGTGTGGGTATAATATATATCCCACAGTGGTAAAGTTGAAAAAAGTTGAAAAAAAATTTTTTTTGGACTTAGTCATTTTTCCGGCGTTTATCAGACTTTCAGGTAGGGCAAATGTCAGTGAGCATTCCGATTTCAGTTCCAGAGCGATTCGCCCAATGAGTCCTTGATATTTAGTCGTTTTCAGCCAATTTTCTGGATTTTTGAAAATTTCATTTTTTTGTGAAAATATCCACTAAATGAGGGAATAATATGTGTGAGGGTACCCCAGGAGAGTTCCCAATGTGTGGGGGTAGAATATATATCCCACGGGGGTAAAATTGAAAAAGTTGAAAACATTTTTTTTTTTGGACTTAGTCGCTTTTCCGGCGTTTATCAGACTTTCAGATAGGGCAAATGTCAGTGAGCGTTCCGATTTCAGTTCCAGAGCGATTCGCCCAATGAGTCATTGATATTTAGTCGTTTTCAGCCAATATTTTGGATTTTTGAAAATTTCACTTTTTTGTGAAAATATCCACTAAATGAGGGAATAATATGTGTGAGGGTACCCCAGGAGAGTTCCAAATGTGTGTGGGTAGAATATATATCCCACTGGGGTAAAATTGAAAAAAGTTGAAAAAAAATTTTTTTTGGACTTAGTCATTTTTCCGGCGTCTATCAGACTTTCAGATAGGGCAAATGTCAGTGAGCATTTCGATTTCAGTTCCAGAGCGATTCGCCCAATGAGTCCTTGATATTTAGTCGTTTTCAGCCAATTTTCTGGATTTTTGAAAATTTCACTTTTTTGTGAAAATATCCACTAAATGAGGGAATAATATGTGTGAGGGTACCCCAGGAGAGTTCCAAATGTGTGTGGGTAGAATATATATCCCACGGGGGTAAAATTGAAAAAAGTTGAAAACATTTTTTTTTTTGGACTTAGTCGCTTTTCCGGCGTTTATCAGACTTTCAGATAGGGCAAATGTCAGTGAGCGTTCCGATTTCAGTTCCAGAGCGATTCGCCCAATGAGTCCTTGATATTTACTTGTTTTCAGCCAATTTTCTGGATTTTTGAAAATTTCACTTTTTTGTGAAAATATCCACTAAATGAGGGAATAATATGTGTGAGGGTACCCCAGGAGAGTTCCAAATGTGTGTGGGTAGAATATATATCCCACAGGGTAAAATTGAAAAAAGTTTAAAAAAAATTTTTTTTGGACTTAGTCATTTTTCCGGCGTTTATCAGACTTTCAGATAGGGGAAATGTCAGTGAGCGTTCCGATTTCAGTTCCAGAGCGATTCGCCCAATGAGTCATTGATATTTAGTCGTTTTCAGCCAATATTTTGGATTTTTGAAAATTTCACTTTTTTGTGAAAATATCCACTAAATGAGGGAATAATATGTGTGAGGGTACCCCAGGAGAGTTCCAAATGTGTGTGGGTAGAATATATATCCCACTGGGGTAAAATTGAAAAAAGTTGAAAAAAAATTTTTTTTGGACTTAGTCATTTTTCCGGCGTCTATCAGACTTTCAGATAGGGCAAATGTCAGTGAGCATTTCGATTTCAGTTCCAGAGCGATTCGCCCAATGAGTCCTTGATATTTAGTCGTTTTCAGCCAATTTTCTGGATTTTTGAAAATTTCACTTTTTTGTGAAAATATCCACTAAATGAGGGAATAATATGTGTGAGGGTACCCCAGGAGAGTTCCAAATGTGTGTGGGTAGAATATATATCCCACGGGGGTAAAATTGAAAAAAGTTGAAAACATTTTTTTTTTTGGACTTAGTCGCTTTTCCGGCGTTTATCAGACTTTCAGATAGGGCAAATGTCAGTGAGCGTTCCGATTTCAGTTCCAGAGCGATTCGCCCAATGAGTCCTTGATATTTACTTGTTTTCAGCCAATTTTCTGGATTTTTGAAAATTTCACTTTTTTGTGAAAATATCCACTAAATGAGGGAATAATATGTGTGAGGGTACCCCAGGAGAGTTCCAAATGTGTGTGGGTAGAATATATATCCCACAGGGTAAAATTGAAAAAAGTTTAAAAAAAATTTTTTTTGGACTTAGTCATTTTTCCGGCGTTTATCAGACTTTCAGATAGGGGAAATGTCAGTGAGCGTTCCGATTTCAGTTCCAGAGCGATTCGCCCAATGAGTCATTGATATTTAGTCGTTTTCAGCCAATATTTTGGATTTTTGAAAATTTCACTTTTTTGTGAAAATATCCACTAAATGAGGGAATAATATGTGTGAGGGTACCCCAGGAGAGTTCCAAATGTGTGTGGGTAGAATATATATCCCACGAGGGTAAAATTGAAAAAAGTTGCAAAAAAATTTTTTTTGGACTTAGTCATTTTTCCGGCGTTTATCAGACTTTCAGATAGGGCAAATGTCAGTGAGCATTCCGATTTCAGTTCCAGAGCGATTCGCCCAATGAGTCCTTTATATTTAGTCTTTTTCAGCCAATTTTCTGGATTTTTGAAAATTTCACTTTTTTGTGAAAATATCCACTAAATGAGGGAATAATATGTGTGAGGGTACCCCAGGAGAGTTCCAAATGTGTGTGGGTAGAATATATATCCCACGAGGGCAAAATTGAAAAAAGTTGCAAAAAAATTTTTTTTGGACTTAGTCATTTTTCCGGCGTTTATCAGACTTTCAGATAGGGCAAATGTCAGTGAGCATTCCGATTTCAGTTCCAGAGCGATTCGCCCATTGAGTCCTTGATATTTAGTCTTTTTCAGCCAATTTTCTGGATTTTTGAAAATTTCACTTTTTTGTGAAAATATCCACTAAATGAGGGAATAATATGTGTGAGGGTACCCCAGGAGAGTTCCAAATGTGTGTGGGTAGAATATATATCCCACGAGGGTAAAATTGAAAAAAGTTGCAAAAAAATTTTTTTTGGACTTAGTCATTTTTCCGGCGTTTATCAGACTTTCAGATAGGGCAAATGTCAGTGAGCATTCCGATTTCAGTTCCAGAGCGATTCGCCCAATGAGTCCTTGATATTTAGTCTTTTTCAGCCAATTTTCTGGATTTTTGAAAATTTCACTTTTTTGTGAAAATATCCACTAAATGAGGGAATAATATGTGTGAGGGTACCCCAGGAGAGTTCCAAATGTGTGTGGGTAGAATATATATCCCACGGGGGTAAAATTGAAAAAAGTTGAAATTTTTTTTTTTGTACTTAGTCTTTTTTCCGGCATTTATCTGACTTTCAGATAGGGGAAATGTCAGTGAGTGTTCAGATTTCAGTTCCAGAGCGATTCGCCCAATGAGTCCTTGATATTTAGTCGTTTTCAGCCAATATTTTGGATTTTTGAAAATTTCACTTTTTTTGTGAAAATATCCACTAAATGAGGGAATAATATGTGTGAGGGTACCCCAGGAGAGTTCCAAATGTGTGTGGGTAGAATATATATCCCACGGGGGTAAAATTTAAAAAAGTTGAAAAAATTTTTTTTTTGGACTTAGTCATTTTTCCGGCGTTTATCAGACTTTCAGATAGGGCAAATGTCAGTGAGCATTCCAATTTCAGTTCCAGAGCGATTCGCCCAATGAGTCCTTGATATTTAGTCGTTTTCAGCCAATTTTCTGGATTTTTGAAAATTTCACTTTTTGTGAAAATATCCACTAAATGAGGGAATAATATGTGTGAAGGTACCCCAGGAGAGTTCCAAATGTGTGTGGGTATAATATATATCCCACAGTGGTAAAGTTGAAAAAAGTTGAAAAAAAATTTTTTTTGGACTTAGTCATTTTTCCGGCGTTTATCAGACTTTCAGGTAGGGCAAATGTCAGTGAGCATTCCGATTTCAGTTCCAGAGCGATTCGCCCAATGAGTCCTTGATATTTAGTCGTTTTCAGCCAATTTTCTGGATTTTTGAAAATTTCATTTTTTTGTGAAAATATCCACTAAATGAGGGAATAATATGTGTGAGGGTACCCCAGGAGAGTTCCCAATGTGTGGGGGTAGAATATATATCCCACGGGGGTAAAATTGAAAAAGTTGAAAACATTTTTTTTTTTGGACTTAGTCGCTTTTCCGGCGTTTATCAGACTTTCAGATAGGGCAAATGTCAGTGAGCGTTCCGATTTCAGTTCCAGAGCGATTCGCCCAATGAGTCATTGATATTTAGTCGTTTTCAGCCAATATTTTGGATTTTTGAAAATTTCACTTTTTTGTGAAAATATCCACTAAATGAGGGAATAATATGTGTGAGGGTACCCCAGGAGAGTTCCAAATGTGTGTGGGTAGAATATATATCCCACTGGGGTAAAATTGAAAAAAGTTGAAAAAAAATTTTTTTTGGACTTAGTCATTTTTCCGGCGTCTATCAGACTTTCAGATAGGGCAAATGTCAGTGAGCATTTCGATTTCAGTTCCAGAGCGATTCGCCCAATGAGTCCTTGATATTTAGTCGTTTTCAGCCAATTTTCTGGATTTTTGAAAATTTCACTTTTTTGTGAAAATATCCACTAAATGAGGGAATAATATGTGTGAGGGTACCCCAGGAGAGTTCCAAATGTGTGTGGGTAGAATATATATCCCACGGGGGTAAAATTGAAAAAAGTTGAAAACATTTTTTTTTTTGGACTTAGTCGCTTTTCCGGCGTTTATCAGACTTTCAGATAGGGCAAATGTCAGTGAGCGTTCCGATTTCAGTTCCAGAGCGATTCGCCCAATGAGTCCTTGATATTTACTTGTTTTCAGCCAATTTTCTGGATTTTTGAAAATTTCACTTTTTTGTGAAAATATCCACTAAATGAGGGAATAATATGTGTGAGGGTACCCCAGGAGAGTTCCAAATGTGTGTGGGTAGAATATATATCCCACAGGGTAAAATTGAAAAAAGTTTAAAAAAAATTTTTTTTGGACTTAGTCATTTTTCCGGCGTTTATCAGACTTTCAGATAGGGGAAATGTCAGTGAGCGTTCCGATTTCAGTTCCAGAGCGATTCGCCCAATGAGTCATTGATATTTAGTCGTTTTCAGCCAATATTTTGGATTTTTGAAAATTTCACTTTTTTGTGAAAATATCCACTAAATGAGGGAATAATATGTGTGAGGGTACCCCAGGAGAGTTCCAAATGTGTGTGGGTAGAATATATATCCCACGAGGGTAAAATTGAAAAAAGTTGCAAAAAAATTTTTTTTGGACTTAGTCATTTTTCCGGCGTTTATCAGACTTTCAGATAGGGCAAATGTCAGTGAGCATTCCGATTTCAGTTCCAGAGCGATTCGCCCAATGAGTCCTTTATATTTAGTCTTTTTCAGCCAATTTTCTGGATTTTTGAAAATTTCACTTTTTTGTGAAAATATCCACTAAATGAGGGAATAATATGTGTGAGGGTACCCCAGGAGAGTTCCAAATGTGTGTGGGTAGAATATATATCCCACGAGGGCAAAATTGAAAAAAGTTGCAAAAAAATTTTTTTTGGACTTAGTCATTTTTCCGGCGTTTATCAGACTTTCAGATAGGGCAAATGTCAGTGAGCATTCCGATTTCAGTTCCAGAGCGATTCGCCCATTGAGTCCTTGATATTTAGTCTTTTTCAGCCAATTTTCTGGATTTTTGAAAATTTCACTTTTTTGTGAAAATATCCACTAAATGAGGGAATAATATGTGTGAGGGTACCCCAGGAGAGTTCCAAATGTGTGTGGGTAGAATATATATCCCACGAGGGTAAAATTGAAAAAAGTTGCAAAAAAATTTTTTTTGGACTTAGTCATTTTTCCGGCGTTTATCAGACTTTCAGATAGGGCAAATGTCAGTGAGCATTCCGATTTCAGTTCCAGAGCGATTCGCCCAATGAGTCCTTGATATTTAGTCTTTTTCAGCCAATTTTCTGGATTTTTGAAAATTTCACTTTTTTGTGAAAATATCCACTAAATGAGGGAATAATATGTGTGAGGGTACCCCAGGAGAGTTCCAAATGTGTGTGGGTAGAATATATATCCCACGGGGGTAAAATTGAAAAAAGTTGAAATTTTTTTTTTTGTACTTAGTCTTTTTTCCGGCATTTATCTGACTTTCAGATAGGGGAAATGTCAGTGAGTGTTCAGATTTCAGTTCCAGAGCGATTCGCCCAATGAGTCCTTGATATTTAGTCGTTTTCAGCCAATATTTTGGATTTTTGAAAATTTCACTTTTTTTGTGAAAATATCCACTAAATGAGGGAATAATATGTGTGAGGGTACCCCAGGAGAGTTCCAAATGTGTGTGGGTAGAATATATATCCCACGGGGGTAAAATTTAAAAAAGTTGAAAAAATTTTTTTTTTGGACTTAGTCATTTTTCCGGCGTTTATCAGACTTTCAGATAGGGCAAATGTCAGTGAGCATTCCAATTTCAGTTCCAGAGCGATTCGCCCAATGAGTCCTTGATATTTAGTCGTTTTCAGCCAATTTTCTGGATTTTTGAAAATTTCACTTTTTGTGAAAATATCCACTAAATGAGGGAATAATATGTGTGAAGGTACCCCAGGAGAGTTCCAAATGTGTGTGGGTATAATATATATCCCACAGTGGTAAAGTTGAAAAAAGTTGAAAAAAAATTTTTTTTGGACTTAGTCATTTTTCCGGCGTTTATCAGACTTTCAGGTAGGGCAAATGTCAGTGAGCATTCCGATTTCAGTTCCAGAGCGATTCGCCCAATGAGTCCTTGATATTTAGTCGTTTTCAGCCAATTTTCTGGATTTTTGAAAATTTCATTTTTTTGTGAAAATATCCACTAAATGAGGGAATAATATGTGTGAGGGTACCCCAGGAGAGTTCCCAATGTGTGGGGGTAGAATATATATCCCACGGGGGTAAAATTGAAAAAGTTGAAAACATTTTTTTTTTTGGACTTAGTCGCTTTTCCGGCGTTTATCAGACTTTCAGATAGGGCAAATGTCAGTGAGCGTTCCGATTTCAGTTCCAGAGCGATTCGCCCAATGAGTCATTGATATTTAGTCGTTTTCAGCCAATATTTTGGATTTTTGAAAATTTCACTTTTTTGTGAAAATATCCACTAAATGAGGGAATAATATGTGTGAGGGTACCCCAGGAGAGTTCCAAATGTGTGTGGGTAGAATATATATCCCACTGGGGTAAAATTGAAAAAAGTTGAAAAAAAATTTTTTTTGGACTTAGTCATTTTTCCGGCGTCTATCAGACTTTCAGATAGGGCAAATGTCAGTGAGCATTTCGATTTCAGTTCCAGAGCGATTCGCCCAATGAGTCCTTGATATTTAGTCGTTTTCAGCCAATTTTCTGGATTTTTGAAAATTTCACTTTTTTGTGAAAATATCCACTAAATGAGGGAATAATATGTGTGAGGGTACCCCAGGAGAGTTCCAAATGTGTGTGGGTAGAATATATATCCCACGGGGGTAAAATTGAAAAAAGTTGAAAACATTTTTTTTTTTGGACTTAGTCGCTTTTCCGGCGTTTATCAGACTTTCAGATAGGGCAAATGTCAGTGAGCGTTCCGATTTCAGTTCCAGAGCGATTCGCCCAATGAGTCCTTGATATTTACTTGTTTTCAGCCAATTTTCTGGATTTTTGAAAATTTCACTTTTTTGTGAAAATATCCACTAAATGAGGGAATAATATGTGTGAGGGTACCCCAGGAGAGTTCCAAATGTGTTTGGGTAGAATATATATCCCACAGGGTAAAATTGAAAAAAGTTTAAAAAAAATTTTTTTTGGACTTAGTCATTTTTCCGGCGTTTATCAGACTTTCAGATAGGGGAAATGTCAGTGAGCGTTCCGATTTCAGTTCCAGAGCGATTCGCCCAATGAGTCATTGATATTTAGTCGTTTTCAGCCAATATTTTGGATTTTTGAAAATTTCACTTTTTTGTGAAAATATCCACTAAATGAGGGAATAATATGTGTGAGGGTACCCCAGGAGAGTTCCAAATGTGTGTGGGTAGAATATATATCCCACGAGGGTAAAATTGAAAAAAGTTGCAAAAAAATTTTTTTTGGACTTAGTCATTTTTCCGGCGTTTATCAGACTTTCAGATAGGGCAAATGTCAGTGAGCATTCCGATTTCAGTTCCAGAGCGATTCGCCCAATGAGTCCTTTATATTTAGTCTTTTTCAGCCAATTTTCTGGATTTTTGAAAATTTCACTTTTTTGTGAAAATATCCACTAAATGAGGGAATAATATGTGTGAGGGTACCCCAGGAGAGTTCCAAATGTGTGTGGGTAGAATATATATCCCACGAGGGCAAAATTGAAAAAAGTTGCAAAAAAATTTTTTTTGGACTTAGTCATTTTTCCGGCGTTTATCAGACTTTCAGATAGGGCAAATGTCAGTGAGCATTCCGATTTCAGTTCCAGAGCGATTCGCCCATTGAGTCCTTGATATTTAGTCTTTTTCAGCCAATTTTCTGGATTTTTGAAAATTTCACTTTTTTGTGAAAATATCCACTAAATGAGGGAATAATATGTGTGAGGGTACCCCAGGAGAGTTCCAAATGTGTGTGGGTAGAATATATATCCCACGAGGGTAAAATTGAAAAAAGTTGCAAAAAAATTTTTTTTGGACTTAGTCGTTTTTCCGGCGTTTATCAGACTTTCAGATAGGGCAAATGTCAGTGAGCATTCCGATTTCAGTTCCAGAGCGATTCGCCCAATGAGTCCTTGATATTTAGTCTTTTTCAGCCAATTTTCTGGATTTTTGAAAATTTCACTTTTTTGTGAAAATATCCACTAAATGAGGGAATAATATGTGTGAGGGTACCCCAGGAGAGTTCCAAATGTGTGTGGGTAGAATATATATCCCACGGGGGTAAAATTGAAAAAAGTTGAAATTTTTTTTTTTGTACTTAGTCTTTTTTCCGGCATTTATCTGACTTTCAGATAGGGGAAATGTCAGTGAGTGTTCAGATTTCAGTTCCAGAGCGATTCGCCCAATGAGTCCTTGATATTTAGTCGTTTTCAGCCAATATTTTGGATTTTTGAAAATTTCACTTTTTTGTGAAAATATCCACTAAATGAGGGAATAATATGTGTGAGAGTACCCCAGGAGAGTTCCAAATGTGTGTGGGTAGAATATATATCCCACGGGGGTAAAATTGAAAAAAGTTGAAAAAATTTTTTTTTTGGACTTAGTCATTTTTCCGGCGTTTATCAGACTTTCAGATAGGGCAAATATCAGTGAGCGTTCCGATTTCAGTTCCAGAGCGATTCGCCCAATGAGTCCTTGATATTTACTTGTTTTCAGCCAATTTTCTGGATTTTTGAAAATTTCACTTTTTTGTGAAAATATCCACTAAATGAGGGAATAATATGTGTGAGGGTACCCCAGGAGAGTTCCAAATGTGTGTGGGTAGAATATATATCCCACAGGGGTAAAATTGAAAAAAGTTTAAAAAAAATTTTTTTTGGACTTAGTCATTTTTCCGGCGTTTATCAGACTTTCAGATAGGGGAAATGTCAGTGAGCGTTCCGATTTCAGTTCCAGAGCGATTCGCCCAATGAGTCATTGATATTTAGTCGTTTTCAGCCAATATTTTGGATTTTTGAAAATTTCACTTTTTTGTGAAAATATCCACTAAATGAGGGAATAATATGTGTGAGGGTACCCCAGGAGAGTTCCAAATGTGTGTGGGTAGAATATATATCCCACGAGGGTAAAATTGAAAAAAGTTGCAAAAAAATTTTTTTTGGACTTAGTCATTTTTCCGGCGTTTATCAGACTTTCAGATAGGGCAAATGTCAGTGAGCATTCCGATTTCAGTTCCAGAGCGATTCGCCCAATGAGTCCTTTATATTTAGTCTTTTTCAGCCAATTTTCTGGATTTTTGAAAATTTCACTTTTTTGTGAAAATATCCACTAAATGAGGGAATAATATGTGTGAGGGTACCCCAGGAGAGTTCCAAATGTGTGTGGGTAGAATATATATCCCACGAGGGCAAAATTGAAAAAAGTTGCAAAAAAATTTTTTTTGGACTTAGTCATTTTTCCGGCGTTTATCAGACTTTCAGATAGGGCAAATGTCAGTGAGCATTCCGATTTCAGTTCCAGAGCGATTCGCCCATTGAGTCCTTGATATTTAGTCTTTTTCAGCCAATTTTCTGGATTTTTGAAAATTTCACTTTTTTGTGAAAATATCCACTAAATGAGGGAATAATATGTGTGAGGGTACCCCAGGAGAGTTCCAAATGTGTGTGGGTAGAATATATATCCCACGAGGGTAAAATTGAAAAAAGTTGCAAAAAAATTTTTTTTGGACTTAGTCGTTTTTCCGGCGTTTATCAGACTTTCAGATAGGGCAAATGTCAGTGAGCATTCCGATTTCAGTTCCAGAGCGATTCGCCCAATGAGTCCTTGATATTTAGTCTTTTTCAGCCAATTTTCTGGATTTTTGAAAATTTCACTTTTTTGTGAAAATATCCACTAAATGAGGGAATAATATGTGTGAGGGTACCCCAGGAGAGTTCCAAATGTGTGTGGGTAGAATATATATCCCACGGGGGTAAAATTGAAAAAAGTTGAAATTTTTTTTTTTGTACTTAGTCTTTTTTCCGGCATTTATCTGACTTTCAGATAGGGGAAATGTCAGTGAGTGTTCAGATTTCAGTTCCAGAGCGATTCGCCCAATGAGTCCTTGATATTTAGTCGTTTTCAGCCAATATTTTGGATTTTTGAAAATTTCACTTTTTTGTGAAAATATCCACTAAATGAGGGAATAATATGTGTGAGAGTACCCCAGGAGAGTTCCAAATGTGTGTGGGTAGAATATATATCCCACGGGGGTAAAATTGAAAAAAGTTGAAAAAATTTTTTTTTTGGACTTAGTCATTTTTCCGGCGTTTATCAGACTTTCAGATAGGGCAAATATCAGTGAGCGTTCCGATTTCAGTTCCAGAGCGATTCGCCCAATGAGTCCTTGATATTTACTTGTTTTCAGCCAATTTTCTGGATTTTTGAAAATTTCACTTTTTTGTGAAAATATCCACTAAATGAGGGAATAATATGTGTGAGGGTACCCCAGGAGAGTTCCAAATGTGTGTGGGTAGAATATATATCCCACAGGGGTAAAATTGAAAAAAGTTGAAAAAAAATTTTTTTTAGACTTAGTCATTTTTCCGGCGTTTATCAGACTTTCAGATAGGACAAATGTCAGTGAGCGTTCCGATTTCAGTTCCAGAGCGATTCGCCCAATGAGTCCTTGATATTTATTCGTTTTCAGCCAATTTTCTGGATTTTTGAAAATTTCACTTTTTTGTGAAAATATCCACTAAATGAGGGAATAATATGTGTGAGGGTACCCCAGGAGAGTTCCAAATGTGTGTGGGTAGAATATATATCCCACGGGGGTAATATTGAAAAAAGTTGAAAAACATTTTTTTTTTGGCTTAGTCATTTTTCCGTCGTTTATCAGACTTTCAGATAGGGCAAATGTCAGTGAGCATTCCGATTTCAGTTCCAGAGCGATTCGCCCAATGAGTCCTTGATATTTAGTCATTTCCAGCCAATTTTCTGGATTTTTGAAAAATTCACTTTTTTGTGAAAATATCCACTAAATGAGGGAATAATATGTGTGAGGGTACCCCAGGAGAGTTCCCAATGTGTGTGGGTAGAATATATATCCCACGGGGGTAAAATTGAAAAAAGTTGAAAACATTTTTTTTTTTGGACTTAGTCGCTTTTCCGGCGTTTATCAGACTTTCAGATAGGGCAAATGTCAGTGAGCATTCCGATTTCAGTTCCAGAGCGATTGGCCCAATGAGTCCTGGATATTTAGTCGTTTTCAGCCAATTTTCTGGATTTTTGAAAATTTCACTTTTTTGTGAAAATATCCACTAAATGAGGGAATAATATGTGTGAGGGTACCCCAGGAGAGTTCCAAATGTGTGTGGGTAGAATATATATCCCACGGGGGTAAAATTGAAAAAAGTTGAAAAAATTTTTTTTTTAGACTTAGTCATTTTTCCGGCGTTTATCAGACTTTCAGAAATGGCAAATGTCAGTGAGCATTCCGATTTCAGTTCCAGAGCGATTCACCCAATCAGTCATTGATATTTAGTCGTTTTCAGCCAATATTTTGGATTTTTGAAAATTTCACTTTTTTGTGAAAATATCCACTAAATGAGGGAATAATATGTGTGAGGGTACCCCAGGAGAGTTCCAAATGTGTGTGGGTAGAATATATATCCCACAGGGGTAAAATTGAAAAAAGTTGAAAAAAATTTTTTTTTAGACTTAGTCATTTTTCCGGCGTTTATCAGACTTTCAGATAGGGCAAATGTCAGTGAGCGTTCCGATTTCAGTTCCAGAGCGATTCGCCCAATGAGTCCTTGATATTTAGTCGTTTTCAGCCAATTTTCTGGATTTTTGAAAATTTCACTTTTTTGTGAAAATATCCACTAAATGAGGGAATAATATGTGTGAGGGTACCCCAGGAGAGTTCCAAATGTGTGTGGGTAGAATATATATCCCACAGGGGTAAAATTGAAAAAAGTTGAAAAAAAATTTTTTTTAGACTTAGTCGTTTTTCCGGCGTTTATCAGACTTTCAGATAGGGCAAATGTCAGTGAGCGTTCCGATTTCAGTTCCAGAGCGATTTCCTTGATATTTAGTTGTTTTCAGCCAATTTTCGGGATTTTTGAAAATTTCACTTTTTTGTGAAAATATCCACTAAATGAGGGAATAATATGTGTGAGGGTACCCCAGGAGAGTTCCAAATGTTTGTGGGTAGAATATATATCCCACGGGGGTAAAATTGAAAAAAGTTGAAAAAAAATTTTTTTTAGACTTAGTCATTTTTCCGGTGTTTATCAGACTTTCAGATAGGGCAAATGTCAATGAGCGTTCCAATTTCAGTTCCAGAGCGATTCGCCCAATGAGTCCTTGATATTTAGTCGTTTTCAGCCAATTTTCTGGATTTTTGAAATATTCACTTTTTTGTGAAAATATCCACTAAATGAGGGAATAATATGTGTGAGGGTACCCCAGGAGAGTTCCCAATGTGTGTGGGTAGAATATATATCCCACGGGGGTAAAATTGAAAAAAGTTGAAAACATTTTTTTTTTTGGACTTAGTCGCTTTTCCGGCGTTTATCAGACTTTCAGATAGGGCAAAAGTCAGTGAGCGTTCCGATTTCAGTTCCAGAGCGATTCGCCCAATGAGTCATTGATATTTAGTCGTTTTCAGCCAATTTTCTGGATTTTTGAAAATTTCACTTTTTTGTGAAAATATCCACTAAATGAGGGAATAATATGTGTGAGGGTACCCCAGGAGAGTTCCAAATGTGTGTGGGTAGAATATATATCCCACGGGGGTAAAATTGAAAAAAGTTGAAAAAAATTTTTTTTTTTGGCTTAGTCATTTTTCCGGCGTTTATCAGACTTTCA
The DNA here is from genome assembly GCF_046119375.1 of Phyllobates terribilis. Lineage (NCBI taxonomy): Eukaryota > Metazoa > Chordata > Amphibia > Anura > Dendrobatidae > Phyllobates > Phyllobates terribilis. The sequence goes on from NW_027362772.1 coordinate 169,907,450, forward strand.
GATAGGGAAAATGTCAGTGAGCATTCCGATTTCAGTTCCAGAGCGATTCGCCCAATGAGTCCTTGATATTTAGTCATTTTCAGCCAATTTTCTGGATTTTTGAAAATTTCACTTTTTTGTGAAAATATCCACTAAATGAGGGAATAATATGTGTGAGGGTACCCCAGGAGAGTTCCAAATGTGTGTGGGTAGAATATATATCCCACGGGGGTAAAATTGAAAAAAGTTGAAAAAATTTTTTTTTTAGACTTAGTCATTTTTCCGGCGTTTATCAGACTTTCAGATAGGGCAAATGTCAGTGAGTGTTCCGATTTCAGTTCCAGAGCGATTTCCTTGATATTTAGTTGTTTTCATCCAATTTTCTGGATTTTTGAAAATTTCACTTTTTTGTGAAAATATCCACTAAATGAGGGAATAATATGTGTGAGGGTACTCCAGGAGAGTTCCCAATGTGTGTGGGTAGAATATATATCCCACGGGGGTAAAATTGAAAAAAGTTGAAAACAATTTTTTTTTTGGACTTAGTCGCTTTTCCGGCGTTTATCAGACTTTCAGACAGGGCAAATGTCAGTGAGCGTTCCAATTTCAGTTCCAGAGCGATTCACCCAATGAGTCCTTGATATTTAGTCGTTTTCAGCCAATTTTCTGGATTTTTGAAAATGTCACTTTTTTGTGAAAATATCCACTAAATGAGGGACTAATATGTGTGAGGGTACCCCAGGAGAGTTTCAAATGTGTGTGGGTAGAATATATATCCCACGGGGGTAAAATTGAGAAAAGTTGAAAAAATATTTTTTTTAGACTTAGTCATTTTTCCGGCGTTTATCAGACTTTCAGATAGGGCAAATGTCAGTGAGTGTTCCGATTTCAGTTCCAGAGCGATTTCCTTGATATTTAGTTGTTTTCAGCCAATTTTCTGGATTTTTGAAAATTTCACTTTTTTGTGAAAATATCCCCTAAATGAGGGAATAATATGTGTGAGGGTACCCCAGGAGAGTTCCAAATGTGTGTGGGTAGAATATATATCCCACGGGGGTAAAATTGAAAAAAGTTGAAAAAAAATTTTTTTTAGACTTAGTCATTTTTCCGGTGTTTATCAGACTTTCAGATAGGGCAAATGTCAATGAGCGTTCCGATTTCAGTTCCAGAGCGATTCGCCCAATGAGTCCTTGATATTTAGTCGTTTTCAGCCAATTTTCTGGATTTTTGAAATATTCACTTTTTTGTGAAAATATCCACTAAATGAGGGAATAATATGTGTGAGGGTACCCCAGGAGAGTTCCCAATGTGTGTGGGTAGAATATATATCCCACGGGGGTAAAATTGAAAAAAGTTGAAAACATTTTTTTTTTTGGACTTAGTCGCTTTTCCGGCGTTTATCAGACTTTCAGATAGGGCAAAAGTCAGTGAGCGTTCCGATTTTAGTTCCAGAGCGATTCGCCCAATGAGTCATTGATATTTAGTCGTTTTCAGCCAATATTTTGGATTTTTGAAAATTTCACTTTTTTGTGAAAATATCCACTAAATGAGGGAATAATATGTGTGAGGGTACCCCAGGAGAGTTCCAAATGTGTGTGGGTAGAATATATATCCCACGGGGGTAAAATTGAAAAAAGTTGAAAAAAAATTTTTTTTAGACTTAGTCATTTTTCCGGTGTTTATCAGACTTTCAGATAGGGCAAATGTCAATGAGCGTTCCGATTTCAGTTCCAGAGCGATTCGCCCAATGAGTCCTTGATATTTAGTCGTTTTCAGCGAATTATCTGGATTTTTTAAATATTCACTTTTTTGTGAAAATATCCACTAAATGAGGGAATAATATGTGTGAGGGTACCCCAGGAGAGTTCCCAATGTGTGTGGGTAGAATATATATCCCACGGGGATAAAATTGAAAAAAGTTGAAAACATTTTTTTTTTTGGACTTAGTCGCTTTTCCGGCGTTTATCAGACTTTCAGATAGGGCAAAAGTCAGTGAGCGTTCCGATTTCAGTTCCAGAGCGATTCCCCCAATGAGTCCTTGATATTTAGTCGTTTTCAGCCAATTTTCTGGATTTTTGAAAATTTCACTTTTTTGTGAAAATATCCACTAAATGAGGGAATAATATGTGTGAGGGTACCCCAGGAGAGTTCCAAATGTGTGTGGGTAGAATATATATCCCACAGGGGTAAAATTGAAAAAAGTTGAAAAAAAAATTTTTTTGGACTTAGTCATTTTTCCGTCGTTTATCAGACTTTCAGATAGGGCAAATGTCAGTGAGCGTTCCGATTTCAGTTCCAGAGCGATTCGCCCAATGAGTCATTGATATTTAGTCGTTTTCAGCCAATATTTTGGATTTTTGAAAATTTCACTTTTTTGTGAAAATATCCACTAAATGAGGGAATAATATGTGTGAGGGTACCCCAGGAGAGTTCCAAATGTGTGTGGGTAGAATATATATCCCACGGGGGTAAAATTGAAAAAAGTTGAAAAAAATTTTTTTTTAGACTTAGTCATTTTTCCGGCGTTTATCAGATTTTCAGATAGGACAAATGTCAGTGAGCGTTCCGATTTCAGTTCCAGAGCGATTCGCCCAATGCGTCCTTGATATTTAGTCGTTTTCAGCCAATTTTCTGGATTTTTGAAAATTTCACTTTTTTGTGAAAATATCCACTAAATGAGGGAATAATATGTGTGAGGGTACCCCAGGAGAGTTCCAAATGTGTGTGGGTAGAATATATATCCCACGGGGGTAAAATTGAAAAAAGTTGAAAAAATTTTTTTTTTTTGGCTTAGTCATTTTTCCGGCGTTTATCAGACTTTCAGATATGGAAAATGTCAGTGAGCATTCCGATTTCAGTTCCAGAGCGATTCGCCCAATGAGTCCTTGATATTTAGTCATTTTCAGCCAATTTTCTGGATTTTTGAAAATTTCACTTTTTTGTGAAAATATCCACTAAATGAGGGAATAATATGTGTGAGGGTACCCCAGGAGAGTTCCAAATGTGTGTGGGTAGAATATATATCCCACGGGGGTAAAATTGAGAAAAGTTGAAAAAATATTTTTTTTAGACTTAGTCATTTTTCTGGCGTTTATCAGACTTTCAGATAGGGCAAATGTCAGTGAGTGTTCCGATTTCAGTTCCAGAGCGATTTCCTTGATATTTAGTTGTTTTCAGCCAATTTTCTGGATTTTTGAAAATTTCACTTTTTTGTGAAAATATCCACTAAATGAGGGAATAATATGTGTGAGGGTACCCCAGGAGAGTTCCAAATGTGTGTGGGTAGAATATATATCCCACGGGGGTAAAATTGAAAAAAGTTGAAAAAAAATTTTTTTTAGACTTAGTCATTTTTCCGGTGTTTATCAGACTTTCAGATAGGGCAAATGTCAATGAGCGTTCCGATTTCAGTTCCAGAGCGATTCGCCCAATGAGTCCTTGATATTTAGTCGTTTTCAGCCAATTTTCTGGATTTTTGAAATATTCACTTTTTTGTGAAAATATCCACTAAATGAGGGAATAATATGTGTGAGGGTACACCAGGAGAGTTCCCAATGTGTGTGGGTAGAATATATATCCCACGGGGGTAAAATTGAAAAAAGTTGAAAACATTTTTTTTTTTGGACTTAGTCGCTTTTCCGGCGTTTATCAGACTTTCAGATAGGGCAAAAGTCAGTGAGCGTTCCGATTTCAGTTCCAGAGCGATTCGCCCAATGAGTCATTGATATTTAGTCGTTTTCAGCCAATATTTTGGATTTTTGAAAATTTCACTTTTTTGTGAAAATATCCACTAAATGAGGGAATAATATGTGTGAGGGTACCCCAGGAGAGTTCCAAATGTGTGTGGGTAGAATATATATCCCACGGGGGTAAAATTGAAAAAAGTTGAAAAAAAATTTTTTTTTGACTCAGTCATTTTTCCGGTGTTTATCAGACTTTCAGATAGGGCAAATGTCAATGAGCGTTCCGATTTCAGTTCCAGAGCGATTCGCCCAATGAGTCCTTGATATTTAGTCGTTTTCAGCGAATTTTCTGGATTTTTTAAATATTCACTTTTTTGTGAAAATATCCACTAAATGAGGGAATAATATGTGTGAGGGTACCCCAGGAGAGTTCCCAATGTGTGTGGGTAGAATATATATCCCACGGGGGTAAAATTGAAAAAAGTTGAAAACATTTTTTTTTTTGGACTTAGTCGCTTTTCCGGCGTTTATCAGACTTTCAGATAGGGCAAAAGTCAGTGAGCGTTCCGATTTCAGTTCCAGAGCGATTCGCCCAATGAGTCCTTGATATTTAGTCGTTTTCAGCCAATTTTCTGGATTTTTGAAAATTTCACTTTTTTGTGAAAATATCCACTAAATGAGGGAATAATATGTGTGAGGGTACCCCAGGAGAGTTCCAAATGTGTGTGGGTAGAATATATATCCCACAGGGGTAAAATTGAAAAAAGTTGAAAAAAAAATTTTTTTGGACTTAGTCATTTTTCCGTCGTTTATCAGACTTTCAGATAGGGCAAATGTCAGTGAGCGTTCCGATTTCAGTTCCAGAGCGATTCGCCCAATGAGTCATTGATATTTAGTCGTTTTCAGCCAATATTTTGGATTTTTGAAAATTTCACTTTTTTGTGAAAATATCCACTAAATGAGGGAATAATATGTGTGAGGGTACCCCAGGAGAGTTCCAAATGTGTGTGGGTAGAATATATATCCCACGGGGGTAAAATTGAAAAAAGTTGAAAAAAATTTTTTTTTAGACTTAGTCATTTTTCCGGCGTTTATCAGACTTTCAGATAGGACAAATGTCAGTGAGCGTTCCGATTTCAGTTCCAGAGCGATTCGCCCAATGCGTCCTTGATATTTAGTCGTTTTCAGCCAATTTTCTGGATTTTTGAAAATTTCACTTTTTTGTGAAAATATCCACTAAATGAGGGAATAATATGTGTGAGGGTACCCCAGGAGAGTTCCAAATGTGTGTGGGTAGAATATATATCCCACGGGGGTAAAATTGAAAAAAGTTGAAAAAAATTTTTTTTTTTGGCTTAGTCATTTTTCCGGCGTTTATCAGACTTTCAGATATGGCAAATGTCAGTGAGCATTCCGATTTCAGTTCCAGAGCGATTCGCCCAATCAGTCATTGATATTTAGTCGTTTTCAGCCAATATTTTGGATTTTTGAAAATTTCACTTTTTTGTGAAAATATCCACTAAATGAGGGAATAATATGTGTGAGGGTACTCCAGGAGAGTTCCCAATGTGTGTGGGTAGAATATATATACCACGGGGGTAAAATTGAAAAAAGTTGAAAACAATTTTTTTTTTGGACTTAGTCGCTTTTCCGGCGTTTATCAAACTTTCAGATAGGGCAAATGTCAGTGAGCGTTCCAATTTCAGTTCCAGAGCGATTCGCCCAATGAGTCCTTGATATTTAGTCGTTTTCAGCCAATTTTCTGGATTTTTGAAAATGTCACTTTTTTGTGAAAATATCCACTAAATGAGGGAATAATATGTGTGAGGGTACCCCAGGAGAGTTCCAAATGTGTGTGGGTAGAATATATATCCCACGGGGGTAAAATTGAAAAAAGTTGAAAAAAAATTTTTTTTGGACTTAGTCATTTTTCCGTCGTTTATCAGACTTTCAGATAGGGCAAATGTCAGTGAGCGTTCCGATTTCAGTTCCAGAGCGATTCGCCCAATGAGTCATTGATATTTAGTCGTTTTCAGCCAATATTTTGGATTTTTGAAAATTTCACTTTTTTGTGAAAATATCCACTAAATGAGGGAATAATATGTGTGAGGGTACCCCAGGAGAGTTCCAAATGTGTGTGGGTAGAATATATATCCCACGGGGGTAAAATTGAGAAAAGTTGAAAAAATATTTTTTTTAGACTTAGTCATTTTTCCGGCGTTTATCAGACTTTCAGATAGGGCAAATGTCAGTGAGTGTTCCGATTTCAGTTCCAGAGCGATTTCCTTGATATTTAGTTGTTTTCAGCCAATTTTCTGGATTTTTGAAAATTTCACTTTTTTGTGAAAATATCCACTAAATGAGGGAATAATATGTGTGAGGGTACCCCAGGAGAGTTCCAAATGTGTGTGGGTAGAATATATATCCCACGGGGGTAAAATTGAAAAAAGTTGAAAAAAATTTTTTTTTAGACTTAGTCATTTTTCCGGCGTTTATCAGACTTTCAGATAGGACAAATGTCAGTGAGCGTTCCGATTTCAGTTCCAGAGCGATTCGCCCAATGCGTCCTTGATATTTAGTCGTTTTCAGCCAATTTTCTTGATTTTTGAAAATTTCACTTTTTTGTGAAAATATCCACTAAATGAGGGAATAATATGTGTGAGGGTACCCCAGGAGAGTTCCAAATGTGTGTGGGTAGAATATATATCCCACGGGGGTAAAATTGAAAAAAGCTGAAAAAAATTTTTTTTTTTGGCTTAGTCATTTTTCCGGCGTTTATCAGACTTTCAGATAGGGAAAATGTCAGTGAGCATTCCGATTTCAGTTCCAGAGCGATTCGCCCAATGAGTCCTTGATATTTAGTCATTTTCAGCCAATTTTCTGGATTTTTGAAAATTTCACTTTTTTGTGAAAATATCCACTAAATGAGGGAATAATATGTGTGAGGGTACCCCAGGAGAGTTCCAAATGTGTGTGGGTAGAATATATATCCCACAGGGGTAAAATTGAAAAAAGTTGAAAAAATTTTTTTTTTAGACTTAGTCATTTTTCCGGCGTTTATCAGACTTTCAGAAATGGCAAATGTCAGTGAGCATTCCAATTTCAGTTCCAGAGCGATTCGCCCAATCAGTCATTGATATTTAGTCGTTTTCAGCCAATATTTTGGATTTTTGAAAATTTCACTTTTTTTGTGAAAATATCCACTAAATGAGGGAATAATATGTGTGAGGGTACTCCAGGAGAGTTCCCAATGTGTGTGGGTAGAATATATATCCCACGGGGGTAAAATTGAAAAAAGTTGAAAACATTTTTTTTTTTGGACTTAGTCGCTTTTCCGGCGTTTATCAGACTTTCAGATAGGGCAAAAGTCAGTGAGCGTTCCGATTTCAGTTCCAGAGCGATTCGCCCAATGAGTCATTGATATTTAGTCGTTTTCAGCCAATATTTTGGATTTTTGAAAATTTCACTTTTTTGTGAAAATATCCACTAAATGAGGGAATAATATGTGTGAGGGTACCCCAGGAGAGTTCCAAATGTGTGTGGGTAGAATATATATCCCACGGGGGTAAAATTGAAAAAAGTTGAAAAAAATTTTTTTTTTGACTCAGTCATTTTTCCGGTGTTTATCAGACTTTCAGATAGGGCAAATGTCAATGAGCGTTCCGATTTCAGTTCCAGAGCGATTCGCCCAATGAGTCCTTGATATTTAGTCGTTTTCAGCGAATTTTCTGGATTTTTTAAATATTCACTTTTTTGTGAAAATATCCACTAAATGAGGGAATAATATGTGTGAGGGTACCCCAGGAGAGTTCCAAATGTGTGTGGGTAGAATATATATCCCACAGGGGTAAAATTGAAAAAAGTTGAAAAAAAAATTTTTTTGGACTTAGTCATTTTTCCGTCGTTTATCAGACTTTCAGATAGGGCAAATGTCAGTGAGCGTTCCGATTTCAGTTCCAGAGCGATTCGCCCAATGAGTCATTGATATTTAGTCGTTTTCAGCCAATATTTTGGATTTTTGAAAATTTCACTTTTTTGTGAAAATATCCACTAAATGAGGGAATAATATGTGTGAGGGTACCCCAGGAGAGTTCCAAATGTGTGTGGGTAGAATATATATCCCACGGGGGTAAAATTGAAAAAAGTTGAAAAAAATTTTTTTTTAGACTTAGTCATTTTTCCGGCGTTTATCAGACTTTCAGATAGGACAAATGTCAGTGAGCGTTCCGATTTCAGTTCCAGAGCGATTCGCCCAATGCGTCCTTGATATTTAGTCGTTTTCAGCCAATTTTCTGGATTTTTGAAAATTTCACTTTTTTGTGAAAATATCCACTAAATGAGGGAATAATATGTGTGAGGGTACCCCAGGAGAGTTCCAAATGTGTGTGGGTAGAATATATATCCCACGGGGGTAAAATTGAAAAAAGTTGAAAAAATTTTTTTTTTTTGGCTTAGTCATTTTTCCGGCGTTTATCAGACTTTCAGATATGGCAAATGTCAGTGAGCATTCCGATTTCAGTTCCAGAGCGATTCGCCCAATCAGTCATTGATATTTAGTCGTTTTCAGCCAATATTTTGGATTTTTGAAAATTTCACTTTTTTGTGAAAATATCCACTAAATGAGGGAATAATATGTGTGAGGGTACTCCAGGAGAGTTCCCAATGTGTGTGGGTAGAATATATATACCACGGGGGTAAAATTGAAAAAAGTTGAAAACAATTTTTTTTTTGGACTTAGTCGCTTTTCCGGCGTTTATCAAACTTTCAGATAGGGCAAATGTCAGTGAGCGTTCCAATTTCAGTTCCAGAGCGATTCGCCCAATGAGTCCTTGATATTTAGTCGTTTTCAGCCAATTTTCTGGATTTTTGAAAATGTCACTTTTTTGTGAAAATATCCACTAAATGAGGGAATAATATGTGTGAGGGTACCCCAGGAGAGTTCCAAATGTGTGTGGGTAGAATATATATCCCACGGGGGTAAAATTGAAAAAAGTTGAAAAAAAATTTTTTTTACTTAGTCATTTTTCCGGTGTTTATCAGACTTTCAGATAGGGCAAATGTCAATGAGTGTTCCGACTTCAGTTCCAGAGCGATTCGCCCAATGAGTCCTTGATATTTAGTCGTTTTCAGCCAATTTTCTGGATTTGTGAAAATATCCACTAAATGAGAGAATAATATGTGTGAGGGTACCCCAGGAGAGTTCCAAATGTGTGTGGGTAGAATATATATCCCACAGGGGTAAAATTGAAAAAAGTTGAAAAAAAATTTTTTTTGGACTTAGTCATTTTTCCGTCGTTTATCAGACTTTCAGATAGGGCAAATGTCAGTGAGCGTTCCGATTTCAGTTCCAGAGCGATTCGCCCAATGAGTCATTGATATTTAGTCATTTTCAGCCAATTTTCTGGATTTTTGAAAATTTCACTTTTTTGTGAAAATATCCACTAAATGAGGGAATAATATGTGTGAGGGTACCCCAGGAGAGTTCCAAATGTGTGTGGGTAGAATATATATCCCACGGGGGTAAAATTGAAAAAAGTTGAAAAAATTTTTTTTTTAGACTTAGTCATTTTTCCGGCGTTTATCAGACTTTCAGATATGGCAAATGTCAGTGAGCATTCCAATTTCAGTTCCAGAGCGATTCGCCCAATCAGTCATTGATATTTAGTCGTTTTCAGCCAATATTTTGGATTTTTGAAAATTTCACTTTTTTTGTGAAAATATCCACTAAATGAGGGAATAATATGTGTGAGGGTACTCCAGGAGAGTTCCCAATGTGTGTGGGTAGAATATATATCCCACGGGGGTAAAATTGAAAAAAGTTGAAAACAATTTTTTTTTTGGACTTAGTCGCTTTTCCGGCGTTTATCAGACTTTCAGATAGGGCAAATGTCAGTGAGCGTTCCGATTTCAGTTCCAGAGCGATTCGCCCAATGAGTCCTTGATATTTAGTCGTTTTCAGCCAATTTTCTGGATTTTTGAAAATGTCACTTTTTTGTGAAAATATCCACTAAATGAGGGAATAATATGTGTGAGGGTACCCCAGGAGAGTTCCAAATGTGTGTGGGTAGAATATATATCCCACGGGGGTAAAATTGAGAAAAGTTGAAAAAATATTTTTTTTAGACTTAGTCATTTTTCCGGCGTTTATCAGACTTTCAGATAGGGCAAATGTCAGTGAGTGTTCCGATTTCAGTTCCAGAGCGATTTCCTTGATATTTAGTTGTTTTCAGCCAATTTTCTGGATTTTTGAAAATTTCACTTTTTGTGAAAATATCCACTAAATGAGGGAATAATATGTGTGAGGGTACCCCAGGAGAGTTCCAAATGTGTGTGGGTAGAATATATATCCCACGGGGGTAAAATTGAAAAAAGTTGAAAAAAAATTTTTTTACTTAGTCATTTTTCCGGTGTTTATCAGACTTTCAGATAGGACAAATGTCAATGAGTGTTCCGATTTCAGTTCCAGAGCGATTCGCCCAATCAGTCCTTGATATTTAGTCGTTTTCAGCCAATTTTCTGGATTTTTGAAATATTCACTTTTTTGTGAAAATATCCACTAAATGAGGGAATAATATGTGTGAGGGTACCCCAGGAGAGTTCCCAATGTGTGTGGGTAGAATATATATCCCACGGGGGTAAAATTGAAAAAAGTTGAAAACATTTTTTTTTTTGGACTTAGTAGCTTTTCCGGCGTTTATCAGACTTTCAGATAGGGCAAAAGTCAGTGAGCGTTCCGATTTCAGTTCCAGAGCGATTCGCCCAATGAGTCCTTGATATTTAGTCGTTTTCAGCCAATTTTCTGGATTTTTGAAATATTCACTTTTTTGTGAAAATATCCACTAAATGAGAGAATAATATGTGTGAGGGTACCCCAGGAGAGTTCCAAATGTGTGTGGGTAGAATATATATCCCACGGGGGTAAAATTGAAAAAAGTTGAAAACATTTTTTTTTTTGGACTTAGTAGCTTTTCCGGCGTTTATCAGACTTTCAGATAGGGCAAATGTCAGTGAGTGTTCCGATTTCAGTTCCAGAGCGATTTCCTTGATATTTAGTTGTTTTCAGCCAATTTTCTGGATTTTTGAAAATTTCACTTTTTTGTGAAAATATCCACTAAATGAGGGAATAATATGTGTGATGGTACCCCAGGAGAGTTCCAAATGTGTGTGGGTAGAATATATATCCCACGGGGGTAAAATTGAGAAAAGTTGAAAAAATATTTTTTTTAGACTTAGTCATTTTTCCGGCGTTTATCAGACTTTCAGATATGGCAAATGTCAGTGAGCATTCCGATTTCAGTTCCAGAGCGATTCGCCGAATCATTCATTGATATTTAGTCGTTTTCAGCCAATATTTTGGATTTTTGAAAATTTCACTTTTTTGTGAAAATATCCACTAAATGAGGGAATAATATGTGTGAGGGTACCCCAGGAGAGTTCCCAATGTGTGTGGGTAGAATATATATCCCACGGGGGTAAAATTGAAAAAAGTTGAAAAAAATTTTTTTTTAGACTTAGTCATTTTTCCGGTGTTTATCAGACTTTCAGATAGGGCAAATGTCAATGAGCGTTCCGATTTCAGTTCCAGAGCGATTCGCCCAATGAGTCCTTGATATTTAGTCGTTTTCAGCCAATTTTCTGGATTTTTGAAATATTCACTTTTTTGTGAAAATATCCACTAAATGAGGGAATAATATGTGTGAGGGTACCCCAGGAGAGTTCCCAATGTGTGTGGGTAGAATATATATCCCACGGGGGTAAAATTGAAAAAAGTTGAAAACATTTTTTTTTTTGGACTTAGTAGCTTTTCCGGCGTTTATCAGACTTTCAGATAGGGCAAATGTCAGTGAGCGTTCCGATTTCAGTTCCAGAGCGATTCGCCCAATGAGTCATTGATATTTAGTCGTTTTCAGCCAATATTTTGGATTTTTGAAAATTTCACTTTTTTGTGAAAATATCCACTAAATGAGAGAATAATATGTGTGAGGGTACCCCAGGAGAGTTCCAAATGTGTGTGGGTAGAATATATATCCCACGGGGGTAAAATTGAGAAAAGTTGAAAAAATATTTTTTTTAGACTTAGTCATTTTTCCGGCGTTTATCAGACTTTCAGATAGGGCAAATGTCAGTGAGTGTTCCGATTTCAGTTCCAGAGCGATTTCCTTGATATTTAGTTGTTTTCAGCCAATTTTCTGGATTTTTGAAAATTTCACTTTTTTGTGAAAATATCCACTAAATGAGGGAATAATATGTGTGAGGGTACCCCAGGAGAGTTCCAAATGTGTGTGGGTAGAATATATATCCCACGGGGGTAAAGTTGAAAAAAGTTGAAAAAAAAATTTTTTTGGACTTAGTCATTTTTCCGTCGTTTATCAGACTTTCAGATAGGGCAAATGTCAGTGAGCATTCCGATTTCAGTTCCAGAGCGATTCGCCCAATGAGTCCTTGATATTTAGTCGTTTTCAGCCAATTTTCTGGATTTTTGAAAATTTCACTTTTTTGTGAAAATATCCACTAAATGAGGGAATAATATGTGTGAGGGTACCCCAGGAGAGTTCCAAATGTGTGTGGGTAGAATATATATCCCACGGGGGTAAAATTGAAAAAAGTTGAAAAAAAATTTTTTTTAGACTTAGTTATTTTTCCGGTGTTTATCAGACTTTCAGATAGGGCAAATGTCAATGAGCGTTCCGATTTCAGTTCCAGAGCGATTCGCCCAATGAGTCCTTGATATTTAGTCGTTTTCAGCCAATTTTCTGGATTTTTGAAATATTCACTTTTTTGTGAAAATATCCACTAAATGAGGGAATAATATGTGTGAGGGTACCCCAGGAGAGTTCCCAATGTGTGTGGGTAGAATATATATCCCACGGGGGTAAAATTGAAAAAAGTTGAAAACATTTTTTTTTTTGGACTTAGTAGCTTTTCCGGCTTTTATCAGACTTTCAGATAGGGCAAAAGTCAGTGAGCGTTCCGATTTCAGTTCCAGAGCGATTCGCCCAATGAGTCCTTGATATTTAGTCGTTTTCAGCCAATTTTCTGGATTTTTGAAAATTTCACTTTTTTGTGAAAATATCCACTAAATGAGAGAATAATATGTGTGAGGGTACCCCAGGAGAGTTCCAAATGTGTGTGGGTAGAATATATATCCCACAGGGGTAAAATTGAAAAAAGTTGAAAAAAAATTTTTTTTGGACTTAGTCATTTTTCCGTCGTTTATCAGACTTTCAGATAGGGCAAATGTCAGTGAGCGTTCCGATTTCAGTTCCAGAGCGATTCGCCCAATGAGTCATTGATATTTAGACGTTTTCAGCCAATATTTTGGATTTTTGAAAATTTCACTTTTTTGTGAAAATATCCACTAAATGAGGGAATAATATGTGTGAGGGTACCCCAGGAGAGTTCCAAATGTGTGTGGGTAGAATATATATCCCACGGGGGTAAAATTGAAAAAAGTTGAAAAAAAATTTTTTTTAGACTTAGTCATTTTTCCGGTGTTTATCAGACTTTCAGATAGGGCAAATGTCAATGAGCGTTCCGATTTCAGTTCCAGAGCGATTCGCCCAATGAGTCCTTGATATTTAGTCGTTTTCAGCCAATTTTCTGGATTTTTGAAATATTCACTTTTTTGTGAAAATATCCACTAAATGAGGGAATAATATGTGTGAGGGTACCCCAGGAGAGTTCCAAATGTGTGTGGGTAGAATATATATCCCACGGGGGTAAAGTTGAAAAAAGTTTAAAAAAAATTTTTTTTAGACTTAGTCATTTTTCCGGTGTTTATCAGACTTTCAGATAGGGCAAATGTCAATGAGCGTTCCGATTTCAGTTCCAGAGCGATTCGCCCAATGAGTCCTTGATATTTAGTCGTTTTCAGCCAATTTTCTGGATTTTTGAAATATTCACTTTTTTGTGAAAATATCCACTAAATGAGGGAATAATATGTGTGAGGGTACCCCAGGAGAGTTCCCAATGTGTGTGGGTAGAATATATATCCCACGGGGGTAAAATTGAAAAAAGTTGAAAACATTTTTTTTTTTGGACTTAGTAGCTTTTCCGGCTTTTATCAGACTTTCAGATAGGGCAAAAGTCAGTGAGCGTTCCGATTTCAGTTCCAGAGCGATTCGCCCAATGAGTCCTTGATATTTAGTCGTTTTCAGCCAATTTTCTGGATTTTTGAAAATTTCACTTTTTTGGGAAAATATCCACTAAATGAGAGAATAATATGTGTGAGGGTACCCCAGGAGAGTTCCAAATGTGTGTGGGTAGAATATATATCCCACAGGGGTAAAATTGAAAAAAGTTGAAAAAAAATTTTTTTTGGACTTAGTCATTTTTCCGTCGTTTATCAGACTTTCAGATAGGTCAAATGTCAGTGAGCGTTCCGATTTCAGTTCCAGAGCGATTCGCCCAATGAGTCATTGATATTTAGACGTTTTCAGCCAATATTTTGGATTTTTGAAAATTTCACTTTTTTGTGAAAATATCCACTAAATGAGGGAATAATATGTGTGAGGGTACCCCAGGAGAGTTCCAAATGTGTGTGGGTAGAATATATATCCCACGGGGGTAAAATTGAGAAAAGTTGAAAAAATATTTTTTTTAGACTTAGTCATTTTTCCGGCGTTTATCAGACTTTCAGATAGGGCAAATGTCAATGAGTGTTCCGATTTCAGTTCCAGAGCGATTTCCTTGATATTTAGTTGTTTTCAGCCAATTTTCTGGATTTTTGAAAATTTCACTTTTTTGTGAAAATATCCACTAAATGAGGGAATAATATGTGTGAGGGTACCCCAGGAGAGTTCCAAATGTGTGTGGGTAGAATATATATCCCACGGGGGTAAAATTGAAAAAGGTTGAAAAAAAATTTTTTTTAGACTTAGTCATTTTTACGGTGTTTATCAGACTTTCAGATAGGGCAAATGTCAATGAGCGTTCCGATTTCAGTTCCAGAGCGATTCGCCCAATGAGTCCTTGATATTTAGTCGTTTTCAGCCAATTTTCTGGATTTTTGAAATATTCACTTTTTTGTGAAAATATCCACTAAATGAGGGAATAATATGTGTGAGGGTACCCCAGGAGAGTTCCCAATGTGTGTGGGTAGAATATATATCCCACGGGGGTAAAATTGAAAAAAGTTGAAAACATTTTTTTTTTTGGACTTAGTCGCTTTTCCGGCGTTTATCAGACTTTCAGATAGGGCAAAAGTCAGTGAGCGTTCCGATTTCAGTTCCAGAGCGATTCGCCCAATGAGTCCTTGATATTTAGTCGTTTTCAGCCAATTTTCTGGATTTTTGAAAATTTCACTTTTTTGTGAAAATATCCACTAAATGAGGGAATAATATGTGTGAGGGTACCCCAGGAGAGTTCCAAATGTGTGTGGGTAGAATATATATCCCACGGGGGTAAAATTGAAAAAAGTTGAAAAAAAATTTTTTTTAGACTTAGTCATTTTTCCGGTGTTTATCAGACTTTCAGATAGGGCAAATGTCAATGAGCGTTCCGATTTCAGTTCCAGAGCGATTCGCCCAATGAGTCCTTGATATTTAGTCGTTTTCAGCCAATTTTCTGGATTTTTGAAATATTCACTTTTTTGTGAAAATATCCACTAAATGAGGGAATAATATGTGTGAGGGTACCCCAGGAGAGTTCCCAATGTGTGTGGGTAGAATATATATCCCACGGGGGTAAAATTGAAAAAAGTTGAAAACATTTTTTTTTTTGGACTTAGTCGCTTTTCCGGCGTTTATCAGACTTTCAGATAGGGCAAAAGTCAGTGAGCGTTCCGATTTCAGTTCCAGAGCGATTCGCCCAATGAGTCCTTGATATTTAGTCGTTTTCAGCCAATTTTCTGGATTTTTGAAAATTTCACTTTTTTGTGAAAATATCCACTAAATGAGGGAATAATATGTGTGAGGGTACCCCAGGAGAGTTCCAAATGTGTGTGGGTAGAATATATATCCCACAGGGGTAAAATTGAAAAAAGTTGAAAAAAAATTTTTTTTGGACTTAGTCATTTTTCCGTCGTTTATCAGACTTTCAGATAGGGCAAATGTCAGTGAGCGTTCCGATTTCAGTTCCAGAGTGATTCGCCCAATGAGTCATTGATATTTAGACGTTTTCAGCCAATATTTTGGATTTTTGAAAATTTCACTTTTTTCTGAAAATATCCACTAAATGAGGGAATAATATGTGTGAGGGTACCCCAGGAGAGTTCCAAATGTGTGTGGGTAGAATATATATCCCACGGGGGTAAAATTGAGAAAAGTTGAAAAAATATTTTTTTTAGACTTAGTCATTTTTCCGGCGTTTATCAGACTTTCAGATAGGGCAAATGTCAGTGAGTGTTCCGATTTCAGTTCCAGAGCGATTTCCTTGATATTTAGTTGTTTTCAGCCAATTTTCTGGATTTTTGAAAATTTCACTTTTTTGTGAAAATATCCACTAAATGAGGGAATAATATGTGTGAGGGTACCCCAGGAGAGTTCCAAATGTGTGTGGGTAGAATATATATCCCACGGGGGTAAAATTGAAAAAGGTTGAAAAAAAATTTTTTTTAGACTTAGTCATTTTTACGGTGTTTATCAGACTTTCAGATAGGGCAAATGTCAATGAGCGTTCCGATTTCAGTTCCAGAGCGATTCGCCCAATGAGTCCTTGATATTTAGTCGTTTTCAGCCAATTTTCTGGATTTTTGAAATATTCACTTTTTTGTGAAAATATCCACTAAATGAGGGAATAATATGTGTGAGGGTACCCCAGGAGAGTTCCCAATGTGTGTGGGTAGAATATATATCCCACGGGGGTAAAATTGAAAAAAGTTGAAAACATTTTTTTTTTTGGACTTAGTCGCTTTTCCGGCGTTTATCAGACTTTCAGATAGGGCAAAAGTCAGTGAGCGTTCCGATTTCAGTTCCAGAGCGATTCGCCCAATGAGTCCTTGATATTTAGTCGTTTTCAGCCAATTTTCTGGATTTTTGAAAATTTCACTTTTTTGTGAAAATATCCACTAAATGAGGGAATAATATGTGTGAGGGTACCCCAGGAGAGTTCCAAATGTGTGTGGGTAGAATATATATCCCACGGGGGTAAAATTGAAAAAAGTTGAAAAAAAATTTTTTTTAGACTTAGTCATTTTTCCGGTGTTTATCAGACTTTCAGATAGGGCAAATGTCAATGAGCGTTCCGATTTCAGTTCCAGAGCGATTCGCCCAATGAGTCCTTGATATTTAGTCGTTTTCAGCCAATTTTCTGGATTTTTGAAATATTCACTTTTTTGTGAAAATATCCACTAAATGAGGGAATAATATGTGTGAGGGTACCCCAGGAGAGTTCCCAATGTGTGTGGGTAGAATATATATCCCACGGGGGTAAAATTGAAAAAAGTTGAAAACATTTTTTTTTTTGGACTTAGTCATTTTTCCGTCGTTTATCAGACTTTCAGATAGGGCAAATGTCAGTGAGCGTTCCGATTTCAGTTCCAGAGTGATTCGCCCAATGAGTCATTGATATTTAGTCGTTTTCAGCCAATTTTCTGGATTTTTGAAATATTCACTTTTTTGTGAAAATATCCACTAAATGAGGGAATAATATGTGTGAGGGTACCCCAGGAGAGTTCCAAATGTGTGTGGGTAGAATATATATCCCACAGGGGTAAAATTGAAAAAAGTTGAAAAAAAATTTTTTTTGGACTTAGTCATTTTTCCGTCGTTTATCAGACTTTCAGATAGGGCAAATGTCAGTGAGCGTTCCGATTTCAGTTCCAGAGTGATTCGCCCAATGAGTCATTGATATTTAGACGTTTTCAGCCAATATTTTGGATTTTTGAAAATTTCACTTTTTTCTGAAAATATCCACTAAATGAGGGAATAATATGTGTGAGGGTACCCCAGGAGAGTTCCAAATGTGTGTGGGTAGAATATATATCCCACGGGGGTAAAATTGAGAAAAGTTGAAAAAATATTTTTTTTAGACTTAGTCATTTTTCCGGCGTTTATCAGACTTTCAGATAGGGCAAATGTCAGTGAGTGTTCCGATTTCAGTTCCAGAGCGATTTCCTTGATATTTAGTTGTTTTCAGCCAATTTTCTGGATTTTTGAAAATTTCACTTTTTTGTGAAAATATCCACTAAATGAGGGAATAATATGTGTGAGGGTACCCCAGGAGAGTTCCAAATGTGTGTGGGTAGAATATATATCCCACGGGGGTAAAATTGAAAAAGGTTGAAAAAAAATTTTTTTTAGACTTAGTCATTTTTACGGTGTTTATCAGACTTTCAGATAGGGCAAATGTCAATGAGCGTTCCGATTTCAGTTCCAGAGCGATTCGCCCAATGAGTCCTTGATATTTAGTCGTTTTCAGCCAATTTTCTGGATTTTTGAAATATTCACTTTTTTGTGAAAATATCCACTAAATGAGGGAATAATATGTGTGAGGGTACCCCAGGAGAGTTCCCAATGTG
Organism: Phyllobates terribilis; assembly: GCF_046119375.1. Classification (NCBI taxonomy): domain Eukaryota; kingdom Metazoa; phylum Chordata; class Amphibia; order Anura; family Dendrobatidae; genus Phyllobates; species Phyllobates terribilis. Next base: position 169,925,570 of record NW_027362772.1, read on the forward strand.
TGTGGGTAGAATATATATCCCACGGGGGTAAAATTGAAAAAAGTTGAAAACATTTTTTTTTTTGGACTTAGTCGCTTTTCCGGCGTTTATCAGACTTTCAGATAGGGCAAAAGTCAGTGAGCGTTCCGATTTCAGTTCCAGAGCGATTCGCCCAATGAGTCCTTGATATTTAGTCGTTTTCAGCCAATTTTCTGGATTTTTGAAAATTTCACTTTTTTGTGAAAATATCCACTAAATGAGGGAATAATATGTGTGAGGGTACCCCAGGAGAGTTCCAAATGTGTGTGGGTAGAATATATATCCCACGGGGGTAAAATTGAAAAAAGTTGAAAAAAAATTTTTTTTAGACTTAGTCATTTTTCCGGTGTTTATCAGACTTTCAGATAGGGCAAATGTCAATGAGCGTTCCGATTTCAGTTCCAGAGCGATTCGCCCAATGAGTCCTTGATATTTAGTCGTTTTCAGCCAATTTTCTGGATTTTTGAAATATTCACTTTTTTGTGAAAATATCCACTAAATGAGGGAATAATATGTGTGAGGGTACCCCAGGAGAGTTCCCAATGTGTGTGGGTAGAATATATATCCCACGGGGGTAAAATTGAAAAAAGTTGAAAACATTTTTTTTTTTTGGACTTAGTCGCTTTTCCGGCGTTTATCAGACTTTCAGATAGGGCAAAAGTCAGTGAGCGTTCCGATTTCAGTTCCAGAGCGATTCGCCCAATGAGTCCTTGATATTTAGTCGTTTTCAGCCAATTTTCTGGATTTTTGAAAATTTCACTTTTTTGTGAAAATATCCACTAAATGAGGGAATAATATGTGTGAGGGTACCCCAGGAGAGTTCCAAATGTGTGTGGGTAGAATATATATCCCACAGGGGTAAAATTGAAAAAAGTTGAAAAAAAATTTTTTTTGGACTTAGTCATTTTTCCGTCGTTTATCAGACTTTCAGATAGGGCAAATGTCAGTGAGCGTTCCGATTTCAGTTCCAGAGTGATTCGCCCAATGAGTCATTGATATTTAGACGTTTTCAGCCAATATTTTGGATTTTTGAAAATTTCACTTTTTTCTGAAAATATCCACTAAATGAGGGAATAATATGTGTGAGGGTACCCCAGGAGAGTTCCAAATGTGTGTGGGTAGAATATATATCCCACGGGGGTAAAATTGAGAAAAGTTGAAAAAATATTTTTTTTAGACTTAGTCATTTTTCCGGCGTTTATCAGACTTTCAGATAGGGCAAATGTCAGTGAGTGTTCCGATTTCAGTTCCAGAGCGATTTCCTTGATATTTAGTTGTTTTCAGCCAATTTTCTGGATTTTTGAAAATTTCACTTTTTTGTGAAAATATCCACTAAATGAGGGAATAATATGTGTGAGGGTACCCCAGGAGAGTTCCAAATGTGTGTGGGTAGAATATATATCCCACGGGGGTAAAATTGAAAAAGGTTGAAAAAAAATTTTTTTTAGACTTAGTCATTTTTACGGTGTTTATCAGACTTTCAGATAGGGCAAATGTCAATGAGCGTTCCGATTTCAGTTCCAGAGCGATTCGCCCAATGAGTCCTTGATATTTAGTCGTTTTCAGCCAATTTTCTGGATTTTTGAAATATTCACTTTTTTGTGAAAATATCCACTAAATGAGGGAATAATATGTGTGAGGGTACCCCAGGAGAGTTCCCAATGTGTGTGGGTAGAATATATATCCCACGGGGGTAAAATTGAAAAAAGTTGAAAACATTTTTTTTTTTGGACTTAGTCGCTTTTCCGGCGTTTATCAGACTTTCAGATAGGGCAAAAGTCAGTGAGCGTTCCGATTTCAGTTCCAGAGCGATTCGCCCAATGAGTCCTTGATATTTAGTCGTTTTCAGCCAATTTTCTGGATTTTTGAAAATTTCACTTTTTTGTGAAAATATCCACTAAATGAGGGAATAATATGTGTGAGGGTACCCCAGGAGAGTTCCAAATGTGTGTGGGTAGAATATATATCCCACGGGGGTAAAATTGAAAAAAGTTGAAAAAAAATTTTTTTTAGACTTAGTCATTTTTCCGGTGTTTATCAGACTTTCAGATAGGGCAAATGTCAATGAGCGTTTCGATTTCAGTTCCAGAGCGATTCGCCCAATGAGTCCTTGATATTTAGTCGTTTTCAGCCAATTTTCTGGATTTTTGAAATATTCACTTTTTTGTGAAAATATCCACTAAATGAGGGAATAATATGTGTGAGGGTACCCCAGGAGAGTTCCCAATGTGTGTGGGTAGAATATATATCCCACGGGGGTAAAATTGAAAAAAGTTGAAAACATTTTTTTTTTTGGACTTAGTCGCTTTTCCGGCGTTTATCAGACTTTCAGATAGGGCAAAAGTCAGTGAGCGTTCCGATTTCAGTTCCAGAGCGATTCGCCCAATGAGTCCTTGATATTTAGTCGTTTTCAGCCAATTTTCTGGATTTTTGAAAATTTCACTTTTTTGTGAAAATATCCACTAAATGAGGGAATAATATGTGTGAGGGTACCCCAGGAGAGTTCCAAATGTGTGTGGGTAGAATATATATCCCACGGGGGTAAAATTGAAAAAAGTTGAAAAAAAATTTTTTTTAGACTTAGTCATTTTTCCGGTGTTTATCAGACTTTCAGATAGGGCAAATGTCAATGAGCGTTCCGATTTCAGTTCCAGAGCGATTCGCCCAATGAGTCCTTGATATTTAGTCGTTTTCAGCCAATTTTCTGGATTTTTGAAATATTCACTTTTTTGTGAAAATATCCACTAAATGAGGGAATAATGTGTGTGAGGGTACCCCAGGAGAGTTCCCAATGTGTGTGGGTAGAATATATATCCCACGGGGGTAAAATTGAAAAAAGTTGAAAACATTTTTTTTTTTTGGACTTAGTCGCTTTTCCGGCGTTTATCAGACTTTCAGATAGGGCAAATGTCAGTGAGCGTTCCGATTTCAGTTCCAGAGCGATTCACCCAATGAGTCCTTTATATTTAGTCGTTTTCAGCCAATTTTCAGGATTTTTGAAAATGTCACTTTTTTGTGAAAATATCCACTAAATGAGGGAATAATATGTGTGAGGGTACCCCAGGAGAGTTCCAAATGTGTGTGGGTAGAATATATATCCCACGGGGGTAAAATTGAAAAAAGTTGAAAAAAAATTTTTTTTAGACTTAGTCATTTTTCCGGCGTTTATCAGACTTTCAGATAGGACAAATGTCAGTGAGCGTTCCGATTTCAGTTCCAGAGCGATTCGCCCAATGAGTCCTTGATATTTAGTCGTTTTCAGCCAATTTTCTGGATTTTTGAAAATTTCACTTTTTTGTGAAAATATCCACTAAATGAGGGAATAATATGTGTGAGGGTACCCCAGGAGAGTTCCAAATGTGTGTGGGTAGAATATATATCCCACGGGGGTAAAATTGAAAAAAGTTAAAAAGAAATTTTTTTTGGATTTAGTCATTTTTCCGTCGTTTATCAGATTTTCAGATAGGGCAAATGTCAGTGAGCATTCCGATATCAGTTCCAGAGCGATTCGCCCAATGAGTCCTTGATATTTAGTAGTTTTCAGCCAATTTTCTGGATTTTTGAAAATTTCACTTTTTTTGTGAAAATATCCACTAAATGAGGGAATAATATGTGTGAGGGTACCCCAGGAGAGTTCCAAATGTGTGTGGGTAGAATATATATCCCACGGGGGTAAAATTGAGAAAAGTTGAAAAAATATTTTTTTTAGACTTAGTCATTTTTCCGGCGTTTATCAGACTTTCAGATAGGGCAAATGTCAGTGAGTGTTCCGATTTCAGTTCCAGAGCGATTTCCTTGATATTTAGTTGTTTTCAGCCAATTTTCTGGATTTTTGAAAATTTCACTTTTTTGTGAAAATATCCACTAAATGAGGGAATAATATGTGTGAGGGTACCCCAGGAGAGTTCCAAATGTGTGTGGGTAGAATATATATCCCACCGGGGTAAAATTGAAAAAAGTTGAAAAAAAATTTTTTTTAGACTTAGTCATTTTTCCGGTGTTTATCAGACTTTCAGATAGGGCAAATGTCAATGAGCGTTCCGATTTCAGTTCCAGAGCGATTCGCCCAATGAGTCCTTGATATTTAGTCGTTTTCAGCCAATTTTCTGGATTTTTGAAATATTCACTTTTTTGTGAAAATATCCACTAAATGAGGGAATAATATGTGTGAGGGTACCCCAGGAGAGTTCCCAATGTGTGTGGGTAGAATATATATCCCACGGGGGTAAAATTGAAAAAAGTTGAAAACATTTTTTTTTTTGGACTTAGTCGCTTTTCCGGCGTTTATCAGACTTTCAGATAGGGCAAAAGTCAGTGAGCGTTCCGATTTCAGTTCCAGAGCGATTCGCCCAATGAGTCCTTGATATTTAGTCGTTTTCAGCCAATTTTCTGGATTTTTGAAAATTTCACTTTTTTGTGAAAATTTCCACTAAATGAGGGAATAATATGTGTGAGGGTACCCCAGGAGAGTTCCAAATGTGTGTGGGTAGAATATATATCCCACGGGGGTAAAATTGAAAAAAGTTGAAAAAAAATTTTTTTTAGACTTAGTCATTTTTCCGGTGTTTATCAGACTTTCAGATAGGGCAAATGTCAATGAGCGTTCCGATTTCAGTTCCAGAGCGATTCGCCCAATGAGTCCTTGATATTTAGTCGTTTTCAGCCAATTTTCTGGATTTTTGAAATATTCACTTTTTTGTGAAAATATCCACTAAATGAGGGAATAATGTGTGTGAGGGTACCCCAGGAGAGTTCCCAATGTGTGTGGGTAGAATATATATCCCACGGGGGTAAAATTGAAAAAAGTTGAAAACATTTTTTTTTTTTGGACTTAGTCGCTTTTCCGGCGTTTATCAGACTTTCAGATAGGGCAAATGTCAGTGAGCGTTCCGATTTCAGTTCCAGAGCGATTCACCCAATGAGTCCTTGATATTTAGTAGTTTTCAGCCAATTTTCTGGATTTTTGAAAATGTCTCTTTTTTGTGAAAATATCCACTAAATGAGGGAATAATATGTGTGAGGGTACCCCAGGAGAGTTCCAAATGTGTGTGGGTAGAATATATATCCCACGGGGGTAAAATTGAAAAAAGTTGAAAAAAATTTTTTTTGGGATTTAGTCATTTTTCCGTCGTTTATCAGATTTTCAGATAGGGCAAATGTCAGTGAGCATTCCGATATCAGTTCCAGAGCGATTCGCCCAATGAGTCCTTGATATTTAGTAGTTTTCAGCCAATTTTCTGGATTTTTGAAAATTTCACTTTTTTGTGAAAATATCCACTAAATGAGGGAATAATATGTGTGAGGGTACCCCAGGAGAGTTCCAAATGTGTGTGGGTAGGATATATATCCCACGGGGGTAAAATTGAAAAAAGTTGAAAAAAAATTTTTTTTTAGACTTAGTCATTTTTCCGGTGTTTATCACACTTTCAGATAGGGCAAATGTCAATGAGTGTTCCGATTTCAGTTCCAGAGCGATTCGCCCAATGAGTTCTTGATATTTAGTCGTTTTCAGCCAATTTTCTGGATTTTTGAAAATGTCACTTTTTTGTGAAAATATCCACTAAATGAGGGAATAATATTTGTGAGGGTACCCCAGGAGAGTTCCAAATGTGTGTGGGTAGAATATATATCCCACGGGGGTAAAGTTGAAAAAAGTTGAAAAAAAAATTTTTTTGGACTTAGTCATTTTTCCGTCGTTTATCAGACTTTCAGATAGGGCAAATGTCAGTGAGCATTCCGATTTCAGTTCCAGAGCGATTCGCCCAATGAGTCCTTGATATTTAGTCGTTTTCAGCCAATTTTCTGGATTTTTGAAAATTTCACTTTTTTGTGAAAATATCCACTAAATGAGGGAATAATATGTGTGAGGGTACCCCAGGAGAGTTCCAAATGTGTGTGGGTAGAATATATATCCCACAGGGGTAAAATTGAAAAAAGTTGAAAAAAAATTTTTTTTGGACTTAGTCATTTTTCCGGCGTTTATCAGACTTTCAGATAGGGCAAATGTCAGTGAGCGTTCCGATTTCAGTTCCAGAGCGATTCGCCCAATGAGTCATTGATATTTAGTCATTTTCAGCCAATATTTTGGATTTTTGAAAATTTCACTTTTTTGTGAAAATATCCACTAAATGAGGGAATAATATGTGTGAGGGTACCCCAGGAGAGTTCCAAATGTGTGTGGGTAGAATATATATCCCACGGGGGTAAAATTGAAAAAAGTTGAAAAAAAATTTTTTTTGGACTTAGTCATTTTTCCGGCGTTTATCAGACTTTCAAATAGGGCAAATGTCAGTGAGCGTTCCGATTTCAGTTCCAGAGCGATTCGCCCAATGAGTCATTGATATTTAGTCGTTTTCAGCCAATATTTTGGATTTTTGAAAATTTCACTTTTTTGTGAAAATATCCACTAAATGAGGGAATAATATGTGTGAGGGTACCCCAGGAGAGTTCCAAATGTGTGTGGGTAGAATATATATCCCACGGGGTAAAATTGAAAAAAGTTGAAAAAAAATTTTTTTGGGATTTAGTCATTTTTCCGTCGTTTATCAGATTTTCAGATAGGGCAAATGTCAGTGAGCATTCCGATATCAGTTCCAGAGCGATTCGCCCAATGAGTCCTTGATATTTAGTAGTTTTCAGCCAATTTTCTGGATTTTTGAAAATTTCACTTTTTTGTGAAAATATCCACTAAATGAGGGAATAATATGTGTGAGGGTACCCCAGGAGAGTTCCAAATGTGTGTGGGTAGAATATATATCCCACAGGGGTAAAATTGAAAAAAGTGGAAAAAAAATTTTTTTTGGACTTAGTCATTTTTCCGGCGTTTATCAGACTTTCAAATAGGGCAAATGTCAGTGAGCGTTCCGATTTCAGTTCCAGAGCGATTCGCCCAATGAGTCCTTGATATTTAGTAGTTTTCAGCCAATTTTCTGGATTTTTGAAAATTTCACTTTTTTGTGAAAATATCCACTAAATGAGGGAATAATATGTGTGAGGGTACCCCAGGAGAGTTCCAAATGTGTGTGGGTAGAATATATATCCCACAGGGGTAAAATTGAAAAAAGTGGAAAAAAAATTTTTTTTGGACTTAGTCATTTTTCCGGCGTTTATCAGACTTTCAGATAGGGCAAATGTCAGTGAGCGTTCCGATTTCAGTTCCAGAGCGATTCGCCCAATGAGTCATTGATATTTAGTCGTTTTCAGCCAATATTTTGGATTTTTGAAAATTTCACTTTTTTGTGAAAATATCCACTAAATGAGGGAATAATATGTGTGAGGGTACCCCAGGAGAGTTCCAAATGTGTGTGGGTAGAATATATATCCCACGGGGGTAAAATTGAAAAAAGTTGAAAAAAAATTTTTTTTTAGACTTAGTCATTTTTCCGGTGTTTATCACACTTTCAGATAGGGCAAATGTCAATGAGCGTTCCGATTTCAGTTCCAGAGCGATTCGCCCAATGAGTCCTTGATATTTAGTCGTTTTCAGCCAATTTTCTGGATTTTTGAAAATGTCACTTTTTTGTGAAAATATCCACTAAATGAGGGAATAATATTTGTGAGGGTACCCCAGGAGAGTTCCAAATGTGTGTGGGTAGAATATATATCCCACGGGGGTAAAGTTGAAAAAAGTTGAAAAAAAAATTTTTTTGGACTTAGTCATTTTTCCGTCGTTTATCAGACTTTCAGATAGGGCAAATGTCAGTGAGCATTCCGATTTCAGTTCCAGAGCGATTCGCCCAATGAGTCCTTGATATTTAGTAGTTTTCAGCCAATTTTCTGGATTTTTGAAAATTTCACTTTTTTTGTGAAAATATCCACTAAATGAGGGAATAATATGTGTGAGGGTACCCCAGGAGAGTTCCAAATGTGTGTGGGTAGAATATATATCCCACAGGGGTAAAATTGAAAAAAGTGGAAAAAAAATTTTTTTTGGACTTAGTCATTTTTCCGCCGTTTATCAGACTTTAGATAGGGCAAATGTCAGTGAGCATTCCGATTTCAGTTCCAGAGCGATTCGCCCAATGAGTCATTGATATTTAGTCGTTTTCAGCCAATATTTTGGATTTTTGAAAATTTCACTTTTTTGTGAAAATATCCACTAAATGAGGGAATAATATGTGTGAGGGTACCCCAGGAGAGTTCCAAATGTGTGTGGGTAGAATATATATCCAACAGGGGTAAAATTGAAAAAAGTTGAAAAAAAATTTTTTTGGGACTTAGTCATTTTTCCGGCTTTTATCAGACTTTCAGATAGGGCAAATGTCAGTGAGCGTTCCGATTTCAGTTCCAGAGCGATTCGCCCAATGAGTCATTGCTATTTAGTCGTTTTCAGCCAATATTTTGGATTTTTGAAAATTTCTCTTTTTTGTGAAAATATCCACTAAATGATGGAATAATATGTGTGAGGGTACCCCAGGAGAGTTCCAAATGTGTGTGGGTAGAATATATATCCCACGGGGGTAAAATTGAAAAAAGTTGAAAAAAAATTTTTTTTAGACTTAGTCATTTTTCCGGTGTTTATCAGACTTTCAGATAGGGCAAATGTCAATGAGCGTTCCGATTTCAGTTCCAGAGCGATTCGCCCAATGAGTCCTTGATATTTAGTCGTTTTCAGCCAATTTTCTGGATTTTTGAAAATGTCACTTTTTTGTGAAAATATCCACTAAATGAGGGAATAATATGTGTGAGGGTACCCCAGGAGAGTTCCAAATGTGTGTGGGTAGAATATATATCCCACGGGGGTAAAGTTGAAAAAAGTTGAAAAAAAAATTTTTTTGGACTTAGTCATTTTTCCGTCGTTTATCAGACTTTCAGATAGGGCAAATGTCAGTAAGCATTCCGATTTCAGTTCCAGAGCGATTCACCCAATGAGTCCTTGATATTTAGTCGTTTTCAGCCAATTTTCTGGATTTTTGAAAATTTCACTTTTTTGTGAAAATATCCACTAAATGAGGGAAAAATATGTGTGAGGGTACCCCAGGAGAGTTCCAAATGTGTGTGGGTAGAATATATATCCCACAGGGGTAAAATTGAAAAAAGTTGAAAAAAATTTTTTTTTGGACTTAGTCATTTTTCCGTCGTTTATCAGACTTTCAGATAGGGCACATGTCAGTGAGCGTTCCGATTTCAGTTCCAGAGCGATTCGCCCAATGCGTCATTGATATTTAGTCGTTTTCAGCCAATATTTTGGATTTTTGAAAATTTCACTTTTTTGTGAAAATATCCACTAAATGAGGGAATAATATGTGTGAGGGTACCCCAGGAGAGTTCCAAATGTGTGTGGGTAGAATATATATCCCACAGGGGTAAAATTGAAAAAAGTTTAAAAAAAATTTTTTTTGGACTTAGTCATTTTTCCGTCGTTTATCAGACTTTCAGATAGGGCACATGTCAGTGAGCGTTCCGATTTCAGTTCCAGAGCGATTCGCCCAATGAGTCATTGATATTTAGTCGTTTTCAGCCAATATTTTGGATTTTTGAAAATTTCACTTTTTTGTGAAAATATCCACTAAATGAGGGAATAATATGTGTGAGGGTACCCCAGGAGAGTTCCAAATGTGTGTGGGTAGAATATATATCCCACAGGGGTAAAATTGAAAAAAGTTGAAAAAAAAATTTTTTTAGACTTAGTCATTTTTCCGGCGTTTATCAGACTTTCAGATAGGGCAAATGTCAGTGAGCGTTCCGATTTCAGTTCCAGAGCGATTCGCCCAATGAGTCCTTGATATTTAGTCGTTTTCAGCCAATTTTCTGGATTTTTGAAAATTTCACTTTTTTGTGAAAATATCCACTAAATGAGGGAATAATATGTGTGAGGGTACCCCAGTAGAGTTCCAAATGTGTGTGGGTAGAATATATATCCCACAGGGGTAAAATTGAAAAAAGTTGAAAAAAATTTTTTTTTGGACTTAGTCATTTTTCCGGCGTTTATCAGACTTTCAGATAGGGCAAATGTCAGTGAGCGTTCCGATTTCAGTTCCAGAGCGATTCGCCCAATGAGTCCTTGATATTTAGTCATTTTCAGCCAATTTTCTGGATTTTTGAAAATTTCACTTTTTTGTGAAAATATCCACTAAATGAGGGAATAATATGTGTGAGGGTACCCCAGGAGAGTTCCAAATGTGTGTGGGTAGAATATATATCCCACGGGGGTAAAATTGAAAAAAGTTGAAAAAAAAATTTTTTTAGACTTAGTCATTTTTCCGGCTTTTATCAGACTTTCAGATAGGGCAAATGTCAGTGAGCGTTCCGATTTCAGTTCCAGAGCGATTCGCCCAATGAGTCATTGCTATTTAGTCGTTTTCAGCCGATATTTTGGATTTTTGAAAATTTCACTTTTTTGTGAAAATATCCACTAAATGATGGAATAATATGTGTGAGGGTACCCCAGGAGAGTTCCAAATGTGTGTGGGTAGAATATATATCCCACGGGGGTAAAATTGAAAAAAGTTGAAAAAAAAATTTTTTTAGACTTAGTCATTTTTCCGGTGTTTATCAGACTTTCAGATAGGGCAAATGTCAATGAGCGTTCCGATTTCAGTTCCAGAGCGATTCGCCCAATGAGTCCTTGATATTTAGTCGTTTTCAGCCAATTTTCTGGATTTTTGAAAATGTCACTTTTTTGTGAAAATATCCACTAAATGAGGGAATAATATGTGTGAGGGTACCCCAGGAGAGTTCCAAATGTGTGTGGGTAGAATATATATCCCACAGGGGTAAAATTGAAAAAAGTTGAAAAAAAATTTTTTTTGGACTTAGTCATTTTTCCGTCGTTTATCAGACTTTCAGATAGGGCACATGTCAGTGAGCATTCCGATTTCAGTTCCAGAGCGATTCGCCCAATGAGTCATTGATATTTAGTCGTTTTCAGCCAATATTTTGGATTTTTGAAAATTTCACTTTTTTGTGAAAATATCCACTAAATGAGGGAATAATATGTGTGAGGGTACCCCAGGAGAGTTCCAAATGTGTGTGGGTAGAATATATATCCCACAGGGGTAAAATTGAAAAAAGTTGAAAAAAAATTTTTTTTGGACTTAGTCATTTTTCCGTCGTTTATCAGACTTTCAGATAGGGCACATGTCAGTGAGCGATCCGATTTCAGTTCCAGAGCGATTCGCCCAATGAGTCATTGATATTTAGTCGTTTTCAGCCAATATTTTGGATTTTTGAAAATTTCACTTTTTTGTGAAAATATCCACTAAATGAGGGAATAATATGTGTGAGGGTACCCCAGGAGAGTTCCAAATGTGTGTGGGTAGAATATATATCCCACAGGGGTAAAATTCAAAAAAGTTGAAAAAAAAATTTATTTAGACTTAGTCATTTTTCCGGCGTTTATCAGACTTTCAGATAGGGCAAATGTCAGTGAGCGTTCCGATTTCAGTTCCAGAGCGATTCGCCCATTGAGTCCTTGATATTTAGTCGTTTTCAGCCAATTTTCTGGATTTTTGAAAATTTCACTTTTTTGTGAAAATATCCACTAAATGAGGGAATAATATGTGTGAGGGTACCCCAGGAGAGTTCCAAATGTGTGTGGGTAGAATATATATCCCACAGGGGTAAAATTGAAAAAAGTTGAAAAAAATTTTTTTTTGGACTTAGTCATTTTTCCGGCGTTTATCAGACTTTCAAATAGGGCAAATGTCAGTGAGCGTTCCGATTTCAGTTCCAGAGCGATTCGCCCAATGAGTCATTGATATTTAGTCGTTTTCAGCCAATATTTTGGATTTTTGAAAATTTCACTTTTTTGTGAAAATATCCACTAAATGAGGGAATAATATGTGTGAGGGTACCCCAGGAGAGTTCCAAATGTGTGTGGGTAGAATATATATCCCACGGGGGTAAAATTGAAAAAAGTTGAAAAAAAATTTTTTTTTAGACTTAGTCATTTTTCCGGTGTTTATCACACTTTCAGATAGGGCAAATGTCAATGAGCGTTCCGATTTCAGTTCCAGAGCGATTTGCCCAATGAGTCCTTGATATTTAGTCGTGTTCAGCCAATTTTCTGGATTTTTGAAAATGTCACTTTTTTGTGAAAATATCCACTAAATGAGGGAATAATATTTGTGAGGGTACCCCAGGAGAGTTCCAAATGTGTGTGGGTAGAATATATATCCCACGGGGGTAAAGTTGAAAAAAGTTGAGAAAAAATTTTTTTTGGACTTAGTCATTTTTCCGGTGTTTATCAGACTTTCAGATAGGGCAAATGTCAGTGAGCGTTCCGATTTCAGTTCCAGAGCGATTCGCCCAATGAGTCCTTGATATTTAGTCGTTTTCAGCCAATTTTCTGGATTTTTGAAAATTTCACTTTTTTGTGAAAATATCCACTAAATGAGGGAATAATATGTGTGAGGGTACCCCAGGAGAGTTCCAAATGTGTGTGGGTAGAATATATATCCCACGGGGGTAAAATTGAAAAAAGTTGAAAAAAAATTTTTTTGGGATTTAGTCATTTTTCCGTCGTTTATCAGACTTTCAGATAGGGCAAATGTCAGTGAGCGTTCCGATTTCAGTTCCAGAGCGATTCGCCCAATGAGTCATTGATATTTAGTCGTTTTCAGCCAATATTTTGGATTTTTGAAAATTTCACTTTTTTGTGAAAATATCCACTAAATGAGGGAATAATATGTGTGAGGGTACCCCAGGAGAGTTCCAAATGTGTGTGGGTAGAATATATATCCCACGGGGGTAAAATTGAAAAAAGTTGAAAAAAAATTTTTTTTTAGACTTAGTCATTTTTCCGGTGTTTATCACACTTTCAGATAGGGCAAATGTCAATGAGCGTTCCGATTTCAGTTCCAGAGCGATTCGCCCAATGAGTCCTTGATATTTAGTCGTTTTCAGCCAATTTTCTGGATTTTTGAAAATGTCACTTTTTTGTGAAAATATCCACTAAATGAGGGAATAATATTTGTGAGGGTACCCCAGGAGAGTTCCAAATGTGTGTGGGTAGAATATATATCCCACGGGGGTAAAGTTGAAAAAAGTTGAAAAAAAAATTTTTTTGGACTTAGTCATTTTTCCGTCGTTTATCAGACTTTCAGATAGGGCAAATGTCAGTGAGCATTCCGATTTCAGTTCCAGAGCGATTCGCCCAATGAGTCCTTGATATTTAGTAGTTTTCAGCCAATTTTCTGGATTTTTGAAAATTTCACTTTTTTTGTGAAAATATCCACTAAATGAGGGAATAATATGTGTGAGGGTACCCCAGGAGAGTTCCAAATGTGTGTGGGTAGAATATATATCCCACAGGGGTAAAATTGAAAAAAGTGGAAAAAAAATTTTTTTTGGACTTAGTCATTTTTCCGCCGTTTATCAGACTTTCAGATAGGGCAAATGTCAGTGAGCATTCCGATTTCAGTTCCAGAGCGATTCGCCCAATGAGTCATTGATATTTAGTCGTTTTCAGCCAATATTTTGGATTTTTGAAAATTTCACTTTTTTGTGAAAATATCCACTAAATGAGGGAATAATATGTGTGAGGGTACCCCAGGAGAGTTCCAAATGTGTGTGGGTAGAATATATATCCAACAGGGGTAAAATTGAAAAAAGTTGAAAAAAAATTTTTTTGGGACTTAGTCATTTTTCCGGCTTTTATCAGACTTTCAGATAGGGCAAATGTCAGTGAGCGTTCCGATTTCAGTTCCAGAGCGATTCGCCCAATGAGTCATTGCTATTTAGTCGTTTTCAGCCAATATTTTGGATTTTTGAAAATTTCACTTTTTTGTGAAAATATCCACTAAATGATGGAATAATATGTGTGAGGGTACCCCAGGAGAGCTCCAAATGTGTGTGGGTAGAATATATATCCCACGGGGGTAAAATTGAAAAAAGTTGAAAAAAAATTTTTTTTAGACTTAGTCATTTTTCCGGTGTTTATCAGACTTTCAGATAGGGCAAATGTCAATGAGCGTTCCGATTTCAGTTCCAGAGCGATTCGCCCAATGAGTCCTTGATATTTAGTCGTTTTCAGCCAATTTTCTGGATTTTTGAAAATGTCACTTTTTTGTGAAAATATCCACTAAATGAGGGAATAATATGTGTGAGGGTACCCCAGGAGAGTTCCAAATGTGTGTGGGTAGAATATATATCCAACAGGGGTAAAATTGAAAAAAGTTGAAAAAAAATTTTTTTGGGACTTAGTCATTTTTCCGGCTTTTATCAGACTTTCAGATAGGGCAAATGTCAGTGAGCGTTCCGATTTCAGTTCCAGAGCGATTCGCCCAATGAGTCATTGCTATTTAGTCGTTTTCAGCCAATATTTTGGATTTTTGAAAATTTCACTTTTTTGTGAAAATATCCACTAAATGAGGGAAAAATATGTGTGAGGGTACCCCAGGAGAGTTCCAAATGTGTGTGGGTAGAATATATATCCCACAGGGGTAAAATTGAAAAAAGTTGAAAAAAATTTTTTTTTGGACTTAGTCATTTTTCCGTCGTTTATCAGACTTTCAGATAGGGCACATGTCAGTGAGCGTTCCGATTTCAGTTCCAGAGCGATTCGCCCAATGCGTCATTGATATTTAGTCGTTTTCAGCCAATATTTTGGATTTTTGAAAATTTCACTTTTTTGTGAAAATATCCACTAAATGAGGGAATAATATGTGTGAGGGTACCCGAGGAGAGTTCCAAATGTGTGTGGGTAGAATATATATCCCACAGGGGTAAAATTGAAAAAAGTTGAAAAAAAATTTTTTTTGGACTTAGTCATTTTTCCGTCGTTTATCAGACTTTCAGATAGGGCACATGTCAGTGAGCGTTCCGATTTCAGTTCCAGAGCGATTCGCCCAATGAGTCATTGATATTTAGTCGTTTTCAGCCAATATTTTGGATTTTTGAAAATTTCACTTTTTTGTGAAAATATCCACTAAATGAGGGAATAATATGTGTGAGGGTACCCCAGGAGAGTTCCAAATGTGTGTGGGTAGAATATATATCCCACAGGGGTAAAATTGAAAAAAGTTGAAAAAAAAATTTTTTTAGACTTAGTCATTTTTCCGGCGTTTATCAGACTTTCAGATAGGGCAAATGTCAGTGAGCGTTCCGATTTCAGTTCCAGAGCGATTCGCCCAATGAGTCCTTGATATTTAGTCGTTTTCAGCCAATTTTCTGGATTTTTGAAAATTTCACTTTTTTGTGAAAATATCCACTAAATGAGGGAATAATATGTGTGAGGGTACCCCAGTAGAGTTCCAAATGTGTGTGGGTAGAATATATATCCCACAGGGGTAAAATTGAAAAAAGTTGAAAAAAATTTTTTTTTGGACTTAGTCATTTTTCCGGCGTTTATCAGACTTTCAGATAGGGCAAATGTCAGTGAGCGTTCCGATTTCAGTTCCAGAGCGATTCGCCCAATGAGTCCTTGATATTTAGTCATTTTCAGCCAATTTTCTGGATTTTTGAAAATTTCACTTTTTTGTGAAAATATCCACTAAATGAGGGAATAATATGTGTGAGGGTACCCCAGGAGAGTTCCAAATGTGTGTGGGTAGAATATATATCCCAAGGGGGTAAAATTGAAAAAAGTTGAAAAAAAAATTTTTTTAGACTTAGTCATTTTTCCGGCTTTTATCAGACTTTCAGATAGGGCAAATGTCAGTGAGTGTTCCGATTTCAGTTCCAGAGCGATTCGCCCAATGAGTCATTGCTATTTAGTCGTTTTCAGCCGATATTTTGGATTTTTGAAAATTTCACTTTTTTGTGAAAATATCCACTAAATGATGGAATAATATGTGTGAGGGTACCCCAGGAGAGTTCCAAATGTGTGTGGGTAGAATATATATCCCACGGGGGTAAAATTGAAAAAAGTTGAAAAAAAAATTTTTTTAGACTTAGTCATTTTTCCGGTGTTTATCAGACTTTCAGATAGGGCAAATGTCAATGAGCGTTCCGATTTCAGTTCCAGAGCGATTCGCCCAATGAGTCCTTGATATTTAGTCGTTTTCAGCCAATTTTCTGGATTTTTGAAAATGTCACTTTTTTGTGAAAATATCCACTAAATGAGGGAATAATATGTGTGAGGGTACCCCAGGAGAGTTCCAAATGTGTGTGGGTAGAATATATATCCCACAGGGGTAAAATTGAAAAAAGTTGAAAAAAAATTTTTTTTGGACTTAGTCATTTTTCCGTCGTTTATCAGACTTTCAGATAGGGCACATGTCAGTGAGCATTCCGATTTCAGTTCCAGAGCGATTCGCCCAATGAGTCATTGATATTTAGTCGTTTTCAGCCAATATTTTGGATTTTTGAAAATTTCACTTTTTTGTGAAAATATCCACTAAATGAGGGAATAATATGTGTGAGGGTACCCCAGGAGAGTTCCAAATGTGTGTGGGTAGAATATATATCCCACAGGGGTAAAATTGAAAAAAGTTGAAAAAAAAATTTTTTTAGACTTAGTCATTTTTCCGGCGTTTATCAGACTTTCAGATAGGGCAAATGTCAATGAGCGTTCCGATTTCAGTTCCAGAGCGATTCACCCAATGAGTCCTTGATATTTAGTCGTTTTCAGCCAATTTTCTGGATTTTTGAAAATTTCACTTTTTTGTGAAAATATCCACTAAATGAGGGAAAAATATGTGTGAGGGTACCCCAGGAGAGTTCCAAATGTGTGTGGGTAGAATATATATCCCACAGGGGTAAAATTGAAAAAAGTTGAAAAAAATTTTTTTTTGGACTTAGTCATTTTTCCGTCGTTTATCAGACTTTCAGATAGGGCACATGTCAGTGAGCGTTCCGATTTCAGTTCCAGAGCGATTCACCCAATGAGTCATTGATATTTAGTCGTTTTCAGCCAATATTTTGGATTTTTGAAAATTTCACTTTTTTGTGAAAATATCCACTAAATGAGGGAATAATATGTGTGAGGGTACCCCAGGAGAGTTCCAAATGTGTGTGGGTAGAATATATATCCCACAGGGGTAAAATTGAAAAAAGTTGAAAAAAAATTTTTTTTGGACTTAGTCATTTTTCCGTCGTTTATCAGACTTTCAGATAGGGCACATGTCAGTGAGCGTTTTGATTTCAGTTCCAGAGCGATTCGCCCAATGAGTCATTGATATTTAGTCGTTTTCAGCCAATTTTCTGGATTTTTGAAAATTTCACTTTTTTGTGAAAATATCCACTAAATGAGGGAATAATATGTGTGAGGGTACCCCAGTAGAGTTCCAAATGTGTGTGGGTAGAATATATATCCCACAGGGGTAAAATTGAAAAAAGTTGAAAAAATTTTTTTTTTGGACTTAGTCATTTTTCCGGCGTTTATCAGACTTTCAGATAGGGCAAATGTCAGTGAGCGTTCCGATTTCAGTTCCAGAGCGATTCGCCCAATGAGTCCTTGATATTTAGTCATTTTCAGCCAATTTTCTGGATTTTTGAAAATTTCACTTTTTTGTGAAAATATCCACTAAATGAGGGAATAATATGTGTGAGGGTACCCCAGGAGAGTTCCAAATGTGTGTGGGTAGAATATATATCCCACAGGGGTAAAATTGAAAAAAGTTGAAAAAAAATTTTTTTTGGACTTAGTCATTATTCCGGCGTTTATCAGACTTTCAGATAGGGCAAATGTCAGTGAGCGTTCCGATTTCAGTTCCAGAGCGATTCGCCCAATGAGTCCTTGATATTTAGTCGTTTTCAGCCAATTTTCTGGATTTTTGAAAATTTCACTTTTTTGTGAAAATATCCACTAAATGAGGGAATAATATGTGTGAGGGTACCCCAGGAGAGTTCCAAATGTGTGTGGGTAGAATATATATCCCACAGGGGTAAAATTGAATAAAGTTGAAAAAAAATTTTTTTTGGACTTAGTCATTTTTCCGTCGTTTATCAGACTTTCAGATAGGGCAAATGTCAGTGAGAATTCCGATATCAGTACCAGAGCGATTCGCCCAATGAGTCCTTGATATTTAGTCGTTTTCAGCCAATTTTCTGGATTTTTGAAAATGTCACTTTTTTGTGAAAATATCCACTAAATGAGGGAATAATATGTGTGAGGGTACCCCAGGAGAGTTCCAAATGTGTGTGGGTAGAATATATATCCCACGGGGGTAAAGTTGAAAAAAGTTGAAAAAAAAATTTTTTTGGACTTAGTCATTTTTCCGTCGTTTATCAGACTTTCAGATAGGGCAAATGTCAGTGAGCATTCCGATTTCAGTTCCAGAGCGATTCGCCCAATGAGTCCTTGATATTTAGACGTTTTCAGCCAATTTTCTGGATTTTTGAAAATTTCACTTTTTTGTGAAAATATCCACTAAATGAGGGAATAATATGTGTGAGGGTACCCCAGGAGAGTTCCAAATGTGTGTGGGTAGAATATATATCCCACAGGGGTAAAATTGAAAAAAGTTGAAAAAAATTTTTTTTGGGACTTAGTCATTTTTCCGGCTTTTATCAGACTTTCAGATAGGGCAAATGTCAGTGAGCGTTCCGATTTCAGTTCCAGAGCGATTCGCCCAATGAGTCATTGCTATTTAGTCGTTTTCAGCCAATATTTTGGATTTTTGAAAATTTCACTTTTTTGTGAAAATATCCACTAAATGATGGAATAATATGTGTGAGGGTACCCCAGGAGAGTTCCAAATGTGTGTGGGTAGAATATATATCCCACGGGGGTAAAATTGAAAAAAGTTGAAAAAAAAATTTTTTTAGACTTAGTCATTTTTCCGGTGTTTATCAGACTTTCAGATAGGGCAAATGTCAATGAGCGTTCCGATTTCAGTTCCAGAGCGATTCGCCCAATGAGTCCTTGATATTTAGTCGTTTTCAGCCAATTTTCTGGATTTTTGAAAATGTCACTTTTTTGTGAAAATATCCACTAAATGAGGGAATAATATGTGTGAGGGTACCCCAGGAGAGTTCCAAATGTGTGTGGGTAGAATATATATCCCACGGGGGTAAAGTTGAAAAAAGTTGAAAAAAAATTTTTTTTGGACTTAGTCATTTTTCCGTCGTTTATCAGACTTTCAGATAGGGCAAATGTCAGTGAGCGTTCCGATTTCAGTTCCAGAGCGATTCGCCCAATGAGTCATTGCTATTTAGTCGTTTTCAGCCAATATTTTGGATTTTTGAAAATTTCACTTTTTTGTGAAAATATCCACTAAATGATGGAATAATATGTGTGAGGGTACCCCAGGAGAGTTCCAAATGTGTGTGGGTAGAATATATATCCCACGGGGGTAAAATTGAAAAAAGTTGAAAAAAAAATTTTTTTAGACTTAGTCATTTTTCCGGTGTTTATCAGACTTTCAGATAGGGCAAATGTCAATGAGCGTTCCGATTTCAGTTCCAGAGCGATTCGCCCAATGAGTCCTTGATATTTAGTCGTTTTCAGCCAATTTTCTGGATTTTTGAAAATGTCACTTTTTTGTGAAAATATCCACTAAATGAGGGAATAATATGTGTGAGGGTACCCCAGGAGAGTTCCAAATGTGTGTGGGTAGAATATATATCCCACGGGGGTAAAGTTGAAAAAAGTTGAAAAAAAAATTTTTTTGGACTTAGTCATTTTTCCGTCGTTTATCAGACTTTCAGATAGGGCAAATGTCAGTGAGCATTCCGATTTCAGTTCCAGAGCGATTCACCCAATGAGTCCTTGATATTTAGTCGTTTTCAGCCAATTTTCTGGATTTTTGAAAATTTCACTTTTTTGTGAAAATATCCACTAAATGAGGGAATAATATGTGTGAGGGTACCCCAGGAGAGTTCCAAATGTGTGTGGGTAGAATATATATCCCACAGGGGTAAAATTGAAAAAAGTTGAAAAAAAATTTTTTTTGGACTTAGTCATTTTTCCGTCGTTTATCAGACTTTCAGATAGGGCACATGTCAGTGAGTGTTCCGATTTCAGTTCCAGAGCGATTCGCCCAATGAGTCATTGATATTTAGTCGTTTTCAGCCAATATTTTGGATTTTTGAAAATTTCACTTTTTTGTGAAAATATCCACTAAATGAGGGAATAATATGTGTGAGGGTACCCCAGGAGAGTTCCAAATGTGTGTGGGTAGAATATATATCCCACAGGGGTAAAATTGAAAAAAGTTGAAAAAAATTTTTTTTTGGACTTTGTCATTTTTCCGGCGTTTATCAGACTTTCAGATAGGGCAAATGTCAGTGAGCGTTCCGATTTCAGTTCCAGAGCGATTCGCCCAATGAGTCCTTGATATTTAGTCGTTTTCAGCCAATTTTCTGGATTTTTGAAAATTTCACTTTTTTGTGAAAATATCCACTAAATGAGGGAATAATATGTGTGAGGGTACCCCAGGAGAGTTCCAAATGTGTGTGGGTAGAATATATATCCCACAGGGGTAAAATTGAAAAAAGTTGAAAAAAAATTTTTTTTGGACTTAGTCATTTTTCCGGCGTTTATCAGACTTTCAGATAGGGCAAATGTCAGTGAGCGTTCCGATTTCAGTTCCAGAGCGATTCGCCCAATGAGTCCTTGATATTTAGTCGTTTTCAGCCAATTTTCTGGATTTTTGAAAATTTCACTTTTTTGTGAAAATATCCACTAAATGAGGGAATAATATGTGTGAGGGTACCCCAGGAGAGTTCCAAATGTGTGTGGGTAGAATATATATCCCACAGGGGTAAAATTGAAAAAAGTTGAAAAAAAATTTTTTTGGGACTTAGTCATTTTTCCGGCTTTTATCAGACTTTCAGATAGGGCAAATGTCAATGAGCGTTCCGATTTCAGTTCCAGAGCGATTCGCCCAATGAGTCCTTGATATTTAGTCGTTTTCAGCCAATTTTCTGGATTTTTGAAAATGTCACTTTTTTGTGAAAATATCCACTAAATGAGGGAATAATATGTGTGAGGGTACCCCAGGAGAGTTCCAAATGTGTGTGGGTAGAATATATATCCCACGGGGGTAAAGTTGAAAAAAGTTGAAAAAAAAATTTTTTTGGACTTAGTCATTTTTCCGTCGTTTATCAGACTTTCAGATAGGGCAAATGTCAGTGAGCATTCCGATTTCAGTTCCAGAGCGATTCACCCAATGAGTCCTTGATATTTAGTCGTTTTCAGCCAATTTTCTGGATTTTTGAAAATTTCACTTTTTTGTGAAAATATCCACTAAATGAGGGAATAATATGTGTGAGGGTACCCCAGGAGAGTTCCAAATGTGTGTGGGTAGAATATATATCCCACAGGGGTAAAATTGAAAAAAGTTGAAAAAAAATTTTTTTTGGACTTAGTCATTTTTCCGTCGTTTATCAGACTTTCAGATAGGGCACATGTCAGTGAGCGTTCCGATTTCAGTTCCAGAGCGATTCGCCCAATGAGTCATTGATATTTAGTCGTTTTCAGCCAATATTTTGGATTTTTGAAAATTTCACTTTTTTGTGAAAATATCCACTAAATGAGGGAATAATATGTGTGAGGGTACCCCAGGAGAGTTCCAAATGTGTGTGGGTAGAATATATATCCCACAGGGGTAAAATTGAAAAAAGTTGAAAAAAATTTTTTTTTGGACTTTGTCATTTTTCCGGCGTTTATCAGACTTTCAGATAGGGCAAATGTCAGTGAGCGTTCCGATTTCAGTTCCAGAGCGATTCGCCCAATGAGTCCTTGATATTTAGTCGTTTTCAGCCAATTTTCTGGATTTTTGAAAATTTCACTTTTTTGTGAAAATATCCACTAAATGAGGGAATAATATGTGTGAGGGTACCCCAGGAGAGTTCCAAATGTGTGTGGGTAGAATATATATCCCACAGGGGTAAAATTGAAAAAAGTTGAAAAAAATTTTTTTTTGGACTTAGTCATTTTTCCGGCATTTATCAGACTTTCAGATAGGGCAAATGTCAGTGAGCGTTCCGATTTCAGTTCCAGAGCGATTCGCCCAATGAGTCCTTGATATTTAGTCATTTTCAGCCAATTTTCTGGATTTTTGAAAATTTCACTTTTTTGTGAAAATATCCACTAAATGAGGGAATAATATGTGTGAGGGTACCCCAGGAGAGTTCCAAATGTGTGTGGGTAGAATATATATCCCACAGGGGTAAAATTGAAAAAAGGTGAAAAAAAATTTTTTTTGGACTTAGTCATTTTTCCGGCGTTTATCAGACTTTCAGATAGGGCAAATGTCAGTGAGCGTTCCGATTTCAGTTCCAGAGCGATTCGCCCAATGAGTCCTTGATATTTAGTCGTTTTCAGCCAATTTTCTGGATTTTTGAAAATTTCACTTTTTTGTGAAAATATCCACTAAATGAGGGAATAATATGTGTGAGGGTACCCCAGGAGAGTTCCAAATGTGTGTGGGTAGAATATATATCCCACAGGGGTAAAATTGAATAAAGTTGAAAAAAATTTTTTTTTGAACTTAGTCATTTTTCCGTCGTTTATCAGACTTTCAGATAGGGCAAATGTCAGTGAGAATTCCGATATCAGTACCAGAGCGATTCGCCCAATGAGTCCTTGATATTTAGTCGTTTTCAGCCAATTTTCTGGATTTTTGAAAATTTCACTTTTTTGTGAAAATATCCACTAAATGAGGGAATAATATGTGTGAGGGTACCCCAGGAGAGTTCCAAATGTGTGTGGGTAGAATATATATCCCACAGGGGTAAAATTGAAAAAAGTTGAAAAAAAATTTTTTGGGGACTTAGTCATTTTTCCGGCTTTTATCAGACTTTCAGATAGGGCAAATGTCAGTGAGCGTTCCGATTTCAGTTCCAGAGCGATTCGCCCAATGAGTCATTGCTATTTAGTCGTTTTCAGCCAATATTTTGGATTTTTGAAAATTTCACTTTTTTGTGAAAATATCCACTAAATGATGGAATAATATGTGTGAGGGTACCCCAGGAGAGTTCCAAATGTGTGTGGGTAGAATATATATCCCACGGGGGTAAAATTGAAAAAAGTTGAAAAAAAAATTTTTTTAGACTTAGTCATTTTTCCGGTGTTTATCAGACTTTCAGATAGGGCAAATGTCAATGAGCGTTCCGATTTCAGTTCCAGAGCGATTCGCCCAATGAGTCCTTGATATTTAGTCGTTTTCAGCCAATTTTCTGGATTTTTGAAAATGTCACTTTTTTGTGAAAATATCCACTAAATGAGGGAATAATATGTGTGAGGGTACCCCAGGAGAGTTCCAAATGTGTGTGGGTAGAATATATATCCCACGGGGGTAAAGTTGAAAAAAGTTGAAAAAAAAATTTTTTTGGACTTAGTCATTTTTCCGTCGTTTATCAGACTTTCAGATAGGGCACATGTCAGTGAGCGTTCCGATTTCAGTTCCAGAGCGATTCGCCCAATGAGTCATTGATATTTAGTCGTTTTCAGCCAATATTTTGGATTTTTGAAAATTTCACTTTTTTGTGAAAATATCCACTAAATGAGGGAATAATATGTGTGAGGGTACCCCAGGAGAGTTCCAAATGTGTGTGGGTAGAATATATATCCCACAGGGGTAAAATTGAAAAAAGTTGAAAAAAATTTTTTTTTGGACTTTGTCATTTTTCCGGCGTTTATCAGACTTTCAGATAGGGCAAATGTCAGTGAGCGTTCCGATTTCAGTTCCAGAGCGATTCGCCCAATGAGTCCTTGATATTTAGTCGTTTTCAGCCAATTTTCTGGATTTTTGAAAATTTCACTTTTTTGTGAAAATATCCACTAAATGAGGGAATAATATGTGTGAGGGTACCCCAGGAGAGTTCCAAATGTGTGTGGGTAGAATATATATCCCACAGGGGTAAAATTGAAAAAAGTTGAAAAAAATTTTTTTTTGGACTTTGTCATTTTTCCGTCGTTTATCAGACTTTCAGATAGGGCAAATGTCAGTGAGAATTCCGATATCAGTACCAGAGCGATTCGCCCAATGAGTCCTTGATATTTAGTCGTTTTCAGCCAATTTTCTGGATTTTTGAAAATTTCACTTTTTTGTGAAAATATCCACTAAATGAGGGAATAATATGTGTGAGGGTACCCCAGGAGAGTTCCAAATGTGTGTGGGTAGAATATATATCCCACAGGGGTAAAATTGAAAAAAGTTGAAAAAAAATTTTTTTTAGACTTAGTCATTTTTCTGTCGTTTATCAGACTTTCAGATAGGGCAAATGTCAGTGAGCGTTCCGATTTCAGTTCCAGAGCGATTCGCCCAATGAGTCCTTGATGTTTAGTCGTTTTCAGCCAATTTTCTGGATTTTTGAAAATTTCACTTTTTTGTGAAAATATCCACTAAATGAGGGAATAATATGTGTGAGGGTACCCCAGGAGAGTTCCAAATGTGTGTGGGTAGAATATATATCCCACGGGGGTAAAGTTGAAAAAAGTTGAAAAAAAATTTTTTTTGGACTTAGTCATTTTTCCGGCGTTTATCAGACTTTCAGATAGGGCAAATGTCAGTGAGCGTTCCGATTTCAGTTCCAGAGCGATTCGCCCAATGAGTCCTTGATATTTAGTCGTTTTCAGCCAATTTTCTGGATTTTTGAAAATTTCACTTTTTTGTGAAAATATCCACTAAATGAGGGAATAATATGTGTGAGGGTACCCCAGGAGAGTTCCAAATGTGTGTGGGTAGAATATATATCCCACAGGGGTAAAATTGAAAAAAGTTGAAAAAAAAATTCTTTTGGACTTAGTCATTTTTCCGGTGTTTATCAGACTTTCAGATAGGGCAAATGTCAATGAGCGTTTCGATTTCAGTTCCAGAGCGATTCGCCCAATGAGTCCTTGATATTTAGTCGTTTTCAGCCAATTTTCTGGATTTTTGAAAAATTCACTTTTTTGTGAAAATATCCACTAAATGAGGGAATAATATGTGTGAGGGTACCCCAGGAGAGTTCCCAATGTGTGTGGGCAGAATATATATCCCACGGGGGTAAAATTGAAAAAAGTTGAAAACATTTTTTTTTTTGGACTTAGTCACTTTTCCGGCGTTTATCAGACTTTCAGATAGGGCAAATGTCAGAGAGCGTTCCGATTTCAGTTCCACAGCGATTCGCCCAATGAGTCCTTGATATTTAGTCGTTTTCAGCCAATTTTCTGGATTTTTGAAAATGTCACTTTTTTGTGAAAATATCCACTAAATGAGGGAATAATATGTGTGAGGGTACCCCAGGAGTGTTCCAAATGTGTGTGGGTAGAATATATATCCCACGGGGGTAAAGTTGAAAAAAGTTGAAAAAAAAAATTTTTTGGACTTAGTCATTTTTCCGTCGTTTATCAGACTTTCAGATAGGGCACATGTCAGTGAGCGTTCCGATTTCAGTTCCAGAGCGATTCGCCCAATGAGTCATTGATATTTAGTCGTTTTCAGCCAATATTTTGGATTTTTGAAAATTTCACTTTTTTGTGAAAATATCCACTAAATGAGGGAATAATATGTGTGAGGGTACTCCAGGAGACTTCCAAATGTGTGTGGGTAGAATATATATTCCACAGGGGTAAAACTGAAAAAAGTTGAAAAAAAATTTTTTTTAGACTTAGTCATTTTTCCGGCGTTTATCAGACTTTCAGATAGGGCAAATGTCAGTGAGCGTTCCGATTTCAGTTCCAGAGCGATTCGCCCAATGAGTCCTTGATATTTAGTCGTTTTCAGCCAATTTTCTGGATTTTTGAAAATTTCACTTTTTTGTGAAAATATCCACTAAATGAGGGAATAATATGTGTGAGGGTACCCCAGGAGAGTTCCAAATGTGTGTGGGTAGAATATATATCCCACAGGGGTAAAATTGAAAAAAGTTGAAAAAAAAATTCTTTTGGACTTAGTCATTTTTCCGGCGTTTATCAGACTTTCAGATAGGGCAAATGTCAGTGAGCGTTCCGATTTCAGTTCCAGAGCGATTCGCCCAATGAGTCCTTGATATTTAGTCATTTTCAGCCAATTTTACGGATTTTTGAAAATTTCACTTTTTTGTGAAAATATCCACTAAATGAGGGAATAATATATGTGAGGGTACCCCAGGAGAGTTCCAAATGTGTGTGGGTAGAATATATATCCCACGGGGGTAAAATTGAAAAAAGTTGAAAAAAGATTTTTTTTAGACTTAGTCATTTTTCCGGTGTTTATCAGACTTTCAGATAGGGCAAATGTCAATGAGCGTTCCGATTTCAGTTCCAGAGCGATTCGCCCAATGAGTCCTTGATATTTAGTCGTTTTCAGCCAATTTTCTGGATTTTTGAAAATTTCACTTTTTTGTGAAAATATCCACTAAATGAGGGAATAATATGTGTGAGGGTACCCCAGGAGAGTTCCAAATGTGTGTGGGTAGAATATATATCCCACAGGGGTAAAATTGAAAAAAGTTGAAAAAAAATTCTTTTGGACTTAGTCATTTTTCCGGCGTTTATCAGACTTTCAGATAGGGCAAATGTCAGTGAGCGTTCCGATTTCAGTTCCAGAGCGATTCGCCCAATGAGTCCTTGATATTTAGTCATTTTCAGCCAATTTTACGGATTTTTGAAAATTTCACTTTTTTGTGAAAATATCCACTAAATGAGGGAATAATATATGTGAGGGTACCCCAGGAGAGTTCCAAATGTGTGTGGGTAGAATATATATCCCACGGGGGTAAAATTGAAAAAAGTTGAAAAAAGATTTTTTTTAGACTTAGTCATTTTTCCGGTGTTTATCAGACTTTCAGATAGGGCAAATGTCAATGAGCGTTCCGATTTCAGTTCCAGAGCGATTCGCCCAATGAGTCCTTGATATTTAGTCGTTTTCAGCCAATTTTCTGGATTTTTGAAAATTTCACTTTTTTGTGAAAATATCCACTAAATGAGGGAATAATATGTGTGAGGGTACCCCAGGAGAGTTCCAAATGTGTGTGGGTAGAATATATATCCCACAGGGGTAAAATTGAAAAAAGTTGAAAAAAAATTTTTTTTGGACTTAGTCATTTTTCCGGCGTTTATCAGACTTTCAGATAGGGCAAATGTCAGTGAGCGTTCCGATTTCAGTTCCAGAGCGATTCGCCCAATGAGTCCTTGATATTTAGTCGTTTTCAGCCAATTTTCTGGATTTTTGAAAATTCACTTTTTTGTGAAAATATCCACTAAATGAGGGAATAATATGTGTGAGGGTACCCCAGGAGAGTTCCCAATGTGTGTGGGCAGAATATATATCCCACGGGGGTAAAATTGAAAAAAGTTGAAAACATTTTTTTTTTTGGACTTAGTCACTTTTCCGGCGTTTATCAGACTTTCAGATAGGGCAAATGTCAGAGAGCGTTCCGATTTCAGTTCCACAGCGATTCGCCCAATGAGTCCTTGATATTTAGTCGTTTTCAGCCAATTTTCTGGATTTTTGAAAATGTCACTCTTTTGTGAAAATATCCACTAAATGAGGGAATAATATGTGTGAGGGTACCCCAGGAGTGTTCCAAATGTGTGTGGGTAGAATATATATCCCACGGGGGTAAAGTTGAAAAAAGTTGAAAAAAAAAATTTTTTGGACTTAGTCATTTTTCCGTCGTTTATCAGACTTTCAGATAGGGCACATGTCAGTGAGCGTTCCGATTTCAGTTCCAGAGCGATTCGCCCAATGAGTCATTGATATTTAGTCGTTTTCAGCCAATATTTTGGATTTTTGAAAATTTCACTTTTTTGTGAAAATATCCACTAAATGAGGGAATAATATGTGTGAGGGTACTCCAGGAGAGTTCCAAATGTGTGTGGGTAGAATATATATCCCACAGGGGTAAAATTGAAAAAAGTTGAAAAAAAAATTCTTTTGGACTTAGTCATTTTTCCGGCGTTTATCAGACTTTCAGATAGGGCAAATGTCAGTGAGCGTTCCGATTTCAGTTCCAGATCGATTCGCCCAATGAGTCATTGATATTTAGTCATTTTCAGCCAATATTTTGGATTTTTGAAAATTTCACTTTTTTGTGAAAATATCCACTAAATGAGGGAATAATATATGTGAGGGTACCCCAGGAGAGTTCCAAATGTGTGTGGGTAGAATATATATCCCACAGGGGTAAAATTGAAAAAAGTTGAAAAAAGATTTTTTTTAGACTTAGTCATTTTTCCGGTGTTTATCAGACTTTCAGATAGGGCAAATGTCAATGAGCGTTCCGATTTGAGTTCCAGAGCGATTCGCCCAATGAGTCCTTGATATTTAGTCGTTTTCAGCCAATTTTCTGGATTTTTGAAAATTTCACTTTTTTGTGAAAATATCCACTAAATGAGGGAATAATATGTGTGAGGGTACCCCAGGAGAGTTCCAAATGTGTGTGGGTAGAATATATATCCCACAGGGGTAAAATTGAAAAAAGTTGAAAAAAAATTTTTTTTGGACTTAGTCATTTTTCCGGCGTTTATCAGACTTTCAGATAGGGCAAATGTCAGTGAGCGTTCCGATTTCAGTTCCAGAGCGATTCGCCCAATGAGTCCTTGATATTTAGTCGTTTTCAGCCAATTTTCTGGATTTTTGAAAATTTCACTTTTTTGTGAAAATATCCACTAAATGAGGGAATAATATGTGTGAGGGTACCCCAGGAGAGTTCCAAATGTGTGTGGGTAGAATATATATCCCACAGGGGTAAAATTGAAAAAAGTTGAAAAAAAATTTTTTTTGGACTTAGTCATTTTTCCGTCGTTTATCAGACTTTCAGATAGGGCACATGTCAGTGAGCGTTCCGATTTCAGTTCCAGAGCCATTCGCCCAATGAGTCATTGATATTTAGTCGTTTTCAGCCAATTTTCTGGATTTTTGAAAAATTCACTTTTTTGTGAAAATATCCACTAAATGAGGGAATAATATGTGTGAGGGTACCCCAGGAGAGTTCCCAATGGGTGTGGGCAGAATATATATCCCACGGGGGTAAAATTGAAAAAAGTTGAAAACATTTTTTTTTTTGGACTTAGTCACTTTTCCGGCGTTTATCAGACTTTCAGATAGGGCAAATGTCAGAGAGCGTTCCGATTTCAGTTCCACAGCGATTCGCCCAATGAGTCCTTGATATTTAGTCGTTTTCAGCCAATTTTCTGGATTTTTGAAAATGTCACTTTTTTGTGAAAATATCCACTAAATGAGGGAATAATATGTGTGAGGGTACCCCAGGAGTGTTCCAAATGTGTGTGGGTAGAATATATATCCCACGGGGGTAAAGTTGAAAAAAGTTGAAAAAAAAAATTTTTTGGACTTAGTCATTTTTCCGTCGTTTATCAGACTTTCAGATAGGGCACATGTCAGTGAGCGTTCCGATTTC
Source organism: Phyllobates terribilis (assembly GCF_046119375.1). NCBI lineage: Eukaryota > Metazoa > Chordata > Amphibia > Anura > Dendrobatidae > Phyllobates > Phyllobates terribilis. Next base: position 169,954,742 of record NW_027362772.1, read on the forward strand.
AGTTCCAGAGCGATTCGCCCAATGAGTCATTGATATTTAGTCGTTTTCAGCCAATATTTTGGATTTTTGAAAATTTCACTTTTTTGTGAAAATATCCACTAAATGAGGGAATAATATGTGTGAGGGTACTCCAGGAGACTTCCAAATGTGTGTGGGTAGAATATATATTCCACAGGGGTAAAACTGAAAAAAGTTGAAAAAAAATTTTTTTTAGACTTAGTCATTTTTCCGGCGTTTATCAGACTTTCAGATAGGGCAAATGTCAGTGAGCGTTCCGATTTCAGTTCCAGAGCGATTCGCCCAATGAGTCCTTGATATTTAGTCGTTTTCAGCCAATTTTCTGGATTTTTGAAAATTTCACTTTTTTGTGAAAATATCCACTAAATGAGGGAATAATATGTGTGAGGGTACCCCAGGAGAGTTCCAAATGTGTGTGGGTAGAATATATATCCCACAGGGGTAAAATTGAAAAAAGTTGAAAAAAAAATTCTTTTGGACTTAGTCATTTTTCCGGCGTTTATCAGACTTTCAGATAGGGCAAATGTCAGTGAGCGTTCCGATTTCAGTTCCAGAGCGATTCGCCCAATGAGTCCTTGATATTTAGTCATTTTCAGCCAATTTTACGGATTTTTGAAAATTTCACTTTTTTGTGAAAATATCCACTAAATGAGGGAATAATATATGTGAGGGTACCCCAGGAGAGTTCCAAATGTGTGTGGGTAGAATATATATCCCACGGGGGTAAAATTGAAAAAAGTTGAAAAAAGATTTTTTTTAGACTTAGTCATTTTTCCGGTGTTTATCAGACTTTCAGATAGGGCAAATGTCAATGAGCGTTCCGATTTCAGTTCCAGAGCGATTCGCCCAATGAGTCCTTGATATTTAGTCGTTTTCAGCCAATTTTCTGGATTTTTGAAAATTTCACTTTTTTGTGAAAATATCCACTAAATGAGGGAATAATATGTGTGAGGGTACCCCAGGAGAGTTCCAAATGTGTGTGGGTAGAATATATATCCCACAGGGGTAAAATTGAAAAAAGTTGAAAAAAAATTCTTTTGGACTTAGTCATTTTTCCGGCGTTTATCAGACTTTCAGATAGGGCAAATGTCAGTGAGCGTTCCGATTTCAGTTCCAGAGCGATTCGCCCAATGAGTCCTTGATATTTAGTCATTTTCAGCCAATTTTACGGATTTTTGAAAATTTCACTTTTTTGTGAAAATATCCACTAAATGAGGGAATAATATATGTGAGGGTACCCCAGGAGAGTTCCAAATGTGTGTGGGTAGAATATATATCCCACGGGGGTAAAATTGAAAAAAGTTGAAAAAAGATTTTTTTTAGACTTAGTCATTTTTCCGGTGTTTATCAGACTTTCAGATAGGGCAAATGTCAATGAGCGTTCCGATTTCAGTTCCAGAGCGATTCGCCCAATGAGTCCTTGATATTTAGTCGTTTTCAGCCAATTTTCTGGATTTTTGAAAATTTCACTTTTTTGTGAAAATATCCACTAAATGAGGGAATAATATGTGTGAGGGTACCCCAGGAGAGTTCCAAATGTGTGTGGGTAGAATATATATCCCACAGGGGTAAAATTGAAAAAAGTTGAAAAAAAATTTTTTTTGGACTTAGTCATTTTTCCGGCGTTTATCAGACTTTCAGATAGGGCAAATGTCAGTGAGCGTTCCGATTTCAGTTCCAGAGCGATTCGCCCAATGAGTCCTTGATATTTAGTCGTTTTCAGCCAATTTTCTGGATTTTTGAAAATTCACTTTTTTGTGAAAATATCCACTAAATGAGGGAATAATATGTGTGAGGGTACCCCAGGAGAGTTCCCAATGTGTGTGGGCAGAATATATATCCCACGGGGGTAAAATTGAAAAAAGTTGAAAACATTTTTTTTTTTGGACTTAGTCACTTTTCCGGCGTTTATCAGACTTTCAGATAGGGCAAATGTCAGAGAGCGTTCCGATTTCAGTTCCACAGCGATTCGCCCAATGAGTCCTTGATATTTAGTCGTTTTCAGCCAATTTTCTGGATTTTTGAAAATGTCACTCTTTTGTGAAAATATCCACTAAATGAGGGAATAATATGTGTGAGGGTACCCCAGGAGTGTTCCAAATGTGTGTGGGTAGAATATATATCCCACGGGGGTAAAGTTGAAAAAAGTTGAAAAAAAAAATTTTTTGGACTTAGTCATTTTTCCGTCGTTTATCAGACTTTCAGATAGGGCACATGTCAGTGAGCGTTCCGATTTCAGTTCCAGAGCGATTCGCCCAATGAGTCATTGATATTTAGTCGTTTTCAGCCAATATTTTGGATTTTTGAAAATTTCACTTTTTTGTGAAAATATCCACTAAATGAGGGAATAATATGTGTGAGGGTACTCCAGGAGAGTTCCAAATGTGTGTGGGTAGAATATATATCCCACAGGGGTAAAATTGAAAAAAGTTGAAAAAAAAATTCTTTTGGACTTAGTCATTTTTCCGGCGTTTATCAGACTTTCAGATAGGGCAAATGTCAGTGAGCGTTCCGATTTCAGTTCCAGATCGATTCGCCCAATGAGTCATTGATATTTAGTCATTTTCAGCCAATATTTTGGATTTTTGAAAATTTCACTTTTTTGTGAAAATATCCACTAAATGAGGGAATAATATATGTGAGGGTACCCCAGGAGAGTTCCAAATGTGTGTGGGTAGAATATATATCCCACAGGGGTAAAATTGAAAAAAGTTGAAAAAAGATTTTTTTTAGACTTAGTCATTTTTCCGGTGTTTATCAGACTTTCAGATAGGGCAAATGTCAATGAGCGTTCCGATTTGAGTTCCAGAGCGATTCGCCCAATGAGTCCTTGATATTTAGTCGTTTTCAGCCAATTTTCTGGATTTTTGAAAATTTCACTTTTTTGTGAAAATATCCACTAAATGAGGGAATAATATGTGTGAGGGTACCCCAGGAGAGTTCCAAATGTGTGTGGGTAGAATATATATCCCACAGGGGTAAAATTGAAAAAAGTTGAAAAAAAATTTTTTTTGGACTTAGTCATTTTTCCGGCGTTTATCAGACTTTCAGATAGGGCAAATGTCAGTGAGCGTTCCGATTTCAGTTCCAGAGCGATTCGCCCAATGAGTCCTTGATATTTAGTCGTTTTCAGCCAATTTTCTGGATTTTTGAAAATTTCACTTTTTTGTGAAAATATCCACTAAATGAGGGAATAATATGTGTGAGGGTACCCCAGGAGAGTTCCAAATGTGTGTGGGTAGAATATATATCCCACAGGGGTAAAATTGAAAAAAGTTGAAAAAAAATTTTTTTTGGACTTAGTCATTTTTCCGTCGTTTATCAGACTTTCAGATAGGGCACATGTCAGTGAGCGTTCCGATTTCAGTTCCAGAGCCATTCGCCCAATGAGTCATTGATATTTAGTCGTTTTCAGCCAATATTTTGGATTTTTGAAAATTTCACTTTTTTGTGAAAATATCCACTAAATGAGGGAATAATATGTGTGAGGGTACCCCAGGAGAGTTCCAAATGTGTGTGGGTAGAATATATATCCCACAGGGGTAAAATTGAAAAAAGTTGAAAAAAAAATTTTTTTGGACTTAGTCATTTTTCCTGCGTTTATCAGACTTTCAGATAGGGCAAATGTCAGTGAGCGTTCCGATTTCAGTTCCAGAGCGATTCGCCCAATGAGTCCTTGATATTTAGTCGTTTTCAGCCAATTTTCTGGATTTTTGAAAATTTCACTTTTTTGTGAAAATATCCACTAAATGAGGGAATAATATGTGTGAGGGTACCCCAGGAGAGTTCCAAATGTGTGTGGGTAGAATATATATCCCACAGGGGTAAAATGGAAAAAAGTTGAAAAAAAATTTTTTTTGGACTTAGTCATTTTTCCGGCGTTTATCAGACTTTCAGATAGGGCAAATATCAGTGAGCGTTCCGATTTCAGTTCCAGAGCCAGTCGCCCAATGAGTCATTGATATTTAGTCGTTTTCAGCCAATTTTCTGGATTTTTGAAATATTCACTTTTTTGTGAAAATATCCACTAAATGAGGGAATAATATGTGTGAGGGTACCCCAGGAGAGTTCCCAATGTGTGTGGGTAGAATATATATCCCACGGGGGTAAAATTGAAAAAAGTTGAAAAAAAATTTTTTTTAGACTTAGTCATTTTTCCGGTGTTTATCAGACTTTCAGATAGGGCAAATGTCAATGAGCGTTCCGATTTCAGTTCCAGAGCGATTCGCCCAATGAGTCCTTGATATTTAGTCGTTTTCAGCCAATTTTCTGGATTTTTGAAAATTTCACTTTTTTGTGAAAATATCCACTAAATGAGGGAATAATATGTGTGAGAGTACCCCAGGAGAGTTCCAAATGTGTGTGGGTAGAATATATATCCCACGGGGGTAAAATTGAAAAAAGTTGAAAAAAAATTTTTTTTAGACTTAGTCATTTTTCCGGCGTTTATCAGACTTTCAGATAGGACAAATGTCAGTGAGCGTTCCGATTTCAGTTCCAGAGCGATTCGCCCAATGAGTCCTTGATATTTAGTCGTTTTCAGCCAATTTTCTGGATTTTTGAAAATTTCACTTTTTTGTGAAAATATCCACTAAATGAGGGAATAATATGTGTGAGGGTACCCCAGGAGAGTTCCAAATGTGTGTGGGTAGAATATATATCCCACGGGGGTAAAATTGAAAAAAGTTTAAAAAAAATTTTTTTTTTTGATTTAGTCATTTTTCCGTCGTTTATCAGATTTTCAGATAGGGCAAATGTCAGTGAGCATTCCGATATCAGTTCCAGAGCGATTCGCCCAATGAGTCCTTGATATTTAGTAGTTTTCAGCCAATTTTCTGGATTTTTGAAAATTTCACTTTTTTTGTGAAAATATCCACTAAATGAGGGAATAATATGTGTGAGGGTACCCCAGGAGAGTTCCCAATGTGTGTGGGTAGAATATATATCCCACGGGGGTAAAATTGAAAAAAGTTGAAAACATTTTTTTTTTTGGACTTAGTAGCTTTTCCGGCTTTTATCAGACTTTCAGATAGGGCAAAAGTCAGTGAGCGTTCCGATTTCAGTTCCAGAGCGATTCGCCCAATGAGTCCTTGATATTTAGTCGTTTTCAGCCAATTTTCTGGATTTTTGAAAATTTCACTTTTTTGTGAAAATATCCACTAAATGAGGGAATAATATGTGTGAGGGTACCCCAGGAGAGTTCCAAATGTGTGTGGGTAGAATATATATCCCACGGGGGTAAAATTGAAAAAAGTTGAAAAAAAATTTTTTTTAGACTTAGTCATTTTTCCGGTGTTTATCAGACTTTCAGATAGGGCAAATGTCAATGAGCGTTCCGATTTCAGTTCCAGAGCGATTCGCCCAATGAGTCCTTGATATTTAGTCGTTTTCAGCCAATTTTCTGGATTTTTGAAAATTTCACTTTTTTGTGAAAATATCCACTAAATGAGGGAATAATATGTGTGAGGGTACCCCAGGAGAGTTCCAAATGTGTGTGGGTAGAATATATATCCCACGGGGGTAAAATTGAAAAAAGTTTAAAAAAAATTTTTTTTGGATTTAGTCATTTTTCCGTCGTTTATCAGATTTTCAGATAGGGCAAATGTCAGTGAGCATTCCGATATCAGTTCCAGAGCGATTCGCCCAATGAGTCCTTGATATTTAGTAGTTTTCAGCCAATTTTCTGGATTTTTGAAAATTTCACTTTTTTTGTGAAAATATCCACTAAATGAGGGAATAATATGTGTGAGGGTACCCCAGGAGAGTTCCAAATGTGTGTGGGTAGAATATATATCCCACAGGGGTAAAATTGAAAAAAGTGGAAAAAAAATTTTTTTTGGACTTAGTCATTTTTCCGGCGTTTATCAGACTTTCAGATAGGGCAAATGTCAGTGAGCGTTCCGATTTCAGTTCCAGAGCGATTCGCCCAATGAGTCATTGATATTTAGTCGTTTTCAGCCAATATTTTGGATTTTTGAAAATTTCACTTTTTTGTGAAAATATCCACTAAATGAGGGAATAATATGTGTGAGGGTACCCCAGGAGAGTTCCAAATGTGTGTGGGTAGAATATATATCCCACGGGGGTAAAATTGAAAAAAGTTGAAAAAAAATTTTTTTTGGACTTAGTCATTTTTCCGTCGTTTATCAGACTTTCAGATAGGGCAAATGTCAGTGAGCGTTCCGATTTCAGTTCCAGAGCGATTCGCCCAATGAGTCATTGATATTTAGACGTTTTCAGCCAATATTTTGGATTTTTGAAAATTTCACTTTTTTGTGAAAATATCCACTAAATGAGGGAATAATATGTGTGAGGGTACCCCAGGAGAGTTCCAAATGTGTGTGGGTAGAATATATATCCCACGGGGGTAAAATTGAGAAAAGTTGAAAAAATATTTTTTTTAGACTTAGTCATTTTTCCGGCGTTTATCAGACTTTCAGATAGGGCAAATGTCAGTGAGTGTTCCGATTTCAGTTCCAGAGCGATTTCCTTGATATTTAGTTGTTTTCAGCCAATTTTCTGGATTTTTGAAAATTTCACTTTTTTGTGAAAATATCCACTAAATGAGGGAATAATATGTGTGAGGGTACCCCAGGAGAGTTCCAAATGTGTGTGGGTAGAATATATATCCCACCGGGGTAAAATTGAAAAAAGTTGAAAAAAAATTTTTTTTAGACTTAGTCATTTTTCCGGTGTTTATCAGACTTTCAGATAGGGCAAAAGTCAGTGAGCGTTCCGATTTCAGTTCCAGAGCGATTCGCCCAATGAGTCCTTGATATTTAGTCGTTTTCAGCCAATTTTCTGGATTTTTGAAAATTTCACTTTTTTGTGAAAATTTCCACTAAATGAGGGAATAATATGTGTGAGGGTACCCCAGGAGAGTTCCAAATGTGTGTGGGTAGAATATATATCCCACGGGGGTAAAATTGAAAAAAGTTGAAAAAAAATTTTTTTTAGACTTAGTCATTTTTCCGGTGTTTATCAGACTTTCAGATAGGGCAAATGTCAATGAGCGTTCCGATTTCAGTTCCAGAGCGATTCGCCCAATGAGTCCTTGATATTTAGTCGTTTTCAGCCAATTTTCTGGATTTTTGAAATATTCACTTTTTTGTGAAAATATCCACTAAATGAGGGAATAATGTGTGTGAGGGTACCCCAGGAGAGTTCCCAATGTGTGTGGGTAGAATATATATCCCACGGGGGTAAAATTGAAAAAAGTTGAAAACATTTTTTTTTTTTGGACTTAGTCGCTTTTCCGGCGTTTATCAGACTTTCAGATAGGGCAAATGTCAGTGAGCGTTCCGATTTCAGTTCCAGAGCGATTCACCCAATGAGTCCTTGATATTTAGTAGTTTTCAGCCAATTTTCTGGATTTTTGAATGTGTCACTTTTTTGTGAAAATATCCACTAAATGAGGGAATAATATGTGTGAGGGTACCCCAGGAGAGTTCCAAATGTGTGTGGGTAGAATATATATCCCACGGGGGTAAAATTGAAAAAAGTTGAAAAAAAATTTTTTTGGGATTTAGTCATTTTTCCGTCGTTTATCAGATTTTCAGATAGGGCAAATGTCAGTGAGCATTCCGATATCAGTTCCAGAGCGATTCGCCCAATGAGTCCTTGATATTTAGTAGTTTTCAGCCAATTTTCTGGATTTTTGAAAATTTCACTTTTTTGTGAAAATATCCACTAAATGAGGGAATAATATGTGTGAGGGTACCCCAGGAGAGTTCCAAATGTGTGTGGGTAGAATATATATCCCACAGGGGTAACATTGAAAAAAGTGGAAAAAAAATTTTTTTTGGACTTAGTCATTTTTCCGGCGTTTATCAGACTTTCAGATAGGGCAAATGTCAGTGAGCGTTCCGATTTCAGTTCCTGAGCGATTCGCCCAATGAGTCATTGATATTTAGTCATTTTCAGCCAATATTTTGGATTTTTGAAAATTTCACTTTTTTGTGAAAATATCCACTAAATGAGGGAATAATATGTGTGAGGGTACCCCAGGAGAGTTCCAAATGTGTGTGGGTAGAATATATATCCCACGGGGGTAAAATTGAAAAAAGTTGAAAAAAAATTTTTTTTGGACTTAGTCATTTTTCCGGCGTTTATCAGACTTTCAAATAGGGCAAATGTCAGTGAGCGTTCCGATTTCAGTTCCAGAGCGATTCGCCCAATGAGTCATTGATATTTAGTCGTTTTCAGCCAATATTTTGGATTTTTGAAAATTTCACTTTTTTGTGAAAATATCCACTAAATGAGGGAATAATATGTGTGAGGGTACCCCAGGAGAGTTCCAAATGTGTGTGGGTAGAATATATATCCCACGGGGGTAAAATTGAAAAAAGTTGAAAAAAATTTTTTTTGGGATTTAGTCATTTTTCCGTCGTTTATCAGATTTTCAGATAGGGCAAATGTCAGTGAGCATTCCGATATCAGTTCCAGAGCGATTCGCCCAATGAGTCCTTGATATTTAGTAGTTTTCAGCCAATTTTCTGGATTTTTGAAAATTTCACTTTTTTGTGAAAATATCCACTAAATGAGGGAATAATATGTGTGAGGGTACCCCAGGAGAGTTCCAAATGTGTGTGGGTAGAATATATATCCCACAGGGGTAACATTGAAAAAAGTGGAAAAAAAATTTTTTTTGGACTTAGTCATTTTTCCGGCTTTTATCAGACTTTCAGATAGGGCAAATGTCAGTGAGCGTTCCGATTTCAGTTCCAGAGCGATTCGCCCAATGAGTCATTGCTATTTAGTCGTTTTCAGCCAATATTTTGGATTTTTGAAAATTTCACTTTTTTGTGAAAATATCCACTAAATGATGGAATAATATGTGTGAGGGTACCCCAGGAGAGTTCCAAATGTGTGTGGGTAGAATATATATCCCACGGGGGTAAAATTGAAAAAAGTTGAAAAAAAATTTTTTTTGGACTTAGTCATTTTTCCGTCGTTTATCAGACTTTCAGATAGGGCAAATGTCAGTGAGCGTTCCGATTTCAGTTCCAGAGCGATTCGCCCAATGAGTCATTGATATTTAGACGTTTTCAGCCAATATTTTGGATTTTTGAAAATTTCACTTTTTTGTGAAAATATCCACTAAATGAGGGAATAATATGTGTGAGGGTACCCCAGGAGAGTTCCAAATGTGTGTGGGTAGAATATATATCCCACGGGGGTAAAATTGAGAAAAGTTGAAAAAATATTTTTTTTAGACTTAGTCATTTTTCCGGCGTTTATCAGACTTTCAGATAGGGCAAATGTCAGTGAGTGTTCCGATTTCAGTTCCAGAGCGATTTCCTTGATATTTAGTTGTTTTCAGCCAATTTTCTGGATTTTTGAAAATTTCACTTTTTTGTGAAAATATCCACTAAATGAGGGAATAATATGTGTGAGGGTACCCCAGGAGAGTTCCAAATGTGTGTGGGTAGAATATATATCCCACCGGGGTAAAATTGAAAAAAGTTGAAAAAAAATTTTTTTTAGACTTAGTCATTTTTCCGGTGTTTATCAGACTTTCAGATAGGGCAAAAGTCAGTGAGCGTTCCGATTTCAGTTCCAGAGCGATTCGCCCAATGAGTCCTTGATATTTAGTCGTTTTCAGCCAATTTTCTGGATTTTTGAAAATTTCACTTTTTTGTGAAAATTTCCACTAAATGAGGGAATAATATGTGTGAGGGTACCCCAGGAGAGTTCCAAATGTGTGTGGGTAGAATATATATCCCACGGGGGTAAAATTGAAAAAAGTTGAAAAAAAATTTTTTTTAGACTTAGTCATTTTTCCGGTGTTTATCAGACTTTCAGATAGGGCAAATGTCAATGAGCGTTCCGATTTCAGTTCCAGAGCGATTCGCCCAATGAGTCCTTGATATTTAGTCGTTTTCAGCCAATTTTCTGGATTTTTGAAATATTCACTTTTTTGTGAAAATATCCACTAAATGAGGGAATAATGTGTGTGAGGGTACCCCAGGAGAGTTCCCAATGTGTGTGGGTAGAATATATATCCCACGGGGGTAAAATTGAAAAAAGTTGAAAACATTTTTTTTTTTTGGACTTAGTCGCTTTTCCGGCGTTTATCAGACTTTCAGATAGGGCAAATGTCAGTGAGCGTTCCGATTTCAGTTCCAGAGCGATTCACCCAATGAGTCCTTGATATTTAGTAGTTTTCAGCCAATTTTCTGGATTTTTGAATGTGTCACTTTTTTGTGAAAATATCCACTAAATGAGGGAATAATATGTGTGAGGGTACCCCAGGAGAGTTCCAAATGTGTGTGGGTAGAATATATATCCCACGGGGGTAAAATTGAAAAAAGTTGAAAAAAAATTTTTTTGGGATTTAGTCATTTTTCCGTCGTTTATCAGATTTTCAGATAGGGCAAATGTCAGTGAGCATTCCGATATCAGTTCCAGAGCGATTCGCCCAATGAGTCCTTGATATTTAGTAGTTTTCAGCCAATTTTCTGGATTTTTGAAAATTTCACTTTTTTGTGAAAATATCCACTAAATGAGGGAATAATATGTGTGAGGGTACCCCAGGAGAGTTCCAAATGTGTGTGGGTAGAATATATATCCCACAGGGGTAACATTGAAAAAAGTGTAAAAAAAATTTTTTTTGGACTTAGTCATTTTTCCGGCGTTTATCAGACTTTCAGATAGGGCAAATGTCAGTGAGCGTTCCGATTTCAGTTCCAGAGCGATTCGCCCAATGAGTCATTGATATTTAGTCATTTTCAGCCAATATTTTGGATTTTTGAAAATTTCACTTTTTTGTGAAAATATCCACTAAATGAGGGAATAATATGTGTGAGGGTACCCCAGGAGAGTTCCAAATGTGTGTGGGTAGAATATATATCCCACGGGGGTAAAATTGAAAAAAGTTGAAAAAAAATTTTTTTTGGACTTAGTCATTTTTCCGGCGTTTATCAGACTTTCAAATAGGGCAAATGTCAGTGAGCGTTCCGATTTCAGTTCCAGAGCGATTCGCCCAATGAGTCATTGATATTTAGTCGTTTTCAGCCAATATTTTGGATTTTTGAAAATTTCACTTTTTTGTGAAAATATCCACTAAATGAGGGAATAATATGTGTGAGGGTACCCCAGGAGAGTTCCAAATGTGTGTGGGTAGAATATATATCCCACGGGGGTAAAATTGAAAAAAGTTGAAAAAAAATTTTTTGGGGATTTAGTCATTTTTCCGTCGTTTATCAGATTTTCAGATAGGGCAAATGTCAGTGAGCATTCCGATATCAGTTCCAGAGCGATTCGCCCAATGAGTCCTTGATATTTAGTAGTTTTCAGCCAATTTTCTGGATTTTTGAAAATTTCACTTTTTTGTGAAAATATCCACTAAATGAGGGAATAATATGTGTGAGGGTACCCCAGGAGAGTTCCAAATGTGTGTGGGTAGAATATATATCCCACAGGGGTAACATTGAAAAAAGTGGAAAAAAAATTTTTTTTGGACTTAGTCATTTTTCCGGCTTTTATCAGACTTTCAGATAGGGCAAATGTCAGTGAGCGTTCCGATTTCAGTTCCAGAGCGATTCGCCCAATGAGTCATTGCTATTTAGTCGTTTTCAGCCAATATTTTGGATTTTTGAAAATTTCACTTTTTTGTGAAAATATCCACTAAATGATGGAATAATATGTGTGAGGGTACCCCAGGAGAGTTCCAAATGTGTGTGGGTAGAATATATATCCCACGGGGGTAAAATTGAAAAAAGTTGAAAAAAAATTTTTTTTAGACTTAGTCATTTTTCCGGTGTTTATCAGACTTTCAGATAGGGCAAATGTCAATGAGCGTTCCGATTTCAGTTCCAGAGCGATACGCCCAATGAGTCCTTGATATTTAGTCGTTTTCAGCCAATTTTCTGGATTTTTGAAAATGTCACTTTTTTGTGAAAATATCCACTAAATGAGGGAATAATATGTGTGAGGGTACCCCAGGAGAGTTCCAAATGTGTGTGGGTAGAATATATATCCCACAGGGGTAAAATTGAAAAAAGTTGAAAAAAAAATTTTTTTAGACTTAGTCATTTTTCCGGCGTTTATCAGACTTTCAGATAGGGCAAATGTCAGTGAGCGTTCCGATTTCAGTTCCAGAGCGATTCGCCCAATGAGTCCTTGATATTTAGTCGTTTTCAGCCAATTTTCTGGATTTTTGAAAATGTCACGTTTTTGTGAAAATATCCACTAAATGAGGGAATAATATGTGTGAGGGTACCCCAGGAGAGTTCCAAATGTGTGTGGGTAGAATATATATCCCACGGGGGTAAAATTGAAAAAAGTTGAAAAAAAATTTTTTTTAGACTTAGTCATTTTTCCGGTGTTTATCAGACTTTCAGATAGGGCAAATGTCAATGAGCGTTCCGATTTCAGTTCCAGAGCGATTCGCCCAATGAGTCCTTGATATTTAGTCGTTTTCAGCCAATTTTCTGGATTTTTGAAATATTCACTTTTTTGTGAAAATATCCACTAAATGAGGGAATAATGTGTGTGAGGGTACCCCAGGAGAGTTCCCAATGTGTGTGGGTAGAATATATATCCCACGGGGGTAAAATTGAAAAAAGTTGAAAACATTTTTTTTTTTTGGACTTAGTCGCTTTTCCGGCGTTTATCAGACTTTCAGATAGGGCAAATGTCAGTGAGCGTTCCGATTTCAGTTCCAGAGCGATTCACCCAATGAGTCCTTGATATTTAGTAGTTTTCAGCCAATTTTCTGGATTTTTGAATGTGTCACTTTTTTGTGAAAATATCCACTAAATGAGGGAATAATATGTGTGAGGGTACCCCAGGAGAGTTCCAAATGTGTGTGGGTAGAATATATATCCCACGGGGGTAAAATTGAAAAAAGTTGAAAAAAAATTTTTTTGGGATTTAGTCATTTTTCCGTCGTTTATCAGATTTTCAGATAGGGCAAATGTCAGTGAGCATTCCGATATCAGTTCCAGAGCGATTCGCCCAATGAGTCCTTGATATTTAGTAGTTTTCAGCCAATTTTCTGGATTTTTGAAAATTTCACTTTTTTGTGAAAATATCCACTAAATGAGGGAATAATATGTGTGAGGGTACCCCAGGAGAGTTCCAAATGTGTGTGGGTAGAATATATATCCCACAGGGGTAACATTGAAAAAAGTGGAAAAAAAATTTTTTTTGGACTTAGTCATTTTTCCGGCGTTTATCAGACTTTCAGATAGGGCAAATGTCAGTGAGCGTTCCGATTTCAGTTCCAGAGCGATTCGCCCAATGAGTCATTGATATTTAGTCATTTTCAGCCAATATTTTGGATTTTTGAAAATTTCACTTTTTTGTGAAAATATCCACTAAATGAGGGAATAATATGTGTGAGGGTACCCCAGGAGAGTTCCAAATGTGTGTGGGTAGAATATATATCCCACGGGGGTAAAATTGAAAAAAGTTGAAAAAAAATTTTTTTTGGACTTAGTCATTTTTCCGGCGTTTATCAGACTTTCAAATAGGGCAAATGTCAGTGAGCGTTCCGATTTCAGTTCCAGAGCGATTCGCCCAATGAGTCATTGATATTTAGTCGTTTTCAGCCAATATTTTGGATTTTTGAAAATTTCACTTTTTTGTGAAAATATCCACTAAATGAGGGAATAATATGTGTGAGGGTACCCCAGGAGAGTTCCAAATGTGTGTGGGTAGAATATATATCCCACGGGGGTAAAATTGAAAAAAGTTGAAAAAAAATTTTTTTGGGATTTAGTCATTTTTCCGTCGTTTATCAGATTTTCAGATAGGGCAAATGTCAGTGAGCATTCCGATATCAGTTCCAGAGCGATTCGCCCAATGAGTCCTTGATATTTAGTCGTTTTCAGCCAATTTTCTGGATTTTTGAAAATTTCACTTTTTTGTGAAAATATCCACTAAATGAGGGAATAATATGTGTGAGGGTACCCCAGGAGAGTTCCAAATGTGTGTGGGTAGAATATATATCCCACAGGGGTAAAATTGAAAAAAGTTGAAAAAAATTTTTTTTTGGACTTAGTCATTTTTCCGGCGTTTATCAGACTTTCAGATAGGGCAAATGTCAGTGAGCGTTCCGATTTCAGTTCCAGAGCGATTCGCCCAATGAGTCCTTGATATTTAGTCGTTTTCAGCCAATTTTCTGGATTTTTGAAAATTTCACTTTTTTGTGAAAATATCCACTAAATGAGGGAATAATATGTGTGAGGGTACCCCAGGAGAGTTCCAAATGTGTGTGGGTAGAATATATATCCCACAGGGGTAAAATTGAATAAAGTTGAAAAAAAATTTTTTTTGGACTTAGTCATTTTTCCGTCGTTTATCAGACTTTCAGATAGGGCAAATGTCAGTGAGAATTCCGATATCAGTACCAGAGCGATTCGCCCAATGAGTCCTTGATATTTAGTCGTTTTCAGCCAATTTTCTGGATTTTTGAAAATTTCACTTTTTTGTGAAAATATCCACTAAATGAGGGAATAATATGTGTGAGGGTACCCCAGGAGAGTTCCAAATGTGTGTGGGTAGAATATATATCCCACGGGGGTAAAGTTGAAAAAAGTTGAAAAAAAAATTTTTTGGGACTTAGTCATTTTTCCGGCTTTTATCAGACTTTCAGATAGGGCAAATGTCAGTGAGCGTTCCGATTTCAGTTCCAGAGCGATTCGCCCAATGAGTCATTGCTATTTAGTCGTTTTCAGCCGATATTTTGGATTTTTGAAAATTTCACTTTTTTGTGAAAATATCCACTAAATGATGGAATAATATGTGTGAGGGTACCCCAGGAGAGTTCCAAATGTGTGTGGGTAGAATATATATCCCACGGGGGTAAAATTGAAAAAAGTTGAAAAAAAAATTTTTTTAGACTTAGTCATTTTTCCGGTGTTTATCAGACTTTCAGATAGGGCAAATGTCAATGAGCGTTCCGATTTCAGTTCCAGAGCGATTCGCCCAATGAGTCCTTGATATTTAGTCGTTTTCAGCCAATTTTCTGGATTTTTGAAAATGTCACTTTTTTGTGAAAATATCCACTAAATGAGGGAATAATATGTGTGAGGGTACCCCAGGAGAGTTCCAAATGTGTGTGGGTAGAATATATATCCCACGGGGGTAAAGTTGAAAAAAGTTGAAAAAAAAATTTTTTTGGACTTAGTCATTTTTCCGTCGTTTATCAGACTTTCAGATAGGGCAAATGTCAGTAAGCATTCCGATTTCAGTTCCAGAGCGATTCACCCAATGAGTCCTTGATATTTAGTCGTTTTCAGCCAATTTTCTGGATTTTTGAAAATTTCACTTTTTTGTGAAAATATCCACTAAATGAGGGAAAAATATGTGTGAGGGTACCCCAGGAGAGTTCCAAATGTGTGTGGGTAGAATATATATCCCACAGGGGTAAAATTGAAAAAAGTTGAAAAAAATTTTTTTTTGGACTTAGTCATTTTTCCGTCGTTTATCAGACTTTCAGATAGGGCACATGTCAGTGAGCGTTCCGATTTCAGTTCCAGAGCGATTCGCCCAATGAGTCATTGATATTTAGTCGTTTTCAGCCAATATTTTGGATTTTTGAAAATTTCACTTTTTTGTGAAAATATCCACTAAATGAGGGAATAATATGTGTGAGGGTACCCCAGGAGAGTTCCAAATGTGTGTGGGTAGAATATATATCCCACAGGGGTAAAATTGAAAAAAGTTGAAAAAAATTTTTTTTTGGACTTAGTCATTTTTCCGTCGTTTATCAGACTTTCAGATAGGGCACATGTCAGTGAGCGTTCCGATTTCAGTTCCAGAGCGATTCGCCCAATGAGTCATTGATATTTAGTCGTTTTCAGCCAATATTTTGGATTTTTGAAAATTTCACTTTTTTGTGAAAATATCCACTAAATGAGGGAATAATATGTGTGAGGGTACCCCAGGAGAGTTCCAAATGTGTGTGGGTAGAATATATATCCCACAGGGGTAAAATTGAAAAAAGTTGAAAAAAAAATTTTTTTAGACTTAGTCATTTTTCCGGCGTTTATCAGACTTTCAGATAGGGCAAATGTCAGTGAGCGTTCCGATTTCAGTTCCAGAGCGATTCGCCCAATGAGTCCTTGATATTTAGTCGTTTTCAGCCAATTTTCTGGATTTTTGAAAATGTCACTTTTTTGTGAAAATATCCACTAAATGAGGGAATAATATGTGTGAGGGTACCCCAGGAGAGTTCCAAATGTGTGTGGGTAGAATATATATCCCACGGGGGTAAAGTTGAAAAAAGTTGAAAAAAAAATTTTTTTGGACTTAGTCATTTTTCCGTCGTTTATCAGACTTTCAGATAGGGCAAATGTCAGTAAGCATTCCGATTTCAGTTCCAGAGCGATTCACCCAATGAGTCCTTGATATTTAGTCGTTTTCAGCCAATTTTCTGGATTTTTGAAAATTTCACTTTTTTGTGAAAATATCCACTAAATGAGGGAATAATATGTGTGAGGGTACCCCAGGAGAGTTCCAAATGTGTGTGGGTAGAATATATATCCCACAGGGGTAAAATTGAAAAAAGTTGAAAAAAAATTTTTTTGGGACTTAGTCATTTTTCCGTCGTTTATCAGACTTTCAGATAGGGCACATGTCAGTGAGCGATCCGATTTCAGTTCCAGAGCGATTCGCCCAATGAGTCATTGATATTTAGTCGTTTTCAGCCAATATTTTGGATTTTTGAAAATTTCACTTTTTTGTGAAAATATCCACTAAATGAGGGAATAATATGTGTGAGGGTACCCCAGGAGAGTTCCAAATGTGTGTGGGTAGAATATATATCCCACAGGGGTAAAATTGAAAAAAGTTGAAAAAAAATTTTTTTTGGACTTAGTCATTTTTCCGTCGTTTATCAGACTTTCAGATAGGGCACATGTCAGTGAGCGTTCCGATTTCAGTTCCAGAGCGATTCGCCCAATGAGTCATTGATATTTAGTCGTTTTCAGCCAATATTTTGGATTTTTGAAAATTTCACTTTTTTGTGAAAATATCCACTAAATGAGGGAATAATATGTGTGAGGGTACCCCAGGAGAGTTCCAAATGTGTGTGGGTAGAATATATATCCCACAGGGGTAAAATTCAAAAAAGTTGAAAAAAAAATTTTTTTAGACTTAGTCATTTTTCCGGCGTTTATCAGACTTTCAGATAGGGCAAATGTCAGTGAGCGTTCCGATTTCAGATCCAGAGCGATTCGCCCAATGAGTCCTTGATATTTAGTCGTTTTCAGCCAATTTTCTGGATTTTTGAAAATTTCACTTTTTTGTGAAAATATCCACTAAATGAGGGAATAATATGTGTGAGGGTACCCCAGGAGAGTTCCAAATGTGTGTGGGTAGAATATATATCCCACAGGGGTAAAATTGAAAAAAGTTGAAAAAAATTTTTTTTTGGACTTAGTCATTTTTCCGGCGTTTATCAGACTTTCAGATAGGGCAAATGTCAGTGAGCGTTCCGATTTCAGTTCCAGAGCGATTCGCCCAATGAGTCCTTGATATTTAGTCGTTTTCAGCCAATTTTCTGGATTTTTGAAAATTTCACTTTTTTGTGAAAATATCCACTAAATGAGGGAATAATATGTGTGAGGGTACCCCAGGAGAGTTCCAAATGTGTGTGGGTAGAATATATATCCCACAGGGGTAAAATTGAATAAAGTTGAAAAAAAATTTTTTTTGGACTTAGTCATTTTTCCGTCGTTTATCAGACTTTCAGATAGGGCAAATGTCAGTGAGAATTCCGATATCAGTACCAGAGCGATTCGCCCAATGAGTCCTTGATATTTAGTCGTTTTCAGCCAATTTTCTGGATTTTTGAAAATTTCACTTTTTTGTGAAAATATCCACTAAATGAGGGAATAATATGTGTGAGGGTACCCCAGGAGAGTTCCAAATGTGTGTGGGTAGAATATATATCCCACGGGGGTAAAGTTGAAAAAAGTTGAAAAAAAAATTTTTTGGGACTTAGTCATTTTTCCGGCTTTTATCAGACTTTCAGATAGGGCAAATGTCAGTGAGCGTTCCGATTTCAGTTCCAGAGCGATTCGCCCAATGAGTCATTGCTATTTAGTCGTTTTCAGCCGATATTTTGGATTTTTGAAAATTTCACTTTTTTGTGAAAATATCCACTAAATGATGGAATAATATGTGTGAGGGTACCCCAGGAGAGTTCCAAATGTGTGTGGGTAGAATATATATCCCACGGGGGTAAAATTGAAAAAAGTTGAAAAAAAAATTTTTTTAGACTTAGTCATTTTTCCGGTGTTTATCAGACTTTCAGATAGGGCAAATGTCAATGAGCGTTCCGATTTCAGTTCCAGAGCGATTCGCCCAATGAGTCCTTGATATTTAGTCGTTTTCAGCCAATTTTCTGGATTTTTGAAAATGTCACTTTTTTGTGAAAATATCCACTAAATGAGGGAATAATATGTGTGAGGGTACCCCAGGAGAGTTCCAAATGTGTGTGGGTAGAATATATATCCCACGGGGGTAAAGTTGAAAAAAGTTGAAAAAAAAATTTTTTTGGACTTAGTCATTTTTCCGTCGTTTATCAGACTTTCAGATAGGGCAAATGTCAGTAAGCATTCCGATTTCAGTTCCAGAGCGATTCACCCAATGAGTCCTTGATATTTAGTCGTTTTCAGCCAATTTTCTGGATTTTTGAAAATTTCACTTTTTTGTGAAAATATCCACTAAATGAGGGAAAAATATGTGTGAGGGTACCCCAGGAGAGTTCCAAATGTGTGTGGGTAGAATATATATCCCACAGGGGTAAAATTGAAAAAAGTTGAAAAAAATTTTTTTTTGGACTTAGTCATTTTTCCGTCGTTTATCAGACTTTCAGATAGGGCACATGTCAGTGAGCGTTCCGATTTCAGTTCCAGAGCGATTCGCCCAATGAGTCATTGATATTTAGTCGTTTTCAGCCAATATTTTGGATTTTTGAAAATTTCACTTTTTTGTGAAAATATCCACTAAATGAGGGAATAATATGTGTGAGGGTACCCCAGGAGAGTTCCAAATGTGTGTGGGTAGAATATATATCCCACAGGGGTAAAATTGAAAAAAGTTGAAAAAAATTTTTTTTTGGACTTAGTCATTTTTCCGTCGTTTATCAGACTTTCAGATAGGGCACATGTCAGTGAGCGTTCCGATTTCAGTTCCAGAGCGATTCGCCCAATGAGTCATTGATATTTAGTCGTTTTCAGCCAATATTTTGGATTTTTGAAAATTTCACTTTTTTGTGAAAATATCCACTAAATGAGGGAATAATATGTGTGAGGGTACCCCAGGAGAGTTCCAAATGTGTGTGGGTAGAATATATATCCCACAGGGGTAAAATTGAAAAAAGTTGAAAAAAAAATTTTTTTAGACTTAGTCATTTTTCCGGCGTTTATCAGACTTTCAGATAGGGCAAATGTCAGTGAGCGTTCCGATTTCAGTTCCAGAGCGATTCGCCCAATGAGTCCTTGATATTTAGTCGTTTTCAGCCAATTTTCTGGATTTTTGAAAATGTCACTTTTTTGTGAAAATATCCACTAAATGAGGGAATAATATGTGTGAGGGTACCCCAGGAGAGTTCCAAATGTGTGTGGGTAGAATATATATCCCACGGGGGTAAAGTTGAAAAAAGTTGAAAAAAAAATTTTTTTGGACTTAGTCATTTTTCCGTCGTTTATCAGACTTTCAGATAGGGCAAATGTCAGTAAGCATTCCGATTTCAGTTCCAGAGCGATTCACCCAATGAGTCCTTGATATTTAGTCGTTTTCAGCCAATTTTCTGGATTTTTGAAAATTTCACTTTTTTGTGAAAATATCCACTAAATGAGGGAATAATATGTGTGAGGGTACCCCAGGAGAGTTCCAAATGTGTGTGGGTAGAATATATATCCCACAGGGGTAAAATTGAAAAAAGTTGAAAAAAAATTTTTTTGGGACTTAGTCATTTTTCCGTCGTTTATCAGACTTTCAGATAGGGCACATGTCAGTGAGCGATCCGATTTCAGTTCCAGAGCGATTCGCCCAATGAGTCATTGATATTTAGTCGTTTTCAGCCAATATTTTGGATTTTTGAAAATTTCACTTTTTTGTGAAAATATCCACTAAATGAGGGAATAATATGTGTGAGGGTACCCAAGGAGAGTTCCAAATGTGTGTGGGTAGAATATATATCCCACAGGGGTAAAATTGAAAAAAGTTGAAAAAAAATTTTTTTTGGACTTAGTCATTTTTCCGGCGTTTATCAGACTTTCAGATAGGGCAAATGTCAGTGAGCGTTCCGATTTCAGTTCCAGAGCGATTCGCCCAATGAGTCCTTGATATTTAGTAGTTTTCAGCCAATTTTCTGGATTTTTGAAAATTTCACTTTTTTGTGAAAATATCCACTAAATGAGGGAATAATATGTGTGAGGGTACCCCAGGAGAGTTCCAAATGTGTGTGGGTAGAATATATATCCCACAGGGGTAAAATTGAATAAAGTTGAAATAAAATTTTTTTTGGACTTAGTCATTTTTCCGTCGTTTATCAGACTTTCAGATAGGGCAAATGTCAGTGAGAATTCCGATATCAGTACCAGAGCGATTCGCCCAATGAGTCCTTGATATTTAGTCGTTTTCAGCCAATTTTCTGGATTTTTGAAAATTTCACTTTTTTGTGAAAATATCCACTAAATGAGGGAATAATATGTGTGAGGGTACCCCAGGAGAGTTCCAAATGTGTGTGGGTAGAATATATATCCCACGGGGGTAAAATTGAAAAAAGTTGAAAAAAAATTTTTTTTAGACTTAGTCATTTTTCCGGTGTTTATCAGACTTTCAGATAGGGCAAATGTCAATGAGCGTTCCGATTTCAGTTCCAGAGCGATTCGCCCAATGAGTCCTTGATATTTAGTCGTTTTCAGCCAATTTTTCTGGATTTTTGAAAATGTCACTTTTTTGTGAAAATATCCACTAAATGAGGGAATAATATGTGTGAGGGTACCCCAGGAGAGTTCCAAATGTGTGTGGGTAGAATATATATCCCACGGGGGTAAAGTTGAAAAAAGTTGAAAAAAAAATTTTTTTGGACTTAGTCATTTTTCCGTCGTTTATCAGACTTTCAGATAGGGCAAATGTCAGTGAGCATTCCGATTTCAGTTCCAGAGCGATTCGCCCAATGAGTCCTTGATATTTAGACGTTTTCAGCCAATTTTCTGGATTTTTGAAAATTTCACTTTTTTGTGAAAATATCCACTAAATGAGGGAATAATATGTGTGAGGGTACCCCAGGAGAGTTCCAAATGTGTGTGGGTAGAATATATATCCCACGGGGGTAAAGTTGAAAAAAGTTGAAAAAAAATTTTTTTTGGACTTAGTCATTTTTCCGTCGTTTATCAGACTTTCAGATAGGGCAAATGTCAGTGAGCATTCCGATTTCAGTTCCAGAGCGATTCACCCAATGAGTCCTTGATATTTAGTCGTTTTCAGCCAATTTTCTGGATTTTTGAAAATTTCACTTTTTTGTGAAAATATCCACTAAATGAGGGAATAATATGTGTGAGGGTACCCCAGGAGAGTTCCAAATGTGTGTGGGTAGAATATATATCCCACAGGGGTAAAATTGAAAAAAGTTGAAAAAAAATTTTTTTGGGACTTAGTCATTTTTCCGTCGTTTATCAGACTTTCAGATAGGGCACATGTCAGTGAGCGATCCGATTTCAGTTCCAGAGCGATTCGCCCAATGAGTCATTGATATTTAGTCGTTTTCAGCCAATATTTTGGATTTTTGAAAATTTCACTTTTTTGTGAAAATATCCACTAAATGAGGGAATAATATGTGTGAGGGTACCCCAGGAGAGTTCCAAATGTGTGTGGGTAGAATATATATCCCACAGGGGTAAAATTGAAAAAAGTTGAAAAAAAATTTTTTTTGGACTTAGTCATTTTTCCGTCGTTTATCAGACTTTCAGATAGGGCACATGTCAGTGAGCGTTCCGATTTCAGTTCCAGAGCGATTCGCCCAATGAGTCATTGATATTTAGTCGTTTTCAGCCAATATTTTGGATTTTTGAAAATTTCACTTTTTTGTGAAAATATCCACTAAATGAGGGAATAATATGTGTGAGGGTACCCCAGGAGAGTTCCAAATGTGTGTGGGTAGAATATATATCCCACAGGGGTAAAATTCAAAAAAGTTGAAAAAAAAATTTTTTTAGACTTAGTCATTTTTCCGGCGTTTATCAGACTTTCAGATAGGGCAAATGTCAGTGAGCGTTCCGATTTCAGTTCCAGAGCGATTCGCCCAATGAGTCCTTGATATTTAGTCGTTTTCAGCCAATTTTCTGGATTTTTGAAAATTTCACTTTTTTGTGAAAATATCCACTAAATGAGGGAATAATATGTGTGAGGGTACCCCAGGAGAGTTCCAAATGTGTGTGGGTAGAATATATATCCCACAGGGGTAAAATTGAAAAAAGTTGAAAAAAATTTTTTTTTGGACTTAGTCATTTTTCCGGCGTTTATCAGACTTTCAGATAGGGCAAATGTCAGTGAGCGTTCCGATTTCAGTTCCAGAGCGATTCGCCCAATGAGTCCTTGATATTTAGTCATTTTCAGCCAATTTTCTGGATTTTTGAAAATTTCACTTTTTTGTGAAAATATCCACTAAATGAGGGAATAATATGTGTGAGGGTACCCCAGGAGAGTTCCAAATGTGTGTGGGTAGAATATATATCCCACAGGGGTAAAATTGAAAAAAGTTGAAAAAAAATTTTTTTTAGACTTAGTCATTTTTCCGGTGTTTATCAGACTTTCAGATAGGGCAAATGTCAATGAGCGTTCCGATTTCAGTTCCAGAGCGATTCGCCCAATGAGTCCTTGATATTTAGTCGTTTTCAGCCAATTTTTCTGGATTTTTGAAAATGTCACTTTTTTGTGAAAATATCCACTAAATGAGGGAATAATATGTGTGAGGGTACCCCAGGAGAGTTCCAAATGTGTGTGGGTAGAATATATATCCCACGGGGGTAAAGTTGAAAAAAGTTGAAAAAAAAATTTTTTTGGACTTAGTCATTTTTCCGTCGTTTATCAGACTTTCAGATAGGGCAAATGTCAGTGAGCATTCCGATTTCAGTTCCAGAGCGATTCGCCCAATGAGTCCTTGATATTTAGACGTTTTCAGCCAATTTTCTGGATTTTTGAAAATTTCACTTTTTTGTGAAAATATCCACTAAATGAGGGAATAATATGTGTGAGGGTACCCCAGGAGAGTTCCAAATGTGTGTGGGTAGAATATATATCCCACAGGGGTAAAATTGAAAAAAGTTGAAAAAAAATTTTTTTGGGACTTAGTCATTTTTCCGGCTTTTATCAGACTTTCAGATAGGGCAAATGTCAGTGAGCGTTCCGATTTCAGTTCCAGAGCGATTCGCCCAATGAGTCATTGCTATTTAGTCGTTTTCAGCCAATATTTTGGATTTTTGAAAATTTCACTTTTTTGTGAAAATATCCACTAAATGATGGAATAATATGTGTGAGGGTACCCCAGGAGAGTTCCAAATGTGTGTGGGTAGAATATATATCCCACGGGGGTAAAATTGAAAAAAGTTGAAAAAAAAATTTTTTTAGACTTAGTCATTTTTCCGGTGTTTATCAGACTTTCAGATAGGGCAAATGTCAATGAGCGTTCCGATTTCAGTTCCAGAGCGATTCGCCCAATGAGTCCTTGATATTTAGTCGTTTTCAGCCAATTTTCTGGATTTTTGAAAATGTCACTTTTTTGTGAAAATATCCACTAAATGAGGGAATAATATGTGTGAGGGTACCCCAGGAGAGTTCCAAATGTGTGTGGGTAGAATATATATCCCACGGGGGTAAAGTTGAAAAAAGTTGAAAAAAAATTTTTTTTGTACTTAGTCATTTTTCCGTCGTTTATCAGACTTTCAGATAGGGCAAATGTCAGTGAGCATTCCGATTTCAGTTCCAGAGCGATTCACCCAATGAGTCCTTGATATTTAGTCGTTTTCAGCCAATTTTCTGGATTTTTGAAAATTTCACTTTTTTGTGAAAATATCCACTAAATGAGGGAATAATATGTGTGAGGGTACCCCAGGAGAGTTCCAAATGTGTGTGGGTAGAATATATATCCCACAGGGGTAAAATTGAAAAAAGTTGAAAAAAAATTTTTTTTGGACTTAGTCATTTTTCCGGTGTTTATCAGACTTTCAGATAGGGCAAATGTCAATGAGCGTTCCGATTTCAGTTCCAGAGCGATTCGCCCAATGAATCCTTGATATTTAGTCGTTTTCAGCCAATTTTTCTGGATTTTTGAAAATGTCACTTTTTTGTGAAAATATCCACTAAATGAGGGAATAATATGTGTGAGGGTACCCCAGGAGAGTTCCAAATGTGTGTGGGTAGAATATATATCCCACGGGGGTAAAGTTGAAAAAAGTTGAAAAAAAAATTTTTTTGGACTTAGTCATTTTTCCGTCGTTTATCAGACTTTCAGATAGGGCAAATGTCAGTGAGCATTCCGATTTCAGTTCCAGAGCGATTCGCCCAATGAGTCCTTGATATTTAGACGTTTTCAGCCAATTTTCTGGATTTTTGAAAATTTCACTTTTTTGTGAAAATATCCACTAAATGAGGGAATAATATGTGTGAGGGTACCCCAGGAGAGTTCCAAATGTGTGTGGGTAGAATATATATCCCACAGGGGTAAAATTGAAAAAAGTTGAAAAAAAATTTTTTTGGGACTTAGTCATTTTTCCGGCTTTTATCAGACTTTCAGATAGGGCAAATGTCAGTGAGCGTTCCGATTTCAGTTCCAGAGCGATTCGCCCAATGAGTCATTGCTATTTAGTCGTTTTCAGCCAATATTTTGGATTTTTGAAAATTTCACTTTTTTGTGAAAATATCCACTAAATGATGGAATAATATGTGTGAGGGTACCCCAGGAGAGTTCCAAATGTGTGTGGGTAGAATATATATCCCACGGGGGTAAAATTGAAAAAAGTTGAAAAAAAAATTTTTTTAGACTTAGTCATTTTTCCGGTGTTTATCAGACTTTCAGATAGGGCAAATGTCAATGAGCGTTCCGATTTCAGTTCCAGAGCGATTCGCCCAATGAGTCCTTGATATTTAGTCGTTTTCAGCCAATTTTCTGGATTTTTGAAAATGTCACTTTTTTGTGAAAATATCCACTAAATGAGGGAATAATATGTGTGAGGGTACCCCAGGAGAATTCCAAATGTGTGTGGGTAGAATATATATCCCACGGGGGTAAAGTTGAAAAAAGTTGAAAAAAAAATTTTTTTGGACTTAGTCATTTTTCCGTCGTTTATCAGACTTTCAGATAGGGCAAATGTCAGTGAGCATTCCGATTTCAGTTCCAGAGCGATTCACCCAATGAGTCCTTGATATTTAGTCGTTTTCAGCCAATTTTCTGGATTTTTGAAAATTTCACTTTTTTGTGAAAATATCCACTAAATGAGGGAATAATATGTGTGAGGGTACCCCAGGAGAGTTCCAAATGTGTGTGGGTAGAATATATATCCCACAGGGGTAAAATTGAAAAAAGTTGAAAAAAAATTTTTTTTGGACTTAGTCATTTTTCCGTCGTTTATCAGACTTTCAGATAGGGCACATGTCAGTGAGCGTTCCGATTTCAGTTCCAGAGCGATTCGCCCAATGAGTCATTGATATTTAGTCGTTTTCAGCCAATATTTTGGATTTTTGAAAATTTCACTTTTTTGTGAAAATATCCACTAAATGAGGGAATAATATGTGTGAGGGTACCCCAGGAGAGTTCCAAATGTGTGTGGGTAGAATATATATCCCACAGGGGTAAAATTGAAAAAAGTTGAAAAAAATTTTTTTTTGGACTTTGTCATTTTTCCGGCGTTTATCAGACTTTCAGATAGGGCAAATGTCAGTGAGCGTTCCGATTTCAGTTCCAGAGCGATTCGCCCTATGAGTCCTTGATATTTAGTCGTTTTCAGCCAATTTTCTGGATTTTTGAAAATTTCACTTTTTTGTGAAAATATCCACTAAATGAGGGAATAATATGTGTGAGGGTACCCCAGGAGAGTTCCAAATGTGTGTGGGTAGAATATATATCCCACAGGGGTAAAATTGAAAAAAGTTGAAAAAAATTTTTTTTTGGACTTAGTCATTTTTCCGGCGTTTATCAGACTTTCAGATAGGGCAAATGTCAGTGAGCGTTCCGATTTCAGTTCCAGAGCGATTCGCCCAATGAGTCCTTGATATTTAGTCATTTTCAGCCAATTTTCTGGATTTTTGAAAATTTCACTTTTTTGTGAAAATATCCACTAAATGAGGGAATAATATGTGTGAGGGTACCCCAGGAGAGTTCCAAATGTGTGTGGGTAGAATATATATCCCACAGGGGTAAAATTGAAAAAAGGTGAAAAAAAATTTTTTTTGGACTTAGTCATTTTTCCGGCGTTTATCAGACTTTCAGATAGGGCAAATGTCAGTGAGCGTTCCGATTTCAGTTCCAGAGCGATTCGCCCAATGAGTCCTTGATATTTAGTCGTTTTCAGCCAATTTTCTGGATTTTTGAAAATTTCACTTTTTTGTGAAAATATCCACTAAATGAGGGAATAATATGTGTGAGGGTACCCCAGGAGAGTTCCAAATGTGTGTGGGTAGAATATATATCCCACAGGGGTAAAATTGAATAAAGTTGAAAAAAAATTTTTTTTGAACTTAGTCATTTTTCCGTCGTTTATCAGACTTTCAGATAGGGCAAATGTCAGTGAGAATTCCGATATCAGTACCAGAGCGATTCGCCCAATGAGTCCTTGATATTTAGTCGTTTTCAGCCAATTTTCTGGATTTTTGAAAATTTCACTTTTTTGTGAAAATATCCACTAAATGAGGGAATAATATGTGTGAGGGTACCCCAGGAGAGTTCCAAATGTGTGTGGGTAGAATATATATCCCACGGGGGTAAAATTGAAAAAAGTTGAAAAAAAATTTTTTTTAGACTTAGTCATTTTTCCGGTGTTTATCAGACTTTCAGATAGGGCAAATGTCAATGAGCGTTCCGATTTCAGTTCCAGAGCGATTCGCCCAATGAGTCCTTGATATTTAGTCGTTTTCAGCCAATTTTCTGGATTTTTGAAAATGTCACTTTTTTGTGAAAATATCCACTAAATGAGGGAATAATATGTGTGAGGGTACCCCAGGAGAGTTCCAAATGTGTGTGGGTAGAATATATATCCCACGGGGGTAAAGTTGAAAAAAGTTGAAAAAAAAATTTTTTTGGACTTAGTCATTTTTCCGTCGTTTATCAGACTTTCAGATAGGGCAAATGTCAGTGAGCATTCCGATTTCAGTTCCAGAGCGATTCGCCCAATGAGTCCTTGATATTTAGACGTTTTCAGCCAATTTTCTGGATTTTTGAAAATTTCACTTTTTTGTGAAAATATCCACTAAATGAGGGAATAATATGTGTGAGGGTACCCCAGGAGAGTTCCAAATGTGTGTGGGTAGAATATATATCCCACAGGGGTAAAATTGAAAAAAGTTGAAAAAAAATTTTTTGGGGACTTAGTCATTTTTCCGGCTTTTATCAGACTTTCAGATAGGGCAAATGTCAGTGAGCGTTCCGATTTCAGTTCCAGAGCGATTCGCCCAATGAGTCATTGCTATTTAGTCGTTTTCAGCCAATATTTTGGATTTTTGAAAATTTCACTTTTTTGTGAAAATATCCACTAAATGATGGAATAATATGTGTGAGGGTACCCCAGGAGAGTTCCAAATGTGTGTGGGTAGAATATATATCCCACGGGGGTAAAATTGAAAAAAGTTTAAAAAAAAATTTTTTTAGACTTAGTCATTTTTCCGGTGTTTATCAGACTTTCAGATAGGGCAAATGTCAATGAGCGTTCCGATTTCAGTTCCAGAGCGATTCGCCCAATGAGTCCTTGATATTTAGTCGTTTTCAGCCAATTTTCTGGATTTTTGAAAATGTCACTTTTTTGTGAAAATATCCACTAAATGAGGGAATAATATGTGTGAGGGTACCCCAGGAGAGTTCCAAATGTGTGTGGGTAGAATATATATCCCACGGGGGTAAAATTGAAAAAAGTTTAAAAAAAAATTTTTTTAGACTTAGTCATTTTTCCGGTGTTTATCAGACTTTCAGATAGGGCAAATGTCAATGAGCGTTCCGATTTCAGTTCCAGAGCGATTCGCCCAATGAGTCCTTGATATTTAGTCGTTTTCAGCCAATTTTCTGGATTTTTGAAAATGTCACTTTTTTGTGAAAATATCCACTAAATGAGGGAATAATATGTGTGAGGGTACCCCAGGAGAGTTCCAAATGTGTGTGGGTAGAATATATATCCCACGGGGGTAAAGTTGAAAAAAGTTGAAAAAAAAATTTTTTTGGACTTAGTCATTTTTCCGTCGTTTATCAGACTTTCAGATAGGGCAAATGTCAGTGAGCATTCCGATTTCAGTTCCAGAGCGATTCGCCCAATGAGTCCTTGATATTTAGACGTTTTCAGCCAATTTTCTGGATTTTTGAAAATTTCACTTTTTTGTGAAAATATCCACTAAATGAGGGAATAATATGTGTGAGGGTACCCCAGGAGAGTTCCAAATGTGTGTGGGTAGAATATATATCCCACGGGGGTAAAGTTGAAAAAAGTTGAAAAAAAAATTTTTTTGGACTTAGTCATTTTTCCGTCGTTTATCAGACTTTCAGATAGGGCACATGTCAGTGAGCGTTCCGATTTCAGTTCCAGAGCGATTCGCCCAATGAGTCATTGATATTTAGTCGTTTTCAGCCAATATTTTGGATTTTTGAAAATTTCACTTTTTTGTGAAAATATCCACTAAATGAGGGAATAATATGTGTGAGGGTACCCCAGGAGAGTTCCAAATGTGTGTGGGTAGAATATATATCCCACAGGGGTAAAATTGAAAAAAGTTGAAAAAAATTTTTTTTTGGACTTTGTCATTTTTCCGGCGTTTATCAGACTTTCAGATAGGGCAAATGTCAGTGAGCGTTCCGATTTCAGTTCCAGAGCGATTCGCCCAATGAGTCCTTGATATTTAGTCGTTTTCAGCCAATTTTCTGGATTTTTGAAAATTTCACTTTTTTGTGAAAATATCCACTAAATGAGGGAATAATATGTGTGAGGGTACCCCAGGAGAGTTCCAAATGTGTGTGGGTAGAATATATATCCCACAGGGGTAAAATTGAAAAAAGTTGAAAAAAATTTTTTTTTGGACTTAGTCATTTTTCCGGCGTTTATCAGACTTTCAGATAGGGCAAATGTCAGTGAGCGTTCCGATTTCAGTTCCAGAGCGATTCGCCCAATGAGTCCTTGATATTTAGTCATTTTCAGCCAATTTTCTGGATTTTTGAAAATTTCACTTTTTTGTGAAAATATCCACTAAATGAGGGAATAATATGTGTGAGGGTACCCCAGGAGAGTTCCAAATGTGTGTGGGTAGAATATATATCCCACAGGGGTAAAATTGAAAAAAGTTGAAAAAAAATTTTTTTTGGACTTAGTCATTTTTCCGGCGTTTATCAGACTTTCAGATAGGGCAAATGTCAGTGAGCGTTCCGATTTCAGTTCCAGAGCGATTCGCCCAATGAGTCCTTGATATCTAGTCGTTTTCAGCCAATTTTCTGGATTTTTGAAAATTTCACTTTTTTGTGAATATATCCACTAAATGAGGGAATAATATGTGTGAGGGTACCCCAGGAGTGTTCCAAATGTGTGTGGGTAGAATATATATCCCACGGGGGTAAAGTTGAAAAAAGTTGAAAAAAAAAATTTTTTGGACTTAGTCATTTTTCCGTCGTTTATCAGACTTTCAGATAGGGCACATGTCAGTGAGCGTTCCGATTTCAGTTCCAGAGCGATTCGCCCAATGAGTCATTGATATTTAGTCGTTTTCAGCCAATATTTTGGATTTTTGAAAATTTCACTTTTTTGTGAAAATATCCACTAAATGAGGGAATAATATGTGTGAGGGTACCCCAGGAGAGTTCCAAATGTGTGTGGGTAGAATATATATCCCACAGGGGTAAAATTGAAAAAAGTTGAAAAAAAATTTTTTTTGGACTTAGTCATTTTTCCGTCGTTTATCAGACTTTCAGATAGGGCACATGTCAGTGAGCGTTCCGATTTCAGTTCCAGAGCGATTCGCCCAATGAGTCATTGATATTTAGTCGTTTTCAGCCAATATTTTGGATTTTTGAAAATTTCACTTTTTTGTGAAAATATCCACTAAATGAGGGAATAATATGTGTGAGGGTACCCCAGGAGAGTTCCAAATGTGTGTGAGTAGAATATATATCCCACGGGGGTAAAATTGAAAAAAGTTGAAAAAAAATTTTTTTTAGACTTAGTCATTTTTCTGTCGTTTATCAGACTTTCAGATAGGGCAAATGTCAGTGAGCGTTCCGATTTCAGTTCCAGAGCGATTCGCCCAATGAGTCCTTGATGTTTAGTCGTTTTCAGCCAATTTTCTGGATTTTTGAAAATTTCACTTTTTTGTGAAAATATCCACTAAATGAGGGAATAATATGTGTGAGGGTACCCCAGGAGAGTTCCAAATGTGTGTGGGTAGAATATATATCCCACGGGGGTAAAGTTGAAAAAAGTTGAAAAAAAATTTTTTTTGGACTTAGTCATTTTTCCGGCGTTTATCAGACTTTCAGATAGGGCAAATGTCAGTGAGCGTTCCGATTTCAGTTCCAGAGCGATTCGCCCAATGAGTCCTTGATATTTAGTCGTTTTCAGCCAATTTTCTGGATTTTTGAAAATTTCACTTTTTTGTGAAAATATCCACTAAATGAGGGAATAATATGTGTGAGGGTACCCCAGGAGAGTTCCAAATGTGTGTGGGTAGAATATATATCCCACAGGGGTAAAATTGAAAAAAGTTGAAAAAAAAATTCTTTTGGACTTAGTCATTTTTCCGGTGTTTATCAGACTTTCAGATAGGGCAAATGTCAATGAGCGTTTCGATTTCAGTTCCAGAGCGATTCGCCCAATGAGTCCTTGATATTTAGTCGTTTTCAGCCAATTTTCTGGATTTTTGAAAAATTCACTTTTTTGTGAAAATATCCACTAAATGAGGGAATAATATGTGTGAGGGTAACCCAGGAGAGTTCCCAATGTGTGTGGGCAGAATATATATCCCACGGGGGTAAAATTGAAAAAAGTTGAAAACATTTTTTTTTTTGGACTTAGTCACTTTTCCGGCGTTTATCAGACTTTCAGATAGGGCAAATGTCAGAGAGCGTTCCGATTTCAGTTCCACAGCGATTCGCCCAATGAGTCCTTGATATTTAGTCGTTTTCAGCCAATTTTCTGGATTTTTGAAAATGTCACTCTTTTGTGAAAATATCCACTAAATGAGGGAATAATATGTGTGAGGGTACCCCAGGAGTGTTCCAAATGTGTGTGGGTAGAATATATATCCCACGGGGGTAAAGTTGAAAAAAGTTGAAAAAAAAAATTTTTTGGACTTAGTCATTTTTCCGTCGTTTATCAGACTTTCAGATAGGGCACATGTCAGTGAGCGTTCCGATTTCAGTTCCAGAGCGATTCGCCCAATGAGTCATTGATATTTAGTCGTTTTCAGCCAATATTTTGGATTTTTGAAAATTTCACTTTTTTGTGAAAATATCCACTAAATGAGGGAATAATATGTGTGAGGGTACTCCAGGAGAGTTCCAAATGTGTGTGGGTAGAATATATATTCCACAGGGGTAAAACTGAAAAAAGTTGAAAAAAAATTTTTTTTAGACTTAGTCATTTTTCCGGCGTTTATCAGACTTTCAGATAGGGCAAATGTCAGTGAGCGTTCCGATTTCAGTTCCAGAGCGATTCGCCCAATGAGTCCTTGATATTTAGTAGTTTTCAGCCAATTTTCTGGATTTTTGAAAATTTCACTTTTTTGTGAAAATATCCACTAAATGAGGGAATAATATGTGTGAGGGTACCC
Source organism: Phyllobates terribilis (assembly GCF_046119375.1). Lineage (NCBI taxonomy): Eukaryota > Metazoa > Chordata > Amphibia > Anura > Dendrobatidae > Phyllobates > Phyllobates terribilis. The sequence goes on from NW_027362772.1 coordinate 169,986,731, forward strand.
CAGGAGAGTTCCAAATGTGTGTGGGTAGAATATATATCCCACAGGGGTAAAATTGAAAAAAGTTGAAAAAAAAATTCTTTTGGACTTAGTCATTTTTCCGGCGTTTATCAGACTTTCAGATAGGGCAAATGTCAGTGAGCGTTCCGATTTCAGTTCCAGAGCGATTCGCCCAATGAGTCCTTGATATTTAGTCATTTTCAGCCAATTTTACGGATTTTTGAAAATTTCACTTTTTTGTGAAAATATCCACTAAATGAGGGAATAATATGTGTGAGGGTACCCCAGGAGAGTTCCAAATGTGTGTGGGTAGAATATATATCCCACAGGGGTAAAATTGAAAAAAGTTGAAAAAAATTTTTTTTTGGACTTAGTCATTTTTCCGTCGTTTATCAGACTTTCAGATAGGGCAAATGTCAGTGAGCGTTCCGATTTCAGTTCCAGATCGATTCGCCCAATGAGTCATTGATATTTAGTCGTTTTCAGCCAATATTTTGGATTTTTGAAAATTTCACTTTTTTGTGAAAATATCCACTAAATGAGGGAATAATATATGTGAGGGTACCCCAGGAGAGTTCCAAATGTGTGTGGGTAGAATATATATCCCACGGGGGTAAAATTGAAAAAAGTTGAAAAAAGATTTTTTTTAGACTTAGTCATTTTTCCGGTGTTTATCAGACTTTCAGATAGGGCAAATGTCAATGAGCGTTCCGATTTCAGTTCCAGAGCGATTCGCCCAATGAGTCCTTGATATTTAGTCGTTTTCAGCCAATTTTCTGGATTTTTGAAAATTTCACTTTTTTGTGAAAATATCCACTAAATGAGGGAATAATATGTGTGAGGGTACCCCAGGAGAGTTCCAAATGTGTGTGGGTAGAATATATATCCCACAGGGGTAAAATTGAAAAAAGTTGAAAAAAAAATTCTTTTGGACTTAGTCATTTTTCCGGTGTTTATCAGATTTTCAGATAGGGCAAATGTCAATGAGCGTTTCGATTTCAGTTCCAGAGCGATTCGCCCAATGAGTCCTTGATATTTAGTCGTTTTCAGCCAATTTTCTGGATTTTTGAAAAATTCACTTTTTTGTGAAAATATCCACTAAATGAGGGAATAATATGTGTGAGGGTACCCCAGGAGAGTTCCCAATGTGTGTGGGCAGAATATATATCCCACGGGGGTAAAATTGAAAAAAGTTGAAAACATTTTTTTTTTTGGACTTAGTCACTTTTCCGGCGTTTATCAGACTTTCAGATAGGGCAAATGTCAGAGAGCGTTCCGATTTCAGTTCCACAGCGATTCGCCCAATGAGTCCTTGATATTTAGTCGTTTTCAGCCAATTTTCTGGATTTTTGAAAATGTCACTCTTTTGTGAAAATATCCACTAAATGAGGGAATAATATGTGTGAGGGTACCCCAGGAGTGTTCCAAATGTGTGTGGGTAGAATATATATCCCACGGGGGTAAAGTTGAAAAAGTTGAAAAAAAAAATTTTTTGGACTTAGTCATTTTTCCGTCGTTTATCAGACTTTCAGATAGGGCACATGTCAGTGAGCGTTCCGATTTCAGTTCCAGAGCGATTCGCCCAATGAGTCATTGATATTTAGTCGTTTTCAGCCAATATTTTGGATTTTTGAAAATTTCACTTTTTTGTGAAAATATCCACTAAATGAGGGAATAATATGTGTGAGGGTACTCCAGGAGAGTTCCAAATGTGTGTGGGTAGAATATATATTCCACAGGGGTAAAATTGAAAAAAGTTGAAAAAAAATTTTTTTTAGACTTAGTCATTTTTCCGGCGTTTATCAGACTTTCAGATAGGGCAAATGTCAGTGAGCGTTCCGATTTCAGTTCCAGAGCGATTCGCCCAATGAGTCCTTGATATTTAGTCGTTTTCAGCCAATTTTCTGGATTTTTGAAAATTTCACTTTTTTGTGAAAATATCCACTAAATGAGGGAATAATATGTGTGAGGGTACCCCAGGAGAGTTCCAAATGTGTGTGGGTAGAATATATATCCCACAGGGGTAAAATTGAAAAAAGTTGAAAAAAATTTTTTTTTGGACTTAGTCATTTTTCCGGCGTTTATCAGACTTTCAGATAGGGCAAATGTCGGTGAGCGTTCCGATTTCAGTTCCAGAGCGATTCGCCCAATGAGTCCTTGATATTTAGTCATTTTCAGCCAATTTTACGGATTTTTGAAAATTTCACTTTTTTGTGAAAATATCCACTAAATGAGGGAATAATATGTGTGAGGGTACCCCAGGAGAGTTCCAAATGTGTGTGGGTAGAATATATATCCCACAGGGGTAAAATTGAAAAAAGTTGAAAAAAAATTTTTTTTGGACTTAGTCATTTTTCCGTCGTTTATCAGACTTTCAGATAGGGCACATGTCAGTGAGCGTTCCGATTTCAGTTCCAGAGCCATTCGCCCAATGAGTCATTGATATTTAGTCGTTTTCAGCCAATATTTTGGATTTTTGAAAATTTCACTTTTTTGTGAAAATATCCACTAAATGAGGGAATAATATGTGTGAGGGTACCCCAGGAGAGTTCCCAATGTGTGTGGGCAGAATATATATCCCACGGGGGTAAAATTGAAAAAAGTTGAAAACATTTTTTTTTTTGGACTTAGTCACTTTTCCGGCGTTTATCAGACTTTCAGATAGGGCAAATGTCAGAGAGCGTTCCGATTTCAGTTCCACAGCGATTCGCCCAATGAGTCCTTGATATTTAGTCGTTTTCAGCCAATTTTCTGGATTTTTGAAAATGTCACTCTTTTGTGAAAATATCCACTAAATGAGGGAATAATATGTGTGAGGGTACCCCAGGAGTGTTCCAAATGTGTGTGGGTAGAATATATATCCCACGGGGGTAAAGTTGAAAAAAGTTGAAAAAAAAAATTTTTTGGACTTAGTCATTTTTCCGTCGTTTATCAGACTTTCAGATAGGGCACATGTCAGTGAGCGTTCCGATTTCAGTTCCAGAGCGATTCGCCCAATGAGTCCTTGATATTTAGTCGTTTTCAGCCAATATTTTGGATTTTTGAAAATTTCACTTTTTTGTGAAAATATCCACTAAATGAGGGAATAATATGTGTGAGGGTACTCCAGGAGAGTTCCAAATGTGTGTGGGTAGAATATATATTCCACAGGGGTAAAATTGAAAAAAGTTGAAAAAAAATTTTTTTTAGACTTAGTCATTTTTCCGGCGTTTATCAGACTTTCAGATAGGGCAAATGTCAGTGAGCATTCCGATTTCAGTTCCAGAGCGATTCGCCCAATGAGTCCTTGATATTTAGTCGTTTTCAGCCAATTTTCTGGATTTTTGAAAATTTCACTTTTTTGTGAAAATATCCACTAAATGAGGGAATAATATGTGTGAGGGTACCCCAGGAGAGTTCCAAATGTGTGTGGGTAGAATATATATCCCACAGGGGTAAAATTGAAAAAAGTTGAAAAAAATTTTTTTTTGGACTTAGTCATTTTTCCGGCGTTTATCAGACTTTCAGATAGGGCAAATGTCGGTGAGCGTTCCGATTTCAGTTCCAGAGCTATTCGCCCAATGAGTCATTGATATTTAGTCGTTTTCAGCCAATTTTCTGGATTTTTGAAAATTTCACTTTTTTGTGAAAATATCCACTAAATGAGGGAATAATATGTGTGAGGGTACCCCAGGAGAGTTTCAAATGTGTGTGGGTAGAATATATATCCCACGGGGGTAAAATTGAAAAAAGTTTTAAAAAAATTTTTTTTAGACTTAGTCATTTTTCCGGTGTTTATCAGATTTTCAGATAGGGCAAATATCAATGAGCGTTCCGATTTCAGTTCCAGAGCGATTCGCCCAATGAGTCCTTGATATTTAGTCGTTTTCAGCCAATTTTCTGGATTTTTGAAAATGTCACTTTTTTGTGAAAATATCCACTAAATGAGGGAATAATATGTGTGAGGGTACCCCAGGAGAGTTCCAAATGTGTGTGGGTAGAATATATATCCCACGGGGGTAAAGTTGAAAAAAGTTGAAAAAAAAATTTTTTTGGACTTAGTCATTTTTCCGGCGTTTATCAGACTTTCAGATAGGGCAAATGTCAGTGAGTGTTCCGATTTCAGTTCCAAAGCGATTCGCCCAATGAGTCATTGATATTTAGTCGTTTTCAGCCAATATTTTGGATTTTTGAAAATTTCACTTTTTTGTGAAAATATCCACTAAATGAGGCAATAATATGTGTGAGGGTACCCCAGGAGAGTTCCAAATGTGTGTGAGCAGAATATATATCCCACGGGGGTAAAATTGAAAAAAGTTGAAAAAAAATTTTTTTTAGACTTAGTCATTTTTCCGGCGTTTATCAGACTTTCAGATAGGGCAAATGTCAGTGAGCATTTCGATTTCAGTTCCAGAGCGATTCGCCCAATGAGTCCTTGATATTTAGTCGTTTTCAGCCAATTTTCTGGATTTTTGAAAATTTCACTTTTTTGTGAAAATATCCACTAAATGAGGGAATAATATGTGTGAGGGTACCCCAGGAGAGTTCCAAATGTGTGTGGGTAGAATATATATCCCACAGGGGTAAAATTGAAAAAAGTTGAAAAAAAATTTTTTTTGGACTTAGTCATTTTTCCGTCGTTTATCAGACTTTCAGATAGGGCAAATGTCAGTGAGTGTTCCGATTTCAGTTCCAGAGCGATTCGCCCAATGAGTCCTTGATATTTAGTCGTTTTCAGCCAATTTTCTGGATTTTTGAAAAATTCACTTTTTTGTGAAAATATCCACTAAATGAGGGAATAATATGTGTGAGGGTACCCCAGGAGAGTTCCCAATGTGTGTGGGCAGAATATATATCCCACGGGGGTAAAATTGAAAAAAGTTGAAAACATTTTTTTTTTTGGACTTAGTCACTTTTCCGGCGTTTATCAGACTTTCAGATAGGGCAAATGTCAGAGAGCGTTCCGATTTCAGTTCCACAGCGATTCGCCCAATGAGTCCTTGATATTTAGTCGTTTTCAGCCAATTTTCTGGATTTTTGAAAATGTCACTCTTTTGTGAAAATATCCACTAAATGAGGGAATAATATGTGTGAGGGTACCCCAGGAGTGTTCCAAATGTGTGTGGGTAGAATATATATCCCACGGGGGTAAAGTTGAAAAAAGTTGAAAAAAAAAATTTTTTGGACTTAGTCATTTTTCCGTCGTTTATCAGACTTTCAGATAGGGCACATGTCAGTGAGCGTTCCGATTTCAGTTCCAGAGCGATTCGCCCAATGAGTCATTGATATTTAGTCGTTTTCAGCCAATATTTTGGATTTTTGAAAATTTCACTTTTTTGTGAAAATATCCACTAAATGAGGGAATAATATGTGTGAGGGTACTCCAGGAGAGTTCCAAATGTGTGTGGGTAGAATATATATTCCACAGGGGTAAAATTGAAAAAAGTTGAAAAAAAATTTTTTTTAGACTTAGTCATTTTTCCGGCGTTTATCAGACTTTCAGATAGGGCAAATGTCAGTGAGCGTTCCGATTTCAGTTCCAGAGCGATTCGCCCAATGAGTCCTTGATATTTAGTCGTTTTCAGCCAATTTTCTGGATTTTTGAAAATTTCACTTTTTTGTGAAAATATCCACTAAATGAGGGAATAATATGTGTGAGGGTACCCCAGGAGAGTTCCAAATGTGTGTGGGTAGAATATATATCCCACAGGGGTAAAATTGAAAAAAGTTGAAAAAAATTTTTTTTTGGACTTAGTCATTTTTCCGGCGTTTATCAGACTTTCAGATAGGGCAAATGTCGGTGAGCGTTCCGATTTCAGTTCCAGAGCGATTCGCCCAATGAGTCCTTGATATTTAGTCATTTTCAGCCAATTTTACGGATTTTTGAAAATTTCACTTTTTTGTGAAAATATCCACTAAATGAGGGAATAATATGTGTGAGGGTACCCCAGGAGAGTTCCAAATGTGTGTGGGTAGAATATATATCCCACAGGGGTAAAATTGAAAAAAGTTGAAAAAAAATTTTTTTTGGACTTAGTCATTTTTCCGTCGTTTATCAGACTTTCAGATAGGGCACATGTCAGTGAGCGTTCCGATTTCAGTTCCAGAGCCATTCGCCCAATGAGTCATTGATATTTAGTCGTTTTCAGCCAATATTTTGGATTTTTGAAAATTTCACTTTTTTGTGAAAATATCCACTAAATGAGGGAATAATATGTGTGAGGGTACCCCAGGAGAGTTCCCAATGTGTGTGGGCAGAATATATATCCCACGGGGGTAAAATTGAAAAAAGTTGAAAACATTTTTTTTTTTGGACTTAGTCACTTTTCCGGCGTTTATCAGACTTTCAGATAGGGCAAATGTCAGAGAGCGTTCCGATTTCAGTTCCACAGCGATTCGCCCAATGAGTCCTTGATATTTAGTCGTTTTCAGCCAATTTTCTGGATTTTTGAAAATGTCACTCTTTTGTGAAAATATCCACTAAATGAGGGAATAATATGTGTGAGGGTACCCCAGGAGTGTTCCAAATGTGTGTGGGTAGAATATATATCCCACGGGGGTAAAGTTGAAAAAAGTTGAAAAAAAAAATTTTTTGGACTTAGTCATTTTTCCGTCGTTTATCAGACTTTCAGATAGGGCACATGTCAGTGAGCGTTCCGATTTCAGTTCCAGAGCGATTCGCCCAATGAGTCATTGATATTTAGTCGTTTTCAGCCAATATTTTGGATTTTTGAAAATTTCACTTTTTTGTGAAAATATCCACTAAATGAGGGAATAATATGTGTGAGGGTACTCCAGGAGAGTTCCAAATGTGTGTGGGTAGAATATATATTCCACAGGGGTAAAATTGAAAAAAGTTGAAAAAAAATTTTTTTTAGACTTAGTCATTTTTCCGGCGTTTATCAGACTTTCAGATAGGGCAAATGTCAGTGAGCATTCCGATTTCAGTTCCAGAGCGATTCGCCCAATGAGTCCTTGATATTTAGTCGTTTTCAGCCAATTTTCTGGATTTTTGAAAATTTCACTTTTTTGTGAAAATATCCACTAAATGAGGGAATAATATGTGTGAGGGTACCCCAGGAGAGTTCCAAATGTGTGTGGGTAGAATATATATCCCACAGGGGTAAAATTGAAAAAAGTTGAAAAAAATTTTTTTTTGGACTTAGTCATTTTTCCGGCGTTTATCAGACTTTCAGATAGGGCAAATGTCGGTGAGCGTTCCGATTTCAGTTCCAGAGCTATTCGCCCAATGAGTCATTGATATTTAGTCGTTTTCAGCCAATTTTCTGGATTTTTGAAAATTTCACTTTTTTGTGAAAATATCCACTAAATGAGGGAATAATATGTGTGAGGGTACCCCAGGAGAGTTTCAAATGTGTGTGGGTAGAATATATATCCCACGGGGGTAAAATTGAAAAAAGTTTTAAAAAAATTTTTTTTAGACTTAGTCATTTTTCCGGTGTTTATCAGATTTTCAGATAGGGCAAATATCAATGAGCGTTCCGATTTCAGTTCCAGAGCGATTCGCCCAATGAGTCCTTGATATTTAGTCGTTTTCAGCCAATTTTCTGGATTTTTGAAAATGTCACTTTTTTGTGAAAATATCCACTAAATGAGGGAATAATATGTGTGAGGGTACCCCAGGAGAGTTCCAAATGTGTGTGGGTAGAATATATATCCCACGGGGGTAAAGTTGAAAAAAGTTGAAAAAAAAATTTTTTTGGACTTAGTCATTTTTCCGGCGTTTATCAGACTTTCAGATAGGGCAAATGTCAGTGAGTGTTCCGATTTCAGTTCCAAAGCGATTCGCCCAATGAGTCATTGATATTTAGTCGTTTTCAGCCAATATTTTGGATTTTTGAAAATTTCACTTTTTTGTGAAAATATCCACTAAATGAGGCAATAATATGTGTGAGGGTACCCCAGGAGAGTTCCAAATGTGTGTGAGTAGAATATATATCCCACGGGGGTAAAATTGAAAAAAGTTGAAAAAAAATTTTTTTTAGACTTAGTCATTTTTCCGGCGTTTATCAGACTTTCAGATAGGGCAAATGTCAGTGAGCATTTCGATTTCAGTTCCAGAGCGATTCGCCCAATGAGTCCTTGATATTTAGTCGTTTTCAGCCAATTTTCTGGATTTTTGAAAATTTCACTTTTTTGTGAAAATATCCACTAAATGAGGGAATAATATGTGTGAGGGTACCCCAGGAGAGTTCCAAATGTGTGTGGGTAGAATATATATCCCACAGGGGTAAAATTGAAAAAAGTTGAAAAAAAATTTTTTTTGGACTTAGTCATTTTTCCGTCGTTTATCAGACTTTCAGATAGGGCAAATGTCAGTGAGTGTTCCGATTTCAGTTCCAGAGCGATTCGCCCAATGAGTCCTTGATATTTAGTCGTTTTCAGCCAATTTTCTGGATTTTTGAAAATGTCACTTTTTTGTGAAAATATCCACTAAATGAGGGAATAATATGTGTGAGGGTACCCCAGGAGAGTACAAATGTGTGTGGGTAGAATATATATCCCACGGGGGTAAAGTTGAAAAAAGTTGAAAAAAAAATTTTTTTGGACTTAGTCATTTTTCCGTCGTTTATCAGACTTTCAGATAGGGCAAATGTCAGTGAGCATTCCGATTTCAGTTCCAGAGCGATTCGCCCAATGAGTCCTTGATATTTAGTCGTTTTCAGCCAATTTTCTGGATTTTTGAAAATTTCACTTTTTTGTGAAAATATCCACTAAATGAGGGAATAATATGTGTGAGGGTACCCCAGGAGAGTTCCAAATGTGTGTGGGTAGAATATATATCCCACAGGGGTAAAATTGAAAAAAGTTGAAAAAAATTTTTTTTTGGACTTAGTCATTTTTCCGGCGTTTATCAGACTTTCAGATAGGGCAAATGTCGGTGAGCGTTCCGATTTCAGTTCCAGAGCGATTCGCCCAATGAGTCATTGATATTTAGTCGTTTTCAGCCAATTTTCTGGATTTTTGAAAATTTCACTTTTTTGTGAAAATATCCACTAAATGAGGGAATAATATGTGTGAGGGTACCCCAGGAGAGTTCCAAATGTGTGTGGGTAGAATATATATCCCACAGGGGTAAAATTGAAAAAAGTTGAAAAAAAAATTCTTTTGGACTTAGTCATTTTTCCGGCGTTTATCAGACTTTCAGATAGGGCAAATGTCAGTGAGCGTTCCGATTTCAGTTCCAGAGCGATTCGCCCAATGAGTCCTTGATATTTAGTCATTTTCAGCCAATTTTACGGATTTTTGAAAATTTCACTTTTTTGTGAAAATATCCACTAAATGAGGGAATAATATGTGTGAGGGTACCCCAGGAGAGTTCCAAATGTGTGTGGGTAGAATATATATCCCACAGGGGTAAAATTGAAAAAAGTTGAAAAAAAATTTTTTTTGGACTTAGTCATTTTTCCGTCGTTTATCAGACTTTCAGATAGGGCACATGTCAGTGAGCGTTCCGATTTCAGTTCCAGAGCGATTCGCCCAATGAGTCATTGATATTTAGTCGTTTTCAGCCAATATTTTGGATTTTTGAAAATTTCACTTTTTTGTGAAAATATCCACTAAATGAGGGAATAATATGTGTGAGGGTACCCCAGGAGAGTTTCAAATGTGTGTGGGTAGAATATATATCCCACGGGGGTAAAATTGAAAAAAGTTTTAAAAAAATTTTTTTTAGACTTAGTCATTTTTCCGGTGTTTATCAGATTTTCAGATAGGGCAAATATCAATGAGCGTTCCGATTTCAGTTCCAGAGCGATTCGCCCAATGAGTCCTTGATATTTAGTCGTTTTCAGCCAATTTTCTGGATTTTTGAAAATGTCACTTTTTTGTGAAAATATCCACTAAATGAGGGAATAATATGTGTGAGGGTACCCCAGGAGAGTTCCAAATGTGTGTGGGTAGAATATATATCCCACGGGGGTAAAGTTGAAAAAAGTTGAAAAAAAAATTTTTTTGGACTTAGTCATTTTTCCGGCGTTTATCAGACTTTCAGATAGGGCAAATGTCAGTGAGCATTCCGATTTCAGTTCCAGAGCGATTCGCCCAATGAGTCCTTGATATTTAGTCGTTTTCAGCCAATTTTCTGGATTTTTGAAAATTTCACTTTTTTGTGAAAATATCCACTAAATGAGGGAATAATATGTGTGAGGGTACCCCAGGAGAGTTCCAAATGTGTGTGGGTAGAATATATATCCCACAGGGGTAAAATTGAAAAAAGTTGAAAAAAAATTTTTTTTGGACTTAGTCATTTTTCCGTCGTTTATCAGACTTTCAGATAGGGCAAATGTCAGTGAGTGTTCCGATTTCAGTTCCAAAGCGATTCGCCCAATGAGTCATTGATATTTAGTCGTTTTCAGCCAATATTTTGGATTTTTGAAAATTTCACTTTTTTGTGAAAATATCCACTAAATGAGGCAATAATATGTGTGAGGGTACCCCAGGAGAGTTCCAAATGTGTGTGAGTAGAATATATATCCCACGGGGGTAAAATTGAAAAAAGTTGAAAAAAAATTTTTTTTAGACTTAGTCATTTTTCCGGCGTTTATCAGACTTTCAGATAGGGCAAATGTCAGTGAGCATTTCGATTTCAGTTCCAGAGCGATTCGCCCAATGAGTCCTTGATATTTAGTCGTTTTCAGCCAATTTTCTGGATTTTTGAAAATTTCACTTTTTTGTGAAAATATCCACTAAATGAGGGAATAATATGTGTGAGGGTACCCCAGGAGAGTTCCAAATGTGTGTGGGTAGAATATATATCCCACAGGGGTAAAATTGAAAAAAGTTGAAAAAAAATTTTTTTTGGACTTAGTCATTTTTCCGTCGTTTATCAGACTTTCAGATAGGGCAAATGTCAGTGAGTGTTCCGATTTCAGTTCCAGAGCGATTCGCCCAATGAGTCCTTGATATTTAGTCGTTTTCAGCCAATTTTCTGGATTTTTGAAAATGTCACTTTTTTGTGAAAATATCCACTAAATGAGGGAATAATATGTGTGAGGGTACCCCAGGAGAGTACAAATGTGTGTGGGTAGAATATATATCCCACGGGGGTAAAGTTGAAAAAAGTTGAAAAAAAAATTTTTTTGGACTTAGTCATTTTTCCGTCGTTTATCAGACTTTCAGATAGGGCAAATGTCAGTGAGCATTCCGATTTCAGTTCCAGAGCGATTCGCCCAATGAGTCCTTGATATTTAGTCGTTTTCAGCCAATTTTCTGGATTTTTGAAAATTTCACTTTTTTGTGAAAATATCCACTAAATGAGGGAATAATATGTGTGAGGGTACCCCAGGAGAGTTCCAAATGTGTGTGGGTAGAATATATATCCCACGGGGGTAAAGTTGAAAAAAGTTGAAAAAAAAATTTTTTTGGACTTAGTCATTTTTCCGGCGTTTATCAGACTTTCAGATAGGGCAAATGTCAGTGAGCATTCCGATTTTAGTTCCAGAGCGATTCGCCCAATGAGTCCTTGATATTTAGTCGTTTTCAGCCAATTTTCTGGATTTTTGAAAATTTCACTTTTTTGTGAAAATATCCACTAAATGAGGGAATAATATGTGTGAGGGTACCCCAGGAGAGTTCCAAATGTGTGTGGGTAGAATATATATCCCACAGGGGTAAAATTGAAAAAAGTTGAAAAAAAATTTTTTTTGGACTTAGTCATTTTTCCGGCGTTTATCAGACTTTCAGATAGGGCAAATGTCAGTGAGCGTTCCGATTTCAGTTCCAGAGCGATTCGCCCAATGAGTCATTGATATTTAGTCGTTTTCAGCCAATATTTTGGATTTTTGAAAATTTCACTTTTTTGTGAAAATATCCACTAAATGAGGGAATAATATGTGTGAGGGTACCCCAGGAGAGTTTCAAATGTGTGTGGGTAGAATATATATCCCACGGGGGTAAAATTGAAAAAAGTTTTAAAAAAATTTTTTTTAGACTTAGTCATTTTTCCGGTGTTTATCAGATTTTCAGATAGGGCAAATATCAATGAGCGTTCCGATTTCAGTTCCAGAGCGATTCGCCCAATGAGTCCTTGATATTTAGTCGTTTTCAGCCAATTTTCTGGATTTTTGAAAATGTCACTTTTTTGTGAAAATATCCACTAAATGAGGGAATAATATGTGTGAGGGTACCCCAGGAGAGTACAAATGTGTGTGGGTAGAATATATATCCCACGGGGGTAAAGTTGAAAAAAGTTGAAAAAAAAATTTTTTTGGACTTAGTCATTTTTCCGTCGTTTATCAGACTTTCAGATAGGGCAAATGTCAGTGAGCGTTCCGATTTCAGTTCCAGAGCGATTCGCCCAAAGAGTCCTTGATATTTAGTCGTTTTCAGCCAATTTTCTGGATTTTTGAAAATTTCACTTTTTTGTGAAAATATCCACTAAATGAGGGAACAATATGTGTGAGGGTACCCCAGGAGAGTTCCAAATGTGTGTGGGTAGAATATATATCCCACAGGGGTAAAATTGAAAAAAGTCGAAAAAAAATTTTTTTTGGACTTAGTCATTTTTCCGTCGTTTATCAGACTTTCAGATAGGGAAAATGTCAGTGAGCATTCCGATATCAGTTCCAGAGCGATTCGCCCAATGAGTCCTTGATATTTAGTCGTTTTCAGCCAATATTTTGGATTTTTGAAAATTTCACTTTTTTGTGGAAATATCCACTAAATGAGGGAATAATATGTGTGAGGGTACCCCAGGAGAGTTCCAAATGTGTGTGGGTAGAATATATATCCCACGGGGGTAAAGTTGAAAAAAGTTGAAAAAAAAATTTTTTTGGACTTAGTCATTTTTCCGTCGTTTATCAGACTTTCAGATAGGGCAAATGTCAGTGAGCATTCCGATATCAGTTCCAGAGCGATTCGCCCAATTAGTCGTTGATATTTAGTCGTTTTCAGCCAATTTTCTGGATTTTTGAAAATGTCACTTTTTTGTGAAAATATCCACTAAATGAGGGAATAATATGTGTGAGGGTACCCCAGGAGAGTTCCAAATGTGTGTGGGTAGAATATATATCCCACGGGGGTAAAGTTGAAAAAAGTTGAAAAAAAAAATTTTTTGGACTTAGTCATTTTTCCGTCGTTTATCAGACTTTCAGATAGGGCAAATGTCAGTGAGCGTTCCGATTTCAGTTCCAGAGCGATTCGCCCAATGAGTCCTTGATATTTAGTCGTTTTCAGCCAATTTTCTGGATTTTTGAAAATTTCACTTTTTTGTGAAAATATCCACTAAATGAGGGAATAATATGTGTGAGGGTACCCCAGTAGAGTTCCAAATGTGTGTGGGTAGAATATATATCCCACGGGGGTAAAGTTGAAAAAAGTTGAAAAAAAAATTTTTTTGGACTTAGTCATTTTTCCGTCGTTTATCAGATTTTCAGATAGGGCAAATGTCAGTGAGCATTCCGATATCAGTTCCAGAGCGATTCGCCCAATGAGTCCTTGATATTTAGTCGTTTTCAGCCAATTTTCTGGATTTTTGAAAATTTCACTTTTTTGTGAAAATATCCACTAAATGAGGGAATAATATGTGTGAGGGTACCCCAGGAGAGTTCCAAATGTGTGTGGGTAGAATATAAATCCCACAGGGGTAAAATTGAAAAAAGTTGAAAAAAAATTTTTTTTGGACTTAGTCATTTTTCCGGCGTTTATCAGACTTTCAGATAGGGCAAATGTCAGTGAGCGTTCCGATTTCAGTTCCAGAGCGATTCGCCCAATGAGTCCTTGATATTTAGTCGTTTTCAGCCAATTTTCTGGATTTTTGAAAATTTCACTTTTTTGTGAAAATATCCACTAAATGAGGGAATAATATGTGTGAGGGTACCCCAGGAGAGTTCCAAATGTGTTTGGGTAGAATATATATCCCACAGGGGTAAAATTGAAAAAAGTTGAAAAAAAATTTTTTTTGGACTTAGTCATTTTCCCGGCGTTTATCAGACTTTCAGATAGGGCAAATGTCAGTGAGTGTTCCGATTTCAGTTCCAGAGCGATTCGCCCAATGAGTCGTTGATATTTAGTCGTTTTCAGACAATTTTCTGGATTTTTGAAAATGTCACTTTTTTGTGAAAATATCCACTAAATGAGGGAATAATATGTGTGAGGGTACCCCAGGAGAGTTCCAAATGTGTGTGGGTAGAATATATATCCCACGGGGGTAAAGTTGAAAAAAGTTGAAAAAAAAAATTTTTTGGACTTAGTCATTTTTCCGTCGTTTATCAGACTTTCAGATAGGGCAAATGTCAGTGAGCATTCCGATTTCAGTTCCAGAGCGATTCGCCCAATGAGTCCTTGATATTTAGTCGTTTTCAGCCAATTTTCTGGATTTTTGAAAATTTCACTTTTTTGTGAAAATATCCACTAAATGAGGGAATAATATGTGTGAGGGTACCCCAGGAGAGTTCCAAATGTGTGTGGGTAGAATATATATCCCACAGGGGTAAAATTGAAAAAAGTTGAAAAAAAATTTTTTTTGGACTTAGTCATATTTCCGTCGTTTATCAGACTTTCAGATAGGGCAAATGTCAGTGAGCATTCCGATTTCAGTTCCAGAGCGATTCGCCCAATGAGTCCTTGATATTTAGTCGTTTTCAGCCAATTTTCTGGATTTTTGAAAATTTCACTTTTTTGTGAAAATATCCACTAAATGAGGGAATAATATGTGTGAGGGTACCCCAGGAGAGTTCCAAATGTGTGTGGGTAGAATATATATCCCACAGGGGTAAAATTGAAAAAAGTTGAAAAAAAATTTTTTTTAGACTGTCATTTTTCCGGCGTTTATCAGACTTTCAGATAGGGCAAATGTCAGTGAGCGTTCCGATTTCAGTTCCAGAGCGATTCGCCCAATGAGTCCTTGATATTTAGTTGTTTTCAGCCAATTTTCTGGATTTTTGAAAATTTCACTTTTTTGTGAAAATATCCACTAAATGAGGGAATAATATGTGTGAGGGTACCCCAGGAGAGTTCCAAATGTGTGTGGGTAGAATATATATCCCACGGGGGTAAAGTTGAAAAAAGTTGAAAAAAAAATTTTTTTGGACTTAGTCATTTTTCCGTCGTTTATCAGATTTTCAGATAGGGCAAATGTCAGTGAGCATTCCGATATCAGTTCCAGAGCGATTCGCCCAATGAGTCCTTGATATTTAGTCGTTTTCAGCCAATTTTCTGGATTTTTGAAAATTTCACTTTTTTGTGAAAATATCCACTAAATGAGGGAATAATATGTGTGAGGGTACCCCAGGAGAGTTCCAAATGTGTGTGGGTAGAATATATATCCCACAGGGGTAAAATTGAAAAAAGTTGAAAAAAAATTTTTTTTGGACTTAGTCATTTTTCCGGCGTTTATCAGACTTTCAGATAGGGCAAATGTCAGTGAGTGTTCCGATTTCAGTTCCAGAGCGATTCGCCCAATGAGTCCTTGATATTTAGTCGTTTTCAGCCAATTTTCTGGATTTTTGAAAATGTCACTTTTTTGTGAAAATATCCACTAAATGAGGGAATAATATGTGTGAGGGTACCCCAGGAGAGTACAAATGTGTGTGGGTAGAATATATATCCCACGGGGGTAAAGTTGAAAAAAGTTGAAAAAAAAATTTTTTTGGACTTAGTCATATTTCCGTCGTTTATCAGACTTTCAGATAGGGCAAATGTCAGTGAGCATTCCGATTTCAGTTCCAGAGCGATTCGCCCAATGAGTCCTTGATATTTAGTCGTTTTCAGCCAATTTTCTGGATTTTTGAAAATTTCACTTTTTTGTGAAAATATCCACTAAATGAGGGAATAATATGTGTGAGGGTACCCCAGGAGAGTTCCAAATGTGTGTGGGTAGAATATATATCCCACAGGGGTAAAATTGAAAAAAGTTGAAAAAAAATTTTTTTTAGACTGTCATTTTTCCGTCGTTTATCAGACTTTCAGATAGGGCAAATGTCAGTGAGCGTTCCGATTTCAGTTCCAGAGCGATTCGCCCAATGAGTCCTTGATATTTAGTCGTTTTCAGCCAATTTTCTGGATTTTTGAAAATTTCACTTTTTTGTGAAAATATCCACTAAATGAGGGAATAATATGTGTGAGGGTACCCCAGGAGAGTTCCAAATGTGTGTGGGTAGAATATATATCCCACGGGGGTAAAGTTGAAAAAAGTTGAAAAAAAAATTTTTTTGGACTTAGTCATTTTTCCGTCGTTTATCAGATTTTCAGATAGGGCAAATGTCAGTGAGCATTCCGATATCAGTTCCAGAGCGATTCGCCCAATGAGTCCTTGATATTTAGTCGTTTTCAGCCAATTTTCTGGATTTTTGAAAATTTCACTTTTTTGTGAAAATATCCACTAAATGAGGGAATAATATGTGTGAGGGTACCCCAGGAGAGTTCCAAATGTGTGTGGGTAGAATATATATCCCACAGGGGTAAAATTGAAAAAAGTTGAAAAAAAATTTTTTTTGGACTTAGTCATTTTTCCGGCGTTTATCAGACTTTCAGATAGGGCAAATGTCAGTGAGTGTTCCGATTTCAGTTCCAGAGCGATTCGCCCAATGAGTCCTTGATATTTAGTCGTTTTCAGCCAATTTTCTGGATTTTTGAAAATGTCACTTTTTTGTGAAAATATCCACTAAATGAGGGAATAATATGTGTGAGGGTACCCCAGGAGAGTACAAATGTGTGTGGGTAGAATATATATCCCACGGGGGTAAAGTTGAAAAAAGTTGAAAAAAAAATTTTTTTGGACTTAGTCATTTTTCCGTCGTTTATCAGACTTTCAGATAGGGCAAATGTCAGTGAGCATTCCGATTTCAGTTCCAGAGCGATTCGCCCAATGAGTCCTTGATATTTAGTCGTTTTCAGCCAATTTTCTGGATTTTTGAAAATTTCACTTTTTTGTGAAAATATCCACTAAATGAGGGAATAATATGTGTGAGGGTACCCCAGGAGAGTTCCAAATGTGTGTGGGTAGAATATATATCCCACGGGGGTAAAGTTGAAAAAAGTTGAAAAAAAAATTTTTTTGGACTTAGTCATTTTTCCGGCGTTTATCAGACTTTCAGATAGGGCAAATGTCAGTGAGCATTCCGATTTTAGTTCCAGAGCGATTCGCCCAATGAGTCCTTGATATTTAGTCGTTTTCAGCCAATTTTCTGGATTTTTGAAAATTTCACTTTTTTGTGAAAATATCCACTAAATGAGGGAATAATATGTGTGAGGGTACCCCAGGAGAGTTCCAAATGTGTGTGGGTAGAATATATATCCCACAGGGGTAAAATTGAAAAAAGTTGAAAAAAAATTTTTTTTGGACTTAGTCATTTTTCCGGCGTTTATCAGACTTTCAGATAGGGCAAATGTCAGTGAGCGTTCCGATTTCAGTTCCAGAGCGATTCGCCCAATGAGTCATTGATATTTAGTCGTTTTCAGCCAATATTTTGGATTTTTGAAAATTTCACTTTTTTGTGAAAATATCCACTAAATGAGGGAATAATATGTGTGAGGGTACCCCAGGAGAGTTTCAAATGTGTGTGGGTAGAATATATATCCCACGGGGGTAAAATTGAAAAAAGTTTTAAAAAAATTTTTTTTAGACTTAGTCATTTTTCCGGTGTTTATCAGATTTTCAGATAGGGCAAATATCAATGAGCGTTCCGATTTCAGTTCCAGAGCGATTCGCCCAATGAGTCCTTGATATTTAGTCGTTTTCAGCCAATTTTCTGGATTTTTGAAAATGTCACTTTTTTGTGAAAATATCCACTAAATGAGGGAATAATATGTGTGAGGGTACCCCAGGAGAGTACAAATGTGTGTGGGTAGAATATATATCCCACGGGGGTAAAGTTGAAAAAAGTTGAAAAAAAAATTTTTTTGGACTTAGTCATTTTTCCGTCGTTTATCAGACTTTCAGATAGGGCAAATGTCAGTGAGCGTTCCGATTTCAGTTCCAGAGCGATTCGCCCAAAGAGTCCTTGATATTTAGTCGTTTTCAGCCAATTTTCTGGATTTTTGAAAATTTCACTTTTTTGTGAAAATATCCACTAAATGAGGGAACAATATGTGTGAGGGTACCCCAGGAGAGTTCCAAATGTGTGTGGGTAGAATATATATCCCACAGGGGTAAAATTGAAAAAAGTCGAAAAAAAATTTTTTTTGGACTTAGTCATTTTTCCGTCGTTTATCAGACTTTCAGATAGGGAAAATGTCAGTGAGCATTCCGATATCAGTTCCAGAGCGATTCGCCCAATGAGTCCTTGATATTTAGTCGTTTTCAGCCAATATTTTGGATTTTTGAAAATTTCACTTTTTTGTGGAAATATCCACTAAATGAGGGAATAATATGTGTGAGGGTACCCCAGGAGAGTTCCAAATGTGTGTGGGTAGAATATATATCCCACGGGGGTAAAGTTGAAAAAAGTTGAAAAAAAAAATTTTTTGGACTTAGTCATTTTTCCGTCGTTTATCAGACTTTCAGATAGGGCAAATGTCAGTGAGCGTTCCGATTTCAGTTCCAGAGCGATTCGCCCAATGAGTCCTTGATATTTAGTCGTTTTCAGCCAATTTTCTGGATTTTTGAAAATTTCACTTTTTTGTGAAAATATCCACTAAATGAGGGAATAATATGTGTGAGGGTACCCCAGTAGAGTTCCAAATGTGTGTGGGTAGAATATATATCCCACGGGGGTAAAGTTGAAAAAAGTTGAAAAAAAAATTTTTTTGGACTTAGTCATTTTTCCGTCGTTTATCAGATTTTCAGATAGGGCAAATGTCAGTGAGCATTCCGATATCAGTTCCAGAGCGATTCGCCCAATGAGTCCTTGATATTTAGTCGTTTTCAGCCAATTTTCTGGATTTTTGAAAATTTCACTTTTTTGTGAAAATATCCACTAAATGAGGGAATAATATGTGTGAGGGTACCCCTGGAGAGTTCCAAATGTGTGTGGGTAGAATATAAATCCCACAGGGGTAAAATTGAAAAAAGTTGAAAAAAAATTTTTTTTGGACTTAGTCATTTTTCCGGCGTTTATCAGACTTTCAGATAGGGCAAATGTCAGTGAGCGTTCCGATTTCAGTTCCAGAGCGATTCGCCCAATGAGTCCTTGATATTTAGTCGTTTTCAGCCAATTTTCTGGATTTTTGAAAATTTCACTTTTTTGTGAAAATATCCACTAAATGAGGGAATAATATGTGTGAGGGTACCCCAGGAGAGTTCCAAATGTGTTTGGGTAGAATATATATCCCACAGGGGTAAAATTGAAAAAAGTTGAAAAAAAATTTTTTTTGGACTTAGTCATTTTCCCGGCGTTTATCAGACTTTCAGATAGGGCAAATGTCAGTGAGTGTTCCGATTTCAGTTCCAGAGCGATTCGCCCAATGAGTCGTTGATATTTAGTCGTTTTCAGACAATTTTCTGGATTTTTGAAAATGTCACTTTTTTGTGAAAATATCCACTAAATGAGGGAATAATATGTGTGAGGGTACCCCAGGAGAGTTCCAAATGTGTGTGGGTAGAATATATATCCCACGGGGGTAAAGTTGAAAAAAGTTGAAAAAAAAAATTTTTTGGACTTAGTCATTTTTCCGTCGTTTATCAGACTTTCAGATAGGGCAAATGTCAGTGAGCATTCCGATTTCAGTTCCAGAGCGATTCGCCCAATGAGTCCTTGATATTTAGTCGTTTTCAGCCAATTTTCTGGATTTTTGAAAATTTCACTTTTTTGTGAAAATATCCACTAAATGAGGGAATAATATGTGTGAGGGTACCCCAGGAGAGTTCCAAATGTGTGTGGGTAGAATATATATCCCACAGGGGTAAAATTGAAAAAAGTTGAAAAAAAATTTTTTTTGGACTTAGTCATATTTCCGTCGTTTATCAGACTTTCAGATAGGGCAAATGTCAGTGAGCATTCCGATTTCAGTTCCAGAGCGATTCGCCCAATGAGTCCTTGATATTTAGTCGTTTTCAGCCAATTTTCTGGATTTTTGAAAATTTCACTTTTTTGTGAAAATATCCACTAAATGAGGGAATAATATGTGTGAGGGTACCCCAGGAGAGTTCCAAATGTGTGTGGGTAGAATATATATCCCACAGGGGTAAAATTGAAAAAAGTTGAAAAAAAATTTTTTTTAGACTGTCATTTTTCCGGCGTTTATCAGACTTTCAGATAGGGCAAATGTCAGTGAGCGTTCCGATTTCAGTTCCAGAGCGATTCGCCCAATGAGTCCTTGATATTTAGTCGTTTTCAGCCAATTTTCTGGATTTTTGAAAATTTCACTTTTTTGTGAAAATATCCACTAAATGAGGGAATAATATGTGTGAGGGTACCCCAGGAGAGTTCCAAATGTGTGTGGGTAGAATATATATCCCACGGGGGTAAAGTTGAAAAAAGTTGAAAAAAAAATTTTTTTGGACTTAGTCATTTTTCCGTCGTTTATCAGATTTTCAGATAGGGCAAATGTCAGTGAGCATTCCGATATCAGTTCCAGAGCGATTCGCCCAATGAGTCCTTGATATTTAGTCGTTTTCAGCCAATTTTCTGGATTTTTGAAAATTTCACTTTTTTG
Organism: Phyllobates terribilis; assembly: GCF_046119375.1. Taxonomy (NCBI): domain Eukaryota; kingdom Metazoa; phylum Chordata; class Amphibia; order Anura; family Dendrobatidae; genus Phyllobates; species Phyllobates terribilis. Next base: position 170,007,263 of record NW_027362772.1, read on the forward strand.
TGAAAATATCCACTAAATGAGGGAATAATATGTGTGAGGGTACCCCAGGAGAGTTCCAAATGTGTGTGGGTAGAATATATATCCCACAGGGGTAAAATTGAAAAAAGTTGAAAAAAAATTTTTTTTGGACTTAGTCATTTTTCCGGCGTTTATCAGACTTTCAGATAGGGCAAATGTCAGTGAGCGTTCCGATTTCAGTTCCAGAGCGATTCGCCCAATGAGTCCTTGATATTTAGTCGTTTTCAGCCAATTTTCTGGATTTTTGAAAATTTCACTTTTTTGTGAAAATATCCACTAAATGAGGGAATAATATGTGTGAGGGTACCCCAGGAGAGTTACAAATGTGTTTGGGTAGAATATATATCCCACAGGGGTAAAATTGAAAAAAGTTGAAAAAAAATTTTTTTTGGACTTAGTCATTTTCCCGGCGTTTATCAGACTTTCAGATAGGGCAAATGTCAGTGAGCGTTCCGATTTCAGTTCCAGAGCGATTCGCCCAATGAGTCGTTGATATTTAGTCGTTTTCAGACAATTTTCTGGATTTTTGAAAATGTCACTTTTTTGTGAAAATATCCACTAAATGAGGGAATAATATGTGTGAGGGTACCCCTGGAGAGTTCCAAATGTGTGTGGGTAGAATATATATCCCACGGGGGTAAAGTTGAAAAAAGTTGAAAAAAAAATTTTTTTGGACTTAGTCATTTTTCCGTCGTTTATCAGATTTTCAGATAGGGCAAATGTCAGTGAGCATTCTGATATCAGTTCCAGAGCGATTCGCCCAATGAGTCCTTGATATTTAGTCATTTTCAGCCAATTTTCTGGATTTTTGAAAATTTCACTTTTTTGTGAAAATATCCACTAAATGAGGGAATAATATGTGTGAGGGTACCCCAGGAGAGTTCCAAATGTGTGTGGGTAGAATATATATCCCACAGGGGTAAAATTGAAAAAAGTTGAAAAAAAATTTTTTTTGGACTTAGTCATTTTTCCGGCGTTTATCAGACTTTCAGATAGGGCAAATGTCAGTGAGCGTTCCGATTTCAGTTCCAGAGCGATTCGCCCAATGAGTCCTTGATATTTAGTCGTTTTCAGACAATTTTCTGGATTTTTGAAAATGTCACTTTTTTGTGAAAATATCCACTAAATGAGGGAATAATATGTGTGAGGGTACCCCAGGAGAGTTACAAATGTGTGTGGGTAGAATATATATCCCACAGGGGTAAAATTGAAAAAAGTTGAAAAAAATTTTTTTTTAGACTTAGTCATTTTTCCGGTGTTTATCAGACTTTCAGATAGGGCAAATGTCAATGAGCGTTCCGATTTCAGTTCCAGAGCGATTCGCCCAATGAGTCGTTGATATTTAGTCGTTTTCAGCCAATTTTCTGGATTTTTGAAAATGTCACTTTTTTGTGAAAATATCCACTAAATGAGGGAATAATATGTGTGAGGGTACCCCAGGAGAGTTCCAAATGTGTGTGGGTAGAATATATATCCCACGGGGGTAAAATTGAAAAAAGTTGAAAAAAAATTTTTTTTAGACTTAGTCATTTTTCCGGTGTTTATCAGACTTTCAGATAGGGCAAATGTCAGTGAGCGTTCCGATTTCAGTTCCAGAGCGATTCGCCCAATGAGTCATTGATATTTAGTCGTTTTCAGCCAATATTTTGGATTTTTGAAAATTTCACTTTTTTGTGAAAATATCCACTAAATGAGGGAATAATATGTGTGAGGGTACCCAGGAGAGTTCCAAATGTGTGTGGGTAGAATATATATCCCACGGGGGTAAAATTGAAAAAAGTTTTTAAAAAATTTTTTTTAGACTTAGTCATTTTTCCGGTGTTTCTCAGACTTTCAGATAGGGCAAATGTCAATGAGCGCTCCGATTTCAGTTCCAGAGCGATTCGCCCAATGAGTCCTTGATATTTAGTCGTTTTCAGCCAATTTTCTGGATTTTTGAAAATGTCACTTTTTTGTGAAAATATCCACTAAATGAGGGAATAATATGTGTGAGGGTACCCCAGGAGAGTTACAAATGTGTGTGGGTAGAATATATATCCCACGGGGGTAAAATTGAAAAAAGTTGAAAAAAATTTTTTTTTAGACTTAGTCATTTTTCCGGTGTTTATCAGACTTTCAGATAGTGCAAATGTCAATGAGCGTTCCAATTTCAGTTCCTTAGCGATTCGCCCAATGAGTCGTTGATATTTAGTCGTTTTCAGACAATTTTCTGGATTTTTGAAAATGTCACTTTTTTGTGAAAATATCCACTAAATGAGGGAATAATATGTGTGAGGGTACCCCAGGAGAGTTCCAAATGTGTGTGGGTAGAATATATATCCCACAGGGGTAAAATTGAAAAAAGTTGAAAAAAAAATTTTTTTGGACTTAGTCATTTTTCCGTCGTTTATCAGACTTTCAGATAGGGCAAATGTCAGTGAGCGTTCCGATTTCAGTTCCAGAGCGATTCGCCCAATGAGTCCTTGATATTTAGTCGTTTTCAGCCAATTTTCTGGATTTTTGAAAATTTCACTTTTTTGTGAAAATATCCACTAAATGAGGGAATAATATGTGTGAGGGTACCCCAGGAGAGTTCCAAATGTGTGTGGGTAGAATATATATCCCACAGGGGAAAAAATTGAAAAAAGTTGAAAAAAAATTTTTTTTGGACTTAGTCATTTTTCCGGCGTTTATCAGACTTTCAGATAGGGCAAATGTCAGTGAGCGTTCCGATTTCTGTTCCAGAGCGATTCGCCCAATGAGTCATTGATATTTAGTCGTTTTCAGCCAATATTTTGGATTTTTGAAAATTTCACTTTTTTGTGAAAATATCCACTAAATGAGGGAATAATATGTGTGAGGGTACCCCAGGAGAGTTCCAAATGTGTGTGGGTAGAATATATATCCCACGGGGGTAAAATTGAAAAAAGTTTTAAAAAAATTTTTTTTAGACTTAGTCATTTTTCCGGTGTTTATCAGACTTTCAGATAGGGCAAATGTCAATGAGCGTTCCGATTTCAGTTCCAGAGCGATTCGCCCAATGAGTCCTTGATATTTAGTCGTTTTCAGCCAATTTTCTGGATTTTTGAAAATTTCACTTTTTTGTGAAAATATCCACTAAATGAGGGAATAATATGTGTGAGGGCACCCCAGGAGAGTTCCAACTGTGTGTGGGTAGAATATATATCCCACGGGGGTAAAGTTGAAAAAAAAATTTTTTTGGACTTAGTCATTTTTCCGTCGTTTATCAGACTTTCAGATAGGGCAAATGTCAGTGAGCATTCCGATATCAGTTCCAGAGCGATTCGCCCAATGAGTCCTTGATATTTAGTCGTTTTCAGCCAATTTTCTGGTTTTTTGAAAATTTCACTTTTTTGTGAAAATATCCACTAAATGAGGGAATAATATGTGTGAGGGTACCCCAGGAGAGTTCCAAATGTGTGTGGGTAGAATATATATCCCACAGGGGTAAAATTGAAAAAAGTTGAAAAAAAATTTTTTTGGACTTAGTCATTTTTCCGGCGTTTATCAGACTTTCAGATAGGGCAAATGTCAGTGAGCGTTCCGATTTCAGTTCCAGAGCGATTCGCCCAATGAGTCATTGATATTTAGTCGTTTTCAGCCAATATTTTGGATTTTTGAAAATTTCACTTTTTTGTGAAAATATCCACTAAATGAGGGAATAATATGTGTGAGGGTACCCCAGGAGAGTTACAAATGTGTGTGGGTAGAATATATATCCCACGGGGGTAAAATTGAAAAAAGTTGAAAAAAAATTTTTTTTAGACTTAGTCATTTTTCCGGTGTTTATCAGACTTTCAGATAGGGCAAATGTCAATGAGCGTTCCGATTTCAGTTCCAGAGCGATTCGCCCAATGAGTCATTGATATTTAGTCGTTTTCAGCCAATATTTTGGATTTTTGAAAATTTCACTTTTTTGTGAAAATATCCACTAAATGAGGGAATAATATGTGTGAGGGTACCCCAGGAGAGTTCCAAATGTGTGTGGGTAGAATATATATCCCACGGGGGTAAAATTGAAAAAAGTTTTTAAAAAATTTTTTTTAGACTTAGTCATTTTTCCGGTGTTTCTCAGACTTTCAGATAGGGCAAATGTCAATGAGCGCTCCGATTTCAGTTCCAGAGCGATTCGCCCAATGAGTCCTTGATATTTAGTCGTTTTCAGCCAATTTTCTGGATTTTTGAAAATGTCACTTTTTTGTGAAAATATCCACTAAATGAGGGAATAATATGTGTGAGGGTACCCCAGGAGAGTTACAAATGTGTGTGGGTAGAATATATATCCCACGGGGGTAAAATTGAAAAAAGTTGAAAAAAATTTTTTTTTAGACTTAGTCATTTTTCCGGTGTTTATCAGACTTTCAGATAGTGCAAATGTCAATGAGCGTTCCAATTTCAGTTCCTTAGCGATTCGCCCAATGAGTCGTTGATATTTAGTCGTTTTCAGACAATTTTCTGGATTTTTGAAAATGTCACTTTTTTGTGAAAATATCCACTAAATGAGGGAATAATATGTGTGAGGGTACCCCAGGAGAGTTCCAAATGTGTGTGGGTAGAATATATATCCCACAGGGGTAAAATTGAAAAAAGTTGAAAAAAAATTTTTTTTGGACTTAGTCATTTTTCCGTCGTTTATCAGACTTTCAGATAGGGCAAATGTCAGTGAGCGTTCCGATTTCAGTTCCAGAGCGATTCGCCCAATGAGTCCTTGATATTTAGTCGTTTTCAGCCAATTTTCTGGATTTTTGAAAATTTCACTTTTTTGTGAAAATATCCACTAAATGAGGGAATAATATGTGTGAGGGTACCCCAGGAGAGTTCCAAATGTGTGTGGGTAGAATATATATCCAACAGGGGAAAAAATTGAAAAAAGTTGAAAAAAAATTTTTTTTGGACTTAGTCATTTTTCCGGCGTTTATCAGACTTTCAGATAGGGCAAATGTCAGTGAGCGTTCCGATTTCTGTTCCAGAGCGATTCGCCCAATGAGTCATTGATATTTAGTCGTTTTCAGCCAATATTTTGGATTTTTGAAAATTTCACTTTTTTGTGAAAATATCCACTAAATGAGGGAATAATATGTGTGAGGGTACCCCAGGAGAGTTCCAAATGTGTGTGGGTAGAATATATATCCCACGGGGGTAAAATTGAAAAAAGTTTTAAAAAAATTTTTTTTAGACTTAGTCATTTTTCCGGTGTTTATCAGACTTTCAGATAGGGCAAATGTCAATGAGCGTTCCGATTTCAGTTCCAGAGCGATTCGCCCCATGAGTCCTTGATATTTAGTCGTTTTCAGCCAATTTTCTGGATTTTTGAAAATTTCAATTTTTTGTGAAAATATCCACTAAATGAGGGAATAATATGTGTGAGGGTACCCCAGGAGAGTTCCAAATGTGTGTGGGTAGAATATATATCCCACAGGGGTAAAATTGAAAAAAGTTAAAAAAAAATTTTTTTTGTACTTAGTCATTTTTCCGTCGTTTATCAGACTTTCAGATAGGGCAAATGTCAGTGAGCGTTCCGATTTCAGTTCCAGAGCGATTCGCCCAATGAGTCCTTGATATTTAGTCGTTTTCAGCCAATTTTCTGGATTTTTGAAAATTTCACTTTTTTGTGAAAATATCCACTAAATGAGGGAATAATATGTGTGAGGGCACCCCAGGAGAGTTCCAACTGTGTGTGGGTAGAATATATATCCCACGGGGGTAAAGTTGAAAAAAAAATTTTTTTGGACTTAGTCATTTTTCCGTCGTTTATCAGACTTTCAGATAGGGCAAATGTCAGTGAGCATTCCGATATCAGTTCCAGAGCGATTCGCCCAATGAGTCCTTGATATTTAGTCGTTTTCAGCCAATTTTCTGGTTTTTTGAAAATTTCACTTTTTTGTGAAAATATCCACTAAATGAGGGAATAATATGTGTGAGGGTACCCCAGGAGAGTTCCAAATGTGTGTGGGTAGAATATATATCCCACAGGGGTAAAATTGAAAAAAGTTGAAAAAAAATTTTTTTGGACTTAGTCATTTTTCCGGCGTTTATCAGACTTTCAGATAGGGCAAATGTCAGTGAGCGTTCCGATTTCAGTTCCAGAGCGATTCGCCCAATGAGTCATTGATATTTAGTCGTTTTCAGCCAATATTTTGGATTTTTGAAAATTTCACTTTTTTGTGAAAATATCCACTAAATGAGGGAATAATATGTGTGAGGGTACCCCAGGAGAGTTACAAATGTGTGTGGGTAGAATATATATCCCACGGGGGTAAAATTGAAAAAAGTTGAAAAAAAATTTTTTTTAGACTTAGTCATTTTTCCGGTGTTTATCAGACTTTCAGATAGGGCAAATGTCAATGAGCGTTCCGATTTCAGTTCCAGAGCGATTCGCCCAATGAGTCGATGATATTTAGTCGTTTTCAGCCAATTTTCTGGATTTTTGAAAATGTCACTTTTTTGTGAAAATATCCACTAAATGAGGGAATAATATGTGTGAGGGTACCCCAGGAGAGTTCCAAATGTGTGTGGGTAGAATATATATCCCACGGGGGTAAAGTTGAAAAAAGTTGAAAAAAAAATTTTTTTGGACTTAGTCATTTTTCCGTCGTTTATCAGACTTTCAGATAGGGCAAAAGTCAGTGAGCGTTCCGATTTCAGTTCCAGAGTGATTCACCCAATAAGTCATTGATATTTAGTCGTTTTCAGCCAATATTTTGGATTTTTGAAAATTTCACTTTTTTGTGAAAATATCCACTAAATGAGGGAATAATATGTGTGAGGGTACCCCAGGAGAGTTCCAAATGTGTGTGGGTAGAATATATATCCCACGGGGGTAAAATTGAAAAAAGTTGAAAAAAAATTTTTTTTAGACTTAGTCATTTTTCCGGTGTTTATCAGACTTTCAGATAGGGCAAATGTCAATGAGCGTTCCGATTTCAGTTCCAGAGCGATTCGCCCAATGAGTCGTTGATATTTAGTCGTTTTCAGCCAATTTTCTGGATTTTTGAAAATGTCACTTTTTTGTGAAAATATCCACTAAATGAGGGAATAATATGTGTGAGGGTACCCCAGGAGAGTTCCAAATGTGTGTGGGTAGAATATATATCCCACGGGGGTAAAGTTGAAAAAAGTTGAAAAAAAAAATTTTTTGGACTTAGTCATTTTTCCGTCGTTTATCAGATTTTCAGATAGGGCAAGTGTCAGTGAGCATTCCGATATCAGTTCCAGAGCGATTCGCCCAATGAGTCCTTGATATTTAGTCGTTTTCAGCCAATTTTCTGGATTTTTGAAAATTTCACTTTTTTGTGAAAATATCCACTAAATGAGGGAATAATATGTGTGAGGGTACCCCAGGAGAGTTCCAAATGTGTGTGGGTAGAATATATATCCCACAGGGGTAAAATTGAAAAAAGTTGAAAAAAAATTTTTTTTGGACTTAGTCATTTTTCCGGCGTTTATCAGACTTTCAGATAGGGCAAATGTCAGTGAGCGTTCCGATTTCAGTTCCAGAGCGATTCGCCCAATGAGTCCTTGATATTTAGTCGTTTTCAGCCAATTTTCTGGATTTTTGAAAATTTCACTTTTTTGTGAAAATATCCACAAAATGAGGGAATAATATGTGTGAGGGTACCCCAGGAGAGTTCCAAATGTGTGTGGGTAGAATATATATCCCACAGGGGTAAAATTGAAAAAAGTTGAAAAAAAATTTTTTTTGGACTTAGTCATTTTTCCGGCGTTTATCAGACTTTCAGATAGGGCAAATGTCAGTGAGTGTTCCGATTTCAGTTCCAGAGCGATTCGCCCAATGAGTCCTTGATATTTAGTCGTTTTCAGCCAATTTTCTGGATTTTTGAAAATTTCACTTTTTTGTGAAAATATCCACTAAATGAGGGAATAATATGTGTGAGGGTACCCCAGGAGAGTTCCAAATGTGTGTGGGTAGAATATATATCCCACAGGGGTAAAATTGAAAAAAGTTGAAAAAAAAATTTTTTTGGACTTAGTCATTTTTCCGGCGTTTATCAGACTTTCAGATAGGGCAAATGTCAGTGAGCGTTCCGATTTCAGTTCCAGAGCGATTCGCCCAATGAGTCGTTGATATTTAGTCGTTTTCAGCCAATATTTTGGATTTTTGAAAATTTCACTTTTTTGTGAAAATATCCACTAAATGAGGGAATAATATGTGTGAGGGTACCCCAGGAGAGTTACAAATGTGTGTGGGTAGAATATATATCCCACGGGGTAAAATTGAAAAAAGTTGAAAAAAAATTTTTTTTAGACTTAGTCATTTTTCCGGTGTTTATCAGACTTTCAGATAGGGCAAATGTCAATGAGCGTTCCGATTTCAGTTCCAGAGCGATTCGCCCAATGTGTCGATGATATTTAGTCGTTTTCAGCCAATTTTCTGGATTTTTGAAAATGTCACTTTTTTGTGAAAATATCCACTAAATGAGGGAATAATATGTGTGAGGGTACCCCAGGAGAGTTCCAAATGTGTGTGGGTAGAATATATATCCCACGGGGGTAAAGTTGAAAAAAGTTGAAAAAAAAAATTTTTTGGACTTAGTCATTTTTCCGTCGTTTATCAGATTTTCAGATAGGGCAAGTGTCAGTGAGCATTCCGATATCAGTTCCAGAGCGATTCGCCCAATGAGTCCTTGATATTTAGTCGTTTTCAGCCAATTTTCTGGATTTTTGAAAATTTCACTTTTTTGTGAAAATATCCACTAAATGAGGGAATAATATGTGTGAGGGTACCCCAGGAGAGTTCCAAATGTGTGTGGGTAGAATATATATCCCACAGGGGTAAAATTGAAAAAAGTTGAAAAAAAATTTTTTTTGGACTTAGTCATTTTTCCGGCGTTTATCAGACTTTCAGATAGGGCAAATGTCAGTGAGCGTTCCGATTTCAGGTCCAGAGCGATTCGCCCAATGAGTCCTTGATATTTAGTCGTTTTCAGCCAATTTTCTGGTTTTTTGAAAATTTCACTTTTTTGTGAAAATATCCACTAAATGAGGGAATAATATGTGTGAGGGTACCCCAGGAGAGTTCCAAATGTGTGTGGGTAGAATATATATCCCACAGGGGTAAAATTGAAAAAAGTTGAAAAAAAAATTTTTTTGGACTTAGTCATTTTTCCGGCGTTTATCAGACTTTCAGATAGGGCAAATGTCAGTGAGCGTTCCGATTTCAGTTCCAGAGCGATTCGCCCAATGAGTCGTTGATATTTAGTCGTTTTCAGCCAATATTTTGGATTTTTGAAAATTTCACTTTTTTGTGAAAATATCCACTAAATGAGGGAATAATATGTGTGAGGGTACCCCAGGAGAGTTACAAATGTGTGTGGGTAGAATATATATCCCACGGGGGTAAAATTGAAAAAAGTTGAAAAAAAATTTTTTTTAGACTTAGTCATTTTTCCGGTGTTTATCAGACTTTCAGATAGGGCAAATGTCAATGAGCGTTCCGATTTCAGTTCCAGAGCGATTCGCCCAATGAGTCGATGATATTTAGTCGTTTTCAGCCAATTTTCTGGATTTTTGAAAATGTCACTTTTTTGTGAAAATATCCACTAAATGAGGGAATAATATGTGTGAGGGTACCCCAGGAGAGTTCCAAATGTGTGTGGGTAGAATATATATCCCACGGGGGTAAAGTTGAAAAAAGTTGAAAAAAAAAATTTTTTGGACTTAGTCATTTTTCCGTCGTTTATCAGACTTTCAGATAGGGCAAAAGTCAGTGAGCGTTCCGATTTCAGTTCCAGAGTGATTCACCCAATAAGTCATTGATATTTAGTCGTTTTCAGCCAATATTTTGGATTTTTGAAAATTTCACTTTTTTGTGAAAATATCCACTAAATGAGGGAATAATATGTGTGAGGGTACCCCAGGAGAGTTCCAAATGTGTGTGGGTAGAATATATATCCCACGGGGGTAAAATTGAAAAAAGTTGAAAAAAAATTTTTTTTAGACTTAGTCATTTTTCCGGTGTTTATCAGACTTTCAGATAGGGCAAATGTCAATGAGCGTTCCGATTTCAGTTCCAGAGCGATTCGCCCAATGAGTCGTTGATATTTAGTCGTTTTCAGCCAATTTTCTGGATTTTTGAAAATGTCACTTTTTTGTGAAAATATCCACTAAATGAGGGAATAATATGTGTGAGGGTACCCCAGGAGAGTTCCAAATGTGTGTGGGTAGAATATATATCCCACGGGGGTAAAGTTGAAAAAAGTTGAAAAAAAAAATTTTTTGGACTTAGTCATTTTTCCATCGTTTATCAGATTTTCAGATAGGGCAAGTGTCAGTGAGCATTCCGATATCAGTTCCAGAGCGATTCGCCCAATGAGTCCTTGATATTTAGTCGTTTTCAGCCAATTTTCTGGATTTTTGAAAATTTCACTTTTTTGTGAAAATATCCACTAAATGAGGGAATAATATGTGTGAGGGTACCCCAGGAGAGTTCCAAATGTGTGTGGGTAGAATATATATCCCACAGGGGTAAAATTGAAAAAAGTTGAAAAAAAATTTTTTTTGGACTTAGTCATTTTTCCGGCGTTTATCAGACTTTCAGATAGGGCAAATGTCAGTGAGCGTTCCGATTTCAGTTCCAGAGCGATTCGCCCAATGAGTCCTTGATATTTAGTCGTTTTCAGCCAATTTTCTGGATTTTTGAAAATTTCACTTTTTTGTGAAAATATCCACTAAATGAGGGAATAATATGTGTGAGGGTACCCCAGGAGAGTTCCAAATGTGTGTGGGTAGAATATATATCCCACAGGAGTAAAATTGAAAAAAGTTGCAAAAAAATTTTTTTTGTACTTAGTCATTTTTCCGGCGTTTATCAGACTTTCAGATAGGGCAAATGTCAGTGAGCGTTCCGATTTCAGTTCCAGAGCGATTCGCCCAATGAGTCCTTGATATTTAGTCGTTTTCAGCCAATTTTCTGGATTTTTGAAAATTTCACTTTTTTGTGAAAATATCCACTAAATGAGGGAATAATATGTGTGAGGGTACCCCAGGAGAGTTCCAAATGTGTGTGGGTAGAATATATATCCCACGGAGGTAAAGTTGAAAAAAGTTGAAAAAAAAATTTTTTTGGACTTAGTCATTTTTCCGTCGTTTATCAGATTTTCAGATAGGGCAAATGTCAGTGAGCATTCCGATATCAGTTCCAGAGCGATTCGCCCAATGAGTCCTTGATATTTAGTCGTTTTCAGCCAATTTTCTGGATTTTTGAAAATTTCACTTTTTTGTGAAAATATCCACTAAATGAGGGAATAATATGTGTGAGGGTACCCCAGGAGAGCTCCAAATGTGTGTGGGTAGAATATATATCCCACAGGGGAAAATTGAAAAAAGTTGAAAAAAAATTTTTTTTGGACTTAGTCATTTTTCCGGCGTTTATCAGACTTTCAGATAGGGCAAATGTCAGTGAGCGTTCCGATTTCAGTTCCAGAGCGATTCGCCCAATGAGTCCTTGATATTTAGTCGTTTTCAGCCAATTTTCTGGATTTTTGAAAATTTCACTTTTTTGTGAAAATATCCACTAAATGAGGGAATAATATGTGTGAGGGTACCCCAGGAGAGTTCCAAATGTGTGTGGGTAGAATATATATCCCACAGGGGTAAAATTGAAAAAAGTTGCAAAAAAATTTTTTGGACTTAGTCATTTTTCCGTCGTTTATCAGACTTTCAGATAGGGCAAAAGTCAGTGAGCATTCCGATTTCAGTTCCAGAGCGATTCGCCCAATGAGTCCTTGATATTTAGTCGTTTTCAGCCAATTTTCTGGATTTTTGAAAATTTCACTTTTTTGTGAAAATATCCACTAAATGAGGGAATAATATGTGTGAGGGTACCCCAGGAGAGTTACAAATGTGTGTGGGTAGAATATATATCCCACGGGGTAAAATTGAAAAAAGTTGAAAAAAAATTTTTTTTAGACTTAGTCATTTTTCCGGTGTTTATCAGACTTTCAGATAGGGCAAATGTCAATGAGCGTTCCGATTTCAGTTCCAGAGCGATTCGCCCAATGTGTCGATGATATTTAGTCGTTTTCAGCCAATTTTCTGGATTTTTGAAAATGTCACTTTTTTGTGAAAATATCCACTAAATGAGGGAATAATATGTGTGAGGGTACCCCAGGAGAGTTCCAAATGTGTGTGGGTAGAATATATATCCCACGGGGGTAAAGTTGAAAAAAGTTGAAAAAAAAAATTTTTTGGACTTAGTCATTTTTCCGTCGTTTATCAGATTTTCAGATAGGGCAAGTGTCAGTGAGCATTCCGATATCAGTTCCAGAGCGATTCGCCCAATGAGTCCTTGATATTTAGTCGTTTTCAGCCAATTTTCTGGATTTTTGAAAATTTCACTTTTTTGTGAAAATATCCACTAAATGAGGGAATAATATGTGTGAGGGTACCCCAGGAGAGTTCCAAATGTGTGTGGGTAGAATATATATCCCACAGGGGTAAAATTGAAAAAAGTTGAAAAAAAATTTTTTTTGGACTTAGTCATTTTTCCGGCGTTTATCAGACTTTCAGATAGGGCAAATGTCAGTGAGCGTTCCGATTTCAGGTCCAGAGCGATTCGCCCAATGAGTCCTTGATATTTAGTCGTTTTCAGCCAATTTTCTGGTTTTTTGAAAATTTCACTTTTTTGTGAAAATATCCACTAAATGAGGGAATAATATGTGTGAGGGTACCCCAGGAGAGTTCCAAATGTGTGTGGGTAGAATATATATCCCACAGGGGTAAAATTGAAAAAAGTTGAAAAAAAAATTTTTTTGGACTTAGTCATTTTTCCGGCGTTTATCAGACTTTCAGATAGGGCAAATGTCAGTGAGCGTTCCGATTTCAGTTCCAGAGCGATTCGCCCAATGAGTCGTTGATATTTAGTCGTTTTCAGCCAATATTTTGGATTTTTGAAAATTTCACTTTTTTGTGAAAATATCCACTAAATGAGGGAATAATATGTGTGAGGGTACCCCAGGAGAGTTACAAATGTGTGTGGGTAGAATATATATCCCACGGGGGTAAAATTGAAAAAAGTTGAAAAAAAATTTTTTTTAGACTTAGTCATTTTTCCGGTGTTTATCAGACTTTCAGATAGGGCAAATGTCAATGAGCGTTCCGATTTCAGTTCCAGAGCGATTCGCCCAATGAGTCGATGATATTTAGTCGTTTTCAGCCAATTTTCTGGATTTTTGAAAATGTCACTTTTTTGTGAAAATATCCACTAAATGAGGGAATAATATGTGTGAGGGTACCCCAGGAGAGTTCCAAATGTGTGTGGGTAGAATATATATCCCACGGGGGTAAAGTTGAAAAAAGTTGAAAAAAAAAATTTTTTGGACTTAGTCATTTTTCCGTCGTTTATCAGACTTTCAGATAGGGCAAAAGTCAGTGAGCGTTCCGATTTCAGTTCCAGAGTGATTCACCCAATAAGTCATTGATATTTAGTCGTTTTCAGCCAATATTTTGGATTTTTGAAAATTTCACTTTTTTGTGAAAATATCCACTAAATGAGGGAATAATATGTGTGAGGGTACCCCAGGAGAGTTCCAAATGTGTGTGGGTAGAATATATATCCCACGGGGGTAAAATTGAAAAAAGTTGAAAAAAAATTTTTTTTAGACTTAGTCATTTTTCCGGTGTTTATCAGACTTTCAGATAGGGCAAATGTCAATGAGCGTTCCGATTTCAGTTCCAGAGCGATTCGCCCAATGAGTCGTTGATATTTAGTCGTTTTCAGCCAATTTTCTGGATTTTTGAAAATGTCACTTTTTTGTGAAAATATCCACTAAATGAGGGAATAATATGTGTGAGGGTACCCCAGGAGAGTTCCAAATGTGTGTGGGTAGAATATATATCCCACGGGGGTAAAGTTGAAAAAAGTTGAAAAAAAAAATTTTTTGGACTTAGTCATTTTTCCATCGTTTATCAGATTTTCAGATAGGGCAAGTGTCAGTGAGCATTCCGATATCAGTTCCAGAGCGATTCGCCCAATGAGTCCTTGATATTTAGTCGTTTTCAGCCAATTTTCTGGATTTTTGAAAATTTCACTTTTTTGTGAAAATATCCACTAAATGAGGGAATAATATGTGTGAGGGTACCCCAGGAGAGTTCCAAATGTGTGTGGGTAGAATATATATCCCACAGGGGTAAAATTGAAAAAAGTTGAAAAAAAATTTTTTTTGGACTTAGTCATTTTTCCGGCGTTTATCAGACTTTCAGATAGGGCAAATGTCAGTGAGCGTTCCGATTTCAGTTCCAGAGCGATTCGCCCAATGAGTCCTTGATATTTAGTCGTTTTCAGCCAATTTTCTGGATTTTTGAAAATTTCACTTTTTTGTGAAAATATCCACTAAATGAGGGAATAATATGTGTGAGGGTACCCCAGGAGAGTTCCAAATGTGTGTGGGTAGAATATATATCCCACAGGAGTAAAATTGAAAAAAGTTGCAAAAAAATTTTTTTTGTACTTAGTCATTTTTCCGGCGTTTATCAGACTTTCAGATAGGGCAAATGTCAGTGAGCGTTCCGATTTCAGTTCCAGAGCGATTCGCCCAATGAGTCCTTGATATTTAGTCGTTTTCAGCCAATTTTCTGGATTTTTGAAAATTTCACTTTTTTGTGAAAATATCCACTAAATGAGGGAATAATATGTGTGAGGGTACCCCAGGAGAGTTCCAAATGTGTGTGGGTAGAATATATATCCCACGGAGGTAAAGTTGAAAAAAGTTGAAAAAAAAATTTTTTTGGACTTAGTCATTTTTCCGTCGTTTATCAGATTTTCAGATAGGGCAAATGTCAGTGAGCATTCCGATATCAGTTCCAGAGCGATTCGCCCAATGAGTCCTTGATATTTAGTCGTTTTCAGCCAATTTTCTGGATTTTTGAAAATTTCACTTTTTTGTGAAAATATCCACTAAATGAGGGAATAATATGTGTGAGGGTACCCCAGGAGAGCTCCAAATGTGTGTGGGTAGAATATATATCCCACAGGGGAAAATTGAAAAAAGTTGAAAAAAAATTTTTTTTGGACTTAGTCATTTTTCCGGCGTTTATCAGACTTTCAGATAGGGCAAATGTCAGTGAGCGTTCCGATTTCAGTTCCAGAGCGATTCGCCCAATGAGTCCTTGATATTTAGTCGTTTTCAGCCAATTTTCTGGATTTTTGAAAATTTCACTTTTTTGTGAAAATATCCACTAAATGAGGGAATAATATGTGTGAGGGTACCCCAGGAGAGTTCCAAATGTGTGTGGGTAGAATATATATCCCACAGGGGTAAAATTGAAAAAAGTTGCAAAAAAATTTTTTGGACTTAGTCATTTTTCCGTCGTTTATCAGACTTTCAGATAGGGCAAAAGTCAGTGAGCATTCCGATTTCAGTTCCAGAGCGATTCGCCCAATGAGTCCTTGATATTTAGTCGTTTTCAGCCAATTTTCTGGATTTTTGAAAATTTCACTTTTTTGTGAAAATATCCACTAAATGAGGGAATAATATGTGTGAGGGTACCCCAGGAGAGTTCCAAATGTGTGTGGGTAGAATATATATCCCACGGGGGTAAAGTTGAAAAAAGTTGAAAAAAAAATTTTTTTGGACTTAGTCATTTTTCCGTCGTTTATCAGATTTTCAGATAGGGCAAATGTCAGTGAGCATTCCGATATCAGTTCCAGAGCGATTCGCCCAATGAGTCCTTGATATTTAGTCGTTTTCAGCCAATTTTCTGGATTTTTGAAAATTTCACTTTTTTGTGAAAATATCCACTAAATGAGGGAATAATATGTGTGAGGGTACCCCAGGAGAGTTCCAAATGTGTGTGGGTAGAATTTATATCCCACGGGGGTAAAATTGAAAAAAGTTGAAAAAAAATTTTTTTTAGACTTAGTCATTTTTCCGGTGTTCATCAGACTTTCAGATAGGGCAAATGTCAATGAGCGTTCCGATTTCAGTTCCAGAGCGATTCGCCCAATGAGTCCTTGATATTTAGTCGTTTTCAGCCAATTTTCTGGATTTTTGAAAATTTCACTTTTTTGTGAAAATATCCACTAAATGAGGGAATAATATGTGTGAGGGTACCCCAGGAGAGTTCCAAATGTGTGTGGGTAGAATATATATCCCACGGAGGTAAAGTTGAAAAAAGTTGAAAAAAAAATTTTTTTGGACTTAGTCATTTTTCCGTCGTTTATCAGATTTTCAGATAGGGCAAATGTCAGTGAGCATTCCGATATCAGTTCCAGAGCGATTCGCCCAATGAGTCCTTGATATTTAGTCGTTTTCAGCCAATTTTCTGGATTTTTGAAAATTTCACTTTTTTGTGAAAATATCCACTAAATGAGGGAATAATATGTGTGAGGGTACCCCAGGAGAGCTCCAAATGTGTGTGGGTAGAATATATATCCCACAGGGGAAAATTGAAAAAAGTTGAAAAAAAATTTTTTTTGGACTTAGTCATTTTTCCGGCGTTTATCAGACTTTCAGATAGGGCAAATGTCAGTGAGCGTTCCGATTTCAGTTCCAGAGCGATTCGCCCAATGAGTCCTTGATATTTAGTCGTTTTCAGCCAATTTTCTGGATTTTTGAAAATTTCACTTTTTTGTGAAAATATCCACTAAATGAGGGAATAATATGTGTGAGGGTACCCCAGGAGAGTTCCAAATGTGTGTGGGTAGAATATATATCCCACAGGGGTAAAATTGAAAAAAGTTGCAAAAAAATTTTTTGGACTTAGTCATTTTTCCGTCGTTTATCAGACTTTCAGATAGGGCAAAAGTCAGTGAGCATTCCGATTTCAGTTCCAGAGCGATTCGCCCAATGAGTCCTTGATATTTAGTCGTTTTCAGCCAATTTTCTGGATTTTTGAAAATTTCACTTTTTTGTGAAAATATCCACTAAATGAGGGAATAATATGTGTGAGGGTACCCCAGGAGAGTTCCAAATGTGTGTGGGTAGAATATATATCCCACGGGGGTAAAGTTGAAAAAAGTTGAAAAAAAAATTTTTTTGGACTTAGTCATTTTTCCGTCGTTTATCAGATTTTCAGATAGGGCAAATGTCAGTGAGCATTCCGATATCAGTTCCAGAGCGATTCGCCCAATGAGTCCTTGATATTTAGTCGTTTTCAGCCAATTTTCTGGATTTTTGAAAATTTCACTTTTTTGTGAAAATATCCACTAAATGAGGGAATAATATGTGTGAGGGTACCCCAGGAGAGTTCCAAATGTGTGTGGGTAGAATATATATCCCACGGGGGTAAAATTGAAAAAAGTTGAAAAAAAATTTTTTTTAGACTTAGTCATTTTTCCGGTGTTCATCAGACTTTCAGATAGGGCAAATGTCAATGAGCGTTCCGATTTCAGTTCCAGAGCGATTCGCCCAATGAGTCGTTGATATTTAGTCGTTTTCAGCCAATTTTCTGGATTTTTGAAAATGTCACTTTTTTGTGAAAATATCCACTAAATGAGGGAATAATATGTGTGAGGGTACCCCAGGAGAGTTCCAAATGTGCGTGGGTAGAATATATATCCCACGGGGGTAAAGTTGAAAAAAGTTGAAAAAAAAAATTTTTTGGACTTAGTCATTTTTCCGTCGTTTATCAGACTTTCAGATAGGGCAAAAGTCAGTGAGCATTCCGATTTCAGTTCCAGAGCGATTCGCCCAATGAGTCCTTGATATTTAGTCGTTTTCAGCCAATTTTCTGGATTTTTGAAAATTTCACTTTTTTGTGAAAATATCCACTAAATGAGGGAATAATATGTGTGAGGGTACCCCAGGAGAGTTCCAAATGTGTGTGGGTAGAATATATATCCCACGGGGGTAAAGTTGAAAAAAGTTGAAAAAAAAATTTTTTTGGACTTAGTCATTTTTCCGTCGTTTATCAGATTTTCAGATAGGGCAAATGTCAGTGAGCATTCCGATATCAGTTCCAGAGCGATTCGCCCAATGAGTCCTTGATATTTAGTCGTTTTCAGCCAATTTTCTGGATTTTTGAAAATTTCACTTTTTTGTGAAAATATCCACTAAATGAGGGAATAATATGTGTGAGGGTACCCCAGGAGAGCTCCAAATGTGTGTGGGTAGAATATATATCCCACAGGGGAAAATTGAAAAAAGTTGAAAAAAATTTTTTTTTGGACTTAGTCATTTTTCCGGCGTTTATCAGACTTTCAGATAGGGCAAATGTCAGTGAGCGTTCCGATTTCAGTTCCAGAGCGATTCGCCCAATGAGTCCTTGATATTTAGTCGTTTTCAGCCAATTTTCTGGATTTTTGAAAATTTCACTTTTTTGTGAAAATATCCACTAAATGAGGGAATAATATGTGTGAGGGTACCCCAGGAGAGTTCCAAATGTGTGTGGGTAGAATATA
Organism: Phyllobates terribilis; assembly: GCF_046119375.1. Classification (NCBI taxonomy): domain Eukaryota; kingdom Metazoa; phylum Chordata; class Amphibia; order Anura; family Dendrobatidae; genus Phyllobates; species Phyllobates terribilis. Next base: position 170,025,639 of record NW_027362772.1, read on the forward strand.
TATCCCACAGGGGTAAAATTGAAAAAAGTTGAAAAAAAATTTTTTTTGGACTTAGTCATTTTTCCGGCGTTTATCAGACTTTCAGATAGGGCAAATGTCAGTGAGCGTTCCGATTTCAGTTCCAGAGCGATTCGCCCAATGAGTCCTTGATATTTAGTCGTTTTCAGCCAATTTTCTGGATTTTTGAAAATTTCACTTTTTTGTGAAAATATCCACTAAATGAGGGAATAATATGTGTGAGGGTACCCCAGGAGAGTTCCAAATGTGTGTGGGTAGAATATATATCCCACGGGGGTAAAGTTGAAAAAAGTTGAAAAAAAAATTTTTTTGGACTTAGTCATTTTTCCGTCGTTTATCAGACTTTCAGATAGGGCACATGTCAGTGAGCGTTCCGATTTCAGTTCCAGAGCGATTCGCCCAATGAGTCATTGATATTTAGTCGTTTTCAGCCAATATTTTGGATTTTTGTAAATTTCACTTTTTTGTGAAAATATCCACTAAATGAGGGAATAATATGTGTGAGGGTACCCCAGGAGAGTTCCAAATGTGTGTGGGTAGAATATATATCCCACAGGGGTAAAATTGAAAAAAGTTGAAAAAAAATTTTTTTTAGACTTAGTCATTTTTCCGGCGTTTATCAGACTTTCAGATAGGGCAAATGTCAGTGAGCGTTCCGATTTCAGTTCCAGAGCGATTCGCCCAATGAGTCCTTGATATTTAGTCGTTTTCAGCCAATTTTCTGGATTTTTGAAAATTTCACTTTTTTGTGAAAATATCCACTAAATGAGGGAATAATATGTGTGAGGGTACCCCAGGAGAGTTCCAAATGTGTGTGGGTAGAATATATATCCCACGGGGGTAAAGTTGAAAAAAGTTGAAAAAAAATTTTTTTTGGACTTAGTCATTTTTCCGTCGTTTATCAGATTTTCAGATAGGGCAAATGTCAGTGAGCGTTCCGATTTCAGTTCCAGAGCGATTCGCCCAATGAGTCCTTGATATTTAGTCGTTTTCAGCCAATTTTCTGGATTTTTGAAAATTTCACTTTTTTGTGAAAATATCCACTAAATGAGGGAATAATATGTGTGAGGGTACCCCAGGAGAGTTCCAAATGTGTGTGGGTAGAATATATATCCCTCGGGGGTAAAGTTGAAAAAAGTTGAAAAAAAAATTTTTTTAGACTTAGTCATTTTTCCGTCGTTTATCAGATTTTCAGATAGGGCAAATGTCAGTGAGCATTCCGATATCAGTTCCAGAGCGATTCGCCCAATGAGTCCTTGATATTTAGTCGTTTTCAGCCAATTTTCTGGATTTTTGAAAATTTCACTTTTTTGTGAAAATATCCACTAAATGAGGGAATAATATGTGTGAGGGTACCCCAGGAGAGTTCCAAATGTGTGTGGGTAGAATATATATCCCACAGGGGTAAAATTGAAAAAAGTTGAAAAAAAATTTTTTTGGGACTTAGTCATTTTTCCGGCGTTTATCAGACTTTCAGATAGGGCAAATGTGAGTGAGCGTTCCGATTTCAGTTCCAGAGCGATTCGCCCAATGAGTCCTTGATATTTAGTCGTTTTCAGCCAATTTTCTGGATTTTTGAAAATTTCACTTTTTTGTGAAAATATCCACTAAATGAGGGAATAATATGTGTGAGGGTACCCCAGGAGAGTTCCAAATGTGTGTGGGTAGAATATATATCCCACAGGGGTAAAATTGAAAAAAGTTGAAAAAAAATTTTTTTTGGACTTAGTCATTTTTCCGGCGTTTATCAGACTTTCAGATAGGGCAAATGTCAGTGAGCGTTCCGATTTCAGTTCCAGAGCGATTCGCCCAATGACTCCTTGATATTTAGTCGTTTTCAGCCAATTTTCTGGATTTTTGAAAATTTCACTTTTTTGTGAAAATATCCACTAAATGAGGGAATAATATGTGTGAGGGTACCCCAGGAGAGTTCCAAATGTGTGTGGGTAGAATATATATCCCACGGGGGTAAAGTTGAAAAAAGTTGAAAAAAATTTTTTTTTAAACTTAGTCATTTTTCCGTCGTTTATCAGATTTTCAGATAGGGCAAATGTCAGTGAGCATTCCGATATCAGTTCCAGAGCGATTCGCCCAATGAGTCCTTGATATTTAGTCGTTTTCAGCCAATTTTCTGGATTTTTGAAAATTTCACTTTTTTGTGAAAATATCCACTAAATGAGGGAATAATATGTGTGAGGGTACCCCAGGAGAGTTCCAAATGTGTGTGGGTAGAATATATATCCCACAGGGGTAAAATTGAAAAAAGTTGAAAAAGAATTTTTTTTGGACTTAGTCATTTTTCCGTCGTTTATCAGACTTTCAGATAGGGCACATGTCAGTGAGCGTTCCGATTTCAGTTCCAGAGCGATTCGCCCAATGAGTCATTGATATTTAGTCGTTTTCAGCCAATATTTTGGATTTTTGAAAATTTCACTTTTTTGTGAAAATATCCACTAAATGAGGGAATAATATGTGTGAGGGTACCCCAGGAGAGTTCCAAATGTGTGTGGGTAGAATATATATCCCACAGGGGTAAAATTGAAAAAAGTTGAAAAAAATTTTTTTTTAGACTTAGTCATTTTTCCGGCGTTTATCAGACTTTCAGATAGGGCAAATGTCAGTGAGCGTTCCGATTTCAGTTCCAGAGCGATTCGCCCAATGAGTCCTTGATATTTAGTCGTTTTCAGCCAATTTTCTGGATTTTTGAAAATTTCCTTTTTTGTGAAAATATCCACTAAATGAGGGAATAATATGTGTGAGGGTACCCCAGGAGAGTTCCAAATGTGTGTGGGTAGAATATATATCCCACGGGGGTAAAGTTGAAAAAAGTTGAAAAAAAAATTTTTTTGGACTTAGTCATTTTTCCGTCGTTTATCAGATTTTCAGATAGGGCAAATGTCAGTGAGCATTCCGATATCAGTTCCAGATCGATTCGCCCAATGAGTCATTGATATTTAGTCGTTTTCAGCCAATATTTTGGATTTTTGAAAATTTCACTTTTTTGTGAAAATATCCACTAAATGAGGGAATAATATGTGTGAGGGTACCCCAGGAGAGTTCCAAATGTGTGTGGGTAGAATATATATCCCACAGGGGAAAATTGAAAAAAGTTGAAAAAAAATTTTTTTTAGACTTAGTCATTTTTCCGGCGTTTATCAGACTTTCAGATAGGGCAAATGTCAGTGAGCGTTCCGATTTCAGTTCCAGAGCGATTCGCCCAATGAGTCCTTGATATTTAGTCGTTTTCAGCCAATTTTCTGGATTTTTGAAAATTTCACTTTTTTGTGAAAATATCCACTAAATGAGGGAATAATATGTGTGAGGGTACCCCAGGAGAGTTCCAAATGTGTGTGGGTAGAATATATATCCCACAGGGGTAAAATTGAAAAAAGTTGAAAAAAAATTTTTTTTGGACTTAGTCATTTTTCCGTCGTTTATCAGACTTTCAGATAGGGCACATGTCAGTGAGCGTTCCGATTTCAGTTCCAGAGCGATTCGCCCAATGAGTCATTGATATTTAGTCGTTTTCAGCCAATATTTTGGATTTTTGAAAATTTCACTTTTTTGTGAAAATATCCACTAAATGAGGGAATAATATGTGTGAGGGTACCCCAGGAGAGTTCCAAATGTGTGTGGGTAGAATATATATCCCACAGGGGTAAAATTGAAAAAAGTTGAAAAAGAATTTTTTTTGGACTTAGTCATTTTTCCGTCGTTTATCAGACTTTCAGATAGGGCACATGTCAGTGAGCGTTCCGATTTCAGTTCCAGAGCGATTCGCCCAATGAGTCATTGATATTTAGTCGTTTTCAGCCAATATTTTGGATTTTTGAAAATTTCACTTTTTTGTGAAAATATCCACTAAATGAGGGAATAATATGTGTGAGGGTACCCCAGGAGAGTTCCAAATGTGTGTGGGTAGAATATATATCCCACAGGGGTAAAATTGAAAAAAGTTGAAAAAAAATTTTTTTTGGACTTAGTCATTTTTCCGGCGTTTATCAGACTTTCAGATAGGGCACATGTCAGTGAGCGTTCCGATTTCAGTTCCAGAGCGATTCGCCCAATGAGTCATTGATATTTAGTCGTTTTCAGCCAATATTTTGGATTTTTGAAAATTTCACTTTTTTGTGAAAATATCCACTAAATGAGGGAATAATATGTGTGAGGGTACCCCAGGAGAGTTCCAAATGTGTGTGGGTAGAATATATATCCCACAGGGGAAAATTGAAAAAAGTTGAAAAAAAATTTTTTTTAGACTTAGTCATTTTTCCGGCGTTTATCAGACTTTCAGATAGGGCAAATGTCAGTGAGCGTTCCGATTTCAGTTCCAGAGCGATTCGCCCAATGAGTCCTTGATATTTAGTCGTTTTCAGCCAATTTTCTGGATTTTTGAAAATTTCACTTTTTTGTGAAAATATCCACTAAATGAGGGAATAATATGTGTGAGGGTACCCCAGGAGAGTTCCAAATGTGTGTGGGTAGAATATATATCCCACAGGGGTAAAATTGAAAAAAGTTGAAAAAAAATTTTTTTTGGACTTAGTCATTTTTCCGGCGTTTATCAGACTTTCAGATAGGGCACATGTCAGTGAGCGTTCCGATTTCAGTTCCAGAGCGATTCGCCCAATGAGTCATTGATATTTAGTCGTTTTCAGCCAATATTTTGGATTTTTGAAAATTTCACTTTTTTGTGAAAATATCCACTAAATGAGGGAATAATATGTGTGAGGGTACCCCAGGAGAGTTCCAAATGTGTGTGGGTAGAATATATATCCCACAGGGGAAAATTGAAAAAAGTTGAAAAAAAAAATTTTTTTTAGACTTAGTCATTTTTCCGGCGTTTATCAGACTTTCAGACAGGGCAAATGTCAGTGAGCGTTCCGATTTCAGTTCCAGAGCGATTCGCCCAATGAGTCCTTGATATTTAGTCGTTTTCAGCCAATTTTCTGGATTTTTGAAAATTTCACTTTTTTGTGAAAATATCCACTAAATGAGGGAATAATATGTGTGAGGGTACCCCAGGAGAGTTCCAAATGTGTGTGGGTAGAATATATATCCCACAGGGGTAAAATTGAAAAAAGTTGAAAAAAATTTTTTTTGGACTTAGTCATTTTTCCGTTGTTTATCAGACTTTCAGATAGGTCACATGTCAGTGAGCGTTACGATTTCAGTTCCAGAGCGATTCGCCCAATGAGTCATTGATATTTAGTCGTTTTCAGCCAATATTTTGGATTTTTGAAAATTTCACTTTTTTGTGAAAATATCCACTAAATGAGGGAATAATATGTGTGAGGGTACCCCAGGAGAGTTCCAAATGTGTGTGGGTAGAATATATATCCCACAGGGGTAAAATTGAAAAAAGTTGAAAAAAAATTTTTTTTAGACTTAGTCATTTTTCCGGCGTTTATCAGACTTTCAGATAGGGCAAATGTCAGTGAGCGTTCCGATTTCAGTTCCAGAGCGATTCGCCCAATGAGTCCTTGATATTTAGTCGTTTTCAGCCAATTTTCTGGATTTTTGAAAATTTCACTTTTTTGTGAAAATATCCACTAAATGAGGGAATAATATGTGTGAGGGTACCCCAGGAGAGTTCCAAATGTGTGTGGGTAGAATATATATCCCACGGGGGTAAAGTTGAAAAAAGTTGAAAAAAAAATTTTTTTGGACTTAGTCATTTTTCCGTCGTTTATCAGATTTTCAGATAGGGCAAATGTCAGTGAGCATTCCGATATCAGTTCCAGAGCGATTCGCCCAATGAGTCCTTGATATTTAGTCGTTTTCAGCCAATTTTCTGGATTTTTGAAAATTTCACTTTTTTGTGAAAATATCCACTAAATGAGGGAATAATATGTGTGAGGGTACCCCAGGAGAGTTCCAAATGTGTGTGGGTAGAATATATATCCCACAGGGGTAAAATTGAAAAAAGTTGAAAAAAAATTTTTTTGGGACTTAGTCATTTTTCCGGCGTTTATCAGACTTTCAGATAGGGCAAATGTGAGTGAGCGTTCCGATTTCAGTTCCAGAGCGATTCGCCCAATGAGTCCTTGATATTTAGTCGTTTTCAGCCAATTTTCTGGATTTTTGAAAATTTCACTTTTTTGTGAAAATATCCACTAAATGAGGGAATAATATGTGTGAGGGTACCCCAGGAGAGTTCCAAATGTGTGTGGGTAGAATATATATCCCACAGGGGTAAAATTGAAAAAAGTTGAAAAAAATTTTTTTGGGGAATTAGTCATTTTTCCGGCGTTTATCAGACTTTCAGATAGGGCAAATGTCAGTGAGCGTTCCGATTTCAGTTCCAGAGCGATTCGCCCAATGAGTCCTTGATATTTAGTCGTTTTCAGCCAATTTTCTGGATTTTTGAAAATTTCACTTTTTTGTGAAAATATCCACTAAATGAGGGAATAATATGTGTGAGGGTACCCCAGGAGAGTTCCAAATGTGTCTGGGTAGAATATATATCCCACAGGGGTAAAATTGAAAAAAGTTGAAAAAAAATTTTTTTGGACTTAGTCATTTTTCCGGCGTTTATCAGACTTTCAGATAGGGCAAATGTCAGTGAGCGTTCCGATTTCAGTTCCAGAGCGATTCGCCCAATGACTCCTTGATATTTAGTCGTTTTCAGCCAATTTTCTGGATTTTTGAAAATTTCACTATTTTGTGAAAATATCCACTAAATGAGGGAATAATGTGTGTGAGGGTACCCCAGGAGAGTTCCCAATGTGTGTGGGTAGAATATATATCCCACGGGGGTAAAGTTGAAAAAAGTTGAAAAAAAAAATTTTTTGGACTTAGTCATTTTTCCGTCGTTTATCAGATTTTCAGATAGGGCAAATGTCAGTGAGCATTCCGATATCAGTTCCAGAGCGATTCACCCAATGAGTCATTGATATTTAGTCGTTTTCAGCCAATATTTTGGATTTTTGAAAATTTCACTTTTTTGTGAAAATATCCACTAAATGAGGGAATAATATGTGTGAGGGTACCCCAGGAGAGTTCCAACTGTGTGTGGGTAGAATATATATCCCACAGGGGTAAAATTGTAAAAAGTTGAAAAAATTTTTTTTTTAGACTTAGTCATTTTTCCGGCGTTTATCAGACTTTCAGATAGGGCAAATGTCAGTGAGCGTTCCGATTTCAGTTCCAGAGCGATTCGCCCAATGAGTCCTTGATATTTAGTCGTTTTCAGCCAATTTTCTGGATTTTTGAAAATTTCACTTTTTTGTGAAAATATCCACTAAATGAGGGAATAATATGTGTGAGGGTACCCCAGGAGAGTTCCAAATGTGTGTGGGTAGAATATATATCCCACGGGGGTAAAGTTGAAAAAAGTTGAAAAAAAAATTTTTTTGGACTTAGTCATTTTTCCGTCGTTTATCAGATTTTCAGATAGGGCAAATGTCAGTGAGCATTCCGATATCAGTTCCAGAGCGATTCGCCCAATGATTCCTTGATATTTAGTCGTTTTCAGCCAATTTTCTGGATTTTTGAAAATTTCACTTTTTTGTGAAAATATCCACTAAATGAGGGAATAATATGTGTGAGGGTACCCCAGGAGAGTTCCAAATGTGTGTGGGTAGAATATATATCCCACAGGGGTAAAATTGAAAAAAGTTGAAAAAAAATTTTTTGGGACTTAGTCATTTTTCCGGCGTTTATCAGACTTTCAGATAGGGCAAATGTGAGTGAGCGTTCCGATTTCAGTTCCAGAGCGATTCACCCAATGAGTCCTTGATATTTAGTCGTTTTCAGCCAATTTTCTGGATTTTTGAAAATTTCACTTTTTTGTGAAAATATCCACTAAATGAGGGAATAATATGTGTGAGGGTACCCCAGGAGAGTTCCAAATGTGTGTGGGTAGAATATATATCCCACGGGGGTAAAGTTGAAAAAAGTTGAAAAAAAAATTTTTTTGGACTTAGTCATTTTTCCGTCGTTTATCAGACTTTCAGATAGGGCACATGTCAGTGAGCGTTCCGATTTCAGTTCCAGAGCGATTCGCCCAATGAGTCATTGATATTTAGTCGTTTTCAGCCAATATTTTGGATTTTTGAAAATTTCACTTTTTTGTGAAAATATCCACTAAATGAGGGAATAATATGTGTGAGGGTACCCCAGGAGAGTTCCAAATGTGTGTGGGTAGAATATATATCCCACAGGCGTAAAATTGAAAAAAGTTGAAAAAAAATTTTTTTTAGACTTAGTCATTTTTCCGGCATTTATCAGACTTTCAGATAGGGCAAATGTCAGTGAGTGTTCCGATTTCAGTTCCAGAGCGATTCGCCCAATGAGTCCTTGATATTTAGTCGTTTTCAGCCAATTTTCTGGATTTTTGAAAATTTCACTTTTTTGTGAAAATATCCACTAAATGAGGGAATAATATGTGTGAGGGTACCCTAGGAGAGTTCCAAATGTGTGTGGGTAGAATATATATCCCACGGGGGTAAAGTTGAAAAAAGTTGAAAAAAAAATTTTTTTGGACTTAGTCATTTTTCCGTCGTTTATCAGATTTTCAGATAGGGCAAATGTCAATGAGCGTTCCGATTTCAGTTCCAGAGCGATTCGCCCAATGAGTCCTTGATATTTAGTCGTTTTCAGCCAATTTTCTGGATTTTTGAAAATTTCACTTTTTTGTGAAAATATCCACTAAATGAGGGAATAATATGTGTGAGGGTACCCCAGGAGAGTTCCAAATGTGTGTGGGTAGAATATATATCCCACAGGGGTAAAATTGAAAAAAGTTGAAAAAAAATTTTTTTTGGACTGTCATTTTTCTGTCGTTTATCAGACTTTCAGATAGGGCAAATGTCAATGAGCGTTCCGATTTCAGTTCCAGAGCGATTCGCCCAATGAGTCCTTGATATTTAGTCTTTTTCAGCCAATTTTCTGGATTTTTGAAAATTTCACTTTTTTGTGAAAATATCCACTAAATGAGGGAATAATATGTGTGAGGGTACCCCAGGAGAGTTCCAAATGTGTGTGGGTAGAATATATATCCCACAGGGGTAAAATTGAAAAAAGTTGAAAAAAAAATTTTTTTGGACTTAGTCATTTTTCCGTCGTTTATCAGACTTTCAGATAGGGCAAATGTCAGTGAGCGTTCCGATTTCAGTTCCAGAGCGATTCGCCCAATGAGTCATTGATATTTAGTCGTTTTCAGCCAATATTTTGGAATTTTGAAAATTTCACTTTTTTGTGAAAATATCCACTAAATGAGGGAATAATATGTGTGAGGGTACCCCAGGAGAGTTCCAAATGTGTGTGGGTAGAATATATATCCCACGTGGGTAAAATTGAAAAAAGTTGAAAAAAAATTTTTTTTAGACTTAGTCATTTTTCCGGTGTTTATCAGACTTTCAGATAGGGCAAATGTCAATGAGCATTCCGATTTCAGTTCCAGAGCGATTCACCCAATGAGTCCTTGATATTTAGTCGTTTTCAGCCAATTTTCTGGATTTTAGAAAAATTCACTTTTTTGTGAAAATATCCACTAAATGAGGGAATAATATGTGTGAGGGTACCCCAGGAGAGTTCCCAATGTGTGTGGGTAGAATATATATCCCACGGGGGTAAAATTGAAAAAAGTTGAAAACATTTTTTTTTTTGGACTTAGTCGCTTTTCCGGCGTTTATCAAACTTTCAGATAGGGCAAATGTCAGTGAGCGTTCCAATTTCAGTTCCAGAGCGATTCGCCCAATGAGTCCTTGATATTTAGTCGTTTTCAGCCAATTTTCTGGATTTTTGAAAATGTCACTTTTTTGTGAAAATATCCACTAAATGAGGGAATAATATGTGTGAGGGTACCCCAGGAGAGTTCCAAATGTGTGTGGGTAGAATATATATCCCACGGGGGTAAAATTGAAAAAAGTTGAAAAAAAATTTTTTTTAGACTTAGTCATTTTTCCGGTGTTTATCAGACTTTCAGATAGGGCAAATGTCAGTGAGCGTTCCGATTTCAGTTCCAGAGCGATTCGCCCAATGAGTCATTGATATTTAGTCGTTTTCAGCCAATATTTTGGATTTTTGAAAATTTCACTTTTTTGTGAAAATATCCACTAAATGAGGGAATAATATGTGCGAGGGTACCCCAGGAGAGTTCCAAATGTGTGTGGGTAGAATATATATCTCACGGGGGTAAAATTGAAAAAAGTTGAAAAAAAATTTTTTTTAGACTTAGTCATTTTTCCGGCGTTTATCAGACTTTCAGATAGGGCAAATGTCAGTGAGCGTTCCGATTTCAGTTCCAGAGCGATTCGCCCAATGAGTCCTTGATATTTAGTCGTTTTCAGCCAATTTTCTGGATTTTTGAAAATTTCACTTTTTTGTGAAAATATCCACTAAATGAGGGAATAATATGTGTGAGGGTACCCCAGGAGAGTTCCAAATGTGTGTGGGTAGAATATATATCCCACGGGGGTAAAGTTGAAAAAAGTTGAAAAAAAAATTTTTTTGGACTTAGTCATTTTTCCGTCGTTTATCAGACTTTCAGATAGGGAAAATGTCAGTGAGCATTCCGATATCAGTTCCAGAGCGATTCGCCCAATGAGTCCTTGATATTTAGTCGTTTTCAGCCAATTTTCTGGGTTTTTGAAAATTTCACTTTTTTGTGAAAATATCCACTAAATGAGGGAATAATATGTGTGAGGGTACCCCAGGAGAGTTCCAAATGTGTGTGGGTAGAATATATATCCCACAGGGGTAAAATTGAAAAAAGTTGAAAAAAATTTTTTTTGGACTTATTCATTTTTCCGGCGTTTATCAGACTTTCAGATAGGGCAAATGTCAGTGAGCGTTCCGATTTCAGTTCCAGAGCGATTCGCCCAATGAGTCATTGATATTTAGTCGTTTTCAGCCAATATTTTGGATTTTTGAAAATTTCACTTTTTTGTGAAAATATCCACTAAATGAGGGAATAATATGTGTGAGGGTACCCCAGGAGAGTTCCAAATGTGTGTGGGTAGAATATATATCCCACGGGGGTAAAGTTGAAAAAAGTTGAAAAAAAAATTTTTTTGGACTTAGTCATTTTTCCTTCGTTTATCAGATTTTCAGATAGGGCAAATGTCAGTGAGCATTCCGATATCAGTTCCAGAGCGATTCGCCCAATGAGTCCTTGATATTTAGTCGTTTTCAGCCAATTTTCTGGATTTTTGAAAATTTCACTTTTTTGTGAAAATATACACTAAATGAGGGAATAATATGTGTGAGGGTACCCCAGAAGAGTTCCAAATGTGTGTGGGTAGAATATATATCCCACAGGGGTAAAATTGAAAAAAGTTGAAAAAAAATTTTTTTTGGACTTAGTCATTTTTCCGGCGTTTATCAGACTTTCAGATAGGGCAAATGTCAGTGAGCGTTCCGATTTCAGTTCCAGAGCGATTCGCCCAATGAGCCCTTGATATTTAGTCGTTTCCAGCCAATTTTCTGGATTTTTGAAAATTTCACTTTTTTGTGAAAATATCCACTAAATGAGGGAATAATATGTGTGAGGGTACCCCAGGAGAGTTCCAAATGTGTGTGGGTAGAATATATATCCCACAGGGGTAAAATTGAAAAAAGTTGAAAAAAAATTTTTTTTGGACTTAGTCATTTTTCCGGCGTTTATCAGACTTTCAGATAGGGCAAATGTCAGTGAGCGTTCTGATTTCAGTTACAGAGCGATTCGCCCAATGAGTCATTGATATTTAGTCGTTTTCAGCCAATATTTTGGATTTTTGAAAATTTCACTTTTTTGTGAAAATATCCACTAAATGAGGGAATAATATGTGTGAGGGTACCCCAGGAGAGTTCCAAATGTGTGTGGGTAGAATATATATCCCACGGGGGTAAAGTTGAAAAAAGTTTAAAAAAAATTTTTTTTGGACTTAGTCATTTTTCCGGCGTTTATCAGACTTTCAGATAGGGCAAATGTCAGTGAGCGTTCCGATTTCAGTTCCAGAGCGATTCGCCCAATGAGTCTTTGATATTTAGTCGTTTTCAGCCAATTTTCTGGATTTTTGAAAATTTCACTTTTTTGTGAAAATATCCACTAAATGAGGGAATAATATGTGTGAGGGTACCCCAGGAGAGTTCCAAATGTGTGTGGGTAGAATATATATCCCACAGGGGTAAAATTGAAAAAAGTTGAAAAAAATTTTTTTTTAGACTTAGTCATTTTTCCGGCGTTTATCAGACTTTCAGATAGGGCAAATGTCAGTGAGCGTTCCGATTTCAGTTCCAGAGCGATTCGCCCAATGAGTCCTTGATATTTAGTCGTTTTCAGCCAATTTTCTGGATTTTTGAAAATTTCACTTTTTTGTGAAAATATCCACTAAATGAGGGAATAATATGTGTGAGGGTACCCCAGGAGAGTTCCAAATGTGTGTGGGTAGAATATATATCCCACGGGGGTAAAGTTGAAAAAAGTTGAAAAAAAAATTTTTTTGGACTTAGTCATTTTTCCGTCGTTTATCAGATTTTCAGATAGGGCAAATGTCAATGAGCGTTCCGATTTCAGTTCCAGAGCGATTCGCCCAATGAGTCCTTGATATTTAGTCGTTTTCAGCCAATTTTCTGGATTTTTGAAAATTTCACTTTTTTGTGAAAATATCCACTAAATGAGGGAATAATATGTGTGAGGGTACCCCAGGAGAGTTCCAAATGTGTGTGGGTAGAATATATATCCCACAGGGGTAAAATTGAAAAAAGTTGAAAAAAAAATTTTTTTGGACTTAGTCATTTTTCCGGCGTTTATCAGACTTTCAGATAGGCCAAATGTCAGTGAGCGTTCCGATTTCAGTTCCAGAGCGATTCGCCCAATGAGTCATTGATATTTAGTCGTTTTCAGCCAATATTTTGGAATTTTGAAAATTTCACTTTTTTGTGAAAATATCCACTAAATGAGGGAATAATATGTGTGAGGGTACCCCAGGAGAGTTCCAACTGTGTGTGTAGAATATATATCCCACGGGGGTAAAATTGAAAAAAGTTGAAAAAAAATTTTTTTTAGACTTAGTCATTTTTCTGGTGTTTATCAGACTTTCAGATAGGGCAAATGTCAATGAGCATTCCGATTTCAGTTCCAGAGCGATTCACCCAATGAGTCCTTGATATTTAGTCGTTTTCAGCCAATTTTCTGGATTTTAGAAAAATTCACTTTTTTGTGAAAATATCCACTAAATGAGGGAATAATATGTGTGAGGGTACCCCAGGAGAGTTCCCAATGTGTGTGGGTAGAATATATATCCCACGGGGGTAAAATTGAAAAAAGTTGAAAACATTTTTTTTTTTGGACTTAGTCGCTTTTCCGGCGTTTATCAAACTTTCAGATAGGGCAAATGTCAGTGAGCGTTCCAATTTCAGTTCCAGAGCGATTCGCCCAATGAGTCCTTGATATTTAGTCGTTTTCAGCCAATTTTCTGGATTTTTGAAAATGTCACTTTTTTGTGAAAATATCCACTAAATGAGGGAATAATATGTGTGAGGGTACCCCAGGAGAGTTCCAAATGTGTGTGGGTAGAATATATATCCCACGGGGGTAAAATTGAAAAAAGTTGAAAAAAAATTTTTTTTAGACTTAGTCATTTTTCCGGTGTTTATCAGACTTTCAGATAGGGCAAATGTCAGTGAGCGTTCCGATTTCAGTTCCAGAGCGATTCGCCCAATGAGTCATTGATATTTAGTCGTTTTCAGCCAATATTTTGGATTTTTGAAAATTTCACTTTTTTGTGAAAATATCCACTAAATGAGGGAATAATATGTGCGAGGGTACCCCAGGAGAGTTCCAAATGTGTGTGGGTAGAATATATATCTCACGGGGGTAAAATTGAAAAAAGTTGAAAAAAAATTTTTTTTAGACTTAGTCATTTTTCCGGCGTTTATCAGACTTTCAGATAGGGCAAATGTCAGTGAGCATTCCGATATCAGTTCCAGAGCGATTCGCCCAATGAGTCCTTGATATTTAGTCGTTTTCAGCCAATTTTCTGGGTTTTTGAAAATTTCACTTTTTTGTGAAAATATCCACTAAATGAGGGAATAATATGTGTGAGGGTACCCCAGGAGAGTTCCAAATGTGTGTCGGTAGAATATATATCCCACAGGGGTAAAATTGAAAAAAGTTGAAAAAAATTTTTTTTTGAACTTAGTCATTTTTCCGTCGTTTATCAGACTTTCAGATAGGGCAAATGTCAGTGAGCATTCCGATTTCAGTTCCACAGCGATTCGCCCAATGAGTCCTTGATATTTAGTCGTTTTCAGCCAATTTTCTGGATTTTTGAAAAATTCACTTTTTTGTGAAAATATCCACTAAATGAGGGAATAATATGTGTGAGGGTACCCCAGGAGAGTTCCCAATGTGTGTGGGTAGAATATATATCCCACGGGGGTAAAATTGAAAAAAGTTGAAAACATTTTTTTTTTTGGACTTAGTCGCTTTTCCGGTGTTTATCAGACTTTCAGATAGGGCAAATGTCAGTGAGCGTTCCGATTTCAGTTCCAGAGCGATTTCCTTGATATTTAGTCGTTTTCAGCCAATTTTCTGGATTTTTGAAAATTTCACTTTTTTGTGAAAATATCCACTAAATGAGGGAATAATATGTGTGAGGGTACCCCAGGAGAGTTCCAAATGTGTGTGGGTAGAATATATATCCCACGGGGGTAAAGTTGAAAAAAGTTGAAAAAAAAATTTTTTTGGACTTAGTCATTTTTCCGTCGTTTATCAGACTTTCAGATAGGGCAAATGTCAGTGAGCATTCCGATTTCAGTTTCAGAGCGATTCGCCCAATGAGTCCTTGATATTTAGTCGTTTTCAGCCAATTTTCTGGATTTTTGAAAATTTCACTTTTTTGTGAAAATATCCACTAAATGAGGGAATAATATGTGTGAGGGTACCCCAGGAGAGTTCCAAATGTGTGTCGGTAGAATATATATCCCACAGGGGTAAAATTGAAAAAAGTTGAAAAATTTTTTTTTTTGAACTTAGTCATTTTTCCGTCGTTTATCAGACTTTCAGATAGGGCAAATGTCAGTGAGCGTTCCGATTTCAGTTCCAGAGCGATTCTCCCAATGAGTCCTTGATATTTAGTCGTTTTCAGCCAATTTTCTGGATTTTTGAAAAATTCACTTTTTTGTGAAAATATCCACTAAATGAGGGAATAATATGTGGGAGGGTACCCCAGGAGAGTTCCCAATGTGTGTGGGTAGAATATATATCCCACAGGGGTAAAATTGAAAAAAGTTGAAAACATTTTTTTTTTTGGACTTAGTCGCTTTTCCGGCGTTTATCAGACTTTCAGATAGGGCAAATGTCAGTGAGCGTTCCGATTTCAGTTCCAGAGCGATTTCCTTGATATTTAGTCGTTTTCAGCCAATTTTCTGGATTTTTGAAAATGTCACTTTTTTGTGAAAATATCCACTAAATGAGGGAATAATATGTGTGAGGGTACCCCAGGAGAGTTCCAAATGTGTGTGGGTAGAATATATATCCCACGGGGGTAAAGTTGTAAAAAGTTGAAAAAAAAATTTTTTTGGACTTAAGTCATTTTTCCGTCGTTTATCAGACTTTCAGATAGGGCAAATGTCAGTGAGCATTCCGATTTCAGTTTCAGAGCGATTCGCCCAATGAGTCCTTGATATTTAGTCGTTTTCAGCCAATTTTCTGGATTTTTGAAAATTTCACTTTTTTGTGAAAATATCCACTAAATGAGGGAATAATATGTGTGAGGGTACCCCAGGAGAGTTCCAAATGTGTGTGGGTAGAATATATATCCCACAGGGGTAAAATTGAAAAAAGTTGAAAAAAAATTTTTTTTGGACTTAGTCATTTTTCCGGCGTTTATCAGACTTTCAGATAGGGCAAATGTCAGTGAGCGTTCCGATTTCAGTTCCAGAGCGATTCGCCCAATGAGTCATTGATATTTAGTCGTTTTCAGCCAATATTTTGGATTTTTGAAAATTTCACTTTTTTGTGAAAATATCCACTAAATGAGGGAATAATATGTGTGAGGGTACCCTAGGAGAGTTCCAAATGTGTGTGAGTAGAATATATATCCCACGGGGGTAAAATTGAAAAAAGTTTTAAAAAATTTTTTTTTAGACTTAGTCATTTTTCCGGCGTTTATCAGACTTTCAGATAGGGCAAATGTCAGTGAGCATTCCGATATCAGTTCCAGAGCGATTCGCCCAATGAGTCCTTGATATTTAGTCGTTTTCAGCCAATTTTCTGGATTTTTGAAAATTTCACTTTTTTGTGAAAATATCCACTAAATGAGGGAATAATATGTGTGAGGGTACCCCAGGAGAGTTCCAAATGTGTGTGGGTAGAATATATATCCCACAGGGGTAAAATTGAAAAAAGTTGAAAAAAAATTTTTTTTAGACTTAGTCATTTTTCCGGTGTTTATCAGACTTTCAGATAGGGCAAATGTCAATGAGCGTTCCAATTTCAGTTCCAGAGCGATTCGCCCAATGAGTCGTTGATATTCAGTCGTTTTCAGCCAATTTTCTGGATTTTTGAAAATGTCACTTTTTTGTGAAAATATCCACTAAATGAGGGAATAATATGTGTGAGGGTACCCCAGGAGAGTTCCAAATGTGTGTGGGTAGAATATATATCCCACGGGGCTAAAGTTGAAAAAAGTTGAAAAAAAAATTTTTTTGGACTTAGTCATTTTTCCGTCGTTTATCAGACTTTCAGATAGGGCAAATGTCAGTGAGCATTCCGATATCAGTTCCAGAGCGATTCGCCCAATGAGTCCTTGATATTTAGTCGTTTTCAGCCAATTTTCTGGATTTTTGAAAATTTCACTTTTTTGTGAAAATATCCACTAAATGAGGGAATAATATGTGTGAGGGTACCCCAGGAGAGTTCCAAATGTGTGTGGGTAGAATATATATCCCACAGGGGTAAAATTGAAAAAAGTTGAAAAAAAATTTTTTTTAGACTTAGTCATTTTTCCGGTGTTTATCAGACTTTCAGATAGGGCAAATGTCAATGAGCGTTCCAATTTCAGTTCCAGAGCGATTCGCCCAATGAGTCGTTGATATTCAGTCGTTTTCAGCCAATTTTCTGGATTTTTGAAAATGTCACTTTTTTGTGAAAATATCCACTAAATGAGGGAATAATATGTGTGAGGGTACCCCAGGAGAGTTCCAAATGTGTGTCGGTAGAATATATATCCCACAGGGGTAAAATTGAAAAAAGTTGAAAAAAATTTTTTTTTGAACTTAGTCATTTTTCCGTCGTTTATCAGACTTTCAGATAGGGCAAATGTCAGTGAGCGTTCCCATTTCAGTTCCAGAGCGATTCGCCCAATGAGTCCTTGATATTTAGTCGTTTTCAGCCAATTTTCTGGATTTTTGAAAAATTCACTTTTTTGTGAAAATATCCACTAAATGAGGGAATAATATGTGTGAGGGTACCCCAGGAGAGTTCCCAATGTGTGTGGGTAGAATATATATCCCACGGGGGTAAAATTGAAAAAAGTTGAAAACATTTTTTTTTTTGGACTTAGTCGCTTTTCCGGTGTTTATCAGACTTTCAGATAGGGCAAATGTCAGTGAGCGTTCCGATTTCAGTTCCAGAGCGATTTCCTTGATATTTAGTCGTTTTCAGCCAATTTTCTGGATTTTTGAAAATTTCACTTTTTTGTGTAAATATCCACTAAATGAGGGAATAATATGTGTGAGGGTACCCCAGGAGAGTTCCAAATGTGTGTGGGTAGAATATATATCCCACGGGGGTAAAGTTGAAAAAAAAATTTTTTTGGACTTAGTCATTTTTCCGTCGTTTATCAGACTTTCAGATAGGGCAAATGTCAGTGAGCATTCCGATTTCAGTTTCAGAGCGATTCGCCCAATGAGTCCTTCATATTTAGTCGTTTTCAGCCAATTTTCTGGATTTTTGAAAATTTCACTTTTTTGTGAAAATATCCACTAAATGAGGGAATAATATGTGTGAGGGTACCCCAGGAGAGTTCCAAATGTGTGTCGGTAGAATATATATCCCACAGGGGTAAAATTGAAAAAAGTTGAAAAATTTTTTTTTTTGAACTTAGTCATTTTTCCGTCGTTTATCAGACTTTCAGATAGGGCAAATGTCAGTGAGCGTTCCGATTTCAGTTCCAGAGCGATTCGCCCAATGAGTCCTTGATATTTAGTCGTTTTCAGCCAATTTTCTGGATTTTTGAAAAATTCACTTTTTTGTGAAAATATCCACTAAATGAGGGAATAATATGTGGGAGGGTACCCCAGGAGAGTTCCCAATGTGTGTGGGTAGAATATATATCCCACAGGGGTAAAATTGAAAAAAGTTGAAAACATTTTTTTTTTTGGACTTAGTCGCTTTTCCGGCGTTTATCAGACTTTCAGATAGGGCAAATGTCAGTGAGCGTTCCGATTTCAGTTCCAGAGCGATTTCCTTGATATTTAGTCGTTTTCAGCCAATTTTCTGGATTTTTGAAAATGTCACTTTTTTGTGAAAATATCCACTAAATGAGGGAATAATATGTGTGAGGGTACCCCAGGAGAGTTCCAAATGTGTGTGGGTAGAATATATATCCCACGGGGGTAAAGTTGTAAAAAGTTGAAAAAAAAATTTTTTTGGACTTAAGTCATTTTTCCGTCGTTTATCAGACTTTCAGATAGGGCAAATGTCAGTGAGCATTCCGATTTCAGTTTCAGAGCGATTCGCCCAATGAGTCCTTGATATTTAGTCGTTTTCAGCCAATTTTCTGGATTTTTGAAAATTTCACTTTTTTGTGAAAATATCCACTAAATGAGGGAATAATATCTGTGAGGGTACCCCAGGAGAGTTCCAAATGTGTGTGGGTAGAATATATATCCCACAGGGGTAAAATTGAAAAAAGTTGAAAAAAAAATTTTTTTGGACTTAGTCATTTTTCCGGCGTTTATCAGACTTTCAGATAGGGCAAATGTCAGTGAGCGTTCCGATTTCAGTTCCAGAGCGATTCGCCCAATGAGTCATTGATATTTAGTCGTTTTCAGCCAATATTTTGGATTTTTGAAAATTTCACTTTTTTGTGAAAATATCCACTAAATGAGGGAATAATATGTGTGAGGGTACCCCAGGAGAGTTCCAAATGTGTGTGGGTAGAATATATATCCCACGGGGTAAAATTGAAAAAAGTTGAAAAAAATTTTTTTTTAGACTTAGTCATTTTTCCGGTGTTTATCAGACTTTCAGATAGGGAAAAAGTCAATGAGCGTTCCGATTTCAGTTCCAGAGCGATTCTCCCAATGAGTCGTTGATATTTAGTCGTTTTCAGCCAATTTTCTGGATTTTTGAAAATGTCACTTTTTTGTGAAAATATCCACTAAATGAGGGAATAATATGTGTGAGGGTACCCCAGGAGAGTTCCAAATGTGTGTCGGTAGAATATATATCCCACAGGGGTAAAATTGAAAAAAGTTGAAAAAAATTTTTTTTTGAACTTAGTAATTTTTCCGTCGTTTATCAGACTTTCAGATAGGGCAAATGTCAGTGAGCGTTCCGATTTCAGTTCCAGAGCGATTCGCCCAATGAGTCCTTGATATTTAGTCGTTTTCAGACAATTTTCTGGATTTTTGAAAAATTCACTTTTTTGTGAAAATATCCACTAAATGAGGGAATAATATGTGTGAGGGTACCCCAGGAGAGTTCCCAATGTGTGTGGGTAGAATATATATCCCACGGGGGTAAAATTGAAAAAAGTTGAAAACATTTTTTTTTTTGGACTTAGTCGCTTTTCCGGTGTTTATCAGACTTTCAGATAGGGCAAATGTCAGTGAGCGTTCCGATTTCAGTTCCAGAGCGATTTCCTTGATATTTAGTCGTTTTCAGCCAATTTTCTGGATTTTTGAAAATTTCACTTTTTTGTGAAAATATCCACTAAATGAGGGAATAATATGTGTGAGGGTACCCCAGGAGAGTTCCAAATGTGTGTGGGTAGAATATATATCCCACGGGGGTAAAGTTGAAAAAAGTTGAAAAAAAAATTTTTTTGGACTTAGTCATTTTTCCGTCGTTTATCAGACTTTCAGATAGGGCAAATGTCAGCGAGCATTCCGATTTCAGTTTCAGAGCGATTCGCCCAATGAGTCCTTGATATTTAGTCGTTTTCAGCCAATTTTCTGGATTTTTGAAAATTTCACTTTTTTGTGAAAATATCCACTAAATGAAGGAATAATATGTGTGAGGGTACCCCAGGAGAGTTCCAAATGTGTGTCGGTAGAATATATATCCCACAGGGGTAAAATTGAAAAAAGTTGAAAACATTTTTTTTTTGAACTTAGTCATTTTTCCGTCGTTTATCAGACTTTCAAACAGGGCAAATGTCAGTGAGCGTTCCGATTTCAGTTCCAGAGCGATTTCCTTGATATTTAGTCATTTTCAGCCAATTTTCGGGATTTTTGAAAATTTCACTTTTTTGTGAAAATATCCACTAAATGAGGGAATAATATGTGTGAGGGTACCCCAGGAGAGTTCCAAATGTGTGTGGGTAGAATATATATCCCACGGGGGTAAAGTTGAAAAAAGTTGAAAAAAAAATTTTTTTGGACTTAGTCATTTTTCCGTCGTTTATCAGACTTTCAGATAGGGCAAATGTCAGTGAGCATTCCGATTTCAGTTTCAGAGCGATTCGCCCAATGAGTCCTTGATATTTAGTCGTTTTCAGCCAATTTTCTGGATTTTTGAAAATTTCACTTTTTTGTGAAAATATCCACTAAATGAGGGAATAATATGTGTGAGGGTACCCCAGGAGAGTTCCAAATGTGTGTGGGTAGAATATATATCCCACAGGGGTAAAATTGAAAAAAGTTGAAAAAAAATTTTTTTTGGACTTAGTCATTTTTCCGGCGTTTATCAGACTTTCAGATAGGGCAAATGTCAGTGAGCGTTCCGATTTCAGTTCCAGAGCGATTCGCCCAATGAGTCATTGATATTTAGTCGTTTTCAGCCAATATTTTGGATTTTTGAAAATTTCACTTTTTTGTGAAAATATCCACTAAATGAGGGAATAATATGTGTGAGGGTACCCCAGGAGAGTTCCAAATGTGTGTCGGTAGAATATATATCCCACAGGGGTAAAATTGAAAAAAGTTGAAAAAAATTTTTTTTTGAACTTAGTAATTTTTCCGTCGTTTATCAGACTTTCAGATAGGGCAAATGTCAGTGAGCGTTCCGATTTCAGTTCCAGAGCGATTCGCCCAATGAGTCCTTGATATTTAGTCGTTTTCAGCCAATTTTCTGGATTTTTGAAAAATTCACTTTTTTGTGAAAATATCCACTAAATGAGGGAATAATATGTGTGAGGGTACCCCAGGAGAGTTCCCAATGTGTGTGGGTAGAATATATATCCCACGGGGGTAAAATTGAAAAAAGTTGAAAACATTTTTTTTTTTGGACTTAGTCGCTTTTCCGGTGTTTATCAGACTTTCAGATAGGGCAAATGTCAGTGAGCGTTCCGATTTCAGTTCCAGAGCGATTTCCTTGATATTTAGTCGTTTTCAGCCAATTTTCTGTATTTTTGAAAATTTCACTTTTTTGTGAAAATATCCACTAAATGAGGGAATAATATGTGTGAGGGTACCCCAGGAGAGTTCCAAATGTGTGTGGGTAGAATATATATCCCACGGGGGTAAAATTGAAAAAAGTTGAAAAAAATTTTTTTTTAGACTTAGTCATTTTTCCGGCGTTTATCAGACTTTCAGATAGGGCAAATGTCAGTGAGCGTTCCGATTTCAGTTCCAGAGCGATTCGCCCAATGAGTCCTTGATATTTAGTCGTTTTCAGCCAATTTTCTGGATTTTTGAAAATTTCACTTTTTTGTGAAAATATCCACTAAATGAGGGAATAATATGTGTGAGGGTACCCCAGGAGAGTTCCAAATGTGTGTGGGTAGAATATATATCCCACGGGGGTAAAATTGAAAAAAGTTGAAAAAAATTTTTTTTTAAGGACTTAGTCATTTTTACGGCGTTTATCAGACTTTCAGATAGGGCAAATGTCAGTGAGCGTTCCGATTTCAGTTCCAGAGCGATTTGCCCAATGAGTCCTTGATATTTAGTCGTTTTCAGCCAATTTTCTGGATTTTTGAAAATTTCACTTTTTTGTGAAAATATCCACTAAATGAGGGAATAATATGTGTGAGGGTACACCAGGAGAGTTCCAAATGTGTGTGGGTAGAATATATATCCCACAGGGGTAAAATTGAAAAAAGTTGCAAAAAAATTTTTTTTAGACTTAGTCATTTTTCTGGCGTTTATCAGACTTTCAGATAGGGCAAATGTCAGTGAGCATTCCGATTTCAGCTCCAGAGCGATTCGCCCAATGAGTCCTTGATATTTAGTCGTTTTCAGCCTATTTACTGGATTTTTGAAAATTTTACTTTTTTGTGAAAATATCCACTAAATGAGGGAATAATATGTGTGAGGGTACCCCAGGAGAGTTCCAAATGTGTGTGGGTAGAATATATATCCCACGGGGGTAAAATTGAAAAAAGTTGAAAAAAATTTTTTTTTAGACTTAGTCATTTTTCCGGCGTTTATCAGAATTTCAGATAGGGCAAATGTCAGTGAGCGTTCCGATTTCAGTTGCAGAGCGATTCGCCCAATGAGTCCTTGATATTTAGTCGTTTTCAGCCAATTTTCTGGATTTTTGAAAATGTCACTTTTTTGTGAAAATATCCACTAAATGAGGGAATAATATGTGTGAGGGTACCCCAGGAGAGTTCCAAATGTGTAGAATATATATCCTATGGGGGTAAAATTGAAAAAAGTTTAAAAAAAATTTTTTTTGGACTTAGTCATTTTTCCGGTGTTTATCAGACTTTCAGATAGGGCAAATGTCAGTGAGCGTTCCGTTTTCAGTTCCAGAGCGATTCGCCCAATGAGTCCTTGATATTTAGTCGTTTTTAGCGAATTTTCAGGATTTTTAAAAATTTCACTTTTTTGTGAAAATATCCACTAAATGAGGGAATAAAATGTGTGAGGGTACCCTAGGAGAGTTCCAAATGTGTGTGGGTAGAATATATATCCCACGGGGGTAAAATTGAAAAAAGTTTAAAAAATATTTTTTTTAGACTTAGTCATTTCTCCGGCGTTTATCAGACTTTCAGATAGGGCAAATATCAGTGAGCATTCCGATTTCAGTTCCAGAGCGATTCGCCCAATGAGTCCTTGATATTTAGTCGTTTTCAGCCAATTTTCTGGATTTTTGAAAATTTCACTTTTTTGTGAAAATATCCACTAAATGAGGGAATAATATGTGTGAGGGTACCCCAGGAGAGTTCCAAATGTGTGTGGGTAGAATACATATCCCACGGGGTTAAAAAAGAAAAAAGTTGAAAAATTTTTTTTTTGGGACTTATTCATTTTTCTGGCATTTATCAGACTTTCAGATAGGGCAAATGTCAGTGAGCATTCCGATTTCAGTTCCAGAGCGATTCGCCCAATGAGTCCTTGATATTTAGTCATTTTCAGCCAACTTTCTGGATTTTTAAAAATTTTACTTTTTTGTGAAAATATCCACTAAATGAGGGAATAATATGTGTGAGGGTACCCCAGGAGAGTTCCAAATGTGTGTGGGTAGAATATATATCCCACGAGGGTAAAATTGAAAAAAGTTTAAAAAAAATTTTTTTTAGACTTAGTCATTTTTCCGGCGTTTATCAGATTTTCAGATAGGGCAAATGTCAGTGAGCGTTCCGATTTCAGTTCCAGAGCAATTCGCCAATGAGTCCTTGATATTTAGTCGTTTTCAGCCAATTTTCTGGATTTTTAAAAATTTCACTTTTTTGTGAAAATATCCACTAAATGAGGGAATAATATGTGTGAGGGTACCCCAGGAGATTTCCAAATGTGTGTGGGTAGAATATATATCCCATGGGGGAAAAATTGAAAAAAGTTGAAAAAAAATTTTTTTTAGACTTAGTCATTTTTCCGGCGTTTATCAGACTTTCAGATAGGCCAAATGTCAGTGAGCATTCCGATTTCAGTTCCAGAGCGATTCGGCCAATGAGTCCTTGATATTTAGTCGTTTTCAGCCAATTTTCTGGATTTTTAAAAATTTCCCTTTTTTGTGAAAATATCCACTAAATGAGGGAATAATATGTGTGAGGGTACCCCAGGAGAGTTCCAAATGTGTGTGGGTAGAATATATATCCCACGGGGGTAAAATTGAAAAAAGTTGAACAAATTTTTTTTTTGGACTGTCATTTTTCCGGCATTTATCAGACTTTCAGATAGGGGAAATGTCAGTGAGGGTTCCAATTTCAGTTCCAGAGTGATTCGCCCAATGAGTCCTTGATATTTAGTCGTTTTCAGCCAATTTTCAGGATTTTTGAAAATTTCACTTTTTTGTGAAAATATCCACTAAATGAGGGAATAATATGTGTGAGGCTACCCCAGGAGAGTTCCAAATGTGTGTGGGTAGAATATATATCCCATGGGGGTAAAATTGAAAAAAGTTGAAAAAAAATTTTTTTTAGACTTAGTCATTTTTCCGGCGTTTATCAGACTTTCAGATAGGCCAAATGTCAGTGAGCATTCCGATTTCAGTTCCAGAGCGATTCGGCCAATGAGTCCTTGATATTTAGTCGTTTTCAGCCAATTTTCTGGATTTTTAAAAATTTCCCTTTTTTGTGAAAATATCCACTAAATGAGGGAATAATATGTGTGAGGGTACCCCAGGAGAGTTCCAAATGTGTGTGGGTAGAATATATATCCCATGGGGGTAAAATTGAAAAAAGTTGAAAAAAATTTTTTTTTGGACTAAGTCATTTTTCCGGCGTTTATCAGACTTTCAGATAGGGCAAATGTCAGTGAGCGTTCCGATTTCAGTTCCAGAGCGATTCGCCCAATGAGTCCTTGATATTTAGTCGTTTTCAGCCAATTTTCTGGATTTTTGAAAATTTCACTTTTTTGTTAAAATATCCACTAAATGAGGGAATAATATGTGTGAGGGTACCCCAGGAGAGTTCCAAATGTGTGTGGGTAGAATATATATCCCACGGGGTTAAAATTGAAAAAAGTTGAAAAAAAATTTTTTTAGACTTAGTCATTTTTCCGGCGTTTATCAGACTTTCAGATAGGGCAAATGTCAGTGAGCGTTCCGATTTCAGTTCCAGAGCGATTCGCCCAATGAGTCCTTGATATTTAGTCGTTTTCAGACAATTTTCTGGATTTTTAAAAATTTCACTTTTTTGTGAAAATATCCACTAAATGAGAGAATAATATGTGTGAGGGTACCCCAGGAGAGTTCCAAATGTGTGTGGGTAGAATATATATCCCACGAGGATAAAATTGAAAAAAGGTTAAAAAAAATTTTTTTTAGACTTAGTAATTTTTCCGGCGTTGATCAGATTTTCAGATAGGACAAATGTCAGTGAGCGTTCCGATTTCAGTTCCAGAGCGATTCGCCCAATGAGTCCATGATATTTAGTCGTTTTCAGCCAATTTTCTGGATTTTTGAAAATTTCTCTTTTTTGTGAAAATTTCCACTAAATGAGGGAATAATATGTGTGAGGGTACCCCAGGAGAGTTCCAAATGTGTGTGGGTAGAATATATATCCCATGGGGGTATAATTGAAAAAAGTTGAAAAAAATTTTTTTTTGGACTAAGTCATTTTTCCGGCGTTTATCAGACTTTCAGATAGGGCAAATGTCAGTGAGCGTTCCGATTTCAGTTCCAGAGCGATTCGCCCAATGAGTCCTTGATATTTAGTCGTTTTCAGCCAATTTTCTGGATTTTTGAAAATTTCACTTTTTTGTGAAAATATCCACTAAATGAGGGAATAATATGTGTGAGGGTACCCCAGGAGAGTTCCAAATGTGTGTGGGTAGAATATATATCCCACGGGGTTAAAATTGAAAAAAGTTGAAAAAAAATTTTTTTAGACTTATTCATTTTTACGGCGTTTATCAGACTTTCAGATAGGGCAAATGTCAGTGAGCGTTCCGATTTCAGTTCCAGAGCGATTCGCCCAATGAGTCCTTGATATTTAGTCGTTTTCAGACAATTTTCTGGATTTTTAAAAATTTCACTTTTTTGTGAAAATATCCACTAAATGAGGGAATAATATGTGTGAGGGTACCCCAGGAGAGTTCCAAATGTGTGTGGGTAGAATACATATCCCACGGGGTTAAAAAAGAAAAAAGTTGAAAAATTTTTTTTTTGGGACTTATTCATTTTTCTGGCATTTATCAGACTTTCAGATAGGGCAAATGTCAGTGAGCATTCCGATTTCAGTTCCAGAGCGATTCGCCCAATGAGTCCTTGATATTTAGTCATTTTCAGCCAACTTTCTGGATTTTTAAAAATTTTACTTTTTTTTGAAAATATCCACTAAATGAGGGAATAATATGTGTGAGGGTACCCCAGGAGAGTTCCAAATGTGTGTGGGTAGAATATATATCCCACGAGGGTAAAATTGAAAAAAGGTTAAAAAAAATTTTTTTTAGACTTAGTCATTTTTCCGGCGTTTATCAGATTTTCAGATAGGGCAAATGTCAGTGAGCGTTCCGATTTCAGTTCCAGAGCAATTCGCCAATGAGTCCTTGATATTTAGTCGTTTTCAGCCAATTTTCTGGATTTTTAAAAATTTCACTTTTTTGTGAAAATATCCACTAAATGAGGGAATAATATGTGTGAGGGTACCCCAGGAGATTTCCAAATGTGTGTGGGTAGAATATATATCCCATGGGGGAAAAATTGAAAAAAGTTGAAAAAAAATTTTTTTTAGACTTAGTCATTTTTCCGGCGTTTATCAGACTTTCAGATAGGCCAAATGTCAGTGAGCATTCCGATTTCAGTTCCAGAGCGATTCGGCCAATGAGTCCTTGATATTTAGTCGTTTTCAGCCAATTTTCTGGATTTTTAAAAATTTCCCTTTTTTGTGAAAATATCCACTAAATGAGGGAATAATATGTGTGAGGGTACCCCAGGAGAGTTCCAAATGTGTGTGGGTAGAATATATATCCCACGGGGGTAAAATTGAAAAAAGTTGAACAAATTTTTTTTTTGGACTGTCATTTTTCCGGCATTTATCAGACTTTCAGATAGGGGAAATGTCAGTGAGGGTTCCAATTTCAGTTCCAGAGTGATTCGCCCAATGAGTCCTTGATATTTAGTCGTTTTCAGCCAATTTTCAGGATTTTTGAAAATTTCACTTTTTTGTGAAAATATCCACTAAATGAGGGAATAATATGTGTGAGGCTACCCCAGGAGAGTTCCAAATGTGTGTGGGTAGAATATATATCCCATGGGGGTAAAATTGAAAAAAGTTGAAAAAAAATTTTTTTTAGACTTAGTCATTTTTCCGGCGTTTATCAGACTTTCAGATAGGCCAAATGTCAGTGAGCATTCCGATTTCAGTTCCAGAGCGATTCGGCCAATGAGTCCTTGATATTTAGTCGTTTTCAGCCAATTTTCTGGATTTTTAAAAATTTCCCTTTTTTGTGAAAATATCCACTAAATGAGGGAATAATATGTGTGAGGGTACCCCAGGAGAGTTCCAAATGTGTGTGGGTAGAATATATATCCCATGGGGGTAAAATTGAAAAAAGTTGAAAAAAATTTTTTTTTGGACTAAGTCATTTTTCCGGCGTTTATCAGACTTTCAGATAGGGCAAATGTCAGTGAGCGTTCCGATTTCAGTTCCAGAGCGATTCGCCCAATGAGTCCTTGATATTTAGTCGTTTTCAGCCAATTTTCTGGATTTTTGAAAATTTCACTTTTTTGTTAAAATATCCACTAAATGAGGGAATAATATGTGTGAGGGTACCCCAGGAGAGTTCCAAATGTGTGTGGGTAGAATATATATCCCACGGGGTTAAAATTGAAAAAAGTTGAAAAAAAATTTTTTTAGACTTAGTCATTTTTCCGGCGTTTATCAGACTTTCAGATAGGGCAAATGTCAGTGAGCGTTCCGATTTCAGTTCCAGAGCGATTCGCCCAATGAGTCCTTGATATTTAGTCGTTTTCAGACAATTTTCTGGATTTTTAAAAATTTCACTTTTTTGTGAAAATATCCACTAAATGAGAGAATAATATGTGTGAGGGTACCCCAGGAGAGTTCCAAATGTGTGTGGGTAGAATATATATCCCACGAGGATAAAATTGAAAAAAGGTTAAAAAAAATTTTTTTTAGACTTAGTAATTTTTCCGGCGTTGATCAGATTTTCAGATAGGACAAATGTCAGTGAGCGTTCCGATTTCAGTTCCAGAGCGATTCGCCCAATGAGTCCATGATATTTAGTCGTTTTCAGCCAATTTTCTGGATTTTTGAAAATTTCTCTTTTTTGTGAAAATTTCCACTAAATGAGGGAATAATATGTGTGAGGGTACCCCAGGAGAGTTCCAAATGTGTGTGGGTAGAATATATATCCCATGGGGGTATAATTGAAAAAAGTTGAAAAAAATTTTTTTTTGGACTAAGTCATTTTTCCGGCGTTTATCAGACTTTCAGATAGGGCAAATGTCAGTGAGCGTTCCGATTTCAGTTCCAGAGCGATTCGCCCAATGAGTCCTTGATATTTAGTCGTTTTCAGCCAATTTTCTGGATTTTTGAAAATTTCACTTTTTTGTGAAAATATCCACTAAATGAGGGAATAATATGTGTGAGGGTACCCCAGGAGAGTTCCAAATGTGTGTGGGTAGAATATATATCCCACGGGGTTAAAATTGAAAAAAGTTGAAAAAAAATTTTTTTAGACTTATTCATTTTTACGGCGTTTATCAGACTTTCAGATAGGGCAAATGTCAGTGAGCGTTCCGATTTCAGTTCCAGAGCGATTCGCCCAATGAGTCCTTGATATTTAGTCGTTTTCAGACAATTTTCTGGATTTTTAAAAATTTCACTTTTTTGTGAAAATATCCACTAAATGAGGGAATAATATGTGTGAGGGTACCCCAGGAGAGTTCCAAATGTGTGTGGGTAGAATACATATCCCACGGGGTTAAAAAAGAAAAAAGTTGAAAAATTTTTTTTTTGGGACTTATTCATTTTTCTGGCATTTATCAGACTTTCAGATAGGGCAAATGTCAGTGAGCATTCCGATTTCAGTTCCAGAGCGATTCGCCCAATGAGTCCTTGATATTTAGTCATTTTCAGCCAACTTTCTGGATTTTTAAAAATTTTACTTTTTTGTGAAAATATCCACTAAATGAGGGAATAATATGTGTGAGGGTACCCCAGGAGAGTTCCAAATGTGTGTGGGTAGAATATATATCCCACGAGGGTAAAATTGAAAAAAGTTTAAAAAAAATTTTTTTTAGACTTAGTCATTTTTCCGGCGTTTATCAGATTTTCAGATAGGGCAAATGTCAGTGAGCGTTCCGATTTCAGTTCCAGAGCAATTCGCCAATGAGTCCTTGATATTTAGTCGTTTTCAGCCAATTTTCTGGATTTTTAAAAATTTCACTTTTTTGTGAAAATATCCACTAAATGAGGGAATAATATGTGTGAGGGTACCCCAGGAGATTTCCAAATGTGTGTGGGTAGAATATATATCCCATGGGGGAAAAATTGAAAAAAGTTGAAAAAAAATTTTTTTTAGACTTAGTCATTTTTCCGGCGTTTATCAGACTTTCAGATAGGCCAAATGTCAGTGAGCATTCCGATTTCAGTTCCAGAGCGATTCGGCCAATGAGTCCTTGATATTTAGTCGTTTTCAGCCAATTTTCTGGATTTTTAAAAATTTCCCTTTTTTGTGAAAATATCCACTAAATGAGGGAATAATATGTGTGAGGGTACCCCAGGAGAGTTCCAAATGTGTGTGGGTAGAATATATATCCCACGGGGGTAAAATTGAAAAAAGTTGAACAAATTTTTTTTTTGGACTGTCATTTTTCCGGCATTTATCAGACTTTCAGATAGGGGAAATGTCAGTGAGGGTTCCAATTTCAGTTCCAGAGTGATTCGCCCAATGAGTCCTTGATATTTAGTCGTTTTCAGCCAATTTTCAGGATTTTTGAAAATTTCACTTTTTTGTGAAAATATCCACTAAATGAGGGAATAATATGTGTGAGGCTACCCCAGGAGAGTTCCAAATGTGTGTGGGTAGAATATATATCCCATGGGGGTAAAATTGAAAAAAGTTGAAAAAAATTTTTTTTTGGACTAAGTCATTTTTCCGGCGTTTATCAGACTTTCAGATAGGGCAAATGTCAGTGAGCGTTCCGATTTCAGTTCCAGAGCGATTCGCCCAATGAGTCCTTGATATTTAGTCGTTTTCAGCCAATTTTCTGGATTTTTGAAAATTTCACTTTTTTGTTAAAATATCCACTAAATGAGGGAATAATATGTGTGAGGGTACCCCAGGAGAGTTCCAAATGTGTGTGGGTAGAATATATATCCCACGGGGTTAAAATTGAAAAAAGTTGAAAAAAAATTTTTTTAGACTTAGTCATTTTTCCGGCGTTTATCAGACTTTCAGATAGGGCAAATGTCAGTGAGCGTTCCGATTTCAGTTCCAGAGCGATTCGCCCAATGAGTCCTTGATATTTAGTCGTTTTCAGACAATTTTCTGGATTTTTAAAAATTTCACTTTTTTGTGAAAATATCCACTAAATGAGAGAATAATATGTGTGAGGGTACCCCAGGAGAGTTCCAAATGTGTGTGGGTAGAATATATATCCCACGAGGATAAAATTGAAAAAAGGTTAAAAAAAATTTTTTTTAGACTTAGTAATTTTTCCGGCGTTGATCAGATTTTCAGATAGGACAAATGTCAGTGAGCGTTCCGATTTCAGTTCCAGAGCGATTCGCCCAATGAGTCCTTGATATTTAGTCGTTTTCAGCCAATTTTCTGGATTTTTGAAAATTTCACTTTTTTGTGAAAATATCCACTAAATGAGGGAATAATATGTGTGAGGGTACCCCAGGAGAGTTCCAAATGTGTGTGGGTAGAATATATATCCCACGGGGTTAAAATTGAAAAAAGTTGAAAAAAAATTTTTTTAGACTTATTCATTTTTACGGCGTTTATCAGACTTTCAGATAGGGCAAATGTCAGTGAGCGTTCCGATTTCAGTTCCAGAGCGATTCGCCCAATGAGTCCTTGATATTTAGTCGTTTTCAGACAATTTTCTGGATTTTTAAAAATTTCACTTTTTTGTGAAAATATCCACTAAATGAGAGAATAATATGTGTGAGGGTCCCCCAGGAGAGTTCCAAATGTGTGTGGGTAGAATATATATCCCACGAGGATAAAATTGAAAAAAGGTTAAAAAAAATTTTTTTTAGACTTAGTAATTTTTCCGGCGTTGATCAGATTTTCAGATAGGACAAATGTCAGTGAGCGTTCCGATTTCAGTTCCAGAGCGATTCGCCCAATGAGTCCTTGATATTTAGTTGTTTTCAGCCAATTTTCTGGATTTTTGAAAATTTCACTTTTTTGTAAAAATATCCACTAAATGAGGGAATAATATGTGTGAGGGTACCCCAGGAGAGTTCCAAATGTGTGTGGGTAGAATATATATCCCACGGGGGTAAAATTGAAAAAAGTTAAAAAAAAATTTTTTTTAGACTTAGTCATTTTTCCGGCGTTTATCAGACTTTCAGATAGGGCAAATGTCAGTGAGTGTTCCGATTTCAGTTCCAGAGCGATTCTCCCAATGATTCCTTGATATTTAGTCGTTTTCAGCCAATTTTCTGGATTTTTGAAAATTTCACTTTTTTGTGAAAATATCCACTAAATGAGGGAATAATATGTGTGAGGGTACCCCAGGAGAGTTCCAAATGTGTGTGGGTAGAATATATATCCCACGGGGGTAAAATTGAAAAAAGTTGAAAAAAAATTTTTTTTAAGGACTTAGTCATTTTTACGGCGTTTATCAGACTTTCAGATAGGGCAAATGTCAGTGAGCGCTCCGATTTCAGTTCCAGAGCGATTTGCCCAATGAGTCCTTGATATTTAGTCGTTTTCAGCCAATTTTCTGGATTTTTGAAAATTTCACTTTTTTGTGAAAATATCCACTAAATGAGGGAATAATATGTGTGAGGGTACCCCAGGAGAGTTCCAAATGTGTGTGGGAAGAATATATATCCCACAGGGGTAAAATTGAAAAAAGTTGAAAAAAATTTTTTTTTAGACTTAGTCATTTTTCTGGCGTTTATCAGACTTTTAGATAGGGCAAATGTCAGTGAGCATTCCGATTTCAGTTCCAGAGCGATTCGCCCAATGAGTCCTTGATATTTAGTCGTTTTCAGCCAATTTACTGGATTTTTGAAAATTTTACTTTTTTGTGAAAATATCCACTAAATGAGGGAATAATATGTGTGAGGGTACCCCAGGAGAGTTCCAATTGTGTGTGGGTAGAATATATATCCCACGGGGGTAAAATTGAAAAAAGTTTAAAAAAATTTTTTTTTAGACTTAGTCATTTTTCCGGCGTTTATCAGACTTTCAGATAGGGCAAATGTCAGTGAGCGTTCCGATTTCAGTTCCAGAGCGATTCGCCCAATGAGTCCTTGATATTTAGTCGTTTTCAGCCAATTTACTGGATTTTTGAAAATTTCACTTTTTTGTGAAAATATCCACTAAATGAGGGAATAATATGTGTGAGGGTACCCCAGGAGAGTTCCAAATGTGTGTGGGTAGAATATATATCCCATGGGGTTAAAAAAGAAAAAAGTTGAAAAATTTTTTTTTTGGGACTTAGTCATTTTTCTGGCGTTTATCAGACTTTCAGATAGGGCAAATGTTAGTGAGCGTTCCGATTTCAGTTCCAGAGCGATTCGCCCAATGAGTCCTTGATATTTAGTCGTTTTCAGCCAACTTTCTGGATTTTTAAAATTTTCACTTTTTTGTGAAAATATCCACTAAATGAGGGAATAATATGTGTGAGGGTACCCCAGGAGAGTTCCAAATGTGTGTGAGTAGAATATATATCCCACGGGGGTAAAATTGAAAAAAGTTGAAAAAAAATTTTTTTTGGACTAAGTCATTTTTCCGGCGTTTATCAGACATTCAAATAGGGCAAATGTCAGTGAGCGTTCCGATTTCAGTTCCAGAGCGATTCGCCCAATGAGTCCTTGATATTTAGTCGTTTTCAGCCAACTTTCTGGATTTTTAAAAATTTCACTTTTTTGTGAAAATATCCACTAAATGAGGGAATAATATGTGTGAGGGTACCCCAGGAGAGTTCCAAATGTGTGTGGGTAGAATATATATCCCACGGGGGTAAAATTGAAAAAAGTTGAACAAATTTTTTTTTTGGACTTAGTCATTTTTCCGGCATTTATCAGACTTTCAGATAGGGGAAATGTCAGTGAGCGTTCCAAATTCAGTTCCAGAGTGATTCGCCCAATGAGTCCTTGATATTTAGTCGTTTTCAGCCAATTTTCTGGATTTTTGAAAATTTCACTTTTTTGCAAAAATATCCACTAAATGAGGGAATAATATGTGTGAGGGTACCCCAGGAGAGTTCCAAATGTGTGTGGGTAGAATATATATCCCACGGGGGTAAAACTGAAAAAAGTTGAAAAAAAATTTTTTTTAGACTTAGTCATTTTTCCGGCGTTTATCAGACTTTCAGATAGGGGAAATGTCAGTGAGCGTTCCAATTTCAGTTCCAGAGCGATTCGCCCAATGAGTCCTTGATATTTAGTCGTTTTCAGCCAATTTTCTGGATTTTTAAAAATTTCCCTTTTTTGTGAAAATTTCCACTAAATGAGGGAATAATATATGTGAGGGTACCCCAGGAGAGTTCCAAATGTGTGTGGGTAGAATATATATCCCACGGGGGTAAAATTGAAAAAAATTTTTTTTTTGGACTGTCATTTTTCCGGCGTTTATCAGACTTTCAGATAGGGCAAATTTCAGTGAGCGTTCCGATTTCAGTTCCAGAGCGATTTGCCTAATGAGTCCTTGATATTTAGTCATTTTCAGCCAATTTTCTGGATTTTTGAAAATTTCACTTTTTTGTGAAAATATCCACTAAATGAGGGAATAATATTTGTGAGGGTACCCCAGGAGAGTTCCAAATGTGTGTGGGTAGAATATATATCCCACGGGGGTAAAATTGAAAAAAGTTGAACAATTTTTTTTTTGGACTTAGTCATTGTTCCGGCGTTTATCAGACTTTCAGATAGGGCAAATGTCAGTGAGCGTTCCGATTTCAGTTCCAGAGTGATTTGCCCAATGAGTCCTTGATATTTAGTCGTTTTCAGCCAATTTTCTGGATTTTTAAAAATTTCACTTTTTTGTGAAAATGTCCACTAAATGAGGGAATAATATGTGTGAGGGTACCCCAGGAGAGTTCCAAATGTGTTTGGGTAGAATATATATCCCGCGGGGGTAAAATTGAAAAAAGTTGAAAAAAAATTTTCTTAGACTTAGTCATTTTTCCGGCGTTTATCAGACTTTCAGATAGGGCAAATGTCAGTGAGCGTTCCAATTTCAGTTCCAAAGCGATTCGCCCAATGAGTCCTTGATATTTAGTCGTTTTTAGCAAATTTTCTGGATTTTTAAAAATTTCACTTTTTTGTGAAAATATCCACTAAATGAGGGAATAATATGCGTGAGGGTACCCCAGAAGAGTTCCAAATGTGTGTGGGTAGAATATATATCCCACGGGGGTAAAATTGAAAAAAGTTTAAAAAAAATTTTTTTTAGACTTAGTCATTTTTCCGGCGTTTATCAGATTTTCATGAAAGGGCAAATGTCAGTGAGCGTTCCGATTTCAGTTCCAGAGCAATTCGCCCAATGAGTCCTTGATATTTAGTCGTTTTCAGCCAATTTTCTGGATTTTTAAAAATTTCACTTTTTTGTGAAAATATCCACTAAATGAGGGAATAATATGTGTGAGGGTACCCCAGGAGAGTTCCAAATGTGTGTGGGTAGAATATATATCCCATAGGGGTAAAATTTAAAAAAGTTGAAAAAAAATTTTTTTTAGACTTACCTTATATTCCGGCGTATAAGACGACCTGGTGTATAAGACGACCCCCCTACTTTCCTGTTAAAATATAGAGTTTAGGATATATTCACCGTATAAGACTACCCCTTTTCCCACGCATACCAAACACCGGTAAAAATAAAATAAAACAGATTTGAATTTAACATGGTCCTTTTTTAATTTAAATTCTTATGACATGCAGGTATATAGCAGGAAAACTGTCACTCATAAACATATTAAAATAGGGGGACCCCACGTCATTTTTTGGGGGGGTCCCCCATTCTAATAGCTAGTAAAGGCTAGGTATTCAGCTGGGGGCTGATATTAGTAGCCTGGGAAGCTCCGTGGGTATTACCCCCTTCCCAGACTTCAAACATCTGCCCCAGCCATCTGCTTAACCTCCGCTAGAGACTATAATGATGGTGGATCCCACGCCAATTTTCTTTTTAAAAAATCCTTTATTTTAACACTAAATGACAATTGAGGGGTTAATAAAGATGCAGTCCCTAAATTATTATTAATTTTGTAATTAATTTTCCCCAAAAATGTTGACGTGGGCTTCGCCATATTTTTGTGTCCAGCCAGGTACAGCAGGCAGGAACGGGCTGCCCCCAACCACCAGCTGCCTATTTGTACCTGGCCGGACACAACAATATAGGGAAGCCCTTTTTTTTTAAATTATTTCATGAAATAATTTAAAAAAAAAAGACGTGGGGCTTCGCCCTATTTTTGTGTCCAGCCAGGTACAACTAGGCAGCTGGGGGCTGGAATCTGCAGCGCAGGGAGGCCCAAGCTTTCTGGCCCCCCCCGCTGCAAATTGCAGTCCGCAGCCACTCCGGAAAATGGCGCGTTCATAGAAGCGCCATCTTCTGGCGCTGTACCCAACTCATCCAGGGCCCTGGTGCGGTGGTTCACTGGGTAATAAAGGGGTTAGGGCCAGCTTGGCATTATCAGCTGGCCCTAAGCCCGAAATTCATGGGGTCACGCCAATATTAGACATGACCGCCATGAATTTCTAGTAAAGTAATTAAAAAAAACACAACACCCAGAATAAAGTCCTTTAATTGAAATAAAGACACAATTGTTTAATGTTCTAAATTAAACCATACTTACAGTCACGCCCATTCCAGCTGAAGCCAACGATCTCCTGCAATAAAAGTAAAATAATAAAGCAACCTCATCCTTACCTCTCCATGGTTCCCAGGACCGGTCCAGCTCTGCTACATTCACATGACAGGCTGCACCGCAGCAGAACGCTGCCGTTCAGCTTGCCATGCGGCAGACACTGAGAAGCGCAGGCTTGCTTGTGCTCCTCAGTGTCTGACTGTGACGGCATAAAGATGAGCCGAGATCATGTCCAATGAACTCGGCTCACCTCATGCACGTCACTGACAGCGTGGGAAAATTCTCCTGCTCCCCGCATGCGCAGTAGAAGTTTCCCACGCTGTCAGTGACGGACGTCCAGGAGGTGAGCTGAGTTCATTGTCGGCTCATCTGGATGCCGTCACAGCGAGACACTGAGGAGCGCAAGCATGCCTGCGCTTCTCAGTGTCTGCGGATGACAGGCTGGATGGCAGCGTTCTGCTGCGGTCCAGCCTGTCATCTCGATGTAGCAGAGCTGAAGCTGTCCTGGGAACCATGGAGAGGTAAGGATGAGGTTGCTTTATTATTTTACTTTTATTGCAGGAGATCGTTGGCTTCAGCTGGAATGGGCGTGATGGTAAGTATGGTTTAATTTAGAACAATAAAGAATTGTGTGTTTATTTCAATTAAAGGACTTTATTCTGGGTGTTTGTGTTTTTTTTAACTTTTACTATGGGGTTAGTAATGGGGGTGTCTTATAGACGCCTCTCCATTACTAACCTGGGCTTGATGTCAGCTGGCATTATAAGCTGACATCAACCCCAGCCCTATTACCCCACTGCCACCGCTACAGGGCAGTGGGAAGAGTGAGGCTAAGTGCCAGAATTGGCGCAACCTATGGATGCGCCATTTCTGGGGCGGCTGACGGCTGGTGTTTCTAGCCTGGGAGGGGGCCAATATTCATGGCACCCTTCCTGGGCTATTAATATCAGCCTCCAGCTGTCTGCCTAGCCTTTGCTAGCTATTAAAATAAGGGGGACCCCACGTAATTTTTTTTGGGATCCCCCATTTTAATAGCTAGTAAAGGCTAGGTATTCAGCTGGGGGCTGATATTAGTAGCCTGGGAAGCTCCGTGGGTATTACCCCCTTCCCAGGCTTCAAACATCTGCCCCAGCCGTCTGCTTAACCTCCGCTAGAGACTAAAATTAAGGGGAACCCCACGCCAATTTTTTTTTAAATAAATCCGTTATTTTAACACTAGATGACAAGTACAGTAACCAGCACTGTCACTGTACTTCATATATATGTGACTGACATGTTTCTATCTATCTAATCTATGTGTGATGCTCTATCTTTCTGTTCTAAATTGTCGGGTACAGATGCTGAATTGCCGGCCGGCTTTTTTAAAGAGACGGTGCATGAAAACACTAATATTTGTTTTAATAAATCCTTTACACTAAATGACAAGTACAGTAAGCAACACTGTCACTGTACTTCATATATATGTGACTGACATGTTTCTATCTATCTAATTTATGTGTGATGCTCTATTCTTTCTATTCTAAATTGTCGGGTGCCGGCTTATGCCGCTGCTGAATTGCCGGCTTTTCATATATTGTCACAGAAGCGATGGGAACTTCCTTGCTCCGGACACAGCGCAGCGCTTCTGTGACAAGTGAAAGCTGTCGGCACAGAAGCCCTGCGCTGTGTCCGGAGCTGGGAATACGCAGCGATGTGTCAGTTTCAGCACAGAAGCGCTGACTGTCTGGACCTACCGCCGCCGTATTTTAACTCCCTCCACCTTATATTAACTCCGACATGGCAGGGATACGGCCACGGCAGCTTATTAACACCCCCAGAGTATCCCTGCATGTCAATTTCTGAAAGTTCAAAAGCATTACCGGCGTATAAGACGACCCCAGACTAGACAGAAGATTTTTCAGTCTTCAAAAGTCGTCTTATACGCCGGGATATACGGTAGTCATTTTTCTGGCGTTTATCAGACTTTCAGATAGGGCAAATGTCAGTGAGCGTTCCGATTTCAGTTCCAGAGCGATTCGCCCAATGAGTCCTTGATATTTAGTCGTTTTTAGCGAATTTTCTGGATTTTTAAAAATTTCACTTTTTTGTGAAAATATCCACTAAATGAGGGAATAATATGTGTGAGGGTACCCCAGGAGAGTTCCAAATGTGTGTGGGTAGAATATATATCCCGCGGGGGTAAAATTGAAAAAAGTTGAAAAAAAATTTTTTTTAGACTTAGTCATTTTTCCGGCGTTTATCAGATTTTCAGATAGGGTAAATGTCAGTGAGTGTTCCGATTTCAATTCCAGAGCAATTCGCCCAATGAGTCCTTGATATTTAGTCGTTTTCAGCCAATTTTCTGGATTTTTAAATATTTCACATTTTTGTGAAAATATCCACTAAATGAGGGAATAATATGTGTGAGGGTACCCCAGGAGAGTTCCAAATGTGTGTGAGTAGAATATATATCCCACGGGGGTAAAATTGAAAAAAGTTGAAAAAATTTTTTTTTTGGACTTAGTCATTTTTACGGCGTTTATCAGACTTTCAGATAGGGGAAATGTCAGTGAACATTAGAATTTCAGTTCCAGAGCGATTCGCCCAATGAGTCCATGATATTTAGTCGTTTTCAGCCAATTTACTGGATTTTTGAAAATTTCACTTTTTTGTGAAAATATCCACTAAATGAGGGAATAAAATGTGTGAGGGTACCCTAGGAGAGTTCCAAATGTGTGTGGGTAGAATATATATCCCACGGGGGTAAAATTGAAAAAAGTTGAAAAAATTTTTTATTTTAGACTTAGTCATTTTTCCGGCGTTTATCAGACTTTCAGATAGGGCAAATGTCAGTGAGCGTTCCGATTTCAGTTCCAGAGCGATTCGCCCAATGAGTCCTTGATATTTAGTCGTTTTCAGCCAATTTACTGGATTTTTGAAAATTTCACTTTTTTGTGAAAATATCCACTAAATGAGGGAATAATATGTGTGAGGGTACCCCAGGAGAGTTCCAAATGTGTGTGAGTAGAATATATATCCCACGGGGGTAAAATTGAAAAAAGTTGAAAAAAATTTTTTTTTTGGACTTATTCATTTTTCCGGCGTTTATCAGACTTTCAGATAGGGCAAATGTCAGTGAGCGTTCCGATTTCAGTTCCACAGCGATTTGCTCAATGAGTCCTTGATATTTAGTCGTTTTCAGCTAATTTACTGGATTTTTGAAAATTTCACTTTTTTGTGAAAATATCCACTAAATGAGGGAATAATATGTGTGAGGGTACCCCAGGAGAGTTCCAAATGTGTAGAATATATATCCTACGGGGGTAAAATTGAAAAAAGTTGAAAAAATTTTTTTTTTGGACTTAGTCATTTTTCCGGCGTTTATCAGACTTTCAGATAGGGCAAATGTCAGTGAGCGTTCCGATTTCAGTTCCAGAGCGATTCGCCCAATGAGTCCTTGATATTTAGTCGTTTTCAGCCAATTTTCTGGATTTTTAAAAATTTCACTTTTTTGTGAAAATTTCAACTAAATGAGGGAATAATATGTGTGAGGGTACCCCAGGAGAGTTCCAAATGTGTGTGGGTAGAATATATATCCCACGGGGGTAAAATTGAAAAAAGTTGAACAAATTTTTTTTTTGGACTTAGTCATTTTTCCGGCGTTTATCAGACTTTCAGATAGGGGAAATGTCAGTGAGCGTTCCAATTTCAGTTCCAGTGTGATTCGCCCAATGAGTCCTTGATATTTAGTCGTTTTCAGCCAATTTTCAGGATTTTTGAAAATTTCACTTTTTTGCAAAAATATCCACTAAATGAGGGAATAATATGTGTGAGGGTACCCCAGGAGAGTTCCAAATGTGTAGAATATATATCCTACAGGGGTAAAATTGAAAAAAGTTTAAAAAAAATTTTTTTTGGACTTAGTCATTTTTCCGGCGTTTATCAGACTTTCAGATAGGGCAAATGTCAGTGAGCGTTCCGATTTCAGTTCCAGGGCGATTTGCCCAATGAGTCCTTGATATTTAGTCGTTTTCAGCCAATTTTCTGGATTTTTAAAAATTTCACTTTTTTGTGAAAATTTCAACTAAATGAGGGAATAATATGTGTGAGGGTACCCCAGGAGAGTTCCAAATGTGTGTGGGTAGAATATATATCCCACGGGGGTAAAATTGAAAAAAGTTGAACAAATTTTTTTTTTGGACTTAGTCATTTTTCCGGCGTTTATCAGACTTTCAGATAGGGGAAATGTCAGTGAGCGTTCCAATTTCAGTTCCAGTGTGATTCGCCCAATGAGTCCTTGATATTTAGTCGTTTTCAGCCAATTTTCAGGATTTTTGAAAATTTCACTTTTTTGCAAAAATATCCACTAAATGAGGGAATAATATGTGTGAGGGTACCCCAGGAGAGTTCCAAATGTGTAGAATATATATCCTACAGGGGTAAAATTGAAAAAAGTTTAAAAAAAATTTTTTTTGGACTTAGTCATTTTTCCGGCGTTTATCAGACTTTCAGATAGGGCAAATGTCAGTGAGCGTTCCGATTTCAGTTCCAGGGCGATTCGCCCAATGAGTCCTTGATATTTAGTCGTTTTCAGCCAATTTACTGGATTTTTGAAAATTTCACTTTTTTGTGAAAATATCCAATAAATGAGGGAATAATATGTGTGAGGGTACCCCAGGAGAGTTCCAAATGTGTGTGGGTAGAATATATATCCCACGGGGGTAAAATTGAAAATAGTTGAAAAAAAATTTTTTTTAGACTTAGTCATTTTTCCGGCGTTTAGCAGACTTTCAGATAGGGCAAATGTCAGTGAGCGTTCCGATTTCAGTTCCAATGAGTCCTTGATATTTAGTCGTTTTCAGCCAATTTTCTGGATTTTTGAAAATTTCACTTTTTTGTGAAAATATCCACTAAATGAGGGAATAATATGTGTGAGGGTACCCCAGGAGAGTTCCAAATGTGTGTGGGTAGAATATATATCCCACGGGGTTAAAATTGAAAAAAGTTGAAAAAATTTTTTTTTTGGACTTAGTCATTTTTACGGCGTTTATCAGACTTTCAGATAGGGGAAATGTCAGTGAACATTAGAATTTCAGTTCCAGAGCGATTCGCCCAATGAGTCCATGATATTTAGTCGTTTTCAGCCAATTTACTGGATTTTTGAAAATTTCACTTTTTTGTGAAAATATCCACTAAATGAGGGAATAAAATGTGTGAGGGTACCCTAGGAGAGTTCCAAATGTGTGTGGGTAGAATATATATCCCACGGGGTAAAATTGAAAAAAGTTGAAAAAAAATTTTTTTTAGACTTAGTCATTTTTCCGGCGTTTATCAGACTTTCAGATAGGGCAAATGTCAGTGAGCGTTCCGATTTCAGTTCCAGAGCGATTCGCCCAATGAGTCCTTGATATTTAGTCGTTTTCAGCCAATTTTCTGGATTTTTGAAAATTTCACTTTTTTGTGAAAATATCCACTAAATGATGGAATAATATGTGTGAGGGTACCCCAGCAGAGTTCCAAATGTGTGTGGGTAGAATATATATGCCACGGGGGTAAAATTGAAAAAAGGTGAAAAAAAATTTTTTTTAGACTTAGTCATTTTTCCGGCGTTTAGCAGACTTTCAGATAGGGCAAATGTCAGTGAGCGTTCCGATTTCAGTTCCAGAGCGATTCGCCCAATGAGTCCTTGATATTTAGTCGTTTTCAGCCAATTTACTGGATTTTTGAAAATTTCACTTTTTTGTGAAAATATCCACTAAATGAGGGAATAATATGTGTGAGGGTACCCCAGGAGAGTTCCAAATGTGTGTGGGTAGAATATATATCCCACGGGGGTAAAATTGAAAAAAATTTTTTTTTGGACTTAGTCATTTTTCCAGCGTTTATCAGACTTTCAGATAGGGCAAATGTCAGTGAGCGTTCCGATTTCAGTTTCAGAGCGATTCGCCCAATGAGTCCTTGATATTTAGTCGTTTTCAGCCAATTTTCTGGATTTTTAAAAATTTCACTTTTTTGTGAAAATATCCACTAAATGAGGGAATAATATGTGTGAGGGTACCCCAGGAGAGTTCCAAATGTGTGTGGGTAGAATATATATCCCATGGGGGTAAAATTGAAAAAAGTTGAAAAAAAATTTTTTTTAGACTTAGTCATTTTTCCAGTGTTTATCAGACTTTCAGATAGGGCAAATGTGAGTGAGCATTCCGATTTCAGTTCCAGTGCGTTTCGCCCAATGAGTCCTTGATATTTAGTCGTTTTCAGCCAATTTTCTGGATTTTTAAAAATGGCACTTTTTTGGGAAAATATCCACTAAATGAGGAAATAATATGTGTGAGGGTACCCCAGGAGAGTTCCAAATGTGTGTGGGTAGAATATATATCCCACGGGGGTAAAATTGAAAAAAGTTGAAAAAAAATTTTATTTTAGACTTAGTCATTTTTCCGGCGTTTATCAGACTTTCAGATAGGGCAAATGTCAGTGAGCGTTCCGATTTCAGTTCCAGAGCGATTCGCCCAATGAGTCCTTGATATTTAGTCGTTTTCAGCCAATTTACTGGATTTTTGAAAATTTCACTTTTTTGTGAAAATATCCACTAAATGAGGGAATAATATGTGTGAGGGTACCCCAGGAGAGTTCCAAATGCGTGTGGGTAGAATATATATCCCACGGGGGTAAAATTGAAAAAAGTTGAAAAAATTTTTTTTTTAGACTTAGTCATTTTTCCGACGTTTATCAGACTTTAAGATAGGGCAAATGTCAGTGAGCGTTCCGATTTCAGTTCCAGAGCGATTCGCCCAATGAGTCCTTGATATTTAGTCGTTTTCAGCCAATTTACTGGATTTTTGAAAATTTCACTTTTTTGTGAAAATATCCACTAAATGAGGGAATAATATGTGTGAGGGTACCCCAGGAGAGTTCCAAATGTGTGTGGGTAGAATATATATCCCACGGGGGTAAAATTGAAAAAAAATTTTTTTTGGACTTAGTCATTTTTCCAGTGTTTATCATACTTTCAGATAGGGCAAATGTCAGTCAGCATTCCGATTTCAGTTCCAGTGCATTTCGCCCAATGAGTCCTTGATATTTAGTCGTTTTCAGCCAATTTTCTGGATTTTTAAAAATGTCACTTTTTTGGGAAAATATCCACTAAATGAGGAAATAATATGTGTGAGGGTACCCCAGGAGAGTTCCAAATGTGTGTGGGTAGAATATATATCCCACGGGGGTAAAATTGAAAAAAGTTGAAAGAATTTTTTCTTTGGACTTAGTCATTTTTCCAGCGTTTATCAGACTTTCAGATAGGGCAAATGTCAGTGAGCGTTCCGATTTCAGTTCCAGAGCAATTCGCCCAATGAGTCCTTGATATTTAGTCGTTTTCAGCCAATTTTCTGGATTTTTAAAAATTTCACTTTTTTGTGAAAATATCCACTAAATGAGGGAATAATATGTGTGAGGGTACCCCAGGAGAGTTCCAAATGTGTGTGGGTAGAATATATATCCCACGGGGGTAAAATTGAAAAAAGTTGAAAAAAAATTTTTTTTAGACTTAGTCATTTTTCCGGCGTTTATCAGACTTTCAGATAAGGCAAATGTCAGTGAGCATTCCGATTTCAGTTCCAGAGCAATTCGCCCAATGAGTCCTTGATATTTAGTCGTTTTCAGCGAATTTTCTGGATTTTTAAAAATTTCACTTTTTTGTGAAAATATCCACTAAATGAGGGAATAATATGTGTGAGGGTACCCCAGGAGTGTTCTAAATGTGTGTGGGTAGAATATATATCCCACGGGGGTAAAACTGAAAAAAGTTGAACAATTTTTTTTTTGGACTTAGTCATTTTTCCGGCGTTTATCAGACTTTCAGATAGGGCAAATGTCAGGGAGCGTTCCGATTTCAGTTCCAGAGCAATTCGCCCAATGAGTCCTTGATATTTAGTCGTTTTCAGCCAATTTTCTGGATTTTTAAAAATTTCACTTTTTTGTGAAAATATCCACTAAATGAGGGAATAATATGTGTGAGGGTACCCCAGGAGAGTTCCAAATGTGTGTGGGTAGAATATATATCCCACGGGGGTAAAATTGAAAAAAGTTGAAAAAAAATTTTTTTTAGACTTAGTCATTTTTCCGGCGTTTATCAGACTTTCAGATAGGGCAAATGTCAGTGAGCGTTCCGATTTCAGTTCCAGAGCGATTCACCCAATGAGTCCTTGATATTTAGTTGTTTTCAGCCAATTTTCTGGATTTTTAAAAATTTCACTTTTTTGTGAAAATATCCACTAAATGAGGGAATAATATGTGTGAGGGTACCCCAGGAGAGTTCCAAATGTGTGTGGGTAGAATATATATCCCATGGGGGTAAAATTGAAAAAAGTTGAAAAAAAATTTTTTTTAGACTTAGTCATTTTTCCAGTGTTTATCAGACTTTCAGATAGGGCAAATGTGAGTGAGCATTCCGATTTCAGTTCCAGTGCGTTTCGCCCAATGAGTCCTTGATATTTAGTCGTTTTCAGCCAATTTTCTGGATTTTTAAAAATGGCACTTTTTTGGGAAAATATCCACTAAATGAGGAAATAATATGTGTGAGGGTACCCCAGGAGAGTTCCAAATGTGTGTGGGTAGAATATATATCCCACGGGGGTAAAATTGAAAAAAGTTGAAAAAAATTTTTATTTTAGACTTAGTCATTTTTCCGGCGTTTATCAGACTTTCAGATAGGGCAAATGTCAGTGAGCGTTCC
This sequence comes from Phyllobates terribilis, assembly GCF_046119375.1. Lineage (NCBI taxonomy): Eukaryota > Metazoa > Chordata > Amphibia > Anura > Dendrobatidae > Phyllobates > Phyllobates terribilis. The sequence goes on from NW_027362772.1 coordinate 170,070,377, forward strand.
GATTTCAGTTCCAGAGCGATTCGCCCAATGAGTCCTTGATATTTAGTCGTTTTCAGCCAATTTACTGGATTTTTGAAAATTTCACTTTTTTGTGAAAATATCCACTAAATGAGGGAATAATATGTGTGAGGGTACCCCAGGAGAGTTCCAAATGCGTGTGGGTAGAATATATATCCCACGGGGGTAAAATTGAAAAAAGTTGAAAAAATTTTTTTTTTAGACTTAGTCATTTTTCCGACGTTTATCAGACTTTAAGATAGGGCAAATGTCAGTGAGCGTTCCGATTTCAGTTCCAGAGCGATTCGCCCAATGAGTCCTTGATATTTAGTCGTTTTCAGCCAATTTACTGGATTTTTGAAAATTTCACTTTTTTGTGAAAATATCCACTAAATGAGGGAATAATATGTGTGAGGGTACCCCAGGAGAGTTCCAAATGTGTGTGGGTAGAATATATATCCCACGGGGGTAAAATTGAAAAAAATTTTTTTTTGGACTTAGTCATTTTTCCAGCGTTTATCAGACTTTCAGATAGGGCAAATGTCAGTGAGCGTTCCGATTTCAGTTTCAGAGCGATTCGCCCAATGAGTCCTTGATATTTAGTCGTTTTCAGCCAATTTTCTGGATTTTTAAAAATGTCACTTTTTTGGGAAAATATCCACTAAATGAGGAAATACTATGTGTGAGGGTACCCCAGGAGAGTTCCAAATGTGTGTGGGTAGAATATATATCCCACGGGGGTAAAATTGAAAAAAGTTGAAAGAATTTTTTTTTTGGACTTAGTCATTTTTCCAGTGTTTATCAGACTTTCAGATAGGGCAAATGTCAGTCAGCATTCCGATTTCAGTTCCAGTGCATTTCGCCCAATGAGTCCTTGATATTTAGTCGTTTTCAGCCAATTTTCTGGATTTTTAAAAATGTCACTTTTTTGGGAAAATATCCACTAAATGAGGAAATAATATGTGTGAGGGTACCCCAGGAGAGTTCCAAATGTGTGTGGGTAGAATATATATCCCACGGGGGTAAAATTGAAAAAAGTTGAAAGAATTTTTTTTTTGGACTTAGTCATTTTTCCAGCGTTTATCAGACTTTCAGATAGGGCAAATGTCAGTGAGCGTTCCGATTTCAGTTCCAGAGCAATTCGCCCAATGAGTCCTTGATATTTAGTCGTTTTCAGCCAATTTTCTGGATTTTTAAAAATTTCACTTTTTTGTGAAAATATCCACTAAATGAGGGAATAATATGTGTGAGGGTACCCCAGGAGTGTTCTAAATGTGTGTGGGTAGAATATATATCCCACGGGGGTAAAACTGAAAAAAGTTGAACAATTTTTTTTTTGGACTTAGTCATTTTTCCGGCGTTTATCAGACTTTCAGATAGGGCAAATGTCAGGGAGCGTTCCGATTTCAGTTCCAGAGCAATTCGCCCAATGAGTCCTTGATATTTAGTCGTTTTCAGCCAATTTTCTGGATTTTTAAAAATTTCACTTTTTTGTGAAAATATCCACTAAATGAGGGAATAATATGTGTGAGGGTACCCCAGGAGAGTTCCAAATGTGTGTGGGTAGAATATATATCCCACGGGGGTAAAATTGAAAAAAGTTGAAAAAAAATTTTTTTTAGACTTAGTCATTTTTCCGGCGTTTATCAGACTTTCAGATAAGGCAAATGTCAGTGAGCGTTCCGATTTCAGTTCCAGAGCAATTCGCCCAATGAGTCCTTGATATTTAGTCGTTTTCAGCGAATTTTCTGGATTTTTAAAAATTTCACTTTTTTGTGAAAATATCCACTAAATGAGGGAATAATATGTGTGAGGGTACCCCAGGAGTGTTCTAAATGTGTGTGGGTAGAATATATATCCCACGGGGGTAAAACTGAAAAAAGTTGAACAATTTTTTTTTTGGACTTAGTCATTTTTCCGGCGTTTATCAGACTTTCAGATAGGGCAAATGTCAGGGAGCGTTCCGATTTCAGTTCCAGAGCAATTCGCCCAATGAGTCCTTGATATTTAGTCCTTTTCAGCCAATTTTCTGGATTTTTAAAAATTTCACTTTTTTGTGAAAATATCCACTAAATGAGGGAATAATATGTGTGAGGGTACCCCAGGAGAGTTCCAAATGTGTGTGGGTAGAATATATATCCCACGGGGGTAAAATTGAAAAAAGTTGAAAAAAAATTTTATTTTAGACTTAGTCATTTTTCCGGCGTTTATCAGACTTTCAGATAGGGCAAATGTCAGTGAGCGTTCCGATTTCAGTTCCAGAGCGATTCGCCCAATGAGTCCTTGATATTTAGTCGTTTTCAGCCAATTTACTGGATTTTTGAAAATTTCACTTTTTTGTGAAAATATCCACTAAATGAGGGAATAATATGTGTGAGGGTACCCCAGGAGAGTTCCAAATGCGTGTGGGTAGAATATATATCCCACGGGGGTAAAATTGAAAAAAGTTGAAAAAATTTTTTTTTTAGACTTAGTCATTTTTCCGACGTTTATCAGACTTTAAGATAGGGCAAATGTCAGTGAGCGTTCCGATTTCAGTTCCAGAGCGATTCGCCCAATGAGTCCTTGATATTTAGTCGTTTTCAGCCAATTTACTGGATTTTTGAAAATTTCACTTTTTTGTGAAAATATCCACTAAATGAGGGAATAATATGTGTAAGGGTACCCCAGGAGAGTTCCAAATGTGTGTGGGTAGAATATATATCCCACGGGGGTAAAATTGAAAAAAATTTTTTTTTGGACTTAGTCATTTTTCCAGCGTTTATCAGACTTTCAGATAGGGCAAATGTCAGTGAGCGTTCCGATTTCAGTTTCAGAGCGATTCGCCCAATGAGTCCTTGATATTTAGTCGTTTTCAGCCAATTTTCTGGATTTTTAAAAATGTCACTTTTTTGGGAAAATATCCACTAAATGAGGAAATACTATGTGTGAGGGTACCCCAGGAGAGTTCCAAATGTGTGTGGGTAGAATATATATCCCACGGGGGTAAAATTGAAAAAAGTTGAAAGAATTTTTTTTTTGGACTTAGTCATTTTTCCAGCGTTTATCAGACTTTCAGATAGGGCAAATGTCAGTGAGCGTTCCGATTTCAGTTCCAGAGCAATTCGCCCAATGAGTCCTTGATATTTAGTCGTTTTCAGCAAATTTTCTGGATTTTTAAAAATTTCACTTTTTTGTGAAAATATCCACTAAATGAGGGAATAATATGTGTGAGGGTACCCCAGGAGAGTTCCAAATGTGTGTGGGTAGAATATATATCCCATGGGGGTAAAATTGAAAAAAGTTGAAAAAAAATTTTTTTTAGACTTAGTCATTTTTCCAGTGTTTATCAGACTTTCAGATAGGGCAAATGTCAGTCAGCATTCCGATTTCAGTTCCAGTGCATTTCGCCCAATGAGTCCTTGATATTTAGTCGTTTTCAGCCAATTTTCTGGATTTTTAAAAATGTCACTTTTTTGGGAAAATATCCACTAAATGAGGAAATAATATGTGTGAGGGTACCCCAGGAGAGTTCCAAATGTGTGTGGGTAGAATATATATCCCACGGGGGTAAAATTGAAAAAAGTTGAAAGAATTTTTTTTTTGGACTTAGTCATTTTTCCAGCGTTTATCAGACTTTCAGATAGGGCAAATGTCAGTGAGCGTTCCGATTTCAGTTCCAGAGCAATTCGCCCAATGAGTCCTTGATATTTAGTCGTTTTCAGCCAATTTTCTGGATTTTTAAAAATTTCACTTTTTTGTGAAAATATCCACTAAATGAGGGAATAATATGTGTGAGGGTACCCCAGGAGTGTTCTAAATGTGTGTGGGTAGAATATATATCCCACGGGGGTAAAACTGAAAAAAGTTGAACAATTTTTTTTTTGGACTTAGTCATTTTTCCGGCGTTTATCAGACTTTCAGATAGGGCAAATGTCAGGGAGCGTTCCGATTTCAGTTCCAGAGCAATTCGCCCAATGAGTCCTTGATATTTAGTCGTTTTCAGCCAATTTTCTGGATTTTTAAAAATTTCACTTTTTTGTGAAAATATCCACTAAATGAGGGAATAATATGTGTGAGGGTACCCCAGGAGAGTTCCAAATGTGTGTGGGTAGAATATATAACCCACGGGGGTAAAATTGAAAAAAGTTGAAAAAAAATTTTTTTTAGACTTAGTCATTTTTCCGGCGTTTATCAGACTTTCAGATAAGGCAAATGTCAGTGAGCGTTCCGATTTCAGTTCCAGAGCAATTCGCCCAATGAGTCCTTGATATTTAGTCGTTTTCAGCGAATTTTCTGGATTTTTAAAAATTTCACTTTTTTGTGAAAATATCCACTAAATGAGGGAATAATATGTGTGAGGGTACCCCAGGAGTGTTCTAAATGTGTGTGGGTAGAATATATATCCCACGGGGGTAAAACTGAAAAAAGTTGAACAATTTTTTTTTTGGACTTAGTCATTTTTCCGGCGTTTATCAGACTTTCAGATAGGGCAAATGTCAGGGAGCGTTCCGATTTCAGTTCCAGAGCAATTCGCCCAATGAGTCCTTGATATTTAGTCGTTTTCAGCCAATTTTCTGGATTTTTAAAAATTTCACTTTTTTGTGAAAATATCCACTAAATGAGGGAATAATATGTGTGAGGGTACCCCAGGAGAGTTCCAAATGTGTGTGGGTAGAATATATATCCCACGGGGTAAAATTGAAAAAAGTTGAAAAAAAATTTTTTTTAGACTTAGTCATTTTTACGGCGTTTATCAGACTTTCAGATAGGGCAAATGTCAGTGAGCATTCCGATTTCAGTTCTAGAGCGATTCGCCCAATGAGTCCTTGATATTTAGTCGTTTTCAGCCAATTTTCTGGATTTTTGAAAATTTCACTTTTTTGTGAAAATATCCACTAAATGAGGGAATAATATGTGTGAGGGTACCCCAGGAGAGTTCCAAATGTGTGTGGATAGAATATATATCCCACGGGGGTAAAATTGAAAAATTTAGAAGAAATTTTTTTTTTACACTTAGTCATTTTTCCGGCGTTTATCAGACTTTCAGATAAGGGAAATGTCAGTGAGCGTTCCGATTTCAGTTCCAGAGCGATTTGCCCAATGAGTCCTTGATATTTAGTCGTTTTCAGCTAATTAACTGGATTTTTGAAAATTTCACTTTTTTGTGAAAATATCCACTAAATGAGGGAATAATATGTGTGAGGGTACCCCAAGAGAGTTCCAAATGTGTAGAATATATATCCCACGGGGGTAAAATTGAAAAAAGTTGAAAAAAAAATTTTTTTGGACTTAGTCATTTTTCCGGCGTTTATCAGACTTTCAGATAAGGGAAATGTCAGTGAGCGTTCCGATTTCAGTTCCAGGGCGATTCACCCAATGAGTCCTTGATATTTAGTCGTTTTCAGCCAATTTTCTGGATTTTTAAAAATTTCACTTTTTTGTGAAAATATCCACTAAATGAGGGAATAATATGTGTGAGGGTACACCAGGAGAGTTCCAAATGTTTGTGGGTAGAATATATATCCCACGGGGTAAAATTGAAAAAAGTTGAAAAAAATTTTTTTTTAGACTTAGTCATTTTTCCGGCGTTTATCAGACTTTCAGATAAGGCAAATGTCAGTGAGCGTTCCGATTTCAGTTCCAGAGCAATTCGCCCAATGAGTCCTTGATATTTAGTCGTTTTCAGCGAATTTTCTGGATTTTTAAAAATTTCACTTTTTTGTGAAAATATCCACTAAATAAGGGAATAATATGTGTGAGGGTACCCCAGGAGTGTTCTAAATGTGTGTGGGTAGAATATATATCCCACGGGGGTAAAACTGAAAAAAGTTGAACAATTTTTTTTTTGGACTTAGTCATTTTTCCGGCGTTTATCAGACTTTCAGATAGGGCAAATGTCAGGGAGCGTTCCGATTTCAGTTCCAGAGCAATTCGCCCAATGAGTCCTTGATATTTAGTCGTTTTCAGCCAATTTTCTGGATTTTTAAAAATTTCACTTTTTTGTGAAAATATCCACTAAATGAGGGAATAATATGTGTGAGGGTACCCCAGGAGAGTTCCAAATGTGTGTGGGTAGAATATATATCCCACGGCGGTAAAATTGAAAAATGTAGAAGAAATTTTTTTTTTACACTTAGTCATTTTTCCGGCGTTTATCAGACTTTCAGATAAGGGAAATGTCAGTGAGCGTTCCGATTTCAGTTCCAGAGTGATTTGCCCAATGAGTCCTTGATATTTAGTCGTTTTCAGCTAATTTACTGGATTTTTGAAAATTTCACTTTTTTGTGAAAATATCCACTAAATGAGGGAATAATATGTGTGAGGGTACCCCAGGAGAGTTCAAAATGTGTAGAATATATATCCCACGGGGGTAAAATTGAAAAAAGTTGAAAAAAATTTTTTTTTTGACTTAGTCATTTTTCCGGCGTTTATCAGACTTTCAGATAGGGGAAATGTCAGTGAGCATTCCAATTTCAGTTCCAGAGCGATTCGCCCAATGAGTCCTTAATATTTAGTCGTTTTCAGCCAATTTTCTGTATTTTTGAAAATTTCACTTTTTTGCAAAAATATCCACTGAATGAGGGAATAATATGTGTGAGGGTACCCCAGGAGAGTTCCAAATGTGTGTGGGTAGAATATATATCCAACGGGGGTAAAATTGAAAAAAGGTGAACAATTTTTTTTTTTGGACTTAGTCATTTTTCCGGCGTTTATCAGACTTTCAGATAGGGCAAATGTCAGTGAGAGTTCCGATTTCAGTTCCAGAGCGATTCGCTCAATGAGTCCTTGATATTTAGTCGTTTTCAGCCAATTTTCTGGATTTTTAAAAATTTCACTTTTTTGTGAAAATATCCACTAAATGAGGGAATAATATGTGTGAGGGTACCCCAGAAGAGTTCCAAATGTGTAGAATATATATCCCACGGGGGTAAAATTGAAAAAAGTTGAAAAAATTTTTTTCTTGGACTTATTCATTTTTACGGCGTTTATGAGACTTTCAGATAGGCGAAATGTCAGTGAGCGTTCCGATTTCAGTTCCAGAGCGATTCGCCCAATGAGTCCTTGATATTTAGTCGTTTTCAGCCAATTTACTGGATTTTTGAAAATTTCACTTTTTTGTGAAAATATCCACTAAATGAGGGAATAATATGTGTGAGGGTACCCCAGGAGAGTTCCAAATGTGTGTGGGTAGAATATATAACCCACGGGGGTAAAATTGAAAAAAGTTTAAAAAAAATTTTTTTTAGACTTAGTCATTTTTCCGGCGTTTATCAGACTTTCAGATAGGGCAAATGTCAGTGAGCGTTCCGCTTTCAGTTCCAGAGCGATTCGCCCAATGAGTCCTTGATATTTAGTCGATTTCAGCCAATTTTCTGGATTTTTGAAAATTGAAAAAAGTTGAAAAAATTTTTTTTTTGGACTTATTCATTTTTACGGCGTTTATGAGACTTTCAGATAGGGGAAATGTCAGTGAGCGTTCCGATTTCAGTTCCAGAGCAATTCGCCCATTGAGTCCTTGATATTTAGTCGTTTTCAGCCAATTTACTGGATTTTTGAAAATTTCACTTTTTTGTGAAAATATCCACTAAATGAGGGAATAATATGTGTGAGGGTACCCCAGGAGAGTTCCAAATGTGTGTGGGTAGAATATACATCCCACGGGGTAAAATTGAAAAAAGTTGAAAAAATTTTTTTTTAGACTTAGTCATTTTTCCGGCGTTTATCAGACTTTCAGATAGGGTAAATGTCAGTGAGCGTTCCGATTTCAGTTCCAGAGCGATTCGCCCAATGAGTCCTTGATATTTAGTCGTTTTCAGCCAATTTTCTGGATTTTTGAAAATTTCACTTTTTTGTGAAAATATCCACTAAATGAGGGAATAATATGTGTGAGGGTACCCCAGGAGAGTTCCAAATGTGTGTGGGTAGAATATATATCCCACGGGGTAAAATTGAAAAAAGTTGAAAAAAATTTTTTTTAGACTTAGTCATTTTTCCGGCGTTTATCAGACTTTCAGATAGGGGAAATGTCAGTGAGCGTTCCGATTTCAGTTCCAGAGCAATTCGCCCATTGAGTCCTTGATATTTAGTCGTTTTCAGCCAATTTACTGGATTTTTGAAAATTTCACTTTTTTGTGAAAATATCCACTAAATGAGGGAATAATATGTGTGAGGGTACCCCAGGAGAGTTCCAAATGTGTGTGGGTAGAATATATATCCCACGGGGTAAAATTGAAAAAAGTTGTAAAAATTTTTTTTTAGACTTAGTCATTTTTCCGGCGTTTATCAGACTTTCAGATAAGGGAAATGTCAGTGAGCGTTCCGATTTCAGTTCCAGAGCGATTCGCCCAATGAGTCCTTGATAATTAGTCGTTTTCAGCTAATTTACTGGATTTTTGAAAATTTCACTTTCTTGTGAAAATATCCACTAAATGAGGGAATAATATGTGTGAGGGTACCCCAGGAGAGTTCGAAATGTGTGTGGGTAGAATATATATCCCACGGGGGTAAAATTGAAAAAAGTTGAAAAAAATTTTTTTTTAGACTTAGTCATTTTTACGGCGTTTATCAGACTTTCAGAGAGGGCAAATGTCAGTGAGCGTTCCGATTTCAGTTCTAGAGCGATTCGCCCAATGAGTCCTTGATATTTAGTCGTTTTCAGCCAATTTTCTGGATTTTTGAAAATTTCACTTTTTTGTGAAAATATCCACTAAGTGAGGGAATAATATGTGTGAGGGTACCCCAGGAGAGTTCCAAATGTGTGTGGGTAGAATATATATCCCACGGGGGTAAAATTGAAAAATGTAGAAGAAATTTTTTTTTTACACTTAGTCATTTTTCCGGCGTTTATCAGACTTTCAGATAAGGGAAATGTCAGTGAGCGTTCCGATTTCAGTTCCAGAGCGATTTGCCCAATGAGTCCTTGATATTTAGTCGTTTTCAGCTAATTTACTGGATTTTTGAAAATTTCACTTTTTTGTGAAAATATCCACTAAATGAGGGAATAATATGTGTGAGGGTACCCCAGGAGAGTTCCAAATGTGTAGAATATATATCCCACGGGGGCAAAATTGAAAAAAGTTGAAAAAAAATTTTTTTTAGACTTAGTCATTTTTACGGCGTTTATCAGACTTTCAGATAGGGCAAATGTCAGTGAGCATTCCGATTTCAGTTCTAGAGTGATTCGCCCAATGAGTCCTTGATATTTAGTCGTTTTCAGCCAATTTTCTGGATTTTTGAAAATTTCACTTTTTTGTGAAAATATCCACTAAATGAGGGAATAGTATGTGTGAGGGTACCCCAGGAGAGTTCCAAATGTGTGTGGGTAGAATATATATCCCACGGGGGTAAAATTGAAAAAAGTGGAAGAAATTTTTTTTTTAGACTTAGTCATTTTTCCAGCGTTTATCAGACTTTCAAATAGGGGAAATGTCAGTGAGCGTTCCAATTTCAGTTCCAGAGTGATTCGCCCATTGAGTCCTTGATATTTAGTCATTTTCAGCCAATTTTCTGTATTTTTGAAAATTTCACTTTTTTATGAAAATATCCACTAAATGAGGGAATAATATGTGTGAGGGTACCCCAGGAGAGTTCCAAATGTGTGTGGGTAGAATATATATCCCACGGGGGTAAAATTGAAAAAAGTTGAAAAAAATTTTTTTTTAGACTTAGCCATTTTTCCCGCGTTTATCAGACTTTCAGATAGGGCAAATGTCAGTGAGCGTTCCGATTTCAGTTCCAGCGCGATTCGCCCAATGAGTCCTTGATATTTAGTCATTTTCAGCCAATTTTCTGGATTTTTAAAAATTTCACTTTTTTGTGAAAATATCCACTAAATGAGGGAATAATATGTGTGAGGGTACCCCAGGAGAGTTCCAAATGTGTGTGGGTAGAATATATATCCCATGGGGGTAAAATTGAAAAAAGTTGAAAAAAAATTTTTTTTAGACTTAGTCATTTTTCCGGCGTTTATCAGACTTTCAGATAGGGCAAATGTTAGTGAGCATTCCGATTTCAGTTCCAGAGCGATTCGCCCAATGAGTCCTTGATATTTAGTCGTTTTCAGCCAATTTTCTGGATTTTTAAAAATTTCACTTTTTTGTGAAAATATCCACTAAATGAGGGAATAATATGTGTGAGGGTACCCCAGGAGAGTTCCAAATGTGTGTGGGTAGAATATATATCCCATGGGGGTAAAATTGAAAAAAGTTGAAAAAAATTTTTTTTTAGACTTAGTCATTTTTCCGGCGTTTATCAGACTTTCAGATAGGGTAAATGTCAGTGAGCGTTCCGATTTCAGTTCCAGAGCGATTCGCCCAATGAGTCCTTGATATTTAGTCGTTTTCAGCCAATTTTCTGGAGTTTTGAAAATTTGACTTTTTTGTGAAAATATCCACTAAATGAGGGAATAATATGTGTGAGGGTACCCCAGGAGAGTTCCAAATGTGTAGAATATATATCCCACGGGGGTAAAATTGAAAAAAGTTGAAAAAATTTTTTTTTTGGACTTAGTCATTTTTCCGGCGTTTATCAGACTTTCAGATAGGGCAAATGTCAGTGAGCTTTCCGATTTCAGTTCCAGAGTGATTCGCCCAATGAGTCCTTGATATTTAGTCATTTTCAGCCAATTTTCTGGATTTTTAAAAATTTCACTTTTTTGTGAAAATATCCACTAAATGAGGGAATAATATGTGTGAGGCTACCCCAGGAGAGTTCCAAATGTGTGTGGGTAGAATATATATCCCACGGGGTAAAATTGAAAAAAGTTGAAAAAAAAATTTTTTTAGACTTAGTCATTTTTCCTGCATTTATCAGACTTTCAGATAAGGGAAATGTCAGTGAGCGTTCCGATTTCAGTTCCAGAGAGATTCGCCCAATGAGTCCTTGATATTTAGTCGTTTTCAGCTAATTTACTGGATTTTTGAAAATTTCACTTTTTTGTGAAAATATCCACTAAATGAGGGAATAATATGTGTGAGGGTACCCCAGGAGAGTTCCAAATGTGTAGAATATATATCCCACGGGGGTAAAATTGAAAAAAGTTGAAAAAAAATTTTTTTTAGACTTAGTCATTTTTACGGCGTTTATCAGACTTTCAGATAGGGCAAATGTCAGTGAGCATTCCGATTTCAGTTCTAGAGCCATTCGCCCAATGAGTCCTTGATATTTAGTCGTTTTCAGCCAATTTTCTGTTTTTTTGAAAATTTCACTTTTTTGTGAAAATATCCACTAAATGAGGGAATAGTATGTGTGAGGGTACCCCAGGAAAGTTCCAAATGTGTGTGGGTAGAATATATATCCCACGGGGGTAAAATTGAAAAAAGTAGAAGAAATTTTTTTTTTAGACTTAGTCATTTTTCCGGCGTTTATCAGACTTTCAGATAGGGGAAATGTCAGTGAGCGTTCCAATTTCAGTTCCAGAGCGATTCGCCCAATGAGTCCTTGATATTTAGTCGTTTTCAGCCAATTTTCTGTATTTTTGAAAATTTCACTTTTTTATGAAAATATCCACTAAATGAGGGAATAATATGTGTGAGGGTACCCCAGGAGAGTTCCAAATGTGTGTGGGTAGAATATATATCCCACGGGGGTAAAATTGAAAAAAGTTGAAAAAATTTTTTTTTAGACTTAGTCATTTTTCCGGCGTTTATCAGACTTTCAGATGGGCAAATGTTAGTGAGCATTCCGATTTCAGTTCCAGAGCGATTCGCCCAATGAGTCCTTGATATTTAGTCGTTTTCAGCCAATTTTCTGGATTTTTGAAAATTTCACTTTTTTGTGAAAATATCCACTAAATGAGGGAATAATATGTGTGAGGGTACCCCAGGAGAGTTCCAAATGTGTGTGGGTAGAATATATATCCCACGGGGTAAAATTGAAAAAAGTTGAAAAAAATTTTTTTTAGACTTAGTCATTTTTCCGGCGTTTATCAGACTTTCAGATAAGGGAAATGTCAGTGAGCGTTCCGATTTCAGTTCCAGAGCGATTTGCCCAATGAGTCCTTGATATTTAGTCGTTTTCAGCTAATTTACTGGATTTTTGAAAATTTCACTTTTTTGTGAAAATATCCACTAAATGAGGGAATAATATGTGTGAGGGTACCCCAGGAGAGTTCCAAATGTGTGTGGGTAGAATATATATCCCACGGGGGTAAAATTGAAAAAAGTTGAAAAAAATTTTTTTTTAGACTTAGTCATTTTTCCCGCGTTTATCAGACTTTCAGATAGGGCAAATGTCAGTGAGCGTTCCGATTTCAATTCCAGCGCGATTCGCCCAATGAGTCCTTGATATTTAGTCGTTTTCAGCCAATTTTCTGGATTTTTAAAAATTTCACTTTTTTGTGAAAATATCCACTAAATGAGGGAATAATATGTGTGAGGGTACCCCAGGAGAGTTCCAAATGTGTGTGGGTAGAATATATATCCCATGGGGGTAAAATTGAAAAAAGTTGAAAAAAAATTTTTTTTAGACTTAGTCATTTTTCCGGCGTTTATCAGACTTTCAGATAGGGCAAATGTTAGTGAGCATTCCGATTTCAGTTCCAGAGCGATTCGCCCAATGAGTCCTTGATATTTAGTCGTTTTCAGCCAATTTTCTGGATTTTTAAAAATTTCACTTTTTTGTGAAAATATCCACTAAATGAGGGAATAATATGTGTGAGGGTACACCAGGAGAGTTCCAAATGTGTGTGGGTAGAATATATATCCCATGGGGGTAAAATTGAAAAAAGTTGAAAAAAATTTTTTTTTAGACTTAGTCATTTTTCCGGCGTTTATCAGACTTTCAGATAGGGTAAATGTCAGTGAGCGTTCCGATTTCAGTTCCAGAGCGATTCGCCCAATGAGTCCTTGATATTTAGTCGTTTTCAGCCAATTTGTGAAAATATCCACTAAATGAGGGAATAATATGTGTGAGGGTACCCCAGGAGAGTTCCAAATGTGTAGAATATATATCCCACGGGGGTAAAATTGAAAAAAGTTGAAAAAAAATTTTTTTTAGACTTAGTCATTTTTACGGCGTTTATCAGACTTTCAGATAGGGCAAATGTCAGTGAGCATTCCGATTTCAGTTCTAGAGCGATTCGCCCAATGAGTCCTTGATATTTAGTCGTTTTCAGCCAATTTTCTGGTTTTTTGAAAATTTCACTTTTTTGTGAAAATATCCACTAAATGAGGGAATAGTATGTGTGAGGGTACCCAGGAAAGTTCCAAATGTGTGTGGGTAGAATATATATCCCACGGGGGTAAAATTGAAAAAAGTAGAAGAAATTTTTTTTTTAGACTTAGTCATTTTTCCGGCGTTTATCAGACTTTCAGATAGGGGAAATGTCAGTGAGCGTTCCAATTTCAGTTCCAGAGCGATTCGCCCAATGAGTCCTTGATATTTAGTCGTTTTCAGCCAATTTTCTGTATTTTTGAAAATTTCACTTTTTTATGAAAATATCCACTAAATGAGGGAATAATATGTGTGAGGGTACCCCAGGAGAGTTCCAAATGTGTGTGGGTAGAATATATATCCCACGGGGGTAAAATTGAAAAAAGTTGAAAAAATTTTTTTTTAGACTTAGTCATTTTTCCGGCGTTTATCAGACTTTCAGATAGGGCAAACGTTAGTGAGCATTCCGATTTCAGTTCCAGAGCGATTCGCCCAATGAGTCCTTGATATTTAGTCGTTTTCAGCCAATTTTCTGGATTTTTGAAAATTTCACTTTTTTGTGAAAATATCCACTAAATGAGGGAATAATATGTGTGAGGGTACCCCAGGAGAGTTCCAAATGTGTGTGGGTAGAATATATATCCCACGGGGGGTAAAATTGAAAAAAGTTGAAAAAAATTTTTTTTTAGACTTAGTCATTTTTACGGCGTTTATCAGACTTTCAGATAGGGCAAATGTCAGTGAGCGTTCCGATTTCAGTTCCAGAGCGATTTGCCCAATGAGTCCTTGATATTTAGTCGTTTTCAGCTAATTTACTGGATTTTTGAAAATTTCACTTTTTTGTGAAAATATCCACTAAATGAGGGAATAATATGTGTGAGGGTACCCCAGGAGAGTTCCAAATGTGTAGAATATATATCCCACGGGGGTAAAATTGAAAAAAGTTGAAAAAAATTTTTTTTTAGACTTAGTCATTTTTACGGCGTTTATCAGACTTTAAGATAGGGCAAATGTCAGTGAGCATTCCGATTTCAGTTCTAGAGCGATTCGCCCAATGAGTCCTTGATATTTAGTCGTTTTCAGCCAATTTTCTGGATTTTTGAAAATTTCACTTTTTTGTGAAAATATCCACTAAATGAGGGAATAGTATGTGTGAGGGTACCCCAGGAAAGTTCCAAATGTGTGTGGGTAGAATATATATCCCACGGGGGTAAAATTGAAAAAAGTAGAAGAAATTTTTTTTTTAGACTTAGTCATTTTTCCGGCGTTTATCAGACTTTCAGATAGGGGAAATGTCAGTGAGCGTTCCAATTTCAGTTCCAGAGCGATTCGCCCAATGAGTCCTTGATATTTAGTCGTTTTCAGCCAATTTTCTGTATTTTTGAAAATTTCACTTTTTTATGAAAATATCCACTAAATGAGGGAATAATATGTGTGAGGGTACCCCAGGAGAGTTCCAAATGTGTGTGGGTAGAATATATATCCCACGGGGGTAAAATTGAAAAAAGTTGAAAAAATTTTTTTTTAGACTTAGTCATTTTTCCGGCGTTTATCAGACTTTCAGATAGGGCAAACGTTAGTGAGCATTCCGATTTCAGTTTCAGAGCGATTCGCCCAATGAGTCCTTGATATTTAGTCGTTTTCAGCCAATTTTCTGGATTTTTGAAAATTTCACTTTTTTGTGAAAATATCCACTAAATGAGGGAATAATATGTGTGAGGGTACCCCAGGAGAGTTCCAAATGTGTGTGGGTAGAATATATATCCCACGGGGGTAAAATTGAAAAAAGTTGAAAAAAATTTTTTTTTAGACTTAGTCATTTTTACGGCGTTTATCAGACTTTCAGATAGGGCAAATGTCAGTGAGCGTTCCGATTTCAGTTCCAGAGCGATTTGCCCAATGAGTCCTTGATATTTAGTCGTTTTCAGCTAATTTACTGGATTTTTGAAAATTTCACTTTTTTGTGAAAATATCCACTAAATGAGGGAATAATATGTGTGAGGGTACCCCAGGAGAGTTCCAAATGTGTAGAATATATATCCCACGGGGGTAAAATTGAAAAAAGTTGAAAAAAAATTTTTTTTAGACTTAGTCATTTTTACGGCGTTTATCAGACTTTAAGATAGGGCAAATGTCAGTGATCATTCCGATTTCAGTTCTAGAGCGATTCGCCCAATGAGTCCTTGATATTTAGTCGTTTTCAGCCAATTTTCTGGATTTTTGAAAATTTCACTTTTTTGTGAAAATATCCACTAAATGAGGGAATAGTATGTGTGAGGGTACCCCAGGAGAGTTCCAAATGTGTGTGGGTGGAATATATATCCCACGGGGGTAAAATTGAAAAAAGTAGAAGAAATTTTTTTTTTAGACTTAGTCATTTTTCCGGCGTTTATCAGACTTTCAGATAGGGGAAATGTCAGTGAGCGTTCCAATTTCAGTTCCAGAGTGATTCGCCCAATGAGTCCTTGATATTTAGTCATTTTCAGCCAATTTTCTGTATTTTTGAATATTTCACTTTTTTGTGAAAATATCCACTAAATGAGGGAATAGTATGTGTGAGGGTACCCCAGGAGAGTTCCAAATGTGTGTGGGTAGAATATATATCCCACGGGGGTAAAATTGAAAAAAGTAGAAGAAATTTTTTTTTTAGACTTAGTCAATTTTCCGGCGTTTATCAGACTTTCAGATAGGGGAAATGTCAGTGAGCGTTCCAATTTCAGTTCCAGAGTGATTCGCCCAATGAGTCCTTGATATTTAGTCATTTTCAGCCAATTTTCTGTATTTTTGAAAATTTCACTTTTTTATGAAAATATCCACTAAATGAGGGAATAATATGTGTGAGGGTACCCCAGGAGAGTTCCAAATGTGTGTGGGTAGAATATATATCCCACGGGGGTAAAATTGAAAAAAGTTGAAAAAAATTTTTTTTTAGACTTAGTCATTTTTACGGCGTTTATCAGACTTTCAGATAGGGCAAATGTCAGTGAGAGTTACAATTTCAGTTCTAGAGCGATTCGCCCAATGAGTCCTTGATATTTAGTCGTTTTCAGCCAATTTTCTGGATTTTTGAAAATTTCACTTTTTTGTGAAAATATCCACTAAATGAGGGAATAATATGTGTGAGGGTACCCCAGGAGAGTTCCAAATGTGTGTGGGTAGAATATATATCCCACGGGGGTAAAATTGAAAAATGTAGAAGAAATTTTTTTTTTACACTTAGTCATTTTTCCGGCGTTTATCAGACTTTCAGATAAGGGAAGTGTCAGTGAGCGTTCCGATTTCAGTTCCAGAGCGATTTGCCCAATGAGTCCTTGATATTTAGTCGTTTTCAGCTAATTTACTGGATTTTTGAAAATTTCACTTTTTTGTGAAAATATCCACTAAATGAGGGAATAATATGTGTGAGGGTACCCCAGGAGAGTTCCAAATGTGTAGAATATATATCCCACGGGGGTAAAATTGAAAAAAGTTGAAAAAAAATTTTTTTTAGACTTAGTCATTTTTACGGCGTTTATCAGACTTTAAGATAGGGCAAATGTCAGTGAGCATTCCGATTTCAGTTCTAGAGCGATTCGCCCAATGAGTCCTTGATATTTAGTCGTTTTCAGCCAATTTTCTGGATTTTTGAAAATTTCACTTTTTTGTGAAAATATCCACTAAATGAGGGAATAGTATGTGTGAGGGTACCCCAGGAGAGTTCCAAATGTGTGTGGGTAGAATATATATCCCACGGGGGTAAAATTGAAAAAAGTAGAAGAAATTTTTTTTTTAGACTTAGTCATTTTTCCGGCGTTTATCAGACTTTCAGATAGGGGAAATGTCAGTGAGCGTTCCAATTTCAGTTCCAGAGTGATTCGCCCAATGAGTCCTTGATATTTAGTCATTTTCAGCCAATTTTCTGTATTTTTGAAAATTTCACTTTTTTGTGAAAATATCCACTAAATGAGGGAATAGTATGTGTGAGGGTACCCCAGGAGAGTTCCAAATGTGTGTGGGTAGAATATATATCCCACGGGGGTAAAATTGAAAAAAGTAGAAGAAATTTTTTTTTTAGACTTAGTCATTTTTCCGGCGTTTATCAGACTTTCAGATAGGGGAAATGGCAGTGAGCGTTCCAATTTCAGTTCCAGAGTGATTCGCCCAATGAGTCCTTGATATTTAGTCATTTTCAGCCAATTTTCTGTATTTTTGAAAATTTCACTTTTTTATGAAAATATCCACTAAATAAGGGAATAATATGTGTGAGGGTACCCCAGGAGAGTTCCAAATGTGTGTGGGTAGAATATATATCCCACGGGGGTAAAATTGAAAAAAGTTAAAAAAAATTTTTTTTTAGACTTAGTCATTTTTCCCGCGTTTATCAGACTTTCAGATAGGGCAAATGTCAGTGAGCGTTCCGATTTCAGTTCCAGAGCGATTCGCCCAATGAGTCCTTGATATTTAGTCGTTTTCAGCCAATTTTCTGGATTTTTAAAAATTTCACTTTTTTGTGAAAATATCCACTAAATGAGGGAATAATATGTGTGAGGGTACCCCAGGAGAGTTCCAAATGTGTGTGGGTAGAATATATATCCCATGGGGGTAAAATTGAAAAAAGTTGAAAAAAATTTTTTTTTAGACTTAGTCATTTTTCCGGCGTTTATCAGACTTTCAGATAGGGCAAATGTTAGTGAGCATTCCGATTTCAGTTCCAGAGCGATTCGCCCAATGAGTCCTTGATATTTAGTCGTTTTCAGCCAATTTTCTGGATTTTTAAAAATTTCACTTTTTTGTGAAAATATCCACTAAATGAGGGAATAATATGTGTGAGAGTACCCCAGGAGAGTTCCAAATGTGTAGAATATATATCCCACGGGGGTAAAATTAAAAAAAGGTGAAAAAATTTTTTTTTGGACTTAGTCATTTTTCCGGCGTTTATCAGACTTTCAGATAGGTCAAATGTCAGTGAGCTTTCCAATTTCAGTTCCAGAGTGATTCGCCCAATGAGTCCTTGATATTTAGTCGTTTTCAGCCAATTTTCTGGATTTTTAAAAATTTCACTTTTTTGTGAAAATATCCACTAAATGAGGGAATAATATGTGTGAGGCTACCCCAGGAGAGTTCCAAATGTGTGTGGGTAGAATATATATCCTACGGGGTAAAATTGAAAAAAGTTGAAAAAAAATTTTTTTTAGACTTAGTCATTTTTCCTGCATTTATCAGACTTTCAGATAAGGGAAATGTCAGTGAGCGTTCCGATTTCAGTTCCAGAGCGATTCGCCCAATGAGTCCTTGATATTTAGTCGTTTTCAGCCAATTTTCTGGATTTTTGAAAATTTCACTTTTTTGTGAAAATATCCACTAAATGAGGGAATAATATGTGTGAGGGTACCCCAGGAGAGTTCCAAATGTGTGTGGGTAGAATATATATCCAACGGGGGTAAAATTGAAAAAAGGTGAACAATTTTTTTTTTTGGACTTAGTCATTTTTCCGGCGTTTATCAGACTTTCAGATAGGGCAAATGTCAGTGAGAGTTCCGATTTCAGTTCCAGAGCGATTCGCTCAATGAGTCCTTGATATTTAGTCGTTTTCAGCCAATTTTCTGGATTTTTAAAAATTTCACTTTTTTGTGAAAATATCCACTAAATGAGGGAATAATATGTGTGAGGGTACCCCAGGAGAGTTCCAAATGTGTAGAATATATATCCCACGGGGGTAAAATTGAAAAAAGTTGAAAAAAATTTTTTTTTGGACTTATTCATTTTTACGGCGTTTATGAGACTTTCAGATAGGGGAAATGTCAGTGAGCGTTCCGATTTCAGTTCCAGAGCGATTCGCCCAATGAGTCCTTGATATTTAGTCGTTTTCAGCCAATTTACTGGATTTTTGAAAATTTCACTTTTTTGTGAAAATATCCACTAAATGAGGGAATAATATGTGTGAGGGTACCCCAGGAGAGTTCCAAATGTGTGTGGGTAGAATATATAACCCACGGGGGTAAAATTGAAAAAAGTTTAAAAAAATTTTTTTCTAGACTTAGTCATTTTTCCGGCGTTTATCAGACTTTCAGATAGGGCAAATGTCAGGGAGCGTTCCGCTTTCAGTTCCAGAGCGATTCGCCCAATGAGTCCTTGATATTTAGTCGTTTTCAGCCAATTTTCTGGATTTTTGAAAATTTCACTTTTTTGTGAAAATATCCACTAAATGAGGGAATAAAATGTGTGAGGGTACCCCAGGAGAGTTCCAAATGTGTGTGGGTAGAATATATATCCCGTGGGGGTAAAATTGAAAAAAGTTTAAAAAAAATTTTTTTTAGACTTAGTCATTTTTCCGGCGTTTATCAGACTTTCAGATAGGGCAAATGTCAGTGAGCGTTCCGATTTCAGTTCCAGAGCGATTCGCCCAATGAGTCCTTGATATTTAGTCGTTTTCAGCTAATTTACTGGATTTTTGAAAATTTCACTTTTTTGTGAAAATATCCACTAAATGAGGGAATAATATGTGTGAGGGTACCCCAGGAGAGTTCCAAATGTGTAGAATATATATCCCACGGGGGTAAAATTGAAAAAAGTTGAAAAAAATTTTTTTTTAGACTTAGTCATTTTTACGGTGTTTATCAGACTTTCAGATAGGGCAGATGTCAGTGAGCATTCCGATTTCAGTTCTAGAGCGATTCGCCCAATGAGTCCTTGATATTTAGTCGTTTTCAGCCAATTTTCTGGATTTTTGAAAATTTCACTTTTTTGTGAAAATATCCACTAAATGAGGGAATAGTATGTGTGAGGGTACCCCAGGAGAGTTAAAAATGTGTGTGGGTAGAATATATATCCCACGGGGGTAAAATTGAAAAAAGTAGAAGAAATTTTTTTTTTAGACAGTCATTTTTCCGGCGTTTATCAGATTTTCAGATAGGGGAAATGTCAGTGAGCGTTCCAATTTCAGTTCCAGAGTGATTCGCCCTATGAGTCCTTGATATTTAGTCATTTTCAGCCAATTTTCTGTATTTTTGAAAATTTCACTTTTTTGTGAAAATATCCACTAAATGAGGGAATAGTATGTGTGAGGGTACCCCAGGAGAGTTCCAAATGTGTGTGGGTAGAATATATATCCCACGGGGGTAAAATTGAAAAAAGTAGAAGAAATTTTTTTTTTAGACTTAGTCATTTTTCCGGCGTTTATCAGACTTTCAGATAGGGGAAATGTCAGTGAGCGTTCCAATTTCAGTTCCAGAGTGATTCGCCCAATGAGTCCTTGATATTTAGTCATTTTCAGCCAATTTTCTGTATTTTTGAAAATTTCACTTTTTTATGAAAATATCCACTAAATGAGGGAATAATATGTGTGAGGGTACCCCAGGAGAGTTCCAAATGTGTGTGGGTAGAATATATATCCCACGGGGGTAAAATTGAAAAAAGTTGAAAAAAATTTTTTTTTAGACTTAGTCATTTTTCCTGCGTTTATCAGACTTTCAGATAGGGCAAATGTCAGTGAGCGTTCCGATTTCAGTTCCAGAGCGATTCGCCCAATGAGTCCTTGATATTTAGTCGTTTTCAGCCAATTTTCTGGATTTTTAAAAATTTCACTTTTTTGTGAAAATATCCACTAAATGAGGGAATAATATGTGTGAGGGTACCCCAGGAGAGTTCCAAATGTGTGTGGGTAGAATATATATCCCATGGGGGTAAAATTGAAAAAAGTTGAAAAAAATTTTTTTTTAGACTTAGTCATTTTTCCGGCGTTTATCAGACTTTCAGATAGGGCAAATGTTAGTGAGCATTCCGATTTCAGTTCCAGAGCGATTCGCCCAATGAGTCCTTGATATTTAGTCGTTTTCAGCCAATTTTCTGGATTTTTAAAAATTTCACTTTTTTGTGAAAATATCCACTAAATGAGGGAATAATATGTGTGAGAGTAACCCAGGAGAGTTCCAAATGTGTAGAATATATATCCCACGGGGGTAAAATTAAAAAAAGGTGAAAAAATTTTTTTTTGGACTTAGTCATTTTTCCGGCGTTTATCAGACTTTCAGATAGGTCAAATGTCAGTGAGCTTTCCAATTTCAGTTCCAGAGTGATTCGCCCAATGAGTCCTTGATATTTAGTCGTTTTCAGCCAATTTTCTGGATTTTTAAAAATTTCACTTTTTTGTGAAAATATCCACTAAATGAGGGAATAATATGTGTGAGGCTACCCCAGGAGAGTTCCAAATGTGTGTGGGTAGAATATATATCCCACGGGGTAAAATTGAAAAAAGTTGAAAAAAAATTTTTTTTAGACTTAGTCATTTTTCCTGCATTTATCAGACTTTCAGATAAGGGAAATGTCAGTGAGCGTTCCGATTTCAGTTCCAGAGCGATTCGCCCAATGAGTCCTTGATATTTAGTCGTTTTCAGCCAATTTTCTGGATTTTTGAAAATTTCACTTTTTTGTGAAAATATCCACTAAATGAGGGAATAATATGTGTGAGGGTACCCCAGGAGAGTTCCAAATGTGTAGAATATATATCCCACGGGGGTAAAATTGAAAAAAGTTGAAAAAAAATTTTTTTTAGACTTAGTCATTTTTACGGCGTTTATCAGACTTTCAGATAGGGCAAATGTCAGTGAGCATTCCGATTTCAGTTCTAGAGCGATTCGCCTAATGAGTCCTTGATATTTAGTCATTTTCAGTCAATTTTCTGGATTTTTGCAAATTTAACTTTTTTGTGAAAATATCCACTAAATGAGGGAATAATATGTGTGAGGGTACCCCAGGAGAGTTCCAAATGTGTAGAATATATATCCCACGGGGGTAAAATTGAAAAAAGTTGAAAAAAATTTTTTTTTAGACTTAGTCATTTTTCCCGCGTTTATCAGACTTTCAGATAGGGCAAATGTCAGTGAGCGTTCCGATTTCAGTTACAGAGCGATTCGCCCAATGAGTCCTTGATATTTAGTCGTTTTCAGCCAATTTTCTGGATTTTTAAAAATTTCAGTTTTTTGTGAAAATATCCACTAAATGAGGGAATAATATGTGTGAGGGTACCCCAGGAGAGTTCCAAATGTGTGTGGGTAGAATATATATCCAACGGGGGTAAAATTGAAAAAAGGTGAACAATTTTTTTTTTTGGACTTAGTCATTTTTCCGGCGTTTATCAGACTTTCAGATAGGGCAAATGTCAGTGAGAGTTCCGATTTCAGTTCCAGAGCGATTCGCTCAATGAGTCCTTGATATTTAGTCGTTTTCAGCCAATTTTCTGGATTTTTAAAAATTTCACTTTTTTGTGAAAATATCCACTAAATGAGGGAATAATATGTGTGAGGGTACCCCAGGAGAGTTCCAAATGTGTAGAATATATATCCCACGGGGGTAAAATTGAAAAAAGTTGAAAAAAATTTTTTTTTGGACTTATTCATTTTTATGGCGTTTATGAGACTTTCAGATAGGGGAAATGTCAGTGAGCGTTCCGATTTCAGTTCCAGAGCGATTCGCCCAATGAGTCCTTGATATTTAGTCGTTTTCAGCCAATTTACTGGATTTTTGAAAATTTCACTTTTTTGTGAAAATATCCACTAAATGAGGGAATAATATGTGTGAGGGTACCCCAGGAGAGTTCCAAATGTGTGTGGGTAGAATATATAACCCACGGGGGTAAAATTGAAAAAAGTTTAAAAAAATTTTTTTCTAGACTTAGTCATTTTTCCGGCGTTTATCAGACTTTCAGATAGGGCAAATGTAAGGGAGTGTTCCGCTTTCAGTTCCAGAGCGATTCGCCCAATGAGTCCTTGATATTTAGTCGTTTTCAGCCAATTTTCTGGATTTTTGAAAATTTCACTTTTTTGTGAAAATATCCACTAAATGAGGGAATAAAATGTGTGAGGGTACCCCAGGAGAGTTCCAAATGTGTGTGGGTAGAATATATATCCCGTGGGGGTAAAATTGAAAAAAGTTTAAAAAAAATTTTTTTTAGACTTAGTCATTTTTCCGGCGTTTATCAGACTTTCAGATAGGGCAAATGTCAGTGAGCGTTCCGATTTCAGTTCCAGAGCGATTCGCCCAATGAGTCCTTGATATTTAGTCGTTTTCAGCTAATTTACTGGATTTTTGAAAATTTCACTTTTTTGTGAAAATATCCACTAAATGAGGGAATAATATGTGTGAGGGTACCCCAGGAGAGTTCCAAATGTGTAGAATATATATCCCACGGGGGTAAAATTGAAAAAAGTTGAAAAAAATTTTTTTTTAGACCTAGTCATTTTTACGGTGTTTATCAGACTTTCAGATAGGGCAGATGTCAGTGAGCATTCCGATTTCAGTTCTAGAGCGATTCGCCCAATGAGTCCTTGATATTTAGTCGTTTTCAGCCAATTTTCTGGATTTTTGAAAATTTCACTTTTTTGTGAAAATATCCACTAAATGAGGGAATAGTATGTGTGAGGGTACCCCAGGAGAGTTAAAAATGTGTGTGGGTAGAATATATATCCCACGGGGGTAAAATTGAAAAAAGTAGAAGAAATTTTTTTTTTAGACAGTCATTTTTCCGGCGTTTATCAGATTTTCAGATAGGGGAAATGTCAGTGAGCGTTCCAATTTCAGTTCCAGAGTGATTCGCCCTATGAGTCCTTGATATTTAGTCATTTTCAGCCAATTTTCTGTATTTTTGAAAATTTCACTTTTTTGTGAAAATATCCACTAAATGAGGGAATAGTATGTGTGAGGGTACCCCAGGAGAGTTCCAAATGTGTGTGGGTAGAATATATATCCCACGGGGGTAAAATTGAAAAAAGTAGAAGAAATTTTTTTTTTAGACTTAGTCATTTTTCCGGCGTTTATCAGACTTTCAGATAGGGGAAATGTCAGTGAGCGTTCCAATTTCAGTTCCAGAGTGATTCGCCCATTGAGTCCTTGATATTTAGTCATTTTCAGCCAATTTTCTGTATTTTTGAAAATTTCACTTTTTTATGAAAATATCCACTAAATGAGGGAATAATATGTGTGAGGGGACCCCAGGAGAGTTCCAAATGTGTGTGGGTAGAATATATATCCCACGGGGGTAAAATTGAAAAAAGTTGAAAAAAATTTTTTTTTAGACTTTGTCATTTTTCCCGCGTTTATCAGACTTTCAGATAGGGTAAATGTCAGTGAGCGTTCCGATTTCAGATCCAGAGCGATTCACCCAATGAGTCCTTGATATTTAGTCGTTTTCAGCTAATTTACTGGATTTTTGAAAATTTCACTTTTTTGTGAAAATATCCACTAAATGAGGGAATAATATGTGTGAGGGTACCCCAGGAAAGTTCCAAATGTGTGTGGGTAGAATATATATCCCACAGGGGTAAAATTGAAAAAAGTTGAAAAAAATTTTTTTTTAGACTTAGTCATTTTTACGGCATTTATCAGACTTTCAGATAGGGCAAATGTCAGTGAGCGTTCCGATTACAGTTCTAGAGCGATTCGCCCAATGAGTCCTTGATATTTAGTCGTTTTCAGCCAATTTCCTGGATTTTTGAAAATTTCACTTTTTTGTGAAAATATCCACTAAATGAGGGAATAATATGTGTGATGGTACCCCAGGAGAGTTCCAAATGTGTAGAATATATATCCCACGGGGGTAAAATTGAAAAAAGTTGAAAAAATTTTTTTTTTGGACTTATTTATTTTTACTCCGTTTATGAGACTTTCAGATAGGGGAAATGTCAGTGAGCGTTCCGATTTCAGTTCCAGAGCGAATCGCCCAATGAGTCCTTGATATTTAGTCGTTTTCAGCCAATTTACTGGATTTTTGAAAATTTCACTTTTTTGTGAAAATATCCACTAAATGAGGGAATAATATGTGTGAGGGTACACCAGGAGAGTTCCAAATGTATGTGGGTAGAATATATAACCCACGGGGGTAAAATTGAAAAAAGTTTAAAAAAAATTTTTTTTAGACTTAGTCATTTTTCCGGCGTTTATCAGACTTTCAGATAGGGCAAATGTCAGTGAGCTTTCCGATTTCAGTTCCAGAATGATTCGCCGAATGAGTCCTTAATATTTAGTCGTTTTCAGCTAATTTTCTGGATTTTTAAAAATTTCACTTTTTTGTGAAAATATCCACTAAATGAGGGAATAATATGTGTGAGGGTACCCCAGGAGAGTTCCAAATGTGTGTGGGTAGAATATATATCCCACGGGGGTAAAATTGAAAAAAGTTGAAAAAAAATTTTTTTTAGACTTAGTCATTTTTCCGGCGTTTATCAGACTTTCAGATAGGGCAAATGTCAGTGAGCTTTCCGATTTCAGTTCCAGAGCGATTCGCCCAATGAGTCCTTGACATTTAGTCGTTTTCAGCCAATTCTCTGTATTTTTGAAAATTTCACTTTTTTATGAAAATATCCACTAAATGAGGGAATAATATGTGTGAGGGTACCCCAGGAGAGTTCCAAATGTGTGTGGGTAGAATATATATCCCACGGGGGTAAAATTGAAAAAAGTTGAAAAAATTTTTTTTTTAGACTTAGTCATTTTTCCCGCGTTTATCAGACTTTCAGATAGGGCAAATGTCAGTGAGCGTTCCGATTTCAGTTCCAGAGCGATTCGCCCAATGAGTCCTTGATATTTCGTCGTTTTCAGCCAATTTTCTGGATTTTTAAAAATTTCACTTTTTTGTGAAAATATCCACTAAATGAGGGAATAATATGTGTGAGGGTACCCCAGGAGAGTTCCAAATGTGTGTGGGTAGAATATATATCCCATGGGGGTAAAATTGAAAAAAGTTGAAAAAAAATTGTTTTTAGACTTAGTCATTTTTCCGGCGTTTATCAGACTTTCAGATAGGGTAAATGTCAGTGAGCGTTCCGATTTCAGTTCCAGAGCGATTCGCCCAATGAGTCCTTGATATTTAGTCGTTTTCAGCCAATTTTCTGGATTTTTGAAAATTTCACTTTTTTGTGAAAATATCCACTAAATGAGGGAATAATATGTGTGAGGGTACCCCAGGAGAGTTCCAAATGTGTAGAATATATATCCCACGGGGGTAAAATTGAAAAAAGTTGAAAAAAAATTTTTTTTAGACTTAGTCATTTTTACGGCGTTTATCAGACTTTCAGATAGGGCAAATGTCAGTGAGCATTCCGATTTCAGTTCTAGAGCGATTCGCCCAATGAGTCCTTGATATTTAGTCGTTTTCAGCCAATTTTCTGGATTTTTGAAAATTTCACTTTTTTGTGAAAATATCCACTAAATGAGGGAATAGTATGTGTGAGGGTACCCCAGGAGAGTTCCAAATGTGTGTGGGTAGAATATATATCCCACGGGGGTAAAATTGAAAAAAGTTGAAAAAAATTTTTTTTTAGACTTAGTCATTTTACGGCATTTATCAGACTTTCAGATAGGGCAAATGTCAGTGAGCGTTCCGATTACAGTTCTAGAGCGATTCGCCCAATGAGTCCTTGATATTTAGTCGTTTTCAGCCAATTTTCTGGATTTTTGAAAATTTCACTTTTTTGTGAAAATATCCACTAAATGAGGGAATAATATGTGTGAGGGTACCCCAGGAGAGTTCCAAATGTGTAGAATATATATCCCACGGGGGTAAAATTAAAAAAAGTTGAAAAAAATTTTTTTTTAGACTTAGTCATTTTTCCCACGTTTATCAGACTTTCAGATAGGGTAAATGTCATTGAGCGTTCCGATTTCAGTTCCAGAGCGATTCGCCCAATGAGTCCTTGATATTTAGTCGTTTTCAGCCAATTTTCTGGATTTTTGAAAATTTCACTTTTTTGTGAAAATATCCACTAAATGAGGGAATAATATGTGTGAGGGTACCCCAGGAGAGTTCCAAATGTGTAGAATATATATCCCACGGGGGTAAAATTGAAAAAAGTTGAAAAAAAATTTTTTTTAGACTTAGTCATTTTTACGGCGTTTATCAGACTTTCAGATAGGGCAAATGTCAGTGAGCATTCCGATTTCAGTTCTAGAGCGATTCGCCCAATGAGTCCTTGATATTTAGTCGTTTTCAGCCAATTTTCTGGATTTTTGAAAATTTCACTTTTTTGTGAAAATATCCACTAAATGAGGGAATAATATGTGTGAGGGTACCCCAGGAGAGTTCCAAATGTGTGTGGGTAGAATATATATCCAACGGGGGTAAAATTGAAAAAAGGTGAACAATTTTTTTTTTTGGACTTAGTCATTTTTCCGGCGTTTATCAGACTTTCAGATAGGGCAAATGTCAGTGAGAGTTCCGATTTCAGTTCCAGAGCGATTCGCTCAATGAGTCCTTGATATTTAGTCGTTTTCAGCCAATTTTCTGGATTTTTAAAAATTTCACTTTTTTGTGAAAATATCCACTAAATGAGGGAATAATATGTGTGAGGGTACCCCAGGAGAGTTCCAAATGTGTAGAATATATATCCCACGGGGGTAAAATTGAAAAAAGTTGAAAAAAATTTTTTTTTGGACTTATTCATTTTTACGGCGTTTATGAGACTTTCAGATAGGGGAAATGTCAGTGAGCGTTCCGATTTCAGTTCCAGAGCGATTCGCCCAATGAGTCCTTGATATTTAGTCGTTTTCAGCCAATTTACTGGATTTTTGAAAATTTCACTTTTTTGTGAAAATATCCACTAAATGAGGGAATAATATGTGTGAGGGTACCCCAGGAGAGTTCCAAATGTGTGTGGGTAGAATATATAACCCACGGGGGTAAAATTGAAAAAAGTAGAAGAAATTTTTTTTTTAGACTTAGTCATTTTTCCGGCGTTTATCAGATTTTCAGATAGGGGAAATGTCAGTGAGCGTTCCAATTTCAGTTCCAGAGTGATTCGCCCTATGAGTCCTTGATATTTAGTCATTTTCAGCCAATTTTCTGTATTTTTGAAAATTTCACTTTTTTGTGAAAATATCCACTAAATGAGGGAATAGTATGTGTGAGGGTACCCCAGGAGAGTTCCAAATGTGTGTGGGTAGAATATATATCCCACGGGGGTAAAATTGAAAAAAGTAGAAGAAATTTTTTTTTTAGACTTAGTCATTTTTCCGGCGTTTATCAGACTTTCAGATAGGGCAAATGTCAGTGAGCGTTCCGATTACAGTTCTAGAGCAATTCGCCCAATGAGTCCTTGATATTTAGTCGTTTTCAGCCAATTTCCTGGATTTTTGAAAATTTCACTTTTTTGTGAAAATATCCACTAAATGAGGGAATAATATGTGTGATGGTACCCCAGGAGAGTTCCAAATGTGTAGAATATATATCCCACGGGGGTAAAATTGAAAAAAGTTGAAAAAATTTTTTTTTTGGACTTATTTATTTTTACTCCGTTTATGAGACTTTCAGATAGGGGAAATGTCAGTGAGCGTTCCGATTTCAGTTCCAGAGCGAATCGCCCAATGAGTCCTTGATATTTAGTCGTTTTCAGCTAATTTACTGGATTTTTGAAAATTTCACTTTTTTGTGAAAATATCCACTAAATGAGGGAATAATATGTGTGAGGGTACCCCAGGAGAGTTCCAAATGTATGTGGGTAGAATATATAACCCACGGGGGTAAAATTGAAAAAAGTTTAAAAAAAATTTTTTTTAGACTTAGTCATTTTTCCGGCGTTTATCAGACTTTCAGATAGGGCAAATGTCAGTGAGCTTTCCGATTTCAGTTCCAGAATGATTCGCCGAATGAGTCCTTAATATTTAGTCGTTTTCAGCTAATTTTCTGGATTTTTAAAAATTTCACTTTTTTGTGAAAATATCCACTAAATGAGGGAATAATATGTGTGAGGGTACCCCAGGAGAGTTCCAAATTTGTGTGGGTAGAATATATATCCCACGGGGGTAAAATTGAAAAAAGTTGAAAAAATTTTTTTTTTAGACTTAGTCATTTTTCCCGCGTTTATCAGACTTTCAGATAGGGCAAATGTCAGTGAGCGTTCCGATTTCAGTTCCAGAGCGATTCGCCCAATGAGTCCTTGATATTTAGTCGTTTTCAGCCAATTTTCTGGATTTTTGAAAATTTCACTTTTTTGTGAAAATATCCACTAAATGAGGGAATAATATGTGTGAGGGTACCCCAGGAGAGTTCCAAATGTGTAGAATATATATCCCACGGGGGTAAAATTGAAAAAAGTTGAAAAAAAATTTTTTTTAGACTTAGTCATTTTTACGGCGTTTATCAGACTTTCAGATAGGGCAAATGTCAGTGAGCATTCCGATTTCAGTTCTAGAGCGATTCGCCCAATGAGTCCTTGATATTTAGTCGTTTTCAGCCAATTTTCTGGATTTTTGAAAATTTCACTTTTTTGTGAAAATATCCACTAAATGAGGGAATAGTATGTGTGAGGGTACCCCAGGAGAGTTCCAAATGTGTGTGGGTAGAATATATATCCCACGGGGGTAAAATTGAAAAAAGTTGAAAAAAATTTTTTTTTAGACTTAGTCATTTTACGGCATTTATCAGACTTTCAGATAGGGCAAATGTCAGTGAGCGTTCCGATTACAGTTCTAGAGCGATTCGCCCAATGAGTCCTTGATATTTAGTCGTTTTCAGCCAATTTTCTGGATTTTTGAAAATTTCACTTTTTTGTGAAAATATCCACTAAATGAGGGAATAATATGTGTGAGGGTACCCCAGGAGAGTTCCAAATGTGTAGAATATATATCCCACGGGGGTAAAATTAAAAAAAGTTGAAAAAAAATTTTTTTTAGACTTAGTCATTTTTCCCACGTTTATCAGACTTTCAGATAGGGTAAATGTCATTGAGCGTTCCGATTTCAGTTCCAGAGCGATTCGCCCAATGAGTCCTTGATATTTAGTCGTTTTCAGCCAATTTTCTGGATTTTTGAAAATTTCACTTTTTTGTGAAAATATCCACTAAATGAGGGAATAATATGTGTGATGGTACCCCAGGAGAGTTCCAAATGTGTAGAATATATATCCCACGGGGGTAAAATTGAAAAAAGTTGAAAAAATTTTTTTTTTGGACTTATTTATTTTTACGGCGTTTATGAGACTTTCAGATAGGGGAAATGTCAGTGAGCGCTCCGATTTCAGTTCCAGAGCGAATCGCCCAATGAGTCCTTGATATTTAGTCGTTTTCAGCCAATTTACTGGATTTTTGAAAATTTCACTTCTTTGTGAAAATATCCACTAAATGAGGGAATAATATGTGTGAGGGTACCCCAGGAGAGTTCCAAATGTATGTGGGTAGAATATATAACCCACGGGGGTAAAATTGAAAAAAGTTTAAAAAAAAATTTTTTTAGACTTAGTCATTTTTCCGGCGTTTATCAGACTTTCAGATAGGGCAAATGTCAGTGAGCTTTCCGATTTCAGTTCCAGAATGATTCGCCGAATGAGTCCTTAATATTTAGTCGTTTTCAGCTAATTTTCTGGATTTTTATAAATTTCACTTTTTTGTGAAAATATCCACTAAATGTGTGAGGGTACCCCAGGAGAGTTCCAAATGTGTGTGGGTAGAATATATATCCCACGGGGGTAAAATTGAAAAAAGTTGAAAAAAAATTTTTTTTAGACTTAGTCATTTTTCCGGCGTTTATCAGACTTTCAGATAGGGCAAATGTCAGTGAGCGTTCCGATTTCAGTTCCAGAGCGATTCGCCCAGTGAGTCCTTGATATTTAGTCGTTTTCAGCCAATTTTCTGTATTTTTAAAAATTTCACTTTTTTGTGAAAATATCCACTAAATGAGGGAATAATATGTGTTAGGGTACCCCAGGAGAGTTCCAAATGTGTGTGGGTAAAATATATATCCCACGGGGTTAAAATTGAAAAAAGTTGAAAAAATTTTTTTTTTGGACTTAGTCAATTTTCCAGCGTTTATCAGACTTTCAGATAGGGGAAATGTCAGTGAGCGTTCCGATTTCAGTTCCAGAGCGATTCGCCCAATGAGTCCTTGATATTTAGTCGTTTTCAGCTAATTTACTGGATTTTTGAAAATTTCACTTTTTTGTGAAAATATCCACTAAATGAGGGAATAATATGTGTGAGGGTACCCCAGGAGAGTTCCAAATGTGTAGAATATATATCCCACGGGGGTAAAATTGAAAAAAGTTGAAAAAAAATTTTTTTTAGACTTAGTCATTTTTACGGTGTTTATCAGACTTTCAGATAGGGCAGATGTCAGTGAGCATTCCGATTTCAGTTCTAGAGCGATTCGCCCAATGAGTCCTTGATATTTAGTCGTTTTCAGCCAATTTTCTGGATTTTTGAAAATTTCACTTTTTTGTGAAAATATCCACTAAATGAGGGAATAATATGTGTGAGGGTACCCCAGGAGAGTTCCAAATGTGTAGAATATATATCCCACGGGGGTAAAATTAAAAAAAGTTGAAAAAAATTTTTTTTTAGACTTAGTCATTTTTCCCACGTTTATCAGACTTTCAGATAGGGTAAATGTCATTGAGCGTTCCGATTTCAGTTCCAGAGCGATTCGCCCAATGAGTCCTTGATATTTAGTCGTTTTCAGCCAATTTTCTGGATTTTTGAAAATTTCACTTTTTTGTGAAAATATCCACTAAATGAGGGAATAATATGTGTGATGGTACCCCAGGAGAGTTCCAAATGTGTAGAATATATATCCCACGGGGGTAAAATTGAAAAAAGTTGAAAAAATTTTTTTTTTGGACTTATTTATTTTTACGGCGTTTATGAGACTTTCAGATAGGGGAAATGTCAGTGAGCGCTCCGATTTCAGTTCCAGAGCGAATCGCCCAATGAGTCCTTGATATTTAGTCGTTTTCAGCCAATTTACTGGATTTTTGAAAATTTCACTTCTTTGTGAAAATATCCACTAAATGAGGGAATAATATGTGTGAGGGTACCCCAGGAGAGTTCCAAATGTATGTGGGTAGAATATATAACCCACGGGGGTAAAATTGAAAAAAGTTTAAAAAAAAATTTTTTTAGACTTAGTCATTTTTCCGGCGTTTATCAGACTTTCAGATAGGGCAAATGTCAGTGAGCTTTCCGATTTCAGTTCCAGAATGATTCGCCGAATGAGTCCTTAATATTTAGTCGTTTTCAGCTAATTTTCTGGATTTTTATAAATTTCACTTTTTTGTGAAAATATCCACTAAATGTGTGAGGGTACCCCAGGAGAGTTCCAAATGTGTGTGGGTAGAATATATATCCCACGGGGGTAAAATTGAAAAAAGTTGAAAAAAAATTTTTTTTAGACTTAGTCATTTTTCCGGCGTTTATCAGACTTTCAGATAGGGCAAATGTCAGTGAGCGTTCCGATTTCAGTTCCAGAGCGATTCGCCCAGTGAGTCCTTGATATTTAGTCGTTTTCAGCCAATTTTCTGTATTTTTAAAAATTTCACTTTTTTGTGAAAATATCCACTAAATGAGGGAATAATATGTGTTAGGGTACCCCAGGAGAGTTCCAAATGTGTGTGGGTAAAATATATATCCCACGGGGTTAAAATTGAAAAAAGTTGAAAAAATTTTTTTTTTGGACTTAGTCAATTTTCCAGCGTTTATCAGACTTTCAGATAGGGGAAATGTCAGTGAGCGTTCCGATTTCAGTTCCAGAGCGATTCGCCCAATGAGTCCTTGATATTTAGTCGTTTTCAGCTAATTTACTGGATTTTTGAAAATTTCACTTTTTTGTGAAAATATCCACTAAATGAGGGAATAATATGTGTGAGGGTACCCCAGGAGAGTTCCAAATGTGTAGAATATATATCCCACGGGGGTAAAATTGAAAAAAGTTGAAAAAAAATTTTTTTTAGACTTAGTCATTTTTACGGTGTTTATCAGACTTTCAGATAGGGCAGATGTCAGTGAGCATTCCGATTTCAGTTCTAGAGCGATTCGCCCAATGAGTCCTTGATATTTAGTCGTTTTCAGCCAATTTTCTGGATTTTTGAAAATTTCACTTTTTTGTGAAAATATCCACTAAATGAGGGAATAGTATGTGTGAGGGTACCCCAGGAGAGTTCCAAATGTGTGTGGGTAGAATATATATCCCACGGGGGTAAAATTGAAAAAAGTAGAAGAAATTTTTTTTTTAGACTTAGTCATTTTTCCGGCGTTTATCAGACTTTCAGATAGGGGAAATGTCAGTGAGCGTTCCAATTTCAGTTCCAGAGTGATTCGCCCATTGAGTCCTTGATATTTAGTCATTTTCAGCCAATTTTCTGTATTTTTGAAAATTTCACTTTTTTATGAAAATATCCACTAAATGAGGGAATAATATGTGTGAGGGTACCCCAGGAGAGTTCCAAATGTGTGTGGGTAGAATATATATCCCACGGGGGTAAAATTGAAAAAAGTTGAAAAAAATTTTTTTTTAGACTTAGTCATTTTTACGGTGTTTATCAGACTTTCAGATAGGGCAGATGTCAGTGAGCATTCCGATTTCAGTTCTAGAGCGATTCGCCCAATGAGTCCTTGATATTTAGTCATTTTCAGCCAATTTTCTGTATTTTTGAAAATTTCACTTTTTTATGAAAATATCCACTAAATGAGGGAATAATATGTGTGAGGGTACCCCAGGAGAGTTCCAAATGTGTGTGGGTAGAATATATATCCCACGGGGGTAAAATTGAAAAAAGTTGAAAAAAAATTTTTTTTAGACTTAGTCATTTTTACGGTGTTTATCAGACTTTCAGATAGGGCAGATGTCAGTGAGCATTCCGATTTCAGTTCTAGAGCGATTCGCCCAATGAGTCCTTGATATTTAGTCGTTTTCAGCCAATTTTCTGGATTTTTGAAAATTTCACTTTTTTGTGAAAATATCCACTAAATGAGGGAATAGTATGTGTGAGGGTACCCCAGGAGAGTTCCAAATGTGTGTGGGTAGAATATATATCCCACGGGGGTAAAATTGAAAAAAGTAGAAGAAATTTTTTTTTTAGACTTAGTCATTTTTCCGGCGTTTATCAGACTTTCAGATAGGGGAAATGTCAGTGAGCGTTCCAATTTCAGTTCCAGAGTGATTCGCCCAATGAGTCCTTGATATTTAGTCATTTTCAGCCAATTTTCTGTATTTTTGAAAATTTCACTTTTTTGTGAAAATATCCACTAAATGAGGGAATAGTATGTGTGAGGGTACCCCAGGAGAGTTCCAAATGTGTGTGGGTAGAATATATGTCCCACGGGGGTAAAATTGAAAAAAGTAGAAGAAATTTTTTTTTTAGACTTAGTCATTTTTACGGCGTTTATCAGACTTTCAGATAGGGCAAATGTCAGTGAGCATTCCGATTTCAGTTCTAGAGCGATTCGCCCAATGAGTCCTTGATATTTAGTCGTTTTCAGCCAATTTTCTGGATTTTTGAAAATTTCACTTTTTTGTGAAAATATCCACTAAATGAGGGAATAGTATGTGTGAGGGTACCCCAGGAGAGTTCCAAATGTGTGTGGGTAGAATATATATCCCACGGGGGTAAAATTGAAAAAAGTAGAAGAAATTTTTTTTTTAGACTTAGTCATTTTTCCGGCGTTTATCAGACTTTCAGATAGGGGAAATGTCAGTGAGCGTTCCAATTTCAGTTCCAGAGCGATTCGCCCAATGAGTCCTTGATATTTAGTCGTTTTCAGCCAATTTTCTGTATTTTTGAAAATTTCACTTTTTTATGAAAATATCCACTAAATGAGGGAATAATATGTGTGAGGGTACCCCAGGAGAGTTCCAAATGTGTGTGGGTAGAATATATATCCCACGGGGGTAAAATTGAAAAAAGTTGAAAAAATTTTTTTTTAGACTTAGTCATTTTTCCGGCGTTTATCAGACTTTCAGATAGGGCAAATGTTAGTGAGCATTCCGATTTCAGTTCCAGAGCGATTCGCCCAATGAGTCCTTGATATTTAGTCGTTTTCAGCCAATTTTCTGGATTTTTAAAAATTTCACTTTTTTGTGAAAAAATCCACTAAATGAGGGAATAATATGTGTGAGGGTACCCCAGGAGAGTTCCAAATGTGTGTGGGTAGAATATATATCCCATGGGGGTAAAATTGAAAAAAGTTGAAAAAAAATTTTTTTTAGACTTAGTCATTTTTCCGGCGTTTATCAGACTTTCAGATAGGGTAAATGTCAGTGAGCGTTCCGATTTCAGATCCAGAGCGATTCACTCAATGAGTCCTTGATATTTAGTCATTTTCAGCTAATTTACTGGATTTTTGAAAATTTCACTTTTTTGTGAAAATATCCACTAAATGAGGGAATAATATGTGTGAGGGTACCCCAGGAAAGTTCCAAATGTGTGTGGGTAGAATATATATCCCACGGGGGTAAAATTGAAAAAAGTTGAAAAAAATTTTTTTTTAGACTTAGTCATTTTTACGGCATTTATCAGACTTTCAGATAGGGCAAATGTCAGTGAGCGTTCCGATTACAGTTCTAGAGCGATTCGCCCAATGAGTCCTTGATATTTAGTCGTTTTCAGCCAATTTTCTGGATTTTTGAAAATTTCACTTTTTTGTGAAAATATCCACTAAATGAGGGAATAATATGTGTGAGGGTACCCCAGGAGAGTTCCAAATGTGTAGAATATATATCCCACGGGGGTAAAATTGAAAAAAGTTGAAAAAATTTTTTTTTTAGACTTAGTCATTTTTCCTGCGTTTATCAGACTTTCAGATAGGGCAAATGTCAGTGAGCTTTCCGATTTCAGTTACAGAGCGATTCGCCCAATGAGTCGTTGATATTTAGTCGTTTTCAGCCAATTTTCTGGATTTTTAAAAATTTCACTTTTTTGTGAAAATATCCACTAAATGAGGGAATAATATGTGTGAGGGTACCCCAGGAGAGTTCCAAATGTGTGTGGGTAGAATATATATCCCATGGGGGTAAAATTGAAAAAAGTTGAAAAAAAATTTTTTTTAGACTTAGTCATTTTTCCGGCGTTTATCAGACTTTCAGATAGGGTAAATGTCAGTGAGCGTTCCGATTTCAGATCCAGAGCGATTCACCCAATGAGTCCTTGATATTTAGTCGTTTTCAGCTAATTTACTGGATTTTTGAAAATTTCACTTTTTTGTGAAAATATCCACTAAATGAGGGAATAATATGTGTGAGGGTACCCCAGGAAAGTTCCAAATGTGTGTGGGTAGAATATATATCCCACGGGGGTAAAATTGAAAAAAGTTGAAAAAAATTTTTTTTTAGACTTAGTCATTTTTACGGCATTTATCAGACTTTCAGATAGGGCAAATGTCAGTGAGCGTTCCGAATACAGTTCTAGAGCGATTCGCCCAATGAGTCCTTGATATTTAGTCGTTTTCAGCCAATTTTCTGGATTTTTGAAAATTTCACTTTTTTGTGAAAATATCCACTAAATGAGGGAATAATATGTGTGATGGTACCCCAGGAGAGTTCCAAATGTGTAGAATATATATCCCACGGGGGTAAAATTGAAAAAAGTTGAACAATTTTTTTTTTGGACTTAGTCATTTTTCCGGCGTTTATCAGACTTTCAGATAGGGTAAATGTCATTGAGCGTTCCGATTTCAGTTCCAGAGCGATTCGCCCAATGAGTCCTTGATATTTAGTTGTTTTCAGCCAATTTTCTGGATTTTTGAAAATTCCCCAGGAGAGTTCCAAATGTGTGTGGGTAGAATATATATCCCACGGGGGTAAAATTGAAAAAAGTTGAACAATTTTTTTTTTGGATTTAGTCATTTTTCCGGCGTTTATCAGACTTTCAGATAGGGCAAATGTCAGTGAGAGTACCGATTTCAGTTCCAGAGCCATTCGCTCAATGAGTCCTTGATATTTAGTCGTTTTCAGCCAATTTTCTGGATTTTTAAAAATTTAACTTTTTTGTGAAAATATCCACTAAATGAGGGAATAATATGTGTGAGGGTACCCCAGGAGAGTTCCAAATGTGTGTGGGTAGAAAATATATCCCACGGGGGTAAAATTGAAAAAAGTTGAAAAAATTTTTTTTTTTGGACTTAGTCATTTTTCCAGCGTTTATCAGACTTTCAGATAGGGCAAATGTCAGTGAGCTTTCCGATTTCAGTTCCAGAGCGATTCGCCCAATGAGTCCTTGATATTTAGTCGTTTTCAGCCAATATTCTGGATTTTTAAAAATTTCACTTTTTTGTGAAAATATCCACTAAATGAGGGAATAATATGTGTTAGGGTACCCCAGGAGAGTTCCAAATGTGCGTGGGTAAAATATATATCCCACGGGGTTAAAATTGAAAAAAGTTGAAAAAATTTTTTTTTTTGGACTTAGTCAATTTTCCGGCGTTTATCAGACTTTCAGATAGGGGAAATGTCAGTGAGCGTTCCGATTTCAGTTCCAGAGCGATTCGCCCAATGAGTCCTTGATATTTAGTCGTTTTCAGCCAATTTTCTGGATTTTTTAAAATTTCACTTTTTTGTGAAAATATCCACTAAATGAGGGAATAATATGTGTGAGGGTACCCCAGGAGAGTTCCAAATGTGTGTGGGTAGAATATATATCCCACGGGGGTAAAATTGAAAAAGTTGAACAATTTTTTTTTTGGACTTAGTCATTTTTCCGGCGTTTATCAGACTTTCAGATAGGGCAAATGTCAGTGAGAGTTCCGATTTCAGTTCCAGAGCGAACTGCCAAATGAGTCCTTGATATTTAGTCGTTTTCAGCTAATTTACTGGATTTTTGAAAATTTCACTTTTTTGTGAAAATATCCACTAAATGAGGGAATAATATGTGTGAAGGTACCCCAGGAGAGTTCCAAATGTGTGTGGGTAGAATATATATCCCACGGGGGTAAAATTGAAAAAAGTTGAAAAAATTTTTTTTTTGGACTTAGTCAATTTTCCGGCGTTTATCAGACTTTCAGATAAGGGAAATGTCAGTGAGCGTTCCGATTTCAGTTCCAGAGCGAATTGCCCAATGAGTCCTTGATATTTAGTCGTTTTCAGCTAATTTACTGGATTTTTGAAAATTTCACTTTTTTGTGAAAATATCCACTAAATGAGGAAATAATATGTGTGAGGGTACTCCAGGAGAGTTCCAAATGTTTAGAATATATATCCCACGGGGGTAAAAATGAAAAAAGTTGAAAAAATGTTTTTTTTGGACTTAGTAATTTTTCCGGCGTTTATCAGACTTTCAGATATGGCAAATGTCAGTTAGCGTTCCATTTCAGTTCCAGAGCGATTCGCCCAATGAGTCCTTGATATTTAGTCGTTTTCAGCCAATTTTCTGGATTTTTGAAAATTTCACTTTTTTGTGAAAATATCCACTAAATGAGGGAATAATATGTGTGAGGGTACCCCAGGAGAGTTCCAAATGTGTAAAATATATATCCCACGGGGGTAAAATTGAAAAAAATTGAAAAAATTTTTTTTTTGGACTTATTCATTTTTACGGCGTTTATCAGACTTTCAGATAGGGGAAATGTCAGTGAGCGTTCCGATTTCAGTTGCAGAGCGAATTGCCCAATGAGTCCTTGATATTTAGTCGTTTTCAGCTAATTTACTGGATTTTTGAAAATTTCACTTTTTTGTGAAAATATCCACTAAATGAGGAAATAATATGTGTGAGGGTACTCCAGGAGAGTTCCAAATGTTTAGAATATATATCCCACGGGGGTAAAATTGAAAAAAGTTGAAAAAATGTTTTTTTTGGAATTAGTAATTTTTCCGGCGTTTATCAGACTTTCAGATATGGCAAATGTCAGTGAGCGTTCCGATTTCAGTTCCAGAGCGATTCGCCCAATGAGTCCTTGATATTTAGTCGTTTTCAGCCAATTTTCTGGATTTTTAAAAATTTCACTTTTTTGTGAAAATATCCACTAAATGAGGGAATAATATGTGTGAGGGTACCCCAGGAGAGTTCCAAATGTGTAGAATATATATCCCACGGGGGTAAAATTGAAAAAAGTTGAAAAAATTTTTTTTTTAGACTTAGTCATTTTTCCCGCGTTTATCAGACTTTCAGATAGGGCAAATGTCAGTGAGCTTTCCGATTTCAGTTACAGAGCGATTCGCCCAATGAGTCCTTGATATTTAGTCGTTTTCAGCCAATTTTCTGGATTTTTAAAAATTTCACTTTTTTGTGAAAATATCCACTAAATGAGGGAATAATATGTGTGAGGGTACCCCAGGAGAGTTCCAAATGTGTGTGGGTAGAATATATATCCCATGGGGGTAAAATTAAAAAAAGTTGAAAAAAAATTTTTTTTAGACTTAGTCATTTTTCCGGCGTTTATCAGACTTTCAGATAGGGGAAATGTCAGTGAGCGTTCCGATTTCAGTTCCAGAGCGATTCGCCCAATGAGTCCTTGATATTTAGTCGTTTTCAGCCAATTTTCTGGATTTTTTAAAATTTCACTTTTTTGTGAAAATATCCACTAAATGAGGGAATAATATGTGTGAGGGTACCCCAGGAGAGTTCCAAATGTGTGTGGGTAGAATATATATCCCACGGGGGTAAAATTGAAAAAGTTGAACAATTTTTTTTTTGGACTTAGTCATTTTTCCGGCGTTTATCAGACTTTCAGATAGGGCAAATGTCAGTGAGAGTTCCGATTTCAGTTCCAGAGCGAACTGCCCAATGAGTCCTTGATATTTAGTCGTTTTCAGCTAATTTACTGGATTTTTGAAAATTTCACTTTTTTGTGAAAATATCCACTAAATGAGGGAATAATATGTGTGAAGGTACCCCAGGAGAGTTCCAAATGTGTGTGGGTAGAATATATATCCCACGGGGGTAAAATTGAAAAAAGTTGAAAAAATTTTTTTTTTGGACTTAGTCAATTTTCCGGCGTTTATCAGACTTTCAGATAGGGGAAATGTCAGTGAGCGTTCCGATTTCAGTTCCAGAGCGATTCGCCCAATGAGTCCTTGATATTTAGTCATTTTCAGCTAATTTACTGGATTTTTGAAAATTTCACTTTTTTGTGAAAATATCCACTAAATGAGGGAATAATATGTGTGAGGGTACCCCAGGAGAGTTCCAAATGTGTGTGGCTAGAATATATATCCCACGGGGTTAAAATTGAAAAAAGTTGAAAAAAATTTTTTTTTGGACTTAGTCAATTTTCCGGCGTTTATCAGACTTTCAGATAAGGGAAATGTCAGTGAGCGTTCCGATTTCAGTTCCAGAGCGAATTGCCCAATGAGTCCTTGATATTTAGTCGTTTTCAGCTAATTTACTGGATTTTTGAAAATTTCACTTTTTTGTGAAAATATCCACTAAATGAGGAAATAATATGTGTGAGGGTACTCCAGGAGAGTTCCAAATGTTTAGAATATATATCCCACGGGGGTAAAAATGAAAAAAGTTGAAAAAATGTTTTTTTTGGACTTAGTAATTTTTCCGGCGTTTATCAGACTTTCAGATATGGCAAATGTCAGTTAGCGTTCCATTTCAGTTCCAGAGCGATTCGCCCAATGAGTCCTTGATATTTAGTCGTTTTCAGCCAATTTTCTGGATTTTTGAAAATTTCACTTTTTTGTGAAAATATCCACTAAATGAGGGAATAATATGTGTGAGGGTACCCCAGGAGAGTTCCAAATGTGTAAAATATATATCCCACGGGGGTAAAATTGAAAAAAATTGAAAAAATTTTTTTTTTGGACTTATTCATTTTTACGGCGTTTATCAGACTTTCAGATAGGGGAAATGTCAGTGAGCGTTCCGATTTCAGTTGCAGAGCGAATTGCCCAATGAGTCCTTGATATTTAGTCGTTTTCAGCTAATTTACTGGATTTTTGAAAATTTCACTTTTTTGTGAAAATATCCACTAAATGAGGAAATAATATGTGTGAGGGTACTCCAGGAGAGTTCCAAATGTTTAGAATATATATCCCACGGGGGTAAAATTGAAAAAAGTTGAAAAAATGTTTTTTTTGGAATTAGTAATTTTTCCGGCGTTTATCAGACTTTCAGATATGGCAAATGTCAGTGAGCGTTCCGATTTCAGTTCCAGAGCGATTCGCCCAATGAGTCCTTGATATTTAGTCGTTTTCAGCCAATTTTCTGGATTTTTAAAAATTTCACTTTTTTGTGAAAATATCCACTAAATGAGGGAATAATATGTGTGAGGGTACCCCAGGAGAGTTCCAAATGTGTGTGGGTAGAATATATATCCCACGAGGGTAAAATTGAAAAAAGTTGAAAAAAAATTTTTTTTTGGACTTAGTCATTTTTCCAGCGTTTATCAGACTTTCAGATAGGGCAAATGTCAGTGAGCATTCCGATTTCAGTTCCTGAGCGATTTGCCCAATGAGTCCTTGATATTTAGTCGTTTTCAGCCAATTTACTGGATTTTTGAAAATTTCACTTTTTTGTGAAAATATCCACTAAATGAGGGAATAATATGTGTGAGGGTACCCCAGGAGAGTTCCAAATGTGTGTGGGTAAAATATATATCCCACGGGGTTAAAATTGAAAAAAGTTGAAAAAATTTTTATTTTGGACTTAGTCAATTTTCCGACGTTTATCAGACTTTCAGATAGGGGAAATGTCAGTGAGCGTTCCGATTTCAGTTCCAGAGCGATTCGCCCAATGAGTCCTTGATATTTAGTCGTTTTCAGCCAATTTTCTGGATTTTTGAAAATTTCACTTTTTTGTGAAAATATCCACAAAATGAGGGAATAATATGTGTGAGGGTACCCCAGGAGAGTTCCAAATGTGTGTGGGTAGAATATATATCCCACGGGGGTAAAATTGAAAAAAGTTGAAAAAAATTTTTTTTTGGACTTAGTCAATTTTCCGGCGTTTATCAGACTTTCAGATAGGGGAAATGTCAGTGAGCGTTCCGATTTCAGTTCCAGAGCGAACTGCCCAATGAGTCCTTGATATTTAGTCGTTTTCAGCTAATTTACTGGATTTTTGAAAATTTCACTTTTTTGTGAAAATATCCACTAAATGAGGGAATAATATGTGTGAAGGTACCCCAGGAGAGTTACAAATGTGTGTGGGTAGAATATATATCCCACGAGGGTAAAATTGAAAAAAGTTGAAAAAAAATTTTTTTTTGGACTTAGTCAATTTTCCGGCGTTTATCAGACATTCAGATAGGGCAAATGTCAGTGAGCGTTTCGATTTCAGTTCCAGAGCGATTCGCCCAATGAGTCCTTGATATTTAGTCGTTTTCAGCTAATTTACTGGATTTTTGAAAATTTCACTTTTTTGTGAAAATATCCACTAAATGAGGGAATAATATGTGTGAGGGTACCCCAGGAGAGTTCCAAATGTGTGTGGCTAGAATATATATCCCACGGGGTTAAAA
Source organism: Phyllobates terribilis (assembly GCF_046119375.1). Classification (NCBI taxonomy): domain Eukaryota; kingdom Metazoa; phylum Chordata; class Amphibia; order Anura; family Dendrobatidae; genus Phyllobates; species Phyllobates terribilis. The sequence continues at coordinate 170,112,637 of NW_027362772.1, forward strand.
TTGAAAAAAGTTGAAAAAAATTTTTTTTTGGACTTAGTCAATTTTCCGGTGTTTATCAGACTTTCAGATAGGGGAAATGTCAGTGAGCATTCCGATTTCAGTTCCAGAGCGATTCGCCCAATGAGTCCTTGATATTTAGTCGTTTTCAGCCAATTTTCTGGATTTTTGAAAATTTCACTTTTTTGTGAAAATATCCACTAAATGAGGGAATAATATGTGTGAGGGTACCCCAGGAGAGTTCCAAATGTGTGTGGGTAGAATATATATCCCACGGGGTTAAAATTGAAAAAAGTTGAAAAAAATTTTTTTTTGGATTTAGTCAATTTTCCGGCGTTTATCAGACTTTCAGATAGGGGAAATGTCAGTGAGCGTTCCGATTTCAGTTCCAGAGCGAACTGCCCAATGAGTCCTTGATATTTAGTCGTTTTCAGCTAATTTACTGGACTTTTGAAAATTTCACTTTTTTGTGAAAATATCCACTAAATGAGGGAATAATATGTGTGAAGGTACCCCAGGAGAGTTCCAAATGTGTGTGGGTAGAATATATATCCCACGGGGGTAAAATTGAAAAAAGTAGAAGAAATTTTTTTTTTTGCACTTAGTCATTTTTCGGACATTTATCAGACTTTCAGATAGGGCAAATGTCAGTGAGCGTTCCGATTTCAGTTCCAGAGCGATTTGCCCAATGAGTCCTTGATATTTAGTCGTTTTCAGCCAATTTTCTGGATTTTTAAAAATTTCACTTTTTTGTGAAAATATCCACTAAATGAGGAAATAATATGTGTGAGGGTACTCCAGGAGAGTTCCAAATGTTTAGAATATATAACCCACGGGGGTAAAATTGAAAAAAGTTTAAAAAAATTTTTTTTAGACTTAGTCATTTTTCCGGCGTTTATCAGACTTTCAGATAGGGCAAATGTCAGTGAGCGTTCCGCTTTCAGTTCCAGAGCGATTCGCCCAATGAGTCTTTGATATTTAGTCGTTTTCAGCCAATTTTCTGGATTTTTGAAAATTTCACTTTTTTGTGAAAATATCCACTAAATGAGGGAATAATATGTGTGAGGGTACCCCAGGAGAGTTCCAAATGTGTGTGGGTAGAATATATATCCCGCGGGGGTAAAATTGAAAAAAGTTGAAAAAAATTTTTTTTTAGACTTATTCATTTTTACGGCGTTTCTGAGACTTTCAGATAGGGGAAATGTCAGTGAGCATTCAGATTTCAGTTCCAGAGCGATTCGCCCAATGAGTCCTTGATATTTAGTCGTTTTCAGCCAATTTACTGGATTTTTGAAAATTTCACTTTTTTGTGAAAATATCCACTAAATGAGGGAATAATATGTGTGAGGGTACCCCAGGAGAGTTCCAAATGTGTGTGGGTAGAATATATAACCCACGGGGGTAAAATTGAAAAAAGTTTTAAAAAAATTTTTTTTAGACTTAGTCATTTTTCCGGCGTTTATCAGACTTTCAGATAGGGCAAATGTCAGTGAGCGTTCCGCTTTCAGTTCCAGAGCGATTCGCCCAATGAGTCCTTGATATTTAGTCGTTTTCAGCCAATTTTCTGGATTTTTGAAAATTTCACTTTTTTATGAAAATATCCACTAAATGAGGGAATAATATGTGTGAGGGTACCCCAGGAGAGTTCCAAATGTGTGTGGGTAAAATATATATCCCACGGGGTTAAAATTGAAAAAAGTTGAAAAAAATTTTTTTTTGGACTTAGTCAATTTTCCGGCGTTTATCAGACTTTCAGATAGGGGAAATGTCAGTGAGCGTTCCGATTTCAGTTCCAGAGCGATTCGCCCAATGAGTCCTTGATATTTAGTCGTTTTCAGCCAATTTTCTGGATTTTTGAAAATTTCACTTTTTTGTGAAAATATCCACTAAAAGAGGGAATAATATGTGTGAGGGTACCCCAGGAGAGTTCCAAATGTGTGTGGGTAGAATATATATCCCACAGGGGTAAAATTGAAAAAAGTTGAACAATTTTTTTTTTGGACTTAGTCATTTTTCCGGCGTTTATCAGACTTTCAGATAGGGCAAATGTCAGTGAGTGTTCCGATTTCAGTTCCAGAGCGATTCGCCCAATGAGTCCTTGATATTTAGTCGTTTTCAGATAATTTACTGGATTTATGAAAATTTCACTTTTTTGTGAAAATATCCACTAAATGAGGGAATAATATGTGTGAGGGTACCCCAGGAGAGTTCCAAATGTGTGTGGCTAGAATATATATCCCAAGGGGGTAAAATTGAAAAAAGATGAACAATTTTTTTTTTGGACTTAGTCATTTTTCCAGCGTTTATCAGACTTTCAGATAGGGGAAATGTCAGTGAGCGTTCCGATTTCAGTTCCAGAGCGATTCGCCCAATGAGTCCTTGATATTTAGTTGTTTTCAGCCAATTTTCTGGATTTTTGAAAATTCCCCAGGAGAGTTCCAAATGTGTGTGGGTAGAATATATATCCCACGGGGGTAAAATTGAAAAAGTTGAACAATTTTTTTTTTTGGACTTAGTCATTTTTCCGGCGTTTATCAGACTTTCAGATAGGGCAAATGTCATTGAGAGTTCCGATTTCAGTTCCAGAGCGATTCGCTCAATGAGTCCTTGATATTTAGTTGTTTTCAGCCAATTTTCTGGATTTTTAAAAATTTCACTTTTTTGTGAAAATATCCACTAAATGAGGGAATAATATGTGTGAGGGTACCCCAGGAGAGTTCCAAATGTGTGTGGGTAGAAAATATATCCCATGGGGGTAAAATTGAAAAAAGTTTAAAAAATTTTTTTTTTTGACTTAGTCATTTTTCCGGCGTTTATCAGACTTTCAGATAGGGCAAATGTCAGTGAGCTTTCCGATTTCAGTTCCAGAGCGATTCGCCCAATGAGTCCTTGATATTTAGTCGTTTTCAGCTAATTTACTGGATTTTTGAAAATTTCACTTTTTTGTGAAAATAACCACTAAATGAGGGAATAATATGTGTGAAGGTACCCCAGGAGAGTTCCAAATGTGTGTGGGTAGAATATATATCCCACGAGGGTAAAATTGAAAAAAGTTGAAAAAAAATTTTTTTTTGGACTTAGTCATTTTTCCAGCGTTTATCAGACTTTCAGATAGGGCAAATGTCAGTGAGCATTCCGATTTCAGTTCCTGAGCGATTCGCCCAATGAGTCCTTGATATTTAGTCGTTTTCAGCCAATTTACTGGATTTATGAAAATTTCACTTTTTTGTGAAAATATCCACTAAATGAGGGAATAATATGTGTGAGGGTACCCCAGGAGAGTTCCAAATGTGTGTGGCTAGAATATATATCCCACGGGGGTAAAATTGAAAAAAGATGAACAATTTTTTTTTTGGACTTAGTCATTTTTCCGGCGTTTATCAGACTTTCAGATAGGGCAAATGTCAGTGAGCGTTCCGCTTTCAGTTCCAGAGCGATTCGCCCAATGAGTCCTTGATATTTAGTCGTTTTCAGCCAATTTTCTGGATTTTTGAAAATTTCACTTTTTTATGAAAATATCCACTAAATGAGGGAATAATATGTGTGAGGGTACCCCAGGAGAGTTCCAAATGTGTGTGGGTAAAATATATATCCCACGGGGTTAAAATTGAAAAAAGTTGAAAAAAATTTTTTTTTGGACTTAGTCAATTTTCCGGCGTTTATCAGACTTTCAGATAGGGGAAATGTCAGTGAGCGTTCCGATTTCAGTTCCAGAGCGATTCGCCCAATGAGTCCTTGATATTTAGTCGTTTTCAGCCAATTTTCTGGATTTTTGAAAATTTCACTTTTTTGTGAAAATATCCACTAAAAGAGGGAATAATATGTGTGAGGGTACCCCAGGAGAGTTCCAAATGTGTGTGGGTAGAATATATATCCCACAGGGGTAAAATTGAAAAAAGTTGAACAATTTTTTTTTTGGACTTAGTCATTTTTCCGGCGTTTATCAGACTTTCAGATAGGGCAAATGTCAGTGAGTGTTCCGATTTCAGTTCCAGAGCGATTCGCCCAATGAGTCCTTGATATTTAGTCGTTTTCAGATAATTTACTGGATTTATGAAAATTTCACTTTTTTGTGAAAATATCCACTAAATGAGGGAATAATATGTGTGAGGGTACCCCAGGAGAGTTCCAAATGTGTGTGGCTAGAATATATATCCCAAGGGGGTAAAATTGAAAAAAGATGAACAATTTTTTTTTTGGACTTAGTCATTTTTCCGGCGTTTATCAGACTTTCAGATAGGGCAAATGTCAGTGAGCTTTCCGATTTCAGTTCCAGAGCGATTCGCCCAATGAGTCCTTGATATTTAGTCGTTTTCAGCCAATTTTCTGGATTTTTAAAAATTTCACTTTTTTGTGAAAATATCCACTAAATGAGGGAATAATATGTGTGAAGGTACCCCAGGAGAGTTCCAAATGTGTGTGGGTAGAATATATATCCCACGGGGGTAAAATTGAAAAAAGTAGAAGAAATTTTTTTTTTTGTACTTAGTCATTTTTCGGACATTTATCAGACTTTCAGATAGGGCAAATGTCAGTGAGAGTTCCGATTTCAGTTCCTGAGCGATTCGCCCAATGAGTCCTTGATATTTAGTCGTTTTCAGCCAATTTACTGGATTTATGAAAATTTCACTTTTTTGTGAAAATATCCACTAAATGAGGGAATAATATGTGTGAGGGTACCCCAGGAGAGTTCCAAATGTGTGTGGCTAGAATATATATCCCACGGGGGTAAAATTGAAAAAAGATGAACAATTTTTTTTTTGGACTTAGTCATTTTTCCGGCGTTTATCAGACTTTCGGATAAGGGAAATGTCAGTGAGCGTTCCGATTTCAGTTCCAGAGCGAATTGCCCAATGAGTCCTTGATATTTAGTCGTTTTCAGCTAATTTACTGGATTTTTGAAAATTTCACTTTTTTGTGAAAATATCCACTAAATGAGGGAATAATATGTGTGAGGGTACTCCAGGAGAGTTCCAAATGTTTAGAATATATATCCCACGGGGGTAAAATTGAAAAAAGTTGAAAAAAAAATTTTTTTTGGACTTAGTCATTTTTCCAGCGTTTATCAGACTTTCAGATTGGGCAAATGTCAGTGAGCATTCCGATTTCAGTTCCTGAGCGATTCGCCCAATGAGTCCTTGATATTTAGTCGTTTTCAGCCAATTTACTGGATTTTTGAAAATTTCACTTTTTTGTGAAAATATCCACTAAATGAGGGAATAATATGTGTGAGGGTACCCCAGGAGAGTTCCAAATGTGTGTAGGTAGAATATATATCCCACGAGGGTAAAATTGAAAAAAGTTGAAAAAAAATTTTTTTTTGGACTTAGTCATTTTTCCAGCGTTTATCAGACTTTCAAATAGGGCAAATGTCAGTGAGCATTCCGATTTCAGTTCCTGAGCGATTCGCCCAATGAGTCCTTGATATTTAGTCGTTTTCAGCCAATTTACTGGATTTATGAAAATTTCACTTTTTTGTGAAAATATCCACTAAATGAGGGAATAATATGTGTGAGGGTACCCCAGGAGAGTTCCAAATGTGTGTGGCTAGAATATATATCCCACGGGGGTAAAATTGAAAAAAGATGAACAATTTTTTTTTTTGGACTTAGTCATTTTTCCGTGTTTATCAGACATTCCGATAGGGCAAATGTCAGTGAGCGTTTCGATTTCAGTTCCAGAGCGATTCGCCCAATGAGTCCTTGATATTTAGTCGTTTTCAGCTAATTTACTGGATTTTTGAAAATTTCACTTTTTTGTGAAAATATCCACTAAATGAGGGAATAATATGTGTGAGGGTACTCCAGGAGAGTTCCAAATGTTTAGAATATATATCCCACGGGGGTAAAATTGAAAAAAGTTGAAAAAATGTTTTTTTGGACTTAGTCATTTTTCCGGCGTTTATCAGACTTTCAGATATGGCAAATGTCAGTGAGCGTTCCGATTTCAGTTCCAGAGCGATTCGCCCAATGAGTCCTTGATATTTAGTCGTTTTCAGCCAATTTACTGGATTTTTGAAAATTTCACTTTTTTGTGAAAATATCCACTAAATGAGGGAATAATATGTGTGAGGGAACCCCAGGAGAGTTCCAAATGTGTGTGGGTAGAATATATATCCCACGAGGGTAAAATTGAAAAAAGTTGAAAAAAAATTTTTTTTTGGACTTAGTCATTTTTCCAGCGTTTATCAGACTTTCAGATATGGCAAATGTCAGTGAGCGTTCCGATTTCAGTTCCAGAGCGATTCGCCCAATGAGTCCTTGATATTTAGTCGTTTTCAGCCAATTTTCTGGATTTTTAAAAATTTCACTTTTTTGTGAAAATATCCACTAAATGAGGGAATAATAAGTTTGAGGGTACCCCAGGAGAGTTCCAAATGTGTGTGGGTAGAATAAATATCCCACGGGGGTAAAATTGAAAAAAGTTGAACAATTTTTTTTTTGGACTTAGTCATTTTTCCGGCGTTTATCAGACTTTCAGATAGGGCAAATGGCAGTGAGAGTTCCGATTTCAGTTCCAGAGCGATTCGCTCAATGAGTCCTTGATATTTAGTCGTTTTCAGCCAATTTTCTGGATTTTTGAAAATTTCACTTTTTTGTGAAAATATCCACTAAATGAGGGAATAATATGTGTGAGGGTACCCCAGGAGAGTTCCAAATGTGTGTGGGTAGAATATATATCCCACGGGGGTAAAATTGAAAAAAGTAGAAGAAATTTTTTTTTTACACTTCTTCATTTTTTCCGACGTTTATCAGACTTTCAGATAGGGCAAATGTCAGTGAGAGTTCCGATTTCAGTTCCAGAGCGATTCGCCCAATGAGTCCTTGATATTTAGTCGTTTTCAGCTGATTTACTGGATTTTTTAAAATTTCACTTTTTTGTGAAAATATCCACTAAATGAGGGAATAATATGTGTGAGGGTACCCCAGGAGAGATCCAAATGTGTAGAATATATATCCCACGGGGATAAAATTGAAAAAAGTTGAAAAAAATTTTTTTTTGGACTTAGTCAATTTTCCGGAGTTTATCAGACATTCAGATAGGGGAAATGTCAGTGAGCGTTCCGATTTCAGTTCCAGAGCGATTTGCCCAATGAGTCCTTGATATTTAGTCGTTTTCAGCTAATTTACTGGATTTTTGAAAATTTCACTTTTTTGTGAAAATATCCACTAAATGAGGGAATAATATGTGTGAGGGTACCCCAGGAGAGTTCCAAATGTGTGTGGGTAGAATATATATCCCACGGGGGTAAAATTGAAAAAAGTTTAAAAAAATTTTTTTTTAGACTTAGTCATTTTTCCGGCGTTTATCAGACTTTCAGATAGGGCGAATGTCAGTGAGCTTTCCGATTTCAGTTCCAGAGCGATTCGCCCAATGAGTCCTTAATATTTAGTCGTTTCCAGCCAATTTTCTGGATTTTTAAAAATTTCACTTTTTTGTGAAAATATCCACTAAATGAGGGAATAATATGTGTGAGGGTACCCCAGGAGAGTTCCAAATGTGTGTGGGTAGAATATATATCCCACGGGGGTAAAATTGAAAAAAGTTGAAAAAAAATTTTTTTTAGACTTAGTCATTTTTCCGGCGTTTATCAGACTTTCAGATAGGGCAAATGTCAGTGAACGTTCCGATTTCAGTTCCAGAGCGATTCGACCAATGAGTCCTTGATATTTAGTAGTTTTCAGCCAATTTTCTGGATTTTTGAAAATTTCACTTTTTTTGTGAAAATATCCACTAAATGAGGGAATAATATTTGTGAGGGTACCTCAGGAGAGTTCCATATGTGTGTGGGTAGAATATATATCCCACGAGGGAAAAATTGAAAAAAGTTGAACAATTTTTTTTTGGACTTAGTCATTTTTCCGGCGTTTATCAGACTTTCAGATATGGCAAATGTCAGTGAGCGTTCCGATTTCAGTTCCAGAGCGATTCGCGCAATGAGTCCTTGATATTTAGTCGTTTTCAGCCAATTTTCTGGATTTTTAAAAATTTCACTTTTTTGTGAAAATATCCACTAAATGAGGGAATAACATGTTTGAGGGTACCCCAGGAGAGTTCCAAATGTGTGTGGGTAGAATATATATCCCACGGGGGTAAAATTGAAAAAAGTTGAAGACATTTTTTTTTTGGACTTAGTCATTTTTACGGCGTTTCTCAGACTTTTAGATAGGGGAAATGTCAGTGAGCGTTCCGATTTCAGTTCCAGAGCGATTCGCCCAATGAGTCCTTGATATTTAGTCGTTTTCATCCAATTCACTGGATTTTTGAAAATGTCACTTTTTTGTGAAAATATCCACTAAATGAGGGAATAATATGTGTGAGGGTACCCCAGGAGAGTTCCAAATGTGTGTGGGTAGAATATATATCCCACGGGGGTAAAATTGAAAAAAGTTGAAAAAAAATTTTTTTTAGACTTAGTTATTTTTCCCGTGTTTATCGGACTTTCAGATAGGGCAAATGTCAGTGAGCATTCCGATTTCAGTTCCAGAGCGATTCGCCCAATGAGTCCTTAATATTTAGTCGTTTCCAGCCAATTTTCTGGATTTTTAAAAATTTAACTTTTTTGTGAAAATATGTAGAATATATATCCCACGGGGGTAAAATTGAAAAAAGTTTAAAAAATTTTTTTTTTAGACTTAGTCATTTTTCCGGCGTTTATCAGATTTTCAGATAGGGCAAATGTCAGTGAGCGTTCTGATTTCAGTTCCAGAGCGATTCGACCATTGAGTCCTTGATTTTTAGTCGTTTTCAGCCAATTTTCTGGATTTTTGAAAATTTCACTTTTTTGTGAAAATATCCACTAAATGAGGGAATAATATGTGTGAGGGTACCCCAGGAGAGTTCCAAATGTGTGTGGGTAGAATATATATCCCACGGCAGTGAAATTGAAAAAAGTTGAACAATTTTTTTTTTGGACTTAGTCATTTTTCTGGCGTTTATCAGACTTTCAGATAGGGCAAATGTCAGTGAGCGTTCCGATTTCAGTTCCAGAGCGATTCGCTCAATGAGTCCTTGATATTTAGTCGTTTTCATCCAATTTTCTGGATTTTTAAAAATTTCACTTTTTTTGTGAAAATATCCACTAAATGAGGGAATAATATGTGTGAGGGTACTCCAGGAGAGTTCCAAATGTGTGTGGGTAGAATATATATCCCATGGGGGTAAAATTGAAAAAAATTTTTTTTTAGACTTAGTTATTTTTCCCGCGTTTATCGGACTTTCAGATAGGGCAAATGTCAGTGCGCATTCCGATTTCAGTTCCAGAGCGATTCGCCCAATGAGTCCTTGATATTTAGTCATTTTCAGCTGATTTACTGGATTTTTGAAAATTTCACTTTTTTGTGAAAATATCCACTAAATGAGGGAATAATATGTGTGAGGGTACCCCAGGAGAGTTCCAAATGTGTGTGGGTAGAATATATATCCCACGGCAGTGAAATTTAAAAAAGTTGAACAATTTTTTTTTTGGACTTAGTCATTTTTCTGGCGTTTATCAGACTTTCAGATAGGGCAAATGTCAGTGAGCGTTCCGATTTCAGTTCCAGAGCGATTCGCTCAATGAGTCCTTGATATTTAGTCGTTTTCAGCCAATTTTCTGGATTTTTGAAAATTTCACTTTTTTGTGAAAATATCCACTAAATGAGGGAATAATATGTGTGAGGGTACCCCAGGAGAGTTCCAAATGTGTGTGGGTAGAATATATATCCCACGGGGGTAAAATTGAAAAAAGTAGAAGAAATTTTTTTTTTACACTTCTTCATTTTTTCCGACGTTTATCAGACTTTCAGATAGGGCAAATGTCAGTGAGAGTTCCGATTTCAGTTCCAGAGCGATTCGCCCAATGAGTCCTTGATATTTAGTCGTTTTCAGCTGATTTACTGGATTTTTTAAAATTTCACTTTTTTGTGAAAATATCCACTAAATGAGGGAATAATATGTGTGAGGGTACCCCAGGAGAGATCCAAATGTGTAGAATATATATCCCACGGGGATAAAATTGAAAAAAGTTGAAAAAAATTTTTTTTTGGACTTAGTCAATTTTCCGGAGTTTATCAGACATTCAGATAGGGGAAATGTCAGTGAGCGTTCCGATTTCAGTTCCAGAGCGATTTGCCCAATGAGTCCTTGATATTTAGTCGTTTTCAGCTAATTTACTGGATTTTTGAAAATTTCACTTTTTTGTGAAAATATCCACTAAATGAGGGAATAATATGTGTGAGGGTACCCCAGGAGAGTTCCAAATGTGTGTGGGTAGAATATATATCCCACGGGGGTAAAATTGAAAAAAGTTTAAAAAAATTTTTTTTTAGACTTAGTCATTTTTCCGGCGTTTATCAGACTTTCAGATAGGGCGAATGTCAGTGAGCTTTCCGATTTCAGTTCCAGAGCGATTCGCCCAATGAGTCCTTAATATTTAGTCGTTTCCAGCCAATTTTCTGGATTTTTAAAAATTTCACTTTTTTGTGAAAATATCCACTAAATGAGGGAATAATATGTGTGAGGGTACCCCAGGAGAGTTCCAAATGTGTGTGGGTAGAATATATATCCCACGGGGGTAAAATTGAAAAAAGTTGAAAAAAAATTTTTTTTAGACTTAGTCATTTTTCCGGCGTTTATCAGACTTTCAGATAGGGCAAATGTCAGTGAACGTTCCGATTTCAGTTCCAGAGCGATTCGACCAATGAGTCCTTGATATTTAGTAGTTTTCAGCCAATTTTCTGGATTTTTGAAAATTTCACTTTTTTTGTGAAAATATCCACTAAATGAGGGAATAATATTTGTGAGGGTACCTCAGGAGAGTTCCATATGTGTGTGGGTAGAATATATATCCCACGAGGGAAAAATTGAAAAAAGTTGAACAATTTTTTTTTGGACTTAGTCATTTTTCCGGCGTTTATCAGACTTTCAGATATGGCAAATGTCAGTGAGCGTTCCGATTTCAGTTCCAGAGCGATTCGCGCAATGAGTCCTTGATATTTAGTCGTTTTCAGCCAATTTTCTGGATTTTTAAAAATTTCACTTTTTTGTGAAAATATCCACTAAATGAGGGAATAACATGTTTGAGGGTACCCCAGGAGAGTTCCAAATGTGTGTGGGTAGAATATATATCCCACGGGGGTAAAATTGAAAAAAGTTGAAGACATTTTTTTTTTGGACTTAGTCATTTTTACGGCGTTTCTCAGACTTTTAGATAGGGGAAATGTCAGTGAGCGTTCCGATTTCAGTTCCAGAGCGATTCGCCCAATGAGTCCTTGATATTTAGTCGTTTTCATCCAATTCACTGGATTTTTGAAAATGTCACTTTTTTGTGAAAATATCCACTAAATGAGGGAATAATATGTGTGAGGGTACCCCAGGAGAGTTCCAAATGTGTGTGGGTAGAATATTTATCCCACGGGGGTAAAATTGAAAAAAGTTGAAAAAAAATTTTTTTTAGACTTAGTTATTTTTCCCGTGTTTATCGGACTTTCAGATAGGGCAAATGTCAGTGAGCATTCCGATTTCAGTTCCAGAGCGATTCGCCCAATGAGTCCTTAATATTTAGTCGTTTCCAGCCAATTTTCTGGATTTTTAAAAATTTAACTTTTTTGTGAAAATATGTAGAATATATATCCCACGGGGGTAAAATTGAAAAAAGTTTAAAAAATTTTTTTTTTAGACTTAGTCATTTTTCCGGCGTTTATCAGATTTTCAGATAGGGCAAATGTCAGTGAGCGTTCTGATTTCAGTTCCAGAGCGATTCGACCATTGAGTCCTTGATTTTTAGTCGTTTTCAGCCAATTTTCTGGATTTTTGAAAATTTCACTTTTTTGTGAAAATATCCACTAAATGAGGGAATAATATGTGTGAGGGTACCCCAGGAGAGTTCCAAATGTGTGTGGGTAGAATATATATCCCACGGCAGTGAAATTGAAAAAAGTTGAACAATATTTTTTTTGGACTTAGTCATTTTTCTGGCGTTTATCAGACTTTCAGATAGGGCAAATGTCAGTGAGCGTTCCGATTTCAGTTCCAGAGCGATTCGCTCAATGAGTCCTTGATATTTAGTCGTTTTCATCCAATTTTCTGGATTTTTAAAAATTTCACTTTTTTTGTGAAAATATCCACTAAATGAGGGAATAATATGTGTGAGGGTACTCCAGGAGAGTTCCAAATGTGTGTGGGTAGAATATATATCCCATGGGGGTAAAATTGAAAAAAATTTTTTTTTAGACTTAGTTATTTTTCCCGCGTTTATCGGACTTTCAGATAGGGCAAATGTCAGTGCGCATTCCGATTTCAGTTCCAGAGCGATTCGCCCAATGAGTCCTTGATATTTAGTCATTTTCAGCTGATTTACTGGATTTTTGAAAATTTCACTTTTTTGTGAAAATATCCACTAAATGAGGGAATAATATGTGTGAGGGTACCCCAGGAGAGTTCCAAATGTGTGTGGGTAGAATATATATCCCACGGCAGTGAAATTTAAAAAAGTTGAACAATTTTTTTTTTGGACTTAGTCATTTTTCTGGCGTTTATCAGACTTTCAGATAGGGCAAATGTCAGTGAGCGTTCCGATTTCAGTTCCAGAGCGATTCGCTCAATGAGTCCTTGATATTTAGTCGTTTTCAGCCAATTTTCTGGATTTTTAAAAATTTCACTTTTTTTGTGAAAATATCCACTAAATGAGGGAATAATATGTGTGAGGGTACTCCAGGAGAGTTCCAAATGTGTGTGGGTAGAATATATATCCCTCGGGGGTAAAATTGAAAAAAGTTGAAAAAATATTTTTTTTGGACTTAGTCATTTTTCTGGCGTTTATCAGATTTTCAGATAGGGGAAATGTCAGTGAGCGTTCCGATTTCAGTTCCAGAGCGATTCGCCCAATGAGTCCTTGATATTTAGTCGTTTTCAGCCAATTCACTGGATTTTTGAAAATGTCACTTTTTTGTGAAAATATGTAGAATATATATCCCACGGGGGTAAAATTGAAAAAAGTTTAAAAAATTTTTTTTTTAGACTTAGTCATTTTTCCGGCGTTTATCAGATTTTCAGATAGGGCAAATGTCAGTGAGCGTTCTGATTTCAGTTCCAGAGCGATTCGACCATTGAGTCCTTGATTTTTAGTCGTTTTCAGCCAATTTTCTGGATTTTTGAAAATTTCACTTTTTTGTGAAAATATCCACTAAATGAGGGAATAATATGTGTGAGGGTACCCCAGGAGAGTTCCAAATGTGTGTGGGTAGAATATATATCCCACGGCAGTGAAATTGAAAAAAGTTGAACATTTTTTTTTTGGACTTAGTCATTTTTCTGGCGTTTATCAGACTTTCAGATAGGGCAAATGTCAGTGAGCGATCCGATTTCAGTTCCAGAGCGATTCGCTCAATGAGTCCTTGATATTTAGTCGTTTTCAGCCCATTTTCTGGATTTTTAAAAATTTCACTTTTTTGTGAAAATATCGACTAAATGAGGGAATAATATGTGTGAGGGTACCCCAGGAGAGTTCCAAATGTGTGTGGGTAGAATATATAACCCATGGGGCTAAAATTGAAAAAAGTTGAAAAAAATTTTTTTTTAGACTTAGTTATTTTTCCCGCGTTTATCAGACTTTCAGATAGGGCAAATGTCAGTGAGCGTCCGATTTCAGTTCCAGAGTGATTCGCCCAATGAGTCCTTGATATTTAGTCATTTTCAGCTAATTTACTGGATTTTTGAAAATTTCACTTTTTTGTGAAAATATCAACTAAATGAGCTAATATTATGTGTGAGGGTACCCCAGGAGAGTTCCAAATGTGTAGAATATATATCCCACGGGGGTAAAATTGAAAAAAGTTGAAGACATTTTTTTTTTGGACTTAGTCATTTTTACGGCGTTTATCAGACTTTTAGATAGGGGAAATGTCAGTGAGCGTTCCGATTTCATTTCCAGAGCGATTCGCCCAATGAGTCCTTGATATTTAGTCGTTTTCAGCCAATTTTCTGGATTTTTAAAAATTTCACTTTTTTTGTGAAAATATCCACTAAATGAGGGAATAATATGTGTGAGGGTACCCCAGGAGAGTTCCAAATGTGTGTGAGTAGAATATATATCCAACGGGGGTAAAATTGAAAAAAGTTGAAAAAATTTTTTTTTAGATTTAGTCATTTTTCCGGCGTTTATCAGACTTTCAGAGAGGGCAAATGTCAGTGAGCGTTCCGATTTCAGTTCCAGAGTGATTCGACCAATGAGTCCTTGATATTTAGTCGTTTTTAGCCAATTAACTGGATTTTTGAAAATTTCACTTTTTTGTGAAAATATCCACTAAATGAGGGAACAATATGTGTGAGGGTCCCCCAGGAGAGTTCCAAATGTGTGTGGGTAGAATATATATCCCACGGCAGTGAAATTGAAAAAAGTTGAACATTTTTTTTTTGGACTTAGTCATTTTTCTGGCGTTTATCAGACTTTCAGATAGGGCAAATGTCAGTGAGCGATCCGATTTCAGTTCCAGAGCAATTCGCTCAATGAGTCCTTGATATTTAGTCGTTTTCAGCCAATTTTCTGGATTTTTAAAAATTTCACTTTTTTGTGAAAATATCCACTAAATGAGGGAATAATGTGTGTGAGGGTACCCCAGGAGAGTTCCAAATGTGTGTGGGTAGAATATATATCCCACGGGGGTAAAATTGAAAAAAGTCGAAAAAAAATTTTTTTTAGACTTACTAATTTTTCCGGCGTTTATCAGACTTTCAGATAGGGCAAATGTAAGTGAGCGCTCCGATTTCAGTTCCAGAGCGATTCGCCCAATGAGTCCTTTATATTTAGTCGTTTTCAGCCAATTTTCTGGATTTTTGAAAATTTCACTTTTTTGTGAAAATATCCACTAAATGAGGGAATAATGTGTGTGAGGGTACCCCAGGAGAGTTCCAAATGTGTGTGGGTAGAATATATATCCCACGGCAGTGAAATTGAAAAAAGTTGAACATTTTTTTTTTGGACTTAGTCATTTTTCTGGCGTTTATCAGACTTTCAGATAGGGCAAATGTCAGTGAGCGATCCGATTTCAGTTCCAGAGCGATTCGCTCAATGAGTCCTTGATATTTAGTCGTTTTCAGCCAATTTTCTGGATTTTTAAAAATTTCACTTTTTTGTGAAAATATCCACTAAATGAGGGAATAATATGTGTGAGGGTACCCCAGGAGAGTTCCAAATGTGTGTGGGTAGAATATATAACCCATGGGGCTAAAATTGAAAACGGTTGAAAAAAATTTTTTTTTAGACTTAGTTATTTTTCCCGCGTTTATCAGACTTTCAGATAGGGCAAATGTCAGTGAGCGTCCGATTTCAGTTCCAGAGCGATTCGCCCAATGAGTCCTTGATATTTAGTCATTTTCAGCTAATTTACTGGATTTTTGAAAATTTCACTTTTTTGTGAAAATATCAACTAAATGAGGGAATATTATGTGTGAGGGTACCCCAGGAGAGTTCTAAATGTGTAGAATATATATCCCACGGGGGTAAAATTGAAAAAAGTTGAAGACATTTTTTTTTTGGACTTAGTCATTTTTCCGGCGTTTATCAGACTTTCAGATAGGTCAAATGTCAGTGAGCGTTCCGATTTCAGTTCCAGAGCGATTCGCTCAATGAGTCCTTGATATTTAGTCGTTTTCAGCCAATTTTCTGGATTTTTAAAAATTTAACTTTTTTGTGAAAATATCCACTAAATGAGGGAATAATATGTGTGAGGGTAACCCAGGAGAGTTCCAAATGTGTGTGGGTAGAATATATATCCCACGGGGGTAAAATTGAAAAAAGTTGAAAAAAAATTTTTTTTAGATTTAGTCATTTTTCCGGTGTTTATCAGACTTTCAGATAGGGCAAATGTCAGAGAGCGTTCCGATTTCAGTTCCAGAGTGATTTGATCAATGAGTCCTTGATATTTAGTCGTTTTCAGCCAATTTTCTGGATTTTTGAAAATGTCACTTTTTTGTGAAAATATCCACTAAATGAGGGAATAATGTGTGTGAGGGTACCCCAGGAGAGTTCGAAATGTGTGTGGGTAGAATATATATCCCACGGGGGAAAAATTGAAAAAAGTTGAAAAAAATTTTTTTTTAGACTTAGTAATTTTTCCGGCGTTTATCAGACTTTCAGATAGGGCAAATGTAAGTGAGCGCTCCGATTTCAGTTCCAGAGCGATTCGCCCAATGAGTCCTTTATATTTAGTCGTTTTCAGCCAATTTTCTGGATTTTTGAAAATTTCACTTTTTTGTGAAAATATCCACTAAATGAGGGAATAATGTGTGTGAGGGTACCCCAGGAGAGTTCCAAATGTGTGTGGGTAGAATATATATCCCACGGCCGTGAAATTGAAAAAAGTTGAACATTTTTTTTTTGGACTTAGTCATTTTTCTGGCGTTTATCAGAATTTCAGATAGGGCAAATGTCAGTGAGCGATCCGATTTCAGTTCCAGAGCGATTCGCTCAATGAGTCCTTGATATTTAGTCGTTTTCAGCCAATTTTCTGGATTTTTAAAAATTTCACTTTTTTGTGAAAATATCCACTAAATGAGGGAATAATATGTGTGAGGGTACCCCAGGAGAGTTCCAAATGTGTGTGGGTAGAATATATAACCCATGGGGCTAAAATTGAAAAAAGTTGAAAAAAATTTTTTTTTAGACTTAGTTATTTTTCCCGCGTTTATCAGACTTTCAGATAGGGCAAATGTCAGTGAGCGTCCGATTTCAGTTCCAGAGCGATTCGCCCAATGAGTCCTTGATATTTAGTCATTTTCAGCTAATTTACTGGATTTTTGAAAATTTCACTTTTTTGTGAAAATATCAACTAAATGAGGGAATATTATGTGTGAGGGTACCCCAGGAGAGTTCCAAATGTGTAGAATATATATCCCACGGGGGTAAAATTGAAAAAAGTTGAAGACATTTTTTTTTTGGACTTAGTCATTTTTACGGCGTTTATCAGACTTTTAGATAGGGGAAATGTCAGTGAGCGTTCCGATTTCATTTCCAGAGCGATTCGCCCAATGAGTCCTTGATATTTAGTCGTTTTCAGCCAATTTTCTGGATTTTTAAAAATTTCACTTTTTTTGTGAAAATATCCACTAAATGAGGGAATAATATGTGTGAGGGTACCCCAGGAGAGTTCCAAATGTGTGTGAGTAGAATATATATCCCACGGCAGTGAAATTGAAAAAAGTTGAACATTTTTTTTTTGGACTTAGTCATTTTTCTGGCGTTTATCAGACTTTCAGATAGGGCAAATGTAAGTGAGCGCTCCGATTTCAGTTCCAGAGCGATTCGCCCAATGAGTCCTTTATATTTAGTCGTTTTCAGCCAATTTTCTGGATTTTTAAAAATTTCACTTTTTTGTGAAAATATCCACTAAATGAGGGAATAATGTGTGTGAGGGTACCCCAGGAGAGTTCCAAATGTGTGTGGGTAGAATATATATCCCACGGCAGTGAAATTGAAAAAAGTTGAACATTTTTTTTTTGGACTTAGTCATTTTTCTGGCGTTTATCAGACTTTCAGATAGGGCAAATGTCAGTGAGCGATCCGATTTCAGTTCCAGAGCGATTCGCTCAATGAGTCCTTGATATTTAGTCGTTTTCAGCCAATTTTCTGGATTTTTAAAAATTTCACTTTTTTGTGAAAATATCCACTAAATGAGGGAATAATATGTGTGAGGGTACCCCAGGAGAGTTCCAAATGTGTGTGGGTAGAATATATAACCCATGGGGCTAAAATTGAAAACGGTTGAAAAAAATTTTTTTTTAGACTTAGTTATTTTTCCCGCGTTTATCAGACTTTCAGATAGGGCAAATGTCAGTGAGCGTCCGATTTCAGTTCCAGAGCGATTCGCCCAATGAGTGCTTGATATTTAGTCATTTTCAGCTAATTTACTGGATTTTTGAAAATTTCACTTTTTTGTGAAAATATCAACTAAATGAGGGAATATTATGTGTGAGGGTACCCCAGGAGAGTTCCAAATGTGTAGAATATATATCCCAAGGGGGTAAAATTGAAAAAAGTTGAAGACATTTTTTTTTTGGACTTAGTAATTTTTACGGCGTTTATCAGACTTTTAGATAGGGGAAATGTCAGTGAGCGTTCCGATTTCATTTCCAGAGCGATTCGCCCAATGAGTCCTTGATATTTAGTCGTTTTCAGCCAATTTTCTGGATTTTTAAAATTTTCACTTTTTTTGTGAAAATATCCACTAAATGAGGGAATAATATGTGTGAGGGTACCCCAGGAGAGTTCCAAATGTGTGTGAGCAGAATATATATCCAACGGGGGTAAAATTGAAAAAAGTTGAAAAAATTTTTTTTTTAGATTTAGTCATTTTTCCGGCGTTTATCAGACTTTCAGAGAGGGCAAATGTCAGTGAGCGTTCCGATTTCAGTTCCAGAGTGATTCGACCAATGAGTCCTTGATATTTAGTCGTTTTTAGCCAATTTACTGGATTTTTGAAAATTTCACTTTTTTGTGAAAATATCCACTAAATGAGGGAACAATATGTGTGAGGGTACCCCAGGAGAGTTCCAAATGTGTGTGGGTAGAATATATATCCCACGGGGGTAAAATTGAAAAAAGTTGAAAAAAAATTTTTTTTAGATTTAGTCATTTTTCCGGTGTTTATCAGACTTTCAGATAGGGCAAATGTCAGTGAGCGTTCCGATTTCAGTTCCAGAGTGATTTGCCAATGAGTCCTTGATATTTAGTCGTTTTCAGCCAATTTTCTGGATTTTTGAAAATGTCACTTTTTTGTGAAAATATCCACTAAATGAGGGAATAATATGTGTGAGGGTACCCCAGGAGAGTTCCAAATGTGTGTGGGTAGAATATATACCCCACGGCAGTGAAATTGAAAAAAGTTGAACAATTTTTTTTTTGGACTTAGTCATTATTCCGGCGTTTATCAGACTTTCAGATAGGGCAAATGTCAGTGAGCGTTCCGATTTCAGTTCCAGAGCGATTCGCTCAATGAGTGATTGATATTTAGTCGTTTTCAGCCAATTTTCTGGATTTTTAAAAATTTCACTTTTATGTGAAAATATCCACTAAATGAGGGAATAATATGTGTGAGGGTACCCCAGGAGAGTTCCAAATGTGTGTGGGTAGAATATATATCCCACAGGGGTAAAATTGAAAAAAGTTGAAAAAAAATTTTTTTTAGACTTAGTCATTTTTCCGGCATTTATCAGACTTTCAGAGAGGGCAAATGTCAGTGAGCGTTCCGATTTCAGTTCCAGAGCGATTCGCCCAATGAGTCCTTGATATTTAGCTGTTTTCAGCCAATTTACTGGATTTTTGAAAATTTCACTTTTTTGTGAAAATATCCACTAAATGAGGGAATAATATGTGTGAGGGTACCCCAGGAGAGTTCCAAATGTGTGTGGGTAGAATATATACCCCACGGCAGTGAAATTGAAAAAAGTTGAACAATTTTTTTTTTTGGACTTAGTCATTTTTCCGGCGTTTATCAGACTTTCAGATAGGGCAAATGTCAGTGAGCATCCGATTTCAGTTCCAGAGCGATTCGCCCAATGAGTCCTTGATATTTAGTCATTTTCAGCTGATTTACTGGATTTTTGAAAATTTCACTTTTTTGTGAAAATATCCACTAAATGAGGGAATAATATGTGTGAGGGTACCCCAGGAGAGTTTCAAATGTGTGTGGGTAGAATATATATCCCACGGCAGTGAAATTGAAAAAAGTTGAACAATTTTTTTTTTGGACTTAGTCATTTTTACGGCGTTTATCAGACTTTCAGAGAGGGCAAATGTCAGTGAGCGTTCCGATTTCATTTCCAGAGTGATTCGACCAATGAGTCCTTGATATTTAGTCGTTTTTAGCCAATTTACTGGATTTTTGAAAATTTCACTTTTTTGTGAAAATATCCACTAAATGAGGGAACAATATGTGTGAGGGTACCCCAGGAGAGTTCCAAATGTGTGTGGGTAGAATATATATCCCACGGGGGTAAAATTGAAAAAGGTTGAAAAAAAATTTTTTTTAGACTTAGTCATTTTTCCGGCGTTTATCAGACTTTCAGATAGGGCAAATGTAAGTGAGCGCTCCGATTTCAGTTCCAGAGCGATTCGCCCAATGAGTCCTTTATATTTAGTCGTTTTCAGCCAATTTTCTGGATTTTTGAAAATTTCACTTTTTTGTGAAAATATCCACTAAATGAGGGAATAATGTGTGGGAGGGAACCCCAGGAGAGTTCCAAATGTGTGTGGGTAGAATATATATCCCACGGCAGTGAAATTGAAAAAAGTTGAACAATTTTTTTTTTGGACTTAGTCATTTTTCCGGCGTTTATCAGACTTTCAGAGAGGGCAAATGTCAGTGAGCGTTCCGATTTCAGTTCCAGAGCGATTCGCCCAATGAGTCCTTGATATTTAGTCATTTTCAGCTGATTTACTGGATTTTTGAAAATTTCACTTTTTTGTGAAAATATCCACTAAATGAGGGAATAATATGTGTGAGGGTACCCCAGGAGAGTTTCAAATATGTGTGGGTAGAATATATATCCCACGTGGGTAAAATTGAAAAAAGTTGAAAACATTTTTTTTTGGACTTAGTCAATTTTCCGGCGTTTATCAGACTTTCAGATAGGGGAAATGTCAGTGAGCGTTCCGATTTCAGTTCCAGAGCGATTTGCCTATTGAGTCCTTGATATTTAGTCGTTTTCAGCTAATTTACTGGATTTTTGAAAATTTCACTTTTTTGTGAAAATATCCACTAAATGAGGGAATAATATGTGTGAGGGTACCCCAGGAGAGTTCCAAATGTGTGTGGGTAGAATATATATCCCACGGGGGTAAAATTGAAAAAGATTGAAAAAAAATTGTTTTTAGGCTTAGTCATTTTTCCGGCGTTTATCAGACTGTCAGATAGGGCAAATGTAAGTGAGCGCTCCGATTTCAGTTCCAGAGCGATTCGCCCAATGAGTCCTTTATATTTAGTCGTTTTCAGCCAATTTTCTGGATTTTTGAAAATTTCACTTTTTTGTGAAAATATCCACTAAATGAGGGAATAATGTGTGTGAGGGAACCCCAGGAGAGTTCCAAATGTGTGTGGGTAGAATATATATCCCACGGCAGTGAAATTGAAAAAAGTTGAACAATTTTTTTTTTGGACTTAGTCATTTTTCCGGCGTTTATCAGACTTTCAGAGAGGGCAAATGTCAGTGAGCGTTCCGATTTCAGTTCCAGAGCGATTCGCCCAATGAGTCATTGATATTTAGTCGTTTTCAGCCAATTTTCTGGATTTTTGAAAATTTCACTTTTTTGTGAAAATATCCACTAAATAAGGGAATAATATGTGTGTGGGTACCCCAGGAGAGTTCCAAATGTGTGTGGGTAGAATATATATCCCACGGGGGTAAAATTGAAAAAAGTTGAAAAAAAATTTTTTTTAGACTTAGTCATTTTTCCGGCATTTATCAGACTTTCAGAGAGGGCAAATGTCAGTGAGCGTTCCGATTTCAGTTCCAGAGCGATTCGCCCAATGAGTCTTTGATATTTAGTCGTTTTCAGCCAATTTTCTGGATTTTTGAAAATTTCACTTTTTTGTGAAAATATCCACTAAATGAGGGAATAATATGTGTGAGGGTACCCCAGGAGAGTTCCAAATGTGTGTGGGTAGAATACATACCCCACGGCAGTGAAATTGAAAAAAAGTTGAACAATTTTTTTTTTGGACTTAGTCATTTTTCCGGCGTTTATCAGACTTTCAGATAGGGCAAATGTCAGTGAGCGATCCGATTTCAGTTCCAGAGCGATTCGCTCAATGAGTCCTTGATATTTAGTCGTTTTCAGCCAATTTTCTGGATTTTTAAAAATTTCACTTTTTTGTGAAAATATCCACTAAATGAGGGAATAATATGTGTGAGGGTACCCCAGGAGAGTTCCAAATGTGTGTGGGTAGAATATATAACCCATGGGGCTAAAATTGAAAACGGTTGAAAAAAATTTTTTTTTAGACTTAGTTATTTTTCCCGCGTTTATCAGACTTTCAGATAGGGCAAATGTCAGTGAGCGTCCGATTTCAGTTCCAGAGCGATTCGCCCAATGAGTCCTTGATATTTAGTCATTTTCAGCTAATTTACTGGATTTTTGAAAATTTCACTTTTTTGTGAAAATATCAACTAAATGAGGGAATATTATGTGTGAGGGTACCCCAGGAGAGTTCCAAATGTGTAGAATATATATCCCACGGGGGTAAAATTGAAAAAAGTTGAAGACATTTTTTTTTTGGACTTAGTAATTTTTACGGCGTTTATCAGACTTTTAGATAGGGGAAATGTCAGTGAGCGTTCCGATTTCATTTCCAGAGCGATTCGCCCAATGAGTCCTTGATATTTAGTCGTTTTCAGCCAATTTTCTGGATTTTTAAAATTTTCACTTTTTTTGTGAAAATATCCACTAAATGAGGGAATAATATGTGTGAGGGTACCCCAGGAGAGTTCCAAATGTGTGTGAGCAGAATATATATCCAACGGGGGTAAAATTGAAAAAAGTTGAAAAAATTTTTTTTTTAGATTTAGTCATTTTTCCGGCGTTTATCAGACTTTCAGAGAGGGCAAATGTCAGTGAGCGTTCCGATTTCAGTTCCAGAGTGATTCGACCAATGAGTCCTTGATATTTAGTCGTTTTTAGCCAATTTACTGGATTTTTGAAAATTTCACTTTTTTGTGAAAATATCCACTAAATGAGGGAACAATATGTGTGAGGGTACCCCAGGAGAGTTCCAAATGTGTGTGGGTAGAATATATATCCCACGGGGGTAAAATTGAAAAAAGTTGAAAAAAAATTTTTTTTAGATTTAGTCATTTTTCCGGTGTTTATCAGACTTTCAGATAGGGCAAATGTCAGTGAGCGTTCCGATTTCAGTTCCAGAGTGATTTGCCAATGAGTCCTTGATATTTAGTCGTTTTCAGCCAATTTTCTGGATTTTTGAAAATGTCACTTTTTTGTGAAAATATCCACTAAATGAGGGAATAATATGTGTGAGGGTACCCCAGGAGAGTTCCAAATGTGTGTGGGTAGAATATATACCCCACGGCAGTGAAATTGAAAAAAGTTGAACAATTTTTTTTTTGGACTTAGTCATTATTCCGGCGTTTATCAGACTTTCAGATAGGGCAAATGTCAGTGAGCGTTCCGATTTCAGTTCCAGAGCGATTCGCTCAATGAGTGATTGATATTTAGTCGTTTTCAGCCAATTTTCTGGATTTTTAAAAATTTCACTTTTATGTGAAAATATCCACTAAATGAGGGAATAATATGTGTGAGGGTACCCCAGGAGAGTTCCAAATGTGTGTGGGTAGAATATATATCCCACAGGGGTAAAATTGAAAAAAGTTGAAAAAAAATTTTTTTTAGACTTAGTCATTTTTCCGGCATTTATCAGACTTTCAGAGAGGGCAAATGTCAGTGAGCGTTCCGATTTCAGTTCCAGAGCGATTCGCCCAATGAGTCCTTGATATTTAGCTGTTTTCAGCCAATTTACTGGATTTTTGAAAATTTCACTTTTTTGTGAAAATATCCACTAAATGAGGGAATAATATGTGTGAGGGTACCCCAGGAGAGTTCCAAATGTGTGTGGGTAGAATATATACCCCACGGCAGTGAAATTGAAAAAAGTTGAACAATTTTTTTTTTTGGACTTAGTCATTTTTCCGGCGTTTATCAGACTTTCAGATAGGGCAAATGTCAGTGAGCATCCGATTTCAGTTCCAGAGCGATTCGCCCAATGAGTCCTTGATATTTAGTCATTTTCAGCTGATTTACTGGATTTTTGAAAATTTCACTTTTTTGTGAAAATATCCACTAAATGAGGGAATAATATGTGTGAGGGTACCCCAGGAGAGTTTCAAATGTGTGTGGGTAGAATATATATCCCACGGCAGTGAAATTGAAAAAAGTTGAACAATTTTTTTTTTGGACTTAGTCATTTTTACGGCGTTTATCAGACTTTCAGAGAGGGCAAATGTCAGTGAGCGTTCCGATTTCATTTCCAGAGTGATTCGACCAATGAGTCCTTGATATTTAGTCGTTTTTAGCCAATTTACTGGATTTTTGAAAATTTCACTTTTTTGTGAAAATATCCACTAAATGAGGGAACAATATGTGTGAGGGTACCCCAGGAGAGTTCCAAATGTGTGTGGGTAGAATATATATCCCACGGGGGTAAAATTGAAAAAGGTTGAAAAAAAATTTTTTTTAGACTTAGTCATTTTTCCGGCGTTTATCAGACTTTCAGATAGGGCAAATGTAAGTGAGCGCTCCGATTTCAGTTCCAGAGCGATTCGCCCAATGAGTCCTTTATATTTAGTCGTTTTCAGCCAATTTTCTGGATTTTTGAAAATTTCACTTTTTTGTGAAAATATCCACTAAATGAGGGAATAATGTGTGGGAGGGAACCCCAGGAGAGTTCCAAATGTGTGTGGGTAGAATATATATCCCACGGCAGTGAAATTGAAAAAAGTTGAACAATTTTTTTTTTGGACTTAGTCATTTTTCCGGCGTTTATCAGACTTTCAGAGAGGGCAAATGTCAGTGAGCGTTCCGATTTCAGTTCCAGAGCGATTCGCCCAATGAGTCCTTGATATTTAGTCATTTTCAGCTGATTTACTGGATTTTTGAAAATTTCACTTTTTTGTGAAAATATCCACTAAATGAGGGAATAATATGTGTGAGGGTACCCCAGGAGAGTTTCAAATATGTGTGGGTAGAATATATATCCCACGTGGGTAAAATTGAAAAAAGTTGAAAACATTTTTTTTTGGACTTAGTCAATTTTCCGGCGTTTATCAGACTTTCAGATAGGGGAAATGTCAGTGAGCGTTCCGATTTCAGTTCCAGAGCGATTTGCCTATTGAGTCCTTGATATTTAGTCGTTTTCAGCTAATTTACTGGATTTTTGAAAATTTCACTTTTTTGTGAAAATATCCACTAAATGAGGGAATAATATGTGTGAGGGTACCCCAGGAGAGTTCCAAATGTGTGTGGGTAGAATATATATCCCACGGGGGTAAAATTGAAAAAGATTGAAAAAAAATTGTTTTTAGGCTTAGTCATTTTTCCGGCGTTTATCAGACTGTCAGATAGGGCAAATGTAAGTGAGCGCTCCGATTTCAGTTCCAGAGCGATTCGCCCAATGAGTCCTTTATATTTAGTCGTTTTCAGCCAATTTTCTGGATTTTTGAAAATTTCACTTTTTTGTGAAAATATCCACTAAATGAGGGAATAATGTGTGTGAGGGAACCCCAGGAGAGTTCCAAATGTGTGTGGGTAGAATATATATCCCACGGCAGTGAAATTGAAAAAAGTTGAACAATTTTTTTTTTGGACTTAGTCATTTTTCCGGCGTTTATCAGACTTTCAGAGAGGGCAAATGTCAGTGAGCGTTCCGATTTCAGTTCCAGAGCGATTCGCCCAATGAGTCATTGATATTTAGTCGTTTTCAGCCAATTTTCTGGATTTTTGAAAATTTCACTTTTTTGTGAAAATATCCACTAAATAAGGGAATAATATGTGTGTGGGTACCCCAGGAGAGTTCCAAATGTGTGTGGGTAGAATATATATCCCACGGGGGTAAAATTGAAAAAAGTTGAAAAAAAATTTTTTTTAGACTTAGTCATTTTTCCGGCATTTATCAGACTTTCAGAGAGGGCAAATGTCAGTGAGCGTTCCGATTTCAGTTCCAGAGCGATTCGCCCAATGAGTCTTTGATATTTAGTCGTTTTCAGCCAATTTTCTGGATTTTTGAAAATTTCACTTTTTTGTGAAAATATCCACTAAATGAGGGAATAATATGTGTGAGGGTACCCCAGGAGAGTTCCAAATGTGTGTGGGTAGAATACATACCCCACGGCAGTGAAATTGAAAAAAAGTTGAACAATTTTTTTTTTGGACTTAGTCATTTTTCCGGCGTTTATCAGACTTTCAGATAGGGCAAATGTCAGTGAACGTTCCGATTTCAGTTCCAGAGAGATTCGCTCAATGAGTGATTGATATTTAGTCGTTTTCAGCCAATTTTCTGGATTTTTAAAAATTTCACTTTTTTGTGAAAATATCCACTAAATGAGGGAATAATATGTGTGAGGGTACCCCAGGAGAGTTCCAAATGTGTGTGGGTAGAATATATATCCCACGGGGGTAAAATTTAAAAAAGTTGAAAAAAATTTATTTTGGACTTAGTCATTTTTCCGGCGTTTATCAGACTTTCAGATAGGGCAAATGTCAGTGAGCGTTCCGATTTCAGTTCCAGAGTGATTCGCCCAATCAGTCCTTGATATTTATTTGTTTTCAGCCAATTTTCTGGATTTTTGAAAATTTCACTTTTTTGTGAAAATATCCACTAAATGAGGGAATAATATGTGTGAGGGTACCCCAAGAGTGCTCCAAATGTGTGTGGGTAGAATATATATCCCACGGGGGTAAAATTTAAAAAAGTTGAAAAAAAAATTTTTTTGGACTTAGTCATTTTTCCGGCGTTTATCAGACTTTCAGATAGGGCAAATGTCAGTGAGCGTTCCGATTTCAGTTCCAGAGTGATTCGCCCAATCAGTCCTTGATATTTATTTGTTTTCAGCCAATTTTCTGGATTTTTGAAAATTTCACTTTTTTGTGAAAATATCCACTAAATGAGGGAATAATATGTGTGAGGGTACCCCAGGAGTGTTCCAAATGTGTGTGGGTAGAACATATATCCCACGGGGTTAAAATTGAAAAAAGTTGAAAAAATTTTTTTTTTGGACTTAGTCAATTTTCCGGCGTTTATCAGACTTTCAGATAATGGAAATATCAGTGAGCGTTCCGATTTCAGTTCCAGAGCGATTTGCCCAATGAGTCATTGATATTTAGTCGTTTTCAGCCAATATTTTGGATTTTTTAAAATTTCACTTTTTTGTGAAAATATCCACTAAATGAGGGAATAATATGTGTGAGGGTACCCCAGGAGAGTTCCAAAGGTGTGTGGGTAGAATATATATCCCACGGGGGTAAAATTGAAAAAAGTTGAAAAAAAATTTTTTTTAGACTTAGTCATTTTTCCGGCGTTTATCAGACTTTCAGATAGGGCAAATGTCAGTGAGCGTTCCGATTTCAGTTCCAGAGTGATTCGCCCAATCAGTCCTTGATATTTATTTGTTTTCAGCCAATTTTCTGGATTTTTGAAAATTTCACTTTTTTGTGAAAATATCCACTAAATGAGGGAATAATATGTGTGAGGGTACCCCAAGAGAGTTCCAAATGTGTATGGGTAGAATATATATCCCACGGGGGTAAAATTGAAAAAAGTTGAAAAAAAATTTTTTTTAGACTCATTTTTCCGGCGTTTATCAGACTTTCAGATAGGGCAAATGTCAGTGAGCGTTCCGATTTCAGTTCCAGAGCGATTCGCCCAATGAGTCCTTGATATTTAGTCGTTTTCAGCCAATATTCTGGATTTTTGAAAATTTCACTTTTTTGTGAAAATATCCACTAAATGAGGGAATAATATGTGTGAGGGTACCCCAGGAGAGTTCCAAAGGTGTGTAGGTAGAATATATATCCCACGGGGGTAAAATTGAAAAAAGTTGAAAAAATTTTTTTTAGACTGTCATTTTTCCGGCGTTTATCAGACTTTCAGATAGGGCAAATGTCAGTGAGCGTTCCGATTTCAGTTCCAGAGTGATTCGCCCAATGAGTCCTTGATATTTAGTCGTTTTCAGCCAATATTCTGGATTTTTGAAAATTTCACTTTTTTGTGAAAATATCCACTAAATGAGGGAATAACATGTGTGAGGGTACCCCAGGAGAGTTCCAAATGTGTGTGGGTAGAATATATATCCCACGGGGGTAAAATTGAAAAAGGTTGAAAAAAAATTTTTTTTAGACTTAGTCATTTTTCCGGCGTTTATCAGACTTTCAGATAGGGCAAATGTAAGTGAGCGCTCCGATTTCAGTTCCAGAGCGATTCGCCCAATGAGTCCTTTATATTTAGTCGTTTTCAGCCAATTTTCTGGATTTTTGAAAATTTCACTTTTTTGTGAAAATATCCACTAAATGAGGGAATAATGTGTGGGAGGGAACCCCAGGAGAGTTCCAAATGTGTGTGGGTAGAATATATATCCCACGGCAGTGAAATTGAAAAAAGTTGAACAATTTTTTTTTTGGACTTAGTCATTTTTCCGGCGTTTATCAGACTTTCAGAGAGGGCAAATGTCAGTGAGCGTTCCGATTTCAGTTCCAGAGCGATTCGCCCAATGAGTCCTTGATATTTAGTCATTTTCAGCTGATTTACTGGATTTTTGAAAATTTCACTTTTTTGTGAAAATATCCACTAAATGAGGGAATAATATGTGTGAGGGTACCCCAGGAGAGTTTCAAATATGTGTGGGTAGAATATATATCCCACGTGGGTAAAATTGAAAAAAGTTGAAAACATTTTTTTTTTGGACTTAGTCAATTTTCCGGCGTTCATCAGACTTTCAGATAGGGGAAATGTCAGTGAGCGTTCCGATTTCAGTTCCAGAGCGATTTGCCTATTGAGTCCTTGATATTTAGTCGTTTTCAGCTAATTTACTGGATTTTTGAAAATTTCACTTTTTTGTGAAAATATCCACTAAATGAGGGAATAATATGTGTGAGGGTACCCCAGGAGAGTTCCAAATGTGTGTGGGTAGAATATATATCCCACGGGGGTAAAATTGAAAAAGATTGAAAAAAAATTGTTTTTAGGCTTAGTCATTTCTCCGGCGTTTATCAGACTGTCAGATAGGGCAAATGTAAGTGAGCGCTCCGATTTCAGTTCCAGAGCGATTCGCCCAATGAGTCCTTTATATTTAGTCGTTTTCAGCCAATTTTCTGGATTTTTGAAAATTTCACTTTTTTGTGAAAATATCCACTAAATGAGGGAATAATGTGTGTGAGGGAACCCCAGGAGAGTTCCAAATGTGTGTGGGTAGAATATATATCCCACGGCAGTGAAATTGAAAAAAGTTGAACAATTTTTTTTTTGGACTTAGTCATTTTTCCGGCGTTTATCAGACTTTCAGAGAGGGCAAATGTCAGTGAGCGTTCCGATTTCAGTTCCAGAGCGATTCGCCCAATGAGTCCTTGATATTTAGTCATTTTCAGCTGATTTACTGGATTTTTGAAAATTTCACTTTTTTGTGAAAATATCCACTAAATGAGGGAATAATATGTGTGAGGGTACCCCAGGAGAGTTTCAAATATGTGTGGGTAGAATATATATCCCACGTGGGTAAAATTGAAAAAAGTTGAAAACATTTTTTTTTTGGACTTAGTCAATTTTCCGGCGTTTATCAGACTTTCAGATAGGGGAAATGTCAGTGAGCGTTCCGATTTCAGTTCCAGAGCGATTTGCCTATTGAGTCCTTGATATTTAGTCGTTTTCAGCTAATTTACTGGATTTTTGAAAATTTCACTTTTTTGTGAAAATATCCACTAAATGAGGGAATAATATGTGTGAGGGTACCCCAGGAGAGTTCCAAATGTGTGTGGGTAGAATATATATCCCACGGGGGTAAAATTGAAAAAGATTGAAAAAAAATTGTTTTTAGGCTTAGTCATTTTTCCGGCGTTTATCAGACTGTCAGATAGGGCAAATGTAAGTGAGCGCTCCGATTTCAGTTCCAGAGCGATTCGCCCAATGAGTCCTTTATATTTAGTCGTTTTCAGCCAATTTTCTGGATTTTTGAAAATTTCACTTTTTTGTGAAAATATCCACTAAATGAGGGAATAATGTGTGTGAGGGAACCCCAGGAGAGTTCCAAATGTGTGTGGGTAGAATATATATCCCACGGCAGTGAAATTGAAAAAAGTTGAACAATTTTTTTTTTGGACTTAGTCATTTTTCCGGCGTTTATCAGACTTTCAGAGAGGGCAAATGTCAGTGAGCGTTCCGATTTCAGTTCCAGAGCGATTCGCCCAATGAGTCATTGATATTTAGTCGTTTTCAGCCAATTTTCTGGATTTTTGAAAATTTCACTTTTTTGTGAAAATATCCACTAAATGAGGGAATAATATGTGTGTGGGTACCCCAGGAGAGTTCCAAATGTGTGTGGGTAGAATATATATCCCACGGGGGTTAAATTGAAAAAAGTTGAAAAAAAATTTTTTTTAGTCTTAGTCATTTTTCCGGCATTTATCAGACTTTCAGAGAGGGCAAATGTCAGTGAGCGTTCCGATTTCAGTTCCAGAGCGATTCGCCCAATGAGTCTTTGATATTTAGTCGTTTTCAGCCAATTTTCTGGATTTTTGAAAATTTCACTTTTTTGTGAAAATATCCACTAAATGAGGGAATAATATGTGTGAGGGTACCCCAGGAGAGTTCCAAATGTGTGTGGGTAGAATACATACCCCACGGCAGTGAAATTGAAAAAAAGTTGAACAATTTTTTTTTTGGACTTAGTCATTTTTCCGGCGTTTATCAGACTTTCAGATAGGGCAAATGTCAGTGAACGTTCCGATTTCAGTTCCAGAGCGATTCGCTCAATGAGTGATTGATATTTAGTCGTTTTCAGCCAATTTTCTGGATTTTTAAAAATTTCACTTTTTTGTGAAAATATCCACTAAATGAGGGAATAATATGTGTGAGGGTACCCCAGGAGAGTTCCAAATGTGTGTGGGTAGAATATATATCCCACGGGGGTAAAATTTAAAAAAGT
Source organism: Phyllobates terribilis (assembly GCF_046119375.1). Classification (NCBI taxonomy): domain Eukaryota; kingdom Metazoa; phylum Chordata; class Amphibia; order Anura; family Dendrobatidae; genus Phyllobates; species Phyllobates terribilis. The sequence continues at coordinate 170,143,309 of NW_027362772.1, forward strand.
TGAAAAAAATTTATTTTGGACTTAGTCATTTTTCCGGCGTTTATCAGACTTTCAGATAGGGCAAATGTCAGTGAGCGTTCCGATTTCAGTTCCAGAGCGATTTGCCCAATGAGTCATTGATATTTAGTCGTTTTCAGCCAATATTTTGGATTTTTTAAAATTTCACTTTTTTGTGAAAATATCCACTAAATGAGGGAATAATATGTGTGAGGGTACCCCAAGAGTGCTCCAAAGGTGTGTGGGTAGAATATATATCCCACGGGGGTAAAATTTAAAAAAGTTGAAAAAAAAATTTTTTTGGACTTAGTCATTTTTCCGGCGTTTATCAGACTTTCAGATAGGGCAAATGTCAGTGAGCGTTCCGATTTCAGTTCCAGAGTGATTCGCCCAATCAGTCCTTGATATTTATGTGTTTTCAGCCAATTTTCTGGATTTTTGAAAATTTCACTTTTTTGTGAAAATATCCACTAAATGAGGAAATAATATGTGTGAGGGTACCCCAAGAGAGTTCCAAATGTGTGTGGGTAGAATATATATCCCACGGGGGTAAAATTTAAAAAAGTTGAAAAAAATTTTTTTTGGGACTTAGTCATTTTTCCGGCGTTTATCAGACTTTCAGATAGGGCAAATGTCATTGAGTGTTCCGATTTCAGTTCCAGAGAGATTCGCCCAATGAGTCCTTGATATTTAGTCGTTTTTAGCCAATTTTCTGGATTTTTGAAAATTTCACTTTTTTGTGAAAATATCCACTAAATGAGGGAATAATATGTGTGAGGGTACCCCAGGAGTGTTCCAAATGTGTGTGGGTAGAACATATATCCCACGGGGTTAAAATTGAAAAAAGTTGAAAAAATTTTTTTTTTGGACTTAGTCAATTTTCCGGCGTTTATCAGACTTTCAGATAGGGGAAATATCAGTGAGCGTTCCGATTTCAGTTCCAGAGCGATTTGCCCAATGAGTCATTGATATTTAGTCGTTTTCAGCCAATATTTTGGATTTTTTAAAATTTCACTTTTTTGTGAAAATATCCACTAAATGAGGGAATAATATGTGTGAGGGTACCCCAGGAGAGTTCCAAAGGTGTGTGGGTAGAATATATATCCCACGGGGGTAAAATTGAAAAAAGTTGAAAAAAAATTTTTTTTAGACTTAGTCATTTTTCCGGCGTTTATCAGACTTTCAGATAGGGCAAATGTCAGTGAGCGTTCCGATTTCAGTTCCAGAGTGATTCTCCCAATCAGTCCTTGATATTTATTTGTTTTCAGCCAATTTTCTGGATTTTTGAAAATTTCACTTTTTTGTGAAAATATCCACTAAATGAGGGAATAATATGTGTGAGGGTACCCCAGGAGAGTTCCAAAGGTGTTTAGGTAGAATATATATCCCACGGGGGTAAAATTGAAAAAAGTTGAAAAAATTTTTTTTAGACTGTCATTTTTCCAGCGTTTATCAGACTTTCAGATAGGGCAAATGTCAGTGAGCGTTCCGATTTCAGTTCCAGAGTGATTCGCCCAATGAGTCCTTGATATTTAGTCGTTTTCAGCCAATATTCTGGATTTTTGAAAATTTCACTTTTTTGTGAAAATATCCACTAAATGAGGGAATAACATGTGTGAGGGTACCCCAGGAGAGTTCCAAAGGTGTGTGGGTAGAATATATATCCCACGGGGGTAAAATTGAAAAAAGTTGAAAAAATTTTTTTTTTAGACTTAGTCATTTTTCCGGCGTTTATCAGACTTTCAGATAGGGGAAATGTGACTGAGCGTTCCGATTTCAGATCCAGAGCGATTCGCCCAATGAGTCCTTGATATTTAGTCATTTTCAGCCAATTTTCTGGATTTTTGAAAATTTCACTGTTTGGTGAAAATATCCACTAAATGAGGGAATAATATGTGTGAGGGTACGCCAGGAGAGTTCCAAATGCGTGTGGGTAGAATATATATCCCACAGGGGTAAAATGGAAAAAAGTTGAAAAAAATTTTTTTTTGGACTTAGTAATTTTTCCGACGTTTATCAGACTTTCAGATAGGGGAAATGTCAGTGAGCATTCCGATTTCAGTTCCACAACGATTCGCCCAATGAGTCCTTGATATTTAGTCGTTTTCAGCCAATATTTTGGATTTTTGAAAATTTCACTTTTTTGTGAAAATGTCCACTAAATGAGGGAATAATATGTGTGAGGGTACACCAGGAGAGTTCCAAATGCGTGTGGGTAGAATATATATCCCACGGGGGTAAAATTGAAAAAAGTTGAAAAAAATATTTTTTTGGACTTAGTCATTTTTCCGGCGTTTATCAGACTTTCAGATAGGGGAAATGTCAGTGAGCGTTCCGATTTCAGTTCCACAACGATTCGCCCAATGAGTCCTTGATATTTAATCGTTTTCATCCAATATTTTGGATTTTTGAAAATTTCACTTTATTGTGAAAATATCCACTATAAGAGGGAATAGTATGTGTGAGGGTGCCCTAGGAGAGTTCCAAATGCGTTTGGGTAGAATATATATCCCACGGGGGTAAAATTGAAAAAAGTTGAAAAGTTTTTTTTTTTTCACTTAGTCATTTTTCCAGCGTTTATCAGACTTTCAGATAGGGGAAATGTCAGTGAGCATTCCGATTTCAGTTCCAGAGCGATTCGCCCAATGAGTCCTTGATATTTAGTCGTTTTCAGCCAATATTTTGGATTTTTGAAAATGTCACTTTTTTGTGAAAATATCCACTAAATGAGGGAATAATATGTGTGAGGGTACCCCAGGAGAGTTCCAAATGTGTGTGGGTAGAATATATATCCCACGGCAGTGAAATTGAAAAAAGTTGAACATTTTTTTTTTGGACTTAGTCATTTTTCTGGCGTTTATCAGACTTTCAGATAGGGCAAATGTCAGTGAGCGATCCGATTTCAGTTCCAGAGCGATTCGCTCAATGAGTCCTTGATATTTAGTCGTTTTCAGCCAATTTTCTGGATTTTTAAAAATTTCACTTTTTTGTGAAAATATCCACTAAATGAGGGAATAATATGTGTGAGGGTACCCCAGGAGAGTTCCAAATGTGTAGAATATATATCCCACGGGGGTAAAATTGAAAAAAGTTGAAGACATTTTTTTTTTGGACTTAGTCATTTTTCCGGCGTTTATCAGACTTTTAGATAGGGGAAATGTCAGTGAGCGTTCCGATTTCATTTCCAGAGCGATTCGCCCAATGAGTCCTTGATATTTAGTCGTTTTCAGCCAATTTTCTGGATTTTTAAAAATTTCACTTTTTTTGTGAAAATATCCACTAAATGAGGGAATAATATGTGTGAGGGTACCCCAGGAGAGTTCCAAATGTGTGTGAGTAGAATATATATCCAACGGGGGTAAAATTGAAAAAAGTTGAAAAAAATTTTTTTTTAGATTTAGTCATTTTTCTGGCGTTTATCAGACTTTCAGAGAGGGCAAATGTCAGTGAGCGTTCCGATTTCAGTTCCAGAGTGATTCGACCAATGAGTCCTTGATATTTAGTCGTTTTTAGCCAATTTACTGGATTTTTGAAAATTTCACTTTTTTGTGAAAATATCCACTAAATGAGGGAATAATGTGTGTGAGGGTACCCCAGGAGAGTTCCAAATGTGTGTGAGTAGAATATATATCCCACGGCAGTGAAATTGAAAAAAGTTGAACATTTTTTTTTTGGACTTAGTCATTTTTCTGGCGTTTATCAGACTTTCAGATAGGGCAAATGTCAGTGAGCGATCCGATTTCAGTTCCAGAGCGATTCGCTCAATGAGTCCTTGATATTTAGTCGTTTTCAGCAAATTTTCTGGATTTTTAAAAATTTCACTTTTTTGTGAAAATATCCACTAAATGAGGGAATAATGTGTGTGAGGGTACCCCAGGAGAGTTCCAAATGTGTGTGGGTAGAATATATATCCCACGGGGGTAAAATTGAAAAAAGTTGAAAAAAAAATTTTTTTAGACTTAGTAATTTTTCTGGCGTTTATCAGACTTTCAGATAGGGCAAATGTAAGTGAGCGCTCCGATTTCAGTTCCAGAGCGATTCGCCCAATGAGTCCTTTATATTTAGTCGTTTTCAGCCAATTTTCTGGATTTTTGAAAATTTCACTTTTTTGTGAAAATATCCACTAAATGAGGGAATAATGTGTGTGAGGGTACCCCAGGAGAGTTCCAAATGTGTGTGGGTAGAATATATATCCCACGGCAGTGAAATTGAAAAAAGTTGAACATTTTTTTTTTGGACTTAGTCATTTTTCTGGCGTTTATCAGACTTTCAGATAGGGCAAATGTCAGTGAGCGATCCGATTTCAGTTCCAGAGCGATTCGCTCAATGAGTCCTTGATATTTAGTCGTTTTCAGCCAATTTTCTGATTTTTTTGAAAATTTCACTTTTTTGTGAAAATATCTACTAAATGAGGGAATAATGTGTGTGAGGGTACCCCAGGAGAGTTCCAAATGTGTGTGGGTAGAATATATATTCCACGGCAGTGAAATTGAAAAAAGTTGAACAATTTTTTTTTTGGACTTAGTCATTTTTCCGGCGTTTATCAGACTTTCAGATAGGGCAAATGTCAGTGAGCGTTCCGATTTCAGTTCCAGAGCGATTCGCTCAATGAGTCCTTGATATTTAGTCGTTTTCAGCCAATTTTCCTGATTTTTAAAAATTTCACTTTTTTGTGAAAATATCCACTAAATGAGGGAATAATATGTGTGAGGGTACCCCAGGAGAGTTCCAAATGTGTGTGGGTAGAATATATATCCCACGGGGGTAAAATTGAAAAAAGTTGAAAAAAAATTTTTTTTAGATTGTCATTTTTACGGCGTTTATCAGACTTTCAGATAGGGCAAATGTCAGTGAGCGTTCCGATTTCAGTTCCAGAGCGATTCGCTCAATGAGTCCTTGATATTTAGTCGTTTTCAGCCAATTTACTGGATTTTTTAAAATTTCACTTTTTTGTGAAAATATCCACTAAATGAGGGACTAATATATGTCAGGGAACCCAAGGATAGTTCCATATGTGTGTGGGTAGAATATATATCCCACTGGGGAAAAATTGAAAAAAGTTGAACAATTTTTTTTTGGACTTAGTCATTTTTCCGGTGTTTATCAGACTTTCAGATAGGGCAAATGTCAGAGAGCGTTCCGATTTCAGTTCCAGAGTGATTTACCCAATGAGTCCTTGATATTTAGTCGTTTTCAGCCAATTTTCTGGATTTTTACAAATTTCACTTTTTTGTGAAAATATCCACTAAATGAGGGAATAATATGTGTGATGGTACCCCAGGAGAGTTCCAAATGTGTGTGGGTAGAATATATATCCCACGGGGGTAAAATTGAAAAAAGTTGAAAAAAAATTTTTTTTAGACTTAGTCATTTTTCCGGCGTTTATCAGACTTTCAGATAGGGCAAATGTAAGTGAGCGCTCCGATTTCAGTTCCAGAGCGATTCGCCCAATGAGTCCTTTATATTTAGTCGTTTTCAGCCAATTTTCTGGATTTTTGAAAATTTTACTTTTTTGTGAAAATATCCACTAAATGAGGGAATAATGTGCGTGAGGGTACCCCAGGAGAGTTCCAAATGTGTGTGGGTAGAATATATATCCCACGGCAGTGAAATTGAAAAAAGTTGAACAATTTTTTTTTTGGACTTAGTCATTTTTCCGGCGTTTATCAGATTTGCAGATAGGGCAAATGTCAGTGAGCGTTCCGATTTCAGTTCCAGAGCGATTCGACCATTGAGTCCTTGATTTTTAGTCGTTTTCAGCCAATTTTCTGGATTTTTGAAAATTTCACTTTTTTGTGAAAATATCCACTAAATGAGGGAATAATATGTGTGAGGGTACCCCAGGAGAGTTCCAAATGTGTAGAATATATATCCCACGGGGGTAAAATTGAAAAAAGTTGAAAAAAATTTTTTTTTAGATTTAGTCATTTTTACGGCGTTTATCATACTTTCAGATAGGGCAAATGTCAGTGAGCGTTCCGATTTCAGTTCCAGAGCGATTCGCTCAATGAGTCCTTGATATTTAGTCGTTTTCAGCCAATTTACTGGATTTTTTAAAATTTCACTTTTTTGTGAAAATATCCACTAAATGAGGGACTAATATTTGTCAGGGAACCCCAGGATAGTTCCATATGTGTGTGGGTAGAATATATATCCCACTGGGGAAAAATTGAAAAAAGTTGAACAATTTATTTTTGGACTTAGTCATTTTTCCGGTGTTTATCAGACTTTCAGATAGGGCAAATGTCAGAGAGCGTTCCGATTTCAGTTCCAGAGTGATTTACCCAATGAGTCCTTGATATTTAGTCGTTTTCAGCCAATTTTCTGGATTTTTAAAAATTTCACTTTTTTGTGAAAATATCCACTAAATGAGGGAATAATATGTGTGATGGTACCCCAGGAGAGTTCCAAATGTGTGTGGGTAGAATATATATCCCACGGGGGTAAAATTGAAAAAAGTTGAAAAAAAATTTTTTTTAGACTTAGTCATTTTTCCGGCGTTTATCAGACTTTCAGATAGGGCAAATGTAAGTGAGCGCTCCGATTTCAGTTCCAGAGCGATTCGCCCAATGAGTCCTTTATATTTAGTCGTTTTCAGCCAATTTTCTGGATTTTTGAAAATTTCACTTTTTTGTGAAAATATCCACTAAATGAGGGAATAATGTGTGTGAGGGTACCCCAGGAGAGTTCCAAATGTGTGTGGGTAGAATATATATCCCACGGCAGTGAAATTGAAAAAAGTTGAACAATTTTTTTTTTGGACTTAGTCATTTTTCCGGCGTTTATCAGACTTTCAGAGAGGGCAAATGTCAGTGAGCGTTCCGATTTCAGTTCCAGAGCGATTCGCCCAATGAGTCCTTGATATTTAGTCATTTTCAGCCAATTTTCTGGATTTTTGAAAATTTCACTTTTTTGTGAAAATATCCACTAAATGAGGGAATAATATGTGTGAGGGTACCCCAGGAGAGTTCCAAATGTGTGTGGGTAGAATATATATCCCACGGGGGTAAAATTGAAAAAAGTTGAAAAAAATTTTTTTTTAGATTTAGTAATTTTTCCGGCGTTTATCAGACTTTCAGATAGGGCAAATGTCAGTGAGCGTTCAGATTTCAGTTCCAGAGCGATTCGACCAATGAGTCCTTGATATTTAGTCGTTTTCAGCCAATTTTCTGGATTTTTTAAAATTTCACTTTTTTGTGAAAATATCCACTAAATGAGGGACTAATATTTGTCAGGGAACCCCAGGATAGTTCCATATGTGTGTGTCTAGAATATATATCCCACGGGGGAAAAATTGAAAAAAGTTGAACAATTTTTTTTTGGACTTAGTCATTTTTCCGGCGTTTATCAGACTTTCAGATAGGGTAAATGTAAGTGAGCGCTCCGATTTCAGTTCCAGAGCGATTCGCCCAATGAGTCCTTTATATTTAGTCGTTTTCAGCCAATTTTCTGGATTTTTGAAAATTTCACTTTTTTGTGAAAATATCCACTAAATGAGGGAATAATGTGTGTGAGGGTACCCCAGGAGAGTTCCAAATGTGTGTGGGTAGAATATATATCCCACGGCAGTGAAATTGAAAAAAGTTGAACAATTTTTTTTTTGGACTTAGTCATTTTTCCGGCGTTTATCAGACTTTCAGAGAGGGCAAATGTCAGTGAGCGTTCCGATTTCAGTTCCAGAGCGATTCGCCCAATGAGTCCTTGATATTTAGTCATTTTCAGCCAATTTTCTGGATTTTTGAAAATTTCACTTTTTTGTGAAAATATCCACTAAATGAGGGAATAATATGTGTGAGGGTACCCCAGGAGAGTTCCAAATGTGTGTGGGTAGAATATATATCCCACGGGGGTAAAATTGAAAAAAGTTGAAAAAAATTTTTTTTTAGATTTAGTAATTTTTCCGGCGTTTATCAGACTTTCAGATAGGGCAAATGTCAGTGAGCGTTCAGATTTCAGTTCCAGAGCGATTCGACCAATGAGTCCTTGATATTTAGTCGTTTTCAGCCAATTTTCTGGATTTTTTAAAATTTCACTTTTTTGTGAAAATATCCACTAAATGAGGGACTAATATTTGTCAGGGAACCCCAGGATAGTTCCATATGTGTGTGTCTAGAATATATATCCCACGGGGGAAAAATTGAAAAAAGTTGAACAATTTTTTTTTGGACTTAGTCATTTTTCCGGCGTTTATCAGACTTTCAGATAGGGTAAATGTCAGTGAGCGTTCCGATTTCAGTTCCAGAGCGATTCGCCCAATGAGTCCTTGATATTTAGTCATTTTCAGCTGATTTACTGGATTTTTGAAAATTTCACTTTTTTGTGAAAATATCCACTAAATGAGGGAATAATATGTGTGAGGGTACCCCAGGAGAGTTTCAAATATGTGTGGGTAGAATATATATCCCACGTGGGTAAAATTGAAAAAAGTTGAAAACATTTTTTTTTTGGACTTAGTCAATTTTCCGGCGTTTATCAGACTTTCAGATAGGGGAAATGTCAGTGAGCGTTCCGATTTCAGTTCCAGAGCGATTTGCCCATTGAGTCCTTGATATTTAGTCGTTTTCAGCTAATTTACTGGATTTTTGAAAATTTCACTTTTTTGTGAAAATATCCACTAAATGAGGGAATAATATGTGTGAGGGTACCCCAGGAGAGTTCCAAATGTGTGTGGGTAGAATATATATCCCACGGCAGTGAAATTGAAAAAAGTTGAACAATTTTTTTTTTGGACTTAGTCATTTTTACGGCGTTTATCAGACTTTCAGAGAGGGCAAATGTCAGTGAGCGTTCCGATTTCATTTCCAGAGTGATTCGACCAATGAGTCCTTGATATTTAGTCGTTTTTAGCCAATTTACTGGATTTTTGAAAATTTCACTCTTTTGTGAAAATATCCACTAAATGAGGGAACAATATGTGTGAGGGTACCCCAGGAGAGTTCCAAATGTGTGTGGGTAGAATATATATCCCACGGGGGTAAAATTGAAAAAGGTTGAAAAAAAATTGTTTTTAGGCTTAGTCATTTTTCCGGCGTTTATCAGACTGTCAGATAGGGCAAATGTAAGTGAGCGCTCCGATTTCAGTTCCAGAGCGATTCGCCCAATGAGTCCTTTATATTTAGTCGTTTTCAGCCAATTTTCTGGATTTTTGAAAATTTCACTTTTTTGTGAAAAAATCCACTAAATGAGGGAATAATGTGTGTGAGGGAACCCCAGGAGAGTTCCAAATGTGTGTGGGTAGAATATATACCCCACGGCAGTGAAATTGAAAAAAAGTTGAACAATTTTTTTTTTGGACTTAGTCATTTTTCCGGCGTTTATCAGACTTTCAGATAGGGCAAATGTCAGTGAACGTTCCGATTTCAGTTCCAGAGCGATTCGCTCAATGAGTGATTGATATTTAGTCGTTTTCAGCCAATTTTCTGGATTTTTAAAAATTTCACTTTTTTGTGAAAATATCCACTAAATGAGGGAATAATATGTGTGAGGGTACCCCAGGAGAGTTCCAAATGTGTGTGGGTAGAATATATATCCCACAGGGGTAAAATTGAAAAAAGTTGAAAAAAAATTTTTTTTTCGACTTAGTCATTTTTCCGGCGTTTATCAGACTTTCAGAGAGGGCAAATGTCAGTGAGCGTTCCGATTTCAGTTCCAGAGCGATTCGACCAGTGAGTCCTTGATATTTAGTCGTTTTCAGCCAATTTTCTGGATTTTTGAAAATTTCACTTTTTTGTGAAAATATCCACTAAATGAGGGAATAATATGTGTGAGGGTACCCCAGGAGAGTTCCAAATGTGTGTGGGTAGAATATATATCCCACGGGGGAAAAATTGAAAAAAGTTGAACAATTTTTTTTTGGACTTAGTCATTTTTCTGGCGTTTATCAGACTTTCAGATAGGGCAAGTGTCAGTGAGCGTTCTGATTTCAGTTCCAGAGCGATTCGCCCAATGAGTCCTTGATATTTAGTCGTTTTCAGCCAATTTTCTGGATTTTTGAAAATTTCACTTTTTTGTGAAAATATCCACTAAATGAGGGAATAATATGTGTGAGGGTACCGCAGGAGAGTTCCAAATGTGTGTGGGTAGAATATATATCCCACGGGGGTAAAATTGAAAAAAGTTGAAAAAAAATTTTTTTTAGACTTAGTCATTTTTCCGGCATTTATCAGACTTTCAGAGAGGGCAAATGTCAGTGAGCGTTCCGATTTCAGTTCCAGAGCGATTCGCCCAATGAGTCCTTGATATTTATTTGTTTTCAGCCAATTTTCTGGATTTTTGAAAATTTCATTTTTTTGTGAAAATATCCACTAAATGAGAGAATAATATGTGTGAGGGAACCCCAAGAGAGTTCCAAATGTGTGTGGGTAGACTATATATCCCACGGGGGTAAAATTTAAAAAAGTTGAAAAAAAATTTTTTTTAGACTGTCATTTTTCCGGCGTTTATCAGACTTTCAGATAGGGCAAATGTCAGTGAGCGTTCCGATTTCAGTTCCAGAGCGATTCGCCCAATGAGTCCTTGATATTTAGTCATTTTCAGCCAATATTTTGGATTTTTGAAAATTTCACTTTTTTGTGAAAATATCCACTAAATGAGGGAATAATATGTGTGAGGGTACCCCAGGAGAGTTCCAAAGGTGTGTGGGTAGAATATATATCCCACGGGGGTAAAATTGAAAAAAGTTGAAAAAAAATTTTTTTTAGACTTAGTCATTTTTCCCGCGTTTATCAGACTTTCAGATAGGGCAAATATCAGTGAGCGTTCCGATTTCAGTTACAGAGCGATTTGCCCAATGAGTCATTGATATTTAGTCGTTTTCAGCCAATATTTTGGATTTTTGAAAATTTCACTTTTTTGTGAAAATATCCACTAAATGAGGGAATAATATGTGTGAGGGTACCCCAGGAGAGTTCCAAATGTGTGTGGGTAGAATATATATCCCACGGGGGTAAAATTTAAAAAGTTGAAAAAAATTTATTTTGGACTTAGTCATTTTTCCGGCGTTTATCAGACTTTCAGATAGGGCAAATGTCAGTGAGCGTTCCGATTTCAGTTCCAGAGTGATTCGCCCAATCAGTCCTTGATATTTATTTGTTTTCAGCCAATTTTCTGGATTTTTGAAAATTTCATTTTTTTGTGAAAATATCCACTAAATGAGAGAATAATATGTGTGAGGGAACCCCAAGAGAGTTCCAAATGTGTGTGGGTAGACTATATATCCCACGGGGGTAAAATTTAAAAAAGTTGAAAAAAAATTTTTTTTAGACTGTCATTTTTCCGGCGTTTATCAGACTTTCAGATAGGGCAAATGTCAGTGAGCGTTCCGATTTCAGTTCCAGAGCGATTCGCCCAATGAGTCCTTGATATTTAGTCATTTTCAGCCAATATTTTGGATTTTTGAAAATTTCACTTTTTTGTGAAAATATCCACTAAATGAGGGAATAATATGTGTGAGGGTACCCCAGGAGAGTTCCAAAGGTGTGTGGGTAGAATATATATCCCACGGGGGTAAAATTGAAAAAAGTTGAAAAAAAATTTTTTTTAGACTTAGTCATTTTTCCCGCGTTTATCAGACTTTCAGATAGGGCAAATATCAGTGAGCGTTCCGATTTCAGTTACAGAGCGATTTGCCCAATGAGTCATTGATATTTAGTCGTTTTCAGCCAATATTTTGGATTTTTGAAAATTTCACTTTTTTGTGAAAATATCCACTAAATGAGGGAATAATATGTGTGAGGGTACCCCAGGAGAGTTCCAAATGTGTGTGGGTAGAATATATATCCCACGGGGGTAAAATTTAAAAAGTTGAAAAAAATTTATTTTGGACTTAGTCATTTTTCCGGCGTTTATCAGACTTTCAGATAGGGCAAATGTCAGTGAGCGTTCCGATTTCAGTTCCAGAGTGATTCGCCCAATCAGTCCTTGATATTTATTTGTTTTCAGCCAATTTTCTGGATTTTTGAAAATTTCACTTTTTTGTGAAAATATCCACTAAATGAGGGAATAATATGTGTGAGGGTACCCCAAGAGTGCTCCCAATGTGTGTGGGTAGAATATATATCCCACGGGGGTAAAATTTAAAAAAGTTTAAAAAAAATTTTTTTTGGACTTAGTCATTTTTCCGGCGTTTATCAGACTTTCAGATAGGGCAAATGTCATTGAGTGTTCCGATTTCAGTTCCAGAGAGATTCGCCCAATGAGTCCTTGATATTTAGTAGTTTTTAGCCAATTTTCTGGATTTTTGAAAATTTCACTTTTTTGTGAAAATATCCACTAAATTAGGGAATAATATGTGTGAGGGTACCCCAGGAGAGTTCCAAATGTGTGTGGGTAGAACATATATCCCACGGGGGTAAAATTGAAAAAAGTTGAAAAAAATTTTTTTTTAGACTTAGTCATTTTTCCCGCGTTTATCAGACTTTCAGATAGGGCAAATATCAGTGAGCGTTCCGATTTCAGTTCCAGAGCGATTTGCCCAATGAGTCATTGATATTTAGTCGTTTTCAGCCAATATTTTGGATTTTTGAAAATTTCACTTTTTTGTGAAAATATCCACTAAATGAGGGAATAATATGTGTGAGGGTACCCCAGGAGAGTACCAAATGTGTGTGGGTAGAATATATATCCCACGGGGGTAAAATTGAAAAAAGTTGAAAAAAATTTTTTTTTAGACTTAGTCATTTTTCCGGCGTTTATCAGACTTTCAGATAGAGCAAATGTCATTGAGCGTTCCGATTTCAGTTCCAGAGAAATTCGCCCAATGAGTCCTTGATATTTAGTCGTTTTCAGCCAATTTTCTGGATTTTTGAAAATTTCACTTTTTTGTGAAAATATCAACTAAATGAGGGAATAATATGTGTGAGGGTACCCCAAGAGAGTTCCAAATGTGTGTGGGTAGAATATATATCCCACAGGGGTAAAATTTAAAAAAGTTGAAAAAAAATTTTTTTTGGACTTAGTCATTTTTCTGGCGTTTATCAGACTTTCAGATAGGGCAAATGTCAGTGAGCGTTCCGATTTCAGTTCCAGAGTGATTCGCCCAATCAGTCCTTGATATTTGTTTTCAGCCAATTTTCTGGATTTTTGAAAATTTCACTTTTTTGTGAAAATATCCACTAAATGAGGACATAATATGTGTGAGGGTACCCCAAGAGAGTTCCAAATGTGTGTGGGTAGAATATATATCCCACGGGGGTAAAATTTAAAAAAGTTGAAAAAAATTTTTTTTTGGACTTAGTCATTTTTCCGGCGTTTATCAGACTTTCAGATAGGGCAAATGTCATTGAGTGTTCCGATTTCAGTTCCAGAGAGATTCGCAAAATGAGTCCTTGATATTTAGTCGTTTTTAGCCAATTTTCTGGATTTTTGAAAATTTCACTTTTTTGTGAAAATATCCACTAAATGAGGGAATAATATGTGTGAGGGTACCCCAGGAGTGTTCCAAATGTGTGTGGGTAGAACATATATCCCACGGGGTTAAAATTGAAAAAAGTTGAAAAAATTTTTTTTTGGACTTAGTCAATTTTCCGGCGTTTATCAGACTTTCAGATAGGGGAAATATCAGTGAGCGTTCCGATTTCAGTTCCAGAGCGATTTGCCCAATGAGTCATTGATAATTAGTCGTTTTCAGCCAATATTTTGGATTTTTTAAAATTTCACTTTTTTGTGAAAATATCAACTAAATGAGGGAATAATATGTGTGAGGGTACCCCAGGAGAGTTCCAAAGGTGTGTGGGTAGAATATATATCCCACGAGGGTAAAATTGAAAAAAGTTGAAAAAAAATTTTTTTTAGACTTAGTCATTTTTCCGGCGTTTATCAGACTTTCAGATAGGGCAAATGTCAGTGAGCGTTCCGATTTCAGTTCCAGAGTGATTCGCCCAATCAGTCCTTGATATTTATTTGTTTTCAGCCAATTTTCTGGATTTTTGAAAATTTCACTTTTTTGTGAAAATATCCACTAAATGAGGGAATAATATGTGTGAGGGTACCCCAAGAGAGTTCCAAATGTGTGTGGGTAGAATATATATCCCACGGGGGTAAAATTGAAAAAAGTTGAAAAAAAATTTTTTTTAGACTGTCATTTTTCCGGCGTTTGTCAGACTTTCAGATAGGGCAAATGTCAGTGAGCGTTCCGATTTCAGTTCCAGAGCGATTCGCCCAATGAGTCCTTGATATTTAGTCGTTTTCAGCCAATATTCTGGATTTTTGAAAATTTCACTTTTTTGTGAAAATATCCACTAAATGAGGGAATAATATGTGTGAGGGTACCCCAGGAGAGTTCCAAAGGTGTGTAGGTAGAATATATATCCCACGGGGGTAAAATTGAAAAAAGTTGAAAAAATTTTTTTTAGACTGTCATTTTTCCGGCGTTTATCAGACTTTCAGATAGGGCAAATATCAGTGAGCGTTCCGATTTCAGTTCCAGAGCGATTTGCCCAATGAGTCATTGATATTTAGTCATTTTCAGCCAATATTTTGGATTTTTGAAAATTTCACTTTTTTGTGAAAATATCCACTAAATGAGGGAATAATATGTGTGAGGGTACCCCAGGAGAGTTCCAAAGGTGTGTGGGTAGAATATATATCCCACGGGGGTAAAATTGAAAAAAGTTGAAAAAATTTTTTTTTTAGACTTAGTCATTTTTCCCGCGTTTATCAGACTTTCAGATAGGGCAAATATCAGTGAGCGTTCCGATTTCAGTTCCAGAGCGATTTGCCCAATGAGTCATTGATATTTAGTCATTTTCAGCCAATATTTTGGATTTTTGAAAATTTCACTTTTTTGTGAAAATATCCACTAAATGAGGGAATAATATGTGTGAGGGTACCCCAGGAGAGTTCCAAATGTGTGTGGGTAGAATATATATCCCACGGAGGTAAAATTGAAAAAAGTTGAAAAAAATTTTTTTTTGGACTTAGTAATTTTTCCGGCGATTATCAGACTTTCAGATAGGGGAAATGTGACTAAGCGTTCCGATTTCAGATCCAGAGCGATTCGCCCAATGAGTCCTTGATATTTAGTCATTTTCAGCCAATTTTCTGGATTTTTGAAAATTTCACTGTTTGGTGAAAATATCCACTAAATGAGGGAATAATATGTGTGAGGGTACACCAGGAGAGTTTCAAATGCGTGTGGGTAGAATATATATCCCACGGGGGTAAAATTGAAAAAAGTTGAAAAAATTTTTTTTTTTGGACTTAGTCATTTTTTCGGCGTTTATCAGACTTTCAGATAGGGGAAATGTCAGTGAGCGTTCCGATTTCAGTTCCAGAACGATTCGCCCAATGAGTCCTTGATATTTAGTCGTTTTGAGCCAATTTTCTGGATTTTTGAAAGTTCACTTTTTGGTGAAAATATCCACTAAATGAGGGAATAATATGTGTGAGGGTACACCAGGAGAGTTCCAAATGCGTGTGGGTAAAATATATATCCCACGGGGGTAAAATTGAAAAAAGTTGAAAAAAATTTTTTTTTGGACTTAGTCATTTTTCCGGCGTTTATCAGACTTTCAGATAGGGGAAATGTCAGTGAGCATTCCGATTTCAGTTCCAGAGCGATTCGCCAAATGAGTCCTTGACACTTAGTCGTTTTCATCCAATATTTTGGATTTTTGAAAATTTCACTTTATTGTGAAAATATCCACTAAATGAGGGAATAGTATGTGTGAGGGTGCCCCAGGAGAGTTCCAAATGCGTGTGGGCAGAATATATATCCCACGGGGGTAAAATTGAAAAAAGTTTAAAAAAATTTTTTTTTGGACTTGGTCATTTTTTCGGCGATTATCAGACTTTCAGATAGGGGAAATGTCAGTGAGCGTTCCGATTTCAGTTCCTGAGCGATTCGCCCAATGAGTCCTTGATATTTAGTCGTTTTCAGCCAATTTTCTGGATTTTTGAAAATTTCACTTTTTGTTGAAAATATCCACTAAATGAAGGAATAATATGTGTGAGGATACACCAGGAGAGTTCCAAATGCGTGTGGGTAGAATATATATCCCACGGGGGTAAAATTGAAAAAAGTTAAAAAAAATTTTTCTTTGGACTTAGTCATTTTTCCGGCGTTTATCAGACTTTCAGATAGGGCAAATGTCAGTGAGCGTTCCGATTTCAGTTCCAGAGCGATTCGCCCAATGATTCCTTAATATTTAGTCGTTTTC
Organism: Phyllobates terribilis; assembly: GCF_046119375.1. NCBI lineage: Eukaryota > Metazoa > Chordata > Amphibia > Anura > Dendrobatidae > Phyllobates > Phyllobates terribilis. The sequence goes on from NW_027362772.1 coordinate 170,159,463, forward strand.
ATCCAATATTTTGGATTTTTGAAAATTTCACTTTATTGTGAAAATATCCACTAAATGAGGGAATAGTATGTGTGAGGGTGCCCCAGGAGAGTTCCAAATGCGTGTGGGTAGAATATATATCCCACGGGGGTAAAATTGAAAAAAGTTGAAAAAAATTTTTTTTTGGACTTAGTAATTTTTCCGGCGATTATCAGACTTTCAGATAGGGGAAATGTGACTGAGCGTTCCGATTTCAGATCCAGAGCGATTCGCCCAATGAGTCCTTGATATTTAGTCATTTTCAGCCAATTTTCTGGATTTTTGAAAATTTCACTGTTTGGTGAAAATATCCACTAAATGAGGGAATAATATGTGTGAGGGTACACCAGGAGAGTTTCAAATGCGTGTGGGTAGAATATATATCCCACGGGGGTAAAATTGAAAAAAGTTGAAAAAATTTTTTTTTTTGGACTTAGTCATTTTTTCGGCGTTTATCAGACTTTCAGATAGGGGAAATGTCAGTGAGCGTTCCGATTTCAGTTCCAGAACGATTCGCCCAATGAGTCCTTGATATTTAGTCGTTTTGAGCCAATTTTCTGGATTTTTGAAAGTTCACTTTTTGGTGAAAATATCCACTAAATGAGGGAATAATATGTGTGAGGGTACACCAGGAGAGTTCCAAATGCGTGTGGGTAAAATATATATCCCACGGGGGTAAAATTGAAAAAAGTTGAAAAAAATTTTTTTTTGGACTTAGTCATTTTTCCGGCGTTTATCAGACTTTCAGATAGGGGAAATGTCAGTGAGCATTCCGATTTCAGTTCCAGAGCGATTCACCCAATGAGTCCTTGATATTTAGTCGTTTTCAGCCAATATTTTGGATTTTTGAAAATTTCACTTTTTTGTGAAAATATCCACTAAATGAGGGAATAATATGTGTGAGGGTGCCCCAGGAGAGTTCCAAATGCGTGTGGGTAGAATATATATCCCACGGGGGTAAAATTGAAAAAAGTTGAAAAAATTTTTTTTTTGGACTTAGTCATTTTTCCGGCGATTATCAGACTTTCAGATAAGGGAAATGTCAGTGAGCGTTCCGATTTCAGTTCCAGAATGATTCGCCAAATGAGTCCTTGACATTTAGTCGTTTTCATCCAATATTTTGGATTTTTGAAAATTTCACTTTATTGTGAAAATATCCACTAAATGAGGGAATAGTATGTGTGAGGGTGCCCCAGGAGAGTTCCAAATGCGTGTGGGCAGAATATATATCCCACGGGGGTAAAATTGAAAAAAGTTTAAAAAAATTTTTTTTTGGACTTGGTCATTTTTTCGGCGATTATCAGACTTTCAGATAGGGGAAATCTCAGTGAGCGTTCCGATTTCAGTTCCAGAGCGATTCGCCCAATGAGTCCTTGATATTTAGTCGTTTTCAGCCAATTTTCTGGATTTTTGAAAATTTCACTTTTTGTTGAAAATATCCACTAAATGAAGGAATAATATGTGTGAGGATACACCAGTAGAGTTCCAAATGCGTGTGGGTAGAATATATATCCCACGGGGGTAAAATTGAAAAAAGTTAAAAAAAATTTTTCTTTGGACTTAGTCATTTTTCCGGCGTTTATCAGACTTTCAGATAGGGCAAATGTCAGTGAGCGTTCCGATTTCAGTTCCAGAGCGATTCGCCCAATGATTCCTTAATATTTAGTCGTTTTCATCCAATATTTTGGATTTTTGAAAATCTCACTTTATTGTGAAAATATCCACTAAATGAGGGAATAGTATGTGTGAGGGTGCCCCAGGAGAGTTCCAAATGCGTGTGGGTAGAATATATATCCCACGGGGGTAAAATTGAAAAAAGTTGAAAAAAATTTTTTTTTGGACTTAGTCATTTTTCCGGCGATTATCAGACTTTCAGATAGGGGAAATGTCACTGAGCGTTCCGATTTCAGATCCAGAGCGATTCGCCCAATGAGTCCTTGATATTTAGTCGTTTTCTGCCAATTTTCTGGATTTTTGAAAATTTCACTTTTTGGTGAAAATATCCACTAAATGAAGGAATAATATGTGTGAGGGTACACCAGGAGAGTTCCAAATGCGTGTGGGTAGAATATATATCCCACGGGGGTAAAATTGAAAAAAGTTAAAAAAAAATTTTCTTTGGACTTAGTCATTTTTCCGGCGTTTATCAGACTTTCAGATAGGGCAAATGTCAGTGAGCGTTCCGATTTCAGTTCCAGAATGATTCGCCCAATGAGTCCTTGATATTTAGTCGTTTTCATCCAATATTTTGGATTTTTGAAAATTTCACTTTATTGTGAAAATATCCACTAAATGAGGGAATAGTATGTGTGAGGGTGCCCCAGGAGAGTTCCAAATGCGTGTGGGTAGAATATATATCCCACAGGGGTAAAATGGAAAAAAGTTTAAAAAAATTTTTTTTTGGACTTAATAATTTTTCCGGCGTTTATCAGACTTTCATCTAGGGGAAATGTCAGTGAGCATTCCCATTTCAGTTCCAGAGCGATTCGCCCAATGAGTCCTTGATATTTAGTCGTTTTCTGCCAATTTTCTGGATTTTTGAAAATTTCACTTTTTGGTGAAAATATCCACTATAAGAGGGAATAGTATGTGTGAGGGTGCCCCAGGAGAGTTCCAAATGCGTTTGGGTAGAATATATATCCCACGGGGTAAAATTGAAAAAAGTTGAAAAAAATTTTTCTTTGGACTTAGTCATTTTTCCGGCGTTTATCAGACTTTCAGATAGGGGAAATGTCAGTGAGCGTTCCGATTTCAGTTCCAGAGCGATTCGCCCAATGAGTCCTTGATATTTAGTCGTTTTCAGCCAATTTTCTGGATTTTTGAAAATTCACTTTTTGGTGAAAATATCCACTAAATGAGGGAATAATATGTGTGAGGGTACACCAGGAGAGTTTCAAATGCGTGTGGGTAGAATATATATCCCACGGGGGTAAAATTGAAAAAAGTTGAAAAAATTTTTTTTTTGGACTTAGTCATTTTTTCGGCGTTTATCAGACTTTCAGATAGGGGAAATGTCAGTGAGTGTTCCGATTTCAGTTCCAGAATGATTCGCCAAATGAGTCCTTGACATTTATTCGTTTTCATCCAATATTTTGGATTTTTGAAAATTTCACTTTATTGTGAAAATATCCACTAAATGAGGGAATAGTATGTTTGAGGGTGCCCCAGGAGAGTTCCAAATGCATGTGGGTAGAATATATATCCCACGGGGGTAAAATTGAAAAAAGTTGAAAAAATTTTTTTTTTCGGACTTAGTCATTTTTCCGGCGATTATCAGACTTTCAGATAGGGGAAATGTCAGTGAGCGTTCCGATTTCAGTTCCAGAATGATTCGCCAAATGAGTCCTTGACATTTAGTCGTTTTCATCCAATATTTTGGATTTTTGAAAATTTCACTTTATTGTGAAAATATCCACTAAATGAGGGAATAGTATGTGTGAGGGTGCCCCAGGAGAGTTCCAAATGCGTGTGGGCAGAATATATATCCCACGGGGGTAAAATTGAAAAAAGTTTAAAAAAATTTTTTTTTGGACTTAGTCATTTTTCCGGTGATTATCAGGCTTTCAGATAGGGGAAATGTCAGTGAGCGTTCCGATTTCAGTTCTAGAGCGATTCGCCCAATGATTCCTTGATATTTAGTCATTTTCTGCCAATTTTCTGGATTTTTGAAAATTTCACTTTTTGGTGAAAATATCCACTAAATGAGGGAATAATATGTGGGAGGGTACGCCAGGAGAGTTCCAAATGCGTGTGGGTAGAATATATATCCCACGGGAGTAAAATTGAAAAAAGTAAAAAAAAATTTTTTTTTGGACTTAGTCATTTTTCCGGCGTTTATCAGACTTTCAGATAGGGGAAATGTCAGTGAGCGTTCCGATTTCAGATCCAGAGCGATTCGCCCAATGAGTCCTTGATATTTAGTCGTTTTCAGCCAATTTTCTGGATTTTTGAAAATTTCACTTTTTGGTGAAAATATCCACTAAATGAAGGAATAATATGTGTGAGGGTACACCAGGAGAGTTCCAAATGCGTGTGGGTAGAATAGATATCCCACGGGGGTAAAATTGAAAAAAGTTAAAAAAAATTTTTCTTTGGACTTAGTCATTTTTCCGGCGTTTATCAGACTTTCAGATAGGGCAAATGTCAGTGAGCGTTCCGATTTCAGTTCCAGAGCGATTCGCCCAATGATTCCTTGATATTTAGTCGTTTTCAGCCAATATTTTGGATTTTTGAAAATTTCACTTTTTTGTGAAAATGTCCACTAAATGAGGGAATAATATGTGTGAGGGTGCCCCAGGAGAGTTCCAAATGCGTGTGGGTAGAATATATATCCCACGGGGGTAAAATTGAAAAAAGTTGAAAAATTTTTTTTTTTGGACTTAGTCATTTTTTCGGCGTTTATCAGACTTTCAGATAGGGGAAATGTCAGTGAGCGTTCCGATTTCAGGTCCAGAGCGATTCGCCCAATGAGTCCTTGATATTTAGTCGTTTTCAGCCAATTTTCTGGATTTTTGAAAATTCACTTTTTGGTGAAAATATCCACTAAATGAGGGAATAATATGTGTGAGGGTACACCAGGAGAGTTTCAAATGCGTGTGGGTAGAATATATATCCCACGGGGGTAAAATTGAAAAAAGTTGAAAAAAAAATTTTTTTTTCACTTAGTCATTTTTCCAGCGTTTATCAGACTTTCAGATAGGGGAAATGTCAGTGAGCATTCCGATTTCAGTTCCAGAGCGATTCGCCCAATGAGTCCTTGATATTTAGTCGTTTTCATCCAATATTTTGGATTTTTTAAAATTTCACTTTATTGTGAAAATATCCACTAAATGAGGGAATAGTATATGTGAGGGTGCCCCAGGAGAGTTCCAAATGCGTGTGGGCAGAATATATATCCCACGGGGGTAAAATTGAAAAAAGTTTAAAAATATTTTTTTTTGGACTTAGTCATTTTTCCGGTGATTATCAGGCTTTCAGATAGGGGAAATGTCAGTGAGCGTTCCGATTTCAGTTCTAGAGCGATTCGCCCAATGATTCCTTGATATTTAGTCATTTTCTGCCAATTTTCTGGATTTTTGAAAATTTCACTTTTTGGTGAAAATATCCACTAAATGAGGGAATAATATGTGTGAGGGTACGCCAGGAGAGTTCCAAATGCGTGTGGGTAGAATATATATCCCACGGGAGTAAAATTGAAAAAAGTAAAAAAAAATTTTTTTTTGGACTTAGTCATTTTTCCGGCGTTTATCAGACTTTCAGATAGGGGAAATGTCAGTGAGCGTTCCGATTTCAGATCCAGAGCGATTCGCCCAATGAGTCCTTGATATTTAGTCGTTTTCAGCCAATTTTCTGGATTTTTGAAAATTTCACTTTTTGGTGAAAATATCCACTAAATGAAGGAATAATATGTGTGAGGGTACACCAGGAGAGTTCCAAATGCGTGTGGGTAGAATAGATATCCCACGGGGGTAAAATTGAAAAAAGTTAAAAAAAATTTTTCTTTGGACTTAGTCATTTTTCCGGCGTTTATCAGACTTTCAGATAGGGCAAATGTCAGTGAGCGTTCCGATTTCAGTTCCAGAGCGATTCGCCCAATGATTCCTTGATATTTAGTCGTTTTCAGCCAATATTTTGGATTTTTGAAAATTTCACTTTTTTGTGAAAATGTCCACTAAATGAGGGAATAATATGTGTGAGGGTGCCCCAGGAGAGTTCCAAATGCGTGTGGGTAGAATATATATCCCACGGGGGTAAAATTGAAAAAAGTTGAAAAATTTTTTTTTTTGGACTTAGTCATTTTTTCGGCGTTTATCAGACTTTCAGATAGGGGAAATGTCAGTGAGCGTTCCGATTTCAGGTCCAGAGCGATTCGCCCAATGAGTCCTTGATATTTAGTCGTTTTCAGCCAATTTTCTGGATTTTTGAAAATTCACTTTTTGGTGAAAATATCCACTAAATGAGGGAATAATATGTGTGAGGGTACACCAGGAGAGTTTCAAATGCGTGTGGGTAGAATATATATCCCACGGGGGTAAAATTGAAAAAAGTTGAAAAAAAATTTTTTTTTTCACTTAGTCATTTTTCCAGCGTTTATCAGACTTTCAGATAGGGGAAATGTCAGTGAGCATTCCGATTTCAGTTCCAGAGCGATTCGCCCAATGAGTCCTTGATATTTAGTCGTTTTCATCCAATATTTTGGATTTTTTAAAATTTCACTTTATTGTGAAAATATCCACTAAATGAGGGAATAGTATGTGTGAGGGTGCCCCAGGAGAGTTCCAAATGCGTGTGGGTAGAATATATATCCCACGGGGGTAAAATTGAAAAAAGTTGAAAAAAATTTTTTTTTGGACTTAGTCATTTTTCCGGCGATTATCAGACTTTCAGATAGGGGACATGTCACTCAGCGTTCCGATTTCAGATCCAGAGCGATTCGCCCAATGAGTCCTTGATATTTAGTCGTTTTCTGCCAATTTTCTGCATTTTTGAAAATTTCACTTTTTGGTGAAAATATCCACTAAATGAGGGAATAATATGTGTGAGGGTACACCAGGAGAGTTCCAAATGTGTGTGGGTAGAATATATATCCCACAGGGGTAAAATGGAAAAAAGTTGAAAAAAATTTTTTTTTGGACTTAGTCATTTTTCCGACGATTATCAGACTTTCAGATAGGGGACATGTCACTGAGCGTTCCGATTTCAGATCCAGAGCGATTCGCCCAATGAGTCCTTGATATTTAGTCGTTTTCTGCCAATTTTCTGGATTTTTGAAATTTTCACTTTTTGGTGAAAATATCCACTAAATGAGGGAATAATCTGTGTGAGGGTACGCCAGGAGAGTTCCAAATGCGTGTGGGAAGAATATATATCCCACGGGAGTAAAATTGAAAAAAGTAAAAAAAAATTTTTTTTTGGACTTAGTCATTTTTCCGGCGTTTATCAGACTTTCAGATAGGGGAAATGTCAGTGAGCTTTCCGATTTCAGTTCCACAACGATTCGCCCAATGAGTCCTTGATATTTAATCGTTTTCATCCAATATTTTGGATTTTTGAAAATTTCACTTTATTGTGAAAATATCCACTATATGAGGGAATAGTATGTGTGAGGGTGCCCCAGGAGAGTTCCAAATGCGTGTGGGTAGAATATATATCCCACGGGGGTAAAATTGAAAAAAGTTTAAAAAAATTTTTGTTTGGACTTAGTCATTTTTCCGGCGTTTATCAGACTTTCAGATAGGGGAAATGTCAGTGAGCGTTCCGATTTCAGTTCCAGAACGATTCGCCCAATGAGTCCTTGATATTTAGTCGTTTTCAGCCAGTTTTCTGGATTTTTGAAAATTCACTTTTTGGTGAAAATATCCACTAAATGAGGGAATAATATGTGTGAGGGTACACCAGGAGAGTTTCAAATGCGTGTGGGTAGGATATATATCCCACGGGGGTAAAATTGAAAAAAGTTGAAAATAATTTTTTTTTTCACTTAGTCATTTATCCAGCGTTTATCAGACTTTCAGATAGGGGAAATGTCAGTGAGCGTTCCGATTTCAGTTCCAGAGCGATTCGCCCAATGAGTCCTTGATATTTAGTCGTTTTCAGCCAATATTTTGGATTTTTGAAAATTTCACTTTTTTGTGAAAATGTCCACTAAATGAGGGAATAATATGTGTGAGGGTGCCCCAGGAGAGTTCCAAATGCGTGTGGGTAGAATATATATCCCACGGGGGTAAAATTGAAAAAAGTTGAAAAAATTTTTTTTTTGGACATAGTCATTTTTTCGGCGTTTATCAGACTTTCAGATAGGGGAAATGTCAGTGAGCGTTCCGATTTCAGTTCCAGAAGGATTCGCCCAATGAGTCCTTGATATTTAGTCGTTTTCAGCCAATTTTCTGGATTTTTGAAAATGTCACTTTTTGGTGAAAATATCCACTAAATGAGGGAATAATATGTATGAGGGTATGCCAGGAGAGTTCCAAATGCGTGTGGGTAGAATATATATCCCACGGGGGTAAAATTGAAAAAAGTTGAAAAAAATTTTTTTTTGGACTTAGTCATTTTTCCGGCGTTTATCAGACTTTCAGATAGGGGAAATGTCAGTGAGCATTACGATTTCAGTTCCAGAGCGATTCGCCCAATGAGTCCTTGATATTTAGTCGTTTTCAGCCATTATTTTGGATTTTTGAAAATTTCACTTTTTGGTGAAAATATCCACTAAATGAGGGAATAATATGTGTGAGGGTACCCCAGGAGAGTTTCAAATGCATGTGGGTAGAATATATATCCCACGGGGGTAAAATTGAAGAAAGTTGAAAAAAATGTTTTTTTTCACTTAGTCATTTTTCCGGCGTTTATCAGACTTTCAGATAGGGGAAATGTCAGTGAGCGTTCCGATTTCAGTTCCAGAGCGATTCGCCCAATGAGTCCTTAATATTTAGTCATTTTCAGCCAATATTTAGGATTTTTGAAAATTTCACTTTTTTGTGAAAATATCCACTAAATGAGGGAATAATATGTGTGAGGGTGCCCCAGGAGAGTTCCAAATGCGTGTGGGTAGAATATATATCCCACGGGGGTAAAATTGAAAAAAGTAAAAAAAAATTTTTTTTTCGACTTAGTCATTTTTCCGGCGTTTATCAGACTTTCAGATAGGGGAAATGTCAGTGAGCATTCCGATTTCAGGTCCAGAGCGATTCGCCCAATGAGTCCTTGATATTTAGTCGTTTTCAGCCATTATTTTGGATTTTTGAAAATTTCACTTTTTTGTGAAAATATCCACTAAATGAGGGAATAATATGTGTGAGGGTGCCCCAGGAGAGTTCCAAATGCGTGTGGGTAGAATATATATCCCACGGGGGTAAAATTGAAAAAAGTTGAAAAAAATTTTTTTTTTCACTTAGTCATTTTTCCGGCGTTTATCAGGCTTTCAGATAGGGGAAATGTCAGTGAGCGTTCCGATTTCAGTTCCAGAACGATTCGACCAATGAGTCCTTGATATTTAGTCGTTTTCATCCAATATTTTGGATTTTTGAAAATTTCACTTTGTTGTGAAAATATCCACTAAATGAGGGAATAGTATGTGTGAGGGTACCCCAGGAGAGTTTCAAATGCGTGTGGGTAGAATATATATCCCACGGGGGGAAAATTGAAAAAAGTTGAAAAAAATTTTTTTTTTCACTTAGTCATTTTTCCAGCGTTTATCAGACTTTCAGATAGGGGAAATGTCAGTGAGCGTTCCGATTTCTGTTCCAGAGCGATTCGCCCAATGAATCTTTGATATTTAGTCGTTTTCAGACAATTTTCTGGATTTTTGAAAATTTCACTTTTTTGTGAAAATATCCACTAAATGAGGGAATAATATGTGTGAGGGTACCCCCAGGAGAGTTCCAAATGTGTGTGGGTAGAATATATATCCCACGGGGATAAAATTGAAAAAAGTTGAAAAAAAAATTTTTTGGAGTTAGTCATTTTTTCGGCATTTATCAGACTTTCAGATAGGGCAAATGTCAGTGAGCGTTCCGATTTCTGTTCCAGAGCGAGTCGCCCAATGAGTCCTTGATATTTAGTCGTTTTCAGCCAATTTTTTGGATTTTTGAAAATTTCACTTTTTTGAGAAAATATCCACTAAATGAGGGAATAATATGTGTGAGGGTACGCCAGGAGGGTTCCAAATGTGTGTGGGTAGAATCTATATCGCACGGGGGTAAAATTCAAAAAAGTTGAAAACATTTTTTTTTGGACTTAGTCATTTTTCCGGCGTTTATCAGACTTTCAGATAGGGGAAATGTCAATGAGTATTCAGATTTCAGTTCCAGAGTGATTCGCCCAATGAGTCCTTGATATTTAGTCGTTTTCAGCCAATTTTCTAGATTTTTGAAAATGTCACTTTTATATCAAAATATCCACTAAATGAGGGAATAATATGTGTGAGGGCACCCCAGGAGAGTTCCAAATGTGTGTGGGTAGAATATATATCCCAAGGGAGTAAAATTGAAAAAAGTTGAAAAAAAATTTTTTTTGGACTTAGTAATTTTTTCGGCGTTTATCAGACTTTCAGATAGGGGAAATGTCAGTGAGCATTTCGATTTCAGTTCCAGAGCTATTCGCCCAATGAGTCGTTCATATTTAGTCGTTTTCAGCCAATTTACTTAATTTTTGAAAATTTCACTTTTTTGTGAATATATCCACTAAATGAGGGAATAATATGTGTGAGGGTACACCAGGAGAGTTCCAAATGTGTGTAGGTAGAATATATATCCCACGGGGTAAAATTGAAAAAAGTTGAAAAAAACTTTTTTTGGACTTAGTCATTTTTCCGGCATTTATCAGACTTTCAGATAGGGCAAATGTCAGTGAGCGTTCCGATTTCTGTTCCAGAGCGATTCGCCCAATGAGTCCTTGATATTTAGTCGTTTTCAGCCAATTTTCTGGATTTTTGAAAATTTCACTTTTTTGTGAAAATATCCACTAAATGAGGGAATAATATGTGTGAGGTTACCCCCAGGAGAGTTCCAAATGTGTGTGGGTAGAATATATATCCCACGGGGGTAAAATTGAAAAAAGTTGAAAAAAAATTTTTTTGGACTTAGTCATTTTTCCGGCATTTATCAGACTTTCAGATAGGGCAAATGTCAGTGAGCGTTCCAATTTCTGTTCCAGAGCGAGTCGCCCAATGAGTCCTTGATATTTAGTCGTTTTCAGCCAATTTTTTGGATTTTTGAAAATTTCACTTTTTTGTGAAAATATCCACTAAATGAGGGAATAATATGTGTGAGGGTACCCCAGGAGAGTTCCAAATGTGTGTGGGTAGAATACATATTACACAGGGGTAATATTGAAAAAAGTTGAAAAAATTTTTTTTTTGGACTTAGTCATTTTTCCGGCGTTTATCAGACTTTCAGATAGGGGAAATGTCAGTGAGCGTTCCGATTTCAGTTCCAGAGTGATTCGCCCAATGATTCCTTGATATTTAGTCGTTTTCAGACAATATTTTTGATTTTTGAAAATTTCACTTTTTTGTTAAAATATCCACTAAATGAGGGAATAATATGTGTGAGGGTACGCCAGGAGAGTTCCAAATGTGTGTGGGTAGAATATATATCCCACGGGGGTAAAATTGAAAAAAGTTGAAAACATTTTTTTTTGGACTTAGTCATTTTTCCGGCGTTTATCAGACTTTCAGATAGGGGAAATGTCAGTGAGCATTTCGATTTCAGTTCCAGAGCTATTCGCCCAATGAGTCGTTGATATTTAGTCGTTTTCAGCCAATTTTCTGGATTTTTGAAAATTTCTCTTTTATGTCAAAATATCCACTAAATGAGGGAATAATATGTGTGAGGGTACGCCAGGAGAGTTCCAAAGTGTGTGGGTAGAATATATATCCCACGGGGGTAAAATTGAAAAAAGTTGAAAACATTTTTTTTTGGACTTAGTCATTTTTCCGGCGTTTATCAGACTTTGAGATAGGGGAAATGTCAATGAGTATTCCGATTTCAGTTCCAGAGTGATTCGCCCAATGAGTCCTTGATATTTAGTCGTTTTCAGCCAATTTTCTAGATTTTTGAAAATGTCACTTTTATGTCAAAATATCCACTAAATGAGGGAATAATATGTGTGAGGGCACCCCAGGAGAGTTCCAAATGTGTGTGGGTAGAATATATATCCCAAGGGAGTAAAATTGAAAAAAGTTGAAAAAAAATTTTTTTTTGGACTTAGTAATTTTTTCGGCGTTTATCAGACTTTCAGATAGGGGAAATGTCAGTGAGCATTTCAATTTCAGTTCCAGAGCTATTCGCCCAATGAGTCGTTGATATTTAGTCGTTTTCAGCCAATTTTCTGGATTTTTGAAAATTTCACTTTTATGTCAAAATATCCACTAAATGAGGGAATAATATGTGTGAGGGTACCCCAGGAGAGTTCCAAATGTGTGTGGGTAGAATATATATCCCACGGGGTAAAATTGAAAAAAGTTGAAAAAAACTTTTTTTGGACTTAGTCATTTTTCCGGCATTTATCAGACTTTCAGATAGGGCAAATGTCAGTGAGCGTTCCAATTTCTATTCCAGAGCGAGTCGCCCAATGAGTCCTTAATATTTAGTCGTTTTCAGCCAATTTTTTGGATTTTTGAAAATTTCACTTTTTTGTGAAAATATCCACTAAATAATATGTGTGAGGGTACACCAGGAGAGTTACAAATGTGTGTGGGTAGAATATATATCCCACGGGGTAAAATTGAAAAAAGTTGAAAAAAATTTTTTTTTGGACTTCGTCATTTTTCCGGCGTTTATCAGACTTTCAGATAGGGCAAATGTCAGTAAGCATTCCTATTTCAGTTCCAGAGCGATTCGCCCAATGAGTCCGTGATATTTAGTTGTTTTCAGCCAATATTTTTGAAAATTTCACTTTTTTGTGAAAATATCCACTAAATGAGGGAATAATATGTGTGAGGGTACCCCAGGAGAGTTCCAAATGTGTGTGGGTAGAATATATATCCCACGGGGGTAAAATTGAAAAAAGTTGAAAAAAATTTTTTTTTTTGGACTTAGTCATTTTTCCGGCGTTTAGCAGACTTTCAGATAGGGGAAATGTCAGTGAGCGTTCCGATTTCTGTTCCAGAGCGATTCGCCCAATGAGTCCTTGATATTTAGTCGTTTTCAGCCAATTTTCTGGATTTTTGAAAATTTCACTTTTTTGTGAAAATATCCACTAAATGAGGGAATAATATGTGTGAGGGTACCCCCAGGAGAGTTCCAAATGTGTGTGTGTAGAATATATATCCCACGGGGGTAAAATTGAAAAAAGTTGAAAAAAAATTTTTTTTGGACTTAGTCATTTTTCCGGCGTTTATCAGACTTTCAGATAGGGCAAATGTCAGTGACCGTTCCGATTTCAGTTCCAGAGCGATGTGCCCAATGAGTCCTTGATATTTTGTCGTTTTCAGCCAATATTTTTGATTTTTGAAAATTTCACTTTTTTTGTGAAAATATCCACTAAATAATATGTGTGAGGGTACATAGAATGACATCCATGTTGGCCGGAGCCGTGCAGTGTACATCTTGCGCAATGTATGCATTCCGTGAGCAACCGCTCAAGGATCCATACTGCTGCGAGAGATGTGAGCATATCGTGCACTTGGAAGCCCAAATTCTTCATCTAAGTGCTCAGATAGCGGTACTGAGGAGCATCGACAACATGGAATGGAGTTTGCTGCTCACCGAGCAGACACTCAATGTGTCAATACTGGGGGTGGAGCATAGAGGGGAAGTGCAGGCTGAACAGGCAGGGAGCTGGATAACAGTTAGGAGGGATAGAGGGAAGAAGTATAGGAAAGCTGGTTCAGAACCGGCATTATTGGAGCACGACAGATCCTCTGACCGCCGGGGGAGTGTATGCTCCAGTAATGAGCGGTAGGGGGGAAGTGTAGGGCAGGCAAGACAGGTTCTCGTAGTGGGTGACTCTATTATTAGGGGGACAGACAGGGCAATCTGTCACAAAGACCGGGATCGCCGAACGGTGTGCTGCCTCGCTGGCGCTCGAGTCCGGCACATCGCGGATCGGGTTGACAGGTTACTGGGTGGGGCTGGCGAAGACCCAGCGGTCATGGTCCACATCGGCACCAATGACAAAGTGAGTGGTAGATGGAGGTTCCTTAAAAATGATTTCAGGGACCTAGGTAGGAAGCTTAGGGCAAGGACCTCCAAGTTAGTTTTCTCAGAAATACTACCAATCCCGCGAGCCACACAGGAGCGCCAACGGGAAGTTAGGGAGGTGAATAAGTGGCTAAAGAGTTTGTGCAAGGCAGAAGGGTTTGGGTTCATGGAGAACTGGGCCGACTTCGCGGTCGGCTACAGGCTCTACCATAGGGACGGGCTGCACCTCAATGGGGGTGCAGCGGTGCTGGGGAAGAAGATGGCTAATAGGTTGGAGGAGTTTTTAAACTAGAGACGGGGGGGAAACCAAGGAAATAGGTGGGATGTGAGGCAAGCAAGGGGGAAGGGGAGAAGTGAATATAATGAGGGTGGAGAGGGGGGTGGGGATAGTACAGTTAGATCGTTAGAGAGGAATAGGATGCTAAATAACCCCAAAGTTTTATCTTGCATGCTGACCAACGTAAGAAGCCTGACCAATAAGGCGGATGAACTGCAGGCGCTTATATCAGAGGAGAGGTATGACATCGTAGGTATAACAGAGACTTGGCTAGACGATAGCTATGACTGGGCGGTAAATTTATTAGATTATAGTTTATTTAGAAGGGACCGGAAACAGGGGAAAGGCGGAGGAGTCTGCTTATATGTAAAGTCATGTCTAAAACCCAGACTAAGGGACGATATAGGAGAGGGAGAAGAGGGGGTCGAGTCCATGTGGGTAGAGATAGAGGGAACTAAAAATAATAATAAAATATTACTGGGGGTCTGCTATAAGCCACCAAATATAACAGAGGAGAATGAGAATCTGCTATTAGGACAAATAGACAAAGTAGCAAAACATAATGAAGTGATTGTAATGGGGGATTTCAACTACCCGGATATTGACTGGGAAACAGAAACCTGTAGATCTCAGAAGGGAAAAAGGGTTCTTGACAAATATTAAGGATAATTATCTCTCCCAACTAGTGCAGGAACCAACGAGAGGGAAAGCCGTGTTGGACTTAATATTGACTAATAGGCCTGATAGAATAACTGAGGTACAGATAGGGGGGCACCTAGGTAATAGCGACCATAATATTATCGACTTCAAAATGCCCTTCAGTAGGGTTATCAATAAGGGAACAACAAAAACATTAAACTTTAGGAGGGCGAAGTTTGATCAGCTGAAAGAAAGCCTTCAACTTATTGACTGGGACAAAGTTCTTAATCAAAGGAATACGAATAGTAAATGGGAAACCTTCAAAAGAATTCTGAATACTCAGTGCGAGAGATATATACCGTATGGGAATAAAAGGGCCAGAAATAAGAGGAAACCAATATGGTTGAACAAGAACGTAAAAGGGGCGTTAAATACCAAAAAGAGGCATTCAAGAGATTAAAACAGGAAAACAGTAAGGAAGCACTAATGTGTTACAAGGAAAAAACGAGAACCTGTAAAAAACAAATAAAAATAGCGAAGGAGGAAACAGAGAGACGTATTGCTAGGGAAAGTAGATCAAATCCCAAACTGTTCTTTACGTATATAAATAGTAAAAGGATTAAATCGGATAATATTGGACCGATAAAAAGTGAGGAAGGCAAAATCATAGAGAAAGATGAGGATAAAGCTAATCTATTAAATAATTTTTTTTCGACAACTTTCACAAAGGAAATCGAACTAACAGGAGAAATGAGAAGTGACAAACTTAATCCTCCACTAAGTATGACAAATCTAACCCAAGCTGGGGTACAGAAACGCCTCAGTAAGATTAAAATAAACAAATCACCAGGACCTGATGGCATACACCCACGGGTACTAAGGGAACTAAGTAATGTGATAGACAGACCGTTATATCTTATATTTAAGGACTCTGTTGAGACTGGGTCTGTGCCACTTGATTGGCGACAGGCGAATGTAGTGCCAATATTCAAAAAGGGAGCGAAAAGTGACGCCGGAAACTATCGGCCGGTGAGTCTGACGTCCGTTGTGGGCAAAATTTTTGAAAGCTTCATTAAAGAGGCAATTACGGAGCATCTTGATGCTAATAATCTTTTAATCCCGAACCAACATGGATTCATGAGGAATCGCTCCTGCCAAACAAACCTGATTGACTTCAACGAGGAGGTTAGCTCTCGAGTAGATCAGGGGGAACCAGTGGATGTCGTGTATCTCGACTTCTCAAAAGCGTTCGATAGCGTGCCACATAATAGGATGGTATACAAAATGAGAATGATGGGGCTGGGGGAAAATGTCTGCAAGTGGGTAGCTAACTGGCTAAAGGATAGAGGGCAGAGGGTGGTTATAAATGGAATATACTCAGATTGGGTAAGCGTCACTAGTGGGGTACCACAGGGGTCTGTACTAGGCCCAATGTTATTTAATATCTTTATTAACGACATAGTCAACGGGATAAATAGTAAAATATCAATATTTGCAGATGACACAAAGTTATGTAAAACAATTAATACAAAAGAGGACAGTGCAGACCTACAGAGGGATTTGGATAAGCTGGGTAGGTGGAGCATTAAATGGCAAATGAGGTTTAACGAGGAGAAATGTAAGGTCATACATATGGGAAGGAAAAATTGAAGTCACCAGTACTCACTGAATGGGAAATCATTGGGGAATTCAGAGATGAAGAAGGACTTGGGCATCTTGATTGATAGCAAACTAAATTGGAGTGCCCAAAGTCAGGCCGCTGCTGTAAGGGCAAACAGGGTAATGGGATGTATCAGAAGAGGTATAGCTGCAAAGGATGAGAACATTGTTCTTCCACTGTACAAAGCACTGGTCAGACCACACTTGGAATACTGTGCTCAGTTATGGGCCCCAATATATAGAAAGGATATAAATGAGCTTGAAAAGGTACAAAGGAGGGCAACAAAATTAATAAAGGGAATGGAGGGACTGCAATACCCAGAGAGGTTGGCAAAACTAGGACTATTCAGAGTGGAAAAGAGAAGGTTGAGGGGGGACATAATAAATCTGTACAAATATGTTAGGGGACAGTATAGAGATCTTGCCCGGGATTTGTTCAAAAGGAGGGATATTACGGTAACAAGAGGGCACTCACTAAGACTGGAAGAGAAAAGGTTTCAGCACCAGCATAGGAAGGGGTTCTTTACGGTAAGAGCAGTGAGAATATGGAATTCACTGAGTGAGGAGACGGTAATGTCAGATTCACTACACCAGTTCAAGCGGGGACTGGATGCATTTCTAGATACCAGGCAGATTTCAGCATATACTTAAAAATAAAATAAAATAGTAGGTTGATACAGGGATTTATTCTGACTGCTGGTTTCAGAGTCGGGAGGGAATTTTTCCTCAGGTGAAGATTGGCCAAATCATTTGGGGTTTTTGCCCTCCTCTGGATCAACTTTAGCAATTACAGAACTAACAGGTCGATCTTGATGGACGCAAGTCTTTATTCGGCTTTACAAACTATGTTACTATGTTACTATGTTACACCAGGAGAGTTAAAATGTGTGTGGGTAGAATATATATCCCACGGGGGTAAAATTAAAAAAAGTTGAAAACATTTTTTTTTTGGACTTAGTCATTTTTCCGGCGTTTATCAGACTTTCAGATAGGGGAAATGTCAGTGAGCGTTCCGATTTCAGTTCCAGAGCGATTCGCCCAATGAATCCTTGATATTTAGTCGTTTTCAGCCAATTTTCTGGATTTTTGAAAATTTCACTTTTTTGTGAAAATATCCACTAAATGAGGGAATAATATGTGTGAGGGTACCCCAGGAGAGTTCCAAATGTGTGTGGGTAGAATATATATCCCACGGGGGTAAAATTGAAAAAAGTTGAAAAAAATTTTTTTTGGACTTAGTCATTTTTTCGGCATTTATCAGACTTTCAGATAGGGGAAATGTCAGTGAGCGTTCCGATTTCTGTTCCAGAGCGAGTCGCCCAATGAGTCCTTGATATTTAGTCGTTTTCAGCCAATTTTTTGGATTTTTGAAAATTTCACTTTTTTGTGAAAATATCCACTAAATGAGGGAATAATATGTGTGAGGGTACCCCAGGAGAGTTCCAAATGTGTGTGGGTAGAATATGTATCCTATGGGGGTAAAATTGAAAAAAGTTGAAAACTTTTTTTTTTTGTTCTTAGTCATTTTTCCGGCGTTGATCAGACTTTCAAATAGGGGAAATGTCAGTGAGCGTTCCGATTTCAGTTCCAGAGCGATTCACCCAATGAGTCCTTGATATTTAGTTGTTTTCAGCCAATTTTCTGGATTTTTGAAAATTTCACTTTTTTGTGAAAATATCCACTAAATGAGGGAATAATATGTGTTAAGGTACTCCAGGAGAGTTCCAAATGTGTGTGGGTAGAATATATATCCCACGGGGGTAAAATTGAAAAAAGTTGAAAACATTTTTTATTTGGACTTAGTCATTTTTCCGGCGTTGATCAGACTTTCAGATAGGGCAAATGTCAGTGAGCGTTCCGATTTCAGTTCCAGAGCGATTCGCCCAATGAGTCCTTGATATTTAGTCGTTTTCAGCCAATATTTTGGATTTTTGAAAATTCACTTTTTTGTGAAAATATCCACTAAATGAGGGAATAATATGTGTGAGGGTACCTCAGGAGAGTTCCAAATGTGTGTGGGTAGAATATATATCCCACGGAGGTAAAATTGAAAAAAGTTTAAAAAAATTTTTTTTTGGACTTAGTCATTTTTCCGGCGTTGATCAGACTTTCAGATATGGGAAATGTCAGTGAGCGTTCCGATTTCAGTTCCAGAGCGATTCGCCCAATGAGTCATTGATATTTAGTCATTTTCAGCCAATATTTTGGATTTTTGAAAATTTCACTTTTTTGTAAAAATATCCACTAAATGAGGGAATAATATGAGTGAGGGTACCCCAGGAGAGTTCCAAATGTGTGTGGGTAGAATATGTATCCCACGGGGGTAAAATTGAAAAAGTTGAAAATTTTTTTTTTTTGTTCTTAGTCATTTTTCCGGCGTTGATCAGACTTTCAGATAGGGGAAATGTCAGTGAGCGTACCGATTTCAGTTCCAGAGCGATTCACCCAATGAGTCCTTGATATTTAGTCGTTTTCAGCCAATATTTTGGATTTTTGAAAATTTCACTTTTTTGTGAAAATATCCACAAAATGAGGGAATAATATGTGTGAGGGTACCCCAGGAGAGTTCCAAATGTGTGTGGGTAGAATATATATCCCACGGGTGTAAAATTGAAAAAAGTTGAAGAAATGTTTTTTTTGGACTTAGTCATTTTTCCGGCGTTTATCAGACTTTCAGATAGGGGAAATGTCAGTGAGCGTTCCGATTTCAGTTCCAGAGCGATTCGCCCAATGATTCCTTGGTATTTAGTCGTTTTCAGCCAATATTTTGGATTTTTGAAAATTTCACTTTTTTGTGAAAATATCCACTAAATGAGGGAATAATATGTGTGAGGGTACCCCAGGAGAGTTCCAAATGTGTGTGGGTAGAATATATATCCCACGGGAGTAAAATTGAAAAAAGTTGAAGAAATTTTTTTTTTGGACTTAGTAATTTTTCCGGCGTTTATCAGACTTTCAGATAAGGGAAATGTCAGTGAGCGTTCCGATTTCAGTTCCAGAGCGATTCGCCCAATGAGTCTTTGATATTCAGTCGTTTTCAGCCAATATTTTGGATTTTTGAAAATTTCACTTTTTTGTGAAAATATCCACTAAATGAGGGAATAATATGTGTGAGGGTACCCCAGGAGAGTTCCAAATGTGTGTGTGTAGAATATATATCCCATGGGTGTAAAATTGAAAAAGATGAAAATTTTTTTTTTTTCGACTTAGTCATTTTTCCGGCGTTTATCAGACTTTCAGATAGGGCAAATGTCAGTGAGCATTTCGATTTTAGTTCCAGAGCGATTCGCCTAATGTATCCTTGATATTTAGTAGTTTTCAGCCAATATTTTTGATTTTTGAAAATTTCACTTTTTTGTGAAAATATCCACTAAATGAGGGAATAATATGTGTGAGGGTACCCCAGGAGAGTTCCAAATGTGTGTGGGTAGAATATATATCCCACGGGTGTAAAATTGAAAAAAGATGAAAAATTTTTTTTTTTCGACTTAGTCATTTTTCCGGCGTTTATCAGACTTTCAGATAGGGGAAATGTCAGTGAGCGTTCCGATTTCAGTTCCAGAGCGATTCGCCCAATGATTCCTTGAAATTTAGTCGTTTTCAGCCAATATTTTGGATTTTTGAAAATTTCACTTTTTTGGGAAAATATCCTCTAAATGAGGGAATAATATGTGTGAGGGTACCCCAGGAGAGTTCCAAATGTGTGTGGGTAGAATATATATCCCACGGGGGTAAAATTGAAAAAAGTTGAAAAAAATTTTTTTTTGGACTTAGTCATTTTTCCGGCGTTTATCAGACTTTCAGATTAGGGAAATGTCAGTGAGTGTTCCGATTTCAGTTCCAGAGCGATTCGCCCAATGTGTCCTTAATATTTAGTAGTTTTCAGCCAATATTTTTGATTTTTGAAAATTTCACTTTTTTGTGAAAATATCCCCTAAATGAGGGAATAATATGTGTGAGGGTACCCCAGGAGAGTTCCAAATGTGTGTGGGTAGAATATATATCCCACGGGGGTAAAATTGAAAAAAGTAAAAAAAAATTTTTTTTTGGACTTAGTCATTTTTCCGGCGTTGATCAGACTTTCAGATAGGGGAAATGTCAGTGAGCGTTCCGATTTCAGTTCCAGAGCGATTCGCCCAATGAGTCCTTGATATTTAGTCATTTTCAGCCAATATTTTGGATTTTTGAAAATTTCACTTTTTTGTGAAAATATCCACTAAATGAGGGAATAATATGAGTGAGGGTACCCCAGGAGAGTTCCAAATGTGTGTGGGTAGAATATGTATCCCACGGGGGTAAAATTGAAAAAGTTGAAAATTTTTTTTTTTTGTTCTTAGTCATTTTTCCGGCGTTGATCAGACTTTCAGATAGGGGAAATGTCAGTGAGCGTACCGATTTCAGTTCCAGAGCGATTCACCCAATGAGTCCTTGATATTTAGTCGTTTTCAGCCAATATTTTGGATTTTTGAAAATTTCACTTTTTTGTGAAAATATCCACAAAATGAGGGAATAATATGTGTGAGGGTACCCCAGGAGAGTTCCAAATGTGTGTGGGTAGAATATATATCCCACGGGTGTAAAATTGAAAAAAGTTGAAGAAATGTTTTTTTTGGACTTAGTCATTTTTCCGGCGTTTATCAGACTTTCAGATAGGGGAAATGTCAGTGAGCGTTCCGATTTCAGTTCAAGAGCGATTCGCCCAATGATTCCTTGATATTTAGTCGTTTTCAGCCAATATTTTGGATTTTTGAAAATTTCACTTTTTTGTGAAAATATCCACTAAATGAGGGAATAATATGTGTGAGGGTACCCCAGGAGAGTTCCAAATGTGTGTGGGTAGAATATATATCCCACGGGAGTAAAATTGAAAAAAGTTGAAGAAATTTTTTTTTTGGACTTAGTAATTTTTCCGGCGTTTATCAGACTTTCAGATAAGGGAAATGTCAGTGAGCGTTCCGATTTCAGTTCCAGAGCGATTCGCCCAATGAGTCTTTGATATTCAGTCGTTTTCAGCCAATATTTTGGATTTTTGAAAATTTCACTTTTTTGTGAAAATATCCACTAAATGAGGGAATAATATGTGTGAGGGTACCCCAGGAGAGTTCCAAATGTGTGTGTGTAGAATATATATCCCATGGGTGTAAAATTGAAAAAGATGAAAATTTTTTTTTTTTCGACTTAGTCATTTTTCCGGCGTTTATCAGACTTTCAGATAGGGCAAATGTCAGTGAGCATTTCGATTTTAGTTCCAGAGCGATTCGCCTAATGTATCCTTGATATTTAGTAGTTTTCAGCCAATATTTTTGATTTTTGAAAATTTCACTTTTTTGTGAAAATATCCACTAAATGAGGGAATAATATGTGTGAGGGTACCCCAGGAGAGTTCCAAATGTGTGTGGGTAGAATATATATCCCACGGGTGTAAAATTGAAAAAAGATGAAAAATTTTTTTTTTTCGACTTAGTCATTTTTCCGGCGTTTATCAGACTTTCAGATAGGGGAAATGTCAGTGAGCGTTCCGATTTCAGTTCCAGAGCGATTCGCCCAATGATTCCTTGAAATTAAGTCGTTTTCAGCCAATATTTTGGATTTTTGAAAATTTCACTTTTTTGGGAAAATATCCTCTAAATGAGGGAATAATATGTGTGAGGGTACCCCAGGAGAGTTCCAAATGTGTGTGGGTAGAATATATATCCCACGGGGGTAAAATTGAAAAAAGTTGAAAAAAATTTTTTTTTGGACTTAGTCATTTTTCCGGCGTTTATCAGACTTTCAGATTAGGGAAATGTCAGTGAGTGTTCCGATTTCAGTTCCAGAGCGATTCGCCCAATGTGTCCTTAATATTTAGTAGTTTTCAGCCAATATTTTTGATTTTTGAAAATTTCACTTTTTTGTGAAAATATCCCCTAAATGAGGGAATAATATGTGTGAGGGTACCCCAGGAGAGTTCCAAATGTGTGTGGGTAGAATATATATCCCACGGGGGTAAAATTGAAAAAAGTAAAAAAAAATTTTTTTTTGGACTTAGTCATTTTTCCGGCGTTGATCAGACTTTCAGATAGGGGAAATGTCAGTGAGCGTTCCGATTTCAGTTCCAGAGCGATTCGCCCAATGAGTCCTTGATATTTAGTCATTTTCAGCCAATATTTTGGATTTTTGAAAATGTTACTTTTTTGTGAAAATATCCTCTAAATGAGGGAATAATATGTGTGAGGGTTCTCCAGGAGAGTTCCAAATGTGTGTGGGTAGAATATATATCCCACGGGAGTAAAATTGAAAAAAGTTGAAAACTTTTTTTTTTTGGACTTAGTAATTTTTCCGGCGTTGATCAGACTTTCAGATAGGGGAAATGTCAGTGAGCGTTCCGATTTCAGTTCCAGAGCGATTCGCCCAATGATTCCTTGATATTTAGTCGTTTTCAGCCAATATTTTGGATTTTTGAAAATTTCACTTTTTTGGGAAAATATCCTCTAAATGAGGGAATAATATGTGTGAGGGTACCCCAGGAGAGTTCCAAATGTGTGTGGGTAGAATATATATCCCACGGGGGTAAAATTGAAAAAAGTTGAAAAAAATTTTTTTTTGGACTTAGTCATTTTTCCGGCGTTTATCAGACTTTCAGATTAGGGAAATGTCAGTGAGTGTTCCGATTTCAGTTCCAGAGCGATTCGCCCAATGTGTCCTTAATATTTAGTAGTTTTCAGCCAATATTTTTGATTTTTGAAAATTTCACTTTTTTGTGAAAATATCCCCTAAATGAGGGAATAATATGTGTGAGGGTACCCCAGGAGAGTTCCAAATGTGTGTGGGTAGAATATATATCCCACGGGTGTAAAATTGAAAAAAGATTAAAATTTTTTTTTTTTCGACTTAGTCATTTTTCCGGAGTTGATCAGACTTTCAGATAGGGGAAATGTCAGTGAGTGTTCCAATTTCAGTTCAGAGCGATTCGCCCTATGAGTCCTTGATATTTATTCGTTTTCAGCCAATATTTTGGATTTTTGAAAATTTCACTTTTTTGTGAAAATATCCTCTAATTGAGGGAATAATATGTGTGAGGGTACCCCAGGAGAGTTCCAAATGTGTGTGGGTAGAATATATATCCCACGGGGGTAAAATTGAAAAAAGTTGAAAAATTTTTTTTTTTGGACTTAGTCATTTTTCCGGCGTTTATCAGACTTTCAGATAGGAGAAATGTCAGTGAGCATTCCAATTTCAGTTCCAGAGCGATTCGCCCAATGAGAACTTGATATTTAGTCGTTTTCAGCCAATATTCTGGATTTTTGAAAATTTCACTTTTTTGTGAAAATATCCACTAAATGAGGGAATAATATGTGTGAGGGTACCCCAGGAGAGTTCCAAATGTGTGTGGGTAGAATATATATCCCACGGGTGTAAAATTGAAAAAAGATGAAAATATTTTTTTTTTCGACTTAGTCATTTTTCCGGCGTTGATCAGACTTTCAGATAGGGGAAATGTCAGTGAGCGTTCCGATTTCAGTTCCAGAGCGATTCGCCCAATGATTCCTTGATATTTAATCGTTTTCAGCCAATATTTTGGATTTTTGAAAATTTCACTTTTTTGTGAAAATATCCTCTAAATGAGGGAATAATATGTGTGAGGGTACCCCAGGAGAGTTCCAAATGTGTGTGGGTAGAATATATATCCCACGGGGGTAAAATTGAAAAAAGTTGAAAAAATTTTTTTTTGGACTTAGTCATTTTTCCGGTGTTTATCAGACTTTCAGATAGGGGAAATGTCAGTGAGTGTTCCGATTTCAGTTCCAAAGCGATTCGCCCAATGTGTCCTTAATATTTAGTAGTTTTCAGCCAATATTTTTGATTTTTGAAAATTTCACTTTTTTGTGAAAATATCCCCTAAATGAGGGAATAATATGTGTGAGGGTACCCCAGGAGAGTTCCAAATGTGTGTGGGTAGAATATATATCCCACGGGGGTAAAATTGAAAAAAGTTGAAAAAATTTTTTTTTTGGACTTAGTCATTTTTCCGGTGTTTATCAGACTTTCAGATAGGGGAAATGTCAGTGAGTGTTCCGATTTCAGTTCCAAAGCGATTCGCCCAATGTGTCCTTGATATTTAGTACTTTTGAGCCAATATTTTTGATTTTTGAAAATTTCACTTTTTTGTGAAAATATCCACTAAATGAGGGAATAATATGTGTGAGGGTACCCCAGGAGAGTTCCAAATGTGTGTGGGTAGAATATATACCCACGGGGAGTAAAATTGAAAAAAGTTGAAAAAATTTTTTTTTTGGACTTAGTCATTTTTCCGGCGTTGATCAGACTTTCAGATAAGGGAAATGTCAGTGAGTGTTCCGATTTCAGTTCCAGAGCGATTCGCCCAATGTGTCCTTAATATTTAGTAGTTTTCAGCCAATATTTTTGATTTTTGAAAATTTCACTTTTTTGTGAAAATATCCACTAAATGAGGGAATAATATGTGTGAGGGTTCCCCAGGAGAGTTCCAAATGTGTGAGGGTAGAATATATATCCCACGGGAGTAAAATTGAAAAAAGTTGAAAACATTTTTTTTTTGGACTTAGTAATTTTTCCGGCGTTGATCAGACTTTCAGATAGGGGAAATGTCAGTGAGCGTTCCGATTACAGTTCCAGAGCGATTCGCCCAATGAGTCCTTGGTATTTAGTCGTTTTCAGCCAATTTTCTGGATTATTGAAAATTTCACTTTTTTGTGAAAATATCCACTAAATGAGGGAATAATATGTGTGAAGGTACCCCAGGAGAGTTCCAAATGTGTGTGGGTAGAATATATATCCCACGGGTGTAAAATTGAAAAAAGATGAAAAATTTTTTTTTTTCGACTTAGTCATTTTTCCGGAGTTGATCAGACTTTCAGATAGGGGGAATGTCAGTGAGTGTTCCAATTTCAGTCCTAGAGCGATTTGCCCTATGAGTCCTTGATATTTAGTCATTTTCAGCCAATATTTTGGATTTTTGAAAATTTCACTTTTTTGTGAAAATATCCTCTAAATGAGGGAATAATATGTGTGAGGGTACCCCAGGAGAGTTCCAAATGTGTGTGGGTAGAATATATATCCCACGGGGGTAAAATTGAAAAAAGTTGAAAAATTTTTTTTTTTGGACTTAGTCATTTTTCCGGCGTTTATCAGACTTTCGGATAGGAGAAATGTCAGTGAGCATTCCAATTTCAGTTCCAGAGCGATTCGCCCAATGAGACCTTGATATTTAGTCGTTTTCAGCCAATATTCTGGATTTTTGAAAATTTCACTTTTTTGTGAAAATATCCACTAAATGAGGGAATAATATGTGTGAGGGTACCCCAGGAGAGTTCCAAATATGTGTGGGTAGAATATATATCCCACGGGAGTAAAATTGAAAAAAGTTGAAAACATTTTTTTTTTGGACTTAGTAATTTTTCCGGCGTTGATCAGACTTTCAGATAGGGGAAATGTCAGTGAGCGTTCCGATTACAGTTCCAGAGCGATTCGCCCAATGAGTCCTTGGTATTTAGTCGTTTTCAGCCAATTTTCTGGATTATTGAAAATTTCACTTTTTTGTGAAAATATCCACTAAATGAGGGAATAATATGTGTGAAGGTACCCCAGGAGAGTTCCAAATGTGTCTGGGTAGAATATATATTCCTCGGGGGTAAAATTGAAAAAAGCTGAAAACATTTTTTTTTTGGACTTAGTCATTTTTCCGGCGTTGATCAGACTTTCAGATAGGGGAAATGTCAGTGAGCGTTCCGATTTCAGTTCCAGAGCGATTCGCCCAATGAGTCCTTGATATTTAGTCGTTTTCAGCCAATATTTTGGATTTTTGAAAATGTCACTTTTTTGTGAAAATATCCTCTAAATGAGGGAATAATATGTGTGAGGGTACCCCAGGAGAGTTCCAAATGTGTGTGGGTAGAATATATATCCCATGGGAGTAAAATTGAAAAAAGTTGAAGAAATTTTTTTTTTGGACTTAGTCATTTTTCCGGCGTTTATCAGACTTTCAGATAAGGTAAATGTCAGTGAGCGTTCCGATTTCAGTTCCAGAGCGATTCACCCAATGTGTCCTTGATATTTAGTCGTTTTCAGCCAATATTTTTGATTTTTGAAAATTTCACTTTTTTGTGAAAATATCCACTAAATGAGGGAATAATATGTGTGAGGTAGAGATGAGCGTTGTTCTACTCGAACTGTTCGCCAATCTCAAATTCGAGCTGTTTTGGGCGGTGTTCGAGCCGGTCGGCGAACACGAACAATTTGAGAAAAATTCGGCTGTTCGAGGTTATGTTCGATAACTGTTCGTGCACCAAAATCATAACTGGATTTTTTCTCAGTAATGATGAAAATTAATGTTAATACGCAGTTTGAGTGTACAGCGGGGCGGGGGGAGGGGCAGGGGATGGATCTCTGCAGGAACAATGAAGATCTCCATTTTTTTTCTCTTTCCCGCATTTGCATTGGGGAGATGCAATCTGTCAGCCTATCAGCAGCGCACACACGGAGCGAAGTGCTTTTTTTCACACAAGCAAGGGCATGTGTGATTGGCAGTGTATGTCACATGTCCTTGCCCTATAAGACCAAGCCATTTTCCCCGTCGCCACCATTTTCTCACTGCTGCAGCTGCGTGTTAGACGGCACCGCTGTTGCTGTGTGCGCTATACCTTGTTAATTTCAAGCCAATTTTCGCACAAATATACAGATAGCTTGGGAGTAGGGAATAGTTGTGATTGCAGTCCTTTTAAGGACTAGGTTACAGCATTTCCTACGACTTTTATCAGGCAGGTCTGTGCTCTTAAATAGATAGATTGTGGGAGTAAAGACTAATTGTAATTGGAGTCCTTTTCAGGACTAGGTTACATCAGTTCCTATCAGTTTTTGCCAGGCAGGTCTGTGCCAGTGCTGTGCAAGTTTTTTTCACAGCATTTGGCTGAATCTAGCAAAGCTAATCCTTTTTGGCCTATTGCAGAGTGTGTTAGTCAGTGGAGTAGCCTATCTGTGTTGCAAGATATACCACCTGTGTATAGAATACCAATTTTTTTACTGCACCTAGTGAAGTAAAATCTTTTGGGCATAGCATCATTCTATTAGTCCATCTATACTGACCTCCATCAGGTTGCAAACTGAATATAATTTTTTTCTGCATCTAGCTCTGAAAAAATATTTGGGCTTCTAGCGGTGTGTGGGACTTGGTCTATTAGTCCATCTATACTGACCTCCATCAGGTTGCAAATTAAAAATAATTTTTTTCTGCATCTAGCTCTGAAAAAATATTTGGGCTTCTAGCAGTGTGTGGGACTTGGTCTATTAGTCCATCTATACTGACCTCCATCAGGTTGCAAATTAAAAATAATTTTTTTCTGCATCTAGCTCTGAAAAAATATTTGGGCTTCTAGCAGTGTGTGGGACTTGGTCTATTAGTCCATCTATACTGACCTCCATCAGGTTGCAAATTAAAAATAATTTTTTTCTTCATTTATCTCTGAAAAAATATTTGGGCTTCTAGCAGCGTGTGGGACTTGTTCTATTAGTCCATCTATACTGACCTCCATCAGGTTGCAAATTAAAAATAATTTTTTTCTGCATCTAGCTCTGAAAAAATATTTGGGCTTCTAGCAGTGTGTGGGACTTGGTCTATTAGTCCATCTATACTGACCTCCATCAGGTTGCAAATTAAAAATATTTTTTTTCTGCATCTAGCTCTGAAAAAATATTTGGGCTTCTAGCAGTGTGTGGGACTTGGTCTATTAGTCCATCTATACTGACCTCCATCAGGTTGCAAATTAAAAATAATTTTTTTCTTCATTTATCTCTGAAAAAATATTTGGGCTTCTAGCAGCGTGTGGGACTTGTTCTATTAGTCCATCTATACTGACCTCCATCAGGTTGCAAATTAAAAATAATTTTTTTCTGCATGTAGCTCTGAAAAAATATTTGGGCTTCTAGCAGTGTGTGACTTGGTCTATTAGTCCATCTATACTGACCTCCATCAGGTTGCAAATTAAAAATAATTTTTTTCTGCATCTAGCTCTGAAAAAATATTTGGGCTTCTAGCAGTGTGTGGGACTTGGTCTATTAGTCCATCTATACTGACCTCCATCAGGTTGCAAATTGAATAAAAAAATTTTCTGCATCTAGCTCTGAAAAAATATTTGGGCTTCTAGCAGTGTGTGGGACTTGGTCTATTAGTCCATCTATACTGACCTCCATCAGGTTGCAAATTAAAAATAATTTTTTTCTGCATCTAGCTCTGAAAAAATATTTGGGCTTCTAGCGGTGTGTGGGACTTGGTCTATTAGTCCATCTATACTGACCTCCATCAGGTTGCAAATTAAAAATATTTTTTTTCTGCATCTAGCTCTGAAAAAATATTTGGGCTTCTAGCAGTGTGTGGGACTTGGTCTATTAGTCCATCTATACTGACCTCCATCAGGTTGCAAATTAAAAATAATTTTTTTCTGCATCTAGCTCTGAAAAAATATTTGGGCTTCTAGCGGTGTGTGGGACTTGGTCTATTAGTCCATCTATACTGACCTCCATCAGGTTGCAAATTAAAAATATTTTTTTTCTGCATCTAGCTCTGAAAAAATATTTGGGCTTCTAGCAGTGTGTGGGACTTGGTCTATTAGTCCATCTATACTGACCTCCATCAGGTTGCAAATTAAAAATAATTTTTTTCTGCATATAGCTCTGAAAAAATATTTGGGCTTCTAGCGGTGTGTGAGACTTGGTCTATTAGTCCATCTATACTGACCTCCATCAGGTTGCAAATTAAAAATATTTTTTTTCTGCATCTAGCTCTGAAAAAATATTTGGGCTTCTAGCAGTGTGTGGGACTTGGTCTATTAGTCCATCTATACTGACCTCCATCAGGTTGCAAATTGAATAAAAAAATTTTCTGCATCTAGCTCTGAAAAAATATTTGGGCTTCTAGCGGTGTGTGGGACTTGGTCTATTAGTCCATCTATACTGACCTCCATCAGGTTGCAAATTAAAAATAATTTTTTTCTGCATCTAGCTCTGAAAAAATATTTGGGCTTCTAGCAGTGTGTGGGACTTGGTCTATTAGTCCATCTATACTGACCTCCATCAGGTTGCAAATTAAAAATAATTTTTTTCTGCATCTAGCTCTGAAAAAATATTTGGGCTTCTAGCAGTGTGTGGGACTTGGTCTATTAGTCCATCTATACTGACCTCCATCAGGTTGCAAATTAAAAATATTTTTTTTCTGCATCTAGCTCTGAAAAAATATTTGGGCTTCTAGCAGTGTGTGGGACTTGGTCTATTAGTCCATCTATACTGACCTCCATCAGGTTGCAAATTAAAAATAATTTTTTTCTTCATTTATCTCTGAAAAAATATTTGGGCTTCTAGCAGCGTGTGGGACTTGTTCTATTAGTCCATCTATACTGACCTCCATCAGGTTGCAAATTAAAAATAATTTTTTTCTGCATGTAGCTCTGAAAAAATATTTGGGCTTCTAGCAGTGTGTGACTTGGTCTATTAGTCCATCTATACTGACCTCCATCAGGTTGCAAATTAAAAATAATTTTTTTCTGCATCTAGCTCTGAAAAAATATTTGGGCTTCTAGCAGTGTGTGGGACTTGGTCTATTAGTCCATCTATACTGACCTCCATTAGGTTGCAAATTGAATAAAAAAATTTTCTGCATCTAGCTCTGAAAAAATATTTGGGCTTCTAGCAGTGTGTGGGACTTGGTCTATTAGTCCATCTATACTGACCTCCATCAGGTTGCAAATTAAAAATAATTTTTTTCTGCATCTAGCTCTGAAAAAATATTTGGGCTTCTAGCGGTGTGTGGGACTTGGTCTATTAGTCCATCTATACTGACCTCCATCAGGTTGCAAATTAAAAATAATTTTTTTCTGCATCTAGCTCTGAAAAAATATTTGGGCTTCTAGCAGTGTGTGGGACTTGGTCTATTTGTCCATCTATACTGACCTCCATCAGGTTGCAAATTAAAAATAATTTTTTTCTGCATCTAGCTCTGAAAAAATATTTGGGCTTCTAGCGGTGTGTGGGACTTGGTCTATTAGTCCATCTATACTGACCTCCATCAGGTTGCAAATTAAAAATATTTTTTTTCTGCATCTAGCTCTGAAAAAATATTTGGGCTTCTAGCAGTGTGTGGGACTTGGTCTATTAGTCCATCTATACTGACCTCCATCAGGTTGCAAATTGAATAAAAAAATTTTCTGCATCTAGCTCTGAAAAAATATTTGGGCTTCTAGCGGTGTGTGGGACTTGGTCTATTAGTCCATCTATACTGACCTCCATCAGGTTGCAAATTAAAAATATTTTTTTTCTGCATCTAGCTCTGAAAAAATATTTGGGCTTCTAGCAGTGTGTGGGACTTGGTCTATTAGTCCATCTATACTGACCTCCATCAGGTTGCAAATTAAAAATAATTTTTTTCTTCATTTATCTCTGAAAAAATATTTGGGCTTCTAGCAGCGTGTGGGACTTGTTCTATTAGTCCATCTATACTGACCTCCATCAGGTTGCAAATTAAAAATAATTTTTTTCTGCATCTAGCTCTGAAAAAATATTTGGGCTTCTAGCAGTGTGTGGGACTTGGTTTATTAGTCCATCTATACTGACCTCCATCAGGTTGCAAATTAAAAATATTTTTTTTCTGCATCTAGCTCTGAAAAAATATTTGGGCTTCTAGCAGTGTGTGGGACTTGGTCTATTAGTCCATCTATACTGACCTCCATCAGGTTGCAAATTAAAAATAATTTTTTTCTTCATTTATCTCTGAAAAAATATTTGGGCTTCTAGCAGCGTGTGGGACTTGTTCTATTAGTCCATCTATACTGACCTCCATCAGGTTGCAAATTAAAAATAATTTTTTTCTGCATGTAGCTCTGAAAAAATATTTGGGCTTCTAGCAGTGTGTGACTTGGTCTATTAGTCCATCTATACTGACCTCCATCAGGTTGCAAATTAAAAATAATTTTTTTCTGCATCTAGCTCTGAAAAAATATTTGGGCTTCTAGCAGTGTGTGGGACTTGGTCTATTAGTCCATCTATACTGACCTCCATTAGGTTGCAAATTGAATAAAAAAATTTTCTGCATCTAGCTCTGAAAAAATATTTGGGCTTCTAGCAGTGTGTGGGACTTGGTCTATTAGTCCATCTATACTGACCTCCATCAGGTTGCAAATTAAAAATAATTTTTTTCTGCATCTAGCTCTGAAAAAATATTTGGGCTTCTAGCGGTGTGTGGGACTTGGTCTATTAGTCCATCTATACTGACCTCCATCAGGTTGCAAATTAAAAATAATTTTTTTCTGCATCTAGCTCTGAAAAAATATTTGGGCTTCTAGCAGTGTGTGGGACTTGGTCTATTAGTCCATCTATACTGACCTCCATCAGGTTGCAAATTAAAAATAATTTTTTTCTGCATCTAGCTCTGAAAAAATATTTGGGCTTCTAGCAGTGTGTGGGACTTGGTCTATTAGTCCATCTATACTGACCTCCATCAGGTTGCAAATTAAAAATAATTTTTTTCTTCATTTATCTCTGAAAAAATATTTGGGCTTCTAGCAGCGTGTGGGACTTGTTCTATTAGTCCATCTATACTGACCTCCATCAGGTTGCAAATTAAAAATAATTTTTTTCTGCATCTAGCTCTGAAAAAATATTTGGGCTTCTAGCAGTGTGTGGGACTTGGTCTATTAGTCCATCTATACTGACCTCCATCAGGTTGCAAATTAAAAATATTTTTTTTCTGCATCTAGCTCTGAAAAAATATTTGGGCTTCTAGCAGTGTGTGGGACTTGGTCTATTAGTCCATCTATACTGACCTCCATCAGGTTGCAAATTAAAAATAATTTTTTTCTTCATTTATCTCTGAAAAAATATTTGGGCTTCTAGCAGCGTGTGGGACTTGTTCTATTAGTCCATCTATACTGACCTCCATCAGGTTGCAAATTAAAAATAATTTTTTTCTGCATGTAGCTCTGAAAAAATATTTGGGCTTCTAGCAGTGTGTGACTTGGTCTATTAGTCCATCTATACTGACCTCCATCAGGTTGCAAATTAAAAATAATTTTTTTCTGCATCTAGCTCTGAAAAAATATTTGGGCTTCTAGCAGTGTGTGGGACTTGGTCTATTAGTCCATCTATACTGACCTCCATCAGGTTGCAAATTGAATAAAAAAATTTTCTGCATCTAGCTCTGAAAAAATATTTGGGCTTCTAGCAGTGTGTGGGACTTGGTCTATTAGTCCATCTATACTGACCTCCATCAGGTTGCAAATTAAAAATAATTTTTTTCTGCATCTAGCTCTGAAAAAATATTTGGGCTTCTAGCGGTGTGTGGGACTTGGTCTATTAGTCCATCTATACTGACCTCCATCAGGTTGCAAATTAAAAATATTTTTTTTCTGCATCTAGCTCTGAAAAAATATTTGGGCTTCTAGCAGTGTGTGGGACTTGGTCTATTAGTCCATCTATACTGACCTCCATCAGGTTGCAAATTAAAAATAATTTTTTTCTGCATCTAGCTCTGAAAAAATATTTGGGCTTCTAGCGGTGTGTGGGACTTGGTCTATTAGTCCATCTATACTGACCTCCATCAGGTTGCAAATTAAAATTATTTTTTTTCTGCATCTAGCTCTGAAAAAATATTTGGGCTTCTAGCAGTGTGTGGGACTTGGTCTATTAGTCCATCTATACTGACCTCCATCAGGTTGCAAATTAAAAATAATTTTTTTCTGCATATAGCTCTGAAAAAATATTTGGGCTTCTAGCGGTGTGTGAGACTTGGTCTATTAGTCCATCTATACTGACCTCCATCAGGTTGCAAATTAAAAATATTTTTTTTCTGCATCTAGCTCTGAAAAAATATTTGGGCTTCTAGCAGTGTGTGGGACTTGGTCTATTAGTCCATCTATACTGACCTCCATCAGGTTGCAAATTGAATAAAAAAATTTTCTGCATCTAGCTCTGAAAAAATATTTGGGCTTCTAGCGGTGTGTGGGACTTGGTCTATTAGTCCATCTATACTGACCTCCATCAGGTTGCAAATTAAAAATAATTTTTTTCTGCATCTAGCTCTGAAAAAATATTTGGGCTTCTAGCAGTGTGTGGGACTTGGTCTATTAGTCCATCTATACTGACCTCCATCAGGTTGCAAATTAAAAATAATTTTTTTCTGCATCTAGCTCTGAAAAAATATTTGGGCTTCTAGCAGTGTGTGGGACTTGGTCTATTAGTCCATCTATACTGACCTCCATCAGGTTGCAAATTAAAAATAATTTTTTTCTTCATTTATCTCTGAAAAAATATTTGGGCTTCTAGCAGCGTGTGGGACTTGTTCTATTAGTCCATCTATACTGACCTCCATCAGGTTGCAAATTAAAAATAATTTTTTTCTGCATCTAGCTCTGAAAAAATATTTGGGCTTCTAGCAGTGTGTGGGACTTGGTCTATTAGTCCATCTATACTGACCTCCATCAGGTTGCAAATTAAAAATATTTTTTTTCTGCATCTAGCTCTGAAAAAATATTTGGGCTTCTAGCAGTGTGTGGGACTTGGTCTATTAGTCCATCTATACTGACCTCCATCAGGTTGCAAATTAAAAATAATTTTTTTCTTCATTTATCTCTGAAAAAATATTTGGGCTTCTAGCAGCGTGTGGGACTTGTTCTATTAGTCCATCTATACTGACCTCCATCAGGTTGCAAATTAAAAATAATTTTTTTCTGCATGTAGCTCTGAAAAAATATTTGGGCTTCTAGCAGTGTGTGACTTGGTCTATTAGTCCATCTATACTGACCTCCATCAGGTTGCAAATTAAAAATAATTTTTTTCTGCATCTAGCTCTGAAAAAATATTTGGGCTTCTAGCAGTGTGTGGGACTTGGTCTATTAGTCCATCTATACTGACCTCCATTAGGTTGCAAATTGAATAAAAAAATTTTCTGCATCTAGCTCTGAAAAAATATTTGGGCTTCTAGCAGTGTGTGGGACTTGGTCTATTAGTCCATCTATACTGACCTCCATCAGGTTGCAAATTAAAAATAATTTTTTTCTGCATCTAGCTCTGAAAAAATATTTGGGCTTCTAGCGGTGTGTGGGACTTGGTCTATTAGTCCATCTATACTGACCTCCATCAGGTTGCAAATTAAAAATAATTTTTTTCTGCATCTAGCTCTGAAAAAATATTTGGGCTTCTAGCAGTGTGTGGGACTTGGTCTATTTGTCCATCTATACTGACCTCCATCAGGTTGCAAATTAAAAATAATTTTTTTCTGCATCTAGCTCTGAAAAAATATTTGGGCTTCTAGCGGTGTGTGGGACTTGGTCTATTAGTCCATCTATACTGACCTCCATCAGGTTGCAAATTAAAAATATTTTTTTTCTGCATCTAGCTCTGAAAAAATATTTGGGCTTCTAGCAGTGTGTGGGACTTGGTCTATTAGTCCATCTATACTGACCTCCATCAGGTTGCAAATTGAATAAAAAAATTTTCTGCATCTAGCTCTGAAAAAATATTTGGGCTTCTAGCGGTGTGAGGGACTTGGTCTATTAGTCCATCTATACTGACCTCCATCAGGTTGCAAATTAAAAATATTTTTTTTCTGCATCTAGCTCTGAAAAAATATTTGGGCTTCTAGCAGTGTGTGGGACTTGGTCTATTAGTCCATCTATACTGACCTCCATCAGGTTGCAAATTAAAAATAATTTTTTTCTTCATTTATCTCTGAAAAAATATTTGGGCTTCTAGCAGCGTGTGGGACTTGTTCTATTAGTCCATCTATACTGACCTCCATCAGGTTGCAAATTAAAAATAATTTTTTTCTGCATCTAGCTCTGAAAAAATATTTGGGCTTCTAGCAGTGTGTGGGACTTGGTTTATTAGTCCATCTATACTGACCTCCATCAGGTTGCAAATTAAAAATATTTTTTTTCTGCATCTAGCTCTGAAAAAATATTTGGGCTTCTAGCAGTGTGTGGGACTTGGTCTATTAGTCCATCTATACTGACCTCCATCAGGTTGCAAATTAAAAATAATTTTTTTCTTCATTTATCTCTGAAAAAATATTTGGGCTTCTAGCAGCGTGTGGGACTTGTTCTATTAGTCCATCTATACTGACCTCCATCAGGTTGCAAATTAAAAATAATTTTTTTCTGCATGTAGCTCTGAAAAAATATTTGGGCTTCTAGCAGTGTGTGACTTGGTCTATTAGTCCATCTATACTGACCTCCATCAGGTTGCAAATTAAAAATAATTTTTTTCTGCATCTAGCTCTGAAAAAATATTTGGGCTTCTAGCAGTGTGTGGGACTTGGTCTATTAGTCCATCTATACTGACCTCCATTAGGTTGCAAATTGAATAAAAAAATTTTCTGCATCTAGCTCTGAAAAAATATTTGGGCTTCTAGCAGTGTGTGGGACTTGGTCTATTAGTCCATCTATACTGACCTCCATCAGGTTGCAAATTAAAAATAATTTTTTTCTGCATCTAGCTCTGAAAAAATATTTGGGCTTCTAGCGGTGTGTGGGACTTGGTCTATTAGTCCATCTATACTGACCTCCATCAGGTTGCAAATTAAAAATAATTTTTTTCTGCATCTAGCTCTGAAAAAATATTTGGGCTTCTAGCAGTGTGTGGGACTTGGTCTATTTGTCCATCTATACTGACCTCCATCAGGTTGCAAATTAAAAATAATTTTTTTCTGCATCTAGCTCTGAAAAAATATTTGGGCTTCTAGCGGTGTGTGGGACTTGGTCTATTAGTCCATCTATACTGACCTCCATCAGGTTGCAAATTAAAAATATTTTTTTTCTGCATCTAGCTCTGAAAAAATATTTGGGCTTCTAGCAGTGTGTGGGACTTGGTCTATTAGTCCATCTATACTGACCTCCATCAGGTTGCAAATTGAATAAAAAAATTTTCTGCATCTAGCTCTGAAAAAATATTTGGGCTTCTAGCGGTGTGTGGGACTTGGTCTATTAGTCCATCTATACTGACCTCCATCAGGTTGCAAATTAAAAATATTTTTTTTCTGCATCTAGCTCTGAAAAAATATTTGGGCTTCTAGCAGTGTGTGGGACTTGGTCTATTAGTCCATCTATACTGACCTCCATCAGGTTGCAAATTAAAAATAATTTTTTTCTTCATTTATCTCTGAAAAAATATTTGGGCTTCTAGCAGCGTGTGGGACTTGTTCTATTAGTCCATCTATACTGACCTCCATCAGGTTGCAAATTAAAAATAATTTTTTTCTGCATCTAGCTCTGAAAAAATATTTGGGCTTCTAGCAGTGTGTGGGACTTGGTTTATTAGTCCATCTATACTGACCTCCATCAGGTTGCAAATTAAAAATATTTTTTTTCTGCATCTAGCTCTGAAAAAATATTTGGGCTTCTAGCAGTGTGTGGGACTTGGTCTATTAGTCCATCTATACTGACCTCCATCAGGTTGCAAATTAAAAATAATTTTTTTCTTCATTTATCTCTGAAAAAATATTTGGGCTTCTAGCAGCGTGTGGGACTTGTTCTATTAGTCCATCTATACTGACCTCCATCAGGTTGCAAATTAAAAATAATTTTTTTCTGCATGTAGCTCTGAAAAAATATTTGGGCTTCTAGCAGTGTGTGACTTGGTCTATTAGTCCATCTATACTGACCTCCATCAGGTTGCAAATTAAAAATAATTTTTTTCTGCATCTAGCTCTGAAAAAATATTTGGGCTTCTAGCAGTTTGTGGGACTTGGTCTATTAGTCCATCTATACTGACCTCCATCAGGTTGCAAATTGAATAAAAAAATTTTCTGCATCTAGCTCTGAAAAAATATTTGGGCTTCTATCAGTGTGTGGGACTTGGTCTATTAGTCCATCTATACTGACCTCCATCAGGTTGCAAATTAAAAATAATTTTTTTCTGCATCTAGCTCTGAAAAAATATTTGGGCTTCTAGCGGTGTGTGGGACTTGGTCTATTAGTCCATCTATACTGACCTCCATCAGGTTGCAAATTAAAAATAATTTTTTTCTGCATCTAGCTCTGAAAAAATATTTGGGCTTCTAGCAGTGTGTGGGACTTGGTCTATTAGTCCATCTATACTGACCTCCATCAGGTTGCAAATTAAAAATAATTTTTTTCTGCATCTAGCTCTGAAAAAATATTTGGGCTTCTAGCGGTGTGTGGGACTTGGTCTATTAGTCCATCTATACTGACCTCCATCAGGTTGCAAATTAAAAATATTTTTTTTCTGCATCTAGCTCTGAAAAAATATTTGGGCTTCTAGCAGTGCGTGGGACTTGGTCTATTAGTCCATCTATACTGACCTCCATCAGGTTGCAAATTGAATAAAAAAATTTTCTGCATCTAGCTCTGAAAAAATATTTGGGCTTCTAGCGGTGTGTGGGACTTGGTCTATTAGTCCATCTATACTGACCTCCATCAGGTTGCAAATTAAAAATAATTTTTTTCTGCATCTAGCTCTGAAAAAATATTTGGGCTTCTAGCAGTGTGTGGGACTTGGTCTATTAGTCCATCTGTACTGACCTCCATCAGGTTGCAAATTAAAAATAATTTTTTTCTGCATCTAGCTCTGAAAAAAATATTTGGGCTTCTAGCGGTGTGTGGGACTTGGTCTATTAGTCCATCTATACTGACCTCCATCAGGTTGCAAATTAAAAATAATGTTTTTCTGCATCTAGCTCTGAAAAAATATTTGGGCTTCTAGCAGTGTGTGGGACTTGGTCTATTAGTCCATCTATACTGACCTCCATCAGGTTGCAAATTAAAAATAATTTTTTTCTCCATCTAGCTCTGAAAAAATATTTGGGCTTCTAGCAGCGTGTGGGACTTGTTCTATTAGTCCATCTATACTGACCTCCATCAGGTTGCAAATTAAAAATAATTTTTTTCTGCATCTAGCTCTGAAAAAATATTTGGGCTTCTAGCAGTGTGTGGGACTTGGTCTATTAGTCCATCTATACTGACCTCCATCAGGTTGCAAATTAAAAATAATTTTTTTCTGCATCTAGCTCTGAAAAAATATTTGGGCTTCTAGCAGTGTGTGGGACTTGGTCTATTAGTCCATCTATACTGACCTCCATCAGGTTGCAAATTAAAAATAATTTTTTTCTGCATCTAGCTCTGAAAAAATATTTGGGCTTCTAGCAGTGTGTGGGACTTGGTCTATTAGTCCATCTATACTGACCTCCATCAGGTTGCAAATTAAAAATAATTTTTTTCTTCATTTATCTCTGAAAAAATATTTGGGCTTCTAGCAGCGTGTGGGACTTGTTCTATTAGTCCATCTATACTGACCTCCATCAGGTTGCAAATTAAAAATAATTTTTTTCTGCATCTAGCCCAGCCAATAGTTTTGGCCTAATACCACAGTTTGGCCACTCAGCTCTGCTCGGTTACCATCCATTGTTTTTTTGTGCAAACAACTCCAGAGTTGTGAATTAGTTAACCACCAAAATGAGTGGAAAAAGGCCTGCTGCTGGTGGAAAGGGGAATAGGCGTGTTGGGAAGGGGAAAAAAGGTTGTGTCCGTGGGGTAGGTGCAGAAGAAAGACCATCTTCCAGCCAAACTAAAATGTCTACTTCTTTTAGCGGACAATGTGATAAGATCCCTTTCTTACGGCCACGCCAATCGCTACAAATTCCAGATGAGGCACAAAAACAGCAGGTGCTTCAACGGATATCAAGTGCTCCTTTAAGTGGGCTCTCCTCCACATCAACTTCAACATCACAAATACTCCAGTCCTCAAAGGTGTCACCCAAATCGCACTTGCTTCCTCACAGCTCCCAAATCTCCAGCTGCCCGTCTGAGTATGAGGTAGAACAGATGGTTGAGTCTGCAGAGCTGTTTACTCATATTATAGCCTGGGAATCAGAGGTCGACTCCAGCGCTTCTGTGAATCCAGACGAGGAAATGATCTGCACTGATGCCCAGAATCTTTATGAGTCGGATCCAGGACCAGACGCAGAAGGTTCTGACCATAATGTAGACCCTCATTCCCAAACTGTAACTCCTGTTGGTGGAGACAATGAGGAAGACGATGATAAGACTCAAATACCTGATTGGAGCGACAACTTTAGTTTTTTGTCAGGGCAGGAACAGGTTGGCTCTGAGGACGACGGGTGTGATAACGCACAGGGTGATGATGATGAGGTTGGAGATCCCACTTACTGTCAACCCACAGTCAGCCAAGAGATGAGGTCAGCAGAGGAGGTGGAGGAAGATGCTAGTGACGACGAGGTCAGGTTGCGCCTTCCTGGACAGAGACGTAGTACTGGAAGCACGTCAACAACTGCATCCTCAAACACAACTCTGCCTCTCACCACAAGTCGTGGTGGCTCTTCAGGTCGCATGGGTGCTAAGCCTTGCATAGCCTGGGCATTTTTTCAGATCGATAAAGATGACCCAACTCGTGTTATCTGTAACATTTGTCAGCAAAAGCTAAGTAGAGGCCAAAAAATACATAGTTTGAGTACTTCATGCATGAACCGGCACATGGACATGAAGCATAAGTTGCAGTGGGAAGCTCAGTGTGCTACAATGCGGCCTAGCCGGCCGGGCCAATCACCGTCTGCCATATCTTGTGCATCCGCGGCCTCTTCATCCTCTGTGACTGGGGGGACAGCAGTCACACCTGTTTTGGGGCGCAGACCTGCCACCTCTTTACCCGCAACAGCCAGCGTGATTGGCAGGTCATCATTTTCTTTGGAGGTGGTAACACCAGCTGGTGTTGAGCGCTGTCCGACATCGATAGCACCACCTTTGGATCAAGGCAACCTAACATGTCCGCCTGCATCTTCCTCACAGACCGACAGTTTGCCGGGGACACCCTTATCAACCCCGTCTAAGCACAATAGCCAGCCCTCGGTCCCTCAGATGTGGACAAGTAAAAGACCATTTCCTCCTAGCCATGAGAAAGCTAAGAGGTTGACTTTCACCATCTGCAAGCTCTTGGCTACAGAAATGCTGCCTTTCTGCCTGGTGGACACAGAGGATTTTCGAGACCTTATGTCCGTCGCAGTGCCCCAGTACCAGATGCCCAGTCGGCACTACTTCTCAAAGAAAGGTGTGCCTGCGCTCCACCAGCATGTCGCACACAACATCACCGCTTCTTTGAGAAACTCTGTGTGTGACAGGGTGCATTTCACCACAGACACTTGGACGAGTAGGCATGGACAGGGGCGTTACATGTCGCTGACTGGGCACTGGGTAACTATGGTGACAGCAGGACAAGGGGCTGCTGTCCAAGTCTTGCCGTCCCCACGAGTTGTGCGTCAATCCTCTTTATGTCAAAGTTCCTCCACTGCTTCTGCCTCCTCAACCTCCTCTCGGTCTTCCACCTGCACCCAAAGCCTGTCTGGTCATGCCACAAGCTTTATAACTGCGCAGAAGGGATCCTGCACACCTCCTTACTATGCTGGCAGTAGGGCTCAACGTCATCAGGCGGTTTTTATATTGAAATGTCTGGGAAATGTGAGTCACACAGCTGAGGAGTTGTGGTCAGCTCTGGAGAACCAATTTCATGAATGGTTGTCTCCACTGGACCTGAAACCAGGGAAGGCCGTGTGCGACAATGCTGCAAACCTGGGTGCGGCCCTTCGCCGGGGCAATGTCACACACGTGCCTTGTATGGCTCACGTGTTGAACCTGGTTGTCCAGCAATTTTTAGCCCACTATCCCAGACTAGATGGCCTTCTGCAGAGGGCACGGTCGCTGTGTGCTCACTTCCGCCGTTCGCATCCCGCAGCTCAGCGACTTACATCTCTACAGAAGTCGTTGGGCCTGCCACTTCACCGGCTAAAATGCGATGTGCCTACCCGGTGGAATTCAACTCTGCACATGTTGCAGCGACTGTGGCAGCACCGACAAGCCCTGGTGCAATACGTTCTGACGTATAGCCTGGGCCAACGAGATTCAGAGGTGGGGCAAATCACGCTGGAGGAGTGGTCTCAGATCAGGAACCTATGCACCCTTCTGCACAGTTTTGAAATGGCGACGAAGATGTTTAGTGCTGACGATGCCATTATCAGCATGACTATTCCGGTGATTTACATGCTGGAGCACATGTTAAACAGAATTCGGAGTCAGGTGGTGGCACAAGAGGAGGTGGAGGAAGTAGAGGAGGAGGCGTTGTATGCGGAAGGGCTAACATCTGCAAGGTCCAGACGGTCGGCAGCACCAAGGCGGCAGGCATGTGAGGGTGGGGGAGATGGTTTTACCAGGGCGCATGGTAGCAGCCAAACTAGTGAGGAAGGTGCAGGAGCCCAGGAAGAAGTGGAGGACGAACTGATGGAAGACTCATCAGATGAGGGAGACCTTGATCACATTTCTGTTGTGCGAGGTTGGGGGGAGAGGACAGAGGAAGGAAGCATGATTGTTACCTCGCCACCAACACAACAGGGACTTGGTGCTCCTGGATGCGCAACACACATGAGTGCCTTCTTGCTGCACTACCTGCAACATGACCCTCGAATTGTGAGAATTAGAAATAATCCTGACTACTGGGTTGCCACACTGTTAGATCCCCGGTACAAAAGTAAATTTGCAGAAATTATTCCTGCCATAGAAAGGGATGCACGCATGCAGGAGTATCAGCAGAGACTATTGCAGAATCTTACATGTGCTTTTCCACAAAATACCAGTGGTGCACGTAGTGAATCTCACAGTTCCAACTTGCCAACCGTGGGACCGTCAAGTGTTCAGCACTCAAACCGTAACAGAACCACAGTATCTGCTGGTAACATCAATTTTGCGGAATCATTTCACCACTTTTTTAGCCCATCCTTTGCAAGGCCACAGGAGACAAGAAGTCTGACACATAGTCAACGCCTAGAGACGATGGTACAGGAGTATCTCCAAGTAAACATTGAAGCCACGACTGTGTCACTGGACCCTTGCTCTTTTTGGGCTTCCAATCTGGATAAATGGCCGGAGCTAGCCACTTACGCCTTGGAGATCTTGTCATGCCCCGCAGCCAGCGTTCTGTCTGAACGTGTGTTCAGCGCTGCTGGTGGTGTGCTGACAGATAAGCGCACGCGGCTCTCCACTGATAATGTAGACAGACTCACGTTCATAAAGATGAACAAATCATGGATCCGAAACGACTTTTCTACCCCTGTGTCATCCTGGGGAGAGTAAAAGCTTGATGATTGGTTAAAATCACCCTACCAACCGTTTTAAGCTTTCAAATTACTAATCATGTTTATCTGTATCTTGACTGGAAAATAATTTGGGCTTTGTAGCAGTGTGCAGCACTGATCCTATTAGGCCATCTATAATAAGCTTCACCAGATTTAAAATTAAAAATAATTTTTAGCTGCATCTAGCCCGGAAAATAATTTTGGGGCTCCGAGATGCGCAAGACACATAAGTGCCTTCTTGCTGCACTACCTGCAGCATGACCCTCATATTGTCAAAATTCAAAGTAATCATGACTACTGGGTTGCCACACTCTTAGATCCCCCAAACTTTTCGATCAACCTTTTCATTTTAATAAAGACCAAAAAAATGGTCATTTTTGAAATTATAAGCATCAGCAGGTTGTTAGAAACTGAAATCAAACAGTTTTCAACTCAAAACTTTATTCTAGGTGATGTTACATTTTCACATAGGACCCCTTGTTCGAAAGGAGCTTCTGAACTCTCTCGTCCATTGAATTTGTCAGGTTTTGGATGGTTTCTGCTTCAATTGTTTTGCATGAGGACAGAATACCCTCCCAGAGCTGTTGCTTAGATGTGAACTGCCTCCCGCCATCATAGACACTCCTTTTAATGATGCTCCAAAGGTTCTGAATGGGGTAGAGGTCAGGGGAGCATGGGGGTCACACCATAAGTTTGTCCCCTTTTATGCCCATATCAGCCAGAGATGCAGATGTTTTATGTGCAGCATGAGATGGTGCATTATCATGCAGAAAAATGATCTTGCTGTGAAATACACGGTTCTTCTTCTTGAACCATGGCAGGAAGTGCTGTTTGAGAAAATCCACATACATTATGGAGTTCAACTTTAGCGCCTTCAGGGATCCTAAAGGGGCCGACAATCTCTCTCCCCATGATTCCAGCCCAAAACATTACTCCACCTCCTCCTTGTTGGCGCTGTAGCCGTGTTTGCGTGGGGTGTCCATCAACCAGCCATCCTCCACTCCATTCATCTGGACCATCGAGCGCTGCACGGCACTCATCCGTGAACAAAACAGTTTTGAAATCAGTCTTCATGTAATGTTTGGCCCACTGGAGCCGTTTCTGCTTGTGTGAAGTGGATAGAGGAGGTCGACAGGATGGCATATGCACAGCTGCAAACCTCTGAAGGACCCTGCATCTTGTTGTTCGGGGGACGTTGGAGGCACAAGCAGCTTCAAAAACTTGTCTGCTGCTATGACAAGGCTTTTTTGCCGCTGCTGTTTCAACCTGACGTAATTGCCTGTAGGAAAGAGTCCTCAATTTGCCCTTATCAGCACGCACACGTGTGTACTGTGAATCAGCTACATACTTCTTGATTGCCAAGACACTTCATCCTGATCATCGCACAATGTTGATTGTAGTCATGCCTTGACCTAAACACTCCACAATTTGTTGCTTCTCAGCAGCCGACACATCCTTTTTCTTTCCCATTTTGGCAGAAAATGTAGGCTGCTTAATAATGTGAGAGAGCCTTCTTAAGTAGTCTTGCCTTTCATTGGACACACCTGCCAAACTAATTAGCACAGGTGTCTGCAATTGCTTACAGTGATATAAAGAGCCCTGACACACATCACCATCAATGAGTTTAACTGACAAACAAACAAATTCTTCCCTTATCACTCCTAAACACTTTTTGCATAATAATTTGGAACGCGGTGTACATGTGCTTTTCCACAAAACACCAGTGGTTCACGTAGTGAATCTTACAGTTCTAACTTGCCAACCGTGGTCTGTATGGAATTGTTCAATAAAGGG
Organism: Phyllobates terribilis; assembly: GCF_046119375.1. Lineage (NCBI taxonomy): Eukaryota > Metazoa > Chordata > Amphibia > Anura > Dendrobatidae > Phyllobates > Phyllobates terribilis. The sequence goes on from NW_027362772.1 coordinate 170,203,642, forward strand.
CCCAAAATTAAGATAACATAGATGGGAGAGGTCTCTATGAATAGGAATTCCTAAGTATTTGATACCCTGTGAGGGCCAGGCAAAGGGAAAGTTGGACTGGATGGAATCCTATATGGATTTAGGGAGGGAGACATCGAGGGCCTCAGACTTCGCTGCATTGATTTTAAAATTTTACCATGTAACAAAGTGATCTATTTCAGCCATAACAGCAGGGATGGATATATGTGATTGAGTGATATATACTAGGACATCATCAGCAAATAGAGAGCACTTGTACTCGGTGCCTCCCACCTCAATCCACCTAATATTGGGGTTATGGCGAATTGATGAGAGCAGGTGCTCCGTCACTAGGATGTATAAGAGAGGGGACAGAGGACATCCCTGCCTTGTCCCATTGGTGATTGTGAAAGGTGATCAAAATGTTCTGACGCACCCCCTGGGCCTTGGGACACCCGGAGCCAGACACTTTTTGGTGGATGCTGGTGGTTGTAGTCTTCGTGGTGGCGATCCGGTTCCGTGGCTCAGGGCGGTCAAACCAGTGGCGGAACTATTTATGTGGTTTTGATGTTTAAATGTCCGACTACGCCACCCGTGGATTGCGGTCAGAGTGAACCGCCGCTACAGGGCAGACCGCTAAGGCTGGTGTTGTGGGTGCAGCAGAGCGTAGCATAACTCCCCACGGGAGGAGTATAGCCTCAGGGCAGTGTATGCGGAGGATGGGGGTGATGGTGCAGGGCAGCAGCAGTAACGACACGGAGTCAGTGATGCAGTTCAGGGCCTTTACTCACAGTTCTTATTATCCAGACCACGTCTGCAGGTAACGGCTGCCCACGTCGTACTGTGCTCACCAGGTGAGGGGCTCAGACAACTCCCAGATAACTTTGGAGCGCTTCACAGGACCCCCTTTGTGTGTCCTTTGTCTGGCCTTTCTTACCAACACTTCTGTCCGGCTGCCTCGGGCCTCCTCTTGGTAAACTTGGCGCCAGTTTCCCTGACCCTATGTGGTGCCTTCCTAGCGGGTGGAGCAAGGGGCTGCGCCACATAAAATGTCAGAGCCTCCGGTTTCTAGCTGAGGGTCGTTTCCTGCCTCCACTAGTTCGGGGACCGGTCTCCCCCTTTGGCCTGACCCCTCCACGCAGGTGGATTCGGGCGTGCGGTGGCGACTCGCCCGTCCGCACCCCTGGGATCCCTTCATTCCTCGTTCCTGGAGCCTTCTCCGCTCCTCTTCCTTCCTTCTCCCTCTTGCAGGCCTGGGCCTCTGTTACTAGGCCCGCCTCCGGAGCAGAGCTCATGCAGAGCCCCTGCTCCCTGCCACTTCTGCTCAGACTTCTCTGCACTGAACTAAGATGGTGCCCACCTTTTATACTCCCTTCTCAATGCACCCAGGAACTGCTTCCTCCCTGCTCCTGCACTGCAGGGTTCCCCTTCCTCAGTGTTCCCTCCCCCCACTCCAGCCAGGGACAGGGACTGTCGTGCCCATCTCAGGGGCATATTGGTCGCCCTGCCCCACGGCAATGTGGTGTAATGCATGCAGGTGTCGGGTCCTGATCCACACTCCATCCTTATCTGAGAGTGAGATATCACACCTCTGGGTGAGGTGCAATACGTCTGTAGCAACCGAGCCCTCGGTGCTACAGTTCCATTTATCTTCAGCCTAGGTGACGTATTGTGATACAGGGCCGTGATTTTGGCTATAAAAGGGTCCCCTAGACCCCTACCCCAAGCTTTTTAAGAGAATCATATATGGCGTGCCAGGAGACTCTATGGAATGCTTTCTCAGCATCCAACGAGAGTATCTACTTACAAATTTTTAACTGCATCTAGCCCAGGAAATACTTTGTGCCTAGTAGCAGTGTCTGCTAGTCAGCGGATTATCCCGGCTGTTAAGCAAGCTACACCACCTGTAGTTTGGACACTTAATTTTTTCAAAGGAAATGCTTCGGGACCACGGGATACTTAGTGAAGAGCATCAGGAGGCACCCCAAGGCATAGGGGCTGGGACTGGCACTAGGATGCCTTGCGGTGGACAGCCGAGCTCGATCCTTATAAAAGCTTTTTAACTGCAGCAGCTTTAGTGGACGCTACTGGAGCTGGAATTACGCGGCTGCTGGCATGAGACTTGCCCTCCAATAGATCCTTGTAAATGGATTTAAAGTGTATTCATTCAAATTAGAGGGACAATTTAAATTAAAAAGCTTAGAGCTGCCTCCACCACAGGGGGGCTCGCTCGACCCACCAGCGGACAGGCACCAGTATTGGGAGAGGGGGGCTGGCCGTCAGGGTTCACCGCGGCTCTGGCACAAACCCGGCGACACGGAGGTGGCACGGGCAGGAGCGGACTGAACGTGTCGGCTTCTCACTTTTTGGATTTTAGAAGGGCATGACATGCCTATATCTGTGTCTCCCCCTCCTTTTACTCCTCCACCTCTTTTCTTTTCGCATGACTATATGTACTTGTCACTTTTCCATGTGTTAGTTGTGTCTTCTGAGCAGTTTGTCAGCTTTTGGACACCTTTGAAGGTGTTTTCTATGTGTTTCTATGTGTTTTTGTTTGCCTGCCATTGGTTTTAACGGTGTTCGAAGGTGTTCGACGAACAGTTCGACGAACAGTTCGGCGAACACACGGGTGTTCGACGAACCGAACCGAACTCGAACACTACGGGGGTGGCTCAACACTAGTGTGAGGGTACCCCAGGAGAGTTCCAAATTTGTGTGGGTAGAATATATATCCCACGGGGGTAAAATTGAAAAAAGTAAAAAAAAATTTTTTTTTGGACTTAGTCATTTTTCCGGCGTTGATCAGACTTTCAGATAGGGGAAATGTCAGTGAGCGTTCCGATTTCAGTTCCAGAGCGATTCGCCCAATGAGTCCTTGATATTTAGTCGTTTTCAGCCAATATTTTGGATTTTTGAAAATGTTACTTTTTTGTGAAAATATCCTCTAAATGAGGGAATAATATGTGTGAGGGTTCCCCAGGAGAGTTCCAAATGTGTGTGGGTAGAATATATATCAACGGGAGTAAAATTGAAAAAAGTTGAAAACATTTTTTTTTTGGACTTAGTAATTTTTCCGGCGTTGATCAGACTTTCAGATAGGGGTGTCAGTGAGCGTTCCAATTTCAGTTCCAGAGCGATTCGCCCTATGAGTCCTTGATATTTAGTCGTTTTCAGCAAATATTTTGGATTTTTGAAAATTTCACTTTTTTGTGAAAATATCCACTAAATGAGGGAATAATATGTGTGAGGGTACCCCAGGAGAGGTCCAAATGTGTGTGGGTAGATTATATATCCCACGGGGGTAAAATTGAAAAAAGTTGAAAAAAATTTTTTTTTGGACTTAGTAATTTTTCCGGCGTTTATCAGACTTTCAGATAAGGGAAATGTCAGTGAGCGTTCCAATTTCAGTTCCAGAGCGATTCGCCCAATGAGTCCTTGATATTCAGTCGTTTTCAGCCAATATTTTGGATTTTTGAAAATTTCACTTTTTTGTGAAAATATCCACTAAATGAGGGAATAATATGTGTGAGGGTACCCCAGGAGAGTTCCAAATGTGTGTGGGTAGAATATATATCCCACGGGTGTAAAATTGAAAAAAGATGAAAATTTTTTTTTTTTCGACTTAGTCATTTTTCCGGAGTTGATCAGACTTTCAGATAGGGGAAATGTCAGTGAGTGTTCCAATTTCAGTTCCAGAGCGATTCGCCCTATGAGTCCTTGATATTTAGTCGTTTTCAGCCAATATTTTGGATTTTTGAAAATTTCACTTTTTTGTGAAAATATCCTCTAAATGAGGGAATAATATGTGTGAGGGTACCCCAGGAGAGTTCCAAATGTGTGTGGGTAGAATATATATCCCACGGGGGTAAAATTGAAAAAAGTTGAAAAATTTTTTTTTTTGGACTTAGTCATTTTTCCGGCGTTTATCAGACTTTCAGATAGGAGAAATGTCAGTGAGCATTTCAATTTCAGTTCCAGAGCGATTCGCCCAATGAGACCTTGATATTTAGTCGTTTTCAGCCAATATTCTGGATTTTTGAAAATTTCACTTTTTTGTGAAAATATCCACTAAATGAGGGAATAATATGTGTGAGGGTACCCCAGGAGAGGTCCAAATGTGTGTGGGTAGAATATATATCCCACGGGGGTAAAATTGAAAAAAGATGAAAAATTTTTTTTTTTCGACTTAGTCATTTTTCCAGCGTTGATCAGACTTTCAGATAGGGGAAATGTCAGTGAGCGTTCCGATTTCAGTTCCAGAGCAATTCGCCCAATGAGTCCTTGATATTTAGTCGTTTTCAGCCAATTTTCTGGATTTTTGAAAATTTCACTTTTTTGTGAAAATATCCTCTAAATGAGGGAATAATATGTGTGAGGGTACCCCAGGAGAGTTCCAAATGTGTGTGGGTAGAATATATATCCCACGGGGGTAAAATTGAAAAAAGTTGAAAAAATTTTTTTTTTGGACTTAGTCATTTTTCCGGTGTTTATCAGACTTTCAGATAGGGGAAATGTCAGTGAGTGTTCCGATTTCAGTTCCAAAGCGATTCACCCAATGTGTCCTTGATATTTAGTACTTTTGAGCCAATATTTTTGATTTTTGAAAATTTCACTTTTTTGTGAAAATATCCACTAAATGAGGGAATAATATGTGTGAGGGTACCCCAGGAGAGTTCCAAATGTGTGTGGGTAGAATATATATCACACGGGGGTAAAATTGAAAAAAGTTAAAAAAAATTTTTTTTTGGACTTAGTCATTTTTCCGGCGTTTATCAGACTTTCAGATAGGGCAAATGTCAGTGAGCGTTCCGATTTCAGTTCCAGAGCGATTCGCCCAATGAGTCCTTGGTATTTAGTCGTTTTCAGCCAATTTTCTGGATTTTTCAAAATTTCACTTTTTTGTGAAAATATACACTAAATGAGGGAATAATATGTGTGAAGGTACCCCAGGAGAGTTCCAAATGTGTCTGGGTAGAATATATATCCCACGGGGGTAAAATTGAAAAAAGCTGAAAACATTTTATTTTTGGACTTAGTCATTTTTCCGGCGTTGATCAGACTTTCAGATAGGGGAAATGTCAGTGAGCGTTCCGATTTCAGTTCCAGAGCGATTCGCCCAATGAGTCCTTGATATTTAGTCGTTTTCAGCCAATATTTTGGATTTTTGAAAATGTCACTTTTTTGTGAAAATATCCTCTAAATGAGGGAATAATATGTGTGAGGGTACCCCAGGAGAGTTCCAAATGTGTGTGGGTAGAATATATATCCCATGGGAGTAAAATTGAAAAAAGTTGAAGAAATTTTTTTTTTGGACTTAGTAATTTTTCCGGCGTTTATCAGACTTTCAGATAAGAGAAATGTCAGTGAGCGTTCCGATTTCAGTTCCAGAGCGATTCGCCCAATGAGTCCTTGATATTCAGTCGTTTTCAGCCAATATTTTGGATTTTTGAAAATTTCACTTTTTTGTGAAAATATCCTCTAAATGAGGGAATAATATGTGTGAGGGTACCCCAGGAGAGTTCCAAATGTGTGTGGGTAGAATATATATCCCACGGGGGTAAAATTGAAAAAAGTTGAAAAAATTTTTTTTTTGGACTTAGTCATTTTTCCGGTGTTTATCAGACTTTCAGATAGGGGAAATGTCAGTGAGTGTTCCGATTTCAGTTCCAAAGCGATTCGCCCAATGTGTCCTTGATATTTAGTACTTTTGAGCCAATATTTTTGATTTTTGAAAATTTCACTTTTTTGTGAAAATATCCACGAAATGAGGGAATAATATGTGTGAGGGTACCCCAGGAGAGTTCCAAATGTGTGTGGGTAGAATATATATTCCACGGGGGTAAAATTGAAAAAAGTTAAAAAAAATTTTTTTTTGGACTTAGTCATTTTTCCGGCGTTGATCAGACTTTCAGATAGGGGAAATGTCAGTGAGCGTTCCGATTTCAGTTCCAGAGCGATTCGCCCAATGACTCCTTGATATTTAGTCGTTTTCAGCCAATATTTTGGATTTTTGATAATGTCACTTTTTTGTGAAAATATCCACTAAATGAGGGAATAATATGTGTGAGGGTACCCCAGGAGAGTTCCAAATGTGTGTGGGTAGAATATATATCCCACGGGGGTAAAATTGAAAAAAGTTAATAAAATTTTTTTTTTGGACTTAGTCATTTTTCCGGCGTTGATCAGACTTTCAGATAGGGGAAATGTCAGTGAGCGTTTCAATTTCAGTTCCAGAGCGATTCGCCCAATGTGTCCTTAATATTTAGTAGTTTTCAGCCAATATTTTTGATTTTTGAAAATTTCACTTTTTTGTGAAAATATCCACTAAATGAGGGAATAATATGTGTGAGGGTTCCCCAGGAGAGTTCCAAATGTGTGTGGGTAGAATATATATCCCACGGGAGTAAAATTGAAAAAAGTTGAAAACATTTTTTTTTTGGACTTAGTCATTTTTCCGGCGTTGATCAGACTTTCAGATAGGGGAAATGTCAGTGAGCGTTCCAATTTCAGTTCCAGAGCGATTCGCCCTATGAGTCCTTGATATTTAGTCGTTTTCAGCAAATATTTTGGATTTTTGAAAATTTCACTTTTTTGTGAAAATATCCACAAAATGAGGGAATAATATGTGTGAGGGTACCCCAGGAGAGTTCCAAATGTGTGTGGGTAGAATATATATCCCACGGGGAGTAAAATTGAAAAAAGTTGAAAAATTTTTTTTTTTGGACTTAGTCATTTTTCCGGCGTTTATCAGACTTTCAGATAGGGCAAATGTCAGTGAGCGTTCCGATTACAGTTCCAGAGCAATTCGCCCAATGAGTCCTTGGTATTTAGTCGTTTTCAGCCAATTTTCTGGATTTTTGAAAATTTCAATTTTTTGTGAAAATATCCACTAAATGAGGGAATAATATGTGTGAAGGTACCCCAGGAGAGTTCCAAATGTGTCTGGGTAGAATATATATCCCACGGGGGTAAAATTGAAAAAAGCTGAAAACATATTTTTTTTGGACTTAGTCATTTTTCCGGCGTTGATCAGACTTTCAGATAGGGGAAATGTCAGTGAGTGTTCCGATTTCAGTTCCAGAGCGATTCGCCCAATGTGTCCTTAATATTTAGTAGTTTTCAGCCAATATTTTTGATTTTTGAAAATTTCACTTTTTTGTGAAAATATCCACTAAATGAGGGAATAATATGTGTGAGGGTTCCCCAGGAGAGTTCCAAATGTGTGTGGGTAGAATATATATCCCACGGGAGTAAAATTGAAAAAAGTTGAAAACATTTTTTTTTTGGACTTAGTAATTTTTCCGGCGTTGATCAGACTTTCAGATAGGGGAAATGTCAGTGAGCGTTCCAATTTCAGTTCCAGAGCGATTCGCCCTATGAGTCCTTGATATTTAGTCATTTTCAGCAAATATTTTGGATTTTTGAAAATTTCACTTTTTTGTGAAAATATCCACAAAATGAGGGAATAATATGTGTGAGGGTACCCCAGGAGAGGTCCAAATGTGTGTGCGTAGAATCCCACGGGGGTAAAATTGAAAAAAGATGAAAAATTTTTTTTTTTCGACTTAGTCATTTTTCCAGCGTTGATCAGACTTTCAGATAGGGCAAATGTCAGTGAGCGTTCCGATTACAGTTCCAGAGCAATTCGCCCAATGAGTCCTTGGTATTTAGTCGTTTTCAGCCAATTTTCTGGATTTTTGAAAAATTTCACTTTTTTGTGAAAATATCCACTAAATGAGGGAATAATATGTGTGAAGGTACCCCAGGAGAGTTCCAAATGTGTCTGGGTAGAATATATATCCCACGGGGGTAAAATTGAAAAAAGCTGAAAACATTTTTTTTTTGGACTTAGTCATTTTTCCGGCGTTGATCAGACTTTCAGATAGGGGAAATGTCAGTGAGCGTTCCGATTTCAGTTCCAGAGCGATTCGCCCAATGAGTCCTTGATATTTAGTCGTTTTCAGCCAATATTTTGGATTTTTGAAAATGTCACTTTTTTGTGAAAATATCCTCTAAATGAGGGAATAATATGTGTGAGGGTACCCCAGGAGAGTTCCAAATGTGTGTGGGTAGAATATATATCCCACGGGGAGTAAAATTGAAAAAAGTTGAAAAAAATTTTTTTTTGGACTTAGTCATTTTTCCGGTGTTTATCAGACTTTCAGATAGGGGAAATGTCAGTGAGTGTTCCGATTTCAGTTCCAAAGCGATTCGCCCAATGTGTCCTTGATATTTAGTACTTTTGAGCCAATATTTTTGATTTTTGAAAATTTCACTTTTTTGTGAAAATATCCACTAAATGAGGGAATAATATGTGTGAGGGTACCCCAGGAGAGTTCCAAATGTGTGTGGGTAGAATATATATCACACGGGGGTAAAATTGAAAAAAGTTAAAAAAAATTTTTTTTTGGACTTAGTCATTTTTCCGGCGTTTATCAGACTTTCAGATAGGGCAAATGTCAGTGAGCGTTCCGATTTCAGTTCCAGAGCGATTCGCCCAATGAGTCCTTGGTATTTAGTCGTTTTCAGCCAATTTTCTGGATTTTTCAAAATTTCACTTTTTTGTGAAAATATACACTAAATGAGGGAATAATATGTGTGAAGGTACCCCAGGAGAGTTCCAAATGTGTCTGGGTAGAATATATATCCCACGGGGGTAAAATTGAAAAAAGCTGAAAACATTTTATTTTTGGACTTAGTCATTTTTCCGGCGTTGATCAGACTTTCAGATAGGGGAAATGTCAGTGAGCGTTCCGATTTCAGTTCCAGAGCGATTCGCCCAATGAGTCCTTGATATTTAGTCGTTTTCAGCCAATATTTTGGATTTTTGAAAATGTCACTTTTTTGTGAAAATATCCTCTAAATGAGGGAATAATATGTGTGAGGGTACCCCAGGAGAGTTCCAAATGTGTGTGGGTAGAATATATATCCCATGGGAGTAAAATTGAAAAAAGTTGAAGAAATTTTTTTTTCGGACTTAGTAATTTTTCCGGCGTTTATCAGACTTTCAGATAAGAGAAATGTCAGTGAGCGTTCCGATTTCAGTTCCAGAGCGATTCGCCCAATGAGTCCTTGATATTCAGTCGTTTTCAGCCAATATTTTGGATTTTTGAAAATTTCACTTTTTTGTGAAAATATCCTCTAAATGAGGGAATAATATGTGTGAGGGTACCCCAGGAGAGTTCCAAATGTGTGTGGGTAGAATATATATCCCACGGGGGTAAAATTGAAAAAAGTTGAAAAAATTTTTTTTTTGGACTTAGTCATTTTTCCGGTGTTTATCAGACTTTCAGATAGGGGAAATGTCAGTGAGTGTTCCGATTTCAGTTCCAAAGCGATTCGCCCAATGTGTCCTTGATATTTAGTACTTTTGAGCCAATATTTTTGATTTTTGAAAATTTCACTTTTTTGTGAAAATATCCACGAAATGAGGGAATAATATGTGTGAGGGTACCCCAGGAGAGTTCCAAATGTGTGTGGGTAGAATATATATTCCACGGGGGTAAAATTGAAAAAAGTTAAAAAAAATTTTTTTTTGGACTTAGTCATTTTTCCGGCGTTGATCAGACTTTCAGATAGGGGAAATGTCAGTGAGCGTTCCGATTTCAGTTCCAGAGCGATTCGCCCAATGACTCCTTGATATTTAGTCGTTTTCAGCCAATATTTTGGATTTTTGATAATGTCACTTTTTTGTGAAAATATCCACTAAATGAGGGAATAATATGTGTGAGGGTACCCCAGGAGAGTTCCAAATGTGTGTGGGTAGAATATATATCCCACGGGGGTAAAATTGAAAAAAGTTAATAAAATTTTTTTTTTGGACTTAGTCATTTTTCCGGCGTTGATCAGACTTTCAGATAGGGGAAATGTCAGTGAGCGTTTCAATTTCAGTTCCAGAGCGATTCGCCCAATGTGTCCTTAATATTTAGTAGTTTTCAGCCAATATTTTTGATTTTTGAAAATTTCACTTTTTTGTGAAAATATCCACTAAATGAGGGAATAATATGTGTGAGGGTTCCCCAGGAGAGTTCCAAATGTGTGTGGGTAGAATATATATCCCACGGGAGTAAAATTGAAAAAAGTTGAAAACATTTTTTTTTTGGACTTAGTCATTTTTCCGGCGTTGATCAGACTTTCAGATAGGGGAAATGTCAGTGAGCGTTCCAATTTCAGTTCCAGAGCGATTCGCCCTATGAGTCCTTGATATTTAGTCGTTTTCAGCAAATATTTTGGATTTTTGAAAATTTCACTTTTTTGTGAAAATATCCACAAAATGAGGGAATAATATGTGTGAGGGTACCCCAGGAGAGTTCCAAATGTGTGTGGGTAGAATATATATCCCACGGGGAGTAAAATTGAAAAAAGTTGAAAAATTTTTTTTTTTGGACTTAGTCATTTTTCCGGCGTTTATCAGACTTTCAGATAGGGCAAATGTCAGTGAGCGTTCCGATTACAGTTCCAGAGCAATTCGCCCAATGAGTCCTTGGTATTTAGTCGTTTTCAGCCAATTTTCTGGATTTTTGAAAATTTCAATTTTTTGTGAAAATATCCACTAAATGAGGGAATAATATGTGTGAAGGTACCCCAGGAGAGTTCCAAATGTGTCTGGGTAGAATATATATCCCACGGGGGTAAAATTGAAAAAAGCTGAAAACATATTTTTTTTGGACTTAGTCATTTTTCCGGCGTTGATCAGACTTTCAGATAGGGGAAATGTCAGTGAGTGTTCCGATTTCAGTTCCAGAGCGATTCGCCCAATGTGTCCTTAATATTTAGTAGTTTTCAGCCAATATTTTTGATTTTTGAAAATTTCACTTTTTTGTGAAAATATCCACTAAATGAGGGAATAATATGTGTGAGGGTTCCCCAGGAGAGTTCCAAATGTGTGTGGGTAGAATATATATCCCACGGGAGTAAAATTGAAAAAAGTTGAAAACATTTTTTTTTTGGACTTAGTAATTTTTCCGGCGTTGATCAGACTTTCAGATAGGGGAAATGTCAGTGAGCGTTCCAATTTCAGTTCCAGAGCGATTCGCCCTATGAGTCCTTGATATTTAGTCATTTTCAGCAAATATTTTGGATTTTTGAAAATTTCACTTTTTTGTGAAAATATCCACAAAATGAGGGAATAATATGTGTGAGGGTACCCCAGGAGAGGTCCAAATGTGTGTGCGTAGAATCCCACGGGGGTAAAATTGAAAAAAGATGAAAAATTTTTTTTTTTCGACTTAGTCATTTTTCCAGCGTTGATCAGACTTTCAGATAGGGCAAATGTCAGTGAGCGTTCCGATTACAGTTCCAGAGCAATTCGCCCAATGAGTCCTTGGTATTTAGTCGTTTTCAGCCAATTTTCTGGATTTTTGAAAAATTTCACTTTTTTGTGAAAATATCCACTAAATGAGGGAATAATATGTGTGAAGGTACCCCAGGAGAGTTCCAAATGTGTCTGGGTAGAATATATATCCCACGGGGGTAAAATTGAAAAAAGCTGAAAACATTTTTTTTTTGGACTTAGTCATTTTTCCGGCGTTGATCAGACTTTCAGATAGGGGAAATGTCAGTGAGCGTTCCGATTTCAGTTCCAGAGCGATTCGCCCAATGAGTCCTTGATATTTAGTCGTTTTCAGCCAATATTTTGGATTTTTGAAAATGTCACTTTTTTGTGAAAATATCCTCTAAATGAGGGAATAATATGTGTGAGGGTACCCCAGGAGAGTTCCAAATGTGTGTGGGTAGAATATATATCCCACGGGGAGTAAAATTGAAAAAAGTTGAAAAAAATTTTTTTTTGGACTTAGTCATTTTTCCGGCGTTTATCAGACTTTCAGATAAGGGAAATGTCAGTGAGTGTTCCGATTTCAGTTCCAAAGCGATTTGCCCAATGTGTCCTTGATATTTAGTACTTTTGAGCCAATATTTTTGATTTTTGAAAATTTCACTTTTTTGTGAAAATATCCACTAAATGAGGGAATAATATGTGTGAGGGTACCCCAGGAGAGTTCCAAATGTGTGTGGGTAGAATATATATCCCACGGGGGTAAAATTGAAAAAAGTTGAAAAAATTTTTTTTTTGGACTTAGTCATTTTTCCGGCGTTGATCAGACTTTCAGATACGGGAAATGTCAGTGAGTGTTCCGATTTCAGTTCCAGAGCGATTCGCCCAATGTGTCCTTAATATTTAATAGTTTTCAGCCAATATTTTTGATTTTTGAAAATTTCACTTTTTTTGTGAAAATATCCACTAAATGAGGGAATAATATGTGTGAGGGTACCCCTGGAAAGCTCCAAATGTGTTTGGGTAGAATATATATCCCATGGGTGTAAAATTGAAAAAAGATGAAAATTTTTTTTTTTTCGACTCAGTCATTTTTCCGACGTTTATCAGACTTTCAGATAGGGCAAATGTCAGTGAGCGTTTTGATTTTAGTTCCAGAGCGATTCGCCCAATGTGTCCTTGATATTTAGTAGTTTTCAGCTAATATTTTTTAAAATTTCACTTTTTTGTGAAAATATCCACTAAATGAGGGAATAATATGTGTGAGGGTACCCCAGGAGAGTTCCAAATGTGTGTGGGTAGAATATATATCCCACGGGGAGTAAAATTGAAAAAAGTTGAAAAATTGTTTTTTTTGGACTTAGTCATTTTTCCGGCGTTTATCAGACTTTCAGATAGGGCAAATGTCAGTGAGCGTTCCGATTACAGTTCCAGAGCGATTCGCCCTATGAGTCCTTGATATTTAGTCATTTTCAGCCAATTTTCTGGATTTTTGAAAATTTCACTTTTTTGTGAAAATATCCACTAAATGAGGGAATAATATGTGTGAAGGTACCCCAGGAGAGGTCCAAATGTGTGTGGGTAGAATATATATCCCACGGGGGTAAAATTGAAAAAAGATGAAAAATTTTTTTTTTTCGACTTAGTCATTTTTCCGGCGTTTATCAGACTTTCAGATAGGGCAAATGTCAGTGAGCGTTCCGATTTCAGTTCCAGAGCGATTCGCCCAATGAGTCCTTGATATTTAGTCGTTTTCAGCCAATATTTTGGATTTTTGAAAATGTCACTTTTTTGTGAAAATATCCTCTAAATGAGGGAATAATATGTGTGAGGGTACCCCAGGAGAGTTCCAAATGTGTGTGGGTAGAATATATATCCCACGGGGAGTAAAATTGAAAAAAGTTGAAAAAAATTTTTTTTTGGACTTAGTCATTTTTCCGGCGTTTATCAGACTTTCAGATAAGGGAAATGTCAGTGAGTGTTCCGATTTCAGTTCCAAAGCGATTCGCCCAATGTGTCCTTGATATTTAGTACTTTTGAGCCAATATTTTTGATTTTTGAAAATTTCACTTTTTTGTGAAAATATCCACTAAATGAGGGAATAATATGTGTGAGGGTACCCCAGGAGAGTTCCAAATGTGTGTGGGTAGAATATATATCCCACGGGGGTAAAATTGAAAAAAGTTGAAAAAATTTTTTTTTTGGACTTAGTCATTTTTCCGGCGTTGATCAGACTTTCAGATACGGGAAATGTCAGTGAGCGTTCCGATTTCAGTTCCAGAGCGATTCGCCCAATGATTCCTTGATATTTAGTCGTTTTCAGCCAAAATTTTGCATTTTTGAAAATTTCACTTTTTTGTGAAAATATCCTCTAAATGAGGGAATAATATGTGTGAGGGTACCCCAGGAGAGTTCCAAATGTGTGTGGGTAGAATATATATCCCACGGGGAGTAAAATTGAAAAAAGTTGAAAAAATTTTTTTTTTGGACTTAGTCATTTTTCCGGCGTTTATCAGACTTTCAGATAAGGGAAATGTCAGTGAGCGTTCCGATTTCAGTTCCAGGGCAATTCGCCCAATGAGTCCTTGATATTTAGTCGTTTTCAGCCAATTTTCTGGATTTTTGAAAATTTCACTTTTTTGTGAAAATATCCACTAAATGAGGGAATAATATGTGTGAGGGTACCCCAGGAGATTTCCAAATGTGTGTGGGTAGAAGATATATCCCACGGGGGTAAAATTGAAAAAAGTAAAAAAAAATTTTTTTTTGGACTTAGTCATTTTTCCGGCGTTGATCAGACTTTCAGATAGGGGAAATGTCAGTGAGCGTTCCGATTACAGTTCCAGAGCAATTCGCCCAATGAGTCCTTGGTATTTAGTCGTTTTCAGCCAATTTTCTGGATTTTTGAAAATTTCACTTTTTTGTGAAAATATCCACTAAATGAGGGAATAATATGTGTGAAGGTACCCCAGGAGAGTTCCAAATGTGTGTGGGTAGAATATATATCCCACGGGGGTAAAATTGAAAAAAGTAAAAAAAAATTTTTTTTTGGACTTAGTCATTTTTCCGGCGTTGATCAGACTTTCAGATAGGGGAAATGTCAGTGAGCGTTCCGATTTCAGTTCCAGAGCGATTCGCCCAATGAGTCCTTGATATTTAGTCGTTTTCAGCCAATATTTTGGATTTTTGAAAATGTCACTTTTTTGTGAAAATATCCTCTAAATGAGGGAATAATATGTGTGAGGGTACCCCAGGAGAGTTCCAAATGTGTGTGGGTAGAATATATATCCCACGGGGGTAAAATTGAAAAAAGTTGAAAAAATTTTTTTTTTGGACTTAGTCATTTTTCCGGCGTTGATCAGACTTTCAGATACGGGAAATGTCAGTGAGTGTTCCGATTTCAGTTCCAGAGCGATTCGCCCAATGTGTTCTTAATATTTAGTAGTTTTCAGCCAATATTTTTGATTTTTGAAAATTTCACTTTTTTTGTGAAAATATCCACTAAATGAGGGAATAATATGTGTGAGGGTACCCCAGGAAAGCTCCAAATGTGTTTGGGTAGAATATATATCCCATGGGTGTAAAATTGAAAAAAGATGAAAATTTTTTTTTTTTCGACTTAGTCATTTTTCCGGCGTTTATCAGACTTTCAGATAGGGCAAATGTCAGTGAGCGTTTTGATTTTAGTTCCAGAGCGATTCGCCCAATGTGTCCTTGATATTTAGTAGTTTTCAGCTAATATTTTTGAAAATTTCACTTTTTTGTGAAAATATCCACTAAATGAGGGAATAATATGTGTGAGGGTACCCCAGGAGAGTTCCAAATGTGTGTGGGTAGAATATATATCCCACAGGGGTAAAATTGAAAAAAGTTGAAAAAAATGTTTTTTTGGACTTAGTCATTTTTCCGGCGTTTATCAGACTTTCAGATAGGGGAAATGTCAGTGAGCATTCCAATTTCAGTTCCACAGCGATTCGCCCAATGAGTCCTTGATATTTAGTCGTTTTCAGCCAATATTTTGGATTTTTGAAAATTTCACTTTTTTGTGAAAATATCCTCTAAATGAGGGAATAATATGTGTGATGGTACCCCAGGAGAGTTCCAAATGTGTGTGGGTAGAAGATATATCCCACGGGGAGTAAAATTGAAAAAAGTTGAAAAAAATTTTTTTTTGGACTTAGTCATTTTTCCGGCGTTTATCAGACTTTCAGATAAGGGAAATGTCAGTGAGCGTTCCGATTTCAGTTCCAGAGCAATTCGCCCAATGAGTCCTTGATATTTAGTCGTTTTCAGCCAATTTTCTGGATTTTTCAAAATTTCACTTTTTTGTGAAAACATCCACTAAATGAGGGAATAATATGTGTGAGGGTACCCCAGGAGAGTTCCAAATGTGTGTGGGTAGAATATATATCCCATGGGAGTAAAATTGAAAAAAGTTGAAAAAATTTTTTTTTTGGACTTTGTCATTTTTCCGGCGTTGATCAGACTTTCAGATAAGGGAAATGTCAGTGAATGTTCCGATTTCAGTTCCAGAGTGATTCTTCCAATGTGTCCTTAATATTTAGTAGTTTTCAGCCAATATTTTTGATTTTTGAAAATTGCACTTTTTTGTGAAAATATCCACTAAATGAGGGAATAATATGTGTGAGGGTTCCCCAGGAGAGTTCCAAATGTGTGTGGGTAGAATATATATCCCACTGGAGTAAAATTGAAAAAAGTTGAAAACATTTTTTTTTTGGACTTAGTAATTTTTCCGGCGTTGATCAGACTTTCAGATAGGGGAAATGTCAGTGAGTGTTCCGATTTCAGTTCCAGAGCGATTCGCCCAATGTGTCCTTAATATTTAATAGTTTTCAGCCAATATTTTTGATTTTTGAAAATTTCACTTTTTTTGTGAAAATATCCACTAAATGAGGGAATAATATGTGTGAGGGTACCCCTGGAAAGCTCCAAATGTGTTTGGGTAGAATATATATCCCATGGGTGTAAAATTGAAAAAAGATGAAAATTTTTTTTTTTTCGACTCAGTCATTTTTCCGGCGTTTATCAGACTTTCAGATAGGGCAAATGTCAGTGAGCGTTTTGATTTTAGTTCCAGAGCGATTCGCCCAATGTGTCCTTGATATTTAGTAGTTTTCAGCTAATATTTTTTAAAATTTCACTTTTTTGTGAAAATATCCACTAAATAAGGGAATAATATGTGTGAGGGTACCCCAGGAGAGTTCCAAATGTGTGTGGGTAGAATATATATCCCACGGGGAGTAAAATTGAAAAAAGTTGAAAAATTTTTTTTTTTGGACTTAGTCATTTTTCCGGCGTTTATCAGACTTTCAGATAGGGCAAATGTCAGTGAGCGTTCCGATTACAGTTCCAGAGCGATTCGCCCTATGAGTCCTTGATATTTAGTCATTTTCAGCCAATTTTCTGGATTTTTGAAAATTTCACTTTTTTGTGAAAATATCCACTAAATGAGGGAATAATATGTGTGAAGGTACCCCAGGAGAGGTCCAAATGTGTGTGGGTAGAATATATATCCCACGGGGGTAAAATTGAAAAAAGATGAAAATTTTTTTTTTTTCGACTTAGTCATTTTTCCAGCGTTGATCAGACTTTCAGATAGGGGAAATGTCAGTGAGCATTCCGATTACAGTTCCAGAGCGATTTGCCCAATGTGTCCTTGATATTTAGTAGTTTTCAGCTAATATTTTTGATTTTTGAAAATTTCACTTTTTTGTGAAAATATCCACTAAATGAGGGAATAATATGTGTGAGGGTACCCCAGGAGAGTTCCAAATGTGTGTGGGTAGAATATATATCCCACGGGGAGTAAAATTGAAAAAAGTTGGAAAATTTTTTTTTTTAGACTTAGTCATTTTTCCGGCGTTTATCAGACTTTCAGATAGGGCAAATGTCAGTGAGCGTTCCGATTTCAGTTCCAGAGCGATTCGCCCAATGAGTCCTTGATATTTAGTCGTTTTCAGCCAATATTTTGGATTTTTGAAAATGTCACTTTTTTGTGAAAATATCCTCTAAATGAGGGAATAATATGTGTGAGGGTACCCCAGGAGAGTTCCAAATGTGTGTGGGTAGAATATATATCCCACGGGGAGTAAAATTGAAAAAAGTTGAAAAAAATTTTTTTTTGGACTTAGTCATTTTTCCGGCGTTTATCAGACTTTCAGATAAGGGAAATGTCAGTGAGTGTTCCGATTTCAGTTCCAAAGCGATTCGCCCAATGTGTCCTTGATATTTAGTACTTTTGAGCCAATATTTTTGATTTTTGAAAATTTCACTTTTTTGTGAAAATATCCACTAAATGAGGGAATAATATGTGTGAGGGTACCCCAGGAGAGTTCCAAATGTGTGTGGGTAGAATATATATCCCACGGGGGTAAAATTGAAAAAAGTTGAAAAAATTTTTTTTTTGGACTTAGTCATTTTTCCGGCGTTGATCAGACTTTCAGATACGGGAAATGTCAGTGAGCGTTCCGATTTCAGTTCCAGAGCGATTCGCCCAATGATTCCTTGATATTTAGTCGTTTTCAGCCAATATTTTGCATTTTTGAAAATTTCACTTTTTTGTGAAAATATCCTCTAAATGAGGGAATAATATGTGTGAGGGTACCCCAGGAGAGTTCCAAATGTGTGTGGGTAGAATATATATCCCATGGGTGTAAAATTGAAAAAAGATGAAAATATTTTTTTTTTCGACTTAGTCATTTTTCCGGCGTTTATCAGACTTTCAGATAGGGCAAATGTCAGTGAGCGTTTTGATTTTAGTTCCAGAGCGATTCGCCCAATGTGTCCTTGATATTTAGTAGTTTTCAGCTAATATTTTTGAAAATTTCACTTTTTTGTGAAAATATCCACTAAATGAGGGAATAATATGTGTGAGGGTACCCCAGGATAGTTCCAAATGTGTGTGGGTAGAATATATATCCCACGGGGAGTAAAATTGAAAAAAGTTGAAAAAATTTTTTTTTTGGACTTAGTCATTTTTCCGGCGTTTATCAGACTTTCAGATAAGGGAAATGTCAGTGAGCGTTCCGATTTCAGTTCCAGAGCAATTCGCCCAATGAGTCCTTGATATTTAGTCGTTTTCAGCCAATTTTCTGGATTTTTGAAAATTTCACTTTTTTGTGAAAATATCCACTAAATGAGGGAATAATATGTGTGAGGGTACCCCAGGAGATTTCCAAATGTGTGTGGGTAGAAGATATATCCCACGGGGGTAAAATTGAAAAAAGTAAAAAAAAATTTTTTTTTGGACTTAGTCATTTTTCCGGCGTTGATCAGACTTTCAGATAGGGGAAATGTCAGTGAGCGTTCCGATTACAGTTCCAGAGCAATTCGCCCAATGAGTCCTTGGTATTTAGTCGTTTTCAGCCAATTTTCTGGATTTTTGAAAATTTCACTTTTTTGTGAAAATATCCACTAAATGAGGGAATAATATGTGTGAAGGTACCCCAGGAGAGTTCCAAATGTGTGTGGGTAGAATATATATCCCACGGGGGTAAAATTGAAAAAAGTAAAAAAAAATTTTTTTTTGGACTTAGTCATTTTTCCGGCGTTGATCAGACTTTCAGATAGGGGAAATGTCAGTGAGCGTTCCGATTTCAGTTCCAGAGCGATTCGCCCAATGAGTCCTTGATATTTAGTCGTTTTCAGCCAATATTTTGGATTTTTGAAAATGTCACTTTTTTGTGAAAATATCCTCTAAATGAGGGAATAATATGTGTGAGGGTACCCCAGGAGAGTTCCAAATGTGTGTGGGTAGAATATATATCCCACGGGGGTAAAATTGAAAAAAGTTGAAAAAATTTTTTTTTTGGACTTAGTCATTTTTCCGGCGTTGATCAGACTTTCAGATACGGGAAATGTCAGTGAGTGTTCCGATTTCAGTTCCAGAGCGATTCGCCCAATGTGTTCTTAATATTTAGTAGTTTTCAGCCAATATTTTTGATTTTTGAAAATTTCACTTTTTTTGTGAAAATATCCACTAAATGAGGGAATAATATGTGTGAGGGTACCCCAGGAAAGCTCCAAATGTGTTTGGGTAGAATATATATCCCATGGGTGTAAAATTGAAAAAAGATGAACATTTTTTTTTTTTCGACTTAGTCATTTTTCCGGCGTTTATCAGACTTTCAGATAGGGCAAATGTCAGTGAGCGTTTTGATTTTAGTTCCAGAGCGATTCGCCCAATGTGTCCTTGATATTTAGTAGTTTTCAGCTAATATTTTTGAAAATTTCACTTTTTTGTGAAAATATCCACTAAATGAGGGAATAATATGTGTGAGGGTACCCCAGGAGAGTTCCAAATGTGTGTGGGTAGAATATATATCCCACAAGGGTAAAATTGAAAAAAGTTGAAAAAAATGTTTTTTTGGACTTAGTCATTTTTCCGGCGTTTATCAGACTTTCAGATAGGGGAAATGTCAGTGAGCATTCCAATTTCAGTTCCACAGCGATTCGCCCAATGAGTCCTTGATATTTAGTCGTTTTCAGCCAATATTTTGGATTTTTGAAAATTTCACTTTTTTGTGAAAATATCCACTAAATGAGGGAATAATATGTGTGAGGGTACCCCAGGAGAGTTCCAAATGTGTGTGGGTAGAATATATATCCCACGGGGGTAAAATTGAAAAAAGTAAAAAAAAATTTTTTTTTTGGACTTAGTCATTTTTCCGGCGTTGATCAGACTTTCAGATACGGGAAATGTCAGTGAGTGTTCCGATTTCAGTTCCAGAGCGATTCGCCCAATGTGTTCTTAATATTTAGTAGTTTTCAGCCAATATTTTTGATTTTTGAAAATTTCACTTTTTTTGTGAAAATATCCACTAAATGAGGGAATAATATGTGTGAGGGTACCCCAGGAAAGCTCCAAATGTGTTTGGGTAGAATATATATCCCATGGGTGTAAAATTGAAAAAAGATGAAAATTTTTTTTTTTTGGACTTAGTCATTTTTCCGGCGTTGATCAGACTTTCAGATAGGGGAAATGTCAGTGAGCGTTCCGATTACAGTTCCAGAGCAATTCGCCCAATGAGTCCTTGGTATTTAGTCGTTTTCAGCCAATTTTCTGGATTTTTGAAAATTTCACTTTTTTGTGAAAATATCCACTAAATGAGGGAATAATATGTGTGAAGGTACCCCAGGAGAGTTCCAAATGTGTGTGGGTAGAATATATATCCCACGGGGGTAAAATTGAAAAAAGTAAAAAAAAATTTTTTTTTGGACTTAGTCATTTTTCCGGCGTTGATCAGACTTTCAGATAGGGGAAATGTCAGTGAGCGTTCCGATTTCAGTTCCAGAGCGATTCGCCCAATGAGTCCTTGATATTTAGTCGTTTTCAGCCAATATTTTGGATTTTTGAAAATGTCACTTTTTTGTGAAAATATCCTCTAAATGAGGGAATAATATGTGTGAGGGTACCCCAGGAGAGTTCCAAATGTGTGTGGGTAGAATATATATCCCACGGGGGTAAAATTGAAAAAAGTTGAAAAAATTTTTTTTTTGGACTTAGTCATTTTTCCGGCGTTGATCAGACTTTCAGATACGGGAAATGTCAGTGAGTGTTCCGATTTCAGTTCCAGAGCGATTCGCCCAATGTGTTCTTAATATTTAGTAGTTTTCAGCCAATATTTTTGATTTTTGAAAATTTCACTTTTTTTGTGAAAATATCCACTAAATGAGGGAATAATATGTGTGAGGGTACCCCAGGAAAGCTCCAAATGTGTTTGGGTAGAATATATATCCCATGGGTGTAAAATTGAAAAAAGATGAAAATTTTTTTTTTTTCGACTTAGTCATTTTTCCGGCGTTTATCAGACTTTCAGATAGGGCAAATGTCAGTGAGCGTTTTGATTTTAGTTCCAGAGCGATTCGCCCAATGTGTCCTTGATATTTAGTAGTTTTCAGCTAATATTTTTGAAAATTTCACTTTTTTGTGAAAATATCCACTAAATGAGGGAATAATATGTGTGAGGGTACCCCAGGAGAGTTCCAAATGTGTGTGGGTAGAATATATATCCCACAAGGGTAAAATTGAAAAAAGTTGAAAAAAATGTTTTTTTGGACTTAGTCATTTTTCCGGCGTTTATCAGACTTTCAGATAGGGGAAATGTCAGTGAGCATTCCAATTTCAGTTCCACAGCGATTCGCCCAATGAGTCCTTGATATTTAGTCGTTTTCAGCCAATATTTTGGATTTTTGAAAATTTCACTTTTTTGTGAAAATATCCTCTAAATGAGGGAATAATATGTGTGATGGTACCCCAGGAGAGTTCCAAATGTGTGTGGGTAGAATATATATCCCACGGGGAGTAAAATTGAAAAAAGTTGAAAAAAATTTTTTTTTGGACTTAGTCATTTTTCCGGCGTTTATCAGACTTTCAGATAAGGGAAATGTCAGTGAGCGTTCCGATTTCAGTTCCAGAGCAATTCGCCCAATGAGTCCTTGATATTTAGTCGTTTTCAGCCAATTTTCTGGATTTTTCAAAATTTCACTTTTTTGTGAAAACATCCACTAAATGAGGGAATAATATGTGTGAGGGTACCCCAGGAGAGTTCCAAATGTGTGTGGGTAGAATATATATCCCATGGGAGTAAAATTGAAAAAAGTTGAAAAAATTTTTTTTTTGGACTTTGTCATTTTTCCGGCGTTGATCAGACTTTCAGATAAGGGAAATGTCAGTGAATGTTCCGATTTCAGTTCCAGAGTGATTCTTCCAATGTGTCCTTAATATTTAGTAGTTTTCAGCCAATATTTTTGATTTTTGAAAATTGCACTTTTTTGTGAAAATATCCACTAAATGAGGGAATAATATGTGTGAGGGTTCCCCAGGAGAGTTCCAAATGTGTGTGGGTAGAATATATATCCCACTGGAGTAAAATTGAAAAAAGTTGAAAACATTTTTTTTTTGGACTTAGTAATTTTTCCGGCGTTGATCAGACTTTCAGATAGGGGAAATGTCAGTGAGCGTTCCAATTTCAGTTCCAGAGCGATTCGCCCTATGAGTCCTTGATATTTAGTCGTTTTCAGCAAATATTTTGGATTTTTGAAAATTTTACTTTTTTGTGAAAATATCCACTAAATGAGGGAATAATATGTGTGAGGGTACCCCAGGAGAGGTCCAAATGTGTGTGGGTAGAATATATATCCCACGGGGGTAAAATTGAAAAAAGATGAAAAATTTTTTTTTTTCGACTTAGTCATTTTTCCAGCGTTGATCAGACTTTCAGATAGGGGAAATGTCAGTGAGCATTCCGATTTCAGTTCCAGAGCGATTTGCCCAATGAGTCCTTGATATTTAGTAGTTTTCAGCTAATATTTTTGATTTTTGAAAATTTCACTTTTTTGTGAAAATATCCACTAAATGAGGGAATAATATGTGTGAGGGTACCCCAGGAGAGTTCCAAATGTGTGTGGGTAGAATATATATCCCACGGGGAGTAAAATTGAAAAAAGTTGGAAAATTTTTTTTTTTGGACTTAGTCATTTTTCCGGCGTTTATCAGACTTTCAGATAGGGCAAATGTCAGTGAGCGTTCCGATTACAGTTCCAGAGCAATTCGCCCAATGAGTCCTTGGTATTTAGTCGTTTTCAGCCAATTTTCTGGATTTTTGAAAAATTTCACTTTTTTGTGAAAATATCCACTAAATGAGGGAATAATATGTGTGAAGGTACCCCAGGAGAGTTCCAAATGTGTCTGGGTAGAATATATATCCCACGGGGGTAAAATTGAAAAAAGCTGAAAACATTTTTTTTTTGGACTTAGTCATTTTTCCGGCGTTGATCAGACTTTCAGATAGGGGAAATGTCAGTGAGCGTTCCGATTTCAGTTCCAGAGCGATTCGCCCAATGAGTCCTTGATATTTAGTCGTTTTCAGCCAATATTTTGGATTTTTGAAAATGTCACTTTTTTGTGAAAATATCCTCTAAATGAGGGAATAATATGTGTGAGGGTACCCCAGGAGAGTTCCAAATGTGTGTGGGTAGAATATACATCCCACGGGGAGTAAAATTGAAAAAAGTTGCAAAAAATTTTTTTTTGGAGTTAGTCATTTTTCCGGCGTTTATCAGACTTTCAGATAAGGGAAATGTCAGTGAGTGTTCCGATTTCAGTTCCAGAGCGATTCGCCCAATGTGTCCTTAATATTTAGTAGTTTTCACCCAATATTTTTGATTTTTGAAAATTTCACTTTTTTTGTGAAAATATCCACTAAATGAGGGAATAATATGTGTGAGGGTACCCCAGGAAAGCTCCAAATGTGTTTGGGTAGAATATATATCCCATGGGTGTAAAATTGAAAAAAGATGAAAATTTTTTTTTTTTCGACTTAGTCATTTTTCCGGCGTTTATCAGACTTTCAGATAGGGCAAATGTCAGTGAGCGTTTTGATTTTAGTTCCACAGCGATTCGCCCAATGTGTCCTTGATATTTAGTAGTTTTCAGCTAATATTTTTGAAAATTTCACTTTTTTGTGAAAATATCCACTAAATGAGGGAATAATATGTGTGAGCGTACCCCAGGAGAGTTCCAAATGTGTGTGGGTAGAATATATATCCCACGGGGGTAAAATTGAAAAAAGTTGAAAAAAATGTTTTTTTGGACTTAGTCATTTTTCCGGCGTTTATCAGACTTTCAGATAGGGGAAATGTCAGTGAGCATTCCAATTTCAGTTCCACAGCGATTCGCCCAATGAGACCTTGATATTTAGTCGTTTTCAGCCAATTTTCTGGATTTTTGAAAATTTCACTTTTTTGTGAAAATATCCACTAAATGAGGGAATAATATGTGTGAGGGTACCCCAGGAGAGTTCCAAATGTGTGTGGGTAGAATATATATCCCACGGGTGTAAAATTGAAAAAAGATGAAAATTTTTTTTTTTTCGACTTAGTCATTTTTCCGGCGTTGATCAGACTTTCAGATAAGGGAAATGTCAGTGAGCGTTCCGATTTCAGTTCCAGAGCGATTCGCCCAATGATTCCTTGATATTTAGTCGTTTTCAGCCAATATTTTGGATTTTTGAAAATTTCACTTTTTTGTGAAAATATCCTCTAAATGAGGGAATAATATGTGTGAGGGTACCCAGGAGAGTTCCAAATGTGTGTGGATAGAATATATATCCCATGGGTGTAAAATTGAAAAAAGATGAAAATTTTTTTTTTTTCGACTTAGTCATTTTTCCGGCGTTTATCAGACTTTCAGATAGGGCAAATGTCAGTGAGCAATTTGATTTTAGTTCCAGAGCGATTCGCCCAATGTGTCCTTGATATTTAGTAGTTTTCAGCTAATATTTTTGAAAATTTCACTTTTTTGTGAAAATATCCACTAAATGAGGGAATAATATGTGTGATGGTACCCCAGGAGAGTTCCAAATGTGTGTGGGTAGAATATATATCCCACGGGGAGTAAAATTGAAAAAAGTTGAAAAAAATTTTTTTTTGGACTTAGTCATTTTTCCGGCGTTTATCAGACTTTCAGATAGGGGAAATGTCAGTGAGCGTTCCGATTTCAGTTCCAGAGCAATTCGCCCAATGAGTCCTTGATATTTAGTCGTTTTCAGCCAATTTTCTGGATTTTTGAAAATTTCACTTTTTTGTGAAAATATCCACTAAATGAGGGAATAATATGTGTGAGGGTACCCCAGGAGATTTCCAAATGTGTGTGGGTAGAATATATATCCCACGGGGGTAAAATTGAAAAAAGCTGAAAACATATTTTTTTTGGACTTAGTCATTTTTCCGGCGTTGATCAGACTTTCAGATAGGGGAAATGTCAGTGAGCATTCCAATTTCAGTTCCACAGCGATTCGCCCAATGAGTCCTTGATATTTAGTCGTTTTCAGCCAATATTTTGGATTTTTGAAAATTTCACTTTTTTGTGAAAATATCCTCTAAATGAGGGAATAATATGTGTGAGGGTACCCCAGGAGAGTTCCAAATGTGTGTGGGTAGAATATATATCCCACTGGAGTAAAATTGAAAAAAGTTGAAAAATTTTTTTTTTTGGACTTAGCCATTTTTCCGGCGTTTATCAGACTTTCAGATAGGAGAAATGTCAGTGAGCATTCCAATTTCAGTTCCAGAGCGATTCGCCCAATGAGACCTTGATATTTAGTCGTTTTCAGCCAATTTTCTGGATTTTTGAAAATTTCACTTTTTTGTGAAAATATCCACTAAATGAGGGAATAATATGTGTGAGGGTACCCCAGGAGAGTTCCAAATGTGTGTGGGTAGAATATATATCCCACGGGTGTAAAATTGAAAAAAGATGAAAATTTTTTTTTTTTCGACTTAGTCATTTTTCCGGCGTTGATCAGACTTTCAGATAAGGGAAATGTCAGTGAGTGTTCCGATTTCAGTTCCGGAGCGATTCGCCCAATGATTCCTTGATATTTAGTCGTTTTCAGCCAATATTTTGGATTTTTGAAAATTTCACTTTTTTGTGAAAATATCCTCTAAATGAGGGAATAATATGTGTGAGGGTACCCCAGGAGAGTTCCAAATGTGTGTGGGTAGAATATATATCCCATGGGAGTAAAATTGAAAAAAGTTGAAAAAATTTTTTTTTTGGACTTAGTCATTTTTCCGGCGTTGATCAGACTTTCAGATAAGGGAAATGTCAGTGAGTGTTCCGATTTCAGTTCCAGAGTGATTCTTCCAATGTGTCCTTAATATTTAGTAGTTTTCAGCCAATATTTTTGATTTTTGAAAATTTCACTTTTTTGTGAAAATATCCACTAAATGAGGGAATAATATGTGTGAGGGTTCCCCAGGAGAGTTCCAAATGTGTGTGGGTAGAATATATATCCCACGGGAGTAAAATTGAAAAAAGTTGAAAACATTTTTTTTTTGGACTTAGTAATTTTTCCGGCGTTGATCAGACTTTCAGATAGGGGAAATGTCAGTGAGCTTTCCAATTTCAGTTCCAGAGCGATTCGCCCTATGAGTCCTTGATATTTAGTCGTTTTCAGCAAATATTTTGGATTTTTGAAAATTTTACTTTTTTGTGAAAATATCCACTAAATGAGGGAATAATATGTGTGAGGGTACCCCAGGAGAGTTCCAAATGTGTGTGGGTAGAATATATATCCCACGGGTGTAAAATTGAAAAAAGATGAAAATTTTTTTTTTTTCGACTTAGTCATTTTTCCGGCGTTGATCAGACTTTCAGATAAGGGAAATGTCAGTGAGCGTTCCGATTTCACTTCCAGAGCGATTCGCCCAATGATTCCTTGATATTTAGTCGTTTTCAGCCAATATTTTGGATTTTTGAAAATTTCACTTTTTTGTGAAAATATCCTCTAAATGAGGGAATAATATGTGTGAGGGTACCCCAGGAGAGTTCCAAATGTGTGTGGATAGAATATATATCCCATGGGTGTAAAATTGAAAAAAGATGAAAATTTTTTTTTTTTCGACTTAGTCATTTTTCCGGCGTTTATCAGACTTTCAGATAGGGCAAATGTCAGTGAGCAATTTGATTTTAGTTCCAGAGCGATTCGCCCAATGTGTCCTTGATATTTAGTAGTTTTCAGCTAATATTTTTGAAAATTTCACTTTTTTGTGAAAATATCCACTAAATGAGGGAATAATATGTGTGATGGTACCCCAGGAGAGTTCCAAATGTGTGTGGGTAGAATATATATCCCACGGGGAGTAAAATTGAAAAAAGTTTAAAAAAATTTTTTTTTCGACTTAGTCATTTTTCCGGCGTTTATCAGACTTTCAGATAGGGGAAATGTCAGTGAGCGTTCCGATTTCAGTTCCAGAGCAATTCGCCCAATGAGTCCTTGATATTTAGTCGTTTTCAGCCAATTTTCTGGATTTTTGAAAATTTCACTTTTTTGTGAAAATATCCACTAAATGAGGGAATAATATGTGTGAGGGTACCCCAGGAGATTTCCAAATGTGTGTGGGTAGAATATATATCCCACGGGAGTAAAATTGAAAAAAGCTGAAAACATATTTTTTTTGGACTTAGTCATTTTTCCGGCGTTGATCAGACTTTCAGATAAGGGAAATGTCAGTGAGCGTTCCGATTTCAGTTCCAGAGCGATTCGCCCAATGATTCCTTGATATTTAGTCGTTTTCAGCCAATATTTTGGATTTTTGAAAATTTCACTTTTTTGTGAAAATATCCTCTAAATGAGGGAATAATATGTGTGAGGGTACCCCAGGAGAGTTCCAAATGTGTGTGGATAGAATATATATCCCATGGGTGTAAAATTGAAAAAAGATGAAAATTTTTTTTTTTTCGACTTAGTCATTTTTCCGGCGTTTATCAGACTTTCAGATAGGGCAAATGTCAGTGAGCAATTTGATTTTAGTTCCAGAGCGATTCGCCCAATGTGTCCTTGATATTTAGTAGTTTTCAGCTAATATTTTTGAAAATTTCACTTTTTTGTGAAAATATCCACTAAATGAGGGAATAATATGTGTGATGGTACCCCAGGAGAGTTCCAAATGTGTGTGGGTAGAATATATATCCCACGGGGAGTAAAATTGAAAAAAGTTGAAAAAAATTTTTTTTTGGACTTAGTCATTTTTCCGGCGTTTATCAGACTTTCAGATAGGGGAAATGTCAGTGAGCGTTCCGATTTCAGTTCCAGAGCAATTCGCCCAATGAGTCCTTGATATTTAGTCGTTTTCAGCCAATTTTCTGGATTTTTGAAAATTTCACTTTTTTGTGAAAATATCCACTAAATGAGGGAATAATATGTGTGAGGGTACCCCAGGAGATTTCCAAATGTGTGTGGGTAGAATATATATCCCACGGGGGTTAAATTGAAAAAAGCTGAAAACATATTTTTTTTGGACTTAGTCATTTTTCCGGCGTTGATCAGACTTTCAGATAGGGGAAATGTCAGTGAGCATTCCAATTTCAGTTCCACAGCGATTCGCCCAATGAGTCCTTGATATTTAGTCGTTTTCAGCCAATATTTTGGATTTTTGAAAATTTCACTTTTTTGTGAAAATATCCTCTAAATGAGGGAATAATATGTGTGAGGGTACCCCAGGAGAGTTCCAAATGTGTGTGGGTAGAATATATATCCCACTGGAGTAAAATTGAAAAAAGTTGAAAAATTTTTTTTTTTGGACTTAGCCATTTTTCCGGCGTTTATCAGACTTTCAGATAGGAGAAATGTCAGTGAGCATTCCAATTTCAGTTCCAGAGCGATTCGCCCAATGAGACCTTGATATTTAGTCGTTTTCAGCCAATTTTCTGGATTTTTGAAAATTTCACTTTTTTGTGAAAATATCCACTAAATGAGGGAATAATATGTGTGAGGGTACCCCAGGAGAGTTCCAAATGTGTGTGGGTAGAATATATATCCCACGGGTGTAAAATTGAAAAAAGATGAAAATTTTTTTTTTTTCGACTTAGTCATTTTTCCGGCGTTGATCAGACTTTCAGATAAGGGAAATGTCAGTGAGCGTTCCGATTTCAGTTCCAGAGCGATTCGCCCAATGATTCCTTGATATTTAGTCGTTTTCAGCCAATATTTTGGATTTTTGAAAATTTCACTTTTTTGTGAAAATATCCTCTAAATGAGGGAATAATATGTGTGAGGGTACCCCAGGAGAGTTCCAAATGTGTGTGGGTAGAATATATATCCCATGGGAGTAAAATTGAAAAAAGTTGAAAAAATTTTTTTTTTGGACTTAGTCATTTTTCCGGCGTTGATCAGACTTTCAGATAAGGGAAATGTCAGTGAGTGTTCCGATTTCAGTTCCAGAGTGATTCTTCCAATGTGTCCTTAATATTTAGTAGTTTTCAGCCAATATTTTTGATTTTTGAAAATTTCACTTTTTTGTGAAAATATCCACTAAATGAGGGAATAATATGTGTGAGGGTTCCCCAGGAGAGTTCCAAATGTGTGTGGGTAGAATATATATCCCACGGGAGTAAAATTGAAAAAAGTTGAAAACATTTTTTTTTTGGACTTAGTAATTTTTCCGGCGTTGATCAGACTTTCAGATAGGGGAAATGTCAGTGAGCTTTCCAATTTCAGTTCCAGAGCGATTCGCCCTATGAGTCCTTGATATTTAGTCGTTTTCAGCAAATATTTTGGATTTTTGAAAATTTTACTTTTTTGTGAAAATATCCACTAAATGAGGGAATAATATGTGTGAGGGTACCCAAGGAGAGGTCCAAATGTGTGTGGGTAGAATATATATCCCACGGGGGTAAAA
The DNA here is from genome assembly GCF_046119375.1 of Phyllobates terribilis. Taxonomy (NCBI): domain Eukaryota; kingdom Metazoa; phylum Chordata; class Amphibia; order Anura; family Dendrobatidae; genus Phyllobates; species Phyllobates terribilis. The sequence goes on from NW_027362772.1 coordinate 170,233,118, forward strand.
TTGAAAAAAGATGAAAATTTTTTTTTTTTCGACTTAGTCATTTTTCCAGCGTTGATCAGACTTTCAGATAGGGGAAATGTCAGTGAGCATTCCGATTTCAGTTCCAGAGCGATTTGCCCAATGAGTCCTTGATATTTAGTAGTTTTCAGCTAATATTTTTGATTTTTGAAAATTTCACTTTTTTGTGAAAATATCCACTAAATGAGGGAATAATATGTGTGAGGGTACCCCAGGAGAGTTCCAAATGTGTGTGGGTAGAATATATATCCCACGGGGAGTAAAATTGAAAAAAGTTGGAAAATTTTTTTTTTTGGACTTAGTCATTTTTAAGGCGTTTATCAGACTTTCAGATAGGGCAAATGTCAGTGAGCGTTCCGATTACAGTTCCAGAGCAATTCGCCCAATGAGTCCTTGGTATTTAGTCGTTTTCAGCCAATTTTCTGGATTTTTGAAAAATTTCACTTTTTTGTGAAAATATCCACTAAATGAGGGAATAATATGTGTGAAGGTACCCCAGGAGAGTTCCAAATGTGTCTGGGTAGAATATATATCCCACGGGGGTAAAATTGAAAAAAGCTGAAAACATTTTTTTTTTGGACTTAGTCATTTTTCCGGCGTTGATCAGACTTTCAGATAGGGGAAATGTCAGTGAGCGTTCCGATTTCAGTTCCAGAGCGATTCGCCCAATGTGTCCTTAATATTTAGTAGTTTTCAGCCAATATTTTTGATTTTTGAAAATTTCACTTTTTTTGTGAAAATATCCACTAAATGAGGGAATAATATGTGTGAGGGTACCCCAGGAAAGCTCCAAATGTGTTTGGGTAGAATATATATCCCATGGGTGTAAAATTGAAAAAAGATGAAAATTTTTTTTTTTTCGACTTAGTCATTTTTCCGGCGTTTATCAGACTTTCAGATAGTGCAAATGTCAGTGAGCGTTTTGATTTTAGTTCCAGAGCGATTCGCCCAATGTGTCCTTGATATTTAGTAGTTTTCAGCTAATATTTTTGAAAATTTCACTTTTTTGTGAAAATATCCACTAAATGAGGGAATAATATGTGTGAGGGTACCCCAGGAGAGTTCCAAATGTGTGTGGGTAGAATATATATCCCACGGGGGTAAAATTGAAAAAAGTTGAAAAAAATGTTTTTTTGGACTTAGTCATTTTTCCGGCGTTGATCAGACTTTCAGATAAGGGAAATGTCAGTGAGTGTTCCGATTTCAGTTCCAGAGTGATTCTTCCAATGTGTCCTTAATATTTAGTAGTTTTCAGCCAATATTTTTGAAAATTTCACTTTTTTGTGAAAATATCCACTAAATGAGGGAATAATATGTGTGAGGGTTCCCCAGGAGAGTTCCAAATGTGTGTGGGTAAAATATATATCCCACGGGAGTAAAATTGAAAAAAGTTGAAAACATTTTTTTTTTGGACTTAGTAATTTTTCCGGCGTTGATCAGACTTTCAGATACGGGAAATGTCAGTGAGCGTTCCAATTTCAGTTCCAGAGCGATTCGCCCTATGAGTCCTTGATATTTAGTCGTTTTCAGCAAATATTTTGGATTTTTGAAAATTTTACTTTTTTGTGAAAATATCCACTAAATGAGGGAATAATATGTGTGAGGGTACCCCAGGAGAGTTCCAAATGTGTGTGGGTAGAATATATATCCCACGGGGGTAAAATTGAAAAAAGTTGAAAAATTTTTTTTTTTGGACTTAGTCATTTTTCCGGCGTTTATCAGACTTTCAGATAGGAGAAATGTCAGTGAGCATTCCAATTTCAGTTCCAGAGCGATTCGCCCAATGAGACCTTGATATTTAGTCGTTTTCAGCCAATTTTCTGTATTTTTGAAAATTTCACTTTTTTGTGAAAATATCCACTAAATGAGGGAATAATAGGTGTGAGGGTACCCCAGGAGAGTTCCAAATGTGTGTGGGTAGAATATATATCCCTTGGGTGTAAAATTGAAAAAAGATGAAAATTTTTTTTTTTTCGACTTAGTCATTTTTCCGGCGTTGATCAGACTTTCAGATAAGGGAAATGTCAGTGAGCGTTCCGATTTCAGTTCCAGAGCGATTCGCCCAATGATTCCTTGATATTTAGTCGTTTTCAGCCAATATTTTGGATTTTTGAAAATTTCACTTTTTTGTGAAAATATCCACTAAATGAGGGAATAATATGTGTGAGGGTACCCCAGGAGATTTCCAAATGTGTGTGGGTAGAATATATATCCCACGGGGGTAAAATTGAAAAAAGTAAAAAAAAATTTTTTTTTGGACTTAGTCATTTTTCCGGCGTTGATCAGACTTTCAGATAGGGGAAATGTCAGTGAGCGTTCCGATTTCAGTTCCAGAGCGATTCGCCCAATGAGTCCTTGATATTTAGTCGTTTTCAGCCAATATTTTGGATTTTTGAAAATGTTACTTTTTTGTGAAAATATCCTCTAAATGAGGGAATAATATGTGTGAGGGTACCCCAGGAGAGTTCCAAATGTGTGTGGGTAGAATATATATCCCATGGGAGTAAAATTGAAAAAAGTTGAAAAAATTTTTTTTTTGGACTTAGTCATTTTTCCGGCGTTGATCAGACTTTCAGATAAGGGAAATGTCAGTGAGTGTTCCGATTTCAGTTCCAGAGTGATTCTTCCAATGTGTCCTTAATATTTAGTAGTTTTCAGCCAATATTTTTGATTTTTGAAAATTTCACTTTTTTGTGAAAATATCCACTAAATGAGGGAATAATATGTGTGAGGGTTCCCCAGGAGAGTTCCAAATGTGTGTGGGTAGAATATATATCCCACGGGAGTAAAATTGAAAAAAGTTGAAAACATTTTTTTTTTGGACTTAGTAATTTTTCCGGCGTTGATCAGACTTTCAGATACGGGAAATGTCAGTGAGCGTTCCAATTTCAGTTCCAGAGCGATTCGCCCTATGAGTCCTTGATATTTAGTCGTTTTCAGCAAATATTTTGGATTTTTGAAAATTTTACTTTTTTGTGAAAATATCCACTAAATGAGGGAATAATATTTGTGAGGGTACCCCAGGAGAGGTCCAAATGTGTGTGGGTAGAATATATATCCCACGGGGGTAAAATTGAAAAAAGATGAAAATTTTTTTTTTTTCGACTTAGTCATTTTTCCAGCGTTGATCAGACTTTCAGATAGGGGAAATGTCAGTGACCATTCCGATTTCAGTTCCAGAGCGATTTGCCCAATGAGTCCTTGATATTTAGTAGTTTTCAGCTAATATTTTTGATTTTTGAAAATTTCACTTTTTTGTGAAAATATCCACTAAATGAGGGAATAATATGTGTGAGGGTACCCCAGGAGAGTTCCAAATGTGTGTGGGTAGAATATATATCCCACGGGGAGTAAAATTGAAAAAAGTTGGAAAATTTTTTTTTTTGGACTTAGTCATTTTTCCGGCGTTTATCAGACTTTCAGATAGGGCAAATGTCAGTGAGCGTTCCGATTACAGTTCCAGAGCAATTCGCCCAATGAGTCCTTGGTATTTAGTCGTTTTCAGCCAATTTTCTGGATTTTTGAAAAATTTCACTTTTTTGTGAAAATATCCACTAAATGAGGGAATAATATGTGTGAAGGTACCCCAGGAGAGTTCCAAATGTGTCTGGGTAGAATATATATCCCACGGGGGTAAAATTGAAAAAAGCTGAAAACATTTTTTTTTTGGACTTAGTCATTTTTCCGGCGTTGATCAGACTTTCAGATAGGGGAAATGTCAGTGAGCGTTCCGATTTCAGTTCCAGAGCGATTCGCCCAATGTGTCCTTAATATTTAGTAGTTTTCAGCCAATATTTTTGATTTTTGAAAATTTCACTTTTTTTGTGAAAATATCCACTAAATGAGGGAATAATATGTGTGAGGGTACCCCAGGAAAGCTCCAAATGTGTTTGGGTAGAATATATATCCCATGGGTGTAAAATTGAAAAAAGATGAAAATTTTTTTTTTTTCGACTTAGTCATTTTTCCGGCGTTTATCAGACTTTCAGATAGGGGAAATGTCAGTGAGCATTCCAATTTCAGTTCCACAGCGATTCGCCCAATGAGTCCTTGATATTTAGTCGTTTTCAGCCAATATTTTGGATTTTTGAAAATTTCCCTTTTTTGTGAAAATATCCTCTAAATGAGGGAATAATATGTGTGAGGGTACCCCAGGAGAGTTCCAAATGTGTGTGGGTAGAATATATATCCCACGGGGGTAAAATTGAAAAAAGTTGAAAAATTTTTTTTTTTGGACTTAGTCATTTTTCCGGCGTTTATCAGACTTTCAGATAGGAGAAATGTCAGTGAGCATTCCAATTTCAGTTCCAGAGCAATTCGCCCAATGAGACCTTGATATTTAGTCGTTTTCAGCCAATTTTCTGTATTTTTGAAAATTTCACTTTTTTGTGAAAATATCCACTAAATGAGGGAATAATAGGTGTGAGGGTACCCCAGGAGAGTTCCAAATGTGTGTGGGTAGAATATATATCCCACGGGTGTAAAATTGAAAAAAGATGAAAATTTTTTTTTTTTCGACTTAGTCATTTTTCCGGCGTTGATCAGACTTTCAGATAAGGGAAATGTCAGTGAGCGTTCCGATTTCAGTTCCAGAGCGATTCGCCCAATGATTCCTTGATATTTAGTCGTTTTCAGCCAATATTTTGGATTTTTGAAAATTTCACTTTTTTGTGAAAATATCCACTAAATGAGGGAATAATATGTGTGAGGGTGCCCCAGGAGATTTCCAAATGTGTGTGGGTAGAATATATATCCCACGGGGGTAAAATTGAAAAAAGTAAAAAAAAATTTTTTTTTGGACTTAGTCATTTTTCCGGCGTTGATCAGACTTTCAGATAAGGGAAATGTCAGTGAGTGTTCCGATTTCAGTTCCAGAGTGATTCTTCCAATGTGTCCTTAATATTTAGTAGTTTTCAGCCAATATTTTTGATTTTTGAAAATTTCACTTTTTTGTGAAAATATCCACTAAATGAGGGAATAATATGTGTGAGGGTTCCCCAGGAGAGTTCCAAATGTGTGTGGGTAGAATATATATCCCACGGGATTAAAATTGAAAAAAGTTGAAAACATTTTTTTTTTGGACTTAGTAATTTTTCCGGCGTTGATCAGACTTTCAGATACGGGAAATGTCAGTGAGCGTTCCAATTTCAGTTCCAGAGCGATTCGCCCTATGAGTCCTTGATATTTAGTCGTTTTCAGCAAATATTTTGGATTTTTGAAAATTTTACTTTTTTGTGAAAATATCCACTAAATGAGGGAATAATATTTGTGAGGGTACCCCAGGAGAGGTCCAAATGTGTGTGGGTAGAATATATATCCCACGGGGGTAAAATTGAAAAAAGATGAAAATTTTTTTTTTTTCGACTTAGTCATTTTTCCAGCGTTGATCAGACTTTCAGATAGGGGAAATGTCAGTGACCATTCCGATTTCAGTTCCAGAGCGATTTGCCCAATGAGTCTTTGATATTTAGTAGTTTTCAGCTAATATTTTTGATTTTTGAAAATTTCACTTTTTTGTGAAAATATCCACTAAATGAGGGAATAATATGTGTGAGGGTACCCCAGGAGAGTTCCAAATGTGTGTGGGTAGAATATATATCCCACGGGGAGTAAAATTGAAAAAAGTTGGAAAATTTTTTTTTTTGGACTTAGTCATTTTTCCGGCGTTTATCAGACTTTCAGATAGGGCAAATGTCAGTGAGCGTTCCGATTACAGTTCCAGAGCAATTCGCCCAATGAGTCCTTGGTATTTAGTCGTTTTCAGCCAATTTTCTGGATTTTTGAAAAATTTCACTTTTTTGTGAAAATATCCACTAAATGAGGGAATAATATGTGTGAAGGTACCCCAGGAGAGTTCCAAATGTGTCTGGGTAGAATATATATCCCACGGGGGTAAAATTGAAAAAAGCTGAAAACATTTTTTTTTTGGACTTAGTCATTTTTCCGGCGTTGATCAGACTTTCAGATAGGGGAAATGTCAGTGAGCGTTCCGATTTCAGTTCCAGAGCGATTCGCCCAATGTGTCCTTAATATTTAGTAGTTTTCAGCCAATATTTTTGATTTTTGAAAATTTCACTTTTTTTGTGAAAATATCCACTAAATGAGGGAATAATATGTGTGAGGGTACCCCAGGAAAGCTCCAAATGTGTTTGGGTAGAATATATATCCCATGGGTGTAAAATTGAAAAAAGATGAAAATTTTTTTTTTTTCGACTTAGTCATTTTTCCGGCGTTTATCAGACTTTCAGATAGGGGAAATGTCAGTGAGCATTCCAATTTCAGTTCCACAGCGATTCGCCCAATGAGTCCTTGATATTTAGTCGTTTTCAGCCAATATTTTGGATTTTTGAAAATTTCACCTTTTTGTGAAAATATCCTCTAAATGAGGGAATAATATGTGTGAGGGTACCCCAGGAGAGTTCCAAATGTGTGTGGGTAGAATATATATCCCACGGGGGTAAAATTGAAAAAAGTTGAAAAATTTTTTTTTTTGGACTTAGTCATTTTTCCGGCGTTTATCAGACTTTCAGATAGGAGAAATGTCAGTGAGCATTCCAATTTCAGTTCCAGAGCAATTCGCCCAATGAGACCTTGATATTTAGTCGTTTTCAGCCAATTTTCTGTATTTTTGAAAATTTCACTTTTTTGTGAAAATATCCACTAAATGAGGGAATAATAGGTGTGAGGGTACCCCAGGAGAGTTCCAAATGTGTGTGGGTAGAATATATATCCCACGGGTGTAAAATTGAAAAAAGATGAAAATTTTTTTTTTTTCGACTTAGTCATTTTTCCGGCGTTGATCAGACTTTCAGATAAGGGAAATGTCAGTGAGCGTTCCGATTTCAGTTCCAGAGCGATTCGCCCAATGATTCCTTGATATTTAGTCGTTTTCAGCCAATATTTTGGATTTTTGAAAATTTCACTTTTTTGTGAAAATATCCACTAAATGAGGGAATAATATGTGTGAGGGTACCCCAGGAGATTTCCAAATGTGTGTGGGTAGAATATATATCCCACGGGGGTAAAATTGAAAAAAGTAAAAAAAAATTTTTTTTTGGACTTAGTCATTTTTCCGGCGTTGATCAGACTTTCAGATAGGGGAAATGTCAGTGAGCGTTCCGATTTCAGTTCCAGAGCGATTCGCCCAATGAGTCCTTGATATTTAGTCGTTTTCAGCCAATATTTTGGATTTTTGAAAATGTTACTTTTTTGTGAAAATATCCTCTAAATGAGGGAATAATATGTGTGAGGGTACCCCAGGAGAGTTCCAAATGTGTGTGGGTAGAATATATATCCCACGGGGGTAAAATTGAAAAAAGTTGAAAAAAAATTTTTTTTGGACTTAGTCATTTTTCCGGCGTTTATCAGACTTTCAGATAGGGCAAATGTCAGTGAGCGTTTTGATTTTAGTTCCAGAGCGATTCGCCCAATGTGTCCTTGATATTTCGTAGTTTTCAGCTAATATTTTTGAAAATTTCACTTTTTTGTGAAAATATCCACTAAATGAGGGAATAATATGTGTGAGGGTACCCCAGGAGAGTTCCAAATGTGTGTGGGTAGAATATATATCCCACGGGAAGTAAAATTGAAAAAAGTTGAAAAAAATTTTTTTTTGGACTTAGTCATTTTTCCGGCGTTTATCAGACTTTCAGATAAGGGAAATGTCAGTGAGCGTTCCGATTTCAGTTCCAGAGCAATTCGCCCAATGAGTCCTTGATATTTAGTCGTTTTCAGCCAATATTTTGGATTTTTGAAAATTTCACTTTTTTGTGAAAATATCCTCTAAATGAGGGAATAATATGTGTGAGGGTACCCCAGGAGAGTTCCAAATGTGTGTGGGTAGAATATATATCCCACGGGGGTAAAATTGAAAAAAGTTGAAAAATTTTTTTTTTTGGACTTAGTCATTTTTCCGGCGTTTATCAGACTTTCAGATAGGAGAAATGTCAGTGAGCATTCCAATTTCAGTTCCAGAGCGATTCGCCCAATGAGACCTTGATATTTAGTCGTTTTCAGCCAATTTTCTGGATTTTTGAAAATTTCACTTTTTTGTGAAAATATCCACTAAATGAGGGAATAATAGGTGTGAGGGTACCCCAGGAGAGTTCCAAATGTGTGTGGGTAGAATATATATCCCACGGGTGTAAAATTGAAAAAAGATGAAAATTTTTTTTTTTTCGACTTAGTCATTTTTCCGGCGTTGATCAGACTTTCAGATAAGGGAAATGTCAGTGAGCGTTCCGATTTCAGTTCCAGAGCGATTCGCCCAATGATTCCTTGATATTTAGTCGTTTTCAGCCAATATTTTGGATTTTTGAAAATTTCACTTTTTTGTGAAAATATCCACTAAATGAGGGAATAATATGTGTGAGGGTACCCCAGGAGATTTCCAAATGTGTGTGGGTAGAATATATATCCCACGGGGGTAAAATTGAAAAAAGTAAAAAAAAATTTTTTTTTGGACTTAGTCATTTTTCCGGCGTTGATCAGACTTTCAGATAGGGGAAATGTCAGTGAGCGTTCCGATTTCAGTTCCACAGCGATTCGCCCAATGAGTCCTTGATATTTAGTCGTTTTCAGCCAATATTTTGGATTTTTGAAAATGTTACTTTTTTGTGAAAATATCCTCTAAATGAGGGAATAATATGTGTGAGGGTACCCCAGGAGAGTTCCAAATGTGTGTGGGTAGAATATATATCCCACGGGGGTAAAATTGAAAAAAGTTGAAAAAAAATTTTTTTTGGACTTAGTCATTTTTCCGGCGTTTATCAGACTTTCAGATAGGGCAAATGTCAGTGAGCGTTTTGATTTTAGTTCCAGAGCGATTCGCCCAATGTGTCCTTGATATTTCGTAGTTTTCAGCTAATATTTTTGAAAATTTCACTTTTTTGTGAAAATATCCACTAAATGAGGGAATAATATGTGTGAGGGTACCCCAGGAGAGTTCCAAATGTGTGTGGGTAGAATATATATCCCACGGGAAGTAAAATTGAAAAAAGTTGAAAAAAATTTTTTTTTGGACTTAGTCATTTTTCCGGCGTTTATCAGACTTTCAGATAAGGGAAATGTCAGTGAGCGTTCCGATTTCAGTTCCAGAGCAATTTGCCCAATGAGTCCTTGATATTTAGTCGTTTTCAGCCAATTTTCTGGATTTTTGAAAATTTCACTTTTTTGTGAAAATATCCACTAAATGAGGGAATAATATGTGTGAGGGTACCCCAGGAGATTTCCAAATGTGTGTGGGTAGAATATATATCCCACGGGGGGTAAAATTGAAAAAAGTTGAAAAATTTTTTTTTTTGGACTTAGTCATTTTTCCGGCGTTTATCAGACTTTCAGATAGGGGAAATGTCAGTGAGCATTCCAATTTCAGTTCCACAGCGATTCGCCCAATGAGTCCTTGATATTTAGTCGTTTTCAGCCAATATTTTGGATTTTTGAAAATTTCACTTTTTTGTGAAAATATCCTCTAAATGAGGGAATAATATGTGTGAGGGTACCCCAGGAGAGTTCCAAATGTGTGTGGGTAGAATATATATCCCACGGGGGTAAAATTGAAAAAAGTTGAAAAATTTTTTTTTTTGGACTTAGTCATTTTTCCGGCGTTGATCAGACTTTCAGATAGGGGAAATGTCAGTGAGCGTTCCGATTTCAGTTCCAGAGCGATTCGCCCAATGAGTCCTTGATATTTAGTCGTTTTCAGCCAATATTTTGGATTTTTGAAAATGTTACTTTTTTGTGAAAATATCCTCTAAATGAGGGAATAATATGTGTGAGGGTACCCCAGGAGAGTTCCAAATGTGTGTGGGTAGAATATATATCCCACGGGGGTAAAATTGAAAAAAGTTGAAAAATTTTTTTTTTTGGACTTAGTCATTTTTCCGGCGTTGATCAGACTTTCAGATAGGGGAAATGTCAGTGAGCGTTCCGATTTCAGTTCCAGAGCGATTCGCCCTATGAGTCCTTGATATTTAGTCGTTTTCAGCAAATATTTTGGATTTTTGAAAATTTTACTTTTTTGTGAAAATATCCACTAAATGAGGGAATAATATGTGTGAGGGTACCCCAGGAGAGGTCCAAATGTGTGTGGGTAGAATATATATCCCACGGGGGTAAAATTGAAAAAAGATGAAAATTTTTTTTTTTTCGACTTAGTCATTTTTCCAGCGTTGATCAGACTTTCAGATAGGGGAAATGTCAGTGAGCATTCCGATTTCAGTTCCAGAGCGATTTGCCCAATGAGTCCTTGATATTTAGTAGTTTTCAGCTAATATTTTTGATTTTTGAAAATTTCACTTTTTTGTGAAAATATCCACTAAATGAGGGAATAATATGTGTGAGGGTACCCCAGGAGAGTTCCAAATGTGTGTGGGTAGAATATATATCCCACGGGGAGTAAAATTGAAAAAAGTTGGAATATTTTTTTTTTTGGACTTAGTCATTTTTCCGGCGTTTATCAGACTTTCAGATAGGGCAAATGTCAGTGAGCGTTCCGATTACAGTTCCAGAGCAATTCGCCCAATGAGTCCTTGGTATTTAGTCGTTTTCAGCCAATTTTCTGGATTTTTGAAAAATTTCACTTTTTTGTGAAAATATCCACTAAATGAGGGAATAATATGTGTGAGGGTACCCCAGGAAAGCTCCAAATGTGTTTGGGTAGAATATATATCCCATGGGTGTAAAATTGAAAAAAGATGAAAATTTTTTTTTTTCCGACTTAGTCATTTTTCCGGCGTTTATCAGACTTTCAGATAGGGCAAATGTCAGTGAGCGTTTTGATTTTAGTTCCAGAGCGATTCGCCCAATGTGTCCTTGATATTTAGTAGTTTTCAGCTAATATTTTTGAAAATTTCACTTTTTTGTGAAAATATCCACTAAATGAGGGAATAATATGTGTGAGGGTACCCCAGGAGAGTTCCAAATGTGTGTGGGTAGAATATATATCCCACGGGGGTAAAATTGAAAAAAGTTGAAAAAAATGTTTTTTTGGACTTAGTCATTTTTCCGGCGTTGATCAGACTTTCAGATAGGGGAAATGTCAGTGAGCATTCCAATTTCAGTTCCAGAGCGATTCGCCCAATGAGTCCTTGATATTTAGTCGTTTTCAGCCAATATTTTGGATTTTTGAAAATTTCACTTTTTTGTGAAAATATCCTCTAAATGAGGGAATAATATGTGTGAGGGTACCCCAGGAGAGTTCCAAATGTGTGTGGGTAGAATATATATCCCACGGGTGTAAAATTGAAAAAAGATGAAAATTTTTTTTTTTTCGACTTAGTCATTTTTCCGGCGTTTATCAGACTTTCAGATAGGAGAAATGTCAGTGAGCATTCCAATTTCAGTTCCAGAGCGATTCGCCCAATGAGACCTTGATATTTAGTCGTTTTCAGCCAATTTTCTGTATTTTTGAAAATTTCACTTTTTTGTGAAAATATCCACTAAATGAGGGAATAATAGGTGTGAGGGTACCCCAGGAGAGTTCCAAATGTGTGTGGGTAGAATATATATCCCACGGGTGTAAAATTGAAAAAAGATGAAAATTTTTTTTTTTTCGACTTAGTCATTTTTCCGGCGTTGATCAGACTTTCAGATAAGGGAAATGTCAGTGAGCGTTCCGATTTCAGTTCCAGAGCGATTCGCCCAATGATTCCTTGATATTTAGTCGTTTTCAGCCAATATTTTGGATTTTTGAAAATTTCACTTTTTTGTGAAAATATCCACTAAATGAGGGAATAATATGTGTGAGGGTACCCCAGGAGATTTCCAAATGTGTGTGGGTAGAATATATATCCCACGGGGGTAAAATTGAAAAAAGTAAAAAAAAATTTTTTTTTGGACTTAGTCATTTTTCCGGCGTTGATCAGACTTTCAGATAGGGGAAATGTCAGTGAGCGTTTCGATTTCAGTTCCAGAGCGATTCGCCCAATGAGTCCTTGATATTTAGTCGTTTTCAGCCAATATTTTGGATTTTTGAAAATGTTACTTTTTTGTGAAAATATCCTCTAAATGAGGGAATAATATGTGTGAGGGTACCCCAGGAGAGTTCCAAATGTGTGTGGGTAGAATATATATCCCACGGGGGTAAAATTGAAAAAAGTTGAAAAAAAATTTTTTTTGGACTTAGTCATTTTTCCGGCGTTTATCAGACTTTCAGATAGGGCAAATGTCAGTGAGCGTTTTGATTTTAGTTCCAGAGCGATTCGCCCAATGTGTCCTTGATATTTCGTAGTTTTCAGCTAATATTTTTGAAAATTTCACTTTTTTGTGAAAATATCCACTAAATGAGGGAATAATATGTGTGAGGGTACCCCAGGAGAGTTCCAAATGTGTGTGGGTAGAATATATATCCCACGGGAAGTAAAATTGAAAAAAGTTGAAAAAAATTTTTTTTTGGACTTAGTCATTTTTCCGGCGTTTATCAGACTTTCAGATAAGGGAAATGTCAGTGAGCGTTCCGATTTCAGTTCCAGAGCAATTTGCCCAATGAGTCCTTGATATTTAGTCGTTTTCAGCCAATTTTCTGGATTTTTGAAAATTTCACTTTTTTGTGAAAATATCCACTAAATGAGGGAATAATATGTGTGAGGGTACCCCAGGAGATTTCCAAATGTGTGTGGGTAGAATATATATCCCACGGGGGTAAAATTGAAAAAAGTTGAAAAATTTTTTTTTTTGGACTTAGTCATTTTTCCGGCGTTTATCAGACTTTCAGATAGGGGAAATGTCAGTGAGCATTCCAATTTCAGTTCCACAGCGATTCGCCCAATGAGTCCTTGATATTTAGTCGTTTTCAGCCAATATTTTGGATTTTTGAAAATTTCACTTTTTTGTGAAAATATCCTCTAAATGAGGGAATAATATGTGTGAGGGTACCCCAGGAGAGTTCCAAATGTGTGTGGGTAGAATATATATCCCACGGGGGTAAAATTGAAAAAAGTTGAAAAATTTTTTTTTTTGGACTTAGTCATTTTTCCGGCGTTGATCAGACTTTCAGATAGGGGAAATGTCAGTGAGCGTTCCGATTTCAGTTCCAGAGCGATTCGCCCTATGAGTCCTTGATATTTAGTCGTTTTCAGCAAATATTTTGGATTTTTGAAAATTTTACTTTTTTGTGAAAATATCCACTAAATGAGGGAATAATATGTGTGAGGGTACCCCAGGAGAGGTCCAAATGTGTGTGGGTAGAATATATATCCCACGGGGGTAAAATTGAAAAAAGATGAAATTTTTTTTTTTTTCGACTTAGTCATTTTTCCAGCGTTGATCAGACTTTCAGATAGGGGAAATGTCAGTGAGCATTCCGATTTCAGTTCCAGAGCGATTTGCCCAATGAGTCCTTGATATTTAGTAGTTTTCAGCTAATATTTTTGATTTTTGAAAATTTCACTTTTTTGTGAAAATATCCACTAAATGAGGGAATAATATGTGTGAGGGTACCCCAGGAGAGTTCTAAATGTGTGTGGGTAGAATATATATCCCACGGGGAGTAAAATTGAAAAAAGTTGGAAAATTTTTTTTTTTGGACTTAGTCATTTTTCCGGCGTTTATCAGACTTTCAGATAGGGCAAATGTCAGTGAGCGTTCCGATTACAGTTCCAGAGCAATTCGCCCAATGAGTCCTTGGTATTTAGTCGTTTTCAGCCAATTTTCTGGATTTTTGAAAAATTTCACTTTTTTGTGAAAATATCCACTAAATGAGGGAATAATATGTGTGAAGGTACCCCAGGAGAGTTCCAAATGTGTCTGGGTAGAATATATATCCCACGGGGGTAAAATTGAAAAAAGTTGAAAAAATTTTTTTTTTGGACTTAGTCATTTTTCCGGCGTTGATCAGACTTTCAGATAGGGGAAATGTCAGTGAGCGTTCCGATTTCAGTTCCAGAGCGATTCGCCCAATGAGTCCTTGATATTTAGTCGTTTTCAGCCAATATTTAGGATTTTTGAAAATGTTACTTTTTTGTGAAAATATCCTCTAAATGAGGGAATAATATGTGTGAGGGTACCCCAGGAGAGTTCCAAATGTGTGTGGGTAGAATATATATCCCACGGGGGTAAAATTGAAAAAAGATGAAAATTTTTTTTTTTTCGACTTAGTCATTTTTCCAGCGTTGATCAGACTTTCAGATAGGGGAAATGTCAGTGAGCATTCCGATTTCAGTTCCAGAGCGATTTGCCCAATGAGTCCTTGATATTTAGTAGTTTTCAGCTAATATTTTTGATTTTTGAAAATTTCACTTTTTTGTGAAAATATCCTCTAAATGAGGGAATAATATGTGTGAGGGTACCCCAGGAGAGTTCCAAATGTGTGTGGGTAGAATATATATCCCACGGGGGTAAAATTGAAAAAAGTTGAAAAATTTTTTTTTTTGGACTTAGTCATTTTTCCGGCGTTGATCAGACTTTCAGATAGGGGAAATGTCAGTGAGCGTTCCGATTTCAGTTCCAGAGCGATTCGCCCTATGAGTCCTTGATATTTAGTCGTTTTCAGCAAATATTTTGGATTTTTGAAAATTTTACTTTTTTGTGAAAATATCCACTAAATGAGGGAATAATATGTGTGAGGGTACCCCAGGAGAGGTCCAAATGTGTGTGGGTAGAATATATATCCCACGGGGGTAAAATTGAAAAAAGATGAAAATTTTTTTTTTTTCGACTTAGTCATTTTTCCAGCGTTGATCAGACTTTCAGATAGGGGAAATGTCAGTGAGCGTTTTGATTTTAGTTCCAGAGCGATTCGCCCAATGTGTCCTTGATATTTAGTAGTTTTCAGCTAATATTTTTGAAAATTTCACTTTTTTGTGAAAATATCCACAAAATGAGGGAATAATATGTGTGAGGGTACCCCAGGAGAGTTCCAAATGTGTGTGGGTAGAATATATATCCCACGGGTGTAAAATTGAAAAAAGTTGAAGACATTTTTTTTTTGGACTTAGTAATTTTTCCGGCGTTTATCAGACTTTCAGATAAGGGAAATGTCAGTGAGCGTTCCGATTTCAGTTCCAGAGCGATTCGCCCAAGGAGTCCTTGATATTCAGTCGTTTTCAGCCAATATTTTGGATTTTTGAAAATTTCACTTTTTTGTGAAAATATCCACTAAATGAGTGAATAATATGTGTGAGGGTACCCCAGGAGAGTTCCAAATGTGTGTGGGTAGAATATATATCCCACGGGGGTAAAATTGAAAAAAGTTGAAAAAATTTTTTTTTTGGACTTAGTCATTTTTCCGGCGTTTATCAGACTTTCAGATAGGAGAAATGTCAGTGAGCATTCCAATTTCAGTTCCAGAGCGATTCGCCCAATGAGACCTTGATATTCAGTCGTTTTCAGCCAATATTTTGGATTTTTGAAAATTTCACTTTTTTGTGAAAATATCCACTAAATGAGGGAATAATATGTGTGAGGTTACCCCAGGAGAGTTCCAAATGTGTGTGGGTAGAATATATATACCACGGGAGTAAAATTGAAAAAAGTTGAAAACATTTTTTTTTTTGGACTTAGTAATTTTTACGGCGTTGATCAGACTTTCAGATAGGGGAAATGTCAGTGAGCGTTCCAATTTCAGTTCCAGAGCGATTCGCCCTATGAGTCCTTGATATTTAGTCGTTTTCAGCAAATATTTTGGATTTTTGAAAATTTTACTTTTTTGTGAAAATATCCACTAAATGAGGGAATAATATGTGTGAGGGTACCCCAGGAGAGTTGCAAATGTGTGTGGGTAGAATATATATCCCACGGGGGTAAAATTGAAAAAAGATGAAAAATTATTTTTTTTCGACTTTGTTATTTTTCCGGCGTTGATCAGACTTTCAGATAGGGGAAATGTCAGTGAACGTTCCGATTTCAGTTCCAGAGCGATTTGCCCAATGAGTCCTTGATATTTAGTCATTTTCAGCCAATATTTTGGATTTTTGAAAATTTCACTTTTTTGTGAAAATATCCTCTAAATGAGGGAATAATATGTGTGAGGGTACCCCAGGAGAGTTCCAAATGTGTGTGGGTAGAATATATATCCCACGGGGGTAAAATTGAAAAAAGTTGAAAAATTTTTTTTTTTGGACTTAGTCATTTTTCCGGCGTTTATCAGACTTTCAGATAGGAGAAATGTCAGTGAGCATTCCAATTTCAGTTCCAGAGCGATTCGCCCAATGAGACCTTGATATTTAGTCGTTTTCAGCCAATTTTCTGGATTTTTGAAAATTTCACTTTTTTGTGAAAATATCCACTAAATGAGGGAATAATATGTGTGAGGGTACCCCAGGAGAGTTCCAAATGTGTGTGGGTAGAATATATATTCCACGGGTGTAAAATTGAAAAAAGATGAAAAATTTTTTTTTTCGACTTAGTCATTTTTCCGGCGTTGATCAGACTTTCAGATAGGGGAAATGTCAGTGAGCGTTCCGATATCAGTTCCAGAGCGATTCTCCCAATGAGTCCTTGGTATTTAGTCGTTTTCAACCAATTTTCTGGATTTTTGAAAATTTCACTTTTTTGTGAAAATATCCACTAAATGAGGGAATAATATGTGTGAGGGTACCCCAGGAGAGTTCCAAATGTGTGTGGGTAGAATATATATCCCATGGGTGTAAAATTGAAAAAAGATGAAATTTTTTTTTTTTTGACTTAGTCATTTTTCCGGCGTTTATCAGACTTTCAGATAGGGCAAATGTCAGTGAGCGTTTTGATTTTAGTTCCAGAGCGATTCGCCCAATGTGTCCTTGATATTTAGTAGTTTTCAGCTAATATTTTTGAAAATTTCACTTTTTTGTGAAAATATCCACTAAATGAGGGAATAATATGTGTGAGGGTACCCCAGGAGAGTTCCAAATGTGTGTGGGTAGAATATATATCCCACGGGGAGTAAAATTGAAAAAAGTTGAAAAAAATTTTTTTTTGGACTTAGTCATTTTTCCGGCGTTTATCAGACTTTCAGATAAGGGAAATGTCAGTGAGCGTTCCGATTTCAGTTCCAGAGCAATTCGCCCAATGAGTCCTTGATATTTAGTCGTTTTCAGCAAATATTTTGGATTTTTGAAAATTT
This sequence comes from Phyllobates terribilis, assembly GCF_046119375.1. Taxonomy (NCBI): domain Eukaryota; kingdom Metazoa; phylum Chordata; class Amphibia; order Anura; family Dendrobatidae; genus Phyllobates; species Phyllobates terribilis. The sequence continues at coordinate 170,250,174 of NW_027362772.1, forward strand.
TACTTTTTTGTGAAAATATCCCCTAAATGAGGGAATAATATGTGTGAGGGTACCCCAGGAGAGTTGCAAATGTGTGTGGGTAGAATATATATCCCACGGGGGTAAAATTGGAAAAAGATGAAAAATAATTTTTTTTCGACTTAGTTATTTTTCCGGCGTTGATCAGATTTTCAGATAGGGGAAATGTCAGTGAACGTTCCGATTTCAGTTCCAGAGCGATTCGTCCAATGATTCCTTGATATTTAGTCGTTTTCAGCCAATATTTTGGATTTTTGAAAATTTCACTTTTTTGTGAAAATATCCACTAAATGAGGGAATAATATGTGTGAGGGTACCCCAGGAGAGTTCCAAATGTGTGTGGGTAGAATATATATTCCACGGGTGTAAAATTGAAAAAAGCTGAAAACATTTTTTTTTTGGACTTAGTCATTTTTCCGCCGTTTATCAGACTTTCAGATAGGGCAAATGTCAGTGAGCGTTCCGATTTCAGTTCCAGAGCGATTCGCCCAATGAGTTCTTGATATTTAGTAGTTTTCAGCCAATATTTTTGATTTTTGAAAATTTCACTTTTTTGTGAAAATATCCACTAAATGAGGGAATAATATGTGTGAGGGTACCCCAGGAGAGTTCCAAATGTGTGTGGGTAGAATATATATCCCACGGGGAGTAAAATTGAAAAAAGTTGAAAAATTTTTTTTTTTGGACTTAGTCATTTTTCCAGCGTTTATCAGACTTCCATGTAGGGAAAATGTCAGTGAGCGTTCCGATTTCAATTCCAGAGCGATTCGCCCAATGAGTCCTTGATATTCAGTCGTTTTCAGCCAATTTTCTGGATTTTTGAAAATTTCACTTTTTTGTGAAAATATCCACTAAATGAGGGAATAATATGTGTGAGGGTGCCCCAGGAGAGGTCCAAATGTGTGTGGGTAGAATATATATCCCACGGGAGTAAAATTGAAAAAAGTTGAAAACATTTTTTTTTTGGACTTAGTCATTTTTCCGGCGTTTATCAGACTTTCAGATAGGGGAAATGTCAGTGAGCGTTCCGATTTCAGTTCCAGAGCGATTCGCCCAATGAGTTCTTGGTATTTAGTCGTTTTCAGCCATTTTTCTGGATTTTTGAAAATTTCACTTTTTTGTGAAAATATCCACTAAATGAGGGAATAATATGTGTGAAGGTACCCCAGGAGAGTTCCAAATGTGTCTGGGTAGAATATATATCCCACGGGGGTAAAATTGAAATAAGCTGAAAACATTTTTTTTTTGGACTTAGTCATTTTTCCGGCGTTGATCAGACTTTCAGATAGGGGAAATGTCAGTGAGCATTCCGATTTCAGTTCCAGAGCGATTCGCCCAATGAGTCCTTGATATTTAGTCGTTTTCAGCCAATATTTTGGATTTTTGAAAATGTCACTTTTTTGTGAAAATATCCACTAAATGAGGGAATAATATGTGTGAGGGTACCCCAGGAGAGTTCCAAATGTGTGTGGGTAGAATATATATACCACGGGGGTAAAATTGAAAAAGTTGAAAACATTTTTTTTTGGACTTAGTCATTTTTCCGGCGTTTATCAGACTTACAGATAGGGGAAATGTCATTGAGCGATCCGATTTCAGTTCCAGAGCGATTCGCCCAATGAGTCCTTGATATTTAGTCGTTTTCAGCAAATATTTTGGATTTTTGAAAATTTCACTTTTTTGTGAAAATATCCACTAAATGAGGGAATAATATGTGTGAGGGTGCCCCAGGAGAGGTCCAAATGTGTGTGGGTAGAATATATATCCCACGGGAGTAAAATTGAAAAAAGTTGAAAACATTTTTTTTTTGGACTTAGTCATTTTTCCAGCGTTTATCAGACTTCCATATAGGGGAAATGTCAGTGAGCGTTCCGATTTCAGTTCCAGAGCGATTCGCCCAATGAGTCCTTGATATTTAGTCGCTTTTAGCCAATTTTCTGGATTTTTGAAAATTTCACTTTTTTGTGAAGATATCCACTAAATGAAGGAATAATATGTGTGAGGGTACCCCAGGAGAGTTCCAAATGTGTGTGAGTAGAATATATATCCCACGGGGGTAAAATTGAAAAAAGTTGAAAAAATTTTTTTTGGGGACTTAGTCATTTTTCCGGCGTTTATCAGACTTTCAGATAGGGGAAATCTCAGTGAGCGTTCCGATTTCAGTTCCAGAGCGATTCGCCCAATGAGTCCTTGATATTTAGTCGTTTTCAGCAAATATTTTGGATTTTTGAAAATGTTACTTTTTTGTGAAAATATCCACTAAATGAGGGAATAATATGTGTGAGGGTACCCCAGGAGAGTTCCAAATGTGTGTGGGTAGAATATATATCCCACGGGTGTAAAATTGAAAAAAGATGAAAATTTTTTTTTTTTCGACTTAGTCATTTTTCCGGCGTTGATCAGACTTTCAGATAGGGGAAATGTCAGTGAGCGTTCCAATTTCAGTTCCAGAGCGATTCGCCCTATGAGTCCTTGATATTTAGTCGTTTTCAGCCAATATTTTGGATTTTTGAAAATTTCACTTTTTTGTGAAAATATCCTCTAAATGAGGGAATAATATGTGTGAGGGTACCCCAGGAGAGTTCCAAATGTGTGTGGGTAGAATATATATTCCACGGGTGTAAAATTGAAAAAAGTTGAAAAATTTTTTTTTTTGGACTTAGTCATTTTTCCGGCGTTTATCAGACTTCCATGTAGGGGAAATGTCAGTGAGCGTTCCGATTTCAGTTCCAGAGCGATTCGCCCAATGAGTCTTTGATATTTAGTCGTTTTCAGCCAATATTTTGGATTTTTGAAAATTTCACTTTTTTGTGAAAATATCCACTAAATGAGGGAATAATATGTGTGAGGGTACCCCAGGAGAGTTCCAAATGTGTGTGGGTAGAATATATATCCCACGGGTGTAAAATTGAAAAAAGATGAAAAATTTTTTTTTTTCCGATTTAGTCATTTTTCCGGCGTTGATCAGACTTTCAGATAGGGAAAATGTCAGTGAGCGTTCCGATTTCAATTCCAGAGCGATTCGCCCAATGAGTCCTTGATATTCAGTCGTTTTCAGCCAATTTTCTGGATTTTTGAAAATTTCACTTTTTTGTGAAAATATCCACTAAATGAGGGAATAATATGTGTGAGGGTACACCAGGAGAGTTCCAAATGTGTGTGGGTAGAATATATATCCCACGGGGGTAAAATTGAAAAAGTTGAAAACATTTTTTTTTTGGACTTAGTCATTTTTCCGGCGTTTATCAGACTTACAGATAGGGGAAATGTCATTGAGCGATCCGATTTCAGTTCCAGAGCGATTCGCCCAATGAGTCCTTGATATTTAGTCGTTTTCAGCAAATATTTTGGATTTTTGAAAATTTCACTTTTTTGTGAAAATATCCACTAAATGAGGGAATAATATGTGTGAGGGTGCCCCAGGAGAGGTCCAAATGTGTGTGGGTAGAATATATATCCCACGGGAGTAAAATTGAAAAAAGTTGAAAACATTTTTTTTTTGGACTTAGTCATTTTTCCGGCGTTTATCAGACTTTCAGATAGGGGAAATGTCAGTGAGCGTTCCGATTTCAGTTCCAGAGCGATTCGCCCAATGAGTCCTTGATATTTAGTCGTTTTCAGCCAATATTTTGGATTTTTGAAAATGTCACTTTTTTGTGAAAATATCCACTAAATGAGGGAATAATATGTGTGAGGGTACCCCAGGAGAGTTCCAAATGTGTGTGGGTAGAATATGTATCCCACGGGGGTAAAATTGAAAAAGTTGAAAACATTTTTTTTTGGACTTAGTCATTTTTCCGGCGTTCATCAGACTTACAGATAGGGGAAATGTCATTGAGCGATCCGATTTCAGTTCCAGAGCGATTCGCCCAATGAGTCCTTGATATTTAGTCGTTTTCAGCAAATATTTTGGATTTTTGAAAATTTCACTTTTTTGTGAAAATATCCACTAAATGAGGGAATAATATGTGTGAGGGTGCCCCAGGACAGGTCCAAATGTGTGTGGGTAGAATATATATCCCACGGGAGTAAAATTGAAAAAAGTTGAAAACATTTTTTTTTTGGACTTAGTCATTTTTCCAGCGTTTATCAGAATTCCATATAGGGGAAATGTCATTGAGCGTTCCGATTTCAGTTCCAGAGCGATTCGCCCAATGAGCCCTTGATATTTAGTCGCTTTTAGCCAATTTTCTGGATTTTTGAAAATTTCACTTTTTTGTGAAGATATCCACTAAATGAAGGAATAATATGTGTGAAGGTACCCCAGGAGAGTTTCAAATGTGTCTGGGTAGAATATGTATCCCACGGGGGTAAAATTGAAATAAGCTGAAAACATTTTTTTTTTGGACTTAGTCATTTTTCCGGCGTTTATCAGACTTTCAGATAGGAGAAATGTCAGTGAGCATTCCAATTTCAGTTCCAGAGCGATTTGCCCAATGAGACCTTGATATTTAGTCGTTTTCAGCCAATTTTCTGGATTTTTGAAAATTTCACTTTTTTGTGAAAATATCCACTAAATGAGGGAATAATATGTGTGAGGGTACCCCAGGAGAGTTCCAAATGTGTGTGGGTAGAATATATATCCCACGGGGGTAAAATTGAAAAAAGTTGAAAACATTTTTTTTTTGGACTTAGTCATTTTTCCGGCGTTGATCAGACTTTCAGATAGGGGAAATGTCAGTGAGCGTTCCGATTTCAGTTCCAGAGCGATTCGCCCAATGAGTCCTTGATATTTAGTCGTTTTCAGCCAATATTTTGGATTTTTGAAAATGTCACTTTTTTGTGAAAATATCCTCTAAATGAGGGAATAATATGTGTGAGGGTACCCCAGGAGAGTTCCAAATGTGTGTGGGTAGAATATATATCCCATGGGAGTAAAATTGAAAAAAGTTGAAGAAATTTTGTTTTTGGACTTAGTAATTTTTCCGGCGTTTATCAGACTTTCAGATAGGGCAAATGTCAGTGAGCGTCTTGATTTTAGTTCCAGAGCGATTCGCCCAATGTGTCCTTGATATTTAGTAGTTTTCAGCCAATATTTTTGATTTTTGAAAATTTCACTTTTTTGTGAAAATATCCACTAAATGAGTGAGTAATATGTGTGAGGGTATCCCAGGAGAGTTCCAAATGTGTGTGAGTAGAATATATATCACACGGGGGTAAAATTGAAAAAGGTTGAAAAAAATTTTTTTTTGGACTTAGTCATTTTTCCGGCGTTGATCAGACTTTCAGATAGGGGAAATGTCAGTGAGCGTTCCGATTTCAGTTCCAGAGCGATTCGCCCAATGATTCCTTGATATTTAGTCGTTTTCAGTCAATTTTTTGAATTTTTGAAAATTTCACTTTTTTGTGAAAATATCCACTAAATGAGGGAATAATATGTGTGAGGGTACCCCAGGATAGTTCCAAATGTGTGTGGGTAGAATATATATCCCACGGCAGTAAAATTGAAAAAAGTTGAAGAAATTTTTTTTTTGGACTTAGTAATTTTTCCGGCGTTTATCAGACTTTCAGATAAGGGAAATGTCAGTGAGTGTTCCAATTTCAGTTCCAGAGCGATTCGCCCAATGAGTCCTTGATATTCAGTCGTTTTCAGCCAATATTTTGGATTTTTGAAAATTTCACTTTTTTGTGAAAATATCCACTAAATGAGGGAATAATATGTGTGAGGGTACCCCAGGAGAGTTCCAAATGTGTGTGGGTAGAATATATATCCCACGGGGGTAAAATTGAAAAAAGTTGAAAACATTTTTTTTTTGGACTTAGTCATTTTTCCGGCGTTTATCAGACTTTCAGATAGGGGAAATGTCAGTGAGCGTTCCGATTTCAGTTCCAGAGCGATTCGCCCAATGAGTTCTTGGTATTTAGTCGTTTTCAGCCATTTTTCTGGATTTTTGAAAATTTCACTTTTTTGTGAAAATATCCACTAAATGAGGGAATAATATGTGTGAAGATACCCCAGGAGAGTTCCAAATGTGTCTGGGTAGAATATATATCCCACGGGGCTAAAATTGAAATAAGCTGAAAACATTTTTTTTTTGGACTTAGTCATTTTTCCGGCGTTTATCAGACTTTCAGATAGGGCAAATGTCAGTGAGCGTCTTGATTTTAGTTCCAGAGCGATTCGCCCAATGTGTCCTTGATATTTAGTAGTTTTCAGCCAATATTTTTGATTTTTGAAAATTTCACTTTTTTGTGAAAATATCCACTAAATGAGTGAGTAATATGTGTGAGGGTATCCCAGGAGAGATCCAAATGTGTGTGGGTAGAATATATATCCCACGGGAGTAAAATTGAAAAAAGTTGAAAACATTTTTTTTTTGGACTTAGTCATTTTTCCGGCGTTTATCAGACTTTCAGATAGAGAAAATGTCAGTGAGCGTTCCGATTTCAATTCCAGAGCGATTCGCCCAATGAGTCCTTGATATTCAGTCGTTTTCAGCCAATTTTCTGGATTTTTGAAAATTTCACTTTTTTGTGAAAATATCCACTAAATGAGGGAATAATATGTGTGAGGGTACCCCAGGAGAGTTCCAAATGTGTGTGGGTAGAATATATATCCCACGGGGGTAAAATTGAAAAAAGTTGAAAACATTTTTTTTTTGGACTTAGTAATTTTTCCGGCGTTTATCAGACTTTCATATAGGGGAAATGTCAGTGAGCGTTCCGATTTCAGTCCCAGAGCGATTCGCCCAATGAGTCCTTGATATTTAGTCGTTTTCAGCCAATATTTTGGATTTTTGAAAATTTCACTTTTTTTGTGAAAATATCCACTAAATGAGGGAATAATATGTGTGAGGGTACCCCAGGAGAGTTCCAAATGTGTGTGGGTAGAATATATATCCCACGAGGGTAAAATTGAAAAAAGTTAAAAACATTTTTTTTTTGGACTTAGTCATTTTTCCGGCGTTGATCAGACTTTCAGATAGGGGAAATGTCAGTGAGCGTTCCGATTTCAGTTCCAGAGCGATTCGCCCAATGAGTTCTTGGTATTTAGTCGTTTTCAGCCATTTTTCTGGATTTTTGAAAATTTCACTTTTTTGTGAAAATATCCACTAAATGAGGGAATAATATGTGTGAAGATACCCCAGGAGAGTTCCAAATGTGTCTGGGTAGAATATATATCCCACGGGGCTAAAATTGAAATAAGCTGAAAACATTTTTATTTTGGACTTAGTCATTTTTCCGGCGTTTATCAGACTTACAGATAGGGGAAATGTCATTGAGCGATCCGATTTCAGTTCCAGAGCGATTCGCCCAATGAGTCCTTGATATTTAGTCGTTTTCAGCAAATATTTTGGATTTTTGAAAATGTCACTTTTTTGTGAAAATATCCACTAAATGAGGGAATAATATGTGTGAGGGTGCCCCAGGAGAGGTCCAAATGTGTGTGGGTAGAATATTTATCCTACGGGAGTAAGATTGAAAAAAGTTGAAAACATTTTTTTTTTGGACTTAGTCATTTTTCCGGCGTTTATCAGACTTCCATATAGGGGAAATTTCAGTGAGCGTTCCGATTTCAGTTCCAGAGCGATTCGCCCAATGAGTCCTTGATATTTAGTCGTTTTTAGCCAATTTTCTGGATTTTTGAAAATTTCACTTTTTTGTGAAGATATCCACTAAATGAAGGAATAATATGTGTGAAGGTACCCCAGGAGAGTTCCAAATGTGTCTGGGTAGAATATATATCCCACGGGGGTAAAATTGAAATAAGTTGAAAACATTTTTTTTTTGGACTTAGTCATTTTTCCGGCGTTGATCAGACTTTCAGATAGGGGAAATGTCAGTGAGCGTTCCGATTTCAGTTCCAGAGCGATTCGCCCAATGAGTCCTTGATATTTAGTCGTTTTCAGTCAATATTTTGGATTTTTGAAAATTTCACTTTTTTGTGAAAATATCCTCTAAATGAGGCAATAATATGTGTGAGGGTACCCCAGGAGAGTTCCAAATGTGTGTGGGTAGAATATATATCCCACGAGGGTAAAATTGAAAAAAGTTAAAAACATTTTTTTTTTTGGACTTAGTCATTTTTCCGGCGTTGATCAGACTTTCAGATAGGGGAAATGTCAGTGAGCATTCCGATTTCAGTTCCAGAGCGATTCGCCCAATGAGTCCATGATATTTAGTCGTTTTCAGTCAATATTTTGGATTTTTGAAAACTTCACTTTTTTGTGAAAATATCCTCTAAATGAGGGAATAATATGTGTGAGGGTACCCCAGGAGAGTTCCAAATGTGTGTGGGTAGAATATATATCCCACGGGGGTAAAATTGAAAAAAGTTGAAAACATTTTTTTTTTGGACTTAGTCATTTTTCCGGCGTTTATCAGACTTTCAGATAGGGGAAATGTCAGTGAGCGTTCCGATTTCAGTTCCAGAGCGATTCGCCCAATGAGTTCTTGGTATTTAGTCGTTTTCAGCCATTTTTCTGGATTTTTGAAAATTTCACTTTTTTGTGAAAATATCCACTAAATGAGGGAATAATATGTGTGAAGATACCCCAGGAGAGTTCCAAATGTGTCTGGGTAGAATATATATCCCACGGGGCTAAAATTGAAATAAGCTGAAAACATTTTTATTTTGGACTTAGTCATTTTTCCGGCGTTTATCAGACTTACAGATAGGGGAAATGTCATTGAGCGATCCGATTTCAGTTCCAGAGCGATTCGCCCAATGAGTCCTTGATATTTAGTCGTTTTCAGCAAATATTTTGGATTTTTGAAAATGTCACTTTTTTGTGAAAATATCCACTAAATGAGGGAATAATATGTGTGAGGGTGCCCCAGGAGAGGTCCAAATGTGTGTGGGTAGAATATTTATCCTACGGGAGTAAGATTGAAAAAAGTTGAAAACATTTTTTTTTTGGACTTAGTCATTTTTCCGGCGTTTATCAGACTTCCATATAGGGGAAATGTCAGTGAGCGTTCCGATTTCAGTTCCAGAGCGATTCGCCCAATGAGTCCTTGATATTTAGTCGTTTTCAGTCAATATTTTGGATTTTTGAAAATTTCACTTTTTTGTGAAAATATCCTCTAAATGAGGCAATAATATGTGTGAGGGTACTCCAGGAGAGTTCCAAATGTGTGTGGGTAGAATATATATCCCACGGGGGTAAAATTGAAAAAAGTTGAAAAATTTTTTTTTTTGGACTTAGTCATTTTTCCGGCGTTTATCAGACTTTCAGATAGGAGAAATGTCAGTGAGCATTCCAATTTCAGTTCCAGAGCGATTCGCCCAATGAGACCTTGATATTTAGTCGTTTTCAGCCAATCTTCTGGATTTTTGAAAATTTCACTTTTTTGTGAAAATATCCACTAAATGAGGGAATAATATGTGTGAGGGTACCCCAGGAGAGTTCCAAATGTGTGTGGGTAGAATATATATCCCACGGGGGTAAAATTGAAAAAAGTTGAAAACATTTTTTTTTTGGACTTAGTCATTTTTCCGGCGTTGATCATACTTTCAGATAGGGGAAATGTCAGTGAGCGTTCCGATTTCAGTTCTAGAGCGATTCGCCCAATGAGCCCTTGATATTTAGTCGTTTTTAGCCAATTTTCTGGATTTTTGAAAATTTCACTTTTTTGTGAAGATATCCACTAAATGAAGGAATAATATGTGTGAAGGTACCCCAGGAGAGTTCCAAATGTGTCTGGGTAGAATATATATCCCACGGGGGTAAAATTGAAATAAGCTGAAAACATTTTTTTTTTGGACTTAGTCATTTTTCCGGCGTTGATCAGACTTTCAGATAGGGGAAATGTCAGTGAGCGTTCCGATTTCAGTTCCAGAGCGATTCGCCCAATGAGTCCTTGATATTTAGTCGTTTTCAGTCAATATTTTGGATTTTTGAAAATATCACTTTTTTGTGAAAATATCCTCTAAATGAGGCAATAATATGTGTGAGGGTACTCCAGGAGAGTTCCAAATGTGTGTGGGTAGAATATATATCCCACGGGGGTAAAATTGAAAAAAGTTGAAAACATTTTTTTTTTGGACTTAGTCATTTTTCCGGCGTTGATCAGACTTTCAGATAGGGCAAATGTCAGTGAGCGTCTTGATTTTATTTCCAGAGCGATTCGCCCAATGTGTCCTTGATATTTAGTAGTTTTCAGCCAATATTTTTGATTTTTGAAAATTTCACTTTTTTGTGAAAATATCCACTAAATGAGTGAGTAATATGTGTGAGGGTATCCCAGGAGAGTTCCAAATGTGTGTGGGTAGAATATATATCCCACGGGAGTAAAATTGAAAAAAGTTGAAAACATTTTTTTTTTGGACTTAGTCATTTTTCCGGCGTTTATCAGACTTTCAGATAGGGAAAATGTCAGTGAGCGTTCCGATTTCAATTCCAGAGCGATTCGCCCAATGAGTCCTTGATATTCAGTCGTTTTCAGCCAATTTTCTGGATTTTAGAAAATTTCACTTTTTTGTGAAAATATCCACTAAATGAGGGAATAATATGTGTGAGGGTACCCCAGGAGAGTTCCAAATGTGTGTGGGTAGAATATATATCCCACGGGGGTAAAATTGAAAAAAGTTGAAAAATTTTTTTTTTTGGACTTAGTTATTTTTCCGGCGTTTATCAGACTTTCAGATAGGAGATATGTCAGTGAGCATTCCAATTTCAGTTCCAGAGCGATTCGCCCAATGAGACCTTGATATTTAGTCAGTTTCAGCCAATTTTCTGGATTTTTGAAAATTTCACTTTTTTGTGAAAATATCCACTAAATGAGGGAATAATATGTGTGAGGGTACCCCAGGAGAGTTCCAAATGTGTGTGGGTAGAATATATTTCCCACGGGTCTAAAATTGAAAAAAGATGAAAATTTTTTTTTTTTCGACTTAGTCATTTTTCCGGCGTTGATCAGACTTTCAGATAGGGGAAATGTCAGTGAACGTTCCGATTTCAGTCCCAGAGCGATTCGCCCAATGAGTCCTTGATATTTAGTCGTTTTTAGCCAATTTTCTGGATTTTTGAAAATTTCACTTTTTTGTGAAAATATCCACTAAATGAGGGAATAATATGTGTGAGGGTACCCCAGGAGAGTTCCAAATGTGTGTGGGTAGAATATATATCCCACGGGGGTAAAATTGAAAAAAGTTGAAAACATTTTTTTTTTGGACTTAGTCATTTTTCCGGCGTTGATCATACTTTCAGATAGGGGAAATGTCAGTGAGCGTTCCGATTTCAGTTCTAGAGCGATTCGCCCAATGAGCCCTTGATATTTAGTCGTTTTTAGCCAATTTTCTGGATTTTTGAAAATTTCACTTTTTTGTGAAGATATCCACTAAATGAAGGAATAATATGTGTGAAGGTACCCCAGGAGAGTTCCAAATGTGTCTGGGTAGAATATATATCCCACGGGGGTAAAATTGAAATAAGCTGAAAACATTTTTTTTTTGGACTTAGTCATTTTTCCGGCGTTGATCAGACTTTCAGATAGGGGAAATGTCAGTGAGCGTTCCGATTTCAGTTCCAGAGCGATTCGCCCAATGAGTCCTTGATATTTAGTCGTTTTCAGTCAATATTTTGGATTTTTGAAAATATCACTTTTTTGTGAAAATATCCTCTAAATGAGGCAATAATATGTGTGAGGGTACTCCAGGAGAGTTCCAAATGTGTGTGGGTAGAATATATATCCCACGGGGGTAAAATTGAAAAAAGTTGAAAACATTTTTTTTTTGGACTTAGTCATTTTTCCGGCGTTGATCAGACTTTCAGATAGGGCAAATGTCAGTGAGCGTCTTGATTTTATTTCCAGAGCGATTCGCCCAATGTGTCCTTGATATTTAGTAGTTTTCAGCCAATATTTTTGATTTTTGAAAATTTCACTTTTTTGTGAAAATATCCACTAAATGAGTGAGTAATATGTGTGAGGGTATCCCAGGAGAGTTCCAAATGTGTGTGGGTAGAATATATATCCCACGGGAGTAAAATTGAAAAAAGTTGAAAACATTTTTTTTTTGGACTTAGTCATTTTTCCGGCGTTTATCAGACTTTCAGATAGGGAAAATGTCAGTGAGCGTTCCGATTTCAATTCCAGAGCGATTCGCCCAATGAGTCCTTGATATTCAGTCGTTTTCAGCCAATTTTCTGGATTTTAGAAAATTTCACTTTTTTGTGAAAATATCCACTAAATGAGGGAATAATATGTGTGAGGGTACCCCAGGAGAGTTCCAAATGTGTGTGGGTAGAATATATATCCCACGGGGGTAAAATTGAAAAAAGTTGAAAAATTTTTTTTTTTGGACTTAGTTATTTTTCCGGCGTTTATCAGACTTTCAGATAGGAGATATGTCAGTGAGCATTCCAATTTCAGTTCCAGAGCGATTCGCCCAATGAGACCTTGATATTTAGTCAGTTTCAGCCAATTTTCTGGATTTTTGAAAATTTCACTTTTTTGTGAAAATATCCACTAAATGAGGGAATAATATGTGTGAGGGTACCCCAGGAGAGTTCCAAATGTGTGTGGGTAGAATATATTTCCCACGGGTCTAAAATTGAAAAAAGATGAAAATTTTTTTTTTTTCGACTTAGTCATTTTTCCGGCGTTGATCAGACTTTCAGATAGGGGAAATGTCAGTGAACGTTCCGATTTCAGTCCCAGAGCGATTCGCCCAATGAGTCCTTGATATTTAGTCGTTTTTAGCCAATTTTCTGGATTTTTGAAAATTTCACTTTTTTGTGAAAATATCCACTAAATGAAGGAATAATATGTGTGAGGGTACCCCAGGAGAGTTCCAAATGTGTGTGAGTAGAATATATATCCCACGGGGGTAAAATTGAATCAAGTTGAAAAAAATATTTTTTTGGACTTAGTCATTTTTCCGGCGTTTATCAGACTTTCAGATAGGGGAAATGTCAGTGAGCATTCCGATTTCAGTTCCAGAGCGATTTGCCCAATAAGTCCTTGATATTTAGTCGTTTTCAGCCAATTTTCTGGATTTTTGAAAATTTCACTTTTTTGTGAAAATATCCACTAAATAAAGGAATTATTTGTGTGAGGGTACCCCAGGAGAGTTCCAAATGCGTGTGGGTAGAATATATATCCCACGGGGGTAAAATTGAAAAAAGTTGAAAAAATTTCATTTTTGGACTTAGTCATTTTTCCGGCGTTTATCAGACTTTCAGAAAGGGCAAATGTCAGTGAGAGTTTCGATTTTAGTTCCAGAGCGATTCGCCCAATGAGTCGTTGATATTCTGTCGTTTTCAGCCAATATTTTGGATTTTTGAAAATTTCACTTTTTTGTGAAACATCCACTAAATGAGGGAATAATATGTGTGAGGGTACCCCAGGAGAGTTCCAAATGTGTGTGGGTAGAATATATATCCCATGGGGGTAAAATTGAAAAAAGTTGAAAAAATTTTTTTTTTGGACTTAGTCATTTTTCCGGCGTTGATCAGACTTTCAGACAGGGGACATGTCAGTGAGCGTTCCGATTTCAGTTCCAGAGCCATTCGCCCAATGAGTCCTTGATATTTAGTGATTTTCAGCCAATTTTCTGGATTTTTGAAAATGTCACTTTTTTGTGAAAATATCCACTAAATGAGGGAATAATATGTGTGAGGGTACCCCAGGAGAGTTCCAAATGTGTGTGGGTAGAATATATATCCCACGGGGGTAAAATTGAAAAAAGTTGAAAAATTATTTATTTTTTACTTAGTCATTTTTCCGGCGTTTATCAGACTTTCAGATAGGGGAAATGTCAGTGAGCATTCCGATTTCAGTTCCAGAGCGATTCGCCCAATAAGTCCTTGATATTTAGTCGTTTTCAGCCAATATTCTGGATTTTTGAAAATTTCACTTTTTTGTGAAAATATCCACTAAATAAAGGAATAATTTGTGTGAGGGTACCCCAGGAGAGTTCCAAATGTGTGTGGGTAGAATATATATCCCACGGGGGTAAAATTGAAAAAAATTGAAAACATTTTTTTTTGGACTTAGTCATTTTTCCGGCATTAATCAGACTTTCAGATAGGGAAAATGTCAGTGAGCGTTCCGATTTCATTTCCAGAGCGATTCGCCCAATGAGTCTTTGATATTTAGTCATTTTCTGCCAATTTTCTGGATTTTTGAAAATTTCACTTTTTTGTGAAAATATCCACTAAATGAGGGAATAATATGTGTGAGGGTACCCCAGGAGAGTTCCAAATGTGTGTGGGTAGAATATATATCCCACGGGGGTAAAATTGAAAAAAATTGAAAACATTTTTTTTTGGACTTAGTAATTTTTCAGGCATTAATCAGACTTTCAGATAGGGAAAATGTCAGTGAGCGTTCCGATTTCATTTCCAGAGCGATTCGACCAATGAGTCCTAGATATTCAGTCGTTTTCAGCCAATATTTTGGATTTTTGAAAATTTCACTTTTTTGTGAAAATATCCACTAAATGAGGGAATAATATGTGTGAGGGTAACCCAGGAGAGTTCCAAATGTGTGTGGGTAGAATATATATCCCACGGGGGTAAAATTTAAAAAAGTTGAAAACATATTTTTTTTGGACTTAGTCATTTTTCCGGTGTTGATCACACTTTCAGATAGGGGAAATGTCAGTGAGCGTTCCGATTTCAGTTCCAGAGAGATTCGCCCAATGAGTCCTTGATATTTAGTCATTTTCTGCCAATTTTCTGGATTTTTGAAAATTTCACTTTTTTGTGAAAATATCCACTAAATGAGGGAATAATATGTGTGAGGGTACCCCAGGAGAGTTCCAAATGTGTGTGGGTAGAATATATATCCCACGGGGGTAAAATTGAAAAAAGTTGAAAAAAAATTTTTTTTTTTGGACTTAGTCATTTTTCCGGCGTTTATCAGACTTTCAGATAGGGCAAATGTCAGAGAGCATTTCGATTTTAGTTCCAGAGCGATTCGCCCAATGAGTCCTTGATATTTAGTAGTTTTCATCCAATATTTTGGATTTTTGAAAATTTCACTTTTTTGTGAAAATATCCACTAAATGAGGGAATAATATGTGTGAGGGTACTCCAGGAGAGTTTCAAAGGTGTGTGGATAGAATATATATCCCACAGGGGTAAAATTGAAAAAAGTTGAAAACATTTTTTTTTTGGACTTAGTCATTTTTCCGGCATTAATCAGACTTTCAGATAGGGAAAATGTCAGTGAGCATTCCGATTTCAGTTCCAGAGCGATTCGCCCTATGAGTCCTTGATATTCAGTCGTTTTCAGCCAATATTTTGGATTTTTGAAAATTTCACTTTTTTGTGAAAATATCCACTAAATGAGGGAATAATATGTGTGAGGGTAACCCAGAAGAGTTCCAAATGTGTGTGGGTAGAATATATATCCCATGGGGGTAAAATTGAAAAAAGTTGAAAACATTTTTTTTTGGACTTAGTCATTTTTCCGGCGTTGATCAGACTTTCAGATAGGGGAAATGTCAGTGAGCGTTCCGATTTCAGTTCCAGAGAGATTCGCCCAATGAGTCCTTGATATTTAGTCATTTTCTGCCAATTTTCTGGATTTTTGAAAATTTCACTTTTTTGTGAAAATATCCACTAAATGAGGGAATAATATGTGTGAGGGTACTCCAGGAGAGTTTCAAAGGTGTGTGGATAGAATATATATCCCACAGGGGTAAAATTGAAAAAAGTTGAAAATATATATTTTTTGGACTTAGTCATTTTTCAGGCGTTTATCAGACTTTCAGATAGGGGAAATGTCAGTGAGCGTTCCAATTTCAGTTCCAGAGCGATTCGCCCAATGAGTTTCTGATATTCAGTCATTTTCAGCCAATATTTTAGATTTTTTAAAATTTCACTTTTTTGTGAAAATATCCACTAAATGAGGGAATAATATGTGTGAGGGTACCCCCAGAGAGTTCCAAATGTGTGTGGGTAGAATATATATCCCACAGGGGTAAAATTGAAAACAGTTGAAAAATTTTTTTTTTTCGACTTAGTCATTTTTCAAGCGTTTATCAGACTTTCAGATAGGGGAAATGTCAGTGAGCGTTCCGATTTCAGTTCCAGAGAGATTCGCCCAATGAGTCCTTGATATTTAGTCATTTTCTGCCAATTTTCTGGATTTTTGAAAATTTCACTTTTTTGTGAAAATATCCACTAAATGAGGGAATAATATGTGTGAGGGTACCCCAGGAGAGTTCCAAAGGTGTGTGGATAGAATATATATCCCACGGGGGTAAAATTGAAAAAAGTTGAAAAAAAATTTTTTTTTTTGGACTTAGTCTTTTTTCCGGCGTTTATCAGACTTTCAGATAAGGCAAATGTCAGAGAGCATTTCGATTTTAGTTCCAGAGCGATTCGCCCAATGAGTCCTTGATATTTAGTAGTTTTCATCCAATATTTTGGATTTTTGAAAATTTCACTTTTTTGTGAAAATATCCACTAAATGAGGGAATAATATGTGTGAGGGTACCCCAGGAGAGTTCCAAATGTGTGTGGGTAGAATATATATCCCACGGGGGTAAAATTGAAAAAAGTTGAAAAATTATTTATTTTTTACTTAGTCATTTTTCCGGCGTTTATCAGACTTTCAGAAAGGGCAAATGTCAGTGAGCGTTTCGATTTTAGTTCCAGAGCGATTCGCCCAATGAGTCCTTGATATTCTGTCGTTTTCAGCCAATATTTTGGATTTTTGAAAATTTCACTTTTTTGTGAAAATATCCACTAAATGAGGGAATAATATGTGTGAGGGTAACCCAGGAGAGTTCCAAATGTGTGTGGGCAGAATATATAACCCAGGGGGTAAAATTGAAAAAAGTTGAAAACATATTTTTTTTGCACTTAGTCATTTTTCCGGTGTTGATCAGACTTTCAGATAGGGGAAATGTCAGTGAGCGTTCCGATTTCAGTTCCAGAGAGATTCGCCCAATGAGTCCTTGATATTTAGTCATTTTCTGCCAATTTTCTGGATTTTTGAAAATTTCACTTTTTTGTGAAAATATCCACTAAATGAGGGAATAATATGTGTGAGGGTACCCCAGGAGAGTTCCAAAGGTGTGTGGATAGAATATATATCCCACGGGGTAAAATTGAAAAAAGTTGAAAAAAAATTTTTTTTTTTGGACTTAGTCATTTTTCCGGCGTTTATCAGACTTTCAGATAGGGCAAATGTCAGAGAGCATTTCGATTTTAGTTCCAGAGCGATTCGCCCAATGAGTCCTTGATATATAGTAGTTTTCATCCAATATTTTGGATTTTTGAAAATTTCACTTTTTTGAGAAAATATCCACTAAATGAGGGAATAATATTTGTGAGGGTACCCCAGGAGAGTTCCAAATGTGTGTGGGTAGAATATATATCCCACGGGGGTAAAATTGAAAAAAATTGAAAACATTTTTTTTTTGGACTTAGTCATTTTTCCGGCGTTGATTAGACTTTCAGATAGGGGAAATGTTAGTGAGCGTTCCGATTTCAGTTCCAGAGCGATTCGCCCAATGAGTTCTTGATATTTAGTCGTTTTAGCCAATTTTCTAGATATTTGAAAATTTCACTTTTTTGTGAAAATATCCACTAAATGAAGGAATAATTTGTGTGAGGGTACCACAGGAGAGTTCCAAATGAGTGTGGGTAGAATATATATCTCACAGGGGTAAAATTGAAAAAAGTTGAAAACATTTTTTTTTTTGGACTTAGTCATTTTTCCGGCGTTGATCAGACTTTCAGATAGGGGAAATGTCAGTGAGCGTTCCGATTTCAGTTCCAGAGCGATTCGCCCAATGAGTCCTTGATATTTAGTCATTTTCAGCCAATTTTCTCGATTTTTGAAAATTTCAGTTTTGTGAAAATATCCACTAAATAAAGGAATAATTTGTGTGAGGGTAACCCAGGAGAGTTCCAAATGTGTGTGGGTAGAATATATATCCCACGGGGGTAAAATTGAAAAAAGTTGAAAAAAAATTTTTTTGGGACTTAGTCATTTTTCCGGCGTTGATCAGACTTTCAGATAGGGGAAATGTCAGTGAGCGTTCCGATTTCAGTTCCAGAGCGATTCGCCTAATGAGTCCTTGATATTAAGACGTTTTCAGCCAATATTATGGATTTTTGAAAATTTCACTTTTTTGTGAAAATATCCACTAAATGAGGGAATAATATGTGTGAAGGTACCCCAGGAGAGTTCCAAATGTGTGTGGGTAGAATATATATCCCAGGGGGTAAAATTGAAAAAAGTTGAAAAAATTTTTTTTTGGACTTAGTCATTTTTCCGGCGTTTATCAGACTTTCAGATAGGGGAAATGTCAGTGAGCGTTCCGATTTCAGTTCCAGAGCGATATTGCCCAATGAGTCCTTGATATTTAGTCGTTTTCAGCCAATTTTCTGAATTTTTGAAAATTTCACTTTTTTGTGAAAATATCCACTAAATGAGGGAATAATATGTGTGAAGGTACCCCAGGAGAGTTCGAAATGTGTGTGGGTAGAATATATATCCCACGGGGGTAAAATTGAAAAAAGTTGAAAAAAAATTTTTTTTGGACTTAGTCATTTTTCCGGCGTTTAGCAGACTTTCAGATAGGGGAAATGTCAGTGAGCGTTCCGATTTCTGTTCCAGAGCGATTCGCCCAATGAGTCCTTGATATTTAGTCGTTTTCAGGAAATATTTTGTATTTTTGAAAATTTCACTTTTTTGTGAAAATATCCACTAAATGAGGGAATAATATGTGTAAGGGTACCCTAGGAGAGTTCCAAATGTGTGTGGGTAGAATATATATCCCACGGGGGTAAAATTGAAAAAAGTTGAAAAAAAATTTTTTTGCACTTAGTCATTTTTCCGGCGTTTATCAGACTTTCAGATAGGGGAAATGTCAGTGAGCGTTCCGATTTCAGTTCCAGAGCGATTCGCCCAATGAGTCCTTGATATTCTGTCGTTTTCAGCCAATATTTTGGATTTTTGAAAATTTCACTTTTTTGTGAAATTATCCACTAAATGAGGGAATAATATTTGTGAGGGTACCCCAGGAGAGTTCCAAATGTGTGTGGGTAGAATATATATCCCACGGGGGTAAAATTGAAAAAAGTTGAAAAAAAATTTTTTTTGAACTTAGTCATTTTTCCGGCGTTTATCAGACTTTCAGATAGGGCAAATGTCAGTGAGCGTTTCGATTTTAGTTCCAGAGCGATTCGCCCAATGAGTCCTTCATATTTATTCGTTTTCAGCCAATATTTTGGATTTTTGAAAATTTCACTTTTTTGTGAAAATATCCACTAAATGAGGGAATAATATGTGTAAGGGTACCCTAGGAGAGTTCCAAATGTGTGTGGGTAGAATATATATCCCACGGGGGTAAAATTGAAAAAAGTTGAAAAAATTTTTTTTTGCACTTAGTCATTTTTCCGGCGTTTATCAGACTTTCAGATAGGGGAAATGTCAGTGAGCGTTCCGATTTCAGTTCCAGAGCGATTCGCCCAATGAGTCCTTGATATTCTGTCGTTTTCAGCCAATATTTTGGATTTTTGAAAATTTCACTTTTTTGTGAAATTATCCACTAAATGAGGGAATAATATTTGTGAGGGTACCCCAGGAGAGTTCCAAATGTGTGTGGGTAGAATATATATTCCACGTGGTAAAATTGAAAAAAGTTGAAAAAATTTTTTTTGGGGATTTAGTTATTTTTCCGGCGTTTAGCAGACTTTCAGATAGGGCAAATGTCAGTGAGCGTTTCGATTTTAGTTCCAGAGCGATTCGCCCAATGAGTCCTTGATATTTAGTCGTTTTCAGCCAATATTTTGGATTTTTGAAAATTTCACTTTTTTGTGAAAATATCCACTAAATCAGGGAATAATATGTGTGAATTTAACCCAGGAGAGTTCCAACTGTGTGTGGGTAGAATATATATTCCACGGGGGTAAAATTGAAAAAAGGAGCAAAAATTTTTTTTTTGGACTAAGTCATTTTTCCGGCGTTTAGCAGACTTTCAGATAGGGCAAATGTCAGTGAGCGTTTCGATTTTAGTTCCAGAGCGATTCGCCCAATGAGTCCTTGATATTTAGTCGTTTTCAGCCAATATTTTGGATTTTTGAAAATTTCACTTTTTTGTGAAAATATCCACTAAATGAGGCAATAATATGTGTGAGGGTACCCCAGGAGAGTTGCAAATGTGTGTGGGTAGAATATATATCCCACAGGGGTAAAATTGAAAAAAGTTGAAAAAAATTTTTTTTTGGACTTAGTCATTTTTCAGGCGTTGATCAGACTTTCAGATAGGGGAAATGTCAGTGAGCGTTCCGATTTCAGTTCCAGAGCGATTCGCCTAATGAGTCCTTGATATTTAGACGTTTTCAGCCAATATTATGGAATTTTGAAAATTTCACTTTTTTGTGAAAATATCCACTAAATGAGGGAATAATATGTGTGAGGGTACCCCAGGAGAGTTCCAAATGTGTGTGGGTAGAATATATATCCCACGGGGGTAAAATTGAAAAAAGTTCAAAAAAATTTTTTTTTGGACTTAGTCATTTTTCCGGCGTTTGTCAGACTTTCAGATAGGGGAAATGTCAGTGAGCGTTATGATTTCAGTTCCAGAGCGATTCGCCCAATGAGTCCTTGATATTTAGTCGTTTTCAGGAAATATTTTGTATTTTTGAAAATTTCACTTTTTTGTGAAAATATCCACTAAATGAGGGAATAATATGTGTAAGGGTACCCTAGGAGAGTTCCAAATGTGTGTGGGTAGAATATATATCCCAAGGGGGTAAAATTGAAAAAAATTGAAACATTTTTTTTTTTTTGACTTAGTCATTTTTCCGGCGTTTATCAGACTTTCAGATAGGTCAAATGTCAGTGAGCATTCCGATTTCAGTTCCAGAGCGATTCGCCCAATGAGTCCTTGATATTTAGTCATTTTCAGCCAATTTTCTGGATTTTTGAAAAATTCACTTTTTTGTGAAAATATCCAATAAATGAGGGAATAATATATGTGAGGGTACCCCAGGAGAGTTCCAAATGTGTGTGGGTAGAATATATATCCCACGGGGGTAAAATTGAAAAAAATTGAAAACTTTTTTTTTTGGACTTAGTCATTTTTCCGGCGTTTATCAGACTTTCAGATAGGGGAATTGTCAGTGAGCATTCCGATTTCAGTTCCAGAGCGATTCGCCCAATGAGTCCTTGATATTTTGTCATTTTCAGCCAATTTTCTGGATTTTTGAAAATTTCACTTTTTTGTGAAAATATCCTCTAAATGAGGGAATAATATGTGTGAGGGTACCCCAGGAGAGTTCCAAATGTGTGTGGGTAGAATATATATCCCACGGGGGTAAAATTTAAAAAAATTGAAACATTTTTTTTTTTTGGACTTAGTCATTTTTCCGGCGTTTATCAGACTTTGAGATAGGTCAAATGTCAGTGAGCATTCCCATTTCAGTTCCAGAGCGATTCGCCCAATGAGTCCTTGTTATTTAGTCGTTTTCAGCCAATTTTCTGGATTTTTGAAAATTTCACTTTTTTGTGAAAATATCCACTAAATGAGGGAATAATATATGTGAGGGTACCCCAGGAGAGTTCCAAATGTGTGTGGGTAGAATATATATCCCACGGGGGTAAAATTGAAAAAAATTGAAAACTTTTTTTTTTGGACTTAGTCATTTTTCCGGCGTTTATCAGACTTTCAGATAGGGGAATTGTCAGTGAGCATTCCGATTTCAGTTCCAGAGCGATTCGCCCAATGAGTCCTTGATATTTTGTCATTTTCAGCCAATTTTCTGGATTTTTGAAAATTTCACTTTTTTGTGAAAATATCCTCTAAATGAGGGAATAATATGTGTGAGGGTACCCCAGGAGAGTTCCAAATGTGTGTGGGTAGAATATATATCCCACGGGGGTAAAATTGAAAACTTTTTTTTTTTGGACTTAGTAATTTTTCCGGCGTTTATCAGACTTTCAGATAGGGGAAATGTCAGTGAGCATTCCGATTTCAGTTCCAGAGCGATTCGCCCAATGAGTCCTTGATATTTTGTCATTTTCAGCCAATTTTCTAGATTTTTGAACATTTCACTTTTTTGTGAAAATATCCTCTAAACGAGGGAGTAATATGTGTGAGGGTACCCCAGGAGAGTTCCAAATGTGTGTGGGTAGAATATGTATCCCACGGGGGTAAAATTGAAAAAAATTGAAACATTTTTTTTTTTTAGACTTAGTCATTTTTCCGGTGTTTATCAGATTTCAGATAGGGGAAATGTCAGTGAGCATTCCGTTTTCAGTTCCAGAGCGATTCGCCCAATGAGTCCTTGATATTTAGTCGTTTTCAGCCAATTTTCTTGATTTTTGATAATTTCACTTTTTTGTGAAAATATCCACTAAATGAGGGAATAATATGTGTGAGGGTACCCCAGGAGAGTTCCGAATGTGTTTGGGTGGAATATATATCCCACGGGGGTAAAATTGAAAAAAGTTTAACATTTTTTTTTTTTTGGACTTAGTCATTTTTCCGGCGTTTATCAGACTTTGAGATAGGTCAAATGTCAGTGAGCATTCCGATTTCAGTTCCAGAGCGATTCGCCCAATGAGTCCTTGATATTTAGTCATTTTCAGCCAATTTTCTGGATTTTTGAAAAATTCACTTTTTTGTGAAAATATCCACTAAATGAGGGAATAATATGTGTGAGGGTACCCCAGGAGAGTTCCAAATGTGTGTGGGTAGAATATATATCCCACGGGGGAAAAAATTGAAAAAAAATTGAAAAATTTTTTTTTTTGGACTTAGTCATTTTTCCGGCGTTTATCAGACTGTCAGAAAGGGCAAATGTCAGTGAGCATTCCGATTTCAGTTCCAGAGCGATTTGCCCAATGAGTCCTTGATATTTTGTCATTTTCAGCCAATTTTCTAGATTTTTGAAAATTTCACTTTTTTGTGAAAATATCCTCCAAACGAGGGAATAATATTTGTGAGGGTACCCCAGGAGAGTTCCAAATGTGTGTGGGTAGAATATATATCCCACGGGGGTAAAATTGAAAAAAATTGAACCTTTTTTTTTTTTTAGACTTAGTCATTTTTCCGGTGTTTATCAGATTTCAGATAGGGGAAATGTCAGTGAGCATTCCGTTTTCAGTTCCAGAGCGATTCGCCCAATGAGTCCTTGATATTTAGTCGTTTTCAGCCAATTTTCTGGATTTTTGAAAATTTCACTTTTTTTGTGAAAATATCCACTAAATGAGGGAATAATATGTGGGAGGGTACCCCAGGAGAGTTCCAAATGTGTGTGGGTAGAATATATATCCCACGGGGGTAATAGTTAAAAAAATTGAAACATTTTTTTTTTTTGGACTTAGTCATTTTTCCGGCGTTTATCAGACTTTGAGATAGGTCAAATGTCAGTGAGCATTCCGATTTCAGTTCCAGAGCGATTCGCCCAATGAGTCCTTGATATTTAGTCATTTTCAGCCAATTTTCTGGATTTTTGAAAAATTCACTTTTTTGTGAAAATATCCACTAAATGAGGAAATAATATGTGTGAGGGTACCCCAGGAGAGTTCCAAATGTGTGTGGGTAGAATATATATCCCACGGGGGTAAAATTGAAAAAAGTTGAAAAAAAATTTTTTTTTTTGGACTTAGTCATTTTTCCGGCGTTTATCAGACTTTCAGATAGGGCAAATGTCAGAGAGCATTTCGATTTTAGTTCCAGAGCGATTCGCCCAATGAGTCCTTGATATTTAGTAGTTTTCATCCAATATTTTGGATTTTTGAAAATTTCACTTTTTTGTGAAAATATCCACTAAATGAGGGAATAATATGTGTGAGGGTACTCCAGGAGAGTTTCAAAGGTGTGTGGATAGAATATATATCCCACAGGGGTAAAATTGAAAAAAGTTGAAAACATTTTTTTTTTGGACTTAGTCATTTTTCCGGCATTAATCAGACTTTCAGATAGGGAAAATGTCAGTGAGCATTCCGATTTCAGTTCCAGAGCGATTCGCCCTATGAGTCCTTGATATTCAGTCGTTTTCAGCCAATATTTTGGATTTTTGAAAATTTCACTTTTTTGTGAAAATATCCACTAAATGAGGGAATAATATGTGTGAGGGTAACCCAGAAGAGTTCCAAATGTGTGTGGGTAGAATATATATCCCATGGGGGTAAAATTGAAAAAAGTTGAAAACATTTTTTTTTGGACTTAGTCATTTTTCCGGCGTTGATCAGACTTTCAGATAGGGGAAATGTCAGTGAGCGTTCCGATTTCAGTTCCAGAGAGATTCGCCCAATGAGTCCTTGATATTTAGTCATTTTCTGCCAATTTTCTGGATTTTTGAAAATTTCACTTTTTTGTGAAAATATCCACTAAATGAGGGAATAATATGTGTGAGGGTACTCCAGGAGAGTTTCAAAGGTGTGTGGATAGAATATATATCCCACAGGGGTAAAATTGAAAAAAGTTGAAAATATATATTTTTTGGACTTAGTCATTTTTCAGGCGTTTATCAGACTTTCAGATAGGGGAAATGTCAGTGAGCGTTCCAATTTCAGTTCCAGAGCGATTCGCCCAATGAGTTTCTGATATTCAGTCATTTTCAGCCAATATTTTAGATTTTTTAAAATTTCACTTTTTTGTGAAAATATCCACTAAATGAGGGAATAATATGTGTGAGGGTACCCCCAGAGAGTTCCAAATGTGTGTGGGTAGAATATATATCCCACAGGGGTAAAATTGAAAACAGTTGAAAAATTTTTTTTTTTCGACTTAGTCATTTTTCAGGCGTTTATCAGACTTTCAGATAGGGGAAATGTCAGCGAGCGTTCCGATTTCAGTCCCAGAGCGATTCGCCTAATGAGTCCTTGATATTTAGACGTTTTCAGCCAATTCTATGGATTTTTGAAAATTTCACTTTTTTGTGAAAATATCCACTAAATGAGGTAATAATATGTGTGAGGGTAACCCAGGAGAGTTCCAAATGTGTGTGGGTAGAATATATATCCCACGGGGGTAAAATTGAAAAAAGTTGAAAACATATTTTTTTTGGACTTAGTCATTTTTCCGGTGTTGATCAGACTTTCAGATAGGGGAAATGTCAGTGAGCGTTCCGATTTCAGTTCCAGAGAGATTCGCCCAATGAGTCCTTGATATTTAGTCATTTTCTGCCAATTTTCTGGATTTTTGAAAATTTCACTTTTTTGTGAAAATATCCACTAAATGAGGGAATAATATGTGTGAGGGTACCCCAGGAGAGTTCCAAAGGTGTGTGGATAGAATATATATCCCACGGGGGTAAAATTGAAAAAAGTTGAAAAAAAATTTTTTTTTTTGGACTTAGTCTTTTTTCCGGCGTTTATCAGACTTTCAGATAAGGCAAATGTCAGAGAGCATTTCGATTTTAGTTCCAGAGCGATTCGCCCAATGAGTCCTTGATATTTAGTAGTTTTCATCCAATATTTTGGATTTTTGAAAATTTCACTTTTTTGTGAAAATATCCACTAAATGAGGGAATAATATGTGTGAGGGTACCCCAGGAGAGTTCCAAATGTGTGTGGGTAGAATATATATCCCACGGGGGTAAAATTGAAAAAAGTTGAAAAATTATTTATTTTTTACTTAGTCATTTTTCCGGCGTTTATCAGACTTTCAGAAAGGGCAAATGTCAGTGAGCGTTTCGATTTTAGTTCCAGAGCGATTCGCCCAATGAGTCCTTGATATTCTGTCGTTTTCAGCCAATATTTTGGATTTTTGAAAATTTCACTTTTTTGTGAAAATATCCACTAAATGAGGGAATAATATGTGTGAGGGTAACCCAGGAGAGTTCCAAATGTGTGTGGGCAGAATATATAACCCAGGGGGTAAAATTGAAAAAAGTTGAAAACATATTTTTTTTGCACTTAGTCATTTTTCCGGTGTTGATCAGACTTTCAGATAGGGGAAATGTCAGTGAGCGTTCCGATTTCAGTTCCAGAGAGATTCGCCCAATGAGTCCTTGATATTTAGTCATTTTCTGCCAATTTTCTGGATTTTTGAAAATTTCACTTTTTTGTGAAAATATCCACTAAATGAGGGAATAATATGTGTGAGGGTACCCCAGGAGAGTTCCAAAGGTGTGTGGATAGAATATATATCCCACGGGGGTAAAATTGAAAAAAGTTGAAAAAAAATTTTTTTTTTTGGACTTAGTCATTTTTCCGGCGTTTATCAGACTTTCAGATAGGGCAAATGTCAGAGAGCATTTCGATTTTAGTTCCAGAGCGATTCGCCCAATGAGTCCTTGATATATAGTAGTTTTCATCCAATATTTTGGATTTTTGAAAATTTCACTTTTTTGAGAAAATATCCACTAAATGAGGGAATAATATTTGTGAGGGTACCCCAGGAGAGTTCCAAATGTGTGTGGGTAGAATATATATCCCACGGGGGTAAAATTGAAAAAAATTGAAAACATTTTTTTTTGGACTTAGTCATTTTTCCGGCGTTGATTAGACTTTCAGATAGGGGAAATGTTAGTGAGCGTTCCGATTTCAGTTCCAGAGCGATTCGCCCAATGAGTTCTTGATATTTAGTCGTTTTAGCCAATTTTCTAGATTTTTGAAAATTTCACTTTTTTGTGAAAATATCCACTAAATGAAGGAATAATTTGTGTGAGGGTACCACAGGAGAGTTCCAAATGAGTGTGGGTAGAATATATATCTCACAGGGGTAAAATTGAAAAAAGTTGAAAACATTTTTTTTTTTGGACTTAGTCATTTTTCCGGCGTTGATCAGACTTTCAGATAGGGGAAATGTCAGTGAGCGTTCCGATTTCAGTTCCAGAGCGATTCGCCCAATGAGTCCTTGATATTTAGTCATTTTCAGCCAATTTTCTCGATTTTTGAAAATTTCAGTTTTGTGAAAATATCCACTAAATAAAGGAATAATTTGTGTGAGGGTAACCCAGGAGAGTTCCAAATGTGTGTGGGTAGAATATATATCCCACGGGGGTAAAATTGAAAAAAATTGAAAACATTTTTTTTTGGACTTAGTCATTTTTCCGGCGTTGATCAGACTTTCAGATAGGGGAAATGTCAGTGAGCGTTCCGATTTCAGTTCCAGAGCGATATTGCCCAATGAGTCCTTGATATTTAGTCGTTTTCAGCCAATTTTCTGAATTTTTGAAAATTTCACTTTTTTGTGAAAATATCCACTAAATGAGGGAATAATATGTGTGAAGGTACCCCAGGAGAGTTCGAAATGTGTGTGGGTAGAATATATATCCCACGGGGGTAAAATTGAAAAAAGTTGAAAAAAAATTTTTTTTGGACTTAGTCATTTTTCCGGCGTTTAGCAGACTTTCAGATAGGGGAAATGTCAGTGAGCGTTACGATTTCTGTTCCAGAGCGATTCGCCCAATGAGTCCTTGATATTTAGTCGTTTTCAGGAAATATTTTGTATTTTTGAAAATTTCACTTTTTTGTGAAAATATCCACTAAATGAGGGAATAATATGTGTAAGGGTACCCCAGGAGAGTTCCAAATGTGTGTGGGTAGAATATATATCCCACGGGGGTAAAATTGAAAAAAGTTGAAAAAAAATTTTTTTGCACTTAGTCATTTTTCCGGTGTTTATCAGACTTTCAGATAGGGGAAATGTCAGTGAGCGTTCCGATTTCAGTTCCAGAGCGATTCGCCCAATGAGTCCTTGATATTCTGTCGTTTTCAGCCAATATTTTGGATTTTTGAAAATTTCACTTTTTTGTGAAATTATCCACTAAATGAGGGAATAATATTTGTGAGGGTACCCCAGGAGAGTTCCAAATGTGTGTGGGTAGAATATATATCCCACGGGGGTAAAATTGAAAAAAGTTTAAAAAAAATTTTTTTTGAACTTAGTCATTTTTCCGGCGTTTATCAGACTTTCAGATAGGGCAAATGTCAGTGAGCGTTTCGATTTTAGTTCCAGAGCGATTCGCCCAATGAGTCCTTCATATTTATTCGTTTTCAGCCAATATTTTGGATTTTTGAAAATTTCACTTTTTTGTGAAAATATCCACTAAATGAGGGAATAATATGTGTAAGGGTACCCTAGGAGAGTTCCAAATGTGTGTGGGTAGAATATATATCCCACGGGGGTAAAATTGAAAAAAGTTGAAAAAATTTTTTTTTGCACTTAGTCATTTTTCCGGCGTTTATCAGACTTTCAGATAGGGGAAATGTCAGTGAGCGTTCCGATTTCAGTTCCAGAGCGATTCGCCTAATGAGTCCTTGATATTTAGACGTTTTCAGCCAATATTATGGAATTTTGAAAATTTCACTTTTTTGTGAAAATATCCACTAAATGAGGGAATAATATGTGTGAGGGTACCCCAGGAGAGTTGCAAATGTGTGTGGGTAGAATATATATCCCACAGGGGTAAAATTGAAAAAAGTTGAAAAAAATTTTTTTTTGGACTTAGTCATTTTTCCGGCGTTTGTCAGACTTTCAGATAGGGGAAATGTCAGTGAGCGTTATGATTTCAGTTCCAGAGCGATTCGCCCAATGAGTCCTTGATATTTAGTCGTTTTCAGGAAATATTTTGTATTTTTGAAAATTTCACTTTTTTGTGAAAATATCCACTAAATGAGGGAATAATATGTGTAAGGGTACCCTAGGAGAGTTCCAAATGTGTGTGGGTAGAATATATATCCCAAGGGGGTAAAATTGAAAAAAATTGAAACATTTTTTTTTTTTGGACTTAGTCATTTTTCCGGCGTTTATCAGACTTTCAGATAGGTCAAATGTCAGTGAGCATTCCGATTTCAGTTCCAGAGCGATTCGCCCAATGAGTCCTTGATATTTAGTCATTTTCAGCCAATTTTCTGGATTTTTGAAAATTTCACTTTTTTGTGAAATTATCCACTAAATGAGGGAATAATATTTGTGAGGGTACCCCAGGAGAGTTCCAAATGTGTGTGGGTAGAATATATATTCCACGTGGTAAAATTGAAAAAAGTTGAAAAAATTTTTTTTGGGGATTTAGTTATTTTTCCGGCGTTTAGCAGACTTTCAGATAGGGCAAATGTCAGTGAGCGTTTCGATTTTAGTTCCAGAGCGATTCGCCCAATGAGTCCTTGATATTTAGTCGTTTTCAGCCAATATTTTGGATTTTTGAAAATTTCACTTTTTTGTGAAAATATCCACTAAATCAGGGAATAATATGTGTGAATTTAACCCAGGAGAGTTCCAACTGTGTGTGGGTAGAATATATATTCCACGGGGGTAAAATTGAAAAAAGGAGCAAAAATTTTTTTTTTGGACTAAGTCATTTTTCCGGCGTTTAGCAGACTTTCAGATAGGGCAAATGTCAGTGAGCGTTTCGATTTTAGTTCCAGAGCGATTCGCCCAATGAGTCCTTGATATTTAGTCGTTTTCAGCCAATATTTTGGATTTTTGAAAATTTCACTTTTTTGTGAAAATATCCACTAAATGAGGGAATAATATGTGTGAATTTAACCCAGGAGAGTTCCAAATGTGTGTGGGTAGAATATATATGCCACGGGGGTAAAATTGAAAAAAGGAGCAAAAATTTTTTTTTTGGACTAAGTCATTTTTCCGGCGTTTAGCAGACTTTCAGATAGGGCAAATGTCAGTGAGCGTTTCGATTTTAGTTCCAGAGCGATTCGCCCAATGAGTCCTTGATATTTAGTCGTTTTCAGCCAATTTTCTGGATTTTTGAAAATTTCACTTTTTTGTGAAAATATCCACTAAATGAGGCAATAATATGTGTGAGGGTACCCCAGGAGAGTTGCAAATGTGTGTGGGTAGAATATATATCCCACAGGGGTAAAATTGAAAAAAGTTGAAAAAAATTTTTTTTTGGACTTAGTCATTTTTCAGGCGTTGATCAGACTTTCAGATAGGAGAAATGTCAGTGAGCGTTCCGATTTCAGTTCCAGAGCGATTCGCCTAATGAGTCCTTGATATTTAGACGTTTTCAGCCAATATTATGGAATTTTGAAAATTTCACTTTTTTGTGAAAATATCCACTAAATGAGGGAATAATATGTGTGAGGGTACCCCAGGAGAGTTGCAAATGTGTGTGGGTAGAATATATATCCCACAGGGGTAAAATTGAAAAAAGTTGAAAAAAATTTTTTTTTGGACTTAGTCATTTTTCCGGCGTTTGTCAGACTTTCAGATAGGGGAAATGTCAGTGAGCGTTTCGATTTTAGTTCCAGAGCGATTCGCCCAATGAGTCCTTGATATTTAGTCGTTTTCAGGAAATATTTTGTATTTTTGAAAATTTCACTTTTTTGTGAAAATATCCACTAAATGAGGGAATAATATGTGTAAGGGTACCCTAGGAGAGTTCCAAATGTGTGTGGGTAGAATATATATCCCAAGGGGGTAAAATTGAAAAAAATTGAAACATTTTTTTTTTTTGGACTTAGTCATTTTTCCGGCGTTTATCAGACTTTCAGATAGGTCAAATGTCAGTGAGCATTCCGATTTCAGTTCCAGAGCGATTCGCCCAATGAGTCCTTGATATTTAGTCATTTTCAGCCAATTTTCTGGATTTTTGAAAAATTCACTTTTTTGTGAAAATATCCAATAAATGAGGGAATAATATATGTGAGGGTACCCCAGGAGAGTTCCAAATGTGTGTGGGTAGAATATATATCCCACGGGGGTAAAATTGAAAAAAATTGAAAACTTTTTTTTTTGGACTTAGTCATTTTTCCGGCGTTTATCAGACTTTCAGATAGGGGAATTGTCAGTGAGCATTCCGATTTCAGTTCCAGAGCGATTCGCCCAATGAGTCCTTGATATTTTGTCATTTTCAGCCAATTTTCTGGATTTTTGAAAATTTCACTTTTTTGTGAAAATATCCTCTAAATGAGGGAATAATATGTGTGAGGGTACCCCAGGAGAGTTCCAAATGTGTGTGGGTAGAATATATATCCCACGGGGGTAAAATTTAAAAAAATTGAAGCTTTTTTTTTTTTGGACTTAGTCATTTTTCCGGCGTTTATCAGACTTTGAGATAGGTCAAATGTCAGTGAGCATTCCCATTTCACTTCCAGAGCGATTCGCCCAATGAGTCCTTGATATTTAGTCGTTTTCAGCCAATTTTCTGGATTTTTGAAAATTTCACTTTTTTGTGAAAATATCCACTAAATGAGGGAATAATATATGTGAGGGTACCCCAGGAGAGTTCCAAATGTGTGTGGGTAGAATATATATCCCACGGGGGTAAAATTGAAAAAAATTGAAAACTTTTTTTTTTGGACTTAGTCATTTTTCCGGCGTTTATCAGACTTTCAGATAGGGGAATTGTCAGTGAGCATTCCGATTTCAGTTCCAGAGCGATTCGCCCAATGAGTCCTTGATATTTTGTCATTTTCAGCCAATTTTCTGGATTTTTGAAAATTTCACTTTTTTGTGAAAATATCCTCTAAATGAGGGAATAATATGTGTGAGGGTACCCCAGGAGAGTTCCAAATGTGTGTGGGTAGAATATATATCCCACGGGGGTAAAATTGAAAACTTTTTTTTTTTGGACTTAGTAATTTTTCCGGCGTTTATCAGACTTTCAGATAGGGGAAATGTCAGTGAGCATTCCGATTTCAGTTCCAGAGCGATTCGCCCAATGAGTCCTTGATATTTTGTCATTTTCAGCCAATTTTCTAGATTTTTGAACATTTCACTTTTTTGTGAAAATATCCTCTAAACGAGGGAGTAATATGTGTGAGGGTACCCCAGGAGAGTTCCAAATGTGTGTGGGTAGAATATGTATCCCACGGGGGTAAAATTGAAAAAAATTGAAACATTTTTTTTTTTTAGACTTAGTCATTTTTCCGGTGTTTATCAGATTTCAGATAGGTCAAATGTCAGTGAGCATTCCGATTTCAGTTCCAGAGCGATTCGCCCAATGAGTCCTTGATATTTAGTCATTTTCAGCCAATTTTCTGGATTTTTGAAAAATTCACTTTTTTGTGAAAATATTCACTAAATGAGGGAATAATATGTGTGAGGGTACCCCAGGAGAGTTCCAAATGTGTGTGGGTAGAATATATATCCCACGGGGGAAAAAATTGAAAAAAAATTGAAAAATTTTTTTTTTTGGACTTAGTCATTTTTCCGGCGTTTATCAGACTGTCAGAAAGGGCAAATGTCAGTGAGCATTCCGATTTCAGTTCCAGAGCGATTTGCCCAATGAGTCCTTGATATTTTGTCATTTTCAGCCAATTTTCTAGATTTTTGAAAATTTCACTTTTTTGTGAAAATATCCTCCAAACGAGGGAATAATATTTGTGAGGGTACCCCAGGAGAGTTCCAAATGTGTGTGGGTAGAATATATATCCCACGGGGGTAAAATTGAAAAAAATTGAACAATTTTTTTTTTTAGACTTAGTCATTTTTCCGGTGTTTATCAGATTTCAGATAGGGGAAATGTCAGTGAGCATTCCGTTTTCAGTTCCAGAGCGATTCGCCCAATGAGTCCTTGATATTTAGTCGTTTTCAGCCAATTTTCTGGATTTTTGAAAATTTCACTTTTTTTGTGAAAATATCCACTAAATGAGGGAATAATATGTGGGAGGGTACCCCAGGAGAGTTCCAAATGTGTGTGGGTAGAATATATATCCCACGGGGGTAATAGTTAAAAAAATTGAAACATTTTTTTTTTTTGGACTTAGTCATTTTTCCGGCGTTTATCAGACTTTGAGATAGGGGAAATGTCAGTGAGCATTCCGTTTTCAGTTCCAGAGCGATTCGCCCAATGAGTCCTTGATATTTAGTCGTTTTCAGCCAATTTTCTGGATTTTTGAAAATTTCACTTTTTTGTGAAAATATCCACTAAATGAGGGAATAATATGTGGGAGGGTACCCCAGGAGAGTTCCAAATGTGTGTGGGTAGAATATATATCCCACGGGGGTAAAATTGAAAAAAATTGAAAACTTTTTTTTTGGACTTAGTCATTTTTCCGGCGTTTATCAGACTTTGAGATAGGTCAAATGTCAGTGAGCATTCCGATTTCAGTTCCAGAGCGATTCGCCCAATGAGTCCTTGATATTTAGTCATTTTCAGCCAATTTTCTGGATTTTTGAAAAATTCACTTTTTTGTGAAAATATCCACTAAATGAGGAAATAATATGTGTGAGGGTACCCCAGGAGAGTTCCAAATGTGTGTGGGTAGAATGTATATCCCACGGGGTAAAATTGAAAAAAATTGAAAACTTTTTTTTTTGGACTTAGTCATTTTTCCGGCGTTTATCAGACTTTCAGATATGGGAAATGTCAGTGAGCATTCCGATTTCAGTTTCAGAGCGATTCGCCCAATCAGTCCTTGATATTTAGTCATTTTCAGCCAATTTTCTGGATTTTTGAAAAATTCACTTTTTTGTGAAAATATCCACTAAATGAGGAAATAATATGTGTGAGGGTACCCCAGGAGAGTTCCAAATGTGTGTGGGTAGAATATATATCCCACGGGGTAAAATTGAAAAAAATTGAAAACTTTTTTTTTTGGACTTAGTCATTTTTCCGGCGTTTATCAGACTTTCAGATAGGGGAAATGTCAGTGAGCGTTATGATTTCAGTTCCAGAGCGATTCGCCCAATGAGTCCTTGATATTTAGTCGTTTTCAGGAAATATTTTGTATTTTTGAAAATTTCACTTTTTTGTGAAAATATCCACTAAATGAGGGAATAATATGTGTAAGGGTACCCTAGGAGAGTTCCAAATGTGTGTGGGTAGAATATATATCCCAAGGGGGTAAAATTGAAAAAAATTGAAACATTTTTTTTTTTTGGACTTAGTCATTTTTCCGGCGTTTATCAGACTTTCAGATAGGTCAAATGTCAGTGAGCATTCCGATTTCAGTTCCAGAGCGATTCGCCCAATGAGTCCTTGATATTTAGTCATTTTCAGCCAATTTTCTGGATTTTTGAAAAATTCACTTTTTTGTGAAAATATCCAATAAATGAGGGAATAATATGTGTGAGGGTACCCCAGGAGAGTTCCAAATGTGTGTGGGTAGAATATATATCCCACGGGGGTAAAATTTAAAAAAATTGAAACATTTTTTTTTTTTGGACTTAGTCATTTTTCCGGCGTTTATCAGACTTTGAGATAGGTCAAATGTCAGTGAGCATTCCCATTTCAGTTCCAGAGCGATTCGCCCAATGAGTCCTTGATATTTAGTCGTTTTCAGCCAATTTTCTGGATTTTTGAAAATTTCACTTTTTTGTGAAAATATCCACTAAATGAGGGAATAATATATGTGAGGGTACCCCAGGAGAGTTCCAAATGTGTGTGGGTAGAATATATATCCCACGGGGGTAAAATTGAAAAAAATTGAAAACTTTTTTTTTTGGACTTAGTCATTTTTCCGGCGTTTATCAGACTTTCAGATAGGGGAATTGTCAGTGAGCATTCTGATTTCAGTTCCAGAGCGATTCGCCCAATGAGTCCTTGATATTTTGTCATTTTCAGCCAATTTTCTGGATTTTTGAAAATTTCACTTTTTTGTGAAAATATCCTCTAAATGAGGGAATAATATGTGTGAGGGTACCCCAGGAGAGTTCCGAATGTGTTTGGGTGGAATATATATCCCACGGGGGTAAAATTGAAAAAAGTTTAACATTTTTTTTTTTTTGGACTTAGTCATTTTTCCGGCGTTTATCAGACTTTGAGATAGGTCAAATGTCAGTGAGCATTCCGATTTCAGTTCCAGAGCGATTCGCCCAATGAGTCCTTGATATTTAGTCATTTTCAGCCAATTTTCTGGATTTTTGAAAAATTCACTTTTTTGTGAAAATATCCACTAAATGAGGAAATAATATGTGTGAGGGTACCCCAGCAGAGTTCCAAATGTGTGTGGGTAGAATATATATCCCACGGGGGAAAAAATTGAAAAAAAATTGAAAAATTTTTTTTTTTGGACTTAGTCATTTTTCCGGCGTTTATCAGACTGTCAGAAAGGGCAAATGTCAGTGAGCATTCCGATTTCAGTTCCAGAGCGATTTGCCCAATGAGTCCTTGATATTTTGTCATTTTCAGCCAATTTTCTAGATTTTTGAAAATTTCACTTTTTTGTGAAAATATCCTCTAAACGAGGGAATAATATGTGTGAGGGTACCCCAGGAGAGTTCCAAATGTGTGTGGGTAGAATATATATCCCACGGGGGTAAAATTGAAAAAAATTCAACCTTTTTTTTTTTTTAGACTTAGTCATTTTTCCGGTGTTTATCAGATTTCAGATAGGGGAAATGTCAGTGAGCATTCCGTTTTCAGTTCCAGAGCGATTCGCCCAATGAGTCCTTGATATTTAGTCGTTTTCAGCCAATTTTCTGGATTTTTGAAAATTTCACTTTTTTGTGAAAATATCCACTAAATGAGGGAATAATATGTGGGAGGGTACCCCAGGAGAGTTCCAAATGTGTGTGAGTAGAATATATATCCCACGGGGGTAAAATTTAAAAAAATTGAAACATTTTTTTTTTTTGGACTTAGTCATTTTTCCGGCGTTTATCAGACTTTGAGATAGGTCAAATGTCAGTGAGCATTCCGATTTCAGTTCCAGAGCGATTCGCCCAATGAGTCCTTGATATTTAGTCGTTTTCAGCCAATTTTCTGGATTTTTGAAAATTTCACTTTTTTGTGAAAATATCCACTAAATGAGGGAATAATATATGTGAGGGTACCCCAGGAGAGTTCCAAATGTGTGTGGGTAGAATATATATCCCACGGGGGTAAAATTGAAAAAAATTGAAAACTTTTTTTTTTGGACTTAGTCATTTTTCCGGCGTTTATCAGACTTTCAGAAAGGGGAATTGTCAGTGAGCATTCTGATTTCAGTTCCAGAGCGATTCGCCCAATGAGTCCTTGATATTTTGTCATTTTCAGCCAATTTTCTGGATTTTTGAAAATTTCACTTTTTTGTGAAAATATCCTCTAAATGAGGGAATAATATGTGTGAGGGTACCCCAGGAGAGTTCCAAATGTGTGTGGGTAGAATATATATCCCACGGGGGTAAAATTGAAAACTTTTTTTTTTTGGACTTAGTCATTTTTCCGGCGTTTATCAGACTTTCAGATAGGGGAAATGTCAGTGAGCATTCCGATTTCAGTTCCAGAGCGATTCGCCCAATGAGTCCTTGATATTTTGTCATTTTCAGCCAATTTTCTAGATTTTTGAACATTTCACTTTTTTGTGAAAATATCCTCTAAACGAGGGAGTAATATGTGTGAGGGTACCCCAGGAGAGTTCCAAATGTGTGTGGGTAGAATATGTATCCCACGGGGGTAAAATTGAAAAAAATTGAAACATTTTTTTTTTTTAGACTTAGTCATTTTTCCGGTGTTTATCAGATTTCAGATAGGGGAAACGTCAGTGAGCATTCCGTTTTCAGTTCCAGAGCGATTCGCCCAATGAGTCCTTGATATTTAGTCGTTTTCAGCCAATTTTCTTGATTTTTGATAATTTCACTTTTTTGTGAAAATATCCACTAAATGAGGGAATAATATGTGTGAGGGTACCCCAGGAGAGTTCCGAATGTGTTTGGGTGGAATATATATCCCACGGGGGTAAAATTGAAAAAAGTTTAACATTTTTTTTTTTTTCGACTTAGTCATTTTTCCGGCGTTTATCAGACTTTGAGATAGGTCAAATGTCAGTGAGCATTCCGATTTCAGTTCCAGAGCGATTCGCCCAATGAGTCCTTGATATTTAGTCATTTTCAGCCAATTTTCTGGATTTTTGAAAAATTCACTTTTTTGTGAAAATATCCACTAAATGAGGAAATAATATGTGTGAGGGTACCCCAGCAGAGTTCCAAATGTGTGTGGGTAGAATATATATCCCACGGGGGTAAAATTGGAAAAAGTTTAAACATTTTTTCTTTTGGACTTAGTCATTTTTTCGGCGTTTATCAGACTTTCAGAAAGGGCAAATGTCAGTGAGCATTCCGATCTCAGTTCCAGAGCGATTCGCCCAATGAGTCCTTGATATTTAGTCATTTTCAGCCAATTTTCTGGATTTTTCAAAATTTCACTTTTTTGTGAAAATATCCACTAACTGAGGGAATAATATGTGTGAGGGTACCCCAGGAGAGTTCCAAATGTGTGTGGGTAGAATATATATCCCACGGGGGAAAAAATTGAAAAAAAATTGAAAAATTTTTTTTTTGGACTTAGTCATTTTTCCGGCGTTTATCAGACTGTCAGAAAGGGCAAATGTCAGTGAGCATTCCGATTTCAGTTCCAGAGCGATTTGCCCAATGAGTCCTTGATATTTTGTCATTTTCAGCCAATTTTCTAGATTTTTGAAAATTTCACTTTTTTGTGAAAATATCCTCTAAACGAGGGAATAATATGTGTGAGGGTACCCCAGGAGAGTTCCAAATGTGTGTGGGTAGAATATATATCCCACGGGGGTAAAATTGAAAAAAATTGAACCTTTTTTTTTTTTTAGACTTAGTCATTTTTCCGGTGTTTATCAGATTTCAGATAGGGAAATGTCAGTGAGCATTCCGTTTTCAGTTCCAGAGCGATTCGCCCAATGAGTCCTTGATATTTAGTCGTTTTCAGCCAATTTTCTGGATTTTTGAAAATTTCACTTTTTTGTGAAAATATCCACTAAATGAGGGAATAATATGTGGGAGGGTACCCCAGGAGAGTTCCAAATGTGTGTGAGTAGAATATATATCCCACGGGGGTAAAATTTAAAAAAATTGAAACATTTTTTTTTTTTGGACTTAGTCATTTTTCCGGCGTTTATCAGACTTTGAGATAGGTCAAATGTCAGTGAGCATTCCGATTTCAGTTCCAGAGCGATTCGCCCAATGAGTCCTTGATATTTAGTCATTTTCAGCCAATTTTCTGGATTTTTGAAAAATTCACTTTTTTGTGAAAATATCCACTAAATGAGGAAATAATATGTGTGAGGGTACCCCAGGAGAGTTCCAAATGTGTGTGGGTAGAATGTATATCCCACGGGGTAAAATTGAAAAAAATTGAAAACTTTTTTTTTTGGACTTAGTCATTTTTCCGGCGTTTATCAGACTTTCAGATATGGGAAATGTCAGTGAGCATTCCGATTTCAGTTTCAGAGCGATTTGCCCAATCAGTCCTTGATATTTAGTCGTTTTCAGCCAATTTTCTGGATTTTTCAAAATTTCACTTTTTTGTGAAAATATCCACTAAATGAGGGAATAATATGTGTGAGGGTACCCCAGGAAAGTTCCAAATGTGTTTGGGTAGAATATATATCCCACGGGGGTAAAATTGAAAAAAATTGAAACATTTTTTTTTTTTTGGACTTAGTCATTTTTCCGGCGTTTATCAGACTTTCAGATAGGTCAAATGTCAGTGAGCATTCCGATTTCAGTTC
Organism: Phyllobates terribilis; assembly: GCF_046119375.1. Classification (NCBI taxonomy): domain Eukaryota; kingdom Metazoa; phylum Chordata; class Amphibia; order Anura; family Dendrobatidae; genus Phyllobates; species Phyllobates terribilis. The sequence goes on from NW_027362772.1 coordinate 170,288,430, forward strand.
CAGAGTGATTCGCCCAATGAGTCCTTGATATTTAGTCATTTTCAGCAAATTTTCTGGATTTTTGAAAAATTCACTTTTTTGTGAAAATGTCCAATAAATGAGGGAATAATATGTGTGAGGGTGCCCCAGGAGAGTTCCAAATGTGTGTGGGTAGAATATATATCCCACGGGGGTAAAATTTAAAAAAATTGAAACATTTTTTTTTTTTGGACTTAGTCATTTATCCGGCGTTTATCAGACTTTGAGATAGGTCAAATGTCAGTGAGCATTCCCATTTCAGTTCCAGAGCGATTCGCCCAATGAGTCCTTGATATTTAGTCATTTTCAGCCAATTTTCTGGATTTTTGAAAAATTCACTTTTTTGTGAAAATATCCACTAAATGAGGAAATAATATGTGTGAGGGTACCCCAGGAGAGTTCCAAATGTGTGTGGGTAGAATGTATATCCCACGGGGTAAAATTGAAAAAAATTGAAAACTTTTTTTTTTGGACTTAGTCATTTTTCCGGCGTTTATCAGACTTTCAGATATGGGAAATGTCAGTGAGCATTCCGATTTCAGTTTCAGAGCGATTCGCCCAATCAGTCCTTGATATTTAGTCGTTTTCAGCCAATTTTCTGGATTTTTCAAAATTTCACTTTTTTGTGAAAATATCCTCTAAATGAGGGAATAATATGTGTGAGGGTACCCCAGGAGAGTTCCAAATGTGTGTGGGTAGAATATATATCCCACGGGGGTAAAATTGAAAAAAATTGAAAACTTTTTTTTTTGGACTTAGTCATTTTTCCGGCGTTTATCAGACTTTGAGATAGGTCAAATGTCAGTGAGCATTCCCATTTCAGTTCCAGAGCGATTTGCCCAATGAGTCCTTGATATTTAGTCGTTTTCAGCCAATTTTCTGGATTTTTGAAAATTTAACTTTTTTGTGAAAATATCCACTAAATGAGGGAATAATATATGTGAGGGTACCCCAGGAGAGTTCCAAATGTGTGTGGGTAGAATATATATCCCACCGGGGTAAAATTGAAAAAAATTGAAAACTTTTTTTTTTTGGACTTAGTCATTTTTCCGGCGTTTATCAGACTTTCAGATAGGGGAAATGTCAGTGAGCATTCCGATTTCAGTTCCAGAGCGATTCGCCCAATGAGTCCTTGATATTTTGTCATTTTCAGCCAATTTTCTGGATTTTTGAAAATTTCACTTTTTTGTGAAAATATCCTCTAAATGAGGGAATAATATGTGTGAGGGTACCCCAGGAGAGTTCCAAATGTGTGTGGGTAGAATATATATCCCACGGGGGTAAAATTGAAAAAAATTGAAAACTTTTTTTTTTGGACTTAGTCATTTTTCCGGCGTTTATCAGACTTTGAGATAGGTCAAATGTCAGTGAGCATTCCGATTTCAGTTCTAGAGCGATTCGCCCAATGAGTCCTTGATATTTAGTCATTTTCAGCCAATTTTCTGGATTTTTGAAAAATTCACTTTTTTGTGAAAATATCCACTAAATGAGGAAATAATATGTGTGAGGGTACCCCAGGAGAGTTCCAAATGTGTGTGGGTAGAATATATATCCCACGGGGTAAAATTGAAAAAAATTGAAAACTTTGTTTTTTGGACTTAGTCATTTTTCCGGCGTTTATCAGACTTTCAGGTAGGGGAAATGTCAGTGAGCATTCCGATTTCAGTTCCAGAGCGATTCGCCCAATGAGTCCTTGATATTTAGTCGTTTTCAGCCAATTTTCTGGATTTTTCAAAATTTCACTTTTTTGTGAAAATATCCACTAAATGAGGGAATAATATTTGTGAGGGTACCCCAGGAAAGTTCCAAATGTGTGTGGGTAGAATATATATCCCACGGGGGTAAAATTGAAAAAAATTGAAACATTTTTTTTTTTTGGACTTAGTCATTTTTCCGGCGTTTATCAGACTTTCAGATAGGTCAAATGTCAGTGAGCATTCCGATTTCAGTTCCAGAGCGATTCGCCCAATGAGTCCTTGATATTTAGTCATTTTCAGCAAATTTTCTGGATTTTTGAAAAATTCACTTTTTTGTGAAAATGTCCAATAAATGAGGGAATAATATGTGTGAGGGTGCCCCAGGAGAGTTCCAAATGTGTGTGGGTAGAATATATATCCCACGGGGGTAAAATTTAAAAAAATTGAAACATTTTTTTTTTTTGGACTTAGTCATTTTTCCGGCGTTTATCAGACTTTGAGATAGGTCAAATGTCAGTGAGCATTCCCATTTCAGTTCCAGAGCGATTCGCCCAATGAGTCCTTGATATTTAGTCGTTTTCAGCCAATTTTCTGGATTTTTGAAAATTTCACTTTTTTGTGAAAATATCCACTAAATGAGGGAATAATATATGTGAGGGTACCCCAGGAGAGTTCCAAATGTGTGTGGGTAGAATATATATCACACGGGGGTAAAATTGAAAAAAATTGAAAACTTTTTTTTTTTTGGACTTAGTCATTTTTCCGGCGTTTATCAGACTTTCAGATAGGGGAAATGTCAGTGAGCATTCCGATTTCAGTTCCAGAGCAATTCGCCCAATGAGTCCTTGATATTTTGTCATTTTCAGCCAATTTTCTGGATTTTTGAAAATTTCACTTTTTTGTGAAAATATCCTCTAAATGAGGGAATAATATGTGTGAGGGTACCCCAGGAGAGTTCCAAATGTGTGTGGGTAGAATATATATCCCACGGGGGTAAAATTGAAAAAAATTGAAAACTTTTTTTTTTTGGACTTAGTCATTTTTCCGGCGTTTATCAGACTTTCAGATAGGGGAAATGTCAGTGAGCATTCCGATTTCAGTTCTAGAGCGATTCGCCCAATGAGTCCTTGATATTTATTCGTTTTCAGCCAATTTTTTTGATTTTTGAAAATTTAACTTTTTTGTGAAAATATCCACTAAATGAGTGAATAATATGTGTGAGGGTACCCCAGGAGAGTTCCAAATGTGTGTGGGTAGAATATATATCCCACGGGGGTAAAATTTAAAAAAATTGAAACTTTTTTTTTTTTTGGACTTAGTCATTTTTTCGGCGTTTATCAGACTTTCAGAAAGGGCAAATGTCAGTGAGCATTCCGATCTCAGTTCCAGAGCGATTCGCCCAATGAGTCCTTGATATTTAGTCATTTTCAGCCAATTTTCTGGATTTTTGAAAAATTCACTTTTTTGTGAAAATGTCCAATAAATGAGGGAATAATATGTGTGAGGGTGCCCCAGGAGAGTTCCAAATGTGTGTGGGTAGAATATATATCCCACGGGGGTAAAATTTAAAAAAATTGAAACATTTTTTTTTTTTGGACTGTCATTTTTCCGGCGTTTATCAGACTTTGAGATAGGTCAAATGTCAGTGAGCATTCCGATTTCAGTTCCAGAGCGATTCGCCCAATGAATCCTTGATATTTAGTCATTTTCAGCCAATTTTCTGGATTTTTGAAAAATTCACTTTTTTGTGAAAATATCCACTAAATGAGGAAATAATATGTGTGAGGGTACCCCAGGAGAGTTCCAAATGTGTGTGGGTAGAATATATATCCCACGGGGGTAAAATTGGAAAAAGTTTAAACATTTTTTTTTTTGGACTGTCATTTTTTCGGCGTTTATCAGACTTTCAGAAAGGGCAAATGTCAGTGAGCATTCCGATCTCAGTTCCAGAGCGATTCGCCCAATGAGTCCTTGATATTTAGTCATTTTCAGCCAATTTTCTGGATTTTTGAAAATTTCACTTTTTTGTGAAAATATCCACTAAATGAGGGAATAATATGTGTGAGGGTACCCCAGGAGAGTTCCAAATGTGTGTGGGTAGAATATATATCCAACGGGGGAAAAAATTGAAAAAAAATTGAAAAATTTTTTTTTTTGGACTTAGTCATTTTTCCGGCGTTTATCAGACTGTCAGAAAGGGCAAATGTCAGTGAGCATTCCGATTTCAGTTCCAGAGCGATTCGCCCAATGAGTCCTTGATATTTAGTCGTTTTCAGCCAATCTTTTGGATTTTTGAAAATTTAACTTTTTTGTGAAAATATCCACTAAATGAGGGAATAATATGTGTGAGGGTACCCCAGGAGAGTTCCAAATGTGTGTGGGTAGAATATATATCCCACGGGGGTAAAATTGAAAAAAGTTGAAAAAATTTTATTTTTGGACTTAGTCATTTTTCCGGCGTTTATCAGACTTTCAGATAGGGGAAATGTAAGTGAGCATTCCGATTTCAGTTCCAGAGCGATTCGCCCAATGAGTCCTTGATATTTAGTCGTTTTCAGCCAATTTTATGGATTTTTGAAAATTTCACTTTTTTGTGAAAATATCCACTAAATGAGGGAATAATATGTGTGAGGGTACCCCAGGAGAGTTCCAAATGTGTGTGGGTAGAATATATATCACACGGGGGTAAAATTTAAAAAAATGTTAAAAAAAAACATTTTTTGGACTGTCATTTTTCCGGCGTTTATCAGACTTTCAGATAGGGCATATGTCAGTGAGCGTTCCGATTTCAATTCCAAGAGCGATTCGCCCAATGAGTCATTGATATTTAGTCGTTTTCAGCCAATATTTTGGATTTTTGAAAATTTCACTTTTTTGTGAAAATATCCACTAAATGAGGCAATAATATGTGTGAGGGTACCCCAGGAGAGTTCCAAATGTGTGTGGGTAGAATATATATACCACAGGGGTAAAATTGAAAAAAGTTAAAAAAAAAAAATTTTTGGACTGTCATTTTTCCGGCGTTTATCAGACTTTCAGATAGGGCAAATGTCAGTGAGCGTTCCGATTTCAGTTCCAGAGCGATTCGCCCAATGAGTCATTGATATTTAGTCGTTTTCAGCAACTATTTTGGATTTTTGAAAATTTCACTTTTTTGTGAGAATATCCACTAAATGAGGGAATAATATGTGTGAGGGTACCCCACGAGACTTCCCAATGTGTGTGGGTAGAATATATATCCCACGGGGGTAAAATTGGAAAAAGTTGAAAAAAATTTTTTTTTTTGGACTTAGTCATTTTTCCGGCGTTTATCAGACTTTCAGATAGGGCAAATGTCAGTGAGCGTTCCGATTTCAGTTCCAGAGCGATTCGCCCATTGAGTCCTTGATATTTAGTCGTTTTCAGCCAATATTTTGGATTTTTGAAAATATCACTTTTTTGTGAAAATATCCACTAAATGAGGGAATAATATGTGTGAGGGTACCCCAGGAGAGTTCCAAATGTGTGTGGGTAGAATATATATCACACGGGGGTAAAATTGGAAAAAGTTGAAAAAAAAATTTTTATTTGGACTTAGCCATTTTTCCGGCGTTTATCAGACTTTCAGATGGACAAATGTCAGTGAGCGTTCCGATTTCAGTTCCAGAGCGATTCGCCCAATGAGTCCTTGATATTTAGTCGTTTTCAGCCAATAATTTGGATTTTTGAAAATTTCACTTTTTTGTGAAAATATCCACTAAATGAGGGAATAATATGTGTGAGGGTACCCCAGGAGAGTTCCAAATGTGTGTGGGTAGAATATATATACCACAGGGGTAAAATTGAAAAAAGTTAAAAAAAAAAATTTTTTGGACTGTCATTTTTCCGGCGTTTATCAGACTTTCAGATAGGGAAATGTCAGTGAGCATTCCGATTTCAGTTCCAGAGCGATTCGCCCAATGAGTCATTGATATTTAGTCGGTTTCAGCCAATATTTTGGATTTTTGAAAATATCACTTTTTTGTGAAAATATCCACTAAATGAGGGAATAATATGTGTGAGGGTACCCCAGGAGAGTTCCAAATGTGTGTGGGTAGCATATATATCCCACAGGGTTAAATTGAAAAAAGTTGAAAAAAAATTTTTTTTGGACTTAGTCATTTTTCCGGCGTTTATCAGACTTTCAGATAGGGCAAATGTCAGTGAGCGTTCCGATTTCAGTTCCAGAGCGATTCGCCCAATGAGTCATTGATATTTAGTAGTTTTCAGCCAATATTTTGGATTATTGAAAATTTCACTTTTTTGTGAAAATATCCACCAAATGAGGGAATAATATGTGTGAGGGTACCCCAGGAGAGTTCCAAATGTGTGTGGGTAGAACATATATCCCACGAGGGTAAAATTGGAAAAAGTTGAAAAAATTTTTTTTTTTTGGACTTAGTCGCTTTTCCGGCGTTTATCAGACTTTCAGATAGGGCAAATGTCAGTGAGCGTTCCGATTTCAGTTCCAGAGCGATTCGCCCAATGAGTCACTGATATTTAGTCGTTTTCAGCCAATATTTTGGATTTTTGAAAATTTCACTTTTTTGTGAAAATATCCACTAAATGAGGGAATAATATGTGTGAGGGTACCCCAGGAGAGTTCCAAATGTGTGTGGGTAGAATATATATCCCACAGGGGTAAAATTGAAAAAAGTTGAAAAATTTTTTTTTAGGACTTAGTCATTTTTCGGGCGTTTATCAGACTTTCAGATAGGGCAAATGTCAGTGAGCGTTCCGATTTCAGTTCCAGAGCGATTCGCCCAATGAGTCATTGATATTTAGTCGTTTTCAGCCAATTTTCTGGATTTTTAAAAATTTCACTTTTTTGTGAAAATATCCACTAAATGAGGGAATAATATGTGTGAGGGTGCCCCAGGAGAGTTCCAAATGTGTGTGGGTAGAATATATATCCCACAGGGGTAAAATTGAAAAAAGTTTAAAAAAAATTTTTTTTGGACTTAGTCATTTTTCCGGCGTTTATCAGACTTTCAGATACGGCAAATGTCAGTGAGCATTCCGATTTCAGTTACAGAGCGATTCGCCCAATGAGTCATAGATATTTAGTCGTTTTCAGCCAATTTTCTGGATTTTTAAAAATTTCACTTTTTTGTGAAAATATCCACTAAATGCGGGAATAATATGTGTGAGGGTACCCCAGGAGAATTCCAAATGTGTGTGGGTAGAATATATATCCCACGGGCGTAAAATAGAAAAAAGTTTAAAAAAAATTTTTTTTAGACTTAGTCATTTTTCCGGCGTTTATCAGACTTTCACATAGGGCAAATGTCAGTGAGCGTTCCGATTTCAGTTCCAGAGCGATTCGCCCAATGAGTCATTGACATATAGTCGTTTTCAGCTACTATTTTGGATTTTTGAAAATTTCACTTTTTTGTGAAAATATCCACTAAATGAGGGAATAATATGTGTGAGGGTACCCCAGGAGAGTTCCAAATGTGTTTGGGTAGAATATATATCCCACGGGGGTAAAATTGAAAAAAGTTGAAAAAATTTTTTTTTTTTGGACTTAGTCATTTTTCCGGCGTTTATCAGACTTTCACATAGGGCAAATGTCAGTGAGCGTTCCGATTTCAGTTCCAGAGCGATTCGCCCAATGAGTCATTGATATTTAGTCGTTTTCAGCTACTATTTTGGATTTTTGAAAATTTCACTTTTTTGTGAAAATATCCACTAAATGAGGGAATAATATGTGTGAGGGTACCCCAGGAGAGTTCCAAATGTGTGTGGGTAGAATATATATCCCACAGGGGTAAAATTGAAAAAAGTTGAAAAATTTTTTTTTAGGACTTAGTCATTTTTCGGGCGTTTATCAGACTTTCAGATAGGGCAAATGTCAGTGAGCGTTCCGATTTCAGTTCCAGAGCGATTCGCCCAATGAGTCATTGATATTTAGACGTTTTCAGCCAATTTTCTGGATTTTTAAAAATTTCACTTTTTTGTGAAAATATCCACTAAATGAGGGAATAATATGTGTGAGGGTACCCCAGGAGAGTTCCAGATGTGTGTGGGTAGAATATATATCCCACGGGGGTAAAATTGAAAAAAGTTGAAAAAAATTTTTTTTTGGACTTAGTCATTTTTCCGGCGTTTATCAGACTTTCAGATACGGCAAATGTCAGTGAGCGTTCCGATTTCAGTTCCAGAGCGATTCGCCCAATGAGTCATAGATATTTAGTCGTTTTCAGCCAATTTTCTGGATTTTTAAAAATTTCACTTTTTTGTGAAAATATCCACTAAATGAGGGAATAATATGTGTGAGGGTACCCCAGGAGAATTCCAAATGTGTCTGGGTAGAATATATATCACACGGGCGTAAAATAGAAAAAAGTTGAAAAAAAATTTTTTTTAGACTTAGTCATTTTTCCGGCGTTTATCAGACTTTCACATAGGGCAAATGTCAGTGAGCGTTCCGATTTCAGTTCCAGAGCGATTCGCCCAATGAGTCATTGATATTTAGTCGTTTTCAGCTACTATTTTGTATTTTTGAAAATTTCACTTTTTTGTGAAAATATCCATTAAATGAGGGAATAATATGTGTGAGGGTACCCCAGGAGAGTTCCAAATGTGTGTGGGTAGAATATATATCCCACAGCGGTAAAATTGAAAAAAGTTTAAAAAAAATTTTTTTTGGACTTAGTCATTTTTCCGGCGTTTATGAGACTTTCAGATAGGGCAAATGTCAGTGGGCGTTCCGATTTCAGTTCCAGAGCGATTCGCCCAATGAGTCATTGATATTTAGACGTTTTCAGCCAATTTTCTGGATTTTTAAAAATTTCACTTTTTTGTGAAAATATCCACTAAATGAGGGAATAATATGTGTGAGGGTACCCCAGGAGAGTTCCAGATGTGTGTGGGTAGAATATATATCCCACGGGGGTAAAATTGAAAAAAGTTGAAAAAAATTTTTTTTTGGACTTAGTCATTTTTCCGGCGTTTATCAGACTTTCAGATACGGCAAATGTCAGTGAGCGTTCCGATTTCAGTTCCAGAGCGATTCGCCCAATGAGTCATAGATATTTAGTCGTTTTCAGCCAATTTTCTGGATTTTTAAAAATTTCACTTTTTTGTGAAAATATCCACTAAATGAGGGAATAATATGTGTGAGGGTACCCCAGGAGAATTCCAAATGTGTCTGGGTAGAATATATATCCCACGGGCGTAAAATAGAAAAAAGTTGAAAAAAAATTTTTTTTAGACTTAGTCATTTTTCCGGCGTTTATCAGACTTTCACATAGGGCAAATGTCAGTGAGCGTTCCGATTTCAGTTCCAGAGCGATTCGCCCAATGAGTCATTGATATTTAGTCGTTTTCAGCTACTATTTTGGATTTTTGAAAATTTCACTTTTTTGTGAAAATATCCATTAAATGAGGGAATAATATGTGTGAGGGTACCCCAGGAGAGTTCCAAATGTGTGTGGGTAGAATATATATCCCACAGCGGTAAAATTGAAAAAAGTTTAAAAAAAATTTTTTTTGGACTTAGTCATTTTTCCGGCGTTTATGAGACTTTCAGATAGGGCAAATGTCAGTGGGCGTTCCGATTTCAGTTCCAGAGTGATTCGCCCAATGAGTCATTGATATTTAGTCGTTTTCAGCCAATATTTTGGATTTTTGAAAATTTCACTTTTTTGTGAAAATATCCACTAAATGAGGGAATAATATGTGTGAGGGTACCCCAGGAGAGTTCCAAATGTGTGTGGGTAGAATATATATCCCAGAGGGGTAAAATTGAAAACAGTTGAAAAAATTTTTTTTTAGGGCTTAGTCATTTTTCGGGCGTTTATCAGACTTTCAGATACGGCAAATGTCAGTGAGCATTCCGATTTCAGTTACAGAGCGATTCGCCCAATGAGTCATAGATATTTAGTCGTTTTCAGCCAATTTTCTGGATTTTTAAAAATTTCACTTTTTTGTGAAAATATCCACTAAATGCGGGAATAATATGTGTGAGGGTACCCCAGGAGAATTCCAAATGTGTGTGGGTAGAATATATATCCCACGGGCGTAAAATAGAAAAAAGTTTAAAAAAAATTTTTTTTAGACTTAGTCATTTTTCCGGCGTTTATCAGACTTTCACATAGGGCAAATGTCAGTGAGCGTTCCGATTTCAGTTCCAGAGCGATTCGCCCAATGAGTCATTGACATATAGTCGTTTTCAGCTACTATTTTGGATTTTTGAAAATTTCACTTTTTTGTGAAAATATCCACTAAATGAGAGAATAATATGTGTGAGGGTACCCCAGGAGAGTTCCAAATGTGTTTGGGTAGAATATATATCCCACGGGGGTAAAATTGAAAAAAGTTGAAAAAATTTTTTTTTTTTGGACTTAGTCATTTTTCCGGCGTTTATCAGACTTTCACATAGGGCAAATGTCAGTGAGCGTTCCGATTTCAGTTCCAGAGCGATTCGCCCAATGAGTCATTGATATTTAGTCGTTTTCAGCTACTATTTTGGATTTTTGAAAATTTCACTTTTTTGTGAAAATATCCACTAAATGAGGGAATAATATGTGTGAGGGTACCCCAGGAGAGTTCCAAATGTGTGTGGGTAGAATATATATCCCACAGGGGTAAAATTGAAAAAAGTTGAAAAATTTTTTTTTAGGACTTAGTCATTTTTCGGGCGTTTATCAGACTTTCAGATAGGGCAAATGTCAGTGAGCGTTCCGATTTCAGTTCCAGAGCGATTCGCCCAATGAGTCATTGATATTTAGACGTTTTCAGCCAATTTTCTGGATTTTTAAAAATTTCACTTTTTTGTGAAAATATCCACTAAATGAGGGAATAATATGTGTGAGGGTACCCCAGGAGAGTTCCAAATGTGTTTGGGTAGAATATATATCCCACGGGGGTAAAATTGAAAAAAGTTGAAAAAATTTTTTTTTTTTGGACTTAGTCATTTTTCCGGCGTTTATCAGACTTTCACATAGGGCAAATGTCAGTGAGCGTTCCGATTTCAGTTCCAGAGCGATTCGCCCAATGAGTCATTGATATTTAGTCGTTTTCAGCTACTATTTTGGATTTTTGAAAATTTCACTTTTTTGTGAAAATATCCACTAAATGAGGGAATAATATGTGTGAGGGTACCCCAGGAGAGTTCCAAATGTGTGTGGGTAGAATATATATCCCACAGGGGTAAAATTGAAAAAAGTTGAAAAATTTTTTTTTTAGGACTTAGTCATTTTTCGGGCGTTTATCAGACTTTCAGATAGGGCAAATGTCAGTGAGCGTTCCGATTTCAGTTCCAGAGCGATTCGCCCAATGAGTCATTGATATTTAGACGTTTTCAGCCAATTTTCTGGATTTTTAAAAATTTCACTTTTTTGTGAAAATATCCACTAAATGAGGGAATAATATGTGTGAGGGTACCCCAGGAGAGTTCCAGATGTGTGTGGGTAGAATATATATCCCACGGGGGTAAAATTGAAAAAAGTTGAAAAAAATTTTTTTTTGGACTTAGTCATTTTTCCGGCGTTTATCAGACTTTCAGATACGGTAAATGTCAGTGAGCGTTCCGATTTCAGTTCCAGAGCGATTCGCCCAATGAGTCATAGATATTTAGTCGTTTTCAGCCAATTTTCTGGATTTTTAAAAATTTCACTTTTTTGTGAAAATATCCACTAAATGAGGGAATAATATGTGTGAGGGTACCCCAGGAGAATTCCAAATGTGTCTGGGTAGAATATATATCCCACGGGCGTAAAATAGAAAAAAGTTGAAAAAAAATTTTTTTTAGACTTAGTCATTTTTCCGGCGTTTATCAGACTTTCACATAGGGCAAATGTCAGTGAGCGTTCCGATTTCAGTTCCAGAGCGATTCGCCCAATGAGTCATTGATATTTAGTCGTTTTCAGCTACTATTTTGGATTTTTGAAAATTTCACTTTTTTGTGAAAATATCCATTAAATGAGGGAATAATATGTGTGAGGGTACCCCAGGAGAGTTCCAAATGTGTGTGGGTAGAATATATATCCCACAGCGGTAAAATTGAAAAAAGTTTAAAAAAAATTTTTTTTGGACTTAGTCATTTTTCCGGCGTTTATGAGACTTTCAGATAGGGCAAATGTCAGTGGGCGTTCCGATTTCAGTTCCAGAGTGATTCGCCCAATGAGTCATTGATATTTAGTCGTTTTCAGCCAATATTTTGGATTTTTGAAAATTTCACTTTTTTGTGAAAATATCCACTAAATGAGGGAATAATATGTGTGAGGGTACCCCAGGAGAGTTCCAAATGTGTGTGGGTAGAATATATATCCCAGAGGGGTAAAATTGAAAACAGTTGAAAAAATTTTTTTTTAGGGCTTAGTCATTTTTCGGGCGTTTATCAGACTTTCAGATACGGCAAATGTCAGTGAGCATTCCGATTTCAGTTACAGAGCGATTCGCCCAATGAGTCATAGATATTTAGTCGTTTTCAGCCAATTTTCTGGATTTTTAAAAATTTCACTTTTTTGTGAAAATATCCACTAAATGCGGGAATAATATGTGTGAGGGTACCCCAGGAGAATTCCAAATGTGTGTGGGTAGAATATATATCCCACGGGCGTAAAATAGAAAAAAGTTTAAAAAAAATTTTTTTTAGACTTAGTCATTTTTCCGGCGTTTATCAGACTTTCACATAGGGCAAATGTCAGTGAGCGTTCCGATTTCAGTTCCAGAGCGATTCGCCCAATGAGTCATTGACATATAGTCGTTTTCAGCTACTATTTTGGATTTTTGAAAATTTCACTTTTTTGTGAAAATATCCACTAAATGAGGGAATAATATGTGTGAGGGTACCCCAGGAGAGTTCCAAATGTGTTTGGGTAGAATATATATCCCACGGGGGTAAAATTGAAAAAAGTTGAAAAAATTTTTTTTTTTTGGACTTAGTCATTTTTCCGGCGTTTATCAGACTTTCACATAGGGCAAATGTCAGTGAGCGTTCCGATTTCAGTTCCAGAGCGATTCGCCCAATGAGTCATTGATATTTAGTCGTTTTCAGCTACTATTTTGGATTTTTGAAAATTTCACTTTTTTGTGAAAATATCCACTAAATGAGGGAATAATATGTGTGAGGGTACCCCAGGAGAGTTCCAAATGTGTGTGGGTAGAATATATATCCCACAGGGGTAAAATTGAAAAAAGTTGAAAAATTTTTTTTTAGGACTTAGTCATTTTTCGGGCGTTTATCAGACTTTCAGATAGGGCAAATGTCAGTGAGCGTTCCGATTTCAGTTCCAGAGCGATTCGCCCAATGAGTCATTGATATTTAGACGTTTTCAGCCAATTTTCTGGATTTTTAAAAATTTCACTTTTTTGTGAAAATATCCACTAAATGAGGGAATAATATGTGTGAGGGTACCCCAGGAGAGTTCCAGATGTGTGTGGGTAGAATATATATCCCACGGGGGTAAAATTGAAAAAAGTTGAAAAAAATTTTTTTTTGGACTTAGTCATTTTTCCGGCGTTTATCAGACTTTCAGATACGGCAAATGTCAGTGAGCGTTCCGATTTCAGTTCCAGAGCGATTCGCCCAATGAGTCATAGATATTTAGTCGTTTTCAGCCAATTTTCTGGATTTTTAAAAATTTCACTTTTTTGTGAAAATATCCACTAAATGAGGGAATAATATGTGTGAGGGTACCCCAGGAGAATTCCAAATGTGTCTGGGTAGAATATATATCCCACGGGCGTAAAATAGAAAAAAGTTGAAAAAAAATTTTTTTTAGACTTAGTCATTTTTCCGGCGTTTATCAGACTTTCACATAGGGCAAATGTCAGTGAGCGTTCCGATTTCAGTTCCAGAGCGATTCGCCCAATGAGTCATTGATATTTAGTCGTTTTCAGCTACTATTTTGGATTTTTGAAAATTTCACTTTTTTGTGAAAATATCCATTAAATGAGGGAATAATATGTGTGAGGGTACCCCAGGAGAGTTCCAAATGTGTGTGGGTAGAATATATATCCCACAGCGGTAAAATTGAAAAAAGTTTAAAAAAAATTTTTTTTGGACTTAGTCATTTTTCCGGCGTTTATGAGACTTTCAGATAGGGCAAATGTCAGTGGGCGTTCCGATTTCAGTTCCAGAGTGATTCGCCCAATGAGTCATTGATATTTAGTCGTTTTCAGCCAATATTTTGGATTTTTGAAAATTTCACTTTTTTGTGAAAATATCCACTAAATGAGGGAATAATATGTGTGAGGGTACCCCAGGAGAGTTCCAAATGTGTGTGGGTAGAATATATATCCCAGAGGGGTAAAATTGAAAACAGTTGAAAAAATTTTTTTTTAGGGCTTAGTCATTTTTCGGGCGTTTATCAGACTTTCAGATAGGGCAAATGTCAGTGAACGTTCCGATTTCAGTTCCAGAGCGATTCGCCCAATGAGTCATTGATGTTTAGTCGTTTTCAGCCAATATTTTGGATTTTTTAAAATATCACTTTTTTGTGAAAATATCCACTAAATGAGGGAATAATATGTGTGAGGGTACCCCAGGAGAGTTCCAAATGTGTGTGGGTAGAATATATATCCCACAGGGGTAAAATTGAAAAAAGTTTAAAAAAATTTTTTTTTGGACTTAGTCATTTTTCCGGCGTTTATGAGACTTTCAGATAGGGCAAATGTCAGTGAGCGTTCCGATTTCAGTTCCAGAGCGATTCGCCCTATGAGTCATTGATATTTAGTCGTTTTTTAGCCACTATTTTGGATTTTTGAAAATTTCACTTTTTTGTGAAAATATCCACTAAATGAGGGAATAATATGTGTGAGGGTACCCCACGAGAGTTCCAGATGTGTGTGGGTAGAATATATATCCCACGGGCGTAAGATTGAAAAAAGTTTAAAAAAAATTTTTTTGGGACTTAGTCATATTTCCGGCGTTTCTCACACTTTCAGATAGGGCAAATGTCAGTGAGCGTTCCGATTTCAGTTCCAGAGCGATTCGCCCAATGAGTCATTGATATTTAGTCGTTTTCAGCCAATATTTTGGATTTTTGAAAATTTCACTTTTTTGTGAAAATATCCACTAAATGAGGGAATAATATGTGTGAGGGTACCCCAGGAGAATTCCAAATGTGTGTGGGTAGAATATATATCCCACGAGCGTAAAATTGAAAAAAGTTTAAAAAAAATTTTTTTTAGACTTAGTCATTTTTCCGGCGTTTATCAGACTTTCAGATAGGGCAAATGTCAGTGAGCGTTCCGATTTCAGTTCCAGAGCGATTCGCCCAATGAGTCATTGATGTTTAGTCGTTTTCAGCCACTATTTTGGATTTTTGAAAATTTCACTTTTTTGTGAAAATATCCACTAAAGGAGGGAATAATATGTGTGAGGGTACCCCAGGAGAGTTCCAAATGTGTGTGGGTAGAATATATATCCCACAGGGGTAAAATTGAAAAAAGTTTAAAAAAAATTTTTTTTGGACTTAGTCATTTTTCCGGAGTTTATGAGACTTTCAGATAGGGCAAATGTCAGTGGGCGTTCCGATTTCAGTTCCAGAGCGATTCGCCCAATGAGTCATTGATATTTAGTCGTTTTCAGCCAATATTTTGGATTTTTGAAAATTTCACTTTTTTGTGAAAATATCCACTAAATGAGGGAATAATATGTGTGAGGGTACCCCAGGAGAGTTCCAAATGTGTGTGGGTAGAAAATATATCACACGTCGGTAAAATTGAAAAAAGTTGAAAAAAATTATTTTTTGGACTTACTCATTTTTCCGGCGTTTATCAGACTTTCAGATACGGCAAATGTCAGTGAGCGTTCCGATTTCAGTTCCAGAGCGATTCGCCCAATGAGTCATAGATATTTAGTTGTTTTCAGCCAATTTTCTGGATTTTTAAAAATTTCACTTTTTTGTGAAAATATCCACTAAATGAGGGAATAATATGTGTGAGGGTACCCCAGGAGAATTCCAAATGTGTGTGGGTAGAATGTATATCCCACGGGCGTAAAATTGAAAAAAGTTTAAAAAAAATTTTTTTTAGACTTAGTCATTTTTCCGGCGTTTATCAGACTTTCACATAGGGCAAATGTCAGTGAGCGTTCCGATTTCAGTTCCAGAGCGATTCGCCCAAAGAGTCATTGATATTTAGTCGTTTTCAGCCACTATTTTGGATTTTTGAAAATTTCACTTTTTTGTGAAAATATCCACTAAAGGAGGGAATAATATGTGTGAGGGTACCCCAGGAGAGTTCCAAATGTGTGTGGGTAGAATATATATCCCACAGGGGTAAAATTGAAAAAAGTTTTAAAAAAAATTTTTTGGGACTTAGTCATTTTTCCGGCGTTTATGAGACTTTCAGATAGGGCAAATGTCAGTGAGCGTTCCGATTTCAGTTCCAGAGCGATTCGCCCAATGAGTCATTGATATTTAGTCGTTTTCAGCCAATATTTTGGATTTTTGAAAATATCACTTTTTTGTGAAAATATCCACTAAATGAGGGAATAATATGTGTGAGGGTACCCCAGGAGAGTTCCAAATGTGTGTGGGTAGAATATATATCACACGTCGGTAAAATTGAAAAAAGTTGAAAAAAATTATTTTTTCGACTTACTCATTTTTCCGGCGTTTATCAGACTTTCAGATACGGCAAATGTCAGTGAGCGTTCCGATTTCAGTTCCAGAGCGATTCGCCCAATGAGTCATAGATATTTAGTTGTTTTCAGCCAATTTTCTGGATTTTTAAAAATGTCACTTTTTTGTGAAAATATCCACTAAATGAGGGAATAATATGTGTGAGGGTACCCCAGGAGAGTTCCAGATGTGTGTGGGTAGAATATATATCCCACGGGCGTAAAATTGAAAAAAGTTGAAAAAAATTTTTTTTGGGACTTAGTCATTTTTCCGGCGTTTATCAGACTTTCAGATAGGGCAAATGTCAGTGAGCGTTCCGATTTCAGTTCCAGAGCGATTCGCCCAATGAGTCATTGATATTTAGTCGTTTTCAGCCACTATTTTGGATTTTTGAAAATTTCACTTTTTTGTGAAAATATCCACTAAAGGAGGGAATAATATGTGTGAGGGTACCCCAGGAGAGTTCCAAATGTGTGTGGGTAGAATATATATCCCACAGGGGTAAAATTGAAAAAAGTTTTAAAAAAATTTTTTTGGGACTTAGTCATTTTTCCGGCGTTTATGAGACTTTCAGATAGGGCAAATGTCAGTGAGCGTTCCGATTTCAGTTCCAGAGCGATTCGCCCAATGAGTCATTGATATTTAGTCGTTTTCAGCCAATATTTTGGATTTTTGAAAATATCACTTTTTTGTGAAAATATCCACTAAATGAGGGAATAATATGTGTGAGGGTACCCCAGGAGAGTTCCAAATGTGTGTGGGTAGAATATATATCCCACAGGGGTAAAATTGGAAAAAGTTTAAAAAAAATTTTTTTTGGACTTAGTCATTTTTCCGGCGTTTATGAGACTTTCAGATAGGGCAAATGTCAGTGAGCGTTCCGATTTCAGTTCCAGAGCGATTCGCCCTATGAGTCATTGATATTTAGTCGTTTTCAGCCACTATTTTGGATTTTTGAAAATTTCACTTTTTTGTGAAAATATCCACTAAATGAGGGAATAATATGTGTGAGGGTACCCCAGGAGAGTTCCAAATGTGTGTGGGTAGAATATATATCACACGTCGGTAAAATTGAAAAAAGTTGAAAAAAATTATTTTTTCGACTTACTCATTTTTCCGGCGTTTATCAGACTTTCAGATACGGCAAATGTCAGTGAGCGTTCCGATTTCAGTTCCAGAGCGATTCGCCCAATGAGTCATAGATATTTAGTCGTTTTCAGCCAATTTTCTGGATTTTTAAAAATGTCATTTTTTTGTGAAAATATCCACTAAATGAGGGAATAATATGTGTGAGGGTACCCCAGGAGAATTCCAAATGTGTGTGGGTAGAATGTATATCCCACGGGCGTAAAATTGAAAAAAGTTTAAAAAAATTTTTTTTCAGACTTAGTCATTTTTCCGGCGTTTATCAGACTTTCACATAGGGCAAATGTCAGTGAGCGTTCCGATTTCAGTTCCAGAGCAATTCGCCCAATGAGTCATAGATATTTAGTCGTTTTCAGCCAATTTTCTGGATTTTTAAAAATGTCACTTTTTTGTGAAAATATCCACTAAATGAGGGAATAATATGTGTGAGGGTACCCCAGGAGAGTTCCAGATGTGTGTGGGTAGAATATATATTCCACGGGCGTAAAATTGAAAAAAGTTGAAAAAAAATTTTTTTGGGACTTAGTCATTTTTCCGGCGTTTATCAGACTTTCAGATAGGGCAAATGTCAGTGAGCGTTCCGATTTCAGTTCCAGAGCGATTCGCCCAATGAGTCATTGATATTTAGTCGTTTTCAGCCACTATTTTGGATTTTTGAAAATTTCACTTTTTTGTGAAAATATCCACTAAAGGAGGGAATAATATGTGTGAGGGTACCCCAGGAGAGTTCCAAATGTGTGTGGGTAGAATATATATCCCACAGGGGTAAAATTGAAAAAAGTTTAAAAAAAAATTTTTTTGGACTTAGTCATTTTTCCGGCGTTTATGAGACTTTCAGATAGGGCAAATGTCAGTGAGCGTTCCGATTTCAGTTCCAGAGCGATTCGCCCAATGAGTCATTGATATTTAGTCGTTTTCAGCCAATATTTTGGATTTTTGAAAATATCACTTTTTTGTGAAAATATCCACTAAATGAGGGAATAATATGTGTGAGGGTACCCCAGGAGAGTTCCAAATGTGTGTGGGTAGAATATATATCACACGTCGGTAAAATTGAAAAAAGTTGAAAAAAATTATTTTTTCGACTTACTCATTTTTCCGGCGTTTATCAGACTTTCAGATACGGCAAATGTCAGTGAGCATTCCGATTTCAGTTCCAGAGCGATTCGCCCAATGAGTCATAGATATTTAGTTGTTTTCAGCCAATTTTCTGGATTTTTAAAAATTTCACTTTTGTGTGAAAATATCCACTAAAAGAGGGAATAATATGTGTGAGGGTACCCCAGGAGAATTCCAAATGTGTGTGGGTAGAATGTATATCCCACGGGCGTAAAATTGAAAAAAGTTTAAAAAAATTTTTTTTCAGACTTAGTCATTTTTCCGGCGTTTATCAGACTTTCACATAGGGCAAATGTCAGTGAGCGTTCCGATTTCAGTTCCAGAGCAATTCGCCCAATGAGTCATTGATATTTAGTCGTTTTCAGCCACTATTTTGGATTTTTGAAAATTTCACTTTTTTGTGAAAATATCCACTAAAGGAGGGAATAATATGTGTGAGGGTACCCCAGGAGAGTTCCAAATGTGTGTGGGTAGAATATATATCCCACAGGGGTAAAATTGAAAAAAGTTTTAAAAAAATTTTTTTTGGACTTAGTCATTTTTCCGGCGTTTATGAGACTTTC
This sequence comes from Phyllobates terribilis, assembly GCF_046119375.1. NCBI lineage: Eukaryota > Metazoa > Chordata > Amphibia > Anura > Dendrobatidae > Phyllobates > Phyllobates terribilis. The sequence continues at coordinate 170,307,570 of NW_027362772.1, forward strand.
AGATAGGGCAAATGTCAGTGAGCGTTCCGATTTCAGTTCCAGAGCGATTCGCCCAATGAGTCATTGATATTTAGTCGTTTTCAGCCAATATTTTGGATTTTTGAAAATATCACTTTTTTGTGAAAATATCCACTAAATGAGGGAATAATATGTGTGAGGGTACCCCAGAAGAGTTCCAAATGTGTGTGGGTAGAATATATATCACACATCGGTAAAATTGAAAAAAGTTGAAAAAAATTATTTTTTCGACTTACTCATTTTTCCGGCGTTTATCAGACTTTCAGATACGGCAAATGTCAGTGAGCGTTCCGATTTCAGTTCCAGAGCGATTCGCCCAATGAGTCATAGATATTTAGTTGTTTTCAGCCAATTTTCTGGATTTTTAAAAATTTCACTTTTGTGTGAAAATATCCACTAAATGAGGGAATAATATGTGTGAGGGTACCCCAGGAGAATTCCAAATGTGTGTGGGTAGAATGTATATCCCACGGGCGTAAAATTGAAAAAAGTTTAAAAAAATTTTTTTTCAGACTTAGTCATTTTTCCGGCGTTTATCAGACTTTCACATAGGGCAAATGTCAGTGAGCGTTCCGATTTCAGTTCCAGAGCAATTCGCCCAATGAGTCATAGATATTTAGTCGTTTTCAGCCAATTTTCTGGATTTTTAAAAATGTCACTTTTTTGTGAAAATATCCACTAAATGAGGGAATAATATGTGTGAGGGTACCCCAGGAGAGTTCCAGATGTGTGTGGGTAGAATATATATTCCACGGGCGTAAAATTGAAAAAAGTTGAAAAAAAATTTTTTTGGGACTTAGTCATTTTTCCGGCGTTTATCAGACTTTCAGATAGGGCAAATGTCAGTGAGCGTTCCGATTTCAGTTCCAGAGCGATTCGCCCAATGAGTCATTGATATTTAGTCGTTTTCAGCCACTATTTTGGATTTTTGAAAATTTCACTTTTTTGTGAAAATATCCACTAAAGGAGGGAATAATATGTGTGAGGGTACCCCAGGAGAGTTCCAAATGTGTGTGGGTAGAATATATATCCCACAGGGGTAAAATTGAAAAAAGTTTAAAAAAAAATTTTTTTGGACTTAGTCATTTTTCCGGCGTTTATGAGACTTTCAGATAGGGCAAATGTCAGTGAGCGTTCCGATTTCAGTTCCAGAGCGATTCGCCCAATGAGTCATTGATATTTAGTCGTTTTCAGCCAATATTTTGGATTTTTGAAAATATCACTTTTTTGTGAAAATATCCACTAAATGAGGGAATAATATGTGTGAGGGTACCCCAGGAGAGTTCCAAATGTGTGTGGGTAGAATATATATCACACGTCGGTAAAATTGAAAAAAGGTGAAAAAAATTATTTTTTCGACTTACTCATTTTTCCGGCGTTTATCAGACTTTCAGATACGGCAAATGTCAGTGAGCGTTCCGATTTCAGTTCCAGAGCGATTCGCCCAATGAGTCATAGATATTTAGTTGTTTTCAGCCAATTTTCTGGATTTTTAAAAATTTCACTTTTGTGTGAAAATATCCACTAAAAGAGGGAATAATATGTGTGAGGGTACCCCAGGAGAATTCCAAATGTGTGTGGGTAGAATGTATATCCCACGGGCGTAAAATTGAAAAAAGTTTAAAAAAATTTTTTTTCAGACTTAGTCATTTTTCCGGCGTTTATCAGACTTTCACATAGGGCAAATGTCAGTGAGCGTTCCGATTTCAGTTCCAGAGCAATTCGCCCAATGAGTCATTGATATTTAGTCGTTTTCAGCCACTATTTTGGATTTTTGAAAATTTCACTTTTTTGTGAAAATATCCACTAAAGAAGGGAATAATATGTGTGAGGGTACCCCAGGAGAGTTCCAAATGTGTGTGGGTAGAATATATATCCCACAGGGGTAAAATTGAAAAAAGTTTTAAAAAAATTTTTTTTGGACTTAGTCATTTTTCCGGCGTTTATGAGACTTTCAGATGGGGCAAATGTCAGTGAGCGTTCCGATTTCAGTTCCAGAGCGATTCGCCCAATGAGTCATTGATATTTAGTCGTTTTCAGCCAATATTTTGGATTTTTGAAAATATCACTTTTTTGTGAAAATATCCACTAAATGAGGGAATAATATGTGTGAGGGTACCCCAGGAGAGTTCCAAATGTGTGTGGGTAGAATATATATCACACGTCGGTAAAATTGAAAAAAGTTGAAAAAAATTATTTTTTCGACTTACTCATTTTTCCGGCGTTTATCAGACTTTCAGATACGGCAAATGTCAGTGAGCGTTCCGATTTCAGTTCCAGAGCGATTCGCCCAATGAGTCATAGATATTTAGTTGTTTTCAGCCAATTTTCTGGATTTTTAAAAATTTCACTTTTGTGTGAAAATATCCACTAAATGAGGGAATAATATGTGTGAGGGTACCCCAGGAGAATTCCAAATGTGTGTGGGTAGAATGTATATCCCACGGGCGTAAAATTGAAAAAAGTTTAAAAAAAAATTTTTTCAGACTTAGTCATTTTTCCGGCGTTTATCAGACTTTCACATAGGGCAAATGTCAGTGAGCGTTCCGATTTCAGTTCCAGAGCAATTCGCCCAATGAGTCATTGATATTTAGTCGTTTTCAGCCACTATTTTGGATTTTTGAAAATTTCACTTTTTTGTGAAAATATCCACTAAAGGAGGGAATAATATGTGTGAGGGTACCCCAGGAGAGTTCCAAATGTGTGTGGGTAGAATATATATCCCACAGGGGTAAAATTGAAAAAAGTTTTAAAAAATTTTTTTTTGGACTTAGTCATTTTTCCGGCGTTTATGAGACTTTCAGATAGGGCAAATGTCAGTGAGCGTTCCGATTTCAGTTCCAGAGCGATTCGCCCAATGAGTCATTGATATTTAGTCGTTTTCAGCCAATATTTTGGATTTTTGAAAATATCACTTTTTTGTGAAAATATCCACTAAATGAGGGAATAATATGTGTGAGGGTACCCCAGGAGAGTTCCAAATGTGTGTGGGTAGAATATATATCACACGTCGGTAAAATTGAAAAAAGTTAAAAAAAATTATTTTTTCGACTTACTCATTTTTCCGGCGTTTATCAGACTTTCAGATACGGCAAATGTCAGTGAGCGTTCCGATTTCAGTTCCAGAGCGATTCGCCCAATGAGTCATAGATATTTAGTTGTTTTCAGCCAATTTTCTGGATTTTTAAAAATTTCACTTTTGTGTGAAAATATCCACTAAATGAGGGAATAATATGTGTGAGGGTACCACAGGAGAGTTCCAGATGTGTGTGGGTAGAATATATATCCCACAGGGGTAAAATTGAAAAAAGTTTAAAAAAAATTTTTTTTAGACTTAGTCATTTTTCCGGCGTTCATCAGACTTTCACATAGGGCAAATGTCAGTGAGCGTTCCGATTTCAGTTCCAGAGCGATTCGCCCAATGAGTCATTGATATTTAGTCGTTTTCAGCCACTATTTTGGATTTTTGAAAATTTCACTTTTTTGTGAAAATATCCACTAAATGAGGGAATAATATGTGTGAGGGTACCCCAGGAGAGTTCCAAATGTGTGTGGGTAGAATATATATCCCACAGGGGTAAAATTGAAAAAAGTTTAAAAAAAATTTTTTTTGGACTTAGTCATTTTTCCGGCGTTTATGAGACTTTCAGATAGGGCAAATGTCAGTGAGCGTTCCGATTTCAGTTCCAGAGCGATTCGCCCTATGAGTCATTGATATTTAGTCGTTTTCAGCCACTATTTTGGATTTTTGAAAATTTCACTTTTTTGTGAAAATATCCACTAAATGAGGGAATAATATGTGTGAGGGTACCCCAGGAGAGTTCCAGATGTGTGTGGGTAGAATATATATCCCACGGGCGTAAAATTGAAAAAAGTTGAAAAAAAATTTTTTGGGACTTAGTCATTTTTCCGGCGTTTATCAGACTTTCAGATACGGCAACTGGCAGTGAGCGTTCCGATTTCAGTTCCAGAGCGATTCGCCCAATGAGTCATAGATATTTAGACGTTTTCAGCCAATTTTCTGGATTTTTAAAAATTTCACTTTTTTTGTGAAAATATCCACTAAATGAGGGAATAATATGTGTGAGGGTACCACAGGAGAGTTCCAGATGTGTGTGGGTAGAATATATATCCCACGGGCGTAAAATTGAAAAAAGTTTAAAAAAAATTTTTTTTAGACTTAGTCATTTTTCCGGCGTTCATCAGACTTTCACATAGGGCAAATGTCAGTGAACGTTCCGATTTCAGTTCCAGAGCGATTCGCCCAATGAGTCATTGATATTTAGTCGTTTTCAGCCACTATTTTGGATTTTTGAAAATTTCACTTTTTTGTGAAAATATCCACTAAAGGAGGGAATAATATGTGTGAGGGTACCCCAGGAGAGTTCCAAATGTGTGTGGGTAGAATATATATCCCACAGGGGTAAAATTGAAAAAAGTTTTAAAAAAAATTTTTTGGACTTAGTCATTTTTCCGGCGTTTATGAGACTTTCAGATAGGGCAAATGTCAGTGAGCGTTCCGATTTCAGTTCCAGAGCGATTCCCCCAATGAGTCATTGATATTTAGTCGTTTTCAGCCAATATTTTGGATTTTTGAAAATATCACTTTTTTGTGAAAATATCCACTAAATGAGGGAATAATATGTGTGAGGGTACCCCAGGAGAGTTCCAAATGTGTGTGGGTAGAATATATATCACACGTCGGTAAAGTTGAAAAAAGTTGAAAAAAATTATTTTTTGGACTTACTCATTTTTCCGGCGTTTATCAGACTTTCAGATACGGCAAATGTCAGTGAGCGTTCCGATTTCAGTTCCAGAGCGATTCGCCCAATGAGTCATAGATATTTAGTCGTTTTCAGCCAATTTTCTGGATTTTTAAAAATTTCACTTTTTTTGTGAAAATATGAGGGATGAGGGAATGAGGGAATAATATGTGTGAGGGTACCACAGGAGAGTTCCAGATGTGTGTGGGTAGAATATATATCCCACGGGCGTAGAATTGAAAAAAGTTTAAAAAAAATTTTTTTTAGACTTAGTCATTTTTCCGGCGTTCATCAGACTTTCACATAGGGCAAATGTCAGTGAACGTTCCGATTTCAGTTCCAGAGCGATTCGCCCAATGAGTCATTGATATTTAGTCGTTTTCAGCCACTATTTTGGATTTTTGAAAATTTCACTTTTTTGTGAAAATATCCACTAAATGAGGGAATAATATGTGTGAGGGTACCCCAGGAGAGTTCCAAATGTGTGTGGGTAGAATATATATCACACGTCAGTAAAATTGAAAAAAGTTGAAAAAAATTATTTTTTGGACTTACTCATTTTTCCGGCGTTTATCAGACTTTCAGATACGGCAAATGTCAGTGAGCGTTCCGATTTCAGTTCCAGAGCGATTCGCCCAATGAGTCATAGATATTTAGTCGTCTTCAGCCAATTTTCTGGATTTTTAAAAATGTCACTTTTTTGTGAAAATATCCACTAAATGAGGGAATAATATGTGTGAGGGTACCCCAGGAGAGTTCCAGATGTGTGTGGGTAGAATATATATCCCACGGGCGTAAAATTGAAAAAAGTTGAAAAAAAATTTTTTTGGGACTTAGTCATTTTTCCGGCGTTTATCAGACTTTCAAATAGGGCAAATGTCAGTGAGCGTTCCGATTTCAGTTCCAGAGCGATTCGCCCAATGAGTCATTGATATTTAGTCGTTTTCAGCCACTATTTTGGATTTTTGAAAATTTCACTTTTTTGTGAAAATATCCACTAAATTAGGGAATAATATGTGTGAGGGTACCCCAGGAGAGTTCCAAATGTGTGTGGGTAGAATATATATCCCACAGGGGTAAAATTGAAAAAAGTTTTAAAAAAATTTTTTTTGGACTTAGTCATTTTTCCGGCGTTTATCAGACTTTCAGATACGGCAACTGTCAGTGAGCGTTCCGATTTCAGTTCCAGAGCGATTCGCCCAATGAGTCATAGATATTTAGACGTTTTCAGCCAATTTTCTGGATTTTTAAAAATTTCACTTTTTTTGTGAAAATATCCACTAAATGAGGGAATAATATGTGTGAGGGTACCACAGGAGAGTTCCAGATGTGTGTGGGTAGAATATATATCCCACGGGCGTAAAATTGAAAAAAGTTTAAAAAAAATTTTTTTTAGACTTAGTCATTTTTCCGGCGTTCATCAGACTTTCACATAGGGCAAATGTCAGTGAACGTTCCGATTTCAGTTCCAGAGCGATTCGCCCAATGAGTCATTGATATTTAGTCGTTTTCAGCCACTATTTTGGATTTTTGAAAATTTCACTTTTTTGTGAAAATATCCACTAAAGGAGGGAATAATATGTGTGAGGGTACCCCAGGAGAGTTCCAAATGTGTGTGGGTAGAATATATATCCCACAGGGGTAAAATTGAAAAAAGTTTTAAAAAAAATTTTTTGGACTTAGTCATTTTTCCGGCGTTTATGAGACTTTCAGATAGGGCAAATGTCAGTGAGCGTTCCGATTTCAGTTCCAGAGCGATTCGCCCAATGAGTCATTGATATTTAGTCGTTTTCAGCCAATATTTTGGATTTTTGAAAATATCACTTTTTTGTGAAAATATCCACTAAATGAGGGAATAATATGTGTGAGGGTACCCCAGGAGAGTTCCAAATGTGTGTGGGTAGAATATATATCACACGTCGGTAAAGTTGAAAAAAGTTGAAAAAAATTATTTTTTGGACTTACTCATTTTTCCGGCGTTTATCAGACTTTCAGATACGGCAAATGTCAGTGAGCGTTCCGATTTCAGTTCCAGAGCGATTCGCCCAATGAGTCATAGATATTTAGTCGTTTTCAGCCAATTTTCTGGATTTTTAAAAATTTCACTTTTTTTGTGAAAATATCCACTAAATGAGGGAATAATATGTGTGAGGGTACCACAGGAGAGTTCCAGATGTGTGTGGGTAGAATATATATCCCACGGGCGTAGAATTGAAAAAAGTTTAAAAAAAATTTTTTTTAGACTTAGTCATTTTTCCGGCGTTCATCAGACTTTCACATAGGGCAAATGTCAGTGAACGTTCCAATTTCAGTTCCAGAGCGATTCGCCCAATGAGTCATTGATATTTAGTCGTTTTCAGCCACTATTTTGGATTTTTGAAAATTTCACTTTTTTGTGAAAATATCCACTAAATGAGGGAATAATATGTGTGAGGGTACCCCAGGAGAGTTCCAAATGTGTGTGGGTAGAATATATATCCCACAGGGGTAAAATTGAAAAAAGTATAAAAAAATTTTTTTTTGGACTTAGTCATTTTTCCGGCGTTTATGAGACTTTCAGATAGGGCAAATGTCAGTGAGCGTTCCGATTTCAGTTCCAGAGCGATTCGCCCTATGAGTCATTGATATTTAGTCGTTTTCAGCCACTATTTTGGATTTTTGAAAATTTCACTTTTTTGTGAAAATATCCACTAAATGAGGGAATAATATGTGTGAGGGTACCCCAGGAGAGTTCCAGATGTGTGTGGGTAGAATATATATCCCACGGGCATAAAATTGAAAAAAGTTGAAAAAAAATTTTTTGGGACTTAGTCATTTTTCCGGCGTTTATCAGACTTTCAGATAGGGCAAATGTCAGTGAGCGTTCCGATTTCAGTTCCAGAGCGATTCGCCCAATGAGTCATTGATATATAGTCGTTTTCAGCCACTATTTTGGATTTTTGAAAATTTCACTTTTTTGTGAAAATATCCACTAAAGGAGGGAATAATATGTGTGAGGGTACCCCAGGAGAGTTCCAAATGTGTGTGGGTAGAATATATATCCCACAGGGGTAAAATTGAAAAAAGTTTTAAAAAAAATTTTTTTGGACTTAGTCATTTTTCCGGCGTTTATGAGACTTTCAGATAGGGCAAATGTCAGTGAGCGTTCCGATTTCAGTTCCAGAGCGATTCGCCCAATGAGTCATTGATTTTTAGTCGTTTTCAGCCAATTTTCTGGATTTTTAAAAATTTCACTTTTTTGTGAAAATATCCACTAAATGAGGGAATATTATGTGTGAGGGTACCCCAGGAGAGTTCCAGATGTGTGTGGGTAGAATATATATCCCACGGGCGTAAAATTGAAAAAAGTTGAAAAAAAATTTTTTTTAGACTTAGTCATTTTTCCGGCATTTATCAGACTTTCAGTAGGGCAAATGTCAGTGAGCGCTCCGATTTCAGGTTCCAGAGCGATTCGCCCAATGAGTCATTGATATTTAGTCGTTTTCAGCCAATATTTTGGATTTTTTAAAATATTACTTTTTTGTGAAAATATCCACTAAATGAGGGAATAATATGTGTGAGGGTACCCCAGGAGAGTTCCAAATGTGTGTGGGTAGAATATATATCCCACAGGGGTAAAATTGAAAAAAGTCGAAAAAATTTTTTTTAGGACTTAGTCATTTTTCGGGCGTTTATCAGACTTTCAGATAGGGCAAATGTCAGTGAGCGTTCCGATTTCAGTTCCAGAGCGATTCGCCCAATGAGTCATTGATATTTAGTCGTTTTCAGCCAATTTTCTGGATTTTTTAAAATATCACTTTTTTGTGAAAATATCCACTAAATGAGGGAATAATATGTGTGAGGGTACCCCAGGAGAGTTCCAAATGTGTGTGGGTAGAATATATATCCCACAGGGGTAAAATTGAAAACAGTTTAAAAAAAATTTTTTTGGGACTTAGTCATTTTTCCGGCGTTTATGAGACTTTCAGATAGGGCAAATGTCAGTGAGCGTTCCGATTTCAGTTCCAGAGCGATTCGCCCTATGAGTCATTGATATTTAGTCGTTTTCAGCCACTATTTTGGATTTTTGAAAATTTCACTTTTTTGTGAAAATATCCACTAAATGAGGGAATAATATGTGTGAGGGTACCCCAGGAGAGTTCCAGATGTGTGTGGGTAGAATATATATCCCACGGGCGTAAAATTGAAAAAAGTTGAAAAAAAATTTTTTTGGGACTTAGTCATTTTTCCGGCGTTTATCAGACTTTCAGATAGGGCAAATGTCAGTGAGCGTTCCGATTTCAGTTCCAGAGCGATTCGCCCAATGAGTCATTGATATTTAGTCGTTTTCAGCCACTATTTTGGATTTTTGAAAATTTCACTTTTTTTGTGAAAATATCCACTAAAGGAGGGAATAATATGTGTGAGGGTACCCCAGGAGAGTTCCAAATGTGTGTGGGTAGAATATATATCACACGTCGGTAAAATTGAAAAAAGTTGAAAAAAATTTTTTTTTGGACTTACTCATTTTTCCGGCGTTTATCAGACTTTCAGATACGGCAAATGTCAGTGAGCGTTCCGATTTCAGTTCCAGAGCGATTCGACCAATGAGTCATAGATATTTAGTCGTTTTCAGCCAATTTTCTGGATTTTTAAAAATTTCACTTTTTTGTGAAAATATCCACTAAAGGAGGGAATAATATGTGTGAGGGTACCCCAGGAGAGTTCCAAATGTGTGTGGGTAGAATATATATCCCACAGGGGTAAAATTGAAAAAAGTTTTAAAAAAAATTTTTTTGGACTTAGTCATTTTTCCGGCGTTTATGAGACTTTCAGATAGGGCAAATGTCAGTGAGCGTTCCGATTTCAGTTCCAGAGCGATTCGCCCAATGAGTCATTGATTTTTAGTCGTTTTCAGCCAATTTTCTGGATTTTTAAAAATTTCACTTTTTTGTGAAAATATCCACTAAATGAGGGAATATTATGTGTGAGGGTACCCCAGGAGAGTTCCAGATGTGTGTGGGTAGAATATATATCCCACGGGCGTAAAATTGAAAAAAGTTGAAAAAAAATTTTTTTTAGACTTAGTCATTTTTCCGGCATTTATCAGACTTTCAGATAGGGCAAATGTCAGTGAGCGCTCCGATTTCAGGTTCCAGAGCGATTCGCCCAATGAGTCATTGATATTTAGTCGTTTTCAGCCAATATTTTGGATTTTTTAAAATATTACTTTTTTGTGAAAATATCCACTAAATGAGGGAATAATATGTGTGAGGGTACCCCAGGAGAGTTCCAAATGTGTGTGGGTAGAATATATATCCCACAGGGGTAAAATTGAAAAAAGTCGAAAAAATTTTTTTTAGGACTTAGTCATTTTTCGGGCGTTTATCAGACTTTCAGATAGGGCAAATGTCAGTGAGCGTTCCGATTTCAGTTCCAGAGCGATTCGCCCAATGAGTCATTGATATTTAGTCGTTTTCAGCCAATTTTCTGGATTTTTTAAAATATCACTTTTTTGTGAAAATATCCACTAAATGAGGGAATAATATGTGTGAGGGTACCCCAGGAGAGTTCCAAATGTGTGTGGGTAGAATATATATCCCACAGGGGTAAAATTGAAAACAGTTTAAAAAAAATTTTTTTGGGACTTAGTCATTTTTCCGGCGTTTATGAGACTTTCAGATAGGGCAAATGTCAGTGAGCGTTCCGATTTCAGTTCCAGAGCGATTCGCCCTATGAGTCATTGATATTTAGTCGTTTTCAGCCACTATTTTGGATTTTTGAAAATTTCACTTTTTTGTGAAAATATCCACTAAATGAGGGAATAATATGTGTGAGGGTACCCCAGGAGAGTTCCAGATGTGTGTGGGTAGAATATATATCCCACGGGCGTAAAATTGAAAAAAGTTGAAAAAAAATTTTTTTGGGACTTAGTCATTTTTCCGGCGTTTATCAGACTTTCAGATAGGGCAAATGTCAGTGAGCGTTCCGATTTCAGTTCCAGAGCGATTCGCCCAATGAGTCATTGATATTTAGTCGTTTTCAGCCACTATTTTGGATTTTTGAAAATTTCACTTTTTTTGTGAAAATATCCACTAAAGGAGGGAATAATATGTGTGAGGGTACCCCAGGAGAGTTCCAAATGTGTGTGGGTAGAATATATATCACACGTCGGTAAAATTGAAAAAAGTTGAAAAAAATTTTTTTTTGGACTTACTCATTTTTCCGGCGTTTATCAGACTTTCAGATACGGCAAATGTCAGTGAGCGTTCCGATTTCAGTTCCAGAGCGATTCGACCAATGAGTCATAGATATTTAGTCGTTTTCAGCCAATTTTCTGGATTTTTAAAAATTTCACTTTTTTGTGAAAATATCCACTAAATGAGGGAATAATATGTGTGAGGGTACCCCAGGAGAATTCCAAATGTGTGTGGGTAGAATATATATCCCACGGGCGTAAAATAGAAAAAAGTTTAAAAAAAATTTTTTTTAGACTTAGTCATTTTTCCGGCGTTTATCAGACTTTCACATAGGGCAAATGTCAGTGAGCGTTCCGATTTCAGTTCCAGAGCGATTCGCCCAATGAGTCATTGATATTTAGTCGTTTTCAGCCACTATTTTGGATTTTTGAAAATTTCACTTTTTTGTGAAAATATCCACTAAATGAGGGAATAATATGTGTGAGGGTACCCCAGGAGAGTTCCAAATGTGTGTGGGTAGAATATATATCCCACAGGGGTAAAATTGAAAAAAGTTTAAAAAAAATTTTTTTTGGACTTAGTCATTTTTCCGGCGTTTATGAGACTTTCAGATAGGGCAAATGTCAGTGGGCGTTCCGATTTCAGTTCCAGAGCGATTCGCCCAATGAGTCATTGATATTTAGTCGTTTTCAGCCAATATTTTGGATTTTTGAAAATTTCATTTTTTTGTGAAAATATCCACTAAATGAGGGAATAATATGTGTGAGGGTACCCCAGGAGAGTTCCAGATGTGTGTGGGTAGAATATATATCCCACGGGCGTAAAATTGAAAAAAGTTGAAAAAAAATTTTTTTGGGACTTAGTCATTTTTCCGGCGTTTATCAGACTTTCAGATAGGGCAAATGTCAGTGAGCGTTCCGATTTCAGTTCCAGAGCGATTCGCCCAATGAGTCATAGATATTTAGACGTTTTCAGCCAATTTTCTGGATTTTTAAAAATTTCACTTTTTTGTGAAAATATCCACTAAATGAGGGAATAATATGTGTGAGGGTACCACAGGAGAGTTCCAGATGTGTGTGGGTAGAATATATATCCCACGGGCGTAAAATTGAAAAAAGTTGAAAAAAAATTTTTTTTAGACTTAGTCATTTTTCCGGCGTTTATCAGACTTAGGGCAAATGTCAGTGAGCGCTCCGATTTCAGTTCCAGAGCGATTCGCCCAATGAGTCATTGATATTTAGTCGTTTTCAGCCAATATTTTGGATTTTTGAAAATATCACTTTCTTGTGAAAATATCCACTAAATGTTCCAGATGTGTGTGGGTAGAATATATATCCCACGGGCGTAAAATTGAAAAAAGTTGAAAAAAAATTTTTTTGGGACTTAGTCATTTTTCCGGCGTTTATCAGACTTTCAGATAGGGCAAATGTCAGTGAGCGTTCCGATTTCAGTTCCAGAGCGATTCGCCCAATGAGTCATAGATATTTAGACGTTTTCAGCCAATTTTCTGGATTTTTAAAAATTTCACTTTTTTGTGAAAATATCCACTAAATGAGGGAATAATATGTGTGAGGGTACCACAGGAGAGTTCCAGATGTGTGTGGGTAGAATATATATCCCACGGGCGTAAAATTGAAAAAAGTTGAAAAAAAATTTTTTTTAGACTTAGTCATTTTTCCGGCGTTTATCAGACTTAGGGCAAATGTCAGTGAGCGCTCCGATTTCAGTTCCAGAGCGATTCGCCCTATGAGTCATTGATATTTAGTCGTTTTCAGCCACTATTTTGGATTTTTGAAAATTTCACTTTTTTGTGAAAATATCCACTAAATTAGGGAATAATATGTGTGAGGGTACCCCAGGAGAGTTCCAGATGTGTGTGGGTAGAATATATATCCCACGGGCGTAAAATTGAAAAAAGTTGAAAAAAAATTTTTTTGGGACTTAGTCATTTTTCCGGCGTTTATCAGACTTTCAGATAGGGCAAATGTCAGTGAGCGTTCCGATTTCAGTTCCAGAGCGATTCGCCCAATGAGTCATTGATATTTAGTCGTTTTCAGCCACTATTTTGGATTTTTGAAAATTTCACTTTTTTTGTGAAAATATCAACTAAAGGAGGGAATAATATGTGTGAGGGTACCCCAGGAGAGTTCCAAATGTGTGTGGGTAGAATATATATCACACGTCGGTAAAATTGAAAAAAGTTGAAAAAAATTTTTTTTTGGACTTACTCATTTTTCCGGCGTTTATCAGACTTTCAGATACGGCAAATGTCAGTGAGCGTTCCGATTTCAGTTCCAGAGCGATTCGACCAATGAGTCATAGATATTTAGTCGTTTTCAGCCAATTTTCTGGATTTTTAAAAATTTCACTTTTTTGTGAAAATATCCACTAAATGAGGGAATAATATGTGTGAGGGTACCCCAGGAGAGTTCCAAATGTGTGTGGGTAGAATATATATCCCACAGGGGTAAAATTGAAAAAAGTTTAAAAAAAATTTTTTTTGGACTTAGTCATTTTTCCGGCGTTTATGAGACTTTCAGATAGGGCAAATGTCAGTGAGCGTTCCGATTTCAGTTCCAGAGCGATTCGCCCTATGAGTCATTGATATTTAGTCGTTTTCAGCCACTATTTTGGATTTTTGAAAATTTCACTTTTTTGTGAAAATATCCACTAAATGAGGGAATAATATGTGTGAGGGTACCCCAGGAGAGTTCCAGATGTGTGTGGGTAGAATATATATCCCACGGGCATAAAATTGAAAAAAGTTGAAAAAAAATTTTTTGGGACTTAGTCATTTTTCCGGCGTTTATCAGACTTTCAGATAGGGCAAATGTCAGTGAGCGTTCCGATTTCAGTTCCAGAGCGATTCGCCCAATGAGTCATTGATATTTAGTCGTTTTCAGCCACTATTTTGGATTTTTGAAAATTTCACTTTTTTGTGAAAATATCCACTAAATGAGGGAATAATATGTGTGAGGGTACCCCAGGAGAGTTCCAAATGTGTGTGGGTAGAATATATATCCCACAGGGGTAAAATTGAAAAAAGTTTAAAAAAAATTTTTTTTGGACTTAGTCATTTTTCCGGCGTTTATGAGACTTTCAGATAGGGCAAATGTCAGTGAGCGTTCCGATTTCAGTTCCAGAGCGATTCGCCCTATGAGTCATTGATATTTAGTCGTTTTCAGCCACTATTTTGGATTTTTGAAAATTTCACTTTTTTGTGAAAATATCCACTAAATGAGGGAATAATATGTGTGAGGGTACCCCAGGAGAGTTCCAGATGTGTGTGGGTAGAATATATATCCCACGGGCATAAAATTGAAAAAAGTTGAAAAAAAATTTTTTTTAGACTTAGTCATTTTTCCGGCATTTATCAGACTTTCAGATAGGGCAAATGTCAGTGAGCGCTCCGATTTCAGGTTCCAGAGCGATTCGCCCAATGAGTCATTGATATTTAGTCGTTTTCAGCCAATATTTTGGATTTTTTAAAATATCACTTTTTTGTGAAAATATCCACTAAATGAGGGAATAATATGTGTGAGGGTACCCCAGGAGAGTTCCAAATGTGTGTGGGTAGAATATATATCCCACAGGGGTAAAATTGAAAAAAGTTGAAAAATTTTTTTTTAGGACTTAGTCATTTTTCCGGCGTTTATGAGACTTTCAGATAGGGCAAATGTCAGTGAGCGTTCCGATTTCAGTTCCAGAGCGATTCGCCCAATGAGTCATTGATATTTAGTCGTTTTCAGCCAATTTTCTGGATTTTTTAAAATATCACTTTTTTGTGAAAATATCCACTAAATGAGGGAATAATATGTGTGAGGGTACCCCAGGAGAGTTCCAGATGTGTGTGGGTAGAATATATATCCCACGGGCGTAAAATTGAAAAATGTTGAAAAAAAATTTTTTTGGGACTTAGTCATTTTTCCGGCGTTTATCAGACTTTCAGATAGGGCAAATGTCAGTGAGCGTTCCGATTTCAGTTCCAGAGCGATTCGCCCAATGAGTCATTGATATTTAGTCGTTTTCAGCCACTATTTTGGATTTTTGAAAATTTCACTTTTTTTGTGAAAATATCCACTAAAGGAGGGAATAATATGTGTGAGGGTACCCCAGGAGAGTTCCAAATGTGTGTGGGTAGAATATATATCACACGTCGGTAAAATTGAAAAAAGTTGAAAAAAATTTTTTTTTGGACTTACTCATTTTTCCGGCGTTTATCAGACTTTCAGATACGGCAAATGTCAGTGAGCGTTCCGATTTCAGTTCCAGAGCGATTCGACCAATGAGTCATAGATATTTAGTCGTTTTCAGCCAATTTTCTGGATTTTTAAAAATTTCACTTTTTTGTGAAAATATCCACTAAATGAGGGAATAATATGTGTGAGGGTACCCCAGGAGAATTCCAAATGTGTGTGGGTAGAATATATATCCCACGGGCGTAAAATAGAAAAAAGTTTAAAAAAAATTTTTTTTAGACTTAGTCATTTTTCCGGCGTTTATCAGACTTTCACATAGGGCAAATGTCAGTGAGCGTTCCGATTTCAGTTCCAGAGCGATTCGCCCAATGAGTCATTGATATTTAGTCGTTTTCAGCCACTATTTTGGATTTTTGAAAATTTCACTTTTTTGTGAAAATATCCACTAAATGAGGGAATAATATGTGTGAGGGTACCCCAGGAGAGTTCCAAATGTGTGTGGGTAGAATATATATCCCACAGGGGTAAAATTGAAAAAAGTTTAAAAAAAATTTTTTTTGGACTTAGTCATTTTTCCGGCGTTTATGAGACTTTCAGATAGGGCAAATGTCAGTGGGCGTTCCGATTTCAGTTCCAGAGCGATTCGCCCAATGAGTCATTGATATTTAGTCGTTTTCAGCCAATTTTCTGGATTTTTAAAAATTTCACTTTTTTGTGAAAATATCCACTAAATGAGGGAATATTATGTGTGAGGGTACCCCAGGAGAGTTCCAGATGTGTGTGGGTAGAATATATATCCCACGGGCGTAAAATTGAAAAAAGTTGAAAAAAAATTTTTTTTAGACTTAGTCATTTTTCCGGCATTTATCAGACTTTCAGATAGGGCAAATGTCAGTGAGCGCTCCGATTTCAGGTTCCAGAGCGATTCGCCCAATGAGTCATTGATATTTAGTCGTTTTCAGCCAATATTTTGGATTTTTTAAAATATCACTTTTTTGTGAAAATATCCACTAAATGAGGGAATAATATGTGTGAGGGTACCCCAGGAGAGTTCCAAATGTGTGTGGGTAGAATATATATCCCACAGGGGTAAAATTGAAAAAAGTTGAAAAATTTTTTTTTAGGACTTAGTCATTTTTCCGGCGTTTATCAGACTTTCAGATAGGGCAAATGTCAGTGAGCGTTCCGATTTCAGTTCCAGAGCGATTCGCCCAATGAGTCATTGATATTTAGTCGTTTTCAGCCAATTTTCTGGATTTTTTAAAATATCACTTTTTTGTGAAAATATCCACTAAATGAGGGAATAATATGTGTGAGGGTACCCCAGGAGAGTTCCAAATGTGTGTGGGTAGAATATATATCCCACAGGGGTAAAATTGAAAACAGTTTAAAAAAAATTTTTTTGGGACTTAGTCATTTTTCCGGCGTTTATGAGACTTTCAGATAGGGCAAATGTCAGTGAGCGTTCCGATTTCAGTTCCAGAGCGATTCGCCCTATGAGTCATTGATATTTAGTCGTTTTCAGCCACTATTTTGGATTTTTGAAAATTTCACTTTTTTGTGAAAATATCCACTAAATGAGGGAATAATATGTGTGAGGGTACCCCAGGAGAGTTCCAGATGTGTGTGGGTAGAATATATATCCCACGGGCGTAAAATTGAAAAAAGTTGAAAAAAAATTTTTTTGGGACTTAGTCATTTTTCCGGCGTTTATCAGACTTTCAGATAGGGCAAATGTCAGTGAGCGTTCCGATTTCAGTTCCAGAGCGATTCGCCCAATGAGTCATTGATATTTAGTCGTTTTCAGCCACTATTTTGGATTTTTGAAAATTTCACTTTTTTTGTGAAAATATCCACTAAAGGAGGGAATAATATGTGTGAGGGTACCCCAGGAGAGTTCCAAATGTGTGTGGGTAGAATATATATCACACGTCGGTAAAATTGAAAAAAGTTGAAAAAAATTTTTTTTTGGACTTACTCATTTTTCCGGCGTTTATCAGACTTTCAGATACGGCAAATGTCAGTGAGCGTTCCGATTTCAGTTCCAGAGCGATTCGACCAATGAGTCATAGATATTTAGTCGTTTTCAGCCAATTTTCTGGATTTTTAAAAATTTCACTTTTTTGTGAAAATATCCACTAAATGAGGGAATAATATGTGTGAGGGTACCCCAGGAGAATTCCAAATGTGTGTGGGTAGAATATATATCCCACGGGCGTAAAATAGAAAAAAGTTTAAAAAAAATTTTTTTTAGACTTAGTCATTTTTCCGGCGTTTATCAGACTTTCACATAGGGCAAATGTCAGTGAGCGTTCCGATTTCAGTTCCAGAGCGATTCGCCCAATGAGTCATTGATATTTAGTCGTTTTCAGCCACTATTTTGGATTTTTGAAAATTTCACTTTTTTGTGAAAATATCCACTAAATGAGGGAATAATATGTGTGAGGGTACCCCAGGAGAGTTCCAAATGTGTGTGGGTAGAATATATATCCCACAGGGGTAAAATTGAAAAAAGTTTAAAAAAAATTTTTTTTGGACTTAGTCATTTTTCCGGCGTTTATGAGACTTTCAGATAGGGCAAATGTCAGTGGGCGTTCCGATTTCAGTTCCAGAGCGATTCGCCCAATGAGTCATTGATATTTAGTCGTTTTCAGCCAATATTTTGGATTTTTGAAAATTTCATTTTTTTGTGAAAATATCCACTAAATGAGGGAATAATATGTGTGAGGGTACCCCAGGAGAGTTCCAGATGTGTGTGGGTAGAATATATATCCCACGGGCGTAAAATTGAAAAAAGTTGAAAAAAAATTTTTTTGGGACTTAGTCATTTTTCCGGCGTTTATCAGACTTTCAGATAGGGCAAATGTCAGTGAGCGTTCCGATTTCAGTTCCAGAGCGATTCGCCCAATGAGTCATAGATATTTAGACGTTTTCAGCCAATTTTCTGGATTTTTAAAAATTTCACTTTTTTGTGAAAATATCCACTAAATGAGGGAATAATATGTGTGAGGGTACCACAGGAGAGTTCCAGATGTGTGTGGGTAGAATATATATCCCACGGGCGTAAAATTGAAAAAAGTTGAAAAAAAATTTTTTTTAGACTTAGTCATTTTTCCGGCGTTTATCAGACTTAGGGCAAATGTCAGTGAGCGCTCCGATTTCAGTTCCAGAGCGATTCGCCCAATGAGTCATTGATATTTAGTCGTTTTCAGCCAATATTTTGGATTTTTGAAAATATCACTTTCTTGTGAAAATATCCACTAAATGTTCCAGATGTGTGTGGGTAGAATATATATCCCACGGGCGTAAAATTGAAAAAAGTTGAAAAAAAATTTTTTTGGGACTTAGTCATTTTTCCGGCGTTTATCAGACTTTCAGATAGGGCAAATGTCAGTGAGCGTTCCGATTTCAGTTCCAGAGCGATTCGCCCAATGAGTCATAGATATTTAGACGTTTTCAGCCAATTTTCTGGATTTTTAAAAATTTCACTTTTTTGTGAAAATATCCACTAAATGAGGGAATAATATGTGTGAGGGTACCACAGGAGAGTTCCAGATGTGTGTGGGTAGAATATATATCCCACGGGCGTAAAATTGAAAAAAGTTGAAAAAAAATTTTTTTTAGACTTAGTCATTTTTCCGGCGTTTATCAGACTTAGGGCAAATGTCAGTGAGCGCTCCGATTTCAGTTCCAGAGCGATTCGCCCTATGAGTCATTGATATTTAGTCGTTTTCAGCCACTATTTTGGATTTTTGAAAATTTCACTTTTTTGTGAAAATATCCACTAAATTAGGGAATAATATGTGTGAGGGTACCCCAGGAGAGTTCCAGATGTGTGTGGGTAGAATATATATCCCACGGGCGTAAAATTGAAAAAAGTTGAAAAAAAATTTTTTTTAGACTTAGTCATTTTTCCGGCGTTTATCAGACTTTCAGATAGGGCAAATGTCAGTGAGCGTTCCGATTTCAGTTCCAGAGCAATTCGCCCAATGAGTCATTGATATTTAGTCGTTTTCAGCCAATATTTTGGATTTTTGAAAATATCACTTTTTTGTGAAAATATCCACTAAATGAGGGAATAATATGTGTGAGGGTACCCCAGGAGAGTTCCAAATGTGTGTGGGTAGAATATATATCCCACAGGGGTAAAATTGAAAAAAGTTGAAAAAAATTTTTTTTGGGACTTAGTCATTTTTCCGGCGTTTATCAGACTTTCAGATAGGGCAAATGTCAGTGAGCGTTCCGATTTCAGTTCCAGAGCGATTCACCCAATGAGTCATTGATATTTAGTCGATTTCAGCCACTATTTTGGATTTTTGAAAATTTCACTTTTTTGTGAAAATATCCACTAAATGAGGGAATAATATGTGTGAGGGTGCCCCAGGAGAGTTCCAAATGTGTGTGGGAGGAATATATATCCCACAGGGGTAAAATTGAAAAAAGTTGAAAAAAAATTTTTTTTGGACTTAGTCATTTTTCCGGCATTTATCAGACTTTCAGATAGGGCAAATGTCAGTGAGCGCTCCGATTTCAGTTCCAGAGCGATTCGCCCAATGAGTCATTGATATTTAGTCGTTTTCAGCCAATATTTTGGATTTTTTAAAATATCACTTTTTTGTGAAAATATCCACTAAATGAGGGAATAATATGTGTGAGGGTACCCCAGGAGAGTTCCAAATGTGTGTGGGTAGAATATATATCCCACGAGGGTAAAATTGGAAAAAGTTGAAAAAATTTTTTTTTTTTGGACTTAGTCGCTTTTCCGGCGTTTATCAGACTTTCAGATAGGGCAAATGTCAGTGAGCGTTCCGATTTCAGTTCCAGAGCGATTCGCCCAATGAGTCATTGATATTTAGTCGTTTTCAGCCAATATTTTGGATTTTTGAAAATTTCACTTTTTTGTGAAAATATCCACTAAATGAGGGAATAATATGTGTGAGGGTGCCCCAGGAGAGTTCCAAATGTGTGTGGGTAGAATATATATCCCACAGGGGTAAAATTGAAAAAAGTTGAAAAAAAAATTTTTTTTAGACTTAGTCATTTTTCCGGCATTTATCAGACTTTCAGATAGGGCAAATGTCAGTGAGCGCTCCGATTTCAGTTCCAGAGCGATTCGCCCAATGAGTCATTGATATTTAGTCGTTTTCAGCCAATATTTTGGATTTTTGAAAATATCACTTTCTTGTGAAAATATCCACTAAATGTTCCAGATGTGTGTGGGTAGAATATATATCCCACGGGCGTAAAATTGAAAAAAGTTGAAAAAAAATTTTTTTGGGACTTAGTCATTTTTCCGGCGTTTATCAGACTTTCAGATAGGGCAAATGTCAGTGAGCGTTCCGATTTCAGTTCCAGAGCGATTCGCCCTATGAGTCATTGATATTTAGTCGTTTTCAGCCACTATTTTGGATTTTTGAAAATTTCACTTTTTTGTGAAAATATCCACTAAATGAGGGAATAATATGTGTGAGGGTACCCCAGGAGAGTTCCAGATGTGTGTGGGTAGAATATATATCCCACGGGCGTAAAATTGAAAAAAGTTGAAAAAAAATTTTTTTGGGACTTACTCATTTTTCCGGCGTTTATCAGACTTTCAGATACGGCAAATGTCAGTGAGCGTTCCGATTTCAGTTCCAGAGCGATTCGACCAATGAGTCATAGATATTTAGTCGTTTTCAGCCAATTTTCTGGATTTTTAAAAATTTCACTTTTTTGTGAAAATATCCACTAAATGAGGGAATAATATGTGTGAGGGTACCCCAGGAGAATTCCAAATGTGTGTGGGTAGAATATATATCCCACGGGCGTAAAATAGAAAAAAGTTTAAAAAAAATTTTTTTTAGACTTAGTCATTTTTCCGGCGTTTATCAGACTTTCACATAGGGCAAATGTCAGTGAGCGTTCCGATTTCAGTGCCAGAGCGATTCGCCCAATGAGTCATTGATATTTAGTCGTTTTCAGCCACTATTTTGGATTTTTGAAAATTTCACTTTTTTGTGAAAATATCCACTAAATGAGGGAATAATATGTGTGAGGGTACCCCAGGAGAGTTCCAAATGTGTGTGGGTAGAATATATATCCCACAGGGGTAAAATTGAAAAAAGTTTAAAAAAAATTTTTTTTGGACTTAGTCATTTTTCCGGCGTTTATGAGACTTTCAGATAGGGCAAATGTCAGTGGGCGTTCCGATTTCAGTTCCAGAGCGATTCGCCCAATGAGTCATTGATATTTAGTCGTTTTCAGCCAATATTTTGGATTTTTGAAAATTTCATTTTTTTGTGAAAATATCCACTAAATGAGGGAATAATATGTGTGAGGGTACCCCAGGAGAGTTCCAGATGTGTGTGGGTAGAATATATATCCCACGGGCGTAAAATTGAAAAAAGTTGAAAAAAAATTTTTTTGGGACTTAGTCATTTTTCCGGCGTTTATCAGACTTTCAGATAGGGCAAATGTCAGTGAGCGTTCCGATTTCAGTTCCAGAGCGATTCGCCCAATGAGTCATAGATATTTAGACGTTTTCAGCCAATTTTCTGGATTTTTAAAAATTTCACTTTTTTGTGAAAATATCCACTAAATGAGGGAATAATATGTGTGAGGGTACCACAGGAGAGTTCCAGATGTGTGTGCGTAGAATATATATCCCACGGGCGTAAAATTGAAAAAAGTTGAAAAAAAATTTTTTTTAGACTTAGTCATTTTTCCGGCGTTTATCAGACTTAGGGCAAATGTCAGTGAGCGCTCCGATTTCAGTTCCAGAGCGATTCGCCCAATGAGTCATTGATATTTAGTCGTTTTCAGCCAATATTTTGGTTATTTGAAAATATCACTTTCTTGTGAAAATATCCACTAAATGTTCCAGATGTGTGTGGGTAGAATATATATCCCACGGGCGTAAAATTGAAAAAAGTTGAAAAAAAATTTTTTTGGGACTTAGTCATTTTTCCGGCGTTTATCAGACTTTCAGATAGGGCAAATGTCAGTGAGCGTTCCGATTTCAGTTCCAGAGCGATTCGCCCAATGAGTCATAGATATTTAGACGTTTTCAGCCAATTTTCTGGATTTTTAAAAATCTCACTTTTTTGTGAAAATATCCACTAAATGAGGGAATAATATGTGTGAGGGTACCACAGGAGAGTTCCAGATGTGTGTGGGTAGAATATATATCCCACGGGCGTAAAATTGAAAAAAGTTGAAAAAAAATTTTTTTTAGACTTAGTCATTTTTCCGGCGTTTATCAGACTTAGGGCAAATGTCAGTGAGCGCTCCGATTTCAGTTCCAGAGCGATTCGCCCAATGAGTCATTGATATTTAGTCGTTTTCAGCCAATATTTTGGATTTTTGAAAATATCACTTTCTTGTGAAAATATCCACTAAATGTTCCAGATGTGTGTGGGTAGAATATATATCCCACGGGCGTAAAATTGAAAAAAGTTGAAAAAAAATTTTTTTTAGACTTAGTCATTTTTCCGGCGTTTATCAGACTTTCAGATAGGGCAAATGTCAGTGAGCGTTCCGATTTCAGTTCCAGAGCAATTCGCCCAATGAGTCATTGATATTTAGTCGTTTTCAGCCAATATTTTGGATTTTTGAAAATATCACTTTTTTGTGAAAATATCCACTAAATGAGGGAATAATATGTGTGAGGGTACCCCAGGAGAGTTCCAAATGTGTGTGGGTAGAATATATATCCCACAGGGGTAAAATTGAAAAAAGTTGAAAAAAATTTTTTTTGGGACTTAGTCATTTTTCCGGCGTTTATCAGACTTTCAGATAGGGCAAATGTCAGTGAGCGTTCCGATTTCAGTTCCAGAGCGATTCACCCAATGAGTCATTGATATTTAGTCGATTTCAGCCACTATTTTGGATTTTTGAAAATTTCACTTTTTTGTGAAAGTATCCACTAAAGGAGGGAATAATATGTGTGATGGTACCCCAGGAGAGTTCCAAATGTGTGTGGGTAGAATATATATCCCACAGGGGTAAAATTGAAAAAAGTTGTAAAAAAATTTTTTTTGGACTTAGTCATTTTTCCGGCGTTTATGAGACTTTCAGATAGGGCAAATGTCAGTGAGCGTTCCGATTTCAGTTCCAGAGCGATTCGCCCAATGAGTCATTGATATTTAGTCGTTTTCAGCCAATATTTAGGATTTTTGAAAATTTCACTTTTTTTGTGAAAATATCCACTAAATGAGGGAATAATATGTGTGAGGGTGCCCCAGGAGAGTTCCAAATGTGTGTGGGAGGAATATATATCCCACAGGGGTAAAATTGAAAAAAGTTGAAAAAAAATTTTTTTTGGACTTAGTCATTTTTCCGGCATTTATCAGACTTTCAGATAGGGCAAATGTCAGTGAGCGCTCCGATTTCAGTTCCAGAGCGATTCGCCCAATGAGTCATTGATATTTAGTCGTTTTCAGCCAATATTTTGGATTTTTTAAAATATCACTTTTTTGTGAAAATATCCACTAAATGAGGGAATAATATGTGTGAGGGTACCCCAGGAGAGTTCCAAATGTGTGTGGGTAGAATATATATCCCACGAGGGTAAAATTGGAAAAAGTTGAAAAAATTTTTTTTTTTTGGACTTAGTCGCTTTTCCGGCGTTTATCAGACTTTCAGATAGGGCAAATGTCAGTGAGCGTTCCGATTTCAGTTCCAGAGCGATTCGCCCAATGAGTCATTGATATTTAGTCGTTTTCAGCCAATATTTTGGATTTTTGAAAATTTCATTTTTTTGTGAAAATATCCACTAAATGAGGGAATAATATGTGTGAGGGTACCCCAGGAGAGTTCCAGATGTGTGTGGGTAGAATATATATCCCACGGGCGTAAAATTGAAAAAAGTTGAAAAAAAATTTTTTTGGGACTTAGTCATTTTTCCGGCGTTTATCAGACTTTCAGATAGGGCAAATGTCAGTGAGCGTTCCGATTTCAGCTCCAGAGCGATTCGCCCAATGAGTCATAGATATTTAGACGTTTTCAGCCAATTTTCTGGATTTTTAAAAATTTCACTTTTTTGTGAAAATATCCACTAAATGAGGGAATAATATGTGTGAGGGTACCACAGGAGAGTTCCAGATGTGTGTGGGTAGAATATATATCCCACGGGCGTAAAATTGAAAAAAGTTGAAAAAAAATTTTTTTTAGACTTAGTCATTTTTCCGGCGTTTATCAGACTTAGGGCAAATGTCAGTGAGCGCTCCGATTTCAGTTCCAGAGCGATTCGCCCAATGAGTCATTGATATTTAGTCGTTTTCAGCCAATATTTTGGATTTTTGAAAATATCACTTTCTTGTGAAAATATCCACTAAATGTTCCAGATGTGTGTGGGTAGAATATATATCCCACAGGGGTAAAATTGAAAAAAGTTGAAAAAAATTTTTTTGGGGACTTAGTCATTTTTCCGGCGTTTATCAGACTTTCAGATAGGGCAAATGTCAGTGAGCGTTCCGATTTCAGTTCCAGAGCGATTCACCCAATGAGTCATTGATATTTAGTCGATTTCAGCCACTATTTTGGATTTTTGAAAATTTCACTTTTTTGTGAAAATATCCACTAAAGGAGGGAATAATATGTGTGATGGTACCCCAGGAGAGTTCCAAATGTGTGTGGGTAGAATATATATCCCACAGGGGTAAAATTGAAAAAAGTTGTAAAAAAATTTTTTTTGGACTTAGTCATTTTTCCGGCGTTTATGAGACTTTCAGATAGGGCAAATGTCAGTGAGCGTTTCGATTTCAGTTCCAGAGCGATTCGCCCAATGAGTCATTGATATTTAGTCGTTTTCAGCCAATATTTAGGATTTTTGAAAATTTCACTTTTTTTGTGAAAATATCCACTAAATGAGGGAATAATATGTGTGAGGGTGCCCCAGGAGAGTTCCAAATGTGTGTGGGTAGAATATATATCCCACAGGGGTAAAATTGAAAAAAGTTGAAAAAAAATTTTTTTTGGACTTAGTCATTTTTCCGGCATTTATCAGACTTTCAGATAGGGCAAATGTCAGTGAGCGCTCCGATTTCAGTTCCAGAGCGATTCGCCCAATGAGTCATTGATATTTAGTCGTTTTCAGCCAATATTTTGGATTTTTTAAAATATCACTTTTTTGTGAAAATATCCACTAAATGAGGGAATAATATGTGTGAGGGTACCCCAGGAGAGTTCCAGATGTGTGTAGGTAGAATATATATCCCACGGGCGTAAAATTGAAAAAAGTTGAAAAAAAATTTTTTTTAGACTTAGTCATTTTTCCGGCGTTTATCAGACTTAGGGCAAATGTCAGTGAGCGCTCCGATTTCAGTTCCAGAGCGATTCGCCCAATGAGTCATTGATATTTAGTCGTTTTCAGCCAATATTTTGGATTTTTGAAAATATCACTTTTTTGTGAAAATATCCACTAAATGTTCCAGATGTGTGTGGGTAGAAAATATATCCCACGGGCGTAAAATTGAAAAAAGTTGAAAAAAAATTTTTTTTCGACTTAGTCATTTTTCCGGCATTTATCAGACTTTCAGATAGGGCAAATGTCAGTGAGCGCTCCGATTTCAGGTTCCAGAGCGATTCGCCCAATGAGTCATTGATATTTAGTCGTTTTCAGCCAATATTTTGGATTTTTTAAAATATCACTTTTTTGTGAAAATATCCACTAAATGAGGGAATAATATGTGTGAGGGTACCCCAGGAGAGTTCCAAATGTGTGTGGGTAGAATATATATCCCACAGGGGTAAAATTGAAAAAAGTTGAAAAATTTTTTTTTAGGACTTAGTCATTTTTCGGGCGTTTATCAGACTTTCAGATAGGGCAAATGTCAGTGAGCGTTCCGATTTCAGTTCCAGAGCGATTCGCCCAATGAGTCATTGATATTTAGTCGTTTTCAGCCAATTTTCTGGATTTTTTAAAATATCACTTTTTTGTGAAAATATCCACTAAATGAGGGAATAATATGTGTGAGGGTACCCCAGGAGAGTTCCAAATGTGTGTGGGTAGAATATATATCCCACAGGGGTAAAATTGAAAACAGTTTAAAAAAAATTTTTTTGGGACTTAGTCATTTTTCCGGCGTTTATGAGACTTTCAGATAGGGCAAATGTCAGTGAGCGTTCCGATTTCAGTTCCAGAGCGATTCGCCCTATGAGTCATTGATATTTAGTCGTTTTCAGCCACTATTTTGGATTTTTGAAAATTTCACTTTTTTGTGAAAATATCCACTAAATGAGGGAATAATATGTGTGAGGGTACCCCAGGAGAGTTCCAAATGTGTGTGGGTAGAATATATATCACACGTCGGTAAAATTGAAAAAAGTTGAAAAAAATTTTTTTTTGGACTTACTCATTTTTCCGGCGTTTATCAGACTTTCAGATACGGCAAATGTCAGTGAGCGTTCCGATTTCAGTTCCAGAGCGATTCGCCCAATGAGTAATAGATATTTAGTCGTTTTCAGCCAATTTTCTGGATTTTTAAAAATTTCACTTTTTTGTGAAAATATCCACTAAATGAGGGAATAATATGTGTGAGGGTACCACAGGAGAATTCCAAATGTGTGTGGGTAGAATATATATCCCACGGGCGTAAAATAGAAAAAAGTTTAAAAAATATTTTTTTTAGACTTAGTCATTTTTCCGGCGTTTATCAGACTTTCACATAGGGCAAATGTCAGTGAGCATTCCGATTTCAGTTCCAGAGCGATTCGCCCAATGAGTCATTGATATTTAGTCGTTTTCAGCCACTATTTTGGATTTTTGAAAATTTCACTTTTTTGTGAAAATATCCACTAAATGAGGGAATAATATGTGTGAGGGTACCCCAGGAGAGTTCCAAATGTGTGTGGGTAGAATATATATCCCACAGGGGTAAAATTGAAAAAAGTTTAAAAAAAATTTTTTTTGGACTTAGTCATTTTTCCGGCGTTTATGAGACTTTCAGATAGGGCAAATGTCAGTGGGCGTTCCGATTTCAGTTCCAGAGCGATTCGCCCAATGAGTCATAGATATTTAGACGTTTTCAGCCAATTTTCTGGATTTTTAAAAATTTCACTTTTTTGTGAAAATATCCACTAAATGAGGGAATAATATGTGTGAGGGTACCACAGGAGAGTTCCAGATGTGTGTGGGTAGAATATATATCCCACGGGCGTAAAATTGAAAAAAGTTGAAAAAAAATTTTTTTTAGACTTAGTCATTTTTCCGGCGTTTATCAGACTTTCAGATAGGGCAAATGTCAGTGAGCGTTCCGATTTCAGTTCCAGAGCAATTCGCCCAATGAGTCATTGATATTTAGTCGTTTTCAGCCAATATTTTGGATTTTTGAAAATATCACTTTTTTGTGAAAATATCCACTAAATGAGGGAATAATATGTGTGAGGGTACCCCAGGAGAGTTCCAAATGTGTGTGGGTAGAATATATATCCCACAGGGGTAAAATTGAAAAAAGTTGAAAAAAATTTTTTTTGGGACTTAGTCATTTTTCCGGCGTTTATCAGACTTTCAGATAGGGCAAATGTCAGTGAGCGTTCCGATTTCAGTTCCAGAGCGATTCACCCAATGAGTCATTGATATTTAGTCGATTTCAGCCACTATTTTGGATTTTTGAAAATTTCACTTTTTTGTGAAAATATCCACTAAAGGAGGGAATAATATGTGTGATGGTACCCCAGGAGAGTTCCAAATGTGTGTGGGTAGAATATATATCCCACAGGGGTAAAATTGAAAAAAGTTGTAAAAAAATTTTTTTTGGACTTAGTCATTTTTCCGGCGTTTATGAGACTTTCAGATAGGGCAAATGTCAGTGAGCGTTCCGATTTCAGTTCCAGAGCGATTCGCCCAATGAGTCATTGATATTTAGTCGTTTTCAGCCAATATTTAGGATTTTTGAAAATTTCACTTTTTTTGTGAAAATATCCACTAAATGAGGGAATAATATGTGTGAGGGTGCCCCAGGAGAGTTCCAAATGTGTGTGGGTAGAATATATATCCCACAGGGGTAAAATTGAAAAAAGTTGAAAAAAAATTTTTTTTAGACTTAGTCATTTTTCCGGCATTTATCAGACTTTCAGATAGGGCAAATGTCAGTGAGCGCTCCGATTTCAGTTCCAGAGCGATTCGCCCAATGAGTCATTGATATTTAGTCGTTTTCAGCCAATATTTTGGATTTTTTAAAATATCACTTTTTTGTGAAAATATCCACTAAATGAGGGAATAATATGTGTGAGGGTACCCCAGGAGAGTTCCAAATGTGTGTGGGTAGAATATATATCCCACGAGGGTAAAATTGGAAAAAGTTGAAAAAAATTTTTTTTTTTGGACTTAGTCGCTTTTCCGGCGTTTATCAGACTTTCAGATAGGGAAAATGTCAGTGAGCGTTCCGATTTCAGTTCCAGAGCGATTCGCCCAATGAGTCACTGATATTTAGTCGTTTTCAGCCAATATTTTGGATTTTTGAAAATTTCACTTTTTTGTGAAAATATCCACTAAATGAGGGAATAATATGTGTGAGGGTACCCCAGGAGAGTTCCAAATGTGTGTGGGTAGAATATATATCCCACAGGGGTAAAATTGAAAATAGTTGAAAAATTTTTTTTTAGGACTTAGTCATTTTTCGGGCGTTTATCAGACTTTCAGATAGGGCAAATGTCAGTGAGCGTTCCGATTTCAGTTCCAGAGCGATTCGCCCAATGAGTCATTGATATTTAGTCGTTTTCAGCCAATATTTTGGATTTTTGAAAATATCACTTTTTTGTGAAAATATCCACTAAATGAGGGAATAATATGTGTGAGGGTACCCCAGGAGAGTTCCAAATGTGTGTGGGTAGAATATATATCCCACAGGGGTAAAATTGAAAAAAGTTGAAAAAAAATTTTTTTGGGACTTAGTCATTTTTCCGGCGTTTATCAGACTTTCAGATAGGGCAAATGTCAGTGAGCGTTCCGATTTCAGTTCCAGAGCGATTCACCCAATGAGTCATTGATATTTAGTCGATTTCAGCCACAATTTTGGATTTTTGAAAATTTCACTTTTTTGTGAAAATATCCACTAAAGGAGGGAATAATATGTGTGAGGGTACCCCAGGAGAGTTCCAAATGTGTGTGGGTAGAATATATATCCCACAGGGGTAAAATTGAAAAAAGTTGTAAAAAAATTTTTTTTGGACTTAGTCATTTTTCCGGCGTTTATGAGACTTTCAGATAGGGCAAATGTCAGTGAGCGTTCCGATTACAGTTCCAGAGCGATTCGCCCAATGAGTCATTGATATTTAGACGTTTTCAGCCACTATTTTGGATTTTTGAAAATTTCACTTTTTTGTGAAAATATCCACTAAATGAGGGAATAATATGTGTGAGGGTACCCCAGGAGAGTTCCAGATGTGTGTGGGTAGAATATATATCCCATGGGCGTAAAATTGAAAAAAGTTGAAAAAAAATTTTTTTGGGACATAGTCATTTTTCCGGCGTTTATCAGACTTTCAGATAGGGCAAATGTCAGTGAGCGTTCCGATTTCAGTTCCAGAGCGATTCGCCCAATGAGTCATTGATATTTAGTCGTTTTCAGCCACTATTTTGGATTTTTGAAAATTTCACTTTTTTGTGAAAATATCGACTAAAGGAGGGAATAATATGTGTGAGGGTACCCCAGGAGAATTCCAGATGTGTGTAGGTAGAATATATATCCCACGGGCGTAAAATTGAAAAAAGTTGAAAAAAAAATTTTTTTTAGACTTAGTCATTTTTCCGGCGTTTATCAGACTTAGGGCAAATGTCAGTGAGCGCTCCGATTTCAGTTCCAGAGCGATTCGCCCAATGAGTCATTGATATTTAGTCGTTTTCAGCCAATATTTTGGATTTTTGAAAATATCACTTTTTTGTGAAAATATCCACTAAATGTTCCAGATGTGTGTGGGTAGAAAATATATCCCACGGGCGTAAAATTGAAAAAAGTTGAAAAAAAATTTTTTTTAGACTTAGTCATTTTTCCGGCGTTTATCAGACTTTCAGATAGGGCAAATGTCAGTGAGCGTTCCGATTTCAGTTCCAGAGCGATTCGCCCAATGAGTCATTGATATTTAGTCGTTTTCAGCCACTATTTTGGATTTTTGAAAATTTCACTTTTTTGTGAAAATATCCACTAAATGAGGGAATAATATGTGTGAGGGTACCCCAGGAGAGTTCCAGATGTGTGTGGGTAGAATATATATCCCACGGGCGTAAAATTGAAAAAAGTTGAAAAAAAATTTTTTTGGGACATAGTCATTTTTCCGGCGTTTATCAGACTTTCAGATAGGGCAAATGTCAGTGAGCGTTCCGATTTCAGTTCCAGAGCGATTCGCCCAATGAGTCATTGATATTTAGTCGTTTTCAGCCACTATTTTGGATTTTTGAAAATTTCACTTTTTTGTGAAAATATCCACTAAAGGAGGGAATAATATGTGTGAGGGTACCCCAGGAGAATTCCAGATGTGTGTAGGTAGAATATATATCCCACGGGCGTAAAATTGAAAAAAGTTGAAAAAAAAATTTTTTTTAGACTTAGTCATTTTTCCGGCGTTTATCAGACTTAGGGCAAATGTCAGTGAGCGCTCCGATTTCAGTTCCAGAGCGATTCGCCCAATGAGTCATTGATATTTAGTCGTTTTCAGCCAATATTTTGGATTTTTGAAAATATCACTTTTTTGTGAAAATATCCACTAAATGTTCCAGATGTGTGTGGGTAGAAAATATATCCCACGGGCGTAAAATTGAAAAAAGTTGAAAAAAAATTTTTTTTAGACTTAGTCATTTTTCCGGCGTTTATCAGACTTTCAGATAGGGCAAATGTCAGTGAGCGTTCCGATTTCAGTTCCAGAGCGATTCGCCCAATGAGTCATTGATATTTAGTCGTTTTCAGCCACTATTTTGGATTTTTGAAAATTTCACTTTTTTGTGAAAATATCCACTAAATGAGGGAATAATATGTGTGAGGGTACCCCAGGAGAGTTCCAGATGTGTGTGGGTAGAATATATATCCCACGGGCGTAAAATTGAAAAAAGTTGAAAAAAATTTTTTTTTGGACTTAGTCGCTTTTCCGGCGTTTATCAGACTTTCAGATAAGGCAAATGTCAGTGAGCGTTCCGATTTCAGTTCCAGAGCGATTCGCCCAATGAGTCATTGATATTTAGTCGTTTTCAGCCAATATTTTGGATTTTTGAAAATATCACTTTTTTGTGAAAATATCCACTAAATGAGGGAATAATATGTGTGAGGGTACCCCAGGAGAGTTCCAAATGTGTGTGGGTAGAATATATACCCCACAGGGGTAAAATTGAAAAAAGTTGAAAAAAAATTTTTTTGGGACTTAGTCATTTTTCCGGCGTTTATCAGACTTTCAGATAGGGCAAATGTCAGTGAGCGTTCCGATTTCAGTTCCAGAGCGATTCGCCCAATGAGTCATTGATATTTAGTCGTTTTCAGCCAATATTTTGGATTTTTGAAAATTTCACTTTTTTGTGAAAATATCCACTAAAGGAGGGAATAATATGTGTGAGGGTACCCCAGGAGAGTTCCAAATGTGTGTGGGTAGAATATATATCCCACGGGGGTAAAATTCGAAAAAGTTGAAAAAATTTATTTTTTTTGGACTTAGTCGCTTTTCCGGCGTTTATCAGACTTTCAGATAGGGCAAATGTCAGTGAGCGTTCCGATTTCAGTTCCAGAGCGATTCGCCCAATGAGTCATTGATATTTAGTCGTTTTCAGCCAATATTTTGGATTTTTGAAAATTTCACTTTTTTGTGAAAATATCCACTAAATGAGGGAATAATATGTGTGAGGGTACCCCAGGAGAGTTCCAAATGTGTGTGGGTAGAATATATATCCCACAGGGGTAAAATTGAAAAAAGTTGAAAAAATTTTTTTTTAGGACTTAGTCATTTTTCAGGCGTTTATCAGACTTTCAGATAGGGCAAATGTCAGTGCGCATTCCGATTTCAGTTCCAGAGCAATTCGCCAAATGAGTCCTTGATATTTAGTCATTTTCAGCCAATTTTATGGATTTTTGAAAATTTCACTTTTTTGTGAAAATATCCACTAAATGAGGGAATAATATGTGTGAGGGTACCCAAGGAGAGTTCCAAATGTGTGTGGGTAGAATATATATCCCACGGGGGTAAAATTGAAAAAAGTTGAAAAAATTTTTTTTTGGACTTAGTCATTTTTCCGGTGTTTATCAGACTTTCAGATAGGGCAAATGTCAGTGAGCGTTCCGATTTCAGTTCCAGAGCGATTCGCCCAATGAGTCATTGATATTTAGTGGTTTTCAGCCAATTTTCTGGATTTTTAAAAATTTCACTTTTTTGTGAAAATATCCACTAAATGAGGGAATAATATGTGTGAGGGTATCCCAGGAGAGTTCCAAATGTGTGTGGGTAGAATATATATCCCACAGGGGTAAAATTGAAAAAAGTTGAAAAAATTTTTTTTTAGGACTTAGTCATTTTTCAGGCGTTTATCAGACTTTCAGATAGGGCAAATGTCAGTGAGCGTTCCGATTTCAGTTCCAGAGCGATTCGCCCAATGAGTCATTGATATTTAGTCGTTTTCAGCCAATATTTTGGATTTTTTAAAATATCACTTTTTTGTGAAAATATCCACTAAATGAGGGAATAATATGTGTGAGGGTACCCCAGGAGAGTTCCAAATGTGTGTGGGTAGAATATATATCCCACGGGGGTAAAATTGAAAAAAGTTGAAACAAATTTTTTTTTGGACTTAGTCATTTTTCCGGCGTTTATCAGACTTTCAGATAGGGCAAATGTCAGTGAGCGTTCTGATTTCAGTTCCAGAGCGATTCGCCCAATGAGTCATTGATATTTAGTCGTTTTCAGCCAATATTTTGGATTTTTGAAAATTTCACTTTTTTGTGAAAATATCCACTAAATGAGGGAATAATATGTGTGAGGGTACCCCAGGAGAGTTCCAAATGTGTGTGGGTAGAATATATATCCCACAGGTGTAAAATTGAAAAAAGTTTAAAAAATTTTTTTTTAGGACTTAGTCATTTTTCGGGCGTTTATCAGACTTTCAGATAGGGCAAATGTCAGTGAGCGCTCCGATTTCAGTTCCAGAGCGATTCGCCCAATGAGTCATTGATATTTAGTCGTTTTCAGCCAATATTTTGGATTTTTTAAAATATCACTTTTTTGTGAAAATATCCACTAAATGAGGAAATAATATGTGTGAGGGTACCCCAGGAGAGTTCCAAATGTGTGTGGGTAGAATATAAATCCCACAGGGGTAAAATTGAAAAAAGTTGAAAAAATTTTTTTTAGGACTTAGTCATTTTTCGGGCGTTTATCAGACTTTCAGATAGGGCAAATGTCAGTGAGCGTTCCGATTTCAGTTCCAGAGCGATTCGCCCAATGAGTCATTGATATTTAGTCGTTTTCAGCCAATATTTTGGATTTTTGAAAATATCACTTTTTTGTGAAAATATCCACTAAATGAGGGAATAATATGTGTGAGGGTACCCCAGGAGAGTTCCAAATGTGTGTGGGTAGAATATATATCACACGTCGGTAAAATTGAAAAAAGTTGAAAAAAATTTTTTTTTGGACTTACTCATTTTTCCGGCGTTTATCAGACTTTCAGATACGGCAAATGTCAGTGAGCGTTCCGATTTCAGTTCCAGAGCGATTCGCCCAATGAGTCATAGATATTTAGTCGTTTTCAGCCAATTTTCTGGATTTTTAAAAATTTCACTTTTTTGTGAAAATATCCACTAAATGAGGGAATAATATGTGTGAGGGTACCCCAGGAGAATTCCAAATGTGTGTGGGTAGAATATATATCCCACGGGCGTAAAATAGAATAAAGTTTAAAAAAAATTTTTTTGGGACTTAGTCATTTTTCCGGCGTTTATCAGACTTTCAGATAGGGCAAATGTCAGTGAGCGTTCCGATTTCAGTTCCAGAGCGATTCGCCCAATGAGTCATTGATATTTAGTCGTTTTCAGCCAATATTTTGGATTTTTTAAAATATCACTTTTTTGTGAAAATATCCACTAAATGAGGGAATAATATGTGTGAGGGTACCCCAGGAGAGTTCCAAATGTGTGTGGGTAGAATATATATCCCACGGGGGTAAAATTGAAAAAAGTTGAAACAAATTTTTTTTTGGACTTAGTCATTTTTCCGGCGTTTATCAGACTTTCAGATAGGGCAAATGTCAGTGAGCGTTCTGATTTCAGTTCCAGAGCGATTCGCCCAATGAGTCATTGATATTTAGTCGTTTTCAGCCAATATTTTGGATTTTTGAAAATTTCACTTTTTTGTGAAAATATCCACTAAATGAGGGAATAATATGTGTGAGGGTACCCCAGGAGAGTTCCAAATGTGTGTGGGTAGAATATATATCCCACAGGTGTAAAATTGAAAAAAGTTTAAAAAATTTTTTTTTAGGACTTAGTCATTTTTCGGGCGTTTATCAGACTTTCAGATAGGGCAAATGTCAGTGAGCGCTCCGATTTCAGTTCCAGAGCGATTCGCCCAATGAGTCATTGATATTTAGTCGTTTTCAGCCAATATTTTGGATTTTTTAAAATATCACTTTTTTGTGAAAATATCCACTAAATGAGGAAATAATATGTGTGAGGGTACCCCAGGAGAGTTCCAAATGTGTGTGGGTAGAATATAAATCCCACAGGGGTAAAATTGAAAAAAGTTGAAAAAATTTTTTTTAGGACTTAGTCATTTTTCGGGCGTTTATCAGACTTTCAGATAGGGCAAATGTCAGTGAGCGTTCCGATTTCAGTTCCAGAGCGATTCGCCCAATGAGTCATTGATATTTAGTCGTTTTCAGCCAATATTTTGGATTTTTGAAAATATCACTTTTTTGTGAAAATATCCACTAAATGAGGGAATAATATGTGTGAGGGTACCCCAGGAGAGTTCCAAATGTGTGTGGGTAGAATATATATCACACGTCGGTAAAATTGAAAAAAGTTGAAAAAAATTTTTTTTTGGACTTACTCATTTTTCCGGCGTTTATCAGACTTTCAGATACGGCAAATGTCAGTGAGCGTTCCGATTTCAGTTCCAGAGCGATTCGCCCAATGAGTCATAGATATTTAGTCGTTTTCAGCCAATTTTCTGGATTTTTAAAAATTTCACTTTTTTGTGAAAATATCCACTAAATGAGGGAATAATATGTGTGAGGGTACCCCAGGAGAATTCCAAATGTGTGTGGGTAGAATATATATCCCACGGGCGTAAAATAGAATAAAGTTTAAAAAAAATTTTTTTGGGACTTAGTCATTTTTCCGGCGTTTATCAGACTTTCAGATAGGGCAAATGTCAGTGAGCGTTCCGATTTCAGTTCCAGAGCGATTCGCCCAATGAGTCATTGATATTTAGTCGTTTTCAGCCACTATTTTGGATTTTTGAAAATTTCACTTTTTTGTGAAAATATCCACTAAATGAGGGAATAATATGTGTGAGGGTACCCCAGGAGCGTTCCAAATGTGTGTGGGTAGAATATATATCCCACATGGGTAAAATTGAAAAAAGTTTAAAAAAAATTTTTTTTGGACTTAGTCATTTATCCGGCGTTTATGAGACTTTCAGATAGGGCAAATGTCAGTGGGCGTTCCGATTTCAGTTCCAGAGCGATTCGCCCAATGAGTCATTGATATTTAGTCGTTTTCAGCCAATATTTTGGATTTTTGAAAATATCACTTTTTTGTGAAAATATCCACTAAATGAGGGAATAATATGTGTGAGGGTACCCCAGGAGAGTTCCAAATGTGTGTGGGTAGAATATATATCACACGTCGGTAAAATTGAAAAAAGTTGAAAAAAATTTTTTTTTGGACTTACTCATTTTTCCGGCGTTTATCAGACTTTCAGATACGGCAAATGTCAGTGAGCGTTCCGATTTCAGTTCCAGAGCGATTCGCCCAATGAGTCATAGATATTTAGTCGTTTTCAGCCAATTTTCTGGATTTTTAAAAATTTCACTTTTTTGTGAAAATATCCACTAAATGAGGGAATAATATGTGTGAGGGTACCCCAGGAGAATTCCAAATGTGTGTGGGTAGAATATATATCCCACGGGCGTAAAATAGAAAAAAGTTTTAAAAAAATTTTTTTTAGACTTAGTCATTTTTCCGGCGTTTATCAGACTTTCACATAGGGCAAATGTCAGTGAGCGTTCCGATTTCAGTTCCAGAGCGATTCGCCCAATGAGTCATTGATATTTAGTCGTTTTCAGCCACTATTTTGGATTTTTGAAAATTTCACTTTTTTGTGAAAATATCCACTAAATGAGGGAATAATATGTGTGAGGGTACCCCAGGAGAGTTCCAAATGTGTGTGGGTAGAATATATATCCCACAGGGGTAAAATTGAAAAAAGTTTAAAAAAAATTTTTTTTGGACTTAGTCATTTTTCCGGCGTTTATGAGACTTTCAGATAGGGCAAATGTCAGTGGGCGTTCCGATTTCAGTTCCAGAGCGATTCGCCCAATGAGTCATTGATATTTAGTCGTTTTCAGCCAATATTTTGGATTTTTGAAAATTTCATTTTTTTGTGAAAATATCCACTAAATGAGGGAATAATATGTGTGAGGGTACCCCAGGAGAGTTCCAAATGTGTGTGGGTAGAATATATATCCCACGAAGGTAAAATTGGAAAAAATTGAAAAAATTTTTTTTTTTTGGACTTAGTCGCTTTTCCGGCGTTTATCAAACTTTCAGATAGGGCAAATTTCAGTGAGCGTTCCGATTTCAGTTCCAGAGCGATTCGCCCAATGAGTCATAGATATTTAGACGTTTTCAGCCAATTTTCTGGATTTTTAAAAATTTCACTTTTTTGTGAAAATATCCACTAAATGAGGGAATAATATGTGTGAGGGTACCACAGGAGAGTTCCAGATGTGTGTGGGTAGAATATATATCCCACGGGCGTAAAATTGAAAAAAGTTGAAAAAAAATTTTTTTTAGACTTAGTCATTTTTCCGGCGTTTATCAGACTTAGGGCAAATGTCAGTGAGCGCTCCGATTTCAGTTCCAGAGCGATTCGCCCAATGAGTCATTGATATTTAGTCGTTTTCAGCCAATATTTTGGATTTTTGAAAATATCACTTTCTTGTGAAAATATCCACTAAATGTTCCAGATGTGTGTGGGTAGAATATATATCCCACGGGCGTAAAATTGAAAAAAGTTGAAA
The DNA here is from genome assembly GCF_046119375.1 of Phyllobates terribilis. Classification (NCBI taxonomy): domain Eukaryota; kingdom Metazoa; phylum Chordata; class Amphibia; order Anura; family Dendrobatidae; genus Phyllobates; species Phyllobates terribilis. The sequence goes on from NW_027362772.1 coordinate 170,344,924, forward strand.
AAAAATTTTTTTTAGACTTAGTCATTTTTCCGGCTTTTATCAGACTTTCAGATAGGGCAAATGTCAGTGAGCGTTCCGATTTCAGTTCCAGAGCAATTCGCCCAATGAGTCATTGATATTTAGTCGTTTTCAGCCAATATTTTGAATTTTTGAAAATATCACTTTTTTGTGAAAATATCCACTAAATGAGGGAATAATATGTGTGAGGGTGCCCCAGGAGAGTTCCAAATGTGTGTGGGTAGAATATATATCCCACAGGGGTAAAATTGAAAAAAGTTGAAAAAAAATTTTTTTTAGACTTAGTCATTTTTCCGGCATTTATCAGACTTTCAGATAGGGCAAATGTCAGTGAGCGTTCCGATTTCAGTTCCAGAGCGATTCGCCCAATGAGTCATTGATATTTAGTCGTTTTCAGCCAATTTTCTGGATTTTTAAAAATTTCACTTTTTTTGTGAAAATATCCACTAAATGAGGGAATAATATGTGTGAGGGTACCCCAGGAGAGTTCCAAATGTGTGTGGGTAGAATATATATCCCAAGAGGGTAAAATTGGAAAAAGTTGAAAAAATTTTTTTTTTTTGGACTTAGTCGCTTTTCCGGCGTTTATCAGACTTTCAGATAGGGCAAATGTCAGTGAGCGTTCCGATTTCAGTTCCAGAGCGATTCGCCCATTGAGTCACGGATATTTAGTCGTTTTCAGCCAATATTTTGGATTTTTGAAAATTTCACTTTTTTGTGAAAATATCCACTAAATGAGGGAATAATATGTGTGAGGGTACCCCAGGAGAGTTCCAAATGTGTGTGGGTAGAATATATATCCCACAGGGGTAAAATTGAAAATAGTTGAAAAATTTTTTTTTAGGACTTAGTCATTTTTCGGGCGTTTATCAGACTTTCAGATAGGGCAAATGTCAGTGAGCGTTCCGATTTCAGTTCCAGAGCGATTCGCCCAATGAGTCATTGATATTTAGTCGTTTTCAGCCAATATTTTGGATTTTTGAAAATATCACTTTTTTGTGAAAATATCCACTAAATGAGGGAATAATATGTGTGAGGGTACCCCAGGAGAGTTCCAAATGTGTGTGGGTAGAATCTATATCCCACAGGGGTAAAATTGAAAAAAGTTGAAAAAAATTTTTTATGGGACTTAGTCATTTTTCCGGCGTTTATCAGACTTTCAGATAGGGCAAATGTCAGTGAGCGTTCCGATTTCAGTTCCAGAGCGATTCACCCAATGAGTCATTGATATTTAGTCGATTTCAGCCACTATTTTGGATTTTTGAAAATTTCACTTTTTTGTGAAAATATCCACTAAAGGAGGGAATAATATGTGTGAGGGTACCCCAGGAGAGTTCCAAATGTGTGTGGGTAGAATATATATCCCACAGGGGTAAAATTGAAAAAAGTTGAAAAATTTATTTTTAGGACTTAGTCATTTTTCGGGCGTTTATCAGACTTTCAGATAGGGCAAATGTCAGTGAGCGTTCCGATTTCAGTTCCAGAGCGATTCTCCCAATGAGTCATTGATATTTAGTCGTTTTCAGCCAATTTTCTGGATTTTTAAAAATTTCACTTTTTTGTGAAAATATCCACTAAATGAGGGAATAATATGTGTGAGGGTGCCCCAGGAGAGTTCCAAATGTGTGTGGGTAGAATATATATCCCACAGGGGTAAAATTGAAAAAAGTTTTAAAAAAATTTTTTTTGGACTTAGTCATTTTTCCGGCGTTTATGAGACTTTCAGATAGGGCAAATGTCAGTGAGCGTTCCGATTTCAGTTCCAGAGCGATTCGCCCAATGAGTCATTGATATTTAGTCGTTTTCAGCCACTAATTTAGATTTTTGAAAATTTCACTTTTTTGTGAAAATATCCACTAAATGAGGGAATAATATGTGTGAGGGTACCCCAGGAGAGTTCCAGATGTGTGTGGGTAGAATATATATCCCACGGGCGTAAAATTGAAAAAAGTTGAAAAAAAATTTTTTTTGGACTTAGTCGCTTTTCCGGCGTTTATCAGACTTTCAGATAAGGCAAATGTCAGTGAGCGTTCCGATTTCAGTTCCAGAGCGATTCGCCCAATGAGTCATTGATATTTAGTCGTTTTCAGCCAATATTTTGGATTTTTGAAAATATCACTTTTTTGTGAAAATATCCACTAAATGAGGGAATAATATGTGTGAGGGTACCCCAGGAGAGTTCCAAATGTGTGTGGGTAGAATATATATCCCACAGGGGTAAAATTGAAAAAAGTTGAAAAAAAATTTTTTTGGGACTTAGTCATTTTTCCGGCGTTTATCAGACTTTCAGATAGGGCAAATGTCAGTGAGCGTTCCGATTTCAGTTCCAGAGCGATTCGCCCAATGAGTCATTGATATTTAGTCGATTTCAGCCACTATTTTGGATTTTTGAAAATTTCACTTTTTTGTGAAAATATCCACTAAAGGAGGGAATAATATGTGTGAGGGTACCCCAGGAGAGTTCCAAATGTGTGTGGGTAGAATATATATCCCACAGGGGTAAAATTGAAAAAACTTGAAAAAATTTTTTTTTTGGACTTAGTCATTTTTCCGGCGTTTATTAGACTTTCAGATAGGGCAAATGTCAGTGAGCATTCCGATTTCAGTTCCAGAGCAATTTGCCAAATGAGTCCTTGATATTTAGTCATTTTCAGCCAATTTTCTGGATTTTTGAAAATTTTACTTTTTTGTGAAAATATCCACTAAATGAGGGAATAATATGTGTGAGGGTACCCCAGGAGAGTTCCAAATGTGTGTGGGTAGAATATATATCCCACGGGGGTAAAATTGAAAAAAGTTGAAAAAATTTTTTTTTAGACTTAGTCATTTTTCCGGCGTTTATCAGACTTTCAGATAGGGCAAATGTCAGTGAGCGTTCCGATTTCAGTTCCAGAGCCCAATGAGTCCTTGATATTTAGTCGTTTTCAGCCAATTTACTGGATTTTTGAAAATTTCACTTTTTTGTGAAAATATCCACTAAATGAGGGAATAATATGTGTGAGGGTACCCCAGGAGAGTTCCAAATGTGTAGAATATATATCCCACGGGGGTAAAATTTAAAAAAGTTGAAAACATTTTTTTTTGGACTTAGTCATTTTTCCGGCGTTTATCAGACTTTCAGATAGGGGAAATGTCAGTGAGCGTCCCGATTTCAGTTCCAGAGCCCAATGATTCCTTGATATTTAGTCGTTTTCAGCCAATTTACTGGATTTTTGAAAATTTCACTTTTTTGTGAAAATATCCACTAAATGAGGGAATAATATGTGTGAGGGTACCCCAGGAGAGTTCCAAATGTGTGTGGGTAGAATATATATCCCACGGGGGTAAAATTGAAAAAAGTTGAAAAAATTTTTTTTTGGACTTAGTCATTTTTCCGGTGTTTATCAGACTTTCAGATAGGGCAAATGTCAGTGAGCGTTCCGATTTCAGTTCCAGAGCGATTCGCCCAATGAGTCCTTGATATTTAGTCGTTTTCAGCCAATTTTCTGGATTTTTGAAAATTTCACTTTTTTGTGAAAATATCCACTAAATGAGGGAATAATATGTGTGAGGGTACCCCAGGAGAGTTCCAAATGTGTGTGGGTAGAATATATATCCCACGGGGGTAAAATTGAAAAAAGTTGAAAAAATTTTTTTTTGGACTTAGTCATTTTTCCGGTGTTTATCAGACTTTCAGATAGGGCAAATGTCAGTGAGCGTTCCCATTTCAGTTCCAGAGCCCAATGAGTCCTTGATATTTAGTCGTTTTCAGCCAATTTACTGGATTTTTGAAAATTTCACTTTTTTGTCAAAATATCCACTAAATGAGGGAATAATATGTGTGAGGGTACCCCAGGAGAGTTCCAAATGTGTAGAATATACATCCCACGGGGGTAAAATTTAAAAAAGTTGAAAACATTTTTTTTTGGACTTAGTCGCTTTTCCGGCGTTTATCAGACTTTCAGATAAGGCAAATGTCAGTGAGCGTTCCGATTTCAGTTCCAGAGCGATTCGCCCAATGAGTCATTGATATTTAGTCGTTTTCAGCCAATATTTTGGATTTTTGAAAATATCACTTTTTTGTGAAAATATCCACTAAATGAGGGAATAATATGTGTGAGGGTACCCCAGGAGAGTTCCACATGTGTGTGGGTAGAATATATATCCCACAGGGGTAAAATTGAAAAAAGTTGAAAAAAAATTTTTTTGGGACTTAGTCATTTTTCCGGCGTTTATCAGACTTTCAGATAGGGCAAATGTCAGTGAGCGTTCCGATTTCAGTTCCAGAGCGATTCGCCCAATGAGTCATTGATATTTAGTCGATTTCAGCCACTATTTTGGATTTTTGAAAATTTCACTTTTTTGTGAAAATATCCACTAAAGGAGGGAATAATATGTGTGAGGGTACCCCAGGAGAGTTCCAAATGTGTGTGGGTAGAATATATATCCCACAGGGGTAAAATTGAAAAAACTTGAAAAAATTTTTTTTTTGGACTTAGTCATTTTTCCGGCGTTTATTAGACTTTCAGATAGGGCAAATGTCAGTGAGCATTCCGATTTCAGTTCCAGAGCAATTTGCCAAATGAGTCCTTGATATTTAGTCATTTTCAGCCAATTTTCTGGATTTTTGAAAATTTTACTTTTTTGTGAAAATATCCACTAAATGAGGGAATAATATGTGTGAGGGTACCCCAGGAGAGTTCCAAATGTGTGTGGGTAGAATATATATCCCACGGGGGTAAAATTGAAAAAAGTTGAAAAAATTTTTTTTTAGACTTAGTCATTTTTCCGGCGTTTATCAGACTTTCAGATAGGGCAAATGTCAGTGAGCGTTCCGATTTCAGTTCCAGAGCCCAATGAGTCCTTGATATTTAGTCGTTTTCAGCCAATTTACTGGATTTTTGAAAATTTCACTTTTTTGTGAAAATATCCACTAAATGAGGGAATAATATGTGTGAGGGTACCCCAGGAGAGTTCCAAATGTGTAGAATATATATCCCACGGGGGTAAAATTTAAAAAAGTTGAAAACATTTTTTTTTGGACTTAGTCATTTTTCCGGCGTTTATCAGACTTTCAGATAGGGGAAATGTCAGTGAGCGTCCCGATTTCAGTTCCAGAGCCCAATGATTCCTTGATATTTAGTCGTTTTCAGCCAATTTACTGGATTTTTGAAAATTTCACTTTTTTGTGAAAATATCCACTAAATGAGGGAATAATATGTGTGAGGGTACCCCAGGAGAGTTCCAAATGTGTGTGGGTAGAATATATATCCCACGGGGGTAAAATTGAAAAAAGTTGAAAAAATTTTTTTTTGGACTTAGTCATTTTTCCGGTGTTTATCAGACTTTCAGATAGGGCAAATGTCAGTGAGCGTTCCGATTTCAGTTCCAGAGCGATTCGCCCAATGAGTCCTTGATATTTAGTCGTTTTCAGCCAATTTTCTGGATTTTTGAAAATTTTACTTTTTTGTGAAAATATCCACTAAATGAGGGAATAATATGTGTGAGGGTACCCCAGGAGAGTTCCAAATGTGTGTGGGTAGAATATATATCCCACGGGGGTAAAATTGAAAAAAGTTGAAAAAATTTTTTTTTAGACTTAGTCATTTTTCCGGCGTTTATCAGACTTTCAGATAGGGCAAATGTCAGTGAGCGTTCCGATTTCAGTTCCAGAGCCCAATGAGTCCTTGATATTTAGTCGTTTTCAGCCAATTTACTGGATTTTTGAAAATTTCACTTTTTTGTGAAAATATCCACTAAATGAGGGAATAATATGTGTGAGGGTACCCCAGGAGAGTTCCAAATGTGTAGAATATATATCCCACGGGGGTAAAATTTAAAAAAGTTGAAAACATTTTTTTTTGGACTTAGTCATTTTTCCGGCGTTTATCAGACTTTCAGATAGGGGAAATGTCAGTGAGCGTCCCGATTTCAGTTCCAGAGCCCAATGATTCCTTGATATTTAGTCGTTTTCAGCCAATTTACTGGATTTTTGAAAATTTCACTTTTTTGTGAAAATATCCACTAAATGAGGGAATAATATGTGTGAGGGTACCCCAGGAGAGTTCCAAATGTGTGTGGGTAGAATATATATCCCACGGGGGTAAAATTGAAAAAAGTTGAAAAAATTTTTTTTTGGACTTAGTCATTTTTCCGGTGTTTATCAGACTTTCAGATAGGGCAAATGTCAGTGAGCGTTCCGATTTCAGTTCCAGAGCGATTCGCCCAATGAGTCCTTGATATTTAGTCGTTTTCAGCCAATTTTCTGGATTTTTGAAAATTTCACTTTTTTGTGAAAATATCCACTAAATGAGGGAATAATATGTGTGAGGGTACCCCAGGAGAGTTCCAAATGTGTGTGGGTAGAATATATATCCCACGGGGGTAAAATTGAAAAAAGTTGAAAAAATTTTTTTTTGGACTTAGTCATTTTTCCGGTGTTTATCAGACTTTCAGATAGGGCAAATGTCAGTGAGCGTTCCCATTTCAGTTCCAGAGCCCAATGAGTCCTTGATATTTAGTCGTTTTCAGCCAATTTACTGGATTTTTGAAAATTTCACTTTTTTGTCAAAATATCCACTAAATGAGGGAATAATATGTGTGAGGGTACCCCAGGAGAGTTCCAAATGTGTAGAATATACATCCCACGGGGGTAAAATTTAAAAAAGTTGAAAACATTTTTTTTTGGACTTAGTCATTTTTCCGGCGTTTATCAGACTTTCAGATAGGGCAAATGTCAGTGAGCGTTCCGATTTCAGTTCTAGAGCGATTCGCCCAATGAGTCCTTGATATTTAGTCGTTTTCAGCCAATTTTCTGGATTTTTGAAAATTTCACTTTTTTGTGAAAATATCCACTAAATGAGGGAATAATATGTGTGAGGGTACCCCAGGAGAGTTCCCAATGTGTGTGGGTAGAATATATATCCTATGGGGGTAAAATTGTAAAAAGTTGAAAAAAATTTTTTTGGGACTTACTCATTTTTCCGGCGTTTATCAGACTTTCAGAAAGGGCAAATGTCAGTGAGCGTTTTGATTTCAGTTCCAGAGCGATTCGCTCAATGAGTCATGGATATTTAGTCGTTTTCAACCAATTTTCTGGATTTTTAAAAATTTCACTTTTTTGTGAAAATATCCTCTAAATGAGGGAATAATATGTGTGAGGGTACCCCAGGAGAGTTCCAAATGTGTGTGGGTAGAATATATATCCCACAGGGTTAAAATTTAAAAAAGTTGAAAAAAAATTTTTTTTGGACTTAGTCATTTTTCCGGCGTTTATCAGACTTTCAGATAGGGCAAATGTCAGTGAGCGTTCCGATTTCAGTTCCAGAGCGATTCGCCCAATAAGTCCTTGATATTTAGTCGTTTTCAGCCAATATTTTGGATTTTTGAAAATTTCACTTTTTTGAGAAAATATCCAATAAATGAGGGAATAATATGTGTGAGGGTACCCCAGGAGAGTTCCCAATGTGTGTGGGTAGAATATATATCCTATGGGGGTAAAATTGTAAAAAGTTGAAAAAAATTTTTTTTGGACTTACTCATTTTTCCGGCGTTTATCAGACTTTCAGATAGGGCAAATGTCAGTGAGCGTTCCGTTTTCAGTTCCAGAGCGATTCGCCCATTGAGTCATTGATATTTGGTCGTTTTCAGCCAATTTTCTGGATTTTTGAAAATTTAACTTATTTGAGAAAATATCCACTAAATGAGGGAATAATATGTGTGAAGGTACCCCAGGAGAATTCCCAATGTGTGTGGGTAGAATATATATCCCACGGAGGTAAAATTGAAAAAAGTTTAAAAAAATTTTTTTTTAGACTTAGTCATTTTTCCGGCGTTTATCAGACTTTCATATAGGGCAAATGTCAGTGAACATTCCGATTTCAGTTCCAGAGCGATTCGCCCAATGAGTCCTTGATATTTGGTCCTTTTCAGCCAATTTTCTGGATTTTTGAAAATTTAACTTTTTTGTGAAAATATCCAGTAAATGAGGGAATTATATGTGTGAGGGTACCCCAGGAGAGTTCCAAATGTGTAGAATATATATGCCACGGGGATAAAATTGAAAAAAGTTTAAAACATTTTTTTTTTGGACTTAGTCACTTTTCCGGCATTTATCAGACTTTCAGATAGGGCAAATGTCAGTGAGCGTTCCGATTTCAGTTCCAGAGCGATTCGCCCAATGAGTCCTTGATATTTAGTCGTTTTCAGCCAATTTTCTGGATTTTTGAAAATTTCACTTTTTTGTGAAAATATCCACTAAATGAGGGAATAATATGTGTGAGGGTACCCCAGGTGAGTTCCAAATGTGTGTGGGTAGAATATATATCCCACGGGGGTAAAATTGGAAAAAGTTGAAAAAAATTTTTTTTTTGGACTCATCCGCTTTTCCGGCATTTATCAGACTTTCAGATAGGGCAAATGTCAGTGAGCGTTCCGATCTCAGTTCCAGAGCGATTAGCCCAATCAGTCATTGATATTTAGTCGTTTTCAGCCAATATTTTGGATTATTGAAAATTTAACTTTTTTTTGAAAATATCCACTAAATGAAGGAAAATTATGTGTGAGGGTACCCCAGGAGAGTTCCAAATGTGTGTGGGTAGAATATATATCCCATGGGGGTAAAATTGGAAAAAGTTGAAAAATTTTTTTTTTGGAATTAGTCATTTTTCCGGCGTTTATCAGACTTTCAGATAGGGGAAATGTCAGTGAGCGTTCCGATTTCAGTTCCAGAGCGATTCGCCCAATGAGTCCTTGATATTTAGTCGTTTTCAGCCAATTTTCTGGATTTTTGAAAATTTAACTTTTTTGAGAAAATATCCACTAAATGAGGGAATAATATGTGTGAGGGTACTCCAGGAGAGTTCCAAATGTGTGTGGGTAGAATATATATCCCACGGGGGTAAAATTGAAAAAAGTTGAAAAAAGTTTTTTTTAGACTTAGTCATTTTTCCGGCGTTTATCAAACTTTCAGAAAGGGCAAATGTCAGTGAGCGTTCCGATTTCAGTTCCAGAGCGATTCGCCCAATGAGTCATTGATATTTAGTCGTTTTCAGCCAATTTTCTGGATTTTTGAAAATTTCACTTTTTTGTGAAAATATCCACTAAATGAGGGAATAATATGTGTGAGGGTACCCCAGGAGAGTTCCAAATGTGTAGAACATATATCCCACGGGGGTAAAATTTAAAAAGTTGAAAACATTTTTTTTTGGACTTAGTCATTTTTCCGGCGTTTATCAGACTTTCAGATAGGGCAAATGTCAGTGAGCATTCCGATTTCAGTTCCAGAGCGATTCGCCCAATGAGTCCTTGATATTTAGTCGTTTTCAGCCAATTTTCTGGATTTTTGAAAATTTCACTTTTTTGTGAAAATATCCACTAAATGAGGGAATAATATGTGTGAGGGTACCCCAGGAGAGTTCCAAATGTGTGTGGGTAGAACATATATCCAACGGGGGTAAAATTGAAAAAAGTTGAAAAAAATTTTTTTTTGGACTTAGTCATTTTTCCAGTGTTTATCAGACTTTCAGATAGGGCAAATGTCAGTGAGCGTTCCGATTTCAGTTCCAGAGCGATTCGCCCAATGAGTCCTTGATATTTACTCGTTTTCAGCCAATTTCCTGGATTTTTGAAAATTTCACTTTTTTGTGAAAATATCCACTAAATGAGGGAATAATATGTGTGAGGGTACCCCAGGAGAGTTCCAAATGTGTGTGGGTAGAATATATATCCCACAGGGGTAAAATTGAAAAAAGTTGAAAAAAAATTTTTTTGGGACTTAGTCATTTTTCCGGCGTTTATCAGACTTTCAGATAGGGCAAATGTCAGTGAGCGTTCCGATTTCAGTTCCAGAGCGATTCGCCCAATGAGTCATTGATATTTAGTCGTTTTCAGCCACTATTTTGGATTTTTGAAAATTTCACTTTTTTGTGAAAATATCCACTAAAGGAGGGAATAATATGTGTGAGGGTACCCCAGGAGAGTTCCAAATGTGTGTGGGTAGAATATATATCCCACAGGGGTAAAATTGAAAAAAGTTGAAAAAATTTTTTTTTAGGACTTAGTCATTTTTCAGGCGTTTATCAGACTTTCAGATAGGGCAAATGTCAGTGAGCGTTCCGATTTCAGTTCCAGAGCGATTCGCCCAATGAGTCATTGATATTTAGTCGTTTTCAGCCAATATTTTGGATTTTTGAAAATATCACTTTTTTGTGAAAATATCCACTAAATGAGGGAATAATATGTGTGAGGGTACCCCAGGAGAGTTCCAAATGTGTGTGGGTAGAATATATATCCCACGGGCGTAAATTTGAAAAACGTTGAAAAAAAATTTTTTTTAGACTTAGTCATTTTTCCGGCGTTTATCAGACTTTCAGATAGGGCAAATGTCAGTGAGCGTTCCGATTTCAGTTCCAGAGCGATTCGCCCAATGAGTCATTGATATTTAGTCGTTTTCAGCCAATATTTTGGATTTTTGAAAATTTCACTTTTTTGTGAAAATATCCACTAAATGAGGGAATAATATGTGTGAGGGTACCCCAGGAGAGTTCCAAATGTGTGTGGGTAGAATATATATCCCACAGGGGTAAAATTGAAAAAACTTGAAAAAATTTTTTTTTTGGACTTAGTCATTTTTCCGGCGTTTATTAGACTTTCAGATAGGGCAAATGTCAGTGAGCATTCCGATTTCAGTTCCAGAGCAATTTGCCAAATGAGTCCTTGATATTTAGTCATTTTCAGCCAATTTTCTGGATTTTTGAAAATTTCACTTTTTTGTGAAAATATCCACTAAATGAGGGAATAATATGTGTGAGGGTACCCCAGGAGAGTTCCAAATGTGTGTGGGTAGAATATATATCCCACGGGGGTAAAATTGAAAAAAGTTGAAAAAATTTTTTTTTAGACTTAGTCATTTTTCCGGCGTTTATCAGACTTTCAGATAGGGCAAATGTCAGTGAGCGTTCCGATTTCAGTTCCAGAGCCCAATGAGTCCTTGATATTTAGTCGTTTTCAGCCAATTTACTGGATTTTTGAAAATTTCACTTTTTTGTGAAAATATCCACTAAATGAGGGAATAATATGTGTGAGGGTACCCCAGGAGAGTTCCAAATGTGTAGAATATATATCCCACGGGGGTAAAATTTAAAAAAGTTGAAAACATTTTTTTTTGGACTTAGTCATTTTTCCGGCGTTTATCAGACTTTCAGATAGGGGAAATGTCAGTGAGCGTCCCGATTTCAGTTCCAGAGCCCAATGATTCCTTGATATTTAGTCGTTTTCAGCCAATTTACTGGATTTTTGAAAATTTCACTTTTTTGTGAAAATATCCACTAAATGAGGGAATAATATGTGTGAGGGTACCCCAGGAGAGTTCCAAATGTGTGTGGGTAGAATATATATCCCACGGGGGTAAAATTGAAAAAAGTTGAAAAAATTTTTTTTTGGACTTAGTCATTTTTCCGGTGTTTATCAGACTTTCAGATAGGGCAAATGTCAGTGAGCGTTCCGATTTCAGTTCCAGAGCGATTCGCCCAATGAGTCCTTGATATTTAGTCGTTTTCAGCCAATTTTCTGGATTTTTGAAAATTTCACTTTTTTGTGAAAATATCCACTAAATGAGGGAATAATATGTGTGAGGGTACCCCAGGAGAGTTCCAAATGTGTGTGGGTAGAATATATATCCCACAGGGTTAAAATTTAAAAAAGTTGAAAAAAAATTTTTTTTGGACTTAGTCATTTTTCCGGCGTTTATCAGACTTTCAGATAGGGGAAATGTCAGTGAGCGTTCCGATTTCAGTTCCAGAGCCCAATGAGTCCTTGATATTTAGTCGTTTTCAGCCAATTTACTGAATTTTTGAAAATTTCACTTTTTTGTGAAAATATCCACTAAATGAGGGAATAATATGTGTGAGGGTACCCCAGGAGAATTCCAAATATGTAGAATATATATCCCACGGGGGTAAAATTTAAAAAAGTTGAAAACATTTTATTTTGGACTTAGTCATTTTTCCGGCGTTTATCAGACTTTCAGATAGGGCAAATGTCAGTGAGCGTTCCGATTTCAGTTCCAGAGCGATTCGCCCAATAAGTCCTTGATATTTAGTCGTTTTCAGCCAATATTTTGGATTTTTGAAAATTTCACTTTTTTGAGAAAATATCCAATAAATGAGGGAATAATATGTGTGAGGGTACCCCAGGAGAGTTCCCAATGTGTGTGGGTAGAATATATATCCTATGGGGGTAAAATTGTAAAAAGTTGAAAAAAATTTTTTTTGGACTTACTCATTTTTCCGGCGTTTATCAGACTTTCAGATAGGGCAAATGTCAGTGAGCGTTCCGTTTTCAGTTCCAGAGCGATTCGCCCAATGAGTCATTGATATTTGGTCGTTTTCAGCCAATTTTCTGGATTTTTGAAAATTTAACTTATTTGAGAAAATATCCACTAAATGAGGGAATAATATGTGTGAAGGTACCCCAGGAGAATTCCCAATGTGTGTGGGTAGAATATATATCCCACGGAGGTAAAATTGAAAAAAGTTTAAAAAAATTTTTTTTTAGACTTAGTCATTTTTCCGGCGTTTATCAGACTTTCATATAGGGCAAATGTCAGTGAACATTCCGATTTCAGTTCCAGAGCGATTCGCCCAATGAGTCCTTGATATTTGGTCCTTTTCAGCCAATTTTCTGGATTTTTGAAAATTTAACTTTTTTGTGAAAATATCCAGTAAATGAGGGAATAATATGTGTGAGGGTACCCCAGGAGAGTTCCAAATGTGTAGAATATATATGCCACGGGGATAAAATTGAAAAAAGTTTAAAACATTTTTTTTTTGGACTTAGTCACTTTTCCGGCATTTATCAGACTTTCAGATAGGGCAAATGTCAGTGAGCGTTCCGATTTCAGTTCCAGAGCGATTCGCCCAATGAGTCCTTGATATTTAGTCGTTTTCAGCCAATTTTCTGGATTTTTGAAAATTTCACTTTTTTGTGAAAATATCCACTAAATGAGGGAATAATATGTGTGAGGGTACCCCAGGTGAGTTCCAAATGTGTGTGGGTAGAATATATATCCCACGGGGGTAAAATTGGAAAAATTTGAAAAAAATTTTTTTTTTGGACTCATCCGCTTTTCCGGCATTTATCAGACTTTCAGATAGGGCAAATGTCAGTGAGCGTTCCGATCTCAGTTCCAGAGCGATTAGCCCAATCAGTCATTGATATTTAGTCGTTTTCAGCCAATATTTTGGATTTTTGAAAATTTCACTTTTTTGAGAAAATATCCAATAAATGAGGGAATAATATGTGTGAGGGTACCCCAGGAGAGTTCCCAATGTGTGTGGGTAGAATATATATCCTATGGGGGTAAAATTGTAAAAAGTTGAAAACTTTTTTTTTTGGATTTAGTCATTTTTCCTGCGTTTATCAGACTTTCAGATAGGGCAAATGTAGTGAGCGTTCGGTTTTCAGTTCCAGAGCGATTCGCCCAATGAGTCCTTGATATTTGGTCCTTTTCAGCCAATTTTCTGGATTTTTGAAAATTTAACTTTTTTGTGAAAATATCCACTAAATGAGGGAATAATATGTGTGAGGGTACCCCAGGAGAGTTCCAAATGTGTGTGGGTAGAATATATATCCCACGGGGGTAAAATTGAAAAAAGGTGAAAAAAATTTTTTTTGTACTTAGTCATTTTTCCGGTGTTTTTCAGACTTTCAGATAGGGCAAATGTCAGTGAGCATTCTGATTTCAGTTCCAGAGCGATTCGCCCAATGAGTCATTGATATTTAGTCGTTTTCAGCCAATATTTTGGATTTTTGAAAATTTCACTTTTTTATGAAAATATCCACTAAATGAGGGAAAATTATGTGTGAGGGTACCCCAGGAGAGTTCCAAATGTGTGTGGGTAGACTATATATAACACGGGGGTAAAATTGAAAAAAATTGAAAAAAATTTTTTTTTGGACTTAGTCATTTTTCCGGCGTTTAACAGACTTTCAGATAGGGGAAATGTCAGTGAGCGTTCCGATTTCAGTTCCAGAGCGATTCGCCCAATGAGTCCTTGATATTTAGTCGTTTTCAGCCAATTTTCTGGATTTTTAAAAATTTCACTTGTTTGTGAAAATATTCACTAAATGAGGGAATAATATGTGTGAGGGTACCCCAGGAGAGTTCCAAATGTGTGTGGGTAGAATATATATCCCACGGGGGTAAAATTGAAAAAAGTTGAAAAAAATTTTTTTTTTAACTTAGTCATTTTTCCGGCGTTTATCAGACTTTCAGATAGGGCAAATGTCAGTGAGCATTCCGATTTCAGTTCCAGAGCGATTCGCCCAATGAGTCCTTGATATTTTGTCATTTTCAGCCAATTTTCTGGATTTTTGAAAATTTAACTTTTTTGTGAAAATATCCACTAAATGAGGGAATAATATGTGTGAGGGTACCCCAGGAGAGTTCCAAATGTGTGTGGGTAGAATATATATCCCACGGGGGTAAAGTTGAAAAAAGTTGAAAAAAAATTATTTTAAACTTAGTCATTTTTCCGTCGTTTATCAGATTTTCAGATAGGGCAAATGTCAGTGAGCATTCCGATATCAGTTCCAGAGCGATTCGCCCAATGAGTCCTTGATATTTAGTCGTTTTCAGCCAATTTTCTGGATTTTTGAAAATTTCACTTTTTTGTGAAAATATCCACTAAATGAGGGAATAATATGTGTGAGGGTACCCCAGGCGAGTTCCAAATGTGTGTGGGTAGAATATATATCCCACAGGGGTAAAATTGAAAAAAATTGAAAAAAAATTTTTTTTAGACTTAGTCATTTTTCCGGCGTTTATCAGACTTTCAGATAGGGCAAATGTCAGTGAGCGTTCCGATTTCAGTTCCAGAGCGATTCGCCCAATGAGTCCTTGATATTTAGTCGTTTTCAGCCAATTTTCTGGATTTTTGAAAATTTCACTTTTTTGTGAAAATATCCACTAAATGAGGGAATAATATGTGTGAGGGTACCCCAGGAGAGTTCCAAATGTGTGTGGGTAGAATATATATCCCACAGGGGTAAAATTGAAAAAAGTTTAAAAAAAATTTTTTTGGGACTTAGTCATTTTTCCGGCGTTTATCAGACTTTCAGATAGGGCAAATGTGAGTGAGCGTTCCGATTTCAGTTCCAGAGCGATTCGCCCAATGAGTCCTTGATATTTAGTCGTTTTCAGCCAATTTTCTGGATTTTTGAAAATTTCACTTTTTTGTGAAAATATCCACTAAATGAGGGAATAATATGTGTGAGGGTACCCCAGGAGAGTTCCAAATGTGTGTGGGTAGAATATATATCCCACAGGGGTAAAATTGAAAAAAGTTGAAAAAAAATTTTTTTTGGACTTAGTCATTTTTCCGGCGTTTATCAGACTTTCAGATAGGGCAAATGTCAGTGAGCGTTCCGATTTCAGTTCCAGAGCGATTCGCCCAATGACTCCTTGATATTTAGTCGTTTTCAGCCAATTTTCTGGATTTTTGAAAATTTCACTTTTTTGTGAAAATATCCACTAAATGAGGGAATAATATGTGTGAGGGTACCCCAGGAGAGTTCCAAATGTGTGTGGGTAGAATATATATCCCACGGGGGTAAAGTTGAAAAAAGTTGAAAAAAAATTTTTTTTAAACTTAGTCATTTTTCCGTCGTTTATCAGATTTTCAGATAGGGCAAATGTCAGTGAGCATTCCGATATCAGTTCCAGAGCGATTCGCCCAATGAGTCCTTGATATTTAGTCGTTTTCAGCCAATTTTCTGGATTTTTGAAAATTTCACTTTTTTGTGAAAATATCCACTAAATGAGGGAATAATATGTGTGAGGGTACCCCAGGAGAGTTCCAAATGTGTGTGGGTAGAATATATATCCCACAGGGGTAAAATTGAAAAAAGTTGAAAAAGAATTTTTTTTGGACTTAGTCATTTTTCCGTCGTTTATCAGACTTTCAGATAGGGCACATGTCAGTGAGCGTTCCGATTTCAGTTCCAGAGCGATTCGCCCAATGAGTCATTGATATTTAGTCGTTTTCAGCCAATATTTTGGATTTTTGAAAATTTCACTTTTTTGTGAAAATATCCACTAAATGAGGGAATAATATGTGTGAGGGTACCCCAGGAGAGTTCCAAATGTGTGTGGGTAGAATATATATCCCACAGGGGTAAAATTGAAAAAAGTTGAAAAAAAATTTTTTTTAGACTTAGTCATTTTTCCGGCGTTTATCAGACTTTCAGATAGGGCAAATGTCAGTGAGCGTTCCGATTTCAGTTCCAGAGCGATTCGCCCAATGAGTCCTTGATATTTAGTCGTTTTCAGCCAATTTTCTGGATTTTTGAAAATTTCACTTTTTTGTGAAAATATCCACTAAATGAGGGAATAATATGTGTGAGGGTACCCCAGGAGAGTTCCAAATGTGTGTGGGTAGAATATATATCCCACGGGGGTAAAGTTGAAAAAAGTTGAAAAAAAAATTTTTTTGGACTTAGTCATTTTTCCGTCGTTTATCAGATTTTCAGATAGGGCAAATGTCAGTGAGCATTCCGATATCAGTTCCAGAGCGATTCGCCCAATGAGTCCTTGATATTTAGTCGTTTTCAGCCAATTTTCTGGATTTTTGAAAATTTCACTTTTTTGTGAAAATATCCACTAAATGAGGGAATAATATGTGTGAGGGTACCCCAGGAGAGTTCCAAATGTGTGTGGGTAGAATATATATCCCACAGGGGTAAAATTGAAAAAAGTTGAAAAAAAATTTTTTTGGGACTTAGTCATTTTTCCGGCGTTTATCAGACTTTCAGATAGGGCAAATGTGAGTGAGCGTTCCGATGTCAGTTCCAGAGCGATTCGCCCAATGAGTCCTTGATATTTAGTCGTTTTCAGCCAATTTTCTGGATTTTTGAAAATTTCACTTTTTTGTGAAAATATCCACTAAATGAGGGAATAATATGTGTGAGGGTACCCCAGGAGAGTTCCAAATGTGTGTGGGTAGAATATATATCCCACAGGGGTAAAATTGAAAAAAGTTGAAAAAATTTTTTTTTGGGAATTAGTCATTTTTCCGGCGTTTATCAGACTTTCAGATAGGGCAAATGTCAGTGAGCGTTCCGATTTCAGTTCCAGAGCGATTCGCCCAATGAGTCCTTGATATTTAGTCGTTTTCAGCCAATTTTCTGGATTTTTGAAAATTTCACTTTTTTGTGAAAATATCCACTAAATGAGGGAATAATATGTGTGAGGGTACCCCAGGAGAGTTCCAAATGTGTGTGGGTAGAATATATATCCCACAGGGGTAAAATTGAAAAAAGTTGAAAAAAAATTTTTTTTGGACTTAGTCATTTTTCCGGCGTTTATCAGACTTTCAGATAGGGCAAATGTCAGTGAGCGTTCCGATTTCAGTTCCAGAGCGATTCGCCCAATGACTCCTTGATATTTAGTCGTTTTCAGCCAATTTTCTGGATCTTTGAAAATTTCACTATTTTGTGAAAATATCCACTAAATGAGGGAATAATATGTGTGAGGGTACCCCAGGAGAGTTCCAAATGTGTGTGGGTAGAATATATATCCCACGGGGGTAAAGTTGAAAAAAGTTGAAAAAAAATTTTTTTTAAACTTAGTCATTTTTCCGTCGTTTATCAGATTTTCAGATAGGGCAAATGTCAGTGAGCATTCCGATATCAGTTCCAGAGCGATTCGCCCAATGAGTCCTTGATATTTAGTCGTTTTCAGCCAATTTTCTGGATTTTTGAAAATTTCACTTTTTTGTGAAAATATCCACTAAATGAGGGAATAATATGTGTGAGGGTACCCCAGGAGAGTTCCAAATGTGTGTGGGTAGAATATATATCCCACGGGGGTAAAGTTGAAAAAAGTTGAAAAAAAAAATTTTTTTGGACTTAGTCATTTTTCCGTCGTTTATCAGATTTTCAGATAGGGCAAATGTCAGTGAGCATTCCGATATCAGTTCCAGAGCGATTCGCCCAATGAGTCATTGATATTTAGTCGTTTTCAGCCAATATTTTGGATTTTTGAAAATTTCACTTTTTTGTGAAAATATCCACTAAATGAGGGAATAATATGTGTGAGGGTACCCCAGGAGAGTTCCAAATGTGTGTGGGTAGAATATATATCCCACAGGGGTAAAATTGAAAAAAGTTGAAAAAAAATTTTTTTTAGACTTAGTCATTTTTCCGGCGTTTATCAGACTTTCAGATAGGGCAAATGTCAGTGAGCGTTCCGATTTCAGTTCCAGAGCGATTCGCCCAATGAGTCCTTGATATTTAGTCGTTTTCAGCCAATTTTCTGGATTTTTGAAAATTTCACTTTTTTGTGAAAATATCCACTAAATGAGGGAATAATATGTGTGAGGGTACCCCAGGAGAGTTCCAAATGTGTGTGGGTAGAATATATATCCCACGGGGGTAAAGTTGAAAAAAGTTGAAAAAAAATTTTTTTGGACTTAGTCATTTTTCCGTCGTTTATCAGATTTTCAGATAGGGCAAATGTCAGTGAGCATTCTGATATCAGTTCCAGAGCGATTCGCCCAATGAGTCCTTGATATTTAGTCGTTTTCAGCCAATTTTCTGGATTTTTGAAAATTTCACTTTTTTGTGAAAATATCCACTAAATGAGGGAATAATATGTGTGAGGGTACCCCAGGAGAGTTCCAAATGTGTGTGGGTAGAATATATATCCCACAGGGGTAAAATTGAAAAACGTTGAAAAAAATTTTTTTTGGGACTTAGTCATTTTTCCGGCGTTTATCAGACTTTCAGATAGGGCAAATGTGAGTGAGCGTTCCGATGTCAGTTCCAGAGCGATTCGCCCAATGAGTCCTTGATATTTAGTCGTTTTCAGCCAATTTTCTGGATTTTTGAAAATTTCACTTTTTTGTGAAAATATCCACTAAATGAGGGAATAATATGTGTGAGGGTACCCCAGGAGAGTTCCAAATGTGTGTGGGTAGAATATATATCCCACAGGGGTAAAATTGAAAAAAGTTGAAAAAATTTTTTTTTGGGAATTAGTCATTTTTCCGGCGTTTATCAGACTTTCAGATAGGGCAAATGTCAGTGAGCGTTCCGATTTCAGTTCCAGAGCGATTCGCCCAATGAGTCCTTGATATTTAGTCGTTTTCAGCCAATTTTCTGGATTTTTGAAAATTTCACTTTTTTGTGAAAATATCCACTAAATGAGGGAATAATATGTGTGAGGGTACCCCAGGAGAGTTCCAAATGTGTGTGGGTAGAATATATATCCCACAGGGGTAAAATTGAAAAAAGTTGAAAAAAAATTTTTTTTGGACTTAGTCATTTTTCCGGCGTTTATCAGACTTTCAGATAGGGCAAATGTCAGTGAGCGTTCCGATTTCAGTTCCAGAGCGATTCGCCCAATGACTCCTTGATATTTAGTCGTTTTCAGCCAATTTTCTGGATCTTTGAAAATTTCACTATTTTGTGAAAATATCCACTAAATGAGGGAATAATATGTGTGAGGGTACCCCAGGAGAGTTCCAAATGTGTGTGGGTAGAATATATATCCCACGGGGGTAAAGTTGAAAAAAGTTGAAAAAAAATTTTTTTTAAACTTAGTCATTTTTCCGTCGTTTATCAGATTTTCAGATAGGGCAAATGTCAGTGAGCATTCCGATATCAGTTCCAGAGCGATTCGCCCAATGAGTCCTTGATATTTAGTCGTTTTCAGCCAATTTTCTGGATTTTTGAAAATTTCACTTTTTTGTGAAAATATCCACTAAATGAGGGAATAATATGTGTGAGGGTACCCCAGGAGAGTTCCAAATGTGTGTGGGTAGAATATATATCCCACGGGGGTAAAGTTGAAAAAAGTTGAAAAAAAAAATTTTTTTGGACTTAGTCATTTTTCCGTCGTTTATCAGATTTTCAGATAGGGCAAATGTCAGTGAGCATTCCGATATCAGTTCCAGAGCGATTCGCCCAATGAGTCATTGATATTTAGTCGTTTTCAGCCAATATTTTGGATTTTTGAAAATTTCACTTTTTTGTGAAAATATCCACTAAATGAGGGAATAATATGTGTGAGGGTACCCCAGGAGAGTTCCAAATGTGTGTGGGTAGAATATATATCCCACAGGGGTAAAATTGAAAAAAGTTGAAAAAAAATTTTTTTTAGACTTAGTCATTTTTCCGGCGTTTATCAGACTTTCAGATAGGGCAAATGTCAGTGAGCGTTCCGATTTCAGTTCCAGAGCGATTCGCCCAATGAGTCCTTGATATTTAGTCGTTTTCAGCCAATTTTCTGGATTTTTGAAAATTTCACTTTTTTGTGAAAATATCCACTAAATGAGGGAATAATATGTGTGAGGGTACCCCAGGAGAGTTCCAAATGTGTGTGGGTAGAATATATATCCCACGGGGGTAAAGTTGAAAAAAGTTGAAAAAAAATTTTTTTGGACTTAGTCATTTTTCCGTCGTTTATCAGATTTTCAGATAGGGCAAATGTCAGTGAGCATTCTGATATCAGTTCCAGAGCGATTCGCCCAATGAGTCCTTGATATTTAGTCGTTTTCAGCCAATTTTCTGGATTTTTGAAAATTTCACTTTTTTGTGAAAATATCCACTAAATGAGGGAATAATATGTGTGAGGGTACCCCAGGAGAGTTCCAAATGTGTGTGGGTAGAATATATATCCCACAGGGGTAAAATTGAAAAACGTTGAAAAAAATTTTTTTTGGGACTTAGTCATTTTTCCGGCGTTTATCAGACTTTCAGATAGGGCAAATGTGAGTGAGCGTTCCGATGTCAGTTCCAGAGCGATTCGCCCAATGAGTCCTTGATATTTAGTCGTTTTCAGCCAATTTTCTGGATTTTTGAAAATTTCACTTTTTTGTGAAAATATCCACTAAATGAGGGAATAATATGTGTGAGGGTACCCCAGGAGAGTTCCAAATGTGTGTGGGTAGAATATATATCCCACAGGGGTAAAATTGAAAAAAGTTGAAAAAATTTTTTTTTGGGAATTAGTCATTTTTCCGGCGTTTATCAGACTTTCAGATAGGGCAAATGTCAGTGAGCGTTCCGATTTCAGTTCCAGAGCGATTCGCCCAATGAGTCCTTGATATTTAGTCGTTTTCAGCCAATTTTCTGGATTTTTGAAAATTTCACTTTTTTGTGAAAATATCCACTAAATGAGGGAATAATATGTGTGAGGGTACCCCAGGAGAGTTCCAAATGTGTGTGGGTAGAATATATATCCCACAGGGGTAAAATTGAAAAAAGTTGAAAAAAAATTTTTTTTGGACTTAGTCATTTTTCCGGCGTTTATCAGACTTTCAGATAGGGCAAATGTCAGTGAGCGTTCCGATTTCAGTTCCAGAGCGATTCGCCCAATGACTCCTTGATATTTAGTCGTTTTCAGCCAATTTTCTGGATCTTTGAAAATTTCACTATTTTGTGAAAATATCCACTAAATGAGGGAATAATGTGTGTGAGGGTACCCCAGGAGAGTTCCCAATGTGTGTGGGTAGAATATATATCCCACGGGGGTAAAGTTGAAAAAAGTTGAAAAAAAAATTTTTTTGGACTTAGTCATTTTTCCGTCGTTTATCAGATTTTCAGATAGGGCAAATGTCAGTGAGCATTCCGATATCAGTTCCAGAGCGATTCGCCCAATGAGTCCTTGATATTTAGTCGTTTTCAGCCAATTTTCTGGATTTTTGAAAATTTCACTTTTTTGTGAAAATATCCACTAAATGAGGGAATAATATGCGTGAGGGTACACCAGGAGAGTTCCAAATGTGTGTGGGTAGAATATATATCCCACAGGGGTAAAATTGAAAAAAGTTGAAAAAAAATTTTTTTTGGACTTAGTCATTTTTCCGTCGTTTATCAGACTTTCAGATAGGGCACATGTCAGTGAGCATTCCGATTTCAGTTCCAGAGCGATTCACCCAATGAGTCATTGATATTTAGTCGTTTTCAGCCAATATTTTGGATTTTTGAAAATTTCACTTTTTTGTGAAAATATCCACTAAATGAGGGAATAATATGTGTGAGGGTACCCCAGGAGAGTTCCAAATGTGTGTGGGTAGAATATATATCCCACAGGGGTAAAATTGAAAAAAGTTGAAAAAAATTTTTTTTTAGACTTAGTCATTTTTCCGGCGTTTATCAGACTTTCAGATAGGGCAAATGTCAGTGAGCGTTCCGATTTCAGTTCCAGAGCGATTCGCCCAATGAGTCCTTGATATTTAGTCGTTTTCAGCCAATTTTCTGGATTTTTGAAAATTTCACTTTTTTGTGAAAATATCCACTAAATGAGGGAATAATATGTGTGAGGGTACCCCAGGAGAGTTCCAAATGTGTGTGGGTAGAATATATATCCCACGGGGGTAAAGTTGAAAAAAGTTGAAAAAAAAATTTTTTTGGACTTAGTCATTTTTCCGTCGTTTATCAGATTTTCAGATAGGGCAAATGTCAGTGAGCATTCCGATATCAGTTCCAGAGCGATTCGCCCAATGAGTCCTTGATATTTAGTCGTTTTCAGCCAATTTTCTGGATTTTTGAAAATTTCACTTTTTTGTGAAAATATCCACTAAATGAGGGAATAATATGTGTGAGGGTACCCCAGGAGAGTTCCAAATGTGTGTGGGTAGAATATATATCCCACAGGGGTAAAATTGAAAAAATTTGAAAAAAAATTTTTTGGGACTTAGTCATTTTTCCGGCGTTTATCAGACTTTCAGATAGGGCAAATGTGAGTGAGCGTTCCGATTTCAGTTCCAGAGCGATTCACCCAATGAGTCCTTGATATTTAGTCGTTTTCAGCCAATTTTCTGGATTTTTTAAAATTTCACTTTTTTGTGAAAATATCCACTAAATGAGGGAATAATATGTGTGAGGGTACCCCAGGAGAGTTCCAAATGTGTGTGGGTAGAATATATATCCCACGGGGGTAAAGTTGAAAAAAGTTGAAAAAAAAATTTTTTTGGACTTAGTCATTTTTCCGTCGTTTATCAGATTTTCAGATAGGGCAAATGTCAGTGAGCATTCCGATATCAGTTCCAGAGCGATTCGCCCAATGAGTCCTTGACATTTAGTCGTTTTCAGCCAATTTTCTGGATTTTTGAAAATTTCACTTTTTTGTGAAAATATCCACTAAATGAGGGAATAATATGTGTGAGGGTACCCCAGGAGAGTTCCAAATGTGTGTGGGTAGAATATATATCCCACAGGGGTAAAATTGAAAAAAGTTGAAAAAAAATTTTTTTTGGACTTAGTCATTTTTCCGTCGTTTATCAGACTTTCAGATAGGGCACATGTCAGTGAGCGTTCCGATTTCAGTTCCAGAGCGATTCGCCCAATGAGTCCTTGATATTTAGTCGTTTTCAGCCAATATTTTGGATTTTTGAAAATTTCACTTTTTTGTGAAAATATCCACTAAATGAGGGAATAATATGTGTGAGGGTACCCCAGGAGAGTTCCAAATGTGTGTGGGTAGAATATATATCCCACAGGGGTAAAATTGAAAAAAGTTGAAAAAAATTTTTTTTTAGACTTAGTCATTTTTCCGGCGTTTATCAGACTTTCAGATAGGGCAAATGTCAGTGAGCGTTCCGATTTCAGTTCCAGAGCGATTCGCCCAATGAGTCCTTGATATTTAGTCGTTTTCAGCCAATTTTCTGGATTTTTGAAAATTTCACTTTTTTGTGAAAATATCCACTAAATGAGGGAATAATATGTGTGAGGGTACCCCAGGAGAGTTCCAAATGTGTGTGGGTAGAATATATATCCCACGGGGGTAAAGTTGAAAAAAGTTGAAAAAAGTTGAAAAAAAAATTTTTTTGGACTTAGTCATTTTTCCGTCGTTTATCAGATTTTCAGATAGGGCAAATGTCAGTGAGCATTCCGATATCAGTTCCAGAGCGATTCGCCCAATGAGTCCTTGATATTTAGTCGTTTTCAGCCAATTTTCTGGATTTTTGAAAATTTCACTTTTTTGTGAAAATATCCACTAAATGAGGGAATAATATGTGTGAGGGTACCCCAGGAGAGTTCCAAATGTGTGTGGGTAGAATATATATCCCACAGGGGTAAAATTGAAAAAAGTTGAAAAAAAATTTTTTGGGACTTAGTCATTTTTCCGGCGTTTATCAGACTTTCAGATAGGGCAAATGTGAGTGAGCGTTCCGATTTCAGTTCCAGAGCGATTCACCCAATGAGTCCTTGATATTTAGTCGTTTTCAGCCAATTTTCTGGATTTTTGAAAATTTCACTTTTTTGTGAAAATATCCACTAAATGAGGGAATAATATGTGTGAGGGTACCCCAGGAGAGTTCCAAATGTGTGTGGGTAGAATATATATCCCACGGGGGTAAAGTTGAAAAAAGTTGAAAAAAAAATTTTTTTGGACTTAGTCATTTTTCCGTCGTTTATCAGATTTTCAGATAGGGCAAATGTCAGTGAGCATTCCGATATCAGTTCCAGAGCGATTCGCCCAATGAGTCCTTGACATTTAGTCGTTTTCAGCCAATTTTCTGGATTTTTGAAAATTTCACTTTTTTGTGAAAATATCCACTAAATGAGGGAATAATATGTGTTAGGGTACCCCAGGAGAGTTCCAAATGTGTGTGGGTAGAATATATATCCCACAGGGGTAAAATTGAAAAAAGTTGAAAAAAATTTTTTTTTGGACTTAGTCATTTTTCCGTCGTTTATCAGACTTTCAGATAGGGCACATGTCAGTGAGCGTTCCGATTTCAGTTCCAGAGCGATTCGCCCAATGAGTCATTGATATTTAGTCGTTTTCAGCCAATATTTTGGATTTTTGAAAATTTCACTTTTTTGTGAAAATATCCACTAAATGAGGGAATAATATGTGTGAGGGTATCCCAGGAGAGTTCCAAATGTGTGTGGGTAGAATATATATCCCACAGGGGTAAAATTGAAAAAAGTTGAAAAAAAATTTTTTTTAGACTTAGTCATTTTTCCGGCATTTATCAGACTTTCAGATAGGGCAAATGTCAGTGAGTGTTCCGATTTCAGTTCCAGAGCGATTCGCCCAATGAGTCCTTGATATTTAGTCGTTTTCAGCCAATTTTCTGGATTTTTGAAAATTTCACTTTTTTGTGAAAATATCCACTAAATGAGGGAATAATATGTGTGAGGGTACCCCAGGAGAGTTCCAAATGTGTGTGGGTAGAATATATATCCCACGGGGGTAAAGTTGAAAAAAGTTTAAAAAAAATTTTTTTTGGACTTAGTCATTTTTCCGGCATTTATCAGACTTTCAGATAGGGCAAATGTCAGTGAGCGTTCCGATTTCAGTTCCAGAGCGATTCGCCCAATGAGTCCTTGATATTTAGTCGTTTTCAGCCAATTTTCTGGATTTTTGAAAATTTCACTTTTTTGTGAAAATATCCACTAAATGAGGGAATAATATGTGTGAGGGTACCCCAGGAGAGTTCCAAATGTGTGTGGGTAGAATATGTATCCCACGGGGGTAAAGTTGAAAAAAGTTGAAAAAAAAATTTTTTTGGACTTAGTCATTTTTCCGTCGTTTATCAGATTTTCAGATAGGGCAAATGTCAGTGAGCATTCCGATATCAGTTCCAGAGCGATTCGCCCAATGAGTCCTTGACATTTAGTCGTTTTCAGCCAATTTTCTGGATTTTTGAAAATTTCACTTTTTTGTGAAAATATCCACTAAATGAGGGAATAATATGTGTGAGGGTACCCCAGGAGAGTTCCAAATGTGTGTGGGTAGAATATATATCCCACAGGGGTAAAATTGAAAAAAGTTGAAAAAAATTTTTTTTTGGACTTAGTCATTTTTCCGTCGTTTATCAGACTTTCAGATAGGGCACATGTCAGTGAGCGTTCCGATTTCAGTTCCAGAGCGATTCGCCCAATGAGTCATTGATATTTAGTCGTTTTCAGCCAATATTTTGGATTTTTGAAAATTTCACTTTTTTGTGAAAATATCCACTAAATGAGGGAATAATATGTGTGAGGGTACCCCAGGAGAGTTCCAAATGTGTGTGGGTAGAATATATATCCCACAGGGGTAAAATTGAAAAAAGTTGAAAAAAAATTTTTTTTAGACTTAGTCATTTTTCCGGCATTTATCAGACTTTCAGATAGGGCAAATGTCAGTGAGTGTTCCGATTTCAGTTCCAGAGCGATTCGCCCAATGAGTCCTTGATATTTAGTCGTTTTCAGCCAATTTTCTGGATTTTTGAAAATTTCACTTTTTTGTGAAAATATCCACTAAATGAGGGAATAATATGTGTGAGGGTACCCCAGGAGAGTTCCAAATGTGTGTGGGTAGAATATATATCCCACGGGGGTAAAGTTGAAAAAAGTTGAAAAAAAAATTTTTTTGGACTTAGTCATTTTTCCGTCGTTTATCAGATTTTCAGATAGGGCAAATGTCAATGAGCGTTCCGATTTCAGTTCCAGAGCGATTCGCCCAATGAGTCCTTGATATTTAGTCGTTTTCAGCCAATTTTCTGGATTTTTGAAAATTTCACTTTTTTGTGAAAATATCCACTAAATGAGGGAATAATATGTGTGAGGGTACCCCAGGAGAGTTCCAAATGTGTGTGGGTAGAATATATATCCCACAGGGGTAAAATTGAAAAAAGTTGAAAAAAAATTTTTTTTGGACTGTCATTTTTCTGTCGTTTATCAGACTTTCAGATAGGGCAAATGTCAATGAGCGTTCCGATTTCAGTTCCAGAGCGATTCGCCCAATGAGTCCTTGATATTTAGTCGTTTTCAGCCAATTTTCTGGATTTTTGAAAATTTCACTTTTTTGTGAAAATATCCACTAAATGAGGGAATAATATGTGTGAGGGTACCCCAGGAGAGTTCCAAATGTGTGTGGGTAGAATATATATCCCACAGGGGTAAAATTGAAAAAAGTTGAAAAAAAATTTTTTTGGACTTAGTCATTTTTCCGGCGTTTATCAGACTTTCAGATAGGGCAAATGTCAATGAGCATTCCGATTTCAGTTCCAGAGCGATTCACCCAATGAGTCCTTGATATTTAGTCGTTTTCAGCCAATTTTCTGGATTTTAGAAAAATTCACTTTTTTGTGAAAATATCCACTTAATGAGGGAATAATATGTGTGAGGGTACCCCAGGAGAGTTCCCAATGTGTGTGGGTAGAATATATATCCCACGGGGGTAAAATTGAAAAAAGTTGAAAACATTTTTTTTTTTGGACTTAGTCGCTTTTCCGGCGTTTATCAAACTTTCAGATAGGGCAAATGTCAGTGAGCGTTCCAATTTCAGTTCCAGAGCGATTCGCCCAATGAGTCCTTGATATTTAGTCGTTTTCAGCCAATATTTTGGATTTTTGAAAATTTCACTTTTTTGTGAAAATATCCACTAAATGAGGGAATAATATGTGCGAGGGTACCCCAGGAGAGTTCCAAATGTGTGTGGGTAGAATATATATCCCACGGGGGTAAAGTTGAAAAAAGTTGAAAAAAAAATTTTTTTGGACTTAGTCATTTTTCCGTCGTTTATCAGACTTTCAGATAGGGCAAATGTCAGTGAGCATTCCGATATCAGTTCCAGAGCGATTCGCCCAATGAGTCCTTGATATTTAGTCGTTTTCAGCCAATTTTCTGGGTTTTTGAAAATTTCACTTTTTTGTGAAAATATCCACTAAATGAGGGAATAATATGTGTGAGGGTACCACAGGAGAGTTCCAAATGTGTGTGGGTAGAATATATATCCCACAGGGGTAAAATTGAAAAAAGTTGAAAAAAATTTTTTTTGGACTTAGTCATTTTTCCGGCGTTTATCAGACTTTTAGATAGGGCAAATGTCAGTGAGCGTTCCGATTTCAGTTCCAGAGCGATTCGCCCAATGAGTCATTGATATTTAGTCGTTTTCAGCCAATATTTTGGATTTTTGAAAATTTCACTTTTTTGTGAAAATATCCACTAAATGAGGGAATAATATGTGTGAGGGTACCCCAGGAGAGTTCCAAATGTGTGTGGGTAGAATATATATCCCACGGGGGTAAAGTTGAAAAAAGTTGAAAAAAAAATTTTTTTGGACTTAGTCATTTTTCCTTCGTTTATCAGATTTTCAGATAGGGCAAATGTCAGTGAGCATTCCGATATCAGTTCCAGAGCGATTCGCCCAATGAGTCCTTGATATTTAGTCGTTTTCAGCCAATTTTCTGGATTTTTGAAAATTTCACTTTTTTGTGAAAATATACACTAAATGAGGGAATAATATGTGTGAGGGTACCCCAGAAGAGTTCCAAATGTGTGTGGGTAGAATATATATCCCACAGGGGTAAAATTGAAAAAAGTTTAAAAAAAATTTTTTTTGGACTTAGTCATTTTTCCGGCGTTTATCAGACTTTCAGATAGGGCAAATGTCAGTGAGCGTTCCGATTTCAGTTCCAGAGCGATTCGCCCAATGAGCCCTTAATATTTAGTCGTTTTCAGCCAATTTTCTGGATTTTTGAAAATTTCACTTTTTTGTGAAAATATCCACTAAATGAGGGAATAATATGTGTGAGGGTACCCCAGGAGAGTTCCAAATGTGTGTGGGTAGAATATATATCCCACAGGGGTAAAATTGAAAAAAGTTGAAAAAAAATTTTTTTTGGACTTAGTCATTTTTCCGGCGTTTATCAGACTTTCAGATAGGGCAAATGTCAGTGAGCGTTCTGATTTCAGTTATAGAGCGATTCGCCCAATGAGTCATTGATATTTAGTCGTTTTCAGCCAATATTTTGGATTTTTGAAAATTTCACTTTTTTGTGAAAATATCCACTAAATGAGGGAATAATATGTGTGAGGGTACCCCAGGAGAGTTCCAAATGTGTGTGGGTAGAATATATATCCCACGGGGGTAAAGTTGAAAAAAGTTTAAAAAAAATTTTTTTTGGACTTAGTCATTTTTCCGGCGTTTATCAGACTTTCAGATAGGGCAAATGTCAGTGAGCGTTCCGATTTCAGTTCCAGAGCGATTCGCCCAATGAGTCCTTGATATTTAGTCGTTTTCAGCCAATTTTCTGGATTTTTGAAAATTTCACTTTTTTGTGAAAATATCCACTAAATGAGGGAATAATATGTGTGAGGGTACCCCAGGAGAGTTCCAAATGTGTGTGGGTAGAATATATATCCCACAGGGGTAAAATTGAAAAAAGTTGAAAAAAATTTTTTTTTAGACTTAGTCATTTTTCCGGCGTTTATCAGACTTTCAGATAGGGCAAATGTCAGTGAGCGTTCCGATTTCAGTTCCAGAGCGATTCGCCCAATGAGTCCTTGATATTTAGTCGTTTTCAGCCAATTTTCTGGATTTTTGAAAATTTCACTTTTTTGTTAAAATATCCACTAAATGAGGGAATAATATGTGTGAGGGTACCCCAGGAGAGTTCCAAATGTGTGTGGGTAGAATATATATCCCACGGGGGTAAAGTTGAAAAAAGTTGAAAAAAAAATTTTTTTGGACTTAGTCATTTTTCCGTCGTTTATCAGATTTTCAGATAGGGCAAATGTCAATGAGCGTTCCGATTTCAGTTCCAGAGCGATTCGCCCAATGAGTCCTTGATATTTAGTCGTTTTCAGCCAATTTTCTGGATTTTTGAAAATGTCACTTTTTTGTGAAAATATCCACTAAATGAGGGAATAATATGTGTGAGGGTACCCCAGGAGAGTTCCAAATGTGTGTGGGTAGAATATATATCCCACGGGGGTAAAATTGAAAAAAGTTGAAAAAAAATTTTTTTTGGGACTTAGTCATTTTTCCGGTGTTTATCAGACTTTCAGATAGGGCAAATGTCAGTGAGCGTTCCGATTTCAGTTCCAGAGCGATTCGCCCAATGAGTCATTGATATTTAGTCGTTTTCAACCAATATTTTGGATTTTTGAAAATTTCACTTTTTTGTGAAAATATCCACTAAATGAGGGAATAATATGTGCGAGGGTACCCCAGGAGAGTTCCAAATGTGTGTGGGTAGAATATATATCTCACGGGGGTAAAATTGAAAAAAGGTGAAAAAAAATTTTTTTTAGACTTAGTCATTTTTCCGGCGTTTATCAGACTTTCAGATAGGGCAAATGTCAGTGAGCGTTCCGATTTCAGTTCCAGAGCGATTCGCCCAATGAGTCCTTGATATTTAGTCGTTTTCAGCCAATTTTCTGGATTTTTGAAAATTTCACTTTTTTGTGAAAATATCCACTAAATGAGGGAATAATATGTGTGAGGGTACCCCAGGAGAGTTCCAAATGTGTGTGGGTAGAATATATATCCCACAGGGGTAAAATTGAAAAAAGTTGAAAAAAAATTTTTTTTGGACTTAGTCATTTTTCCGGCGTTTATCAGACTTTCAGATAGGGCAAATGTCAGTGAGCGTTCTGATTTCAGTTACAGAGCGATTCGCCCAATGAGTCATTGATATTTAGTCGTTTTCAGCCAATATTTTGGATTTTTGAAAATTTCACTTTTTTGTGAAAATATCCACTAAATGAGGGAATAATATGGGTGAGGGTACCCCAGGAGAGTTCCAAATGTGTGTGGGTAGAATATATATCCCACGGGGGTAAAATTGAAAAAAGTTTTAAAAAAATTTTTTTTAGACTTAGTCATTTTTCCGGTGTTTATCAGACTTTCAGATAGGGCAAATGTCAATGAGCGTTCCGATTTCAGTTCCAGAGCGATTCGCCCAATGAGTCCTTGATATTTAGTCGTTTTCAGCCAATTTTCTGGATTTTTGAAAATGTCACTTTTTTGTGAAAATATCCACTAAATGAGGGAATAATATGTGTGAGGGTACCCCAGGAGAGTTCCAAATGTGTGTGGGTAGAATATATATCCCACAGGGGTAAAATTGAAAAAAGTTGAAAAAAAATTTTTTTTAGACTTAGTCATTTTTCCGGCGTTTATCAGACTTTCAGATAGGGCAAATGTCAGTGAGCGTTCCAATTTCAGTTCCAGAGCGATTCGCCCAATGAGTCCTTGATATTTAGTCGTTTTCAGCCAATTTTCTGGATTTTTGAAAATTTCACTTTTTTGTGAAAATATCCACTAAATGAGGGAATAATATGTGTGAGGGTACCCCAGGAGAGTTCCAAATGTGTGTGGGTAGAATATATATCCCACGGGGGTAAAGTTGAAAAAAGTTGAAAAAAAAATTTTTTTGGACTTAGTCATTTTTCCTTCGTTTATCAGATTTTCAGATAGGGCAAATGTCAGTGAGCATTCCGATATCAGTTCCAGAGCGATTCGCCCAATGAGTCCTTGATATTTAGTCGTTTTCAGCCAATTTTCTGGATTTTTGAAAATTTCACTTTTTTGTGAAAATATACACTAAATGAGGGAATAATATGTGTGAGGGTACCCCAGAAGAGTTCCAAATGTGTGTGGGTAGAATATATATCCCACAGGGGTAAAATTGAAAAAAGTTGAAAAAAAATTTTTTTTGGACTTAGTCATTTTTCCGGCGTTTATCAGACTTTCAGATAGGGCAAATGTCAGTGAGCGTTCCGATTTCAGTTCCAGAGCGATTCGCCCAATGAGCCCTTGATATTTAGTCGTTTTCAGCCAATTTTCTGGATTTTTGAAAATTTCACTTTTTTGTGAAAATATCCACTAAATGAGGGAATAATATGTGTGAGGGTACCCCAGGAGAGTTCCAAATGTGTGTGGTTAGAATATATATCCCACAGGGGTAAAATTGAAAAAAGTTGAAAAAAAATTTTTTTTGGACTTAGTCATTTTTCCGGCGTTTATCAGACTTTCAGATAGGGCAAATGTCAGTGAGCGTTCTGATTTCAGTTACAGAGCGATTCGCCCAATGAGTCATTGATATTTAGTCGTTTTCAGCCAATATTTTGGATTTTTGAAAATTTCTCTTTTTTGTGAAAATATCCACTAAATGAGGGAATAATATGTGTGAGGGTACCCCAGGAGAGTTCCAAATGTGTGTGGGTAGAATATATATCCCACAGGGGTAAAATTGAAAAAAGTTGAAAAAAAATTTTTTTTAGACTTAGTCATTTTTCCGGCGTTTATCAGACTTTCAGATAGGGCAAATGTCAGTGAGCGTTCCGATTTCAGTTCCAGAGCGATTCGCCCAATGAGTCCTTGATATTTAGTCGTTTTCAGCCAATTTTCTGGATTTTTGAAAATTTCACTTTTTTGTGAAAATATCCACTAAATGAGGGAATAATATGTGTGAGGGTACCCCAGGAGAGTTCCAAATGTGTGTGGGTAGAATATATATCCCACGGGGGTAAAGTTGAAAAAAGTTGAAAAAAAAATTTTTTTGGACTTAGTCATTTTTCCTTCGTTTATCAGATTTTCAGATAGGGCAAATGTCAGTGAGCATTCCGATATCAGTTCCAGAGCGATTCGCCCAATGAGTCCTTGATATTTAGTCGTTTTCAGCCAATTTTCTGGATTTTTGAAAATTTCACTTTTTTGTGAAAATATACACTAAATGAGGGAATAATATGTGTGAGGGTACCCCAGAAGAGTTCCAAATGTGTGTGGGTTGAATATATATCCCACAGGGGTAAAATTGAAAAAAGTTGAAAAAAAATTTTTTTTGGACTTAGTCATTTTTCCGGCGTTTAGCAGACTTTCAGATAGGGCAAATGTCAGTGAGCGTTCCGATTTCAGTTCCAGAGCGATTCGCCCAATGAGCCCTTGATATTTAGTCGTTTTCAGCCAATTTTCTGGATTTTTGAAAATTTCACTTTTTTGTGAAAATATCCACTAAATGAGGGAATAATATGTGTGAGGGTACCCCAGGAGAGTTCCAAATGTGTGTGGGTAGAATATATATCCCACAGGGGTAAAATTGAAAAAAGTTGAAAAAAAATTTTTTTTGGACTTAGTCATTTTTCCGGCGTTTATCAGACTTTCAGATAGGGCAAATGTCAGTGAGCGTTCTGATTTCAGTTACAGAGCGATTCGCCCAATGAGTCATTGATATTTAGTCGTTTTCAGCCAATATTTAGGATTTTTGAAAATTTCACTTTTTTGTGAAAATATCCACTAAATGAGGGAATAATATGTGTGAGGGTACCCCAGGAGAGTTCCAAATGTATGTGGGTAGAATATATATCCCACAAGGGGGAAAATTGAAAAAAGTTGAAAAAAAATTTTTTTTAGACTTAGTCATTTTTCCGGCGTTTATCAGACTTTCAGATAGGGCAAATGTCAGTGAGCGTTCCGATTTCAGTTCCAGAGCGATTCGCCCAATGAGTCCTTGATATTTTGTCGTTTTCAGCCAATTTTCTGGATTTTTGAGAATTTCACTTTTTTGTGAAAATATCCACTAAATGAGGGAATAATATGTGTGAGGGTACCCCAGGAGAGTTCCAAATGTGTGTGGGTAGAATATATATCCAACGGGGGTAAAGTTGAAAAAAGTTGAAAAAAAAATTTTTTTTCGACTTAGACATTTTTCCGTCGTTTATCAGATTTTCAGATAGGGCAAATGTCAATGAGCGTTCCGATTTCAGTTCCAGAGCGATTCGCCCAATGAGTCATTGATATTTAGTCGTTTTCAGCCAATTTTCTGGATTTTTGAAAATTTCACTTTTTTGTGAAAATATCCACTAAATGAGGGAATAATATGTGTGAGGGTACCCCAGGAGAGTTCCAAATGTGTGTGGTAGAATATATATCCCACGGGGGTAAAGTTGAAAAAAGTTGAAAAAAAATTTTTTTGGACTTAGTCATTTTTCCTTCGTTTATCAGATTTTCAGATAGGGCAAATGTCAGTGAGCATTCCAATATCAGTTCCAGAGCGATTCGCCCAATGAGTCCTTGATATTTAGTCGTTTTCAGCCAATTTTCTGGATTTTTGAAAATTTCACTTTTTTGTGAAAATATACACTAAATGAGGGAATAATATGTGTGAGGGTACCCCAGAAGAGTTCCAAATGTGTGTGGGTAGAATATATATCCCACAGGGGTAAAATTGAAAAAAGTTGAAAAAAAATTTTTTTTGGACTTAGTCATTTTTCCGGCGTTTATCAGACTTTCAGATAGGGCAAATGTCAATGAGCGTTCCGATTTCAGTTCCAGAGCGATTCGCCCAATGAGTCATTGATATTTAGTCGTTTTCAGCCAATTTTCTGGATTTTTGAAAATTTCACTTTTTTGTGAAAATATCCACTAAATGAGGGAATAATATGTGTGAGGGTACCCCAGGAGAGTTCCAAATGTGTGTGGTAGAATATATATCCCACGGGGGTAAAGTTGAAAAAAGTTGAAAAAAAATTTTTTTGGACTTAGTCATTTTTCCTTCGTTTATCAGATTTTCAGATAGGGCAAATGTCAGTGAGCATTCCGATATCAGTTCCAGAGCGATTCGCCCAATGAGTCCTTGATATTTAGTCGTTTTCAGCCAATTTTCTGGATTTTTGAAAATTTCACTTTTTTGTGAAAATATACACTAAATGAGGGAATAATATGTGTGAGGGTACCCCAGAAGAGTTCCAAATGTGTGTGGGTAGAATATATATCCCACAGGGGTAAAATTGAAAAAAGTTGAAAAAAAATTTTTTTTGGACTTAGTCATTTTTCCGGCGTTTATCAGACTTTAAGATAGGGCAAATGTCAATGAGCGTTCCGATTTCAGTTCCAGAGCGATTCGCCCAATGAGTCATTGATATTTAGTCGTTTTCAGCCAATTTTCTGGATTTTTGAAAATTTCACTTTTTTGTGAAAATATCCACTAAATGAGGGAATAATATGTGTGAGGGTACCCCAGGAGAGTTCCAAATGTGTGTGGTAGAATATATATCCCACGGGGGTAAAGTTGAAAAAAGTTGAAAAAAAATTTTTTTGGACTTAGTCATTTTTCCTTCGTTTATCAGATTTTCAGATAGGGCAAATGTCAGTGAGCATTCCGATATCAGTTCCAGAGCGATTCGCCCAATGAGTCCTTGATATTTAGTCGTTTTCAGCCAATTTTCTGGATTTTTGAAAATTTCATTTTTTTGTGAAAATATACACTAAATGAGGGAATAATATCTGTGAGGGTACCCCAGAAGAGTTCCAAATGTGTGTGGGTAGAATATATATCCCACAGGGGTAAAATTGAAAAAAGTTGAAAAAAAATTTTTTTTGGACTTAGTCATTTTTCCGGCGTTTATCAGACTTTCAGATAGGGCAAATGTCAGTGAGCGTTCCGATTTCAGTTCCAGAGCGATTCGCCCAATGAGCCCTTGATATTTAGTCGTTTTCAGCCAATTTTCTGGATTTTTGAAAATTTCACTTTTTTTGTGAAAATATCCACTAAATGAGGGAATAATATGTGTGAGGGTACCCCAGGAGAGTTCCAAATGTGTGTGGGTAGAATATATATCCCACAGGGGTAAAATTGAAAAAAGTTGAAAAAAAATTTTTTTTAGACTTAGTCATTTTTCCGGCGTTTATCATACTTTCAGATAGGGCAAATGTCAGTGAGCGTTCCGATTTCAGTTCCAGAGCGATTCGCCCAATGAGTCCTTGATATTTAGTCGTTTTCAGCCAATTTTCTGGATTTTTGAAAATTTCACTTTTTTGTGAAAATATCCACTAAATGAGGGAATAATATGTGTGAGGGTACCCCAGGAGAGTTCCAAATGTGTGTGGGTAGAATATATATCCCACGGGGGTAAAGTTGAAAAAAGTTGAAAAAAAATTTTTTTTTCGACTTAGACATTTTTCCGTCGTTTATCAGATTTTCAGATAGGGCAAATGTCAATGAGCGTTCCGATTTCAGTTCCAGAGCGATTCGCCCAATGAGTCATTGATATTTAGTCGTTTTCAGCCAATATTTTGGATTTTTGAAAATTTCACTTTTTTGTGAAAATATCCACTAAATGAGGGAATAATATGTGTGAGGGTACCCTAGGAGAGTTCCAAATGTGTGTGAGTAGAATATATATCCCACGGGGGTAAAATTGAAAAAAGTTTTAAAAAAATTTTTTTTAGACTTAGTCATTTTTCCGGCGTTTATCAGACTTTCAGATAGGGCAAATGTCAGTGAGCGTTCCGATTTCAGTTCCAGAGCGATTCGCCCAATGAGTCCTTGATATTTAGTCGTTTTCAGCCAATTTTCTGGATTTTTGAAAATTTCACTTTTTTGTGAAAATATCGACTAAATGAGGGAATAATATGTGTGAGGGTACCCCAGGAGAGTTCCAAATGTGTGTGGTAGAATATATATCCCACGGGGGTAAAGTTGAAAAAAGTTGAAAAAAAAATTTTTTTGGACTTAGTCATTTTTCCTTCGTTTATCAGATTTTCAGATAGGGCAAATGTCAATGAGCATTCCGATTTCAGTTCCAGAGCGATTCGCCCAATGAGTCATTGATATTTAGTCGTTTTCAGCCAATTTTCTGGATTTTTGAAAATTTCACTTTTTTGTGAAAATATCCACTAAATGAGGGAATAATATGTGTGAGGGTACCCCAGGAGAGTTCCAAATGTGTGTGGTAGAATATATATCCCACGGGGGTAAAGTTGAAAAAAGTTGAAAAAAAATTTTTTTGGACTTAGTCATTTTTCCTTCGTTTATCAGATTTTCAGATAGGGCAAATGTCAGTGAGCATTCCGATATCAGTTCCAGAGCGATTCGCCCAATGAGTCCTTGATATTTAGTCGTTTTCAGCCAATTTTCTGGATTTTTGAAAATTTCACTTTTTTGTGAAAATATACACTAAATGAGGGAATAATATGTGTGAGGGTACCCCAGAAGAGTTCCAAATGTGTGTGGGTAGAATATATATCCCACAGGGGTAAAATTGAAAAAAGTTGAAAAAAAATTTTTTTTGGACTTAGTCATTTTTCCGGCGTTTATCAGACTTTCAGATAGGGCAAATGTCAGTGAGCGTTCCGATTTCAGTTCCAGAGCGATTCGCCCAATGAGCCCTTGATATTTAGTCGTTTTCAGCCAATTTTCTGGATTTTTGAAAATTTCACTTTTTTGTGAAAATATCCACTAAATGAGGGAATAATATGTGTGAGGGTACCCCAGGAGAGTTCCAAATGTGTGTGGGTAGAATATATATCCCACAGGGGTAAAATTGAAAAAAGTTGAAAAAAAATTTTTTTTAGACTTAGTCATTTTTCCGGCGTTTATCAGACTTTCAGATAGGGCAAATGTCAGTGAGCGTTCCGATTTCAGTTCCAGAGCGATTCGCCCAATGAGTCCTTGATATTTAGTCGTTTTCAGCCAATTTTCTGGATTTTTGAAAATTTCACTTTTTTGTGAAAATATCACCTAAATGAGGGAATAATATGTGTGAGGGTACCCCAGGAGAGTTCCAAATGTATGTGGGTAGAATATATATCCCACAAGGGGGAAAATTGAAAAAAGTTGAAACAAAATTTTTTTTAGACTTAGTCATTTTTCCGGCGTTTATCAGACTTTCAGATAGGGCAAATGTCAGTGAGCGTTCCGATTTCAGTTCCAGAGCGATTCGCCCAATGAGTCCTTGATATTTAGTCGTTTTCAGCCAATTTTCTGGATTTTTGAAAATTTCACTTTTTTGTGAAAATATCCACTAAATGAGGGAATAATATGTGTGAGGGTACCCCAGGAGAGTTCCAAATGTGTGTGGGTAGAATATATATCCCACGGGGGTAAAGTTGAAAAAAGTTGAAAAAAAAATTTTTTTTCGACTTAGACATTTTTCCGTCGTTTATCAGATTTTCAGATAGGGCAAATGTCAATGAGCGTTCCGATTTCAGTTCCAGAGCGATTCGCCCAATGAGTCATTGATATTTAGTCGTTTTCAGCCAATTTTCTGGATTTTTGAAAATTTCACTTTTTTGTGAAAATATCCACTAAATGAGGGAATAATATGTGTGAGGGTACCCCAGGAGAGTTCCAAATGTGTGTGGTAGAATATATATCCCACGGGGGTAAAGTTGAAAAAAGTTGAAAAAAAATTTTTTTGGACTTAGTCATTTTTCCTTCGTTTATCAGATTTTCAGATAGGGCAAATGTCAGTGAGCATTCCGATATCAGTTCCAGAGCGATTCGCCCAATGAGTCCTTGATATTTAGTCGTTTTCAGCCAATTTTCTGGATTTTTGAAAATTTCACTTTTTTGTGAAAATATACACTAAATGAGGGAATAATATGTGTGAGGGTACCCCAGAAGAGTTCCAAATGTGTGTGGGTAGAATATATATCCCACAGGGGTAAAATTGAAAAAAGTTGAAAAAAAATTTTTTTTGGACTTAGTCATTTTTCCGGCGTTTATCAGACTTTCAGATAGGGCAAATGTCAGTGAGCGTTCCGATTTCAGTTCCAGAGCGATTCGCCCAATGAGCCCTTGATATTTAGTCGTTTTCAGCCAATTTTCTGGATTTTTGAAAATTTCACTTTTTTGTGAAAATATCCACTAAATGAGGGAATAATATGTGTGAGGGTACCCCAGGAGAGTTCCAAATGTGTGTGGGTAGAATATATATCCCACAGGGGTAAAATTGAAAAAAGTTGAAAAAAAATTTTTTTTAGACTTAGTCATTTTTCCGGCGTTTATCAGACTTTCAGATAGGGCAAATGTCAGTGAGCGTTCCGATTTCAGTTCCAGAGCGATTCGCCCAATGAGTCCTTGATATTTAGTCGTTTTCAGCCAATTTTCTGGATTTTTGAAAATTTCACTTTTTTGTGAAAATATCCACTAAATGAGGGAATAATATGTGTGAGGGTACCCCAGGAGAGTTCCAAATGTGTGTGGGTAGAATATATATCCCACGGGGGTAAAGTTGAAAAAAGTTGAAAAAAAAATTTTTTTTCGACTTAGACATTTTTCCGTCGTTTATCAGATTTTCAGATAGGGCAAATGTCAATGAGCGTTCCGATTTCAGTTCCAGAGCGATTCGCCCAATGAGTCATTGATATTTAGTCGTTTTCAGCCAATATTTTGGATTTTTGAAAATTTCACTTTTTTGTGAAAATATCCACTAAATGAGGGAATAATATGTGTGAGGGTACCCTAGGAGAGTTCCAAATGTGTGTGAGTAGAATATATATCCCACGGGGGTAAAATTGAAAAAAGTTTTAAAAAAATTTTTTTTAGACTTAGTCATTTTTCCGGCGTTTATCAGACTTTCAGATAGGGCAAATGTCAGTGAGCGTTCCGATTTCAGTTCCAGAGCGATTCGCCCAATGAGTCCTTGATATTTAGTCGTTTTCAGCCAATTTTCTGGATTTTTGAAAATTTCACTTTTTTGTGAAAATATCCACTAAATGAGGGAATAATATGTGTGAGGGTACCCCAGGAGAGTTCCAAATGTGTGTGGTAGAATATATATCCCACGGGGGTAAAGTTGAAAAAAGTTGAAAAAAAAATTTTGTTGGACTTAGTCATTTTTCCTTCGTTTATCAGATTTTCAGATAGGGCAAATGTCAGTGAGCATTCCGATATCAGTTCCAGAGCGATTCGCCCAATGAGTCCTTGATATTTAGTCGTTTTCAGCCAATTTTCTGGATTTTTGAAAATTTCACTTTTTTGTGAAAATATCCACTAAATGAGGGAATAATATGTGTGAGGGTACCCCAGGAGAGTTCCAAATGTGTGTGGGTAGAATATATATCCCACGGGGGTAAAGTTGAAAAAAGTTGAAAAAAAAATTTTTTTTCGACTTAGACATTTTTCCGTCGTTTATCAGATTTTCAGATAGGGCAAATGTCAATGAGCGTTCCGATTTCAGTTCCAGAGCGATTCGCCCAATGAGTCATTGATATTTAGTCGTTTTCAGCCAATATTTTGGATTTTTGAAAATTTCACTTTTTTGTGAAAATATCCACTAAATGAGGGAATAATATGTGTGAGGGTACCCTAGGAGAGTTCCAAATGTGTGTGAGTAGAATATATATCCCACGGGGGTAAAATTGAAAAAAGTTTTAAAAAAATTTTTTTTAGACTTAGTCATTTTTCCGGCGTTTATCAGACTTTCAGATAGGGCAAATGTCAGTGAGCGTTCCGATTTCAGTTCCAGAGCGATTCGCCCAATGAGTCCTTGATATTTAGTCGTTTTCAGCCAATTTTCTGGATTTTTGAAAATTTCACTTTTTTGTGAAAATATCCACTAAATGAGGGAATAATATGTGTGAGGGTACCCCAGGAGAGTTCCAAATGTGTGTGGTAGAATATATATCCCACGGGGGTAAAGTTGAAAAAAGTTGAAAAAAAAATTTTGTTGGACTTAGTCATTTTTCCTTCGTTTATCAGATTTTCAGATAGGGCAAATGTCAGTGAGCATTCCGATATCAGTTCCAGAGCGATTCGCCCAATGAGTCCTTGATATTTAGTCGTTTTCAGCCAATTTTCTGGATTTTTGAAAATTTCGCTTTTTTGTGAAAATATACACTAAATGAGGGAATAATATGTGTGAGGGTACCCCAGAAGAGTTCCAAATGTGTGTGGGTAGAATATATATCCCACAGGGGTAAAATTGAAAAAAGTTGAAAAAAAATTTTCTTTGGACTTAGTCATTTTTCCGGCGTTTATCAGACTTTCAGATAGGGCAAATGTCAGTGAGCGTTCCGATTTCAGTTCCAGAGCGATTCGCCCAATGAGCCCTTGATATTTAGTCGTTTTCAGCCAATTTTCTGGATTTTTGAAAATGTCACTTTTTTGTGAAAATATCCACTAAATGAGGGAATAATATGTGTGACGGTACCCCAGGAGAGTTCCAAATGTGTGTGGGTAGAATATATATCCCACAGGGGTAAAATTGAAAAAAGTTGAAAAAAAATTTTTTTTAGACTTAGTCATTTTTCCGGCGTTTATCAGACTTTCAGATAGGGCAAATGTCAGTGAGCGTTCCGATTTCAGTTCCAGAGCGATTCGCCCAATGAGTCCTTGATATTTAGTCGTTTTCAGCCAATTTTCTGGATTTTTGAAAATTTCACTTTTTTGTGAAAATATCCACTAAATGAGGGAATAATATGTGTGAGGGTACCCCAGGAGAGTTCCAAATGTGTGTGGGTAGAATATATATCCCACGGGGGTAAAGTTGAAAAAAGTTGAAAAAAAATTTTTTTTTCGACTTAGACATTTTTCCGTCGTTTATCAGATTTTCAGATAGGGCAAATGTCAATGAGCGTTCCGATTACAGTTCCAGAGCGATTCGCCCAATGAGTCATTGATATTTAGTCGTTTTCAGCCAATATTTTGGATTTTTGAAAATTTCACTTTTTTGTGAAAATATCCACTAAATGAGGGAATAATATGTGTGAGGGTACCCTAGGAGAGTTCCAAATGTGTGTGAGTAGAATATATATCCCACGGGGGTAAAATTGAAAAAAGTTTTAAAAAATTTTTTTTTAGACTTAGTCATTTTTCCGGCGTTTATCAGACTTTCAGATAGGGCAAATGTCAGTGAGCGTTCCGATTTCAGTTCCAGAGCGATTCGCCCAATGAGTCCTTGATATTTAGTCGTTTTCAGCCAATTTTCTGGATTTTTGAAAATGTCACTTTTTTGTGAAAATATCCACTAAATGAGGGAATAATATGTGTGAGGGTACCCCAGGAGAGTTCCAAATGTGTGTGGGTAGAATATATATCCCACGGGGCTAAAGTTGAAAAAAGTTGAAAAAAAAATTTTTTTGGACTTAGTCATTTTTCCGTCGTTTATCAGACTTTCAGATAGGGCAAATGTCAGTGAGCATTCCGATATCAGTTCCAGAGCGATTCGCCCAATGAGTCCTTGATATTTAGTCGTTTTCAGCCAATTTTCTGGATTTTTGAAAATTTCACTTTTTTGTGAAAATATCCACTAAATGAGGGAATAATATGTGTGAGGGTACCCCAGGAGAGTTCCAAATGTGTGTGGGTAGAATATATATCCCACAGGGGTAAAATTGAAAAAAGTTGAAAAAAAATTTTTTTTAGACTTAGTCATTTTTCCGGTGTTTATCAGACTTTCAGATAGGGCAAATGTCAATGAGCGTTCCGATTTCAGTTCCAGAGCGATTCGCCCAATGATTCGTTGATATTTAGTTGTTTTCAGCCAATTTTCTGGATTTTTGAAAAATTCACTTTTTTGTGAAAATATCCACTAAATGAGGGAATAATATGTGTGAGGGTACCCCAGGAGAGTTCCCAATGTGTGTGGGTAGAATATATATCCCACGGGGGTAAAATTGAAAAAAGTTGAAAACATTTTTTTTTTTGGACTTAGTCGCTTTTCCGGTGTTTATCAGACTTTCAGATAGGGCAAATGTCAGTGAGCGTTCCGATTTCAGTTCCAGAGCGATTTCCTTGATATTTAGTCGTTTTCAGCCAATTTTCTGGATTTTTGAAAATTTCACTTTTTTGTGAAAATATCCACTAAATGAGGGAATAATATGTGTGAGGGTACCCCAGGAGAGTTCCAAATGTGTGTGGGTAGAATATATATCCCACGGGGGTAAAGTTGAAAAAAGTTGAAAAAAAATTTTTTTTTCGACTTAGACATTTTTCCGTCGTTTATCAGATTTTCAGATAGGGCAAATGTCAATGAGCGTTCCGATTACAGTTCCAGAGCGATTCGCCCAATGAGTCATTGATATTTAGTCGTTTTCAGCCAATATTTTGGATTTTTGAAAATTTCACTTTTTTGTGAAAATATCCACTAAATGAGGGAATAATATGTGTGAGGGTACCCTAGGAGAGTTCCAAATGTGTGTGAGTAGAATATATATCCCACGGGGGTAAAATTGAAAAAAGTTTTAAAAAATTTTTTTTTAGACTTAGTCATTTTTCCGGCGTTTATCAGACTTTCAGATAGGGCAAATGTCAGTGAGCGTTCCGATTTCAGTTCCAGAGCGATTCGCCCAATGAGTCCTTGATATTTAGTCGTTTTCAGCCAATTTTCTGGATTTTTGAAAATGTCACTTTTTTGTGAAAATATCCACTAAATGAGGGAATAATATGTGTGAGGGTACCCCAGGAGAGTTCCAAATGTGTGTGGGTAGAATATATATCCCACGGGGCTAAAGTTGAAAAAAGTTGAAAAAAAAATTTTTTTGGACTTAGTCATTTTTCCGTCGTTTATCAGACTTTCAGATAGGGCAAATGTCAGTGAGCATTCCGATATCAGTTCCAGAGCGATTCGCCCAATGAGTCCTTGATATTTAGTCGTTTTCAGCCAATTTTCTGGATTTTTGAAAATTTCACTTTTTTGTGAAAATATCCACTAAATGAGGGAATAATATGTGTGAGGGTACCCCAGGAGAGTTCCAAATGTGTGTGGGTAGAATATATATCCCACAGGGGTAAAATTGAAAAAAGTTGAAAAAAAATTTTTTTTAGACTTAGTCATTTTTCCGGTGTTTATCAGACTTTCAGATAGGGCAAATGTCAATGAGCGTTCCGATTTCAGTTCCAGAGCGATTCGCCCAATGATTCGTTGATATTTAGTTGTTTTCAGCCAATTTTCTGGATTTTTGAAAAATTCACTTTTTTGTGAAAATATCCACTAAATGAGGGAATAATATGTGTGAGGGTACCCCAGGAGAGTTCCCAATGTGTGTGGGTAGAATATATATCCCACGGGGGTAAAATTGAAAAAAGTTGAAAACATTTTTTTTTTTGGACTTAGTCGCTTTTCCGGTGTTTATCAGACTTTCAGATAGGGCAAATGTCAGTGAGCGTTCCGATTTCAGTTCCAGAGCGATTTCCTTGATATTTAGTCGTTTTCAGCCAATTTTCTGGATTTTTGAAAATTTCACTTTTTTGTGAAAATATCCACTAAATGAGGGAATAATATGTGTGAGGGTACCCCAGGAGAGTTCCAAATGTGTGTGGGTAGAATATATATCCCACGGGGGTAAAGTTGAAAAAAGTTGAAAAAAAAATTTTTTTGGACTTAGTCATTTTTCCGTCGTTTATCAGACTTTCAGATAGGGCAAATGTCAGTGAGCATTCCGATTTCAGTTTCAGAGCGATTCGCCCAATGAGTCCTTGATATTTAGTCGTTTTCAGCCAATTTTCTGGATTTTTGAAAATTTCACTTTTTTGTGAAAATATCCACTAAATGAGGGAATAATATGTGTGAGGGTACCCCAGGAGAGTTCCAAATGTGTGTCGGTAGAATATATATCCCACAGGGGTAAAATTGAAAAAAGTTGAAAACATTTTTTTTTTGAACTTAGTCATTTTTCCGTCGTTTATCAGACTTTCAAATAGGGCAAATGTCAGTGAGCGTTCCGATTTCAGTTCCAGAGCGATTTCCTTGATATTTAGTCATTTTCAGCCAATTTTCTGGATTTTTGAAAATTTCACTTTTTTGTGAAAATATCCACTAAATGAGGGAATAATATGTGTGAGGGTACCCCAGGAGAGTTCCAAATGTGTGTGGGTAGAATATATATCCCACGGGGGTAAAGTTGAAAAAAGTTGAAAAAAAAATTTTTTTGGACTTAGTCATTTTTCCGTCGTTTATCAGACTTTCAGATAGGGCAAATGTCAGTGAGCATTCCGATTT
Source organism: Phyllobates terribilis (assembly GCF_046119375.1). Classification (NCBI taxonomy): domain Eukaryota; kingdom Metazoa; phylum Chordata; class Amphibia; order Anura; family Dendrobatidae; genus Phyllobates; species Phyllobates terribilis. The sequence continues at coordinate 170,389,372 of NW_027362772.1, forward strand.
CAGTTTCAGAGCGATTCGCCCAATGAGTCCTTGATATTTAGTCGTTTTCAGCCAATTTTCTGGATTTTTGAAAATTTCACTTTTTTGTGAAAATATCCACTAAATGAGGGAATAATATGTGTGAGGGTACCCCAGGAGAGTTCCAAATGTGTGTGGGTAGAATATATATCCCACAGGGGTAAAATTGAAAAAAGTTGAAAAAAAATTTTTTTTGGACTTAGTCATTTTTCCGGCGTTTATCAGACTTTCAGATAGGGCAAATGTCAGTGAGCGTTCCGATTTCAGTTCCAGAGCGATTTGCCCAATGAGTCATTGATATTTAGTCGTTTTCAGCCAATATTTTGGATTTTTGAAAATTTCACTTTTTTGTGAAAATATCCACTAAATTTGGGAATAATATGTGTGAGGGTACCCCAGGAGAGTTCCAAATGTGTGTGGGTAGAATATATATCCCACGGGGTAAAATTGAAAAAAGTTGAAAAAAATTTTTTTTTAGACTTAGTCATTTTTCCGGTGTTTATCAGACTTTCAGATAGGGCAAATGTCAGTGAGCGTTCCGATTTCAGTTCCAGAGCCATTCGCCCAATGAGTCCTTGATATTTAGTCGTTTTCAGCCAATTTTCTGGATTTTTGAAAAATTCACTTTTTTGTGAAAATATCCACTAAATGAGGGAATAATATGTGTGAGGGTACCCCAGGAGAGTTCCCAATGTGTGTGGGTAGAATATATATCCCACGGGGGTAAAATTGAAAAAAGTTGAAAACATTTTTTTTTTTGGACTTAGTCGCTTTTCCGGTGTTTATCAGACTTTCAGATAGGGCAAATGTCAGTGAGCATTCCGATTTCAGTTCCAGAGCGATTTCCTTGATATTTAGTCGTTTTCAGCCAATTTTCTGGATTTTTGAAAATTTCACTTTTTTGTGAAAATATCCACTAAATGAGGGAATAATATGTGTGAGGGTACCCCAGGAGAGTTCCAAATGTGTGTCGGTAGAATATATATCCCACAGGGGTAAAATTGAAAAAAGTTGAAAAATTTTTTTTTTTGAACTTAGTCATTTTTCCGTCGTTTATCAGACTTTCAGATAGGGCAAATGTCAGTGAGCGTTCCGATTTCAGTTCCAGAGCGATTCGCCCAATGAGTCCTTGATATTTAGTCGTTTTCAGCCAATTTTCTGGATTTTTGAAAAATTCACTTTTTTGTGAAAATATCCACTAAATGAGGGAATAATATGTGTGAGGGTACCCCAGGAGAGTTCCCAATGTGTGTGGGTAGAATATATATCCCACAGGGGTAAAATTGAAAAAAGTTGAAAACATTTTTTTTTTTGGACTTAGTCGCTTTTCCGGCGTTTATCAGACTTTCAGATAGGGCAAATGTCAGTGAGCGTTCCGATTTCAGTTCCAGAGCGATTTCCTTGATATTTAGTCGTTTTCAGCCAATTTTCTGGATTTTTGAAAATGTCTCTTTTTTGTGAAAATATCCACTAAATGAGGGAATAATATGTGTGAGGGTACCCCAGGAGAGTTCCAAATGTGTGTGGGTAGAATATATATCCCACGGGGGTAAAGTTGTAAAAAGTTGAAAAAAAAATTTTTTTGGACTTAAGTCATTTTTCCGTCGTTTATCAGACTTTCAGATAGGGCAAATGTCAGTGAGCATTCCGATTTCAGTTTCAGAGCGATTCGCCCAATGAGTCCTTGATATTTAGTCGTTTTCAGCCAATTTTCTGGATTTTTGAAAATTTCACTTTTTTGTGAAAATATCCACTAAATGAGGGAATAATATGTGTGAGGGTACCCCAGGAGAGTTCCAAATGTGTGTGGGTAGAATATATATCCCACAGGGGTAAAATTGAAAAAAGTTGAAAAAAAATTTTTTTTGGACTTAGTCATTTTTCCGGCGTTTATCAGACTTTCAGATAGGGCAAATGTCAGTGAGCGTTCCGATTTCAGTTCCAGAGCGATTCGCCCAATGAGTCATTGATATTTAGTCGTTTTCAGCCAATATTTTGGATTTTTGAAAATTTCACTTTTTTGTGAAAATATCCACTAAATGAGGGAATAATATGTGTGAGGGTACCCCAGGAGAGTTCCAAATGTGTGTGGGTAGAATATATATCCCACGGGGTAAAATTGAAAAAAGTTGAAAAAAATTTTTTTTTAGACTTAGTCATTTTTCCGGTGTTTATCAGACTTTCAGATAGGGCAAATGTCAATGAGCGTTCCGATTTCAGTTCCAGAGCGATTCGCCCAATGAGTCCTTAATATTTAGTCGTTTTCAGCCAATTTTCTGGATTTTTGAAAAATTCACTTTTTTGTGAAAATATCCACTAAATGAGGGAATAATATGTGTGAGGGTACCCCAGGAGAGTTCCCAATGTGTGTGGGTAGAATATATATCCCACAGGGGTAAAATTGAAAAAAGTTGAAAACATTTTTTTTTTTGGACTTAGTCGCTTTCCCGGCGTTTATCAGACTTTCAGATAGGGCAAATGTCAGTGAGCGTTCCGATTTCAGTTCCAGAGCTATTTCCTTGATATTTAGTCGTTTTCAGCCAATTTTCTGGATTTTTGAAAATTTCACTTTTTTGTGAAAATATCCACTAAATGAGGGAATAATATGTGTGAGGGTACCCCAGGAGAGTTCCAAATGTGTGTGGGTAGAATATATATCCCACGGGGGTAAAATTGAAAAAAGTTTAAAAAAAATTTTTTTTAGACTTAGTCATTTTTCCGGCGTTTATCAGACTTTCAGATAGGGCAAATGTCAGTGAGCGTTCCGATTTCAGTTCCAGAGCGATTCGCCCAATGAGTCCTTGATATTTAGTCGTTTTCAGCCAATTTTCTGGATTTTTGAAAATGTCACTTTTTTGTGAAAATATCCACTAAATGAGGGAATAATATGTGTGAGGGTACCCCAGGAGAGTTCCAAATGTGTGTGGGTAGAATATATATCCCACGGGGGTAAAGTTGTAAAAAGTTGAAAAAAAAATTTTTTTGGACTTAAGTCATTTTTCCGTCGTTTATCAGACTTTCAGATAGGGCAAATGTCAGTGACCATTCCGATTTCAGTTCCAGAGCGATTCGCCCAATGAGTCCTTGATTTTTAGTCGTTTTCAGCCAATTTTCTGGATTTTTGAAAATTTCACTTTTTTGTGAAAATATCCACTAAATGAGGGAATAATATGTGTGAGGGTACCCCAGGAGAGTTCCAAATGCGTGTGGGTAGAATATATATCCCACAGGGGTAAAATTGAAAAAAGTTGAAAAAAAATTTTTTTTGGACTTAGTCATTTTTCCAGAGTTTATCAGCCTTTCAGATAGGGCAAATGTCAGTGAGCTTTCCGATTTCAGTTCCAGAGTGATTCGCCCAATGAGTCCTTAATATTTAGTCGTTTTCAGCCAATTTTCTGGATTTTTAAAAATTTCACTTTTTTGTGAAAATATCTACTAAATGAGGGAATAATATGTGTGAGGGTACCCCAGGAGAGTTCCAAATGTGTGTGGGTAGAATATATATCCCACAGGGGTAAAATTGAAAAAAGTTGAAAAAAAATTTTTTTTAGACTTAGTCATTTTTCCGGCGTTTATCAGACTTTCAGATAGGGCAAATGTCAGTGAGCGTTCCGATTTCAGTTCCAGAGCGATTCGCCCAATTAGTCCATGATATTTACTCGTTTTCAGCCAATTTTCTGGATTTTTGAAAATTTCACTTTTTTGTGAAAATATCCACTAAATGAGGGAATAATATGTGTGATGGTACCCCAGGAGAGTTCCAAATGTGTGTGGGTAGAATATATATCCCACGGGGGTAAAATTGAAAAAAGTTGAAAAAAATTTTTTTTTGGACTAAGTCATTTTTCCGGCGTTTATCAGACTTTCAGATAGGGCAAATGTCAGTGAGCGTTCCGATTTCAGTTCCAGAGCAATTCGCCCAATGAGTCCTTGATATTTAGTCGTTTTCAGCCAATTTTCTGGATTTTTGAAAATTTCACTTTTTTGTGAAAATATCCACTAAATGAGGGAATAATATGTGTGAGGGTACCCCAGGAGAGTTCCAAATGTGTGTGGGTAGAATATATATCCCACGGGGGTAAAATTGAAAAAAGTTGAAAAAAAATTTTTTTTAAGGACTTAGTCATTTTTACGGCGTTTATCAGACTTTCAGATAGGGCAAATGTCAGTGAGCGTTCCGATTTCAGTTCCAGAGCGATTCGCCCAATGAGTCCTTGATATTTAGTCGTTTTCAGCCAATTTTCTGGATTTTTGAACATTTCACTTTTTTTGTGAAAATATCCACTAAATGAGGGAATAATATGTGTGAGGGTACCCCAGGAGAGTTCCAAATGTGTGTGTTTAGAATATATATCCCACGAGGGTAAAATTGAAAAAAGGTTAAAAAAAATTTTTTTTAGACTTAGTAATTTTTCCGGCGTTGATCAGATTTTCAGATAGGACAAATGTCAGTGAGCGTTCCGATTTCAGTTCCAGAGCGATTCGCCCAATGAGTCCTTGATATTTAGTCGTTTTCAGCCAATTTTCTGGATTTTTGAAAATTTCACTTTTTTGTGAAAATATCCACTAAATGAGGGAATAATATGTGTGAGGGTACCCCAGGAGAGTTCCAAATGTGTGTGGGTAGAATATATATCCCACGGGGGTAAAATTGAAAAAAGTTGAAAAAAATTTTTTTTTAAGGACTTAGTCATTTTTACGGCGTTTATCAGACTTTCAGATAGGGCAAATGTCAGTGAGCGTTCCGATTTCAGTTCCAGAGCGATTTGCCCAATGAGTCCTTGATATTTAGTCGTTTTCAGCCAATTTTCTGGATTTTTGAAAATTTCACTTTTTTGTGAAAATATCCACTAAATGAGGGAATAATATGTGTGAGGGTACCCCAGGAGAGTTCCAAATGTGTGTGGGTAGAATATATATCCCACGGGGGTAAAATTGAAAAAAGTTGAAAAACATTTTTTTTTAAGGACTTAGTCATTTTTACGGCGTTTATCAGACTTTCAGATAGGGCAAATGTCAGTGAGCGTTCCGATTTCAGTTCCAGAGCGATTCGCCCAATGAGTCCTTGATATTTAGTCGTTTTCAGCCAATTTTCTGGATTTTTGAAAATTTCACTTTTTTGTGAAAATATCCACTAAATGAGGGAATAATATGTGTGAGGGTACCCCAGGAGAGTTCCAAATGTGTGTGGGTAGAATATATATCCCACGGGGTAAAATTGAAAAAAGTTGAAAAAAATTTTTTTTTAGACTTAGTCATTTTTCCGGTGTTTATCAGACTTTCAGATAGGGCAAATGTCAGTGAGCGTTCCGATTTCAGTTCCAGAGCGATTCGCCCAATGAGTCCTTGATATTTAGTCGTTTTCAGCCAATTTTCTGGATTTTTGAAAAATTCACTTTTTTGTGAAAATATCCACTAAATGAGGGAATAATATGTGTGAGGGTACCCCAGGAGAGTTCCCAATGTGTGTGGGTAGAATATATATCCCACGGGGGTAAAATTGAAAAAAGTTGAAAACATTTTTTTTTTTGGACTTAGTCGCTTTTCCGGTGTTTATCAGACTTTCAGATAGGGCAAATGTCAGTGAGCATTCCGATTTCAGTTCCAGAGCGATTTCCTTGATATTTAGTCGTTTTCAGCCAATTTTCTGGATTTTTGAAAATTTCACTTTTTTGTGAAAATATCCACTAAATGAGGGAATAATATGTGTGAGGGTACCCCAGGAGAGTTCCAAATGTGTGTCGGTAGAATATATATCCCACAGGGGTAAAATTGAAAAAAGTTGAAAAATTTTTTTTTTTGAACTTAGTCATTTTTCCGTCGTTTATCAGACTTTCAGATAGGGCAAATGTCAGTGAGCGTTCCGATTTCAGTTCCAGAGCGATTCGCCCAATGAGTCCTTGATATTTAGTCGTTTTCAGCCAATTTTCTGGATTTTTGAAAAATTCACTTTTTTGTGAAAATATCCACTAAATGAGGGAATAATATGTGTGAGGGTACCCCAGGAGAGTTCCCAATGTGTGTGGGTAGAATATATATCCCACAGGGGTAAAATTGAAAAAAGTTGAAAACATTTTTTTTTTTGGACTTAGTCGCTTTTCCGGCGTTTATCAGACTTTCAGATAGGGCAAATGTCAGTGAGCGTTCCGATTTCAGTTCCAGAGCGATTTCCTTGATATTTAGTCGTTTTCAGCCAATTTTCTGGATTTTTGAAAATGTCTCTTTTTTGTGAAAATATCCACTAAATGAGGGAATAATATGTGTGAGGGTACCCCAGGAGAGTTCCAAATGTGTGTGGGTAGAATATATATCCCACGGGGGTAAAGTTGTAAAAAGTTGAAAAAAAAATTTTTTTGGACTTAAGTCATTTTTCCGTCGTTTATCAGACTTTCAGATAGGGCAAATGTCAGTGAGCATTCCGATTTCAGTTTCAGAGCGATTCGCCCAATGAGTCCTTGATATTTAGTCGTTTTCAGCCAATTTTCTGGATTTTTGAAAATTTCACTTTTTTGTGAAAATATCCACTAAATGAGGGAATAATATGTGTGAGGGTACCCCAGGAGAGTTCCAAATGTGTGTGGGTAGAATATATATCCCACAGGGGTAAAATTGAAAAAAGTTGAAAAAAAATTTTTTTTGGACTTAGTCATTTTTCCGGCGTTTATCAGACTTTCAGATAGGGCAAATGTCAGTGAGCGTTCCGATTTCAGTTCCAGAGCGATTCGCCCAATGAGTCATTGATATTTAGTCGTTTTCAGCCAATATTTTGGATTTTTGAAAATTTCACTTTTTTGTGAAAATATCCACTAAATGAGGGAATAATATGTGTGAGGGTACCCCAGGAGAGTTCCAAATGTGTGTGGGTAGAATATATATCCCACGGGGTAAAATTGAAAAAAGTTGAAAAAAATTTTTTTTTAGACTTAGTCATTTTTCCGGTGTTTATCAGACTTTCAGATAGGGCAAATGTCAATGAGCGTTCCGATTTCAGTTCCAGAGCGATTCGCCCAATGAGTCCTTAATATTTAGTCGTTTTCAGCCAATTTTCTGGATTTTTGAAAAATTCACTTTTTTGTGAAAATATCCACTAAATGAGGGAATAATATGTGTGAGGGTACCCCAGGAGAGTTCCCAATGTGTGTGGGTAGAATATATATCCCACAGGGGTAAAATTGAAAAAAGTTGAAAACATTTTTTTTTTTGGACTTAGTCGCTTTCCCGGCGTTTATCAGACTTTCAGATAGGGCAAATGTCAGTGAGCGTTCCGATTTCAGTTCCAGAGCTATTTCCTTGATATTTAGTCGTTTTCAGCCAATTTTCTGGATTTTTGAAAATTTCACTTTTTTGTGAAAATATCCACTAAATGAGGGAATAATATGTGTGAGGGTACCCCAGGAGAGTTCCAAATGTGTGTGGGTAGAATATATATCCCACGGGGGTAAAATTGAAAAAAGTTTAAAAAAAATTTTTTTTAGACTTAGTCATTTTTCCGGCGTTTATCAGACTTTCAGATAGGGCAAATGTCAGTGAGCGTTCCGATTTCAGTTCCAGAGCGATTCGCCCAATGAGTCCTTGATATTTAGTCGTTTTCAGCCAATTTTCTGGATTTTTGAAAATGTCACTTTTTTGTGAAAATATCCACTAAATGAGGGAATAATATGTGTGAGGGTACCCCAGGAGAGTTCCAAATGTGTGTGGGTAGAATATATATCCCACGGGGGTAAAGTTGTAAAAAGTTGAAAAAAAAATTTTTTTGGACTTAAGTCATTTTTCCGTCGTTTATCAGACTTTCAGATAGGGCAAATGTCAGTGACCATTCCGATTTCAGTTCCAGAGCGATTCGCCCAATGAGTCCTTGATTTTTAGTCGTTTTCAGCCAATTTTCTGGATTTTTGAAAATTTCACTTTTTTGTGAAAATATCCACTAAATGAGGGAATAATATGTGTGAGGGTACCCCAGGAGAGTTCCAAATGCGTGTGGGTAGAATATATATCCCACAGGGGTAAAATTGAAAAAAGTTGAAAAAAAATTTTTTTTGGACTTAGTCATTTTTCCAGAGTTTATCAGCCTTTCAGATAGGGCAAATGTCAGTGAGCTTTCCGATTTCAGTTCCAGAGTGATTCGCCCAATGAGTCCTTAATATTTAGTCGTTTTCAGCCAATTTTCTGGATTTTTAAAAATTTCACTTTTTTGTGAAAATATCTACTAAATGAGGGAATAATATGTGTGAGGGTACCCCAGGAGAGTTCCAAATGTGTGTGGGTAGAATATATATCCCACAGGGGTAAAATTGAAAAAAGTTGAAAAAAAATTTTTTTTAGACTTAGTCATTTTTCCGGCGTTTATCAGACTTTCAGATAGGGCAAATGTCAGTGAGCGTTCCGATTTCAGTTCCAGAGCGATTCGCCCAATGAGTCCATGATATTTACTCGTTTTCAGCCAATTTTCTGGATTTTTGAAAATTTCACTTTTTTGTGAAAATATCCACTAAATGAGGGAATAATATGTGTGATGGTACCCCAGGAGAGTTCCAAATGTGTGTGGGTAGAATATATATCCCACGGGGGTAAAATTGAAAAAAGTTGAAAAAAATTTTTTTTTGGACTAAGTCATTTTTCCGGCGTTTATCAGACTTTCAGATAGGGCAAATGTCAGTGAGCGTTCCGATTTCAGTTCCAGAGCAATTCGCCCAATGAGTCCTTGATATTTAGTCGTTTTCAGCCAATTTTCTGGATTTTTGAAAATTTCACTTTTTTGTGAAAATATCCACTAAATGAGGGAATAATATGTGTGAGGGTACCCCAGGAGAGTTCCAAATGTGTGTGGGTAGAATATATATCCCACGGGGGTAAAATTGAAAAAAGTTGAAAAAAAATTTTTTTTAAGGACTTAGTCATTTTTACGGCGTTTATCAGACTTTCAGATAGGGCAAATGTCAGTGAGCGTTCCGATTTCAGTTCCAGAGCGATTCGCCCAATGAGTCCTTGATATTTAGTCGTTTTCAGCCAATTTTCTGGATTTTTGAACATTTCACTTTTTTTGTGAAAATATCCACTAAATGAGGGAATAATATGTGTGAGGGTACCCCAGGAGAGTTCCAAATGTGTGTGTTTAGAATATATATCCCACGAGGGTAAAATTGAAAAAAGGTTAAAAAAAATTTTTTTTAGACTTAGTAATTTTTCCGGCGTTGATCAGATTTTCAGATAGGACAAATGTCAGTGAGCGTTCCGATTTCAGTTCCAGAGCGATTCGCCCAATGAGTCCTTGATATTTAGTCGTTTTCAGCCAATTTTCTGGATTTTTGAAAATTTCACTTTTTTGTGAAAATATCCACTAAATGAGGGAATAATATGTGTGAGGGTACCCCAGGAGAGTTCCAAATGTGTGTGGGTAGAATATATATCCCACGGGGGTAAAATTGAAAAAAGTTGAAAAAAATTTTTTTTTAAGGACTTAGTCATTTTTACGGCGTTTATCAGACTTTCAGATAGGGCAAATGTCAGTGAGCGTTCCGATTTCAGTTCCAGAGCGATTTGCCCAATGAGTCCTTGATATTTAGTCGTTTTCAGCCAATTTTCTGGATTTTTGAAAATTTCACTTTTTTGTGAAAATATCCACTAAATGAGGGAATAATATGTGTGAGGGTACCCCAGGAGAGTTCCAAATGTGTGTGGGTAGAATATATATCCCACGGGGGTAAAATTGAAAAAAGTAAAAAAAAAATTTTTTTTAGACTTAGTCATTTTTCCGGCGTTTATCAGACTTTCAGATAGGGCAAATGTCAGTGAGCGTTCCGATTTCAGTTCCAGAGCGATTCGCCCAATGAGTCCTTGATATTTAGTCGTTTTCAGCCAATTTTCTGGATTTTTGAAAATTTCACTTTTTTGTGAAAATATCCACTAAATGAGGGAATAATATGTGTGAGGGTACCCCAGGAGAGTTCCAAATGTGTGTGGGTAGAATATATATCCCACGGGGGTAAAATTGAAAAAAGTTGAAAAACATTTTTTTTTAAGGACTTAGTCATTTTTACGGCGTTTATCAGACTTTCAGATAGGGCAAATGTCAGTGAGCGTTCCGATTTCAGTTCCAGAGCGATTCGCCCAATGAGTCCTTGATATTTAGTCGTTTTCAGCCAATTTTCTGGATTTTTGAAAATTTCACTTTTTTGTGAAAATATCCACTAAATGAGGGAATAATATGTGTGAGGGTACCCCAGGAGAGTTCCAAATGTGTGTGGGTAGAATATATATCCCACGGGGGTAAAATTGAAAAAAGTTGAAAAACATTTTTTTTTAAGGACTTAGTCATTTTTACGGCGTTTATCAGACTTTCAGATAGGGCAAATGTCAGTGAGCGTTCCGATTTCAGTTCCAGAGCGATTTGCCCAATGAGTCCTTGATATTTAGTCGTTTTCAGCCAATTTTCTGGATTTTTGAAAATTTCACTTTTTTGTGAAAATATCCACTAAATGAGGGAATAATATGTGTGAGGGTACACCAGGAGAGTTCCAAATGTGTGTGGGTAGAATATATATCCCACAGGGGTAAAATTGAAAAAAGTTGCAAAAAAATTTTTTTTAGACTTAGTCATTTTTCTGGCGTTTATCAGACTTTCAGATAGGGCAAATGTCAGTGAGCATTCCGATTTCAGCTCCAGAGCGATTCGCCCAATGAGTCCTTGATATTTAGTCGTTTTCAGCCTATTTACTGGATTTTTGAAAATTTTACTTTTTTGTGAAAATATCCACTAAATGAGGGAATAATATGTGTGAGGGTACCCCAGGAGAGTTCCAAATGTGTGTGGGTAGAATATATATCCCACGGGGGTAAAATTGAAAAAAGTTGAAAAAAATTTTTTTTTAGACTTAGTCATTTTTCCGGCGTTTATCAGACTTTCAGATAGGGCAAATGTCAGTGAGCGTTCCGATTTCAGTTCCAGAGCGATTCGCCCAATGAGTCCTTGATATTTAGTCGTTTTCAGCCAATTTTCTGGATTTTTGAAAATTTCACTTTTTTGTGAAAATATCCACTAAATGAGGGAATAATATGTGTGAGGGTACCCCAGGAGAGTTCCAAATGTGTGTGGGTAGAATATATATCCCACGGGGTTAAAATTGAAAAAAGTTGAAAAATTTTTTTTTTTGGACTCAGTCATTTTTCCGGCGTTTATCAGACTTTCAGATAGGGGAAATGTCAGTGAGCGTTCCAATTTCAGTTCCAGAGCGATACGCCCAATGAGTCCTTGATATTTAGTCGTTTTCAGCCAATTTACTGGATTTTTGAAAATTTCACTTTTTTGTGAAAATATCCACTAAATGAGGGAATAATATGTGTGAGGGTACCCCAGGAGAGTTCCAAATGTGTAGAATATATATCCTATGGGGGTAAAATTGAAAAAAGTTTAAAAAAATTTTTTTTTGGACTTAGTCATTTTTCCGGTGTTTATCAGACTTTCAGATAGGGCAAATGTCAGTGAGCGTTCCGTTTTCAGTTCCAGAGCGATTCGCCCAATGAGTCCTTGATATTTAGTCGTTTTTAGCGAATTTTCAGGATTTTTAAAAATTTCACTTTTTTGTGAAAATATCCACTAAATGAGGGAATAAAATGTGTGAGGGTACCCTAGGAGAGTTCCAAATGTGTGTGGGTAGAATATATATCCCACGGGGGTAAAATTGAAAAAAGTTTAAAAAATATTTTTTTTAGACTTAGTCATTTCTCCGGCGTTTATCAGACTTTCAGATAGGGCAAATGTCAGTGAGCATTCCGATTTCAGTTCCAGAGCGATTCGCCCAATGAGTCCTTGATATTTAGTCGTTTTCAGCCAATTTACTGGATTTTTGAAAATTTCACTTTTTTGTGAAAATATCCACTAAATGAGGGAATAATATGTGTGAGGGTACCCCAGGAGAGTTCCAAATGTGTGTGGGTAGAATACATATCCCACGGGGTTAAAAAAGAAAAAAGTTGAAAAATTTCTTTTTTGGGACTTATTCATTTTTCTGGCATTTATCAGACTTTCAGATAGGGCAAATGTCAGTGAGCATTCCGATTTCAGTTCCAGAGCGATTCGCCCAATGAGTCCTTGATATTTAGTCATTTTCAGCCAACTTTCTGGATTTTTAAAAATTTTACTTTTTTGTGAAAATATCCACTAAATGAGGGAATAATATGTGTGAGGGTACCCCAGGAGAGTTCCAAATGTGTGTGGGTAGAATATATATCCCACGAGGGTAAAATTGAAAAAAGTTTAAAAAAAATTTTTTTTAGACTTAGTAATTTTTCCGGCGTTGATCAGATTTTCAGATAGGACAATTGTCAGTGAGCGTTCCGATTTCAGTTCCAGAGCGATTCGCCCAATGAGTCCTTGATATTTAGTCGTTTTCAGCCAATTTTCTGGATTTTTGAAAATTTCACTTTTTTGTGAAAATATCCACTAAATGAGGGAATAATATGTGTGAGGGTACCCCAGGAGAGTTCCAAATGTGTGTGGGTAGAATATATATCCCACGGGGGTAAAATTGAAAAAAGTTGAAAAAAATTTTTTTTTAAGGACTTAGTCATTTTTACGGCGTTTATCAGACTTTCAGATAGGGCAAATGTCAGTGAGCGTTCCGATTTCAGTTCCAGAGCGATTCGCCCAATGAGTCCTTGATATTTAGTCGTTTTCAGCCAATTTTCTGGATTTTTGAAAATTTCACTTTTTTGTGAAAATATCCACTAAATGAGGGAATAATATGTGTGAGGGTACCCCAGGAGAGTTCCAAATGTGTGTGTTTAGAATATATATCCCACGAGGGTAAAATTGAAAAAAGGTTAAAAAAAATTTTTTTTAGACTTAGTAATTTTTCCGGCGTTGATCAGATTTTCAGATAGGACAAATGTCAGTGAGCGTTCCGATTTCAGTTCCAGAGCGATTCGCCCAATGAGTCCTTGATATTTAGTCGTTTTCAGCCAATTTTCTGTATTTTTGAAAATTTCACTTTTTTGTGAAAATATCCACTAAATGAGGGAATAATATGTGTGAGGGTACCCCAGGAGAGTTCCAAATGTGTGTGGGTAGAATATATATCCCACGGGGGTAAAATTGAAAAAAGTTGAAAAAAATTTTTTTTTAGACTTAGTCATTTTTCCGGCGTTTATCAGACTTTCAGATAGGGCAAATGTCAGTGAGCGTTCCGATTTCAGTTCCAGAGCGATTCGCCCAATGAGTCCTTGATATTTAGTCGTTTTCAGCCAATTTTCTGGATTTTTGAAAATTTCACTTTTTTGTGAAAATATCCACTAAATGAGGGAATAATATGTGTGAGGGTACCCCAGGAGAGTTCCAAATGTGTGTGGGTAGAATATATATCCCACGGGGGTAAAATTGAAAAAAGTTGAAAAAAAATTTTTTTTAAGGACTTAGTCATTTTTACGGCGTTTATCAGACTTTCAGATAGGGCAAATGTCAGTGAGCGTTCCGATTTCAGTTCCAGAGCGATTTGCCCAATGAGACCTTGATATTTAGTCGTTTTCAGCCAATTTTCTGGATTTTTGAAAATTTCACTTTTTTGTGAAAATATCCACTAAATGACGGAATAATATGTGTGAGGGTACACCAGGAGAGTTCCAAATGTGTGTGGGTAGAATATATATCCCACAGGGGTAAAATTGAAAAAAGTTGCAAAAAAATTTTTTTTAGACTTAGTCATTTTTCCGGCGTTTATCAGATTTTTAGATAGGGCAAATGTCAGTGAGCGTTCCGATTTCAGTTCCAGAGCAATTCGCCAATGAGTCCTTGATATTTAGTCGTTTTCAGCCAATTTTCTGGATTTTTAAAAATTTCACTTTTTTGTGAAAATATCCACTAAATGAGGGAATAATATGTGTGAGGGTACCCCAGGAGATTTCCAAATGTGTGTGGGTAGAATATATATCCCATGGGGGAAAAATTGAAAAAAGTTGAAAAAAATTTTTTTTTAGACTTAGTCATTTTTCCGGCGTTTATCAGACTTTCAGATAGGCCAAATGTCAGTGAGCATTCCGATTTCAGTTCCAGAGCGATTCTGCCAATGAGTCCTTGATATTTAGTCGTTTTCAGCCAATTTTCTGGATTTTTAAAAATTTCCCTTTTTTGTGAAAATATCCACTAAATGAGGGAATAATATGTGTGAGGGTACCCCAGGAGAGTTCCAAATGTGTGTGGGTAGAATATATATCCCACGGGGGTAAAATTGAAAAAAGTTGAACAAATTTTTTTTTTGGACTTAGTCATTTTTCCGGCATTTATCAGACTTTCAGATAGGGGAAATGTCAGTGAGCGTTCCAATTTCAGTTCCAGAGTGATTCGCCCAATGAGTCCTTGATATTTAGTCGTTTTCAGCCAATTTTCAGGATTTTTGAAAATTTCACTTTTTTGTGAAAATATCCACTAAATGAGGGAATAATATGTGTGAGGGTACCCCAGGAGAGTTCCAAATGTGTGTGGGTAGAATATATATCCCATGGGGGTAAAATTGAAAAAAGTTGAAAAAAATTTTTTTTTGGACTAAGTCATTTTTCCGGCGTTTATCAGACTTTCAGATAGGGCAAATGTCAGTGAGCGTTCCGATTTCAGTTCCAGAGCGATTCGCCCAATGAGTCCTTGATATTTAGTCGTTTTCAGACAATTTTCTGGATTTTTAAAAATTTCACTTTTTTGTGAAAATATCCACTAAATGAGAGAATAATATGTGTGAGGGTACCCCAGGAGAGTTCCAAATGTGTGTGGGTAGAATAGATATCCCACGAGGATAAAATTGAAAAAAGGTTAAAAAAAATTTTTTTTAGACTTAGTAATTTTTCCGGCGTTGATCAGATTTTCAGATAGGACAAATGTCAGTGAGCGTTCCGATTTCAGTTCCAGAGCGATTCGCCCAATGAGTCCATGATATTTAGTCGTTTTCAGCCAACTTTCTGGATTTTTAAAATTTTCACTTTTTTGTGAAAATATCCACTAAATGAGGGAATAATATGTGTGAGGGTACCCCAGGAGAGTTCCAAATGTGTGTGGGTAGAATCTATATCCCGCGGGGGTAAAATTGAAAAAAGTTGAAAAAAAATTTTTTTAGACTTAGTCATTTTTCCGGCGTTTATCAGACTTTCAGATAGGGCAAATGTCAGTGAGCGTTCCAATTTCAGTTCCAAAGTGATTCGCCCAATGAGTCCTTGATATTTAGTCGTTTTTAGCAAATTTTCTGGATTTTTAAAAATTTCACTTTTTTGTGAAAATATCCACTAAATGAGGGAATAATATGCGTGAGGGTACCCCAGAAGAGTTCCAAATGTGTGTGGGTAGAATATATATCCCACGGGGGTAAAATTGAAAAAAGTTGAAAAAGAATTTTTTTTAGACTTAGTCATTTTTCCGGCGTTTATCAGACTTTCAGATAGGGCAAATGTCAGTGAGCATTCCAATTTCAGTTCCAGAGCGATTCGCCCAATGAGTCCTTGATATTTAGTCGTTTTCAGCCAATTTTCTGGATTTTTAAAAATTTCACTGTTTTGTGAAAATATCCACTAAATGAGGGAATAATATGTGTGAGGGTACCCCAGGAGAGTTCCAAATGTGTGTGGGTAGAATATATATCCCACGAGGGTAAAATTGAAAAAAGTTTAAAAAAAATTTTTTTTAGACTTAGTCATTTTTCCGGCGTTTATCAGATTTTCAGATAGGGCAAATGTCAGTGAGCGTTCCGATTTCAGTTCCAGAGCAATTCGCCCAATGAGTCCTTGATATTTAGTCGTTTTCAGCCAATTTTCTGGATTTTTAAAAATTTCACTTTTTTGTGAAAATATCCACTAAATGAGGGAATAATATGTGTGAGGGTACCCCAGGAGAGTTCCAAATGTGTGTGGGTAGAATATATATCCCACAGGGGTAAAATTTAAAAAAGTTGAAAAAAAATTTTTTTTAGACTTACCTTATATTCCGGCGTATAAGACGACCTGGTGTATAAGACGACCCCCCTACTTTCCTGTTAAAATATAGAGTTTAGGATATATTCACCGTATAAGACTACCCCTTTTCCCACGCATACCAAACACCGGTAAAAATAAAATAAAACAGATTTGAATTTAACATGGTCCTTTTTTAATTTAAATTCTTATGACATGCAGGTATATAGCAGGAAAACTGTCACTCATAAACATATTAAAATAGGGGGACCCCACGTCATTTTTTGGGGGGGTCCCCCATTCTAATAGCTAGTAAAGGCTAGGTATTCAGCTGGGGGCTGATATTAGTAGCCTGGGAAGCTCCGTGGGTATTACCCCCTTCCCAGACTTCAAACATCTGCCCCAGCCATCTGCTTAACCTCCGCTAGAGACTATAATGATGGTGGATCCCACGCCAATTTTCTTTTTAAAAAATCCTTTATTTTAAGACTAAATGACAATTGAGGGGTTAATAAAGATGCAGTCCCTAAATTATTATTAATTTTGTAATTAATTTTCCCCAAAAATGTTGACGTGGGCTTCGCCATATTTTTGTGTCCAGCCAGGTACAGCAGGCAGGAACGGGCTGCCCCCAACCACCAGCTGCCTATTTGTACCTGGCCGGACACAACAATATAGGGAAGCCCTTTTTTTTTTAATTATTTCATGAAATAATTAAAAAAAAAAAGACGTGGGGCTTCGCCCTATTTTTGTGTCCAGCCAGGTACAACTAGGCAGCTGGGGGCTGGAATCTGCAGCGCAGGGAGGCCCAAGCTTTCTGGCCCCCCCCGCTGCAAATTGCAGTCCGCAGCCACCCCGGAAAATGGCGCGTTCATAGAAGCGCCATCTTCTGGCGCTGTACCCAACTCATCCAGGGCCCTGGTGCGGTGGTTCACTGGGTAATAAAGGGGTTAGGGCCAGCTTGGCATTATCAGCTGGCCCTAAGCCCGAAATTCATGGGGTCACGCCAATATTAGACATGACCGCCATGAATTTCTAGTAAAGTAATTAAAAAAAACACAACACCCAGAATAAAGTCCTTTAATTGAAATAAAGACACAATTGTTTAATGTTCTAAATTAAACCATACTTACAGTCACGCCCATTCCAGCTGAAGCCAACGATCTCCTGCAATAAAAGTAAAATAATAAAGCAACCTCATCCTTACCTCTCCATGGTTCCCAGGACCGGTCCAGCTCTGCTACATTCACATGACAGGCTGCACCGCAGCAGAACGCTGCCGTTCAGCTTGCCATGCGGCAGACACTGAGAAGCGCAGGCTTGCTTGTGCTCCTCAGTGTCTGACTGTGACGGCATAAAGATGAGCCGAGATCATGTCCAATGAACTCAGCTCACCTCATGCACGTCACTGACAGCGTGGGAAAATTCTCCTGCTCCCCGCATGCGCAGTAGAAGTTTCCCACGCTGTCAGTGACGGACGTCCAGGAGGTGAGCTGAGTTCATTGTCGGCTCATCTGGATGCCGTCACAGCGAGACACTGAGGAGCGCAAGCATGCCTGCGCTTCTCAGTGTCTGCGGATGACAGGCTGGATGGCAGCGTTCTGCTGCGGTCCAGCCTGTCATCTCGATGTAGCAGAGCTGAAGCTGTCCTGGGAACCATGGAGAGGTAAGGATGAGGTTGCTTTATTATTTTACTTTTATTGCAGGAGATCGTTGGCTTCAGCTGGAATGGGCGTGATGGTAAGTATGGTTTAATTTAGAACAATAAAGAATTGTGTGTTTATTTCAATTAAAGGACTTTATTCTGGGTGTTTGTGTTTTTTTTAACTTTTACTATGGGGTTAGTAATGGGGGTGTCTTATAGACGCCTCTCCATTACTAACCTGGGCTTGATGTCAGCTGGCATTATAAGCTGACATCAACCCCAGCCCTATTACCCCACTGCCACCGCTACAGGGCAGTGGGAAGAGTGAGGCTAAGTGCCAGAATTGGCGCAACCTATGGATGCGCCACTTCTGGGGCGGCTGACGGCTGGTGTTTCTAGCCTGGGAGGGGGCCAATATTCATGGCACCCTTCCTGGGCTATTAATATCAGCCTCCAGCTGTCTGCCTAGCCTTTGCTAGCTATTAAAATAAGGGGGACCCCACGTAATTTTTTTTGGGATCCCCCATTTTAATAGCTAGTAAAGGCTAGGTATTCAGCTGGGGGCTGATATTAGTAGCCTGGGAAGCTCCGTGGGTATTACCCCCTTCCCAGGCTTCAAACATCTGCCCCAGCCGTCTGCTTAACCTCCGCTAGAGACTAAAATTAAGGGGAACCCCACGCCAATTTTTTTTTAAATAAATCCGTTATTTTAACACTAGATGACAAGTACAGTAACCAGCACTGTCACTGTACTTCATATATATGTGACTGACATGTTTCTATCTATCTAATCTATGTGTGATGCTCTATCTTTCTGTTCTAAATTGTCGGGTACAGATGCTGAATTGCCGGCCGGCTTTTTTAAAGAGACGGTGCATGAAAACACTAATATTTGTTTTAATAAATCCTTTACACTAAATGACAAGTACAGTAAGCAACACTGTCACTGTACTTCATATATATGTGACTGACATGTTTCTATCTATCTAATTTATGTGTGATGCTCTATTCTTTCTATTCTAAATTGTCGGGTGCCGGCTTATGCCGCTGCTGAATTGCCGGCTTTTCATATATTGTCACAGAAGCGATGGGAACTTCCTTGCTCCGGACACAGCGCAGCGCTTCTGTGACAAGTGAAAGCTGTCGGCACAGAAGCCCTGCGCTGTGTCCGGAGCTGGGAATACGCAGCGATGTGTCAGTTTCAGCACAGAAGCGCTGACTGTCTGGACCTACCGCCGCCGTATTTTAACTCCCTCCACCTTATATTAACTCCGACATGGCAGGGATACGGCCACGGCAGCTTATTAACACCCCCAGAGTATCCCTGCATGTCAATTTCTGAAAGTTCAAAAGCATTACCGGCGTATAAGACGACCCCAGACTAGACAGAAGATTTTTCAGTCTTCAAAAGTCGTCTTATACGCCGGGATATACGGTAGTCATTTTTCTGGCGTTTATCAGACTTTCAGATAGGGCAAATGTCAGTGAGCGTTCCGATTTCAGTTCCAGAGCGATTCGCCCAATGAGTCCTTGATATTTAGTCGTTTTTAGCGAATTTTCTGGATTTTTAAAAATTTCACTTTTTTGTGAAAATATCCACTAAATGAGGGAATAATATGTGTGAGGGTACCCCAGGAGAGTTCCAAATGTGTGTGGGTAGAATATATATCCCGCGGGGGTAAAATTGAAAAAAGTTGAAAAAAAATTTTTTTTAGACTGTCATTTTTCCGGCGTTTATCAGATTTTCAGATAGGGCAAATGTCAGTGAGCGTTCCGATTTCAATTCCAGAGCAATTCGCCCAATGAGTCCTTGATATTTAGTCGTTTTCAGCCAATTTTCTGGATTTTTAAATATTTCACATTTTTGTGAAAATATCCACTAAATGAGGGAATAATATGTGTGAGGGTACCCCAGGAGAGTTCCAAATGTGTGTGAGTAGAATATATATCCCACGGGGGTAAAATTGAAAAAAGTTGAAAAAATTTTTTGTTTGGACTTAGTCATTTTTACGGCGTTTATCAGACTTTCAGATAGGGGAAATGTCAGTGAACATTAGAATTTCAGTTCCAGAGCGATTCGCCCAATGAGTCCATGATATTTAGTCGTTTTCAGCCAATTTACTGGATTTTTGAAAATTTCACTTTTTTGTGAAAATATCCACTAAATGAGGGAATAAAATGTGTGAGGGTACCCTAGGAGAGTTCCAAATGTGTGTGGGTAGAATATATATCCCACGGGGGTAAAATTGAAAAAAGTTGAAAAAAAATTTTATTTTAGACTTAGTCATTTTTCCGGCGTTTATCAGACTTTCAGATAGGGCAAATGTCAGTGAGCGTTCCGATTTCAGTTCCAGAGCGATTCGCCCAATGAGTCCTTGATATTTAGTCGTTTTCAGCCAATTTACTGGATTTTTGAAAATTTCACTTTTTTGTGAAAATATCCACTAAATGAGGGAATAATATGTGTGAGGGTACCCCAGGAGAGTTCCAAATGTGTGTGAGTAGAATATATATCCCACGGGGGTAAAATTGAAAAAAGTTGAAAAAAATTTTTTTTTTGGACTTATTCATTTTTCCGGCGTTTATCAGACTTTCAGATAGGGCAAATGTCAGTGAGCGTTCCGATTTCAGTTCCACAGCGATTTGCTCAATGAGTCCTTGATATTTAGTCGTTTTCAGCTAATTTACTGGATTTTTGAAAATTTCACTTTTTTGTGAAAATATCCACTAAATGAGGGAATAATATGTGTGAGGGTACCCCAGGAGAGTTCCAAATGTGTAGAATATATATCCTACGGGGGTAAAATTGAAAAAAGTTGAAAAAATTTTTTTTTTGGACTTAGTCATTTTTCCGGCGTTTATCAGACTTTCAGATAGGGCAAATGTCAGTGAGCGTTCCGATTTCAGTTCCAGAGCGATTCGCCCAATGAGTCCTTGATATTTAGTCGTTTTCAGCCAATTTTCTGGATTTTTAAAAATTTCACTTTTTTGTGAAAATTTCAACTAAATGAGGGAATAATATGTGTGAGGGTACCCCAGGAGAGTTCCAAATGTGTGTGGGTAGAATATATATCCCACGGGGGTAAAATTGAAAAAAGTTGAACAAATTTTTTTTTTGGACTTAGTCATTTTTCCGGCGTTTATCAGACTTTCAGATAGGGGAAATGTCAGTGAGCGTTCCAATTTCAGTTCCAGTGTGATTCGCCCAATGAGTCCTTGATATTTAGTCGTTTTCAGCCAATTTTCAGGATTTTTGAAGATTTCACTTTTTTGCAAAAATATCCACTAAATGAGGGAATAATATGTGTGATGGTACCCCAGGAGAGTTCCAAATGTGTAGAATATATATCCTACAGGGGTAAAATTGAAAAAAGTTTAAAAAAAATTTTTTTTGGACTTAGTCATTTTTCCGGCGTTTATCAGACTTTCAGATAGGGCAAATGTCAGTGAGCGTTCCGATTTCAGTTCCAGGGCGATTCGCCCAATGAGTCCTTGATATTTAGTCGTTTTCAGCCAATTTACTGGATTTTTGAAAATTTCACTTTTTTGTGAAAATATCCAATAAATGAGGGAATAATATGTGTGAGGGTACCCCAGGAGAGTTCCAAATGTGTGTGGGTAGAATATATATCCCACGGGGGTAAAATTGAAAAAAGTTGAAAAAAAATTTTTTTTAGACTTAGTCATTTTTCCGGCGTTTAGCAGACTTTCAGATAGGGCAAATGTCAGTGAGCGTTCCGATTTCAGTTCCAATGAGTCCTTGATATTTAGTCGTTTTCAGCCAATTTTCTGGATTTTTGAAAATTTCACTTTTTTGTGAAAATATCCACTAAATGAGGGAATAATATGTGTGAGGGTACCCCAGGAGAGTTCCAAATGTGTGTGGGTAGAATATATATCCCACGGGGTTAAAATTGAAAAAAGTTGAAAAAATTTTTTTTTTGGACTTAGTCATTTTTACGGCATTTATCAGACTTTCAGATAGGGGAAATGTCAGTGAACATTAGAATTTCAGTTCCAGAGCGATTCGCCCAATGAGTCCATGATATTTAGTCGTTTTCAGCCAATTTACTGGATTTTTGAAAATTTCACTTTTTTGTGAAAATATCCACTAAATGAGGGAATAAAATGTGTGAGGGTACCCTAGGAGAGTTCCAAATGTGTGTGGGTAGAATATATATCCCACGGGGGTAAAATTGAAAAAAGTTGAAAAAAATTTTTATTTTAGACTTAGTCATTTTTCCGGCGTTTATCAGACTTTCAGATAGGGCAAATGTCAGTGAGCGTTCCGATTTCAGTTCCAGAGCGATTCGCCCAATGAGTCCTTGATATTTAGTCGTTTTCAGCCAATTTACTGGATTTTTGAAAATTTCACTTTTTTGTGAAAATATCCACTAAATGAGGGAATAATATGTGTGAGGGTACCCCAGGAGAGTTCCAAATGCGTGTGGGTAGAATATATATCCCACGGGGGTAAAATTGAAAAAAGTTGAAAAAATTTTTTTTTTAGACTTAGTCATTTTTCCGACGTTTATCAGACTTTAAGATAGGGCAAATGTCAGTGAGCGTTCCGATTTCAGTTCCAGAGCGATTCGCCCAATGACTCCTTGATATTTAGTCGTTTTCAGCCAATTTTCTGGATTTTTGAAAATTTCACTTTTTTGTGAAAATATCCACTAAATGAGGGAATAATATGTGTGAGGGTACCCCAGCAGAGTTCCAAATGTGTGTGGGTAGAATATATATGCCACGGGGGTAAAATTGAAAAAAGGTGAAAAAAAAATTTTTTTAGACTTAGTCATTTTTCCGGCGTTTAGCAGACTTTCAGATAGGGCAAATGTCAGTGAGCGTTCCGATTTCAGTTCCAGAGCGATTCGCCCAATGAGTCCTTGATATTTAGTCGTTTTCAGCCAATATACTGGATTTTTGAAAATTTCACTTTTTTGTGAAAATATCCACTAAATGAGGGAATAATATGTGTGAGGGTACCCCAGGAGAGTTCCAAATGTGTGTGGGTAGAATATATATCCCACGGGGGTAAAATTGAAAAAAAATTTTTTTTGGACTTAGTCATTTTTCCAGCATTTATCAGACTTTCAGATAGGGCAAATGTCAGTGAGCGTTCCGATTTCAGTTCCAGAGCAATTCGCCCAATGAGTCCTTGATATTTAGTCGTTTTCAGCAAATTTTCTGGATTTTTAAAAATTTCACTTTTTTGTGAAAATATCCACTAAATGAGGGAATAATATGTGTGAGGGTACCCCAGGAGAGTTCCAAATGTGTGTGGGTAGAATATATATCCCATGGGGGTAAAATTGAAAAAAGTTGAAAAAAAATTTTTTTTAGACTTAGTCATTTTTCCAGTGTTTATCAGACTTTCAGATAGGGCAAATGTCAGTCAGCATTCCGATTTCAGTTCCAGTGCATTTCGCCCAATGAGTCCTTGATATTTAGTCGTTTTCAGCCAATTTTCTGGATTTTTAAAAATGTCACTTTTTTGGGAAAATATCCACTAAATGAGGAAATAATATGTGTGAGGGTACCCCAGGAGAGTTCCAAATGTGTGTGGGTAGAATATATATCCCACGGGGGTAAAATTGAAAAAAGTTGAAAGAATTTTTTTTTTGGACTTAGTCATTTTTCCAGCGTTTATCAGACTTTCAGATAGGGCAAATGTCAGTGAGCGTTCCGATTTCAGTTCCAGAGCAATTCGCCCAATGAGTCCTTGATATTTAGTCGTTTTCAGCAAATTTTCTGGATTTTTAAAAATTTCACTTTTTTGTGAAAATATCCACTAAATGAGGGAATAATATGTGTGAGGGTACCCCAGGAGAGTTCTAAATGTGTGTGGGTAGAATATATATCCCACGGGGGTAAAACTGAAAATAGTTAAAAAAAAAATTTTTTTATACTTAGTCATTTTTCCGGCGTTTAGCAGACTTTCAGATAAGGGAAATGTCAGTGAGCGTTCCGATTTCAGTTCCAGAGCGATTCACCCAATGAGTCCTTGATATTTAGTCGTTTTCAGCCAATTTTCTGGATTTTTAAAAATTTCACTTTTTTGTGAAAATATCCAGTAAATGAGGGAATAATATGTGTGAGGGTACCCCAGGAGAGTTCCAAATGTGTGTGGGTAGAATATATATCCCACGGGGGTAAAACTGAAAATAGTTAAAAAAAAAAATTTTTTAGACTTAGTCATTTTTCCGGCGTTTATCAGACTTTCAGATAAGGGAAATGTCAGTGAGCGTTCCGATTTCAGTTCCAGAGCGATTCACCCAATGAGTCCTTGATATTTAGTCGTTTAAAGCCAATTTTCTGGATTTTTAAAAATTTCACTTTTTTGTGAAAATATCCACTAAATGAGGGAATAATATGTGTGAGGGTAACCAAGGAGTGTTCTAAATGTGTGTGGGTAGAATATATATCCCACGGGGGTAAAACTGAAAAAAGTTGAACAATTTTTTTTTTGGACTTAGTCATTTTTCCGGCGTTTATCAGACTTTCAGATAGGGCAAATGTCAGGGAGCGTTCCGATTTCAGTTCCAGAGCAATTCGCCCAATGAGTCCTTGATATTTAGTCGTTTTCAGCCAATTTTCTGGATTTTTAAAAATTTCACTTTTTTGTGAAAATATCCACTAAATGAGGGAATAATATGTGTGAGGGTACCCCAGGAGAGTTCCAAATGTGTGTGGGTAGAATATATATCCCACGGGGGTAAAATTGAAAAAAGTTGAAAAAAAATTTTTTTTAGACTTAGTCATTTTTCCGGCGTTTATCAGACTTTCAGATAAGGCAAATGTCAGTGAGCGTTCCGATTTCAGTTCCAGAGCAATTCGCCCAATGAGTCCTTGATATTTAGTCGTTTTCAGCGAATTTTCTGGATTTTTAAAAATTTCACTTTTTTGTGAAAATATCCACTAAATGAGGGAATAATATGTGTGAGGGTACCCCAGGAGTGTTCTAAATGTGTGTGGGTAGAATATATATCCCACGGGGGTAAAACTGAAAAAAGTTGAACAATTTTTTTTTTGGACTTAGTCATTTTTCCGGCGTTTATCAGACTTTCAGATAGGGCAAATGTCAGGGAGCGTTCCGATTTCAGTTCCAGAGCAATTCGCCCAATGAGTCCTTGATATTTAGTCATTTTCAGCCAATTTTCTGGATTTTTAAAAATTTCACTTTTTTGTGAAAATATCCACTAAATGAGGGAATAATATGTGTGAGGGTACACCAGGAGAGTTCCAAATGTTTGTGGGTAGAATATATATCCCACGGGGTAAAATTGAAAAAAGTTGAAAAAAAATTTTTTTTAGACTTAGTCATTTTTCCGGCGTTTATCAGACTTTCAGATAAGACAAATGTCAGTGAGCATTCCGATTTCAGTTCCAGAGCAATTCGCCCAATGAGTCCTTGATATTTAGTCGTTTTCAGCCAATTTTCTGGATTTTTAAAAATTTCACTTTTTTGTGAAAATATCCACTAAATGAGGGAATAATATGTGTGAGGGTACCCCAGGAGAGTTCCAAATGTGTGTGGGTAGAATATATATCCCACGGGGGTAAAATTGAAAAAAGTTGAAAAAAATTTTTTTTTAGACTTAGTCATTTTTACGGCGTTTATCAGACTTTCAGATAGGGCAAATGTCAGTGAGCATTCCGATTTCAGTTCTAGAGCGATTCGCCCAATGAGTCCTTGATATTTAGTCGTTTTCAGCCAATTTTCTGGATTTTTGAAAATTTCACTTTTTTGTGAAAATATCCACTAAATGAGGGAATAATATGTGTGAGGGTACCCCAGGAGAGTTCCAAATGTGTGCGGGTAGAATATATATCCCACGGGGGTAAAATTGAAAAATTTAGAAGAAATTTTTTTTTTACACTTAGTCATTTTTCCGGCGTTTATCAGACTTTCAGATAAGGGAAATGTCAGTGAGCGTTCCGATTTCAGTTCCAGAGCGATTTGCCCAATGAGTCCTTGATATTTAGTCGTTTTCAGCTAATTAACTGGATTTTTGAAAATTTCACTTTTTTGTGAAAATATCCACTAAATGAGGGAATAATATGTGTGAGGGTACCCCAGGAGAGTTCCAAATGTGTAGAATATATATCCCACGGGGGTAAAATTGAAAAAAGTTGAAAAAAAAATTTTTTTGGACTTAGTCATTTTTCCGGCGTTTATCAGACTTTCAGATAAGGGAAATGTCAGTGAGCGTTCCGATTTCAGTTCCAGAGCGATTCACCCAATGAGTCCTTGATATTTAGTCGTTTTCAGCCAATTTTCTGGATTTTTAAAAATTTCACTTTTTTGTGAAAATATCCACTAAATGAGGGAATAATATGTGTGAGGGTACACCAGGAGAGTTCCAAATGTTTGTGGGTAGAATATATATCCCACGGGGTAAAATTGAAAAAAGTTTAAAAAAATTTTTTTTTAGACTTAGTCATTTTTCCGGCGTTTATCAGACTTTCAGATAAGGCAAATGTCAGTGAGCGTTCCGATTTCAGTTCCAGAGCAATTCGCCCAATGAGTCCTTGATATTTAGTCGTTTTCAGCGAATTTTCAGGATTTTTAAAAATTTCACTTTTTTGTGAAAATATCCACTAAATAAGGGAATAATATGTGTGAGTGTACCCCAGGAGTGTTCTAAATGTGTGTGGGTAGAATATATATCCCACGGGGGTAAAACTGAAAAAAGTTGAACAATTTTTTTTTTGGACTTAGTCATTTTTCCGGCGTTTATCAGACTTTCAGATAGGGCAAATGTCAGGGAGCGTTCCGATTTCAGTTCCAGAGCAATTCGCCCAATGAGTCCTTGATATTTAGTCGTTTTCAGCCAATTTTCTGGATTTTTAAAAATTTCACTTTTTTGTGAAAATATCCACTAAATGAGGGAATAATATGTGTGAGGGTACCCCAGGAGAGTTCCAAATGTGTGTGGGTAGAATATATATCCCACGGGGGTAAAATTGAAAAAAGTTGAAAAAAAATTTTTGTTAGACTTAGTCATTTTTCCGGCGTTTATCAGTCTTTCAGATAGGGCAAATGTCAGTGAGCGTTCCGATTTCAGTTCCAGAGCGATTCACCCAATGAGTCCTTGATATTTAGTCATTTTCAGCCAATTTTCTGGATTTTTAAAAATTTCACTTTTTTGTGAAAATATCCACTAAATGAGGGAATAATATGTGTGAGGGTACACCAGGAGAGTTCCAAATGTTTGTGGGTAGAATATATATCCCACGGGGTAAAATTGAAAAAAGTTGAAAAAAAATTTTTTTTAGACTTAGTCATTTTTCCGGCGTTTATCAGACTTTCAGATAAGACAAATGTCAGTGAGCATTCCGATTTCAGTTCCAGAGCAATTCGCCCAATGAGTCCTTGATATTTAGTCGTTTTCAGCCAATTTTCTGGATTTTTAAAAATTTCACTTTTTTGTGAAAATATCCACTAAATGAGGGAATAATATGTGTGAGGGTACCCCAGGAGAGTTCCAAATGTGTGTGGGTAGAATATATATCCCACGGGGGTAAAATTGAAAAAAGTTGAAAAAAATTTTTTTTTTAGACTTAGTCATTTTTACGGCGTTTATCAGACTTTCAGATAGGGCAAATGTCAGTGAGCGTTCCGATTTCAGTTCTAGAGCGATTCGCCCAATGAGTCCTTGATATTTAGTCGTTTTCAGCCAATTTTCTGGATTTTTGAAAATTTCACTTTTTTGTGAAAATATCCACTAAATGAGGGAATAATATGTGTGAGGGTACCCCAGGAGAGTTCCAAATGTGTGTGGGTAGAATATATATCCCACGGGGGTAAAATTGAAAAATTTAGAAGAAATTTTTTTTTTACACTTAGTCATTTTTCCGGCGTTTATCAGACTTTCAGATAAGGGAAATGTCAGTGAGCGTTCCGATTTCAGTTCCAGAGCGATTTGCCCAATGAGTCCTTGATATTTAGTCGTTTTCAGCTAATTAACTGGATTTTTGAAAATTTCACTTTTTTGTGAAAATATCCACTAAATGAGGGAATAATATGTGTGAGGGTACCCCAGGAGAGTTCCAAATGTGTAGAATATATATCCCACGGGGGTAAAATTGAAAAAAGTTGAAAAAAAAATTTTTTTGGACTTAGTCATTTTTCCGGCGTTTATCAGACTTTCAGATAAGGGAAATGTCAGTGAGCGTTCCGATTTCAGTTCCAGAGCGATTCACCCAATGAGTCCTTGATATTTAGTCGTTTTCAGCCAATTTTCTGGATTTTTAAAAATTTCACTTTTTTGTGAAAATATCCACTAAATGAGGGAATAATATGTGTGAGGGTACACCAGGAGAGTTCCAAATGTTTGTGGGTAGAATATATATCCCACGGGGTAAAATTGAAAAAAGTTTAAAAAAATTTTTTTTTAGACTTAGTCATTTTTCCGGCGTTTATCAGACTTTCAGATAAGGCAAATGTCAGTGAGCGTTCCGATTTCAGTTCCAGAGCAATTCGCCCAATGAGTCCTTGATATTTAGTCGTTTTCAGCGAATTTTCTGGATTTTTAAAAATTTCACTTTTTTGTGAAAATATCCACTAAATAAGGGAATAATATGTGTGAGGGTACCCCAGGAGTGTTCTAAATGTGTGTGGGTAGAATATATATCCCACGGGGGTAAAACTGAAAAAAGTTGAACAATTTTTTTTTTGGACTTAGTCATTTTTCCGGCGTTTATCAGACTTTCAGATAGGGCAAATGTCAGGGAGCGTTCCGATTTCAGTTCCAGAGCAATTCGCCCAATGAGTCCTTGATATTTACTCGTTTTCAGCCAATTTTCTGGATTTTTAAACATTTCACTTTTTTGTGAAAATATCCACTAAATGAGGGAATAATATGTGTGAGGGTACCCCAGGAGAGTTCCAAATATGTGTGGGTAGAATATATATCCCACGGCGGTAAAATTGAAAAAAGTAGAAGAAATTTTTTTTTTAGACTTAGTCATTTTTCCGGCGTTTATCAGACTTTCAGATAGGGGAAATGTCAGTGAGCGTTCCAATTTCAGTTCCAGAGCGATTCGTCCAATGAGTCCTTGATATTTAGTCGTTTTCAGCCAATTTTCTGTATTTTTGAAAATTTCACTTTTTTATGAAAATATCCACTAAATGAGGGAATAATATGTGTGAGGGTACCCCAGGAGAGTTCCAAATGTGTGTGGGTAGAATATATATCCCACGGGGGTAAAATTGAAAAAAGTTGAAAAAAAATTTTTTTAGACTTAGTCATTTTTCCGGCATTTATCAGACTTTCAGATAGGGCAAATGTTAGTGAGCATTCCGATTTCAGTTCCAGAGCGATTCGACCAATGAGTCCTTGATATTTAGTCGTTTTCAGCTAATTTACTGGATTTTTGAAAATTTTGCTTTTTTGTGAAAATATCCACTAAATGAGGGAATAATATGTGTGAGGGTACCCCAGGAGAGTTCCAAATGTGTGTGGGTAGAATATATATCCCACGGGGGTAAAATTGAAAAAAGTTGAAAAAAATTTTTTTTTAGACTTAGTTATTTTTCCGGCGTTTATCAGACTTTCAGATAAGGCAAATGTCAGTGAGCGTTCCGATTTCAGTTCCAGAGCAATTCGCCCAATGAGTCCTTGATATTTAGTCGTTTTCAGCGAATTTTCTGGATTTTTAAAAATTTCACTTTTTTGTGAAAATATCCACTAAATGAGGGAATAATATGTGTGAGGGTACCCCAGGAGTGTTCTAAATGTGTGTGGGTAGAATATATATCCCACGGGGGTAAAACTGAAAAAAGTTGAACAATTTTTTTTTTGGACTTAGTCATTTTTCCGGCGTTTATCAGACTTTCAGATAGGGCAAATGTCAGGGAGCGTTCCGATTTCAGTTCCAGAGCAATTCGCCCAATGAGTCCTTGATATTTAGTCGTTTTCAGCCAATTTTCTGGATTTTTAAAAATTTCACTTTTTTGTGAAAATATCCACTAAATGAGGGAATAATATGTGTGAGGGTACCCCAGGAGAGTTCCAAATGTGTGTGGGTAGAATATATATCCCACGGGGGTAAAATTGAAAAAAGTTGAAAAAAAATTTTTTTTAGACTTAGTCATTTTTCCGGCGTTTATCAGACTTTCAGATAGGGCAAATGTCAGTGAGCGTTCCGATTTCAGTTCCAGAGCGATTCACCCAATGAGTCCTTGATATTTAGTCATTTTCAGCCAATTTTCTGGATTTTTAAAAATTTCACTTTTTTGTGAAAATATCCACTAAATGAGGGAATAATATGTGTGAGGGTACACCAGGAGAGTTCCAAATGTTTGTGGGTAGAATATATATCCCACGGGGTAAAATTGAAAAAAGTTGAAAAAAAATTTTTTTTAGACTTAGTCATTTTTCCGGCGTTTATCAGACTTTCAGATAAGACAAATGTCAGTGAGCATTCCGATTTCAGTTCCAGAGCAATTCGCCCAATGAGTCCTTGATATTTAGTCGTTTTCAGCCAATTTTCTGGATTTTTAAAAATTTCACTTTTTTGTGAAAATATCCACTAAATGAGGGAATAATATGTGTGAGGGTACCCCAGGAGAGTTCCAAATGTGTGTGGGTAGAATATATATCCCACGGGGGTAAAATTGAAAAAAGTTGAAAAAAATTTTTTTTTAGACTTAGTCATTTTTACGGCGTTTATCAGACTTTCAGATAGGGCAAATGTCAGTGAGCGTTCCGATTTCAGTTCTAGAGCGATTCGCCCAATGAGTCCTTGATATTTAGTCGTTTTCAGCCAATTTTCTGGATTTTTGAAAATTTCACTTTTTTGTGAAAATATCCACTAAATGAGGGAATAATATGTGTGAGGGTACCCCAGGAGAGTTCCAAATGTGTGTGGGTAGAATATATATCCCACGGGGGTAAAATTGAAAAATTTAGAAGAAATTTTTTTTTTACACTTAGTCATTTTTCCGGCGTTTATCAGACTTTCAGATAAGGGAAATGTCAGTGAGCGTTCCGATTTCAGTTCCAGAGCGATTTGCCCAATGAGTCCTTGATATTTAGTCGTTTTCAGCTAATTAACTGGATTTTTGAAAATTTCACTTTTTTGTGAAAATATCCACTAAATGAGGGAATAATATGTGTGAGGGTACCCCAGGAGAGTTCCAAATGTGTAGAATATATATCCCACGGGGGTAAAATTGAAAAAAGTTGAAAAAAAAATTTTTTTGGACTTAGTCATTTTTCCGGCGTTTATCAGACTTTCAGATAGGGCAAATGTCAGTGAGCGTTCCGATTTCAGTTCTAGAGCGATTCGCCCAATGAGTCCTTGATATTTAGTCGTTTTCAGCAAATTTTCTGGATTTTTGAAAATTTCACTTTTTTGTGAAAATATCCACTAAATGAGGGAATAATATGTGTGAGGGTACCCCAGGAGAGTTCCAAATGTGTGTGGGTAGAATATATATCCCACGGGGGTAAAATTGAAAAATTTAGAGGAAATTTTTTTTTTACACTTAGTCATTTTTCCGGCGTTTATCAGACTTTCAGATAAGGGAAATGTCAGTGAGCGTTCCGATTTCAGTTCCAGAGCGATTTGCCCAATGAGTCCTTGATATTTAGTCGTTTTCAGCTAATTAACTGGATTTTTGAAAATTTCACTTTTTTGTGAAAATATCCACTAAATGAGGGAATAATATGTGTGAGGGTACACCAGGAGAGTTCCAAATGTTTGTGGGTAGAATATATATCCCACGGGGTAAAATTGAAAAAAGTTTAAAAAAATTTTTTTTTAGACTTAGTCATTTTTCCGGCGTTTATCAGACTTTCAGATAAGGCAAATGTCAGTGAGCGCTCCGATTTCAGTTCCAGAGCAATTCGCCCAATGAGTCCTTGATATTTAGTCGTTTTCAGCGAATTTTCTGGATTTTTAAAAATTTCACTTTTTTGTGAAAATATCCACTAAATAAGGGAATAATATGTGTGAGGGTACCCCAGGAGTGTTCTAAATGTGTGTGGGTAGAATATATATCCCACGGCGGTAAAATTGAAAAAAGTAGAAGAAATTTTTTTTTTAGACTTAGTCATTTTTCCGGCGTTTATCAGACTTTCAGATAGGGCAAATGTTAGTGAGCATTCCGATTTCAGTTCCAGAGCGATTCGCCCAATGAGTCCTTGATATTTAGTCGTTTTCAGCTAATTTACTGGATTTTTGAAAATTTCGCTTTTTTGTGAAAATATCCACTAAATGAGGGAATAATATGTGTGAGGGTACCCCAGGAGAGTTCCAAATGTGTGTGGGTAGAATATATATCCCACGGGGGTAAAATTGAAAAAAGTTGAAAAAAATTTTTTTTTAGACTTAGTCATTTTTACGGCGTTTATCAGACTTTCAGATAGGGCAAATGTCAGTGAGCGTTCCGATTTCAGTTCTAGAGCGATTCGCCCAATGAGTCCTTGATATTTAGTCGTTTTCAGCCAATTTTCTGGATTTTTGAAAATTTCACTTTTTTGTGAAAATATCCACTAAATGAGGGAATAATATGTGTGAGGGTACCCCAGGAGAGTTCCAAATGTGTAGAATATATATCCCACGGGGGTAAAATTGAAAAAAGTTGAAAAAAATTTTTTTTTAGACTTAGTCATTTTTCCGGCGTTTATCAGACTTTCAGATAGGGGAAATGTCAGTGAGCATTCCAATTTCAGTTCCAGAGCGATTCGCCCAATGAGTCCTTAATATTTAGTCGTTTTCAGCCAATTTTCTGTAGTTTTGAAAATTTCACTTTTTTGCAAAAATATCCACTGAATGAGGAAATAATATGTGTGAGGGTACCCCAGGAGAGTTCCAAATGTGTGTGGGTAGAATATATATCCAACGGGGGTAAAATTGAAAAAAGGTGAACAATTTTTTTTTTTGGACTTAGTCATTTTTCCGGCGTTTATCAGACTTTCAGATAGGGCAAATGTCAGTGAGAGTTTCGATTTCAGTTCCAGAGCGATTCGCTCAATGAGTCCTTGATATTTAGTCGTTTTCAGCCAATTTTCTGGATTTTTAAAAATTTCACTTTTTTGTGAAAATATCCACTAAATGAGGGAATAATATGTGTGAGGGTACCCCAGAAGAGTTCCAAATGTGTAGAATATATATCCCACGGGGGTAAAATTGAAAAAAGTTGAAAAAAATTTTTTCTTGGACTTATTCATTTTTACGGCGTTTATGAGACTTTCAGATAGGGGAAATGTCAGTGAGCGTTCCGATTTCAGTTCCAGAGCGATTCGCCCAATGAGTCCTTGATATTTAGTCGTTTTCAGCCAATTTACTGGATTTTTGAAAATTTCACTTTTTTGTGAAAATATCCATTAAATGAGGGAATAATATGTGTGAGGGTACCCCAGGAGAGTTCCAAATGTGTGTGGGTAGAATATATATCCCACGGGGTAAAATTGAAAAAAGTTGAAAAAAAATTTTTTTAGACTTAGTCATTTTTCCGGCGTTTATCAGACTTTCAGATAAGGGAAATGTCAGTGAGCGTTCCGATTTCAGTTCCAGAGCGATTCGCCCAATGAGTCCTTGATATTTAGTCGTTTTCAGCTAATTTACTGGATTTTTGAACATTTCACTTTTTTGTGAAAATATCCACTAAATGAGGGAATAATATGTGTGAGGGTACCCCAGGAGAGTTCGAAATGTGTGTGGGTAGAATATGTATCCCACGGGGGTAAAATTTAAAAAAGTTGAAAAAAATTTTTTTTTAGACTTAGTCATTTTTACGGCGTTTATCAGACTTTCAGAGAGGGCAAATGTCAGTGAGCGTTCCGATTTCAGTTCTAGAGCGATTCGCCCAATGAGTCCTTGATATTTAGTCGTTTTCAGCCAATTTTCTGGATTTTTGAAAATTTCACTTTTTTGTGAAAATATCCACTAAGTGAGGGAATAATATGTGTGAGGGTACCCCAGGAGAGTTCCAAATGTGTGTGGGTAGAATATATATCCCACGGGGGTAAAATTGAAAAATGTAGAAGAAATTTTTTTTTTACACTTAGTCATTTTTCCGGCGTTTATCAGACTTTCAGATAAGGGAAATGTCAGTGAGCGTTCCGATTTCAGTTCCAGAGCGATTTGCCCAATGAGTCCTTGATATTTAGTCGTTTTCAGCTAATTTACTGGATTTTTGAAAATTTCACTTTTTTGTGAAAATATCCACTAAATGAGGGAATAATATGTGTGAGGGTACCCCAGGAGAGTTCCAAATGTGTAGAATATATATCCCACGGGGGTAAAATTGAAAAAAGTTGAAAAAAATTTTTTTTTAGACTTAGTCATTTTTCCGGCGTTTATCAGACTTTCAGATAGGGGAAATGTCAGTGAGCATTCCAATTTCAGTTCCAGAGCGATTCGCCCAATGAGTCCTTAATATTTAGTCGTTTTCAGCCAATTTTCTGTATTTTTGAAAATTTCACTTTTTTGCAAAAATATCCACTGAATGAGGGAATAATATGTGTGAGGGTACCCCAGGAGAGTTCCAAATGTGTGTGGGTAGAATATATATCCAACGGGGGTAAAATTGAAAAAAGGTGAACAATTTTTTTTTTTGGACTTAGTCATTTTTCCGGCGTTTATCAGACTTTCAGATAGGGCAAATGTCAGTGAGAGTTCCGATTTCAGTTCCAGAGCGATTCGCTCAATGAGTCCTTGATATTTAGTCGTTTTCAGCCAATTTTCTGGATTTTTAAAAATTTCAATTTTTTGTGAAAATATCCACTAAATGAGGGAATAATATGTGTGAGGGTACCCCAGAAGAGTTCCAAATGTGTAGAATATATATCCCACGGGGGTAAAATTGAAACAAAAGTTGAAAAAATTTTTTTCTTGGACTTATTCATTTTTACGGCGTTTATGAGACTTTCAGATAGGCGAAATGTCAGTGAGCGTTCCGATTTCAGTTCCAGAGCGATTCGCCCAATGAGTCCTTGATATTTAGTCGTTTTCAGCCAATTTACTGGATTTTTGAAAATTTCACTTTTTTGTGAAAATATCCACTAAATGAGGGAATAATATGTGTGAGGGTACCCCAGGAGAGTTCCAAATGTGTGTGGGTAGAATATATAACCCACGGGGGTAAAATTGAAAAAAGTTTAAAAAAAATTTTTTTTAGACTTAGTCATTTTTCCGGCGTTTATCAGACTTTCAGATAGGGCAAATGTCAGTGAGCGTTCCGCTTTCAGTTCCAGAGCGATTCGCCCAATGAGTCCTTGATATTTAGTCGTTTTCAGCCAATTTTCTGGATTTTTGAAAATTTCACTTTTTTGTGAAAATATCCACTAAATGAGGGAATAAAATGTGTGAGGGTACCCCAGGAGAGTTCCAAATGTGTGTGGGTAGAATATATATCCCGCGGGGGTAAAATTGAAAAAAGTTGAAAAAAAATTTTTTTTAGACTTAGTCATTTTTCCGGCGTTTATCAGACTTTCAGATAGGGCAAATGTCAGTGAGCGTTCCGATTTCAGTTCCAGAGCGATTCGCCCAATGAGTCCTTGATATTTAGTCGTTTTCAGCCAATTTACTGGATTTTTGAAAATTTCACTTTTTTGTGAAAATATCCACTAAATGAGGGAATAATATGTGTGAGGGTACCCCAGGAGAGTTCCAAATGTGTAGAATATATATCCCACGGGGGTAAAATTGAAAAAAGTTGAAAAAATTTTTTTTTTGGACTTATTCATTTTTCCGGCGTTTATCAGACTTTCAGATAAGGGAAATGTCAGTGAGCGTTCCGATTTCAGTTCCAGAGCGATTCGCCCAATGAGTCCTTGATATTTGGTCGTTTTCAGCTAATTTACTGGATTTTTGAAAATTTCACTTTTTTGTGAAAATATCCACTAAATGAGGGAATAATATGTGTGAGGGTACCCCAGGAGAGTTCGAAATGTGTGTGGGTAGAATATATATCCCACGGGGGTAAAATTGAAAAAAGTTGAAAAAAATTTTTTTTTACACTTAGTCATTTTTACGGCGTTTATCAGACTTTCAGAGAGGGCAAATGTCAGTGAGCGTTCCGATTTCAGTTCTAGAGCGATTCGCCCAATGAGTCCTTGATATTTAGTCGTTTTCAGCCAATTTTCTGGATTTTTGAAAATTTCACTTTTTTGTGAAAATATCCACTAAGTGAGGGAGTAATATGTGTGAGGGTACCCCAGGAGAGTTCCAAATGTGTGTGGGTAGAATATATATCCCACGGGGGTAAAATTGAAAAATGTAGAAGAAATTTTTTTTTTACACTTAGTCATTTTTCCGGCGTTTATCAGACTTTCAGATAAGGGAAATGTCAGTGAGCGTTCCGATTTCAGTTCCAGAGCGATTTGCCCAATGAGTCCTTGATATTTAGTCGTTTTCAGCTAATTTACTGGATTTTTGAAAATTTCACTTTTTTGTGAAAATATCCACTAAATGAGGGAATAATATGTGTGAGGGTACCCCAGGAGAGTTCCAAATGTGTAGAATATATATCCCACGGGGGTAAAATTGAAAAAAGTTGAAAAAAATTTTTTTTTAGACTTAGTCATTTTTACGGCGTTTATCAGACTTTCAGATAGGGCAAATGTCAGTGAGCATTCCGATTTCAGTTCTAGAGTGATTCGCCCAATGAGTCCTTGAT
Source organism: Phyllobates terribilis (assembly GCF_046119375.1). Lineage (NCBI taxonomy): Eukaryota > Metazoa > Chordata > Amphibia > Anura > Dendrobatidae > Phyllobates > Phyllobates terribilis. The sequence continues at coordinate 170,425,593 of NW_027362772.1, forward strand.
ATTTAGTCGTTTTCAGCCAATTTTCTGGATTTTTGAAAATTTCACTTTTTTGTGAAAATATCCACTAAATGAGGGAATAGTATGTGTGAGGGTACCCCAGGAGAGTTCCAAATGTGTGTGGGTAGAATATATATCCCACGGGGGTAAAATTGAAAAAAGTTGAAAAAATTTTTTTTTTAGACTTAGTCATTTTTCCCGCGTTTATCAGACTTTCAGATAGGGCAAATGTCAGTGAGCGTTCCGATTTCAGTTCCAGCGCGATTCGCCCAATGAGTCCTTGATATTTAGTCATTTTCAGCCAATTTTCTGGATTTTTAAAAATTTCACTTTTTTGTGAAAATATCCACTAAATGAGGGAATAATATGTGTGAGGGTACCCCAGGAGAGTTCCAAATGTGTGTGGGTAGAATATATATCCCATGGGGGTAAAATTGAAAAAAGTTGAAAAAAAATTTTTTTTAGACTTAGTCATTTTTCCGGCGTTTATCAGACTTTCAGATAGGGCAAATGTTAGTGAGCATTCCGATTTCAGTTCCAGAGCGATTCGCCCAATGAGTCCTTGATATTTAGTCGTTTTCAGCCAATTTTCTGGATTTTTAAAAATTTCACTTTTTTGTGAAAATATCCACTAAATGAGCGAATAATATGTGTGAGGGTACCCCAGGAGAGTTCCAAATGTGTGTGGGTAGAATATATATCCCATGGGGGTAAAATTGAAAAAAGTTGAAAAAAATTTTTTTTTAGACTTAGTCATTTTTCCGGCGTTTATCAGACTTTCAGATAGGGTAAATGTCAGTGAGCGTTCCGATTTCAGTTCCAGAGCGATTCGCCCAATGAGTCCTTGATATTTAGTCGTTTTCAGCCAATTTTCTGGATTTTTAAAAATTTCACTTTTTTGTGAAAATATCCACTAAATGAGGGAATAATATGTGTGAGGCTACCCCAGGAGAGTTCCAAATGTGTGTGGGTAGAATATATATCCCACGGGGTAAAATTGAAAAAAGTTGAAAAAAAATTTTTTTTAGACTTAGTCATTTTTCCTGCATTTATCAGACTTTCAGATAAGGGAAATGTCAGTGAGCGTTCCGATTTCAGTTCCAGAGCGATTTGCCCAATGAGTCCTTGATATTTAGTCGTTTTCAGCTAATTTACTGGATTTTTGAAAATTTCACTTTTTTGTGAAAATATCCACTAAATGAGGGAATAATATGTGTGAGGGTACCCCAGGAGAGTTCCAAATGTGTAGAATATATATCCCACGGGGGTAAAATTGAAAAAAGTTGAAAAAAAATTTTTTTTAGACTTAGTCATTTTTACGGCGTTTATCAGACTTTCAGATAGGGCAAATGTCAGTGAGCATTCCGATTTCAGTTCTAGAGTGATTCGCCCAATGAGTCCTTGATATTTAGTCGTTTTCAGCCAATTTTCTGGATTTTTGAAAATTTCACTTTTTTGTGAAAATATCCACTAAATGAGGGAATAGTATGTGTGAGGGTACCCCAGGAGAGTTCCAAATGTGTGTGGGTAGAATATATATCCCACGGGGGTAAAATTGAAAAAAGTAGAAGAAATTTTTTTTTTAGACTTGGTCATTTTTCCGGCGTTTATCAGACTTTCAGATAGGGGAAATGTCAGTGAGCGTTCCAATTTCAGTTCCAGAGTGATTCGCCCATTGAGTCCTTGATATTTAGTCATTTTCAGCCAATTTTCTGTATTTTTGAAAATTTCACTTTTTTATGAAAATATCCACTAAATGAGGGAATAATATGTGTGAGGGTACCCCAGGAGAGTTCCAAATGTGTGTGGGTAGAATATATATCCCACGGGGGTAAAATTGAAAAAAGTTGAAAAAAATTTTTTTTTAGACTTAGTCATTTTTCCCGCGTTTATCAGACTTTCAGATAGGGCAAATGTCAGTGAGCGTTCCGATTTCAGTTCCAGCGCGATTCGCCCAATGAGTCCTTGATATTTAGTCGTTTTCAGCCAATTTTCTGGATTTTTAAAAATTTCACTTTTTTGTGAAAATATCCACTAAATGAGGGAATAATATGTGTGAGGGTACCCCAGGAGAGTTCCAAATGTGTGTGGGTAGAATATATATCCCATGGGGGTAAAATTGAAAAAAGTTGAAAAAAAATTTTTTTTAGACTTAGTCATTTTTCCGGCGTTTATCAGACTTTCAGATAGGGCAAATGTTAGTGAGCATTCCGATTTCAGTTCCAGAGCGATTCGCCCAATGAGTCCTTGATATTTAGTCATTTTCAGCCAATTTTCTGGATTTTTAAAAATTTCACTTTTTTGTGAAAATATCCACTAAATGAGGGAATAATATGTGTGAGGCTACCCCAGGAGAGTTCCAAATGTGTGTGGGTAGAATATATATCCCACGGGGTAAAATTGAAAAAAGTTGAAAAAAAAATTTTTTTAGACTTAGTCATTTTTCCTGCATTTATCAGACTTTCAGATAAGGGAAATGTCAGTGAGCGTTCCGATTTCAGTTCCAGAGAGATTCGCCCAATGAGTCCTTGATATTTAGTCGTTTTCAGCTAATTTACTGGATTTTTGAAAATTTCACTTTTTTGTGAAAATATCCACTAAATGAGGGAATAATATGTGTGAGGGTACCCCAGGAGAGTTCCAAATGTGTAGAATATATATCCCACGGGGGTAAAATTGAAAAAAGTTGAAAAAAAATTTTTTTTAGACTTAGTCATTTTTACGGCGTTTATCAGACTTTCAGATAGGGCAAATGTCAGTGAGCATTCCGATTTCAGTTCTAGAGCCATTCGCCCAATGAGTCCTTGATATTTAGTCGTTTTCAGCCAATTTTCTGTTTTTTTGAAAATTTCACTTTTTTGTGAAAATATCCACTAAATGAGGGAATAGTATGTGTGAGGGTACCCCAGGAAAGTTCCAAATGTGTGTGGGTAGAATATATATCCCACGGGGGTAAAATTGAAAAAAGTAGAAGAAATTTTTTTTTTAGACTTAGTCATTTTTCCGGCGTTTATCAGACTTTCAGATAGGGGAAATGTCAGTGAGCGTTCCAATTTCAGTTCCAGAGCGATTCGCCCAATGAGTCCTTGATATTTAGTCGTTTTCAGCCAATTTTCTGTATTTTTGAAAATTTCACTTTTTTATGAAAATATCCACTAAATGAGGGAATAATATGTGTGAGGGTACCCCAGGAGAGTTCCAAATGTGTGTGGGTAGAATATATATCCCACGGGGGTAAAATTGAAAAAAGTTGAAAAAATTTTTTTTTAGACTTAGTCATTTTTCCGGCGTTTATCAGACTTTCAGATAGGGCAAATGTTAGTGAGCATTCCGATTTCAGTTCCAGAGCGATTCGCCCAATGAGTCCTTGATATTTAGTCGTTTTCAGCCAATTTTCTGGATTTTTGAAAATTTCACTTTTTTGTGAAAATATCCACTAAATGAGGGAATAATATGTGTGAGGGTACCCCAGGAGAGTTCCAAATGTGTGTGGGTAGAATATATATCCCACGGGGTAAAATTGAAAAAAGTTGAAAAAAATTTTTTTTAGACTTAGTCATTTTTCCGGCGTTTATCAGACTTTCAGATAAGGGAAATGTCAGTGAGCGTTCCGATTTCAGTTCCAGAGCGATTCGCCCAATGAGTCCTTGATATTTAGTCGTTTTCAGCTAATTTACTGGATTTTTGAAAATTTCACTTTTTTGTGAAAATATCCACTAAATGAGGGAATAATATGTGTGAGGGTACCCCAGGAGAGTTCGAAATGTGTGTGGGTAGAATATATATCCCACGGGGTAAAATTGAAAAAAGTTGAAAAAAAAATTTTTTTAGACTTAGTCATTTTTCCTGCATTTATCAGACTTTCAGATAAGGGAAATGTCAGTGAGCGTTCCGATTTCAGTTCCAGAGAGATTCGCCCAATGAGTCCTTGATATTTAGTCGTTTTCAGCTAATTTACTGGATTTTTGAAAATTTCACTTTTTTGTGAAAATATCCACTAAATGAGGGAATAATATGTGTGAGGGTACCCCAGGAGAGTTCCAAATGTGTAGAATATATATCCCACGGGGGTAAAATTGAAAAAAGTTGAAAAAAAATTTTTTTTAGACTTAGTCATTTTTACGGCGTTTATCAGACTTTCAGATAGGGCAAATGTCAGTGAGCATTCCGATTTCAGTTCTAGAGCCATTCGCCCAATGAGTCCTTGATATTTAGTCGTTTTCAGCCAATTTTCTGTTTTTTTGAAAATTTCACTTTTTTGTGAAAATATCCACTAAATGAGGGAATAGTATGTGTGAGGGTACCCCAGGAAAGTTCCAAATGTGTGTGGGTAGAATATATATCCCACGGGGGTAAAATTGAAAAAAGTAGAAGAAATTTTTTTTTTAGACTTAGTCATTTTTCCGGCGTTTATCAGACTTTCAGATAGGGGAAATGTCAGTGAGCGTTCCAATTTCAGTTCCAGAGCGATTCGCCCAATGAGTCCTTGATATTTAGTCGTTTTCAGCCAATTTTCTGTATTTTTGAAAATTTCACTTTTTTATGAAAATATCCACTAAATGAGGGAATAATATGTGTGAGGGTACCCCAGGAGAGTTCCAAATGTGTGTGGGTAGAATATATATCCCACGGGGGTAAAATTGAAAAAAGTTGAAAAAATTTTTTTTTAGACTTAGTCATTTTTCCGGCGTTTATCAGACTTTCAGATAGGGCAAATGTTAGTGAGCATTCCGATTTCAGTTCCAGAGCGATTCGCCCAATGAGTCCTTGATATTTAGTCGTTTTCAGCCAATTTTCTGGATTTTTGAAAATTTCACTTTTTTGTGAAAATATCCACTAAATGAGGGAATAATATGTGTGAGGGTACCCCAGGAGAGTTCCAAATGTGTGTGGGTAGAATATATATCCCACGGGGTAAAATTGAAAAAAGTTGAAAAAAATTTTTTTTTAGACTTAGTAATTTTTACGGCGTTTATCAGACTTTCAGAGAGGGCAAATGTCAGTGAGCGTTCCGATTTCAGTTCTAGAGCGATTCGCCCAATGAGTCCTTGATATTTAGTCGTTTTCAGCCAATTTTCTGGATTTTTAAAAATTTCACTTTTTTGTGAAAATATCCACTAAATGAGGGAATAATATGTGTGAGGCTACCCCAGGAGAGTTCCAAATGTGTGTGGGTAGAATATATATCCCACGGGGTAAAATTGAAAAAAGTTGAAAAAAAATTTTTTTTAGACTTAGTCATTTTTCCTGCATTTATCAGACTTTCAGATAAGGGAAATGTCAGTGAGCGTTCCGATTTCAGTTCCAGAGCGATTTGCCCAATGAGTCCTTGATATTTAGTCGTTTTCAGCTAATTAACTGGATTTTTGAAAATTTCACTTTTTTGTGAAAATATCCACTAAATGAGGGAATAATATGTGTGAGGGTACCCCAGGAGAGTTCCAAATGTGTGTGGGTAGAATATATATCCCACGGGGGTAAAATTGAAAAAAGTTGAAAAAAATTTTTTTTTAGACTTAGTCATTTTTCCGGCGTTTATCAGACTTTCAGATAGGGCAAATGTCAGTGAGCGTTCCGATTTCAGTTCCAGCGCGATTCGCCCAATGAGTCCTTGATATTTAGTCGTTTTCAGCCAATTTTCTGGATTTTTGAAAATTTCACTTTTTTGTGAAAATATCCACTAAATGAGGGAATAATATGTGTGAGGGTACCCCAGGAGAGTTCCAAATGTGTGTGGGTAGAATATATATCCCACGGGGTAAAATTGAAAAAAGTTGAAAAAAATTTTTTTTTAGACTTAGTAATTTTTACGGCGTTTATCAGACTTTCAGAGAGGGCAAATGTCAGTGAGCGTTCCGATTTCAGTTCTAGAGCGATTCGCCCAATGAGTCCTTGATATTTAGTCGTTTTCAGCCAATTTTCTGGATTTTTAAAAATTTCACTTTTTTGTGAAAATATCCACTAAATGAGGGAATAATATGTGTGAGGCTACCCCAGGAGAGTTCCAAATGTGTGTGGGTAGAATATATATCCCACGGGGTAAAATTGAAAAAAGTTGAAAAAAAATTTTGTTTAGACTTAGTCATTTTTCCTGCATTTATCAGACTTTCAGATAAGGGAAATGTCAGTGAGCGTTCCGATTTCAGTTCCAGAGCGATTTGCCCAATGAGTCCTTGATATTTAGTCGTTTTCAGCTAATTTACTGGATTTTTGAAAATTTCACTTTTTTGTGAAAATATCCACTAAATGAGGGAATAATATGTGTGAGGGTACCCCAGGAGAGTTCCAAATGTGTAGAATATATATCCCACGGGGGTAAAATTGAAAAAAGTTGAAAAAAAATTTTTTTTAGACTTAGTCATTTTTACGGCGTTTATCAGACTTTCAGATAGGGCAAATGTCAGTGAGCATTCCGATTTCAGTTCTAGAGTGATTCGCCCAATGAGTCCTTGATATTTAGTCGTTTTCAGCCAATTTTCTGGATTTTTGAAAATTTCACTTTTTTGTGAAAATATCCACTAAATGAGGGAATAGTATGTGTGAGGGTACCCCAGGAGAGTTCCAAATGTGTGTGGGTAGAATATATATCCCACGGGGGTAAAATTGAAAAAAGTAGAAGAAATTTTTTTTTTAGACTTGGTCATTTTTCCGGCGTTTATCAGACTTTCAGATAGGGGAAATGTCAGTGAGCGTTCCAATTTCAGTTCCAGAGTGATTCGCCCATTGAGTCCTTGATATTTAGTCATTTTCAGCCAATTTTCTGTATTTTTGAAAATTTCACTTTTTTATGAAAATATCCACTAAATGAGGGAATAATATGTGTGAGGGTACCCCAGGAGAGTTCCAAATGTGTGTGGGTAGAATATATATCCCACGGGGGTAAAATTGAAAAAAGTTGAAAAAAATTTTTTTTTAGACTTAGTCATTTTTCCCGCGTTTATCAGACTTTCAGATAGGGCAAATGTCAGTGAGCGTTCCGATTTCAGTTCCAGCGCGATTCGCCCAATGAGTCCTTGATATTTAGTCGTTTTCAGCCAATTTTCTGGATTTTTAAAAATTTCACTTTTTGGTGAAAATATCCCCTAAATGAGGGAATAATATGTGTGAGGGTACCCCAGGAGAGTTCCAAATGTGTGTGGGTAGAATATATATCCCATGGGGGTAAAATTGAAAAAAGTTGAAAAAAAATTTTTTTTAGACTTAGTCATTTTTCCGGCGTTTATCAGACTTTCAGATAGGGCAAATGTTAGTGAGCATTCCGATTTCAGTTCCAGAGCGATTCGCCCAATGAGTCCTTGATATTTAGTCATTTTCAGCCAATTTTCTGGATTTTTAAAAATTTCACTTTTTTGTGAAAATATCCACTAAATGAGGGAATAATATGTGTGAGGCTACTCCAGGAGAGTTCCAAATGTGTGTGGGTAGAATATATATCCCACGGGGTAAAATTGAAAAAAGTTGAAAAAAAAATTTTTTTAGACTTAGTCATTTTTCCTGCATTTATCAGACTTTCAGATAAGGGAAATGTCAGTGAGCGTTCCGATTTCAGTTCCAGAGAGATTCGCCCAATGAGTCCTTGATATTTAGTCGTTTTCAGCTAATTTACTGGATTTTTGAAAATTTCACTTTTTTGTGAAAATATCCACTAAATGAGGGAATAATATGTGTGAGGGTACCCCAGGAGAGTTCCAAATGTGTAGAATATATATCCCACGGGGGTAAAATTGAAAAAAGTTGAAAAAAAATTTTTTTTAGACTTAGTCATTTTTACGGCGTTTATCAGACTTTCAGATAGGGCAAATGTCAGTGAGCATTCCGATTTCAGTTCTAGAGCCATTCGCCCAATGAGTCCTTGATATTTAGTCGTTTTCAGCCAATTTTCTGTTTTTTTGAAAATTTCACTTTTTTGTGAAAATATCCACTAAATGAGGGAATAGTATGTGTGAGGGTACCCCAGGAAAGTTCCAAATGTGTGTGGGTAGAATATATATCCCACGGGGGTAAAATTGAAAAAAGTTGAAAAAATTTTTTTTTAGACTTAGTCATTTTTCCGGCGTTTATCAGACTTTCAGATAGGGCAAATGTTAGTGAGCATTCCGATTTCAGTTCCAGAGCGATTCGCCCAATGAGTCCATGATATTTAGTCGTTTTCAGCCAATTTTCTGGATTTTTAAAAATTTCACTTTTTTGTGAAAATATCCACTAAATGAGGGAATAATATGTGTGAGGGTACCCCAGGAGAGTTCCAAATGTGTGTGGGTAGAATATATATCCCATGGGGGTAAAATTGAAAAAAGTTGAAAAAAATTTTTTTTTAGACTTAGTCATTTTTCCGGCGTTTATCAGACTTTCAGATAGGGTAAATGTCAGTGAGCGTTCCGATTTCAGTTCCAGAGCGATTCGCCCAATGAGTCCTTGATATTTAGTCGTTTTCAGCCAATTTTCTGGATTTTTGAAAATTTGACTTTTTTGTGAAAATATCCACTAAATGAGGGAATAATATGTGTGAGGGTACCCCAGGAGAGTTCCAAATGTGTAGAATATATATCCCACGGGGGTAAAATTGAAAAAAGTTGAAAAAAAATTTTTTTTAGACTTAGTCATTTTTACGGCGTTTATCAGACTTTAAGATAGGGCAAATGTGAGTGAGCATTCCGATTTCAGTTCTAGAGCGATTCGCCCAATGAGTCCTTGATATTTAGTCGTTTTCAGCCAATTTTCTGGATTTTTGAAAATTTCACTTTTTTGTGAAAATATCCACTAAATGAGGGAATAGTATGTGTGAGGGTACCCCAGGAGAGTTCCAAATGTGTGTGGGTAGAATATATATCCGACGGGGGTAAAATTGAAAAAAGTAGAAGAAATTTTTTTTTTAGACTTAGTCATTTTTCCGGCGTTTATCAGACTTTCAGATAGGGGAAATGTCAGTGAGCGTTCCAATTTCAGTTCCAGAGTGATTCGCCCAATGAGTCCTTGATATTTAGTCATTTTCAGCCAATTTTCTGTATTTTTGAAAATTTCACTTTTTTGTGAAAATATCCACTAAATGAGGGAATAGTATGTGTGAGGGTACCCCAGGAGAGTTCCAAATGTGTGTGGGTAGAATATATATCCCACGGGGGTAAAATTGAAAAAAGTAGAAGAAATTTTTTTTTTAGACTTAGTCAATTTTCCGGCGTTTATCAGACTTTCAGATAGGGGAAATGTCAGTGAGCGTTCCAATTTCAGTTCCAGAGTGATTCGCCCAATGAGTCCTTGATATTTAGTCATTTTCAGCCAATTTTCTGTATTTTTGAAAATTTCACTTTTTTATGAAAATATCCACTAAATGAGGGAATAATATGTGTGAGGGTACCCCAGGAGAGTTCCAAATGTGTGTGGGTAGAATATATATCCCACGGGGGTAAAATTGAAAAAAGTTGAAAAAAATTTTTTTTTAGACTTAGTCATTTTTCCCGCGTTTATCAGACTTTCAGATAGGGCAAATGTCAGTGAGCGTTCCGATTTCAGTTCCAGCGCGATTCGCCCAATGAGTCCTTGATATTTAGTAGTTTTCAGCCAATTTTCTGGATTTTTGAAAATTTCACTTTTTTGTGAAAATATCCACTAAATGAGGGAATAATATGTGTGAGGGTACCCCAGGAGAGTTCCAAATGTGTGTGGGTAGAATATATATCCCACGGGGGTAAAATTGAAAAAAGTTGAAAAAAATTTTTTTTTAGACTTAGTCATTTTTACGGCGTTTATCAGACTTTCAGATAGGGCAAATGTCAGTGAGCGTTCCGATTTCAGTTCCAGAGCGATTTGCCCAATGAGTCCTTGATATTTAGTCGTTTTCAGGTAATTTACTGGATTTTTGAAAATTTCACTTTTTTGTGAAAATATCCACTAAATGAGGGAATAATATGTGTGAGGGTACCCCAGGAGAGTTCCAAATGTGTAGAATATATATCCCACGGGGGTAAAATTGAAAAAAGTTGAAAAAAAATTTTTTTTAGACTTAGTCATTTTTACGGCGTTTATCAGACTTTAAGATAGGGCAAATGTCAGTGAGCATTCCGATTTCAGTTCTAGAGCGAATCGACCAATGAGTCCTTGATATTTAGTCGTTTTCAGCCAATTTTCTGGATTTTTGAAAATTTCACTTTTTTTGAAAATATCCACTAAATGAGGGAATAGTATGTGTGAGGGTACCCCAGGAGAGTTCCAAATGTGTGTGGGTAGAATATATATCCCACGGGGGTAAAATTGAAAAAAGTAGAAGAAATTTTTTTTTTAGACTTAGTCATTTTTCCGGCGTTTATCAGACTTTCAGATAGGGGAAATGTCAGTGAGCGTTCCAATTTCAGTTCGAGAGTGATTCGCCCAATGAGTCCTTGATATTTAGTCATTTTCAGCCAATTTTCTGTATTTTTGAAAATTTCACTTTTTTGTGAAAATATCCACTAAATGAGGGAATAGTATGTGTGAGGGTACCCCAGGAGAGTTCCAAATGTGTTTGGGTAGAATATATATCCCACGGGGGTAAAATTGAAAAAAGTAGAAGAAATTTTTTTTTTAGACTTAGTCAATTTTCCGGCGTTTATCAGACTTTCAGATGGGGGAAATGTCAGTGAGCGTTCCAATTTCAGTTCCAGAGTGATTCGCCCAATGAGTCCTTGATATTTAGTCATTTTCAGCCAATTTTCTGTATTTTTGAAAATTTCACTTTTTTATGAAAATATCCACTAAATGAGGGAATAATATGTGTGAGGGTACCCCAGGAGAGTTCCAAATGTGTGTGGGTAGAATATATATCCCACGGGGGTAAAATTGAAAAAAGTAGAAGAAATTTTTTTTTTAGACTTAGTCAATTTTCCGGCGTTTATCAGACTTTCAGATGGGGGAAATGTCAGTGAGCGTTCCAATTTCAGTTCCAGAGTGATTCGCCCAATGAGTCCTTGATATTTAGTCGTTTTCAGCCAATTTTCTGGATTTTTGAAAATTTGACTTTTTTGTGAAAATATCCACTAAATGAGGGAATAATATGTGTGAGGGCACCCCAGGAGAGTTCCAAATGTGTAGAATATATATCCCACGGGGGTAAAATTGAAAAAAGTTGAAAAAAAATTTTTTTTAGACTTAGTCATTTTTACGGCGTTTATCAGACTTTCAGATAGGGCAAATGTCAGTGAGCATTCCGATTTCAGTTCTAGAGCGATTCGCCCAATGAGTCCTTGATATTTAGTCGTTTTCAGCCAATTTTCTGGATTTTTGAAAATTTCACTTTTTTGTGAAAATATCCACTAAATGAGGGAATAGTATGTGTGAGGGTACCCCAGGAGAGTTCCAAATGTGTGTGGGTAGAATATATATCCCACGGGGGTAAAATTGAAAAAAGTTGAAAAAATTTTTTTTTAGACTTAGTCATTTTTCCGGCGTTTATCAGACTTTCAGATAGGGCAAATGTTAGTGAGCATTCCGATTTCAGTTCCAGAGCGATTCGCCCAATGAGTCCTTGATATTTAGTCGTTTTCAGCCAATTTTCTGGATTTTTGAAAATTTCACTTTTTTGTGAAAATATCCACTAAATGAGGGAATAATATGTGTGAGGGTACCCCAGGAGAGTTCCAAATGTGTAGAATATATATCCCACGGGGGTAAATTTGAAAAAAGTTGAAAAAAAATTTTTTTTAGACTTAGTCATTTTTACGGCGTTTATCAGACTTTAAGATAGGGCAAATGTCAGTGAGCATTCCGATTTCAGTTCTAGAGCGATTCGCCCAATGAGTCCTTGATATTTAGTCGTTTTCAGCCAATTTTCTGGATTTTTGAAAATGTCACTTTTTTGTGAAAATATCCACTAAATGAGGGAATAGTATGTGTGAGGGTACCCCAGGAGAGTTCCAAATGTGTGTGGGTAGAATATATATCCCACGGGGGTAAAATTGAAAAAAGTAGAAGAAATTTTTTTTTTAGACTTAGTCATTTTTCCGGCGTTTATCAGACTTTCAGATAGGGGAAATGTCAGTGAGCGTTCCAATTTCAGTTCCAGAGCGATTCGCCCAATGAGTCCTTGATATTTAGTCGTTTTCAGCCAATTTTCTGTATTTTTGAAAATTTCACTTTTTTATGAAAATATCCACTAAATGAGGGAATAATATGTGTGAGGGTACCCCAGGAGAGTTCCAAATGTGTGTGGGTAGAATATATATCCCACGGGGGTAAAATTGAAAAAAGTTGAAAAAATTTTTTTTTAGACTTAGTCATTTTTCCGGCGTTTATCAGACTTTCAGATAGGGCAAATGTTAGTGAGCATTCCGATTTCAGTTCCAGAGCGATTCGCCCAATGAGTCCTTGATATTTAGTCGTTTTCAGCCAATTTTCTGGATTTTTGAAAATTTCACTTTTTTGTGAAAATATCCACTAAATGAGGGAATAATATGTGTGAGGGTACCCCAGGAGAGTTCCAAATGTGTGTGGGTAGAATATATATCCCACGGGGGTAAAATTGAAAAAAGTTGAAAAAAATTTTTTTTTAGACTTAGTCATTTTTACGGCGTTTATCAGACTTTCAGATAGGGCAAATGTCAGTGAGCGTTCCGATTTCAGTTCCAGAGCGATTTGCCCAATGAGTCCTTGATATTTAGTCGTTTTCAGCTAATTTACTGGATTTTTGAAAATTTCACTTTTTTGTGAAAATATCCACTAAATGAGGGAATAATATGTGTGAGGGTACCCCAGGAGAGTTCCAAATGTGTAGAATATATATCCCACGGGGGTAAAATTGAAAAAAGTTGAAAAAAAATTTTTTTTAGACTTAGTCATTTTTACGGCGTTTATCAGACTTTAAGATAGGGCAAATGTCAGTGAGCATTCCGATTTCAGTTCTAGAGCGATTCGCCCAATGAGTCCTTGATATTTAGTCGTTTTCAGCCAATTTTCTGGATTTTTAAAAATTTCACTTTTTTGTGAAAATATCCACTAAATGAGGGAATAATATGTGTGAGGGTACCCCAGGAGAGTTCCAAATGTGTGTGGGTAGAATATATATCCCATGGGGGTAAAATTGAAAAAAGTTTAAAAAAATTTTTTTTTAGACTTAGTCATTTTTCCGGCGTTTATCAGACTTTCAGATAGGGTAAATGTCAGTGAGCGTTCCGATTTCAGTTCCAGAGCGATTCGCCCAATGAGTCCTTGATATTTAGTCGTTTTCAGCCAATTTTCTGGATTTTTGAAAATTTGACTTTTTTGTGAAAATATCCACTAAATGAGGGAATAATATGTGTGAGGGTACCCCAGGAGAGTTCCAAATGTGTAGAATATATATCCCACGGGGTAAAATTGAAAAAAGTTGAAAAAAAATTTTTTTTAGACTTAGTCATTTTTACGGCGTTTATCAGACTTTCAGATAGGGCAAATGTCAGTGAGCATTCCGATTTCAGTTCTAGAGCGATTCGCCCAATGAGTCCTTGATATTTAGTCGTTTTCAGCCAATTTTCTGGTTTTTTGAAAATTTCACTTTTTTGTGAAAATATCCACTAAATGAGGGAATAGTATGTGTGAGGGTACCCCAGGAAAGTTCCAAATGTGTGTGGGTAGAATATATATCCCACGGGGGTAAAATTGAAAAAAGTAGAAGAAATTTTTTTTTTAGACTTAGTCATTTTTCCGGCATTTATCAGACTTTCAGATAGGGGAAATGTCAGTGAGCGTTCCAATTTCAGTTCCAGAGCGATTCGCCCAATGAGTCCTTGATATTTAGTCGTTTTCAGCCAATTTTCTGTATTTTTGAAAATTTCACTTTTTTATGAAAATATCCACTAAATGAGGGAATAATATGTGTGAGGGTACCCCAGGAGAGTTCCAAATGTGTGTGGGTAGAATATATATCCCACGGGGGTAAAATTGAAAAAAGTTGAAAAAATTTTTTTTTAGACTTAGTCATTTTTCCGGCGTTTATCAGACTTTCAGATAGGGCAAATGTTAGTGAGCATTCCGATTTCAGTTCCAGAGCGATTCGCCCAATGAGTCCTTGATATTTAGTCGTTTTCAGCCAATTTTCTGGATTTTTGAAAATTTCACTTTTTTGTGAAAATATCCACTAAATGAGGGAATAATATGTGTGAGGGTACCCCAGGAGAGTTCCAAATGTGTGTGGGTAGAATATATATCCCACGGGGGTAAAATTGAAAAAAGTTGAAAAAAATTTTTTTTTAGACTTAGTCATTTTTACGGCGTTTATCAGACTTTCAGATAGGGCAAATGTCAGTGAGCGTTCCAATTTCAGTTCTAGAGCGATTCGCCCAATGAGTCCTTGATATTTAGTCGTTTTCAGCCAATTTTCTGGATTTTTGAAAATTTCACTTTTTTGTGAAAATATCCACTAAATGAGGGAATAATATGTGTGAGGGTACCCCAGGAGAGTTCCAAATGTGTAGAATATATATCCCACGGGGGTAAAATTGAAAAAAGTTGAAAAAAAATTTTTTTTAGACTTAGTCATTTTTACGGCGTTTATCAGACTTTAAGATAGGGCAAATGTCAGTGAGCATTCCGATTTCAGTTCTAGAGCGATTCGCCCAATGAGTCCTTGATATTTAGTCATTTTCAGCCAATTTTCTGGATTTTTGAAAATTTCACTTTTTTGTGAAAATATCCACTAAATGAGGGAATAGTATGTGTGAGGGTACCCCAGGAGAGTTCCAAATGTGTGTGGGTAGAATATATATCCCACGGGGGTAAAATTGAAAAAAGTAGAAGAAATTTTTTTTTTAGACTTAGTCATTTTTCCGGCGTTTATCAGACTTTCAGATAGGGGAAATGTCAGTGAGCGTTCCAATTTCAGTTCCAGAGTGATTCGCCCAATGAGTCCTTGATATTTAGTCATTTTCAGCCAATTTTCTGTATTTTTGAAAATTTCACTTTTTTGTGAAAATATCCACTAAATGAGGGAATAGTATGTGTGAGGGTACCCCAGGAGAGTTCCAAATGTGTGTGGGTAGAATATATATCCCACGGGGGTAAAATTGAAAAAAGTAGAAGAAATTTTTTTTTTAGACTTAGTCAATTTTCCGGCGTTTATCAGACTTTCAGATAGGGGAAATGTCAGTGAGCGTTCCAATTTCAGTTCCAGAGTGATTCGCCCAATGAGTCCTTGATATTTAGTCATTTTCAGCCAATTTTCTGTATTTTTGAAAATTTCACTTTTTTATGAAAATATCCACTAAATGAGGGAATAATATGTGTGAGGGTACCCCAGGAGAGTTCCAAATGTGTGTGGGTAGAATATATATCCCACGGGGGTAAAATTGAAAAAAGTTGAAAAAAATTTTTTTTTAGACTTAGTCATTTTTCCCGCGTTTATCAGACTTTCAGATAGGGCAAATGTCAGTGAGCGTTCCGATTTCAGTTCCAGAGCGATTCGCCCAATGAGTCCTTGATATTTAGTCGTTTTCAGCCAATTTTCTGGATTTTTAAAAATTTCACTTTTTTGTGAAAATATCCACTAAATGAGGGAATAATATGTGTGAGGGTACCCCAGGAGAGTTCCAAATGTGTGTGGGTAGAATATATATCCCATGGGGGTAAAATTGAAAAAAGTTGAAAAAAATTTTTTTTTAGACTTAGTCATTTTTCCGGCGTTTATCAGACTTTCAGATAGGGGAAATGTCAGTGAGCGTTCCAATTTCAGTTCCAGAGCGATTCGCCCAATGAGTCCTTGATATTTAGTCGTTTTCAGCCAATTTTCTGTATTTTTGAAAATTTCACTTTTTTATGAAAATATCCACTAAATGAGGGAATAATATGTGTGAGGGTACCCCAGGAGAGTTCCAAATGTGTGTGGGTAGAATATATATCCCACGGGGGTAAAATTGAAAAAAGTTGAAAAAATTTTTTTTTAGACTTAGTCATTTTTCCGGCGTTTATCAGACTTTCAGATATGGCAAATGTTAGTGAGCATTCCGATTTCAGTTCCAGAGCGATTCGCCCAATGAGTCCTTGATATTTAGTCGTTTTCAGCCAATTTTCTGGATTTTTGAAAATTTCACTTTTTTGTGAAAATATCCACTAAATGAGGGAATAATATGTGTGAGGGTACCCCAGGAGAGTTCCAAATGTGTGTGGGTAGAATATATATCCCACGTGGGTAAAATTGAAAAAAGTTGAAAAAAATTTTTTTTTAGACTTAGTCATTTTTACGGCGTTTATCAGACTTTCAGATAGGGCAAATGTCAGTGAGCGTTCCGATTTCAGTTCCAGAGCGATTTGCCCAATGAGTCCTTGATATTTAGTCGTTTTCAGCTAATTTACTGGATTTTTGAAAATTTCACTTTTTTGTGAAAATATCCACTAAATGAGGGAATAATATGTGTGAGGGTACCCCAGGAGAGTTCCAAATGTGTAGAATATATATCCCACGGGGGTAAAATTGAAAAAAGTTGAAAAAAAATTTTTTTTAGACTTAGTCATTTTTACGGCGTTTATCAGACTTTAAGATAGGGCAAATGTCAGTGAGCATTCCGATTTCAGTTCTAGAGCGATTCGTCCAATGAGTCCTTGATATTTAGTCGTTTTCAGCCAATTTTCTGGATTTTTGAATATTTCACTTTTTTGTGAAAATATCCACTAAATGAGGGAATAGTATGTGTGAGGGTACCCCAGGAGAGTTCCAAATGTGTGTGGGTAGAATATATATCCCACGGGGGTAAAATTGAAAAAAGTAGAAGAAATTTTTTTTTTAGACTTAGTCATTTTTCCGGCATTTATCAGACTTTCAGATAGGGGAAATGTCAGTGAGCGTTCCAATTTCAGTTCCAGAGTGATTCGCCCAATGAGTCCTTGATATTTAGTCATTTTCAGCCAATTTTCTGTATTTTTGAAAATTTCACTTTTTTATGAAAATATCCACTAAATGAGGGAATAATATGTGTGAGGGTACCCCAGGAGAGTTCCAAATGTGTGTGGGTAGAATATATATCCCACGGGGGTAAAATTGAAAAAAGTTGAAAAAAATTTTTTTTTAGACTTAGTCATTTTTCCCGCGTTTATCAGACTTTCAGATAGGGCAAATGTCAGTGAGCGTTCCGATTTCAGTTCCAGCGCGATTCGCCCAATGAGTCCTTGATATTTAGTCGTTTTCAGCCAATTTTCTGGATTTTTGAAAATTTCACTTTTTTATGAAAATATCCACTAAATGAGGGAATAATATGTGTGAGGGTACCCCAGGAGAGTTCCAAATGTGTGTGGGTAGAATATATATCCCACGGGGGTAAAATTGAAAAAAGTAGAAGAAATTTTTTTTTTAGACTTAGTCATTTTTCCGGCATTTATCAGACTTTCAGATAGGGGAAATGTCAGTGAGCGTTCCAATTTCAGTTCCAGAGTGATTCGCCCAATGAGTCCTTGATATTTAGTCATTTTCAGCCAATTTTCTGTATTTTTGAAAATTTCACTTTTTTATGAAAATATCCACTAAATGAGGGAATAATATGTGTGAGGGTACCCCAGGAGAGTTCCAAATGTGTGTGGGTAGAATATATATCCCACGGGGGTAAAATTGAAAAAAGTTGAAAAAAATTTTTTTTTAGACTTAGTCATTTTTCCCGCGTTTATCAGACTTTCAGATAGGGCAAATGTCAGTGAGCGTTCCGATTTCAGTTCCAGCGCGATTCGCCCAATGAGTCCTTGATATTTAGTCGTTTTCAGCCAATTTTCTGGATTTTTGAAAATTTCACTTTTTTATGAAAATATCCACTAAATGAGGGAATAATATGTGTGAGGGTACCCCAGGAGAGTTCCAAATGTGTGTGGGTAGAATATATATCCCACGGGGGTAAAATTGAAAAAAGTTTAAAAAATTTTTTTTTAGACTTAGTCATTTTTCCGGCGTTTATCAGACTTTCAGATAGGGCAAATGTTAGTGAGCATTCCGATTTCAGTTCCAGAGCGATTCGCCCAATGAGTCCTTGATATTTAGTCGTTTTCAGCCAATTTTCTGGATTTTTGAAAATTTCACTTTTTTGTGAAAATATCCACTAAATGAGGGAATAATATGTGTGAGGGTACCCCAGGAGAGTTCCAAATGTGTGTGGGTAGAATATATATCCCACGGGGGTAAAATTGAAAAAAGTTGAAAAAAATTTTTTTTTAGACTTAGTCATTTTTACGGCGTTTATCAGACTTTCAGATAGGGCAAATGTCAGTGA
Source organism: Phyllobates terribilis (assembly GCF_046119375.1). Classification (NCBI taxonomy): domain Eukaryota; kingdom Metazoa; phylum Chordata; class Amphibia; order Anura; family Dendrobatidae; genus Phyllobates; species Phyllobates terribilis. Next base: position 170,443,778 of record NW_027362772.1, read on the forward strand.
GCGTTCCGATTTCAGTTCCAGAGCGATTTGCCCAATGAGTCCTTGATATTTAGTCGTTTTCAGGTAATTTACTGGATTTTTGAAAATTTCACTTTTTTGTGAAAATATCCACTAAATGAGGGAATAATATGTGTGAGGGTACCCCAGGAGAGTTCCAAATGTGTAGAATATATATCCCACGGGGGTAAAATTGAAAAAAGTTGAAAAAAAATTTTTTTTAGACTTAGTCATTTTTACGGCGTTTATCAGACTTTCAGATAGGGCAAATGTTAGTGAGCATTCCGATTTCAGTTCCAGAGCGATTCGCCCAATGAGTCCTTGATATTTAGTCGTTTTCAGCCAATTTTCTGGATTTTTGAAAATTTCACTTTTTTTGAAAATATCCACTAAATGAGGGAATAGTATGTGTGAGGGTACCCCAGGAGAGTTCCAAATGTGTGTGGGTAGAATATATATCCCACGGGGGTAAAATTGAAAAAAGTAGAAGAAATTTTTTTTTTAGACTTAGTCATTTTTCCGGCGTTTATCAGACTTTCAGATAGGGGAAATGTCAGTGAGCGTTCCAATTTCAGTTCCAGAGTGATTCGCCCAATGAGTCCTTGATATTTAGTCATTTTCAGCCAATTTTCTGTATTTTTGAAAATTTCACTTTTTTGTGAAAATATCCACTAAATGAGGGAATAGTATGTGTGAGGGTACCCCAGGAGAGTTCCAAATGTGTGTGGGTAGAATATATATCCCACGGGGGTAAAATTGAAAAAAGTAGAAGAAATTTTTTTTTTAGACTTAGTCAATTTTCCGGCGTTTATCAGACTTTCAGATAGGGGAAATGTCAGTGAGCGTTCCAATTTCAGTTCCAGAGTGATTCGCCCAATGAGTCCTTGATATTTAGTCATTTTCAGCCAATTTTCTGTATTTTTGAAAATTTCACTTTTTTATGAAAATATCCACTAAATGAGGGAGTAATATGTGTGAGGGTACCCCAGGAGAGTTCCAAATGTGTGTGGGTAGAATATATATCCCATGGGGGTAAAATTGAAAAAAGTTGAAAAAAAATTTTTTTTAGACTTAGTCATTTTTCCTGCATTTATCAGACTTTCAGATAAGGGAAATGTCAGTGAGCGTTCCGATTTCAGTTCCAGAGCGATTCGCCCAATGAGTCCTTGATATTTAGTCGTTTTCAGCCAATTTTCTGGATTTTTTAAAATTTCACTTTTTTGTGAAAATATCCACTAAATGAGGGAATAATATGTGTGAGGGTACCCCAGGAGAGTTCCAAATGTGTGTGGGTAGAATATATATCCCACGGGGGTAAAATTGAAAAAAGTTGAAAAAAATTTTTTTTTAGACTTAGTCATTTTTACGGCGTTTATCAGACTTTCAGATAGGGCAAATGTCAGTGAGCGTTCCGATTTCAGTTCCAGAGCGATTTGCCCAATGAGTCCTTGATATTTAGTCGTTTTCAGCTAATTTACTGGATTTTTGAAAATTTCACTTTTTTGTGAAAATATCCACTAAATGAGGGAATAGTATGTGTGAGGGTACCCCAGGAAAGTTCCAAATGTGTGTGGGTAGAATATATATCCCACGGGGGTAAAATTGAAAAAAGTAGAAGAAATTTTTTTTTTAGACTTAGTCATTTTTCCGGCGTTTATCAGACTTTCAGATAGGGGAAATGTCAGTGAGCGTTCCAATTTCAGTTCCAGAGCGATTCGCCCAATGAGTCCTTGATATTTAGTCGTTTTCAGCCAATTTTCTGTATTTTTGAAAATTTCACTTTTTTATGAAAATATCCACTAAATGAGGGAATAATATGTGTGAGGGTACCCCAGGAGAGTTCCAAATGTGTGTGGGTAGAATATATATCCCACGGGGGTAAAATTGAAAAAAGTAGAAGAAATTTTTTTTTTAGACTTAGTCATTTTTCCGGCATTTATCAGACTTTCAGATAGGGGAAATGTCAGTGAGCGTTCCAATTTCAGTTCCAGAGTGATTCGCCCAATGAGTCCTTGATATTTAGTCATTTTCAGCCAATTTTCTGTATTTTTGAAAATTTCACTTTTTTATGAAAATATCCACTAAATGAGGGAATAATATGTGTGAGGGTACCCCAGGAGAGTTCCAAATGTGTGTGGGTAGAATATATATCCCACGGGGGTAAAATTGAAAAAAGTTGAAAAAAATTTTTTTTTAGACTTAGTCATTTTTCCCGCGTTTATCAGACTTTCAGATAGGGCAAATGTCAGTGAGCGTTCCGATTTCAGTTCCAGCGCGATTCGCCCAATGAGTCCTTGATATTTAGTCGTTTTCAGCCAATTTTCTGGATTTTTGAAAATTTCACTTTTTTATGAAAATATCCACTAAATGAGGGAATAATATGTGTGAGGGTACCCCAGGAGAGTTCCAAATGTGTGTGGGTAGAATATATATCCCACGGGGGTAAAATTGAAAAAAGTTTAAAAAATTTTTTTTTAGACTTAGTCATTTTTCCGGCGTTTATCAGACTTTCAGATAGGGCAAATGTTAGTGAGCATTCCGATTTCAGTTCCAGAGCGATTCGCCCAATGAGTCCTTGATATTTAGTCGTTTTCAGCCAATTTTCTGGATTTTTGAAAATTTCACTTTTTTGTGAAAATATCCACTAAATGAGGGAATAATATGTGTGAGGGTACCCCAGGAGAGTTCCAAATGTGTGTGGGTAGAATATATATCCCACGGGGGTAAAATTGAAAAAAGTTGAAAAAAATTTTTTTTTAGACTTAGTCATTTTTACGGCGTTTATCAGACTTTCAGATAGGGCAAATGTCAGTGAGCGTTCCGATTTCAGTTCCAGAGCGATTTGCCCAATGAGTCCTTGATATTTAGTCGTTTTCAGGTAATTTACTGGATTTTTGAAAATTTCACTTTTTTGTGAAAATATCCACTAAATGAGGGAATAATATGTGTGAGGGTACCCCAGGAGAGTTCCAAATGTGTAGAATATATATCCCACGGGGGTAAAATTGAAAAAAGTTGAAAAAAAATTTTTTTTAGACTTAGTCATTTTTACGGCGTTTATCAGACTTTCAGATAGGGCAAATGTTAGTGAGCATTCCGATTTCAGTTCCAGAGCGATTCGCCCAATGAGTCCTTGATATTTAGTCGTTTTCAGCCAATTTTCTGGATTTTTGAAAATTTCACTTTTTTTGAAAATATCCACTAAATGAGGGAATAGTATGTGTGAGGGTACCCCAGGAGAGTTCCAAATGTGTGTGGGTAGAATATATATCCCACGGGGGTAAAATTGAAAAAAGTAGAAGAAATTTTTTTTTTAGACTTAGTCATTTTTCCGGCGTTTATCAGACTTTCAGATAGGGGAAATGTCAGTGAGCGTTCCAATTTCAGTTCCAGAGTGATTCGCCCAATGAGTCCTTGATATTTAGTCATTTTCAGCCAATTTTCTGTATTTTTGAAAATTTCACTTTTTTGTGAAAATATCCACTAAATGAGGGAATAGTATGTGTGAGGGTACCCCAGGAGAGTTCCAAATGTGTGTGGGTAGAATATATATCCCACGGGGGTAAAATTGAAAAAAGTAGAAGAAATTTTTTTTTTAGACTTAGTCAATTTTCCGGCGTTTATCAGACTTTCAGATAGGGGAAATGTCAGTGAGCGTTCCAATTTCAGTTCCAGAGTGATTCGCCCAATGAGTCCTTGATATTTAGTCATTTTCAGCCAATTTTCTGTATTTTTGAAAATTTCACTTTTTTATGAAAATATCCACTAAATGAGGGAGTAATATGTGTGAGGGTACCCCAGGAGAGTTCCAAATGTGTGTGGGTAGAATATATATCCCACGGGGGTAAAATTGAAAAAAGTTGAAAAAAATTTTTTTTTAGACTTAGTCATTTTTCCCGCGTTTATCAGACTTTCAGATAGGGCAAATGTCAGTGAGCGTTCCGATTTCAGTTCCAGCGTGATTCGCCCAATGAGTCCTTGATATTTAGTCGTTTTCAGCCAATTTTCTGGATTTTTAAAAATTTCACTTTTTTGTGAAAATATCCACTAAATGAGGGAATAATATGTGTGAGGGTACCCCAGGAGAGTTCCAAATGTGTGTGGGTAGAATATATATCCCATGGGGGTAAAATTGAAAAAAGTTGAAAAAAAATTTTTTTTAGACTTAGTCATTTTTCCTGCATTTATCAGACTTTCAGATAAGGGAAATGTCAGTGAGCGTTCCGATTTCAGTTCCAGAGCGATTCGCCCAATGAGTCCTTGATATTTAGTCGTTTTCAGCCAATTTTCTGGATTTTTTAAAATTTCACTTTTTTGTGAAAATATCCACTAAATGAGGGAATAATATGTGTGAGGGTACCCCAGGAGAGTTCCAAATGTGTGTGGGTAGAATATATATCCCACGGGGGTAAAATTGAAAAAAGTTGAAAAAAAATTTTTTTAGACTTAGTCATTTTTACGGCGTTTATCAGACTTTCAGATAGGGCAAATGTCAGTGAGCGTTCCGATTTCAGTTCCAGAGCGATTTGCCCAATGAGTCCTTGATATTTAGTCGTTTTCAGCTAATTTACTGGATTTTTGAAAATTTCACTTTTTTGTGAAAATATCCACTAAATGAGGGAATAGTATGTGTGAGGGTACCCCAGGAAAGTTCCAAATGTGTGTGGGTAGAATATATATCCCACGGGGGTAAAATTGAAAAAAGTAGAAGAAATTTTTTTTTTAGACTTAGTCATTTTTCCGGCGTTTATCAGACTTTCAGATAGGGGAAATGTCAGTGAGCGTTCCAATTTCAGTTCCAGAGCGATTCGCCCAATGAGTCCTTGATATTTAGTCGTTTTCAGCCAATTTTCTGTATTTTTGAAAATTTCACTTTTTTATGAAAATATCCACTAAATGAGGGAATAATATGTGTGAGGGTACCCCAGGAGAGTTCCAAATGTGTGTGGGTAGAATATATATCCCACGGGGGTAAAATTGAAAAAAGTTGAAAAAATTTTTTTTTAGACTTAGTCATTTTTCCGGCGTTTATCAGACTTTCAGATAGGGCAAATGTTAGTGAGCATTCCGATTTCAGTTCCAGAGCGATTCGCCCAATGAGTCCTTGATATTTAGTCGTTTTCAGCCAATTTTCTGGATTTTTGAAAATTTCACTTTTTTGTGAAAATATCCACTAAATGAGGGAATAATATGTGTGAGGGTACCCCAGGAGAGTTCCAAATGTGTGTGGGTAGAATATATATCCCACGGGGGTAAAATTGAAAAAAGTTGAAAAAAATTTTTTTTTAGACTTAGTCATTTTTACGGCGTTTATCAGACTTTCAGATAGGGCAAATGTCAGTGAGCGTTCCGATTTCAGTTCCAGAGCGATTTGCCCAATGAGTCCTTGATATTTAGTCGTTTTCAGCTAATTTACTGGATTTTTGAAAATTTCACTTTTTTGTGAAAATATCCACTAAATGAGGGAATAATATGTGTGAGGGTACCCCAGGAGAGTTCCAAATGTGTAGAATATATATCCCACGGGGGTAAATTTGAAAAAAGTTGAAAAAAAATTTTTTTTAGACTTAGTCATTTTTACGGCGTTTATCAGACTTTAAGATAGGGCAAATGTCAGTGAGCATTCCGATTTCAGTTCTAGAGCGATTCGCCCAATGAGTCCTTGATATTTAGTCGTTTTCAGCCAATTTTCTGGATTTTTGAAAATTTCACTTTTTTATGAAAATATCCACTAAATGAGGGAATAATATGTGTGAGGGTACCCCAGGAGAGTTCCAAATGTGTGTGGGTAGAATATATATCCCACGGGGGTAAAATTGAAAAAAGTAGAAGAAATTTTTTTTTTAGACTTAGTCATTTTTCCGGCATTTATCAGACTTTCAGATAGGGGAAATGTCAGTGAGCGTTCCAATTTCAGTTCCAGAGTGATTCGCCCAATGAGTCCTTGATATTTAGTCATTTTCAGCCAATTTTCTGTATTTTTGAAAATTTCACTTTTTTATGAAAATATCCACTAAATGAGGGAATAATATGTGTGAGGGTACCCCAGGAGAGTTCCAAATGTGTGTGGGTAGAATATATATCCCACGGGGGTAAAATTGAAAAAAGTTGAAAAAAATTTTTTTTTAGACTTAGTCATTTTTCCCGCGTTTATCAGACTTTCAGATAGGGCAAATGTCAGTGAGCGTTCCGATTTCAGTTCCAGCGCGATTCGCCCAATGAGTCCTTGATATTTAGTCGTTTTCAGCCAATTTTCTGGATTTTTGAAAATTTCACTTTTTTATGAAAATATCCACTAAATGAGGGAATAATATGTGTGAGGGTACCCCAGGAGAGTTCCAAATGTGTGTGGGTAGAATATATATCCCACGGGGGTAAAATTGAAAAAAGTTTAAAAAATTTTTTTTTAGACTTAGTCATTTTTCCGGCGTTTATCAGACTTTCAGATAGGGCAAATGTTAGTGAGCATTCCGATTTCAGTTCCAGAGCGATTCGCCCAATGAGTCCTTGATATTTAGTCGTTTTCAGCCAATTTTCTGGATTTTTGAAAATTTCACTTTTTTGTGAAAATATCCACTAAATGAGGGAATAATATGTGTGAGGGTACCCCAGGAGAGTTCCAAATGTGTGTGGGTAGAATATATATCCCACGGGGGTAAAATTGAAAAAAGTTGAAAAAAATTTTTTTTTAGACTTAGTCATTTTTACGGCGTTTATCAGACTTTCAGATAGGGCAAATGTCAGTGAGCGTTCCGATTTCAGTTCCAGAGCGATTTGCCCAATGAGTCCTTGATATTTAGTCGTTTTCAGGTAATTTACTGGATTTTTTAAAATTTCACTTTTTTGTGAAAATATCCACTAAATGAGGGAATAATATGTGTGAGGGTACCCCAGGAGAGTTCCAAATGTGTGTGGGTAGAATATATATCCCACGGGGGTAAAATTGAAAAAAGTTGAAAAAAATTTTTTTTTAGACTTAGTCATTTTTACGGCGTTTATCAGACTTTCAGATAGGGCAAATGTCAGTGAGCGTTCCGATTTCAGTTCCAGAGCGATTTGCCCAATGAGTCCTTGATATTTAGTCGTTTTCAGCTAATTTACTGGATTTTTGAAAATTTCACTTTTTTGTGAAAATATCCACTAAATGAGGGAATAGTATGTGTGAGGGTACCCCAGGAAAGTTCCAAATGTGTGTGGGTAGAATATATATCCCACGGGGGTAAAATTGAAAAAAGTAGAAGAAATTTTTTTTTTAGACTTAGTCATTTTTCCGGCGTTTATCAGACTTTCAGATAGGGGAAATGTCAGTGAGCGTTCCAATTTCAGTTCCAGAGCGATTCGCCCAATGAGTCCTTGATATTTAGTCGTTTTCAGCCAATTTTCTGTATTTTTGAAAATTTCACTTTTTTATGAAAATATCCACTAAATGAGGGAATAATATGTGTGAGGGTACCCCAGGAGAGTTCCAAATGTGTGTGGGTAGAATATATATCCCACGGGGGTAAAATTGAAAAAAGTAGAAGAAATTTTTTTTTTAGACTTAGTCATTTTTCCGGCATTTATCAGACTTTCAGATAGGGGAAATGTCAGTGAGCGTTCCAATTTCAGTTCCAGAGTGATTCGCCCAATGAGTCCTTGATATTTAGTCATTTTCAGCCAATTTTCTGTATTTTTGAAAATTTCACTTTTTTATGAAAATATCCACTAAATGAGGGAATAATATGTGTGAGGGTACCCCAGGAGAGTTCCAAATGTGTGTGGGTAGAATATATATCCCACGGGGGTAAAATTGAAAAAAGTTGAAAAAAATTTTTTTTTAGACTTAGTCATTTTTCCCGCGTTTATCAGACTTTCAGATAGGGCAAATGTCAGTGAGCGTTCCGATTTCAGTTCCAGCGCGATTCGCCCAATGAGTCCTTGATATTTAGTCGTTTTCAGCCAATTTTCTGGATTTTTGAAAATTTCACTTTTTTATGAAAATATCCACTAAATGAGGGAATAATATGTGTGAGGGTACCCCAGGAGAGTTCCAAATGTGTGTGGGTAGAATATATATCCCACGGGGGTAAAATTGAAAAAAGTTTAAAAAATTTTTTTTTAGACTTAGTCATTTTTCCGGCGTTTATCAGACTTTCAGATAGGGCAAATGTTAGTGAGCATTCCGATTTCAGTTCCAGAGCGATTCGCCCAATGAGTCCTTGATATTTAGTCGTTTTCAGCCAATTTTCTGGATTTTTGAAAATTTCACTTTTTTGTGAAAATATCCACTAAATGAGGGAATAATATGTGTGAGGGTACCCCAGGAGAGTTCCAAATGTGTGTGGGTAGAATATATATCCCACGGGGGTAAAATTGAAAAAAGTTGAAAAAAATTTTTTTTTAGACTTAGTCATTTTTACGGCGTTTATCAGACTTTCAGATAGGGCAAATGTCAGTGAGCGTTCCGATTTCAGTTCCAGAGCGATTTGCCCAATGAGTCCTTGATATTTAGTCGTTTTCAGGTAATTTACTGGATTTTTGAAAATTTCACTTTTTTGTGAAAATATCCACTAAATGAGGGAATAATATGTGTGAGGGTACCCCAGGAGAGTTCCAAATGTGTAGAATATATATCCCACGGGGGTAAAATTGAAAAAAGTTGAAAAAAAATTTTTTTTAGACTTAGTCATTTTTACGGCGTTTATCAGACTTTCAGATAGGGCAAATGTTAGTGAGCATTCCGATTTCAGTTCCAGAGCGATTCGCCCAATGAGTCCTTGATATTTAGTCGTTTTCAGCCAATTTTCTGGATTTTTGAAAATTTCACTTTTTTTGAAAATATCCACTAAATGAGGGAATAGTATGTGTGAGGGTACCCCAGGAGAGTTCCAAATGTGTGTGGGTAGAATATATATCCCACGGGGGTAAAATTGAAAAAAGTAGAAGAAATTTTTTTTTTAGACTTAGTCATTTTTCCGGCGTTTATCAGACTTTCAGATAGGGGAAATGTCAGTGAGCGTTCCAATTTCAGTTCCAGAGTGATTCGCCCAATGAGTCCTTGATATTTAGTCATTTTCAGCCAATTTTCTGTATTTTTGAAAATTTCACTTTTTTGTGAAAATATCCACTAAATGAGGGAATAGTATGTGTGAGGGTACCCCAGGAGAGTTCCAAATGTGTGTGGGTAGAATATATATCCCACGGGGGTAAAATTGAAAAAAGTAGAAGAAATTTTTTTTTTAGACTTAGTCAATTTTCCGGCGTTTATCAGACTTTCAGATAGGGGAAATGTCAGTGAGCGTTCCAATTTCAGTTCCAGAGTGATTCGCCCAATGAGTCCTTGATATTTAGTCATTTTCAGCCAATTTTCTGTATTTTTGAAAATTTCACTTTTTTATGAAAATATCCACTAAATGAGGGAGTAATATGTGTGAGGGTACCCCAGGAGAGTTCCAAATGTGTGTGGGTAGAATATATATCCCACGGGGGTAAAATTGAAAAAAGTTGAAAAAAATTTTTTTTTAGACTTAGTCATTTTTCCCGCGTTTATCAGACTTTCAGATAGGGCAAATGTCAGTGAGCGTTCCGATTTCAGTTCCAGCGTGATTCGCCCAATGAGTCCTTGATATTTAGTCGTTTTCAGCCAATTTTCTGGATTTTTAAAAATTTCACTTTTTTGTGAAAATATCCACTAAATGAGGGAATAATATGTGTGAGGGTACCCCAGGAGAGTTCCAAATGTGTGTGGGTAGAATATATATCCCATGGGGGTAAAATTGAAAAAAGTTGAAAAAAAATTTTTTTTAGACTTAGTCATTTTTCCTGCATTTATCAGACTTTCAGATAAGGGAAATGTCAGTGAGCGTTCCGATTTCAGTTCCAGAGCGATTCGCCCAATGAGTCCTTGATATTTAGTCGTTTTCAGCCAATTTTCTGGATTTTTTAAAATTTCACTTTTTTGTGAAAATATCCACTAAATGAGGGAATAATATGTGTGAGGGTACCCCAGGAGAGTTCCAAATGTGTGTGGGTAGAATATATATCCCACGGGGGTAAAATTGAAAAAAGTTGAAAAAAAATTTTTTTAGACTTAGTCATTTTTACGGCGTTTATCAGACTTTCAGATAGGGCAAATGTCAGTGAGCGTTCCGATTTCAGTTCCAGAGCGATTTGCCCAATGAGTCCTTGATATTTAGTCGTTTTCAGCTAATTTACTGGATTTTTGAAAATTTCACTTTTTTGTGAAAATATCCACTAAATGAGGGAATAGTATGTGTGAGGGTACCCCAGGAAAGTTCCAAATGTGTGTGGGTAGAATATATATCCCACGGGGGTAAAATTGAAAAAAGTAGAAGAAATTTTTTTTTTAGACTTAGTCATTTTTCCGGCGTTTATCAGACTTTCAGATAGGGGAAATGTCAGTGAGCGTTCCAATTTCAGTTCCAGAGCGATTCGCCCAATGAGTCCTTGATATTTAGTCGTTTTCAGCCAATTTTCTGTATTTTTGAAAATTTCACTTTTTTATGAAAATATCCACTAAATGAGGGAATAATATGTGTGAGGGTACCCCAGGAGAGTTCCAAATGTGTGTGGGTAGAATATATATCCCACGGGGGTAAAATTGAAAAAAGTTGAAAAAATTTTTTTTTAGACTTAGTCATTTTTCCGGCGTTTATCAGACTTTCAGATAGGGCAAATGTTAGTGAGCATTCCGATTTCAGTTCCAGAGCGATTCGCCCAATGAGTCCTTGATATTTAGTCGTTTTCAGCCAATTTTCTGGATTTTTGAAAATTTCACTTTTTTGTGAAAATATCCACTAAATGAGGGAATAATATGTGTGAGGGTACCCCAGGAGAGTTCCAAATGTGTGTGGGTAGAATATATATCCCACGGGGGTAAAATTGAAAAAAGTTGAAAAAAATTTTTTTTTAGACTTAGTCATTTTTACGGCGTTTATCAGACTTTCAGATAGGGCAAATGTCAGTGAGCGTTCCGATTTCAGTTCCAGAGCGATTTGCCCAATGAGTCCTTGATATTTAGTCGTTTTCAGCTAATTTACTGGATTTTTGAAAATTTCACTTTTTTGTGAAAATATCCACTAAATGAGGGAATAATATGTGTGAGGGTACCCCAGGAGAGTTCCAAATGTGTAGAATATATATCCCACGGGGGTAAATTTGAAAAAAGTTGAAAAAAAATTTTTTTTAGACTTAGTCATTTTTACGGCGTTTATCAGACTTTAAGATAGGGCAAATGTCAGTGAGCATTCCGATTTCAGTTCTAGAGCGATTCGCCCAATGAGTCCTTGATATTTAGTCGTTTTCAGCCAATTTTCTGGATTTTTGAAAATTTCACTTTTTTATGAAAATATCCACTAAATGAGGGAATAATATGTGTGAGGGTACCCCAGGAGAGTTCCAAATGTGTGTGGGTAGAATATATATCCCACGGGGGTAAAATTGAAAAAAGTAGAAGAAATTTTTTTTTTAGACTTAGTCATTTTTCCGGCATTTATCAGACTTTCAGATAGGGGAAATGTCAGTGAGCGTTCCAATTTCAGTTCCAGAGTGATTCGCCCAATGAGTCCTTGATATTTAGTCATTTTCAGCCAATTTTCTGTATTTTTGAAAATTTCACTTTTTTATGAAAATATCCACTAAATGAGGGAATAATATGTGTGAGGGTACCCCAGGAGAGTTCCAAATGTGTGTGGGTAGAATATATATCCCACGGGGGTAAAATTGAAAAAAGTTGAAAAAAATTTTTTTTTAGACTTAGTCATTTTTCCCGCGTTTATCAGACTTTCAGATAGGGCAAATGTCAGTGAGCGTTCCGATTTCAGTTCCAGCGCGATTCGCCCAATGAGTCCTTGATATTTAGTCGTTTTCAGCCAATTTTCTGGATTTTTGAAAATTTCACTTTTTTATGAAAATATCCACTAAATGAGGGAATAATATGTGTGAGGGTACCCCAGGAGAGTTCCAAATGTGTGTGGGTAGAATATATATCCCACGGGGGTAAAATTGAAAAAAGTTTAAAAAATTTTTTTTTAGACTTAGTCATTTTTCCGGCGTTTATCAGACTTTCAGATAGGGCAAATGTTAGTGAGCATTCCGATTTCAGTTCCAGAGCGATTCGCCCAATGAGTCCTTGATATTTAGTCGTTTTCAGCCAATTTTCTGGATTTTTGAAAATTTCACTTTTTTGTGAAAATATCCACTAAATGAGGGAATAATATGTGTGAGGGTACCCCAGGAGAGTTCCAAATGTGTGTGGGTAGAATATATATCCCACGGGGGTAAAATTGAAAAAAGTTGAAAAAAATTTTTTTTTAGACTTAGTCATTTTTACGGCGTTTATCAGACTTTCAGATAGGGCAAATGTCAGTGAGCGTTCCGATTTCAGTTCCAGAGCGATTTGCCCAATGAGTCCTTGATATTTAGTCGTTTTCAGGTAATTTACTGGATTTTTGAAAATTTCACTTTTTTGTGAAAATATCCACTAAATGAGGGAATAATATGTGTGAGGGTACCCCAGGAGAGTTCCAAATGTGTAGAATATATATCCCACGGGGGTAAAATTGAAAAAAGTTGAAAAAAAATTTTTTTTAGACTTAGTCATTTTTACGGCGTTTATCAGACTTTCAGATAGGGCAAATGTTAGTGAGCATTCCGATTTCAGTTCCAGAGCGATTCGCCCAATGAGTCCTTGATATTTAGTCGTTTTCAGCCAATTTTCTGGATTTTTGAAAATTTCACTTTTTTTGAAAATATCCACTAAATGAGGGAATAGTATGTGTGAGGGTACCCCAGGAGAGTTCCAAATGTGTGTGGGTAGAATATATATCCCACGGGGGTAAAATTGAAAAAAGTAGAAGAAATTTTTTTTTTAGACTTAGTCATTTTTCCGGCGTTTATCAGACTTTCAGATAGGGGAAATGTCAGTGAGCGTTCCAATTTCAGTTCCAGAGTGATTCGCCCAATGAGTCCTTGATATTTAGTCATTTTCAGCCAATTTTCTGTATTTTTGAAAATTTCACTTTTTTGTGAAAATATCCACTAAATGAGGGAATAGTATGTGTGAGGGTACCCCAGGAGAGTTCCAAATGTGTGTGGGTAGAATATATATCCCACGGGGGTAAAATTGAAAAAAGTAGAAGAAATTTTTTTTTTAGACTTAGTCAATTTTCCGGCGTTTATCAGACTTTCAGATAGGGGAAATGTCAGTGAGCGTTCCAATTTCAGTTCCAGAGTGATTCGCCCAATGAGTCCTTGATATTTAGTCATTTTCAGCCAATTTTCTGTATTTTTGAAAATTTCACTTTTTTATGAAAATATCCACTAAATGAGGGAGTAATATGTGTGAGGGTACCCCAGGAGAGTTCCAAATGTGTGTGGGTAGAATATATATCCCACGGGGGTAAAATTGAAAAAAGTTGAAAAAAATTTTTTTTTAGACTTAGTCATTTTTCCCGCGTTTATCAGACTTTCAGATAGGGCAAATGTCAGTGAGCGTTCCGATTTCAGTTCCAGCGTGATTCGCCCAATGAGTCCTTGATATTTAGTCGTTTTCAGCCAATTTTCTGGATTTTTAAAAATTTCACTTTTTTGTGAAAATATCCACTAAATGAGGGAATAATATGTGTGAGGGTACCCCAGGAGAGTTCCAAATGTGTGTGGGTAGAATATATATCCCATGGGGGTAAAATTGAAAAAAGTTGAAAAAAAATTTTTTTTAGACTTAGTCATTTTTCCTGCATTTATCAGACTTTCAGATAAGGGAAATGTCAGTGAGCGTTCCGATTTCAGTTCCAGAGCGATTCGCCCAATGAGTCCTTGATATTTAGTCGTTTTCAGCCAATTTTCTGGATTTTTTAAAATTTCACTTTTTTGTGAAAATATCCACTAAATGAGGGAATAATATGTGTGAGGGTACCCCAGGAGAGTTCCAAATGTGTGTGGGTAGAATATATATCCCACGGGGGTAAAATTGAAAAAAGTTGAAAAAAATTTTTTTTTAGACTTAGTCATTTTTACGGCGTTTATCAGACTTTCAGATAGGGCAAATGTCAGTGAGCGTTCCGATTTCAGTTCCAGAGCGATTTGCCCAATGAGTCCTTGATATTTAGTCGTTTTCAGCTAATTTACTGGATTTTTGAAAATTTCACTTTTTTGTGAAAATATCCACTAAATGAGGGAATAGTATGTGTGAGGGTACCCCAGGAAAGTTCCAAATGTGTGTGGGTAGAATATATATCCCACGGGGGTAAAATTGAAAAAAGTAGAAGAAATTTTTTTTTTAGACTTAGTCATTTTTCCGGCGTTTATCAGACTTTCAGATAGGGGAAATGTCAGTGAGCGTTCCAATTTCAGTTCCAGAGCGATTCGCCCAATGAGTCCTTGATATTTAGTCGTTTTCAGCCAATTTTCTGTATTTTTGAAAATTTCACTTTTTTATGAAAATATCCACTAAATGAGGGAATAATATGTGTGAGGGTACCCCAGGAGAGTTCCAAATGTGTGTGGGTAGAATATATATCCCACGGGGGTAAAATTGAAAAAAGTTGAAAAAATTTTTTTTTAGACTTAGTCATTTTTCCGGCGTTTATCAGACTTTCAGATAGGGCAAATGTTAGTGAGCATTCCGATTTCAGTTCCAGAGCGATTCGCCCAATGAGTCCTTGATATTTAGTCGTTTTCAGCCAATTTTCTGGATTTTTGAAAATTTCACTTTTTTGTGAAAATATCCACTAAATGAGGGAATAATATGTGTGAGGGTACCCCAGGAGAGTTCCAAATGTGTGTGGGTAGAATATATATCCCACGGGGGTAAAATTGAAAAAAGTTGAAAAAAATTTTTTTTTAGACTTAGTCATTTTTACGGCGTTTATCAGACTTTCAGATAGGGCAAATGTCAGTGAGCGTTCCGATTTCAGTTCCAGAGCGATTTGCCCAATGAGTCCTTGATATTTAGTCGTTTTCAGCTAATTTACTGGATTTTTGAAAATTTCACTTTTTTGTGAAAATATCCACTAAATGAGGGAATAATATGTGTGAGGGTACCCCAGGAGAGTTCCAAATGTGTAGAATATATATCCCACGGGGGTAAATTTGAAAAAAGTTGAAAAAAAATTTTTTTTAGACTTAGTCATTTTTACGGCGTTTATCAGACTTTAAGATAGGGCAAATGTCAGTGAGCATTCCGATTTCAGTTCTAGAGCGATTCGCCCAATGAGTCCTTGATATTTAGTCGTTTTCAGCTAATTTACTGGATTTTTGAAAATTTCACTTTTTTGTGAAAATATCCACTAAATGAGGGAATAGTATGTGTGAGGGTACCCCAGGAAAGTTCCAAATGTGTGTGGGTAGAATATATATCCCACGGGGGTAAAATTGAAAAAAGTAGAAGAAATTTTTTTTTTAGACTTAGTCATTTTTCCGGCGTTTATCAGACTTTCAGATAGGGGAAATGTCAGTGAGCGTTCCAATTTCAGTTCCAGAGCGATTCGCCCAATGAGTCCTTGATATTTAGTCGTTTTCAGCCAATTTTCTGTATTTTTGAAAATTTCACTTTTTTATGAAAATATCCACTAAATGAGGGAATAATATGTGTGAGGGTACCCCAGGAGAGTTCCAAATGTGTGTGGGTAGAATATATATCCCACGGGGGTAAAATTGAAAAAAGTTGAAAAAATTTTTTTTTAGACTTAGTCATTTTTCCGGCGTTTATCAGACTTTCAGATAGGGCAAATGTTAGTGAGCATTCCGATTTCAGTTCCAGAGCGATTCGCCCAATGAGTCCTTGATATTTAGTCGTTTTCAGCCAATTTTCTGGATTTTTGAAAATTTCACTTTTTTGTGAAAATATCCACTAAATGAGGGAATAATATGTGTGAGGGTACCCCAGGAGAGTTCCAAATGTGTGTGGGTAGAATATATATCCCACGGGGGTAAAATTGAAAAAAGTTGAAAAAAATTTTTTTTTAGACTTAGTCATTTTTACGGCGTTTATCAGACTTTCAGATAGGGCAAATGTCAGTGAGCGTTCCGATTTCAGTTCCAGAGCGATTTGCCCAATGAGTCCTTGATATTTAGTCGTTTTCAGCTAATTTACTGGATTTTTGAAAATTTCACTTTTTTGTGAAAATATCCACTAAATGAGGGAATAATATGTGTGAGGGTACCCCAGGAGAGTTCCAAATGTGTAGAATATATATCCCACGGGGGTAAATTTGAAAAAAGTTGAAAAAAAATTTTTTTTAGACTTAGTCATTTTTACGGCGTTTATCAGACTTTAAGATAGGGCAAATGTCAGTGAGCATTCCGATTTCAGTTCTAGAGCGATTCGCCCAATGAGTCCTTGATATTTAGTCGTTTTCAGCCAATTTTCTGGATTTTTGAAAATTTCACTTTTTTATGAAAATATCCACTAAATGAGGGAATAATATGTGTGAGGGTACCCCAGGAGAGTTCCAAATGTGTGTGGGTAGAATATATATCCCACGGGGGTAAAATTGAAAAAAGTAGAAGAAATTTTTTTTTTAGACTTAGTCATTTTTCCGGCATTTATCAGACTTTCAGATAGGGGAAATGTCAGTGAGCGTTCCAATTTCAGTTCCAGAGTGATTCGCCCAATGAGTCCTTGATATTTAGTCATTTTCAGCCAATTTTCTGTATTTTTGAAAATTTCACTTTTTTATGAAAATATCCACTAAATGAGGGAATAATATGTGTGAGGGTACCCCAGGAGAGTTCCAAATGTGTGTGGGTAGAATATATATCCCACGGGGGTAAAATTGAAAAAAGTTGAAAAAAATTTTTTTTTAGACTTAGTCATTTTTCCCGCGTTTATCAGACTTTCAGATAGGGCAAATGTCAGTGAGCGTTCCGATTTCAGTTCCAGCGCGATTCGCCCAATGAGTCCTTGATATTTAGTCGTTTTCAGCCAATTTTCTGGATTTTTGAAAATTTCACTTTTTTATGAAAATATCCACTAAATGAGGGAATAATATGTGTGAGGGTACCCCAGGAGAGTTCCAAATGTGTGTGGGTAGAATATATATCCCACGGGGGTAAAATTGAAAAAAGTTTAAAAAATTTTTTTTTAGACTTAGTCATTTTTCCGGCGTTTATCAGACTTTCAGATAGGGCAAATGTTAGTGAGCATTCCGATTTCAGTTCCAGAGCGATTCGCCCAATGAGTCCTTGATATTTAGTCGTTTTCAGCCAATTTTCTGGATTTTTGAAAATTTCACTTTTTTGTGAAAATATCCACTAAATGAGGGAATAATATGTGTGAGGGTACCCCAGGAGAGTTCCAAATGTGTGTGGGTAGAATATATATCCCACGGGGGTAAAATTGAAAAAAGTTGAAAAAAATTTTTTTTTAGACTTAGTCATTTTTACGGCGTTTATCAGACTTTCAGATAGGGCAAATGTCAGTGAGCGTTCCGATTTCAGTTCCAGAGCGATTTGCCCAATGAGTCCTTGATATTTAGTCGTTTTCAGGTAATTTACTGGATTTTTGAAAATTTCACTTTTTTGTGAAAATATCCACTAAATGAGGGAATAATATGTGTGAGGGTACCCCAGGAGAGTTCCAAATGTGTAGAATATATATCCCACGGGGGTAAAATTGAAAAAAGTTGAAAAAAAATTTTTTTTAGACTTAGTCATTTTTACGGCGTTTATCAGACTTTCAGATAGGGCAAATGTTAGTGAGCATTCCGATTTCAGTTCCAGAGCGATTCGCCCAATGAGTCCTTGATATTTAGTCGTTTTCAGCCAATTTTCTGGATTTTTGAAAATTTCACTTTTTTTGAAAATATCCACTAAATGAGGGAATAGTATGTGTGAGGGTACCCCAGGAGAGTTCCAAATGTGTGTGGGTAGAATATATATCCCACGGGGGTAAAATTGAAAAAAGTAGAAGAAATTTTTTTTTTAGACTTAGTCATTTTTCCGGCGTTTATCAGACTTTCAGATAGGGGAAATGTCAGTGAGCGTTCCAATTTCAGTTCCAGAGTGATTCGCCCAATGAGTCCTTGATATTTAGTCATTTTCAGCCAATTTTCTGTATTTTTGAAAATTTCACTTTTTTGTGAAAATATCCACTAAATGAGGGAATAGTATGTGTGAGGGTACCCCAGGAGAGTTCCAAATGTGTGTGGGTAGAATATATATCCCACGGGGGTAAAATTGAAAAAAGTAGAAGAAATTTTTTTTTTAGACTTAGTCAATTTTCCGGCGTTTATCAGACTTTCAGATAGGGGAAATGTCAGTGAGCGTTCCAATTTCAGTTCCAGAGTGATTCGCCCAATGAGTCCTTGATATTTAGTCATTTTCAGCCAATTTTCTGTATTTTTGAAAATTTCACTTTTTTATGAAAATATCCACTAAATGAGGGAGTAATATGTGTGAGGGTACCCCAGGAGAGTTCCAAATGTGTGTGGGTAGAATATATATCCCACGGGGGTAAAATTGAAAAAAGTTGAAAAAAATTTTTTTTTAGACTTAGTCATTTTTCCCGCGTTTATCAGACTTTCAGATAGGGCAAATGTCAGTGAGCGTTCCGATTTCAGTTCCAGCGTGATTCGCCCAATGAGTCCTTGATATTTAGTCGTTTTCAGCCAATTTTCTGGATTTTTAAAAATTTCACTTTTTTGTGAAAATATCCACTAAATGAGGGAATAATATGTGTGAGGGTACCCCAGGAGAGTTCCAAATGTGTGTGGGTAGAATATATATCCCATGGGGGTAAAATTGAAAAAAGTTGAAAAAAAATTTTTTTTAGACTTAGTCATTTTTCCTGCATTTATCAGACTTTCAGATAAGGGAAATGTCAGTGAGCGTTCCGATTTCAGTTCCAGAGCGATTCGCCCAATGAGTCCTTGATATTTAGTCGTTTTCAGCCAATTTTCTGGATTTTTTAAAATTTCACTTTTTTGTGAAAATATCCACTAAATGAGGGAATAATATGTGTGAGGGTACCCCAGGAGAGTTCCAAATGTGTGTGGGTAGAATATATATCCCACGGGGGTAAAATTGAAAAAAGTTGAAAAAAATTTTTTTTTAGACTTAGTCATTTTTACGGCGTTTATCAGACTTTCAGATAGGGCAAATGTCAGTGAGCGTTCCGATTTCAGTTCCAGAGCGATTTGCCCAATGAGTCCTTGATATTTAGTCGTTTTCAGCTAATTTACTGGATTTTTGAAAATTTCACTTTTTTGTGAAAATATCCACTAAATGAGGGAATAGTATGTGTGAGGGTACCCCAGGAAAGTTCCAAATGTGTGTGGGTAGAATATATATCCCACGGGGGTAAAATTGAAAAAAGTAGAAGAAATTTTTTTTTTAGACTTAGTCATTTTTCCGGCGTTTATCAGACTTTCAGATAGGGGAAATGTCAGTGAGCGTTCCAATTTCAGTTCCAGAGCGATTCGCCCAATGAGTCCTTGATATTTAGTCGTTTTCAGCCAATTTTCTGTATTTTTGAAAATTTCACTTTTTTATGAAAATATCCACTAAATGAGGGAATAATATGTGTGAGGGTACCCCAGGAGAGTTCCAAATGTGTGTGGGTAGAATATATATCCCACGGGGGTAAAATTGAAAAAAGTTGAAAAAATTTTTTTTTAGACTTAGTCATTTTTCCGGCGTTTATCAGACTTTCAGATAGGGCAAATGTTAGTGAGCATTCCGATTTCAGTTCCAGAGCGATTCGCCCAATGAGTCCTTGATATTTAGTCGTTTTCAGCCAATTTTCTGGATTTTTGAAAATTTCACTTTTTTGTGAAAATATCCACTAAATGAGGGAATAATATGTGTGAGGGTACCCCAGGAGAGTTCCAAATGTGTGTGGGTAGAATATATATCCCACGGGGGT
Organism: Phyllobates terribilis; assembly: GCF_046119375.1. Taxonomy (NCBI): domain Eukaryota; kingdom Metazoa; phylum Chordata; class Amphibia; order Anura; family Dendrobatidae; genus Phyllobates; species Phyllobates terribilis. The sequence goes on from NW_027362772.1 coordinate 170,463,639, forward strand.
AAAATTGAAAAAAGTTGAAAAAAATTTTTTTTTAGACTTAGTCATTTTTACGGCGTTTATCAGACTTTCAGATAGGGCAAATGTCAGTGAGCGTTCCGATTTCAGTTCCAGAGCGATTTGCCCAATGAGTCCTTGATATTTAGTCGTTTTCAGCTAATTTACTGGATTTTTGAAAATTTCACTTTTTTGTGAAAATATCCACTAAATGAGGGAATAATATGTGTGAGGGTACCCCAGGAGAGTTCCAAATGTGTAGAATATATATCCCACGGGGGTAAATTTGAAAAAAGTTGAAAAAAAATTTTTTTTAGACTTAGTCATTTTTACGGCGTTTATCAGACTTTAAGATAGGGCAAATGTCAGTGAGCATTCCGATTTCAGTTCTAGAGCGATTCGCCCAATGAGTCCTTGATATTTAGTCGTTTTCAGCCAATTTTCTGGATTTTTGAAAATTTCACTTTTTTGTGAAAATATCCACTAAATGAGGGAATAGTATGTGTGAGGGTACACCAGGAGAGTTCCAAATGTGTGTGGGTAGAATATATATCCCACGGGGGTAAAATTGAAAAAAGTAGAAGAAATTTTTTTTTTAGACTTAGTCATTTTTCCGGCGTTTATCAGACTTTCAGATAGGGGAAATGTCAGTGAGCGTTCCAATTTCAGTTCCAGAGCGATTCGCCCAATGAGTCCTTGATATTTAGTCGTTTTCAGCCAATTTTCTGTATTTTTGAAAATTTCACTTTTTTATGAAAATATCCACTAAATGAGGGAATAATATGTGTGAGGGTACCCCAGGAGAGTTCCAAATGTGTGTGGGTAGAATATATATCCCACCGGGGTAAAATTGAAAAAAGTTGAAAAAATTTTTTTTTAGACTTAGTCATTTTTCCGGCGTTTATCAGACTTTCAGATAGGGCAAATGTTAGTGAGCATTCCGATTTCAGTTCCAGAGCGATTCGCCCAATGAGTCCTTGATATTTAGTCGTTTTCAGCCAATTTTCTGGATTTTTGAAAATTTCACTTTTTTGTGAAAATATCCACTAAATGAGGGAATAATATGTGTGAGGGTACCCCAGGAGAGTTCCAAATGTGTGTGGGTAGAATATATATCCCACGGGGGTAAAATTGAAAAAAGTTGAAAAAAATTTTTTTTTAGACTTAGTCATTTTTACGGCGTTTATCAGACTTTCAGATAGGGCAAATGTCAGTGAGCGTTCCGATTTCAGTTCCAGAGCGATTTGCCCAATGAGTCCTTGATATTTAGTCGTTTTCAGCTAATTTACTGGATTTTTGAAAATTTCACTTTTTTGTGAAAATATCCACTAAATGAGGGAATAATATGTGTGAGGGTACCCCAGGAGAGTTCCAAATGTGTAGAATATATATCCCACGGGGGTAAAATTGAAAAAAGTTGAAAAAAAATTTTTTTTAGACTTAGTCATTTTTACGGCGTTTATCAGACTTTAAGATAGGGCAAATGTCAGTGAGCATTCCGATTTCAGTTCTAGAGCGATTCGCCCAATGAGTCCTTGATATTTAGTCGTTTTCAGCCAATTTTCTGGATTTTTAAAAATTTCACTTTTTTGTGAAAATATCCACTAAATGAGGGAATAATATGTGTGAGGGTACCCCAGGAGAGTTCCAAATGTGTGTGGGTAGAATATATATCCCATGGGGGTAAAATTGAAAAAAGTTGAAAAAAATTTTTTTTTAGACTTAGTCATTTTTCCGGCGTTTATCAGACTTTCAGATAGGGTAAATGTCAGTGAGCGTTCCGATTTCAGTTCCAGAGCGATTCGCCCAATGCGTCCTTGATATTTAGTCGTTTTCAGCCAATTTTCTGGATTTTTGAAAATTTGACTTTTTTGTGAAAATATCCACTAAATGAGGGAATAATATGTGTGAGGGTACCCCAGGAGAGTTCCAAATGTGTAGAATATATATCCCACGGGGGTAAAATTGAAAAAAGTTGAAAAAAAATTTTTTTTAGACTTAGTCATTTTTACGGCATTTATCAGACTTTCAGATAGGGCAAATGTCAGTGAGCATTCCGATTTCAGTTCTAGAGCGATTCGCCCAATGAGTCCTTGATATTTAGTCGTTTTCAGCCAATTTTCTGGTTTTTTGAAAATTTCACTTTTTTGTGAAAATATCCACTAAATGAGGGAATAGTATGTGTGAGGGTACCCCAGGAAAGTTCCAAATGTGTGTGGGTAGAATATATATCCCACGGGGGTAAAATTGAAAAAAGTAGAAGAAATTTTTTTTTAGACTTAGTCATTTTTCCGGCGTTTATCAGACTTTCAGATAGGGGAAATGTCAGTGAGCGTTCCAATTTCAGTTCCAGAGCGATTCGCCCAATGAGTCCTTGATATTTAGTCGTTTTCAGCCAATTTTCTGTATTTTTGAAAATTTCACTTTTTTATGAAAATATCCACTAAATGAGGGAATAATATGTGTGAGGGTACCCCAGGAGAGTTCCAAATGTGTGTGGGTAGAATATATATCCCACGGGGGTAAAATTGAAAAAAGTTGAAAAAATTTTTTTTTAGACTTAGTCATTTTTCCGGCGTTTATCAGACTTTCAGATAGGGCAAATGTTAGTGAGCATTCCGATTTCAGTTCCAGAGCGATTCGCCCAATGAGTCCTTGATATTTAGTCGTTTTCAGCCAATTTTCTGGATTTTTGAAAATTTCACTTTTTTGTGAAAATATCCACTAAATGAGGGAATAATATGTGTGAGGGTACCCCAGGAGAGTTCCAAATGTGTGTGGGTAGAATATATATCCCACGGGGGTAAAATTGAAAAAAGTTGAAAAAAATTTTTTTTTAGACTTAGTCATTTTTACGGCGTTTATCAGACTTTCAGATAGGGCAAATGTCAGTGAGCGTTCCGATTTCAGTTCCAGAGCGATTTGCCCAATGAGTCCTTGATATTTAGTCGTTTTCAGCTAATTTACTGGATTTTTGAAAATTTCACTTTTTTGTGAAAATATCCACTAAATGAGGGAATAATATGTGTGAGGGTACCCCAGGAGAGTTCCAAATGTGTAGAATATATATCCCACGGGGGTAAAATTGAAAAAAGTTGAAAAAAAATTTTTTTTAGACTTAGTCATTTTTACGGCGTTTATCAGACTTTAAGATAGGGCAAATGTCAGTGAGCATTCCGATTTCAGTTCTAGAGCGATTCGCCCAATGAGTCCTTGATATTTAGTCGTTTTCAGCCAATTTTCTGGATTTTTAAAAATTTCACTTTTTTGTGAAAATATCCACTAAATGAGGGAATAATATGTGTGAGGGTACCCCAGGAGAGTTCCAAATGTGTGTGGGTAGAATATATATCCCATGGGGGTAAAATTGAAAAAAGTTGAAAAAAATTTTTTTTTAGACTTAGTCATTTTTCCGGCGTTTATCAGACTTTCAGATAGGGTAAATGTCAGTGAGCGTTCCGATTTCAGTTCCAGAGCGATTCGCCCAATGAGTCCTTGATATTTAGTCGTTTTCAGCCAATTTTCTGGATTTTTGAAAATTTGACTTTTTTGTGAAAATATCCACTAAATGAGGGAATAATATGTGTGAGGGTACCCCAGGAGAGTTCCAAATGTGTAGAATATATATCCCACGGGGGTAAAATTGAAAAAAGTTGAAAAAAAATTTTTTTTAGACTTAGTCATTTTTACGGCGTTTATCAGACTTTCAGATAGGGCAAATGTCAGTGAGCATTCCGATTTCAGTTCTAGAGCGATTCGCCCAATGAGTCCTTGATATTTAGTCGTTTTCAGCCAATTTTCTGGTTTTTTGAAAATTTCACTTTTTTGTGAAAATATCCACTAAATGAGGTAATAGTATGTGTGAGGGTACCCCAGGAAAGTTCCAAATGTGTGTGGGTAGAATATATATCCCACGGGGGTAAAATTGAAAAAAGTAGAAGAAATTTTTTTTTTAGACTTAGTCATTTTTCCGGCGTTTATCAGACTTTCAGATAGGGGAAATGTCAGTGAGCGTTCCAATTTCAGTTCCAGAGCGATTCGCCCAATGAGTCCTTGATATTTAGTCGTTTTCAGCCAATTTTCTGTATTTTTGAAAATTTCACTTTTTTATGAAAATATCCACTAAATGAGGGAATAATATGTGTGAGGGTACCCCAGGAGAGTTCCAAATGTGTGTGGGTAGAATATATATCCCACGGGGGTAAAATTGAAAAAAGTTGAAAAAATTTTTTTTTAGACTTAGTCATTTTTCCGGCGTTTATCAGACTTTCAGATAGGGCAAATGTTAGTGAGCATTCCGATTTCAGTTCCAGAGCGATTCGCCCAATGAGTCCTTGATATTTAGTCGTTTTCAGCCAATTTTCTGGATTTTTGAAAATTTCACTTTTTTGTGAAAATATCCACTAAATGAGGGAATAATATGTGTGAGGGTACCCCAGGAGAGTTCCAAATGTGTGTGGGTAGAATATATATCCCACGGGGGTAAAATTGAAAAAAGTTGAAAAAAATTTTTTTTTAGACTTAGTCATTTTTACGGCGTTTATCAGACTTTCAGATAGGGCAAATGTCAGTGAGCGTTCCGATTTCAGTTCCAGAGCGATTTGCCCAATGAGTCCTTGATATTTAGTCGTTTTCAGCTAATTTACTGGATTTTTGAAAATTTCACTTTTTTGTGAAAATATCCACTAAATGAGGGAATAATATGTGTGAGGGTACCCCAGGAGAGTTCCAAATGTGTAGAATATATATCCCACGGGGGTAAAATTGAAAAAAGTTGAAAAAAAATTTTTTTTAGACTTAGTCATTTTTACGGCGTTTATCAGACTTTAAGATAGGGCAAATGTCAGTGAGCATTCCGATTTCAGTTCTAGAGCGATTCGCCCAATGAGTCCTTGATATTTAGTCGTTTTCAGCCAATTTTCTGGATTTTTAAAAATTTCACTTTTTTGTGAAAATATCCACTAAATGAGGGAATAATATGTGTGAGGGTACCCCAGGAGAGTTCCAAATGTGTGTGGGTAGAATATATATCCCATGGGGGTAAAATTGAAAAAAGTTGAAAAAAATTTTTTTTTAGACTTAGTCATTTTTCCGGCGTTTATCAGACTTTCAGATAGGGTAAATGTCAGTGAGCGTTCCGATTTCAGTTCCAGAGCGATTCGCCCAATGAGTCCTTGATATTTAGTCGTTTTCAGCCAATTTTCTGGATTTTTGAAAATTTGACTTTTTTGTGAAAATATCCACTAAATGAGGGAATAATATGTGTGAGGGTACCCCAGGAGAGTTCCAAATGTGTAGAATATATATCCCACGGGGGTAAAATTGAAAAAAGTTGAAAAAAAATTTTTTTTAGACTTAGTCATTTTTACGGCGTTTATCAGACTTTAAGATAGGGCAAATGTCAGTGAGCATTCCGATTTCAGTTCTAGAGCGATTCGCCCAATGAGTCCTTGATATTTAGTCATTTTCAGCCAATTTTCTGGATTTTTGAAAATTTCACTTTTTTGTGAAAATATCCACTAAATGAGGGAATAGTATGTGTGAGGGTACCCCAGGAGAGTTCCAAATGTGTGTGGGTAGAATATATATCCCACGGGGGTAAAATTGAAAAAAGTAGAAGAAATTTTTTTTTTAGACTTAGTCATTTTTCCGGCGTTTATCAGACTTTCAGATAGGGGAAATGTCAGTGAGCGTTCCAATTTCAGTTCCAGAGTGATTCGCCCAATGAGTCCTTGATATTTAGTCATTTTCAGCCAATTTTCTGTATTTTTGAAAATTTCACTTTTTTGTGAAAATATCCACTAAATGAGGGAATAGTATGTGTGAGGGTACCCCAGGAGAGTTCCAAATGTGTGTGGGTAGAATATATATCCCACGGGGGTAAAATTGAAAAAAGTAGAAGAAATTTTTTTTTTAGACTTAGTCAATTTTCCGGCGTTTATCAGACTTTCAGATAGGGGAAATGTCAGTGAGCGTTCCAATTTCAGTTCCAGAGTGATTCGCCCAATGAGTCCTTGATATTTAGTCATTTTCAGCCAATTTTCTGTATTTTTGAAAATTTCACTTTTTTATGAAAATATCCACTAAATGAGGGAATAATATGTGTGAGGGTACCCCAGGAGAGTTCCAAATGTGTGTGGGTAGAATATATATCCCATGGGGGTAAAATTGAAAAAAGTTGAAAAAAATTTTTTTTTAGACTTAGTCATTTTTCCGGCGTTTATCAGACTTTCAGATAGGGCAAATGTTAGTGAGCATTCCGATTTCAGTTCCAGAGCGATTCGCCCAATGAGTCCTTGATATTTAGTCGTTTTCAGCCAATTTTCTGGATTTTTAAAAATTTCACTTTTTTGTGAAAATATCCACTAAATGAGGGAATAATATGTGTGAGAGTACCCCAGGAGAGTTCCAAATGTGTAGAATATATATCCCACGGGGGTAAAATTAAAAAAAGGTGAAAAAATTTTTTTTTGGACTTAGTCATTTTTCCGGCGTTTATCAGACTTTCAGATAGGGCAAATGTCAGTGAGCTTTCCAATTTCAGTTCCAGAGTGATTCGCCCAATGAGTCCTTGATATTTAGTCGTTTTCAGCCAATTTTCTGGATTTTTAAAAATTTCACTTTTTTTGTGAAAATATCCACTAAATGAGGGAATAATATGTGTGAGGCTACCCCAGGAGAGTTCCAAATGTGTGTGGGTAGAATATATATCCCACGGGGTAAAATTGAAAAAAGTTGAAAAAAAATTTTTTTTAGACTTAGTCATTTTTCCTGCATTTATCAGACTTTCAGATAAGGGAAATGTCAGTGAGCGTTCCGATTTCAGTTCCAGAGCGATTCGCCCAATGAGTCCTTGATATTTAGTCGTTTTCAGCCAATTTTCTGGATTTTTTAAAATTTCACTTTTTTGTGAAAATATCCACTAAATGAGGGAATAATATGTGTGAGGGTACCCCAGGAGAGTTCCAAATGTGTAGAATATATATCCCACGGGGGTAAAATTGAAAAAAGTTGAAAAAAAATTTTTTTTAGACTTAGTCATTTTTACGGCGTTTATCAGACTTTCAGATAGGGCAAATGTCAGTGAGCATTCCGATTTCAGTTCTAGAGCGATTCGCCCAATGAGTCCTTGATATTTAGTCGTTTTCAGCCAATTTTCTGGATTTTTGAAAATTTCACTTTTTTGTGAAAATATCCACTAAATGAGGGAATAATATGTGTGAGGGTACCCCAGGAGAGTTCCAAATGTGTAGAATATATATCCCACGGGGGTAAAATTGAAAAAAGTTGAAAAAAATTTTTTTTTAGACTTAGTCATTTTTCCCGCGTTTATCAGACTTTCAGATAGGGCAAATGTCAGTGAGCGTTCCGATTTCAGTTACAGAGCGATTCGCCCAATGAGTCCTTGATATTTAGTCGTTTTCAGCCAATTTTCTGGATTTTTAAAAATTTCAGTTTTTTGTGAAAATATCCACTAAATGAGGGAATAATATGTGTGAGGGTACCCCAGGAGAGTTCCAAATGTGTGTGGGTAGAATATATATCCAACGGGGGTAAAATTGAAAAAAGGTGAACAATTTTTTTTTTTGGACTTAGTCATTTTTCCGGCGTTTATCAGACTTTCAGATAGGGCAAATGTCAGTGAGAGTTCCGATTTCAGTTCCAGAGCGATTCGCTCAATGAGTCCTTGATATTTAGTCGTTTTCAGCCAATTTTCTGGATTTTTAAAAATTTCAGTTTTTTGTGAAAATATCCACTAAATGAGGGAATAATATGTGTGAGGGTACCCCAGGAGAGTTCCAAATGTGTAGAATATATATCCCACGGGGGTAAAATTGAAAAAAGTTGAAAAAAATTTTTTTTTGGACTTATTCATTTTTACGGCGTTTATGAGACTTTCAGATAGGGGAAATGTCAGTGAGCGTTCCGATTTCAGTTCCAGAGCGATTCGCCCAATGAGTCCTTGATATTTAGTCGTTTTCAGCCAATTTACTGGATTTTTGAAAATTTCACTTTTTTGTGAAAATATCCACTAAATGAGGGAATAATATGTGTGAGGGTACCCCAGGAGAGTTCCAAATGTGTGTGGGTAGAATATATAACCCACGGGGGTAAAATTGAAAAAAGTTTAAAAAAATTTTTTTCTAGACTTAGTCATTTTTCCGGCGTTTATCAGACTTTCAGATAGGGCAAATGTCAGGGAGCGTTCCGCTTTCAGTTCCAGAGCGATTCGCCCAATGAGTCCTTGATATTTAGTCGTTTTCAGCCAATTTTCTGGATTTTTGAAAATTTCACTTTTTTGTGAAAATATCCACTAAATGAGGGAATAAAATGTGTGAGGGTACCCCAGGAGAGTTCCAAATGTGTGTGGGTAGAATATATATCCCGCGGGGGTAAAATTGAAAAAAGTTTTAAAAAAATTTTTTTAGACTTAGTCATTTTTCCGGCGTTTATCAGACTTTCAGATAGGGCAAATGTCAGTGAGCGTTCCGATTTCAGTTCCAGAGCGATTCGCCCAATGAGTCCTTGATATTTAGTCGTTTTCAGCTAATTTACTGGATTTTTGAAAATTTCACTTTTTTGTGAAAATATCCACTAAATGAGGGAATAATATGTGTGAGGGTACCCCAGGAGAGTTCCAAATGTGTGTGGGTAGAATATATATCCCACGGGGGTAAAATTGAAAAAAGTAGAAGAAATTTTTTTTTTAGACTTAGTCATTTTTCCGGCGTTTATCAGACTTTCAGATAGGGGAAATGTCAGTGAGCGTTCCAATTTCAGTTCCAGAGTGATTCGCCCAATGAGTCCTTGATATTTAGTCATTTTCAGCCAATTTTCTGTATTTTTGAAAATTTCACTTTTTTGTGAAAATATCCACTAAATGAGGGAATAGTATGTGTGAGGGTACCCCAGGAGAGTTCCAAATGTGTAGAATATATATCCCACGGGGGTAAAATTGAAAAAAGTTGAAAAAAAATTTTTTTTAGACTTAGTCATTTTTACGGCGTTTATCAGACTTTCAGATAGGGCAAATGTCAGTGAGCGTTCCGATTTCAGTTCCAGCGCGATTCGCCCAATGAGTCCTTGATATTTAGTCGTTTTCAGCCAATTTTCTGGATTTTTGAAAATTTCACTTTTTTATGAAAATATCCACTAAGTGAGGGAATAATATGTGTGAGGGTACCCCAGGAGAGTTCCAAATGTGTGTGGGTAGAATATATATCCCACGGGGGTAAAATTGAAAAAAGTTGAAAAAAATTTTTTTTTAGACTTAGTCATTTTTCCCGCGTTTATCAGACTTTCAGATAGGGCAAATGTCAGTGAGCGTTCCGATTTCAGTTCCAGCGCGATTCGCCCAATGAGTTCTTGATATTTAGTCGTTTTCAGCCAATTTTCTGGATTTTTGAAAATTTCACTTTTTTATGAAAATATCCACTAAATGAGGGAATAATATGTGTGAGGGTACCCCAGGAGAGTTCCAAATGTGTGTGGGTAGAATATATATCCCACGGGGGTAAAATTGAAAAAAGTAGAAGAAATTTTTTTTTTAGACTTAGTCATTTTTCCGGCATTTATCAGACTTTCAGATAGGGGAAATGTCAGTGAGCGTTCCAATTTCAGTTCCAGAGTGATTCGCCCAATGAGTCCTTGATATTTAGTCATTTTCAGCCAATTTTCTGTATTTTTGAAAATTTCACTTTTTTATGAAAATATCCACTAAATGAGGGAATAATATGTGTGAGGGTACCCCAGGAGAGTTCCAAATGTGTGTGGGTAGAATATATATCCCACGGGGGTAAAATTGAAAAAAGTTGAAAAAAATTTTTTTTTAGACTTAGTCATTTTTCCCGCGTTTATCAGACTTTCAGATAGGGCAAATGTCAGTGAGCGTTCCGATTTCAGTTCCAGCGCGATTCGCCCAATGAGTCCTTGATATTTAGTCGTTTTCAGCCAATTTTCTGGATTTTTGAAAATTTCACTTTTTTATGAAAATATCCACTAAATGAGGGAATAATATGTGTGAGGGTACCCCAGGAGAGTTCCAAATGTGTGTGGGTAGAATATATATCCCACGGGGGTAAAATTGAAAAAAGTTGAAAAAATTTTTTTTTAGACTTAGTCATTTTTCCGGCGTTTATCAGACTTTCAGATAGGGCAAATGTTAGTGAGCATTCCGATTTCAGTTCCAGAGCGATTCGCCCAATGAGTCCTTGATATTTAGTCGTTTTCAGCCAATTTTCTGGATTTTTGAAAATTTCACTTTTTTGTGAAAATATCCACTAAATGAGGGAATAATATGTGTGAGGGTACCCCAGGAGAGTTCCAAATGTGTGTGGGTAGAATATATATCCCACGGGGGTAAAATTGAAAAAAGTTGAAAAAAATTTTTTTTTAGACTTAGTCATTTTTACGGCGTTTATCAGACTTTCAGATAGGGCAAATGTCAGTGAGCGTTCCGATTTCAGTTCCAGAGCGATTTGCCCAATGAGTCCTTGATATTTAGTCGTTTTCAGGTAATTTACTGGATTTTTGAAAATTTCACTTTTTTGTGAAAATATCCACTAAATGAGGGAATAATATGTGTGAGGGTACCCCAGGAGAGTTCCAAATGTGTAGAATATATATCCCACGGGGGTAAAATTGAAAAAAGTTGAAAAAAAATTTTTTTTAGACTTAGTCATTTTTACGGCGTTTATCAGACTTTCAGATAGGGCAAATGTTAGTGAGCATTCCGATTTCAGTTCCAGAGCGATTCGCCCAATGAGTCCTTGATATTTAGTCGTTTTCAGCCAATTTTCTGGATTTTTGAAAATTTCACTTTTTTTGAAAATATCCACTAAATGAGGGAATAGTATGTGTGAGGGTACCCCAGGAGAGTTCCAAATGTGTGTGGGTAGAATATATATCCCACGGGGGTAAAATTGAAAAAAGTAGAAGAAATTTTTTTTTTAGACTTAGTCATTTTTCCGGCGTTTATCAGACTTTCAGATAGGGGAAATGTCAGTGAGCGTTCCAATTTCAGTTCCAGAGTGATTCGCCCAATGAGTCCTTGATATTTAGTCATTTTCAGCCAATTTTCTGTATTTTTGAAAATTTCACTTTTTTGTGAAAATATCCACTAAATGAGGGAATAGTATGTGTGAGGGTACCCCAGGAGAGTTCCAAATGTGTGTGGGTAGAATATATATCCCACGGGGGTAAAATTGAAAAAAGTAGAAGAAATTTTTTTTTTAGACTTAGTCAATTTTCCGGCGTTTATCAGACTTTCAGATAGGGGAAATGTCAGTGAGCGTTCCAATTTCAGTTCCAGAGTGATTCGCCCAATGAGTCCTTGATATTTAGTCATTTTCAGCCAATTTTCTGTATTTTTGAAAATTTCACTTTTTTATGAAAATATCCACTAAATGAGGGAGTAATATGTGTGAGGGTACCCCAGGAGAGTTCCAAATGTGTGTGGGTAGAATATATATCCCACGGGGGTAAAATTGAAAAAAGTTGAAAAAAATTTTTTTTTAGACTTAGTCATTTTTCCCGCGTTTATCAGACTTTCAGATAGGGCAAATGTCAGTGAGCGTTCCGATTTCAGTTCCAGCGTGATTCGCCCAATGAGTCCTTGATATTTAGTCGTTTTCAGCCAATTTTCTGGATTTTTAAAAATTTCACTTTTTTGTGAAAATATCCACTAAATGAGGGAATAATATGTGTGAGGGTACCCCAGGAGAGTTCCAAATGTGTGTGGGTAGAATATATATCCCATGGGGGTAAAATTGAAAAAAGTTGAAAAAAAATTTTTTTTAGACTTAGTCATTTTTCCAGCATTTATCAGACTTTCAGATAAGGGAAATGTCAGTGAGCGTTCCGATTTCAGTTCCAGAGCGATTCGCCCAATGAGTCCTTGATATTTAGTCGTTTTCAGCCAATTTTCTGGATTTTTTAAAATTTCACTTTTTTGTGAAAATATCCACTAAATGAGGGAATAATATGTGTGAGGGTACCCTAGGAGAGTTCCAAATGTGTAGAATATATATCCCACGGGGGTAAAATTGAAAAAAGTTGAAAAAAAATTTTTTTTAGACTTAGTCATTTTTACGGCGTTTATCAGACTTTCAGATAGGGCAAATGTCAGTGAGCATTCCGATTTCAATTCTAGAGCGATTCGCCCAATGAGTCCTTGATATTTAGTCGTTTTCAGCCAATTTTCTGGATTTTTGAAAATTTCACTTTTTTGTGAAAATATCCACTAAATGAGGGAATAATATGTGTGAGGGTACCCCAGGAGAGTTCCAAATGTGTAGAATATATATCCCACGGGGGTAAAATTGAAAAAAGTTGAAAAAAATTTTTTTTTAGACTTAGTCATTTTTCCCGCGTTTATCAGACTTTCAGATAGGGCAAATGTCAGTGAGCGTTCCGATTTCAGTTACAGAGCGATTCGCCCAATGAGTCCTTGATATTTAGTCGTTTTCAGCCAATTTTCTGGATTTTTAAAAATTTCAGTTTTTTGTGAAAATATCCACTAAATGAGGGAATAATATGTGTGAGGGTACCCCAGGAGAGTTCCAAATGTGTGTGGGTAGAATATATATCCAACGGGGGTAAAATTGAAAAAAGGTGAACAATTTTTTTTTTTGGACTTAGTCATTTTTCCGGCGTTTATCAGACTTTCAGATAGGGCAAATGTCAGTGAGAGTTCCGATTTCAGTTCCAGAGCGATTCGCTCAATGAGTCCTTGATATTTAGTCGTTTTCAGCCAATTTTCTGGATTTTTAAAAATTTCAGTTTTTTGTGAAAATATCCACTAAATGAGGGAATAATATGTGTGAGGGTACCCCAGGAGAGTTCCAAATGTGTAGAATATATATCCCACGGGGGTAAAATTGAAAAAAGTTGAAAAAAATTTTTTTTTGGACTTATTCATTTTTACGGCGTTTATGAGACTTTCAGATAGGGGAAATGTCAGTGAGCGTTCCGATTTCAGTTCCAGAGCGATTCGCCCAATGAGTCCTTGATATTTAGTCGTTTTCAGCCAATTTTCTGGATTTTTGAAAATTTCACTTTTTTGTGAAAATATCCACTAAATGAGGGAATAATATGTGTGAGGGTACCCCAGGAGAGTTCCAAATGTGTGTGGGTAGAATATATATCCCACGTGGGTAAAATTGAAAAAAGTTGAAAAAAATTTTTTTTTAGACTTAGTCATTTTTACGGCGTTTATCAGACTTTCAGATAGGGCAAATGTCAGGGAGCGTTCCGCTTTCAGTTCCAGAGCGATTCGCCCAATGAGTCCTTGATATTTAGTCGTTTTCAGCCAATTTTCTGGATTTTTGAAAATTTCACTTTTTTGTGAAAATATCCACTAAATGAGGGAATAAAATGTGTGAGGGTACCCCAGGAGAGTTCCAAATGTGTGTGGGTAGAATATATATCCCGCGGGGGTAAAATTGAAAAAAGTTTTAAAAAAATTTTTTTTAGACTTAGTCATTTTTCCGGCGTTTATCAGACTTTCAGATAGGGCAAATGTCAGTGAGCGTTCCGATTTCAGTTCCAGAGCGATTCGCCCAATGAGTCCTTGATATTTAGTCGTTTTCAGCTAATTTACTGGATTTTTGAAAATTTCACTTTTTTGTGAAAATATCCACTAAATGAGGGAATAATATGTGTGAGGGTACCCCAGGAGAGTTCCAAATGTGTGTGGGTAGAATATATATCCCACGGGGGTAAAATTGAAAAAAGTAGAAGAAATTTTTTTTTTAGACTTAGTCATTTTTCCGGCGTTTATCAGACTTTCAGATAGGGGAAATGTCAGTGAGCGTTCCAATTTCAGTTCCAGAGTGATTCGCCCAATGAGTCCTTGATATTTAGTCATTTTCAGCCAATTTTCTGTATTTTTGAAAATTTCACTTTTTTGTGAAAATATCCACTAAATGAGGGAATAGTATGTGTGAGGGTACCCCAGGAGAGTTCCAAATGTGTGTGGGTAGAATATATATCCCACGGGGGTAAAATTGAAAAAAGTAGAAGAAATTTTTTTTTTAGACTTAGTCATTTTTCCGGCGTTTATCAGACTTTCAGATAGGGGAAATGTCAGTGAGCGTTCCAATTTCAGTTCCAGAGCGATTCGCCCAATGAGTCCTTGATATTTAGTCGTTTTCAGCCAATTTTCTGTATTTTTGAAAATTTCACTTTTTTATGAAAATATCCACTAAATGAGGGAATAATATGTGTGAGGGTACCCCAGGAGAGTTCCAAATGTGTGTGGGTAGAATATATATCCCACGGGGGTAAAATTGAAAAAAGTTGAAAAAATTTTTTTTTAGACTTAGTCATTTTTCCGGCGTTTATCAGACTTTCAGATAGGGCAAATGTTAGTGAGCATTCCGATTTCAGTTCCAGAGCGATTCGCCCAATGAGTCCTTGATATTTAGTCGTTTTCAGCCAATTTTCTGGATTTTTGAAAATTTCACTTTTTTGTGAAAATATCCACTAAATGAGGGAATAATATGTGTGAGGGTACCCCAGGAGAGTTCCAAATGTGTGTGGGTAGAATATATATCCCACGTGGGTAAAATTGAAAAAAGTTGAAAAAAATTTTTTTTTAGACTTAGTCATTTTTACGGCGTTTATCAGACTTTCAGATAGGGCAAATGTCAGTGAGCGTTCCGATTTCAGTTCCAGAGCGATTTGCCCAATGAGTCCTTGATATTTAGTCGTTTTCAGCTAATTTACTGGATTTTTGAAAATTTCACTTTTTTGTGAAAATATCCACTAAATGAGGGAATAATATGTGTGAGGGTACCCCAGGAGAGTTCCAAATGTGTAGAATATATATCCCACGGGGGTAAAATTGAAAATAGTTGAAAAAAAATTTTTTTTAGACTTAGTCATTTTTACGGCGTTTATCAGACTTTCAGATAGGGCAAATGTCAGTGAGCGTTCCGATTTCAGTTCCAGCGCGATTCGCCCAATGAGTCCTTGATATTTAGTCGTTTTCAGCCAATTTTCTGGATTTTTGAAAATTTCACTTTTTTATGAAAATATCCACTAAATGAGGGAATAATATGTGTGAGGGTACCCCAGGAGAGTTCCAAATGTGTGTGGGTAGAATATATATCCCACGGGGGTAAAATTGAAAAAAGTTGAAAAAAATTTTTTTTTAGACTTAGTCATTTTTCCCGCGTTTATCAGACTTTCAGATAGGGCAAATGTCAGTGAGCGTTCCGATTTCAGTTCCAGCGCGATTCGCCCAATGAGTCCTTGATATTTAGTCGTTTTCAGCCAATTTTCTGGATTTTTGAAAATTTCACTTTTTTATGAAAATATCCACTAAATGAGGGAATAATATGTGTGAGGGTACCCCAGGAGAGTTCCAAATGTGTGTGGGTAGAATATATATCCCACGGGGGTAAAATTGAAAAAAGTAGAAGAAATTTTTTTTTTAGACTTAGTCATTTTTCCGGCATTTATCAGACTTTCAGATAGGGGAAATGTCAGTGAGCGTTCCAATTTCAGTTCCAGAGTGATTCGCCCAATGAGTCCTTGATATTTAGTCATTTTCAGCCAATTTTCTGTATTTTTGAAAATTTCACTTTTTTATGAAAATATCCACTAAATGAGGGAATAATATGTGTGAGGGTACCCCAGGAGAGTTCCAAATGTGTGTGGGTAGAATATATATCCCACGGGGGTAAAATTGAAAAAAGTTGAAAAAAATTTTTTTTTAGACTTAGTCATTTTTCCCGCGTTTATCAGACTTTCAGATAGGGCAAATGTCAGTGAGCGTTCCGATTTCAGTTCCAGCGCGATTCGCCCAATGAGTCCTTGATATTTAGTCGTTTTCAGCCAATTTTCTGGATTTTTGAAAATTTCACTTTTTTATGAAAATATCCACTAAATGAGGGAATAATATGTGTGAGGGTACCCCAGGAGAGTTCCAAATGTGTGTGGGTAGAATATATATCCCACGGGGGTAAAATTGAAAAAAGTTGAAAAAATTTTTTTTTAGACTTAGTCATTTTTCCGGCGTTTATCAGACTTTCAGATAGGGCAAATGTTAGTGAGCATTCCGATTTCAGTTCCAGAGCGATTCGCCCAATGAGTCCTTGATATTTAGTCGTTTTCAGCCAATTTTCTGGATTTTTGAAAATTTCACTTTTTTGTGAAAATATCCACTAAATGAGGGAATAATATGTGTGAGGGTACCCCAGGAGAGTTCCAAATGTGTGTGGGTAGAATATATATCCCACGGGGGTAAAATTGAAAAAAGTTGAAAAAAATTTTTTTTTAGACTTAGTCATTTTTACGGCGTTTATCAGACTTTCAGATAGGGCAAATGTCAGTGAGCGTTCCGATTTCAGTTCCAGAGCGATTTGCCCAATGAGTCCTTGATATTTAGTCGTTTTCAGGTAATTTACTGGATTTATGAAAATTTCACTTTTTTGTGAAAATATCCACTAAATGAGGGAATAATATGTGTGAGGGTACCCCAGGAGAGTTCCAAATGTGTAGAATATATATCCCACGGGGGTAAAATTGAAAAAAGTTGAAAAAAAATTTTTTTTAGACTTAGTCATTTTTACGGCGTTTATCAGACTTTCAGATAGGGCAAATGTTAGTGAGCATTCCGATTTCAGTTCCAGAGCGATTCACCCAATGAGTCCTTGATATTTAGTCGTTTTCAGCCAATTTTCTGGATTTTTGAAAATTTCACTTTTTTTGAAAATATCCACTAAATGAGGGAATAGTATGTGTGAGGGTACCCCAGGAGAGTTCCAAATGTGTGTGGGTAGAATATATATCCCACGGGGGTAAAATTGAAAAAAGTAGAAGAAATTTTTTTTTTAGACTTAGTCATTTTTCCGGCGTTTATCAGACTTTCAGATAGGGGAAATGTCAGTGAGCGTTCCAATTTCAGTTCCAGAGTGATTCGCCCAATGAGTCCTTGATATTTAGTCATTTTCAGCCAATTTTCTGTATTTTTGAAAATTTCACTTTTTTGTGAAAATATCCACTAAATGAGGGAATAGTATGTGTGAGGGTACCCCAGGAGAGTTCCAAATGTGTGTGGGTAGAATATATATCCCACGGGGGTAAAATTGAAAAAAGTAGAAGAAATTTTTTTTTTAGACTTAGTCAATTTTCCGGCGTTTATCAGACTTTCAGATAGGGGAAATGTCAGTGAGCGTTCCAATTTCAGTTCCAGAGTGATTCGCCCAATGAGTCCTTGATATTTAGTCATTTTCAGCCAATTTTCTGTATTTTTGAAAATTTCACTTTTTTATGAAAATATCCACTAAATGAGGGAGTAATATGTGTGAGGGTACCCCAGGAGAGTTCCAAATGTGTGTGGGTAGAATATATATCCCACGGGGGTAAAATTGAAAAAAGTTGAAAAAAATTTTTTTTTAGACTTAGTCATTTTTCCCGCGTTTATCAGACTTTCAGATAGGGCAAATGTCAGTGAGCGTTCCGATTTCAGTTCCAGCGTGATTCGCCCAATGAGTCCTTGATATTTAGTCGTTTTCAGCCAATTTTCTGGATTTTTAAAAATTTCACTTTTTTGTGAAAATATCCACTAAATGAGGGAATAATATGTGTGAGGGTACCCCAGGAGAGTTCCAAATGTGTGTGGGTAGAATATATATCCCATGGGGGTAAAATTGAAAAAAGTTGAAAAAAAATTTTTTTTAGACTTAGTCATTTTTCCAGCATTTATCAGACTTTCAGATAAGGGAAATGTCAGTGAGCGTTCCGATTTCAGTTCCAGAGCGATTCGCCCAATGAGTCCTTGATATTTAGTCGTTTTCAGCCAATTTTCTGGATTTTTTAAAATTTCACTTTTTTGTGAAAATATCCACTAAATGAGGGAATAATATGTGTGAGGGTACCCCAGGAGAGTTCCAAATGTGTAGAATATATATCCCACGGGGGTAAAATTGAAAAAAGTTGAAAAAAAATTTTTTTTAGACTTAGTCATTTTTACGGCGTTTATCAGACTTTCAGATAGGGCAAATGTCAGTGAGCATTCCGATTTCAGTTCTAGAGCGATTCGCCCAATGAGTCCTTGATATTTAGTCGTTTTCAGCCAATTTTCTGGATTTTTGAAAATTTCACTTTTTTGTGAAAATATCCACTAAATGAGGGAATAATATGTGTGAGGGTACCCCAGGAGAGTTCCAAATGTGTAGAATATATATCCCACGGGGGTAAAATTGAAAAAAGTTGAAAAAAATTTTTTTTTAGACTTAGTCATTTTTCCCGCGTTTATCAGACTTTCAGATAGGGCAAATGTCAGTGAGCGTTCCGATTTCAGTTACAGAGCGATTCGCCCAATGAGTCCTTGATATTTAGTCGTTTTCAGCCAATTTTCTGGATTTTTAAAAATTTCAGTTTTTTGTGAAAATATCCACTAAATGAGGGAATAATATGTGTGAGGGTACCCCAGGAGAGTTCCAAATGTGTGTGGGTAGAATATAGATCCAACGGGGGTAAAATTGAAAAAAGGTGAACAATTTTTTTTTTTGGACTTAGTCATTTTTCCGGCGTTTATCAGACTTTCAGATAGGGCAAATGTCAGTGAGAGTTCCGATTTCAGTTCCAGAGCGATTCGCTCAATGAGTCCTTGATATTTAGTCGTTTTCAGCCAATTTTCTGGATTTTTAAAAATTTCAGTTTTTTGTGAAAATATCCACTAAATGAGGGAATAATATGTGTGAGGGTACCCCAGGAGAGATCCAAATGTGTAGAATATATATCCCACGGGGGTAAAATTGAAAAAAGTTGAAAAAAATTTTTTTTTGGACTTATTCATTTTTACGGCGTTTATGAGACTTTCAGATAGGGGAAATGTCAGTGAGCGTTCCGATTTCAGTTCCAGAGCGATTCGCCCAATGAGTCCTTGATATTTAGTCGTTTTCAGCCAATTTTCTGGATTTTTGAAAATTTCACTTTTTTGTGAAAATATCCACTAAATGAGGGAATAATATGTGTGAGGGTACCCCAGGAGAGTTCCAAATGTGTGTGGGTAGAATATATATCCCACGTGGGTAAAATTGAAAAAAGTTGAAAAAAATTTTTTTTTAGACTTAGTCATTTTTACGGCGTTTATCAGACTTTCAGATAGGGCAAATGTCAGTGAGCGTTCCGATTTCAGTTCCAGAGCGATTTGCCCAATGAGTCCTTGATATTTAGTCGTTTTCAGCTAATTTACTGGATTTTTGAAAATTTCACTTTTTTGTGAAAATATCCACTAAATGAGGGAATAATATGTGTGAGGGTACCCCAGGAGAGTTCCAAATGTGTAGAATATATATCCCACGGGGGTAAAATTGAAAAAAGTTGAAAAAAAATTTTTTTTAGACTTAGTCATTTTTACGGCGTTTATCAGACTTTAAGATAGGGCAAATGTCAGTGAGCATTCCGATTTCAGTTCTAGAGCGATTCGCCCAATGAGTCCTTGATATTTAGTCGTTTTCAGCCAATTTTCTGGATTTTTGAATATTTCACTTTTTTGTGAAAATATCCACTAAATGAGGGAATAGTATGTGTGAGGGTACCCCAGGAGAGTTCCAAATGTGTGTGGGTAGAATATATATCCCACGGGGGTAAAATTGAAAAAAGTAGAAGAAATTTTTTTTTTAGACTTAGTCATTTTTCCGGCATTTATCAGACTTTCAGATAGGGGAAATGTCAGTGAGCGTTCCAATTTCAGTTCCAGAGTGATTCGCCCAATGAGTCCTTGATATTTAGTCATTTTCAGCCAATTTTCTGTATTTTTGAAAATTTCACTTTTTTGTGAAAATATCCACTAAATGAGGGAATAGTATGTGTGAGGGTACCCCAGGAGAGTTCCAAATGTGTGTGGGTAGAATATATATCCCACGGGGGTAAAATTGAAAAAAGTAGAAGAAATTTTTTTTTTAGACTTAGTCAATTTTCCGGCGTTTATCAGACTTTCAGATAGGGGAAATGTCAGTGAGCGTTCCAATTTCAGTTCCAGAGTGATTCGCCCAATGAGTCCTTGATATTTAGTCATTTTCAGCCAATTTTCTGTATTTTTGAAAATTTCACTTTTTTATGAAAATATCCACTAAATGAGGGAATAATATGTGTGAGGGTACCCCAGGAGAGTTCCAAATGTGTGTGGGTAGAATATATATCCCACGGGGGTAAAATTGAAAAAAGTTGAAAAAAATTTTTTTTTAGACTTAGTCATTTTTCCCGCGTTTATCAGACTTTCAGATAGGGCAAATGTCAGTGAGCGTTCCGATTTCAGTTCCAGCGCGATTCGCCCAATGAGTCCTTGATATTTAGTCGTTTTCAGCCAATTTTCTGGATTTTTGAAAATTTCACTTTTTTATGAAAATATCCACTAAATGAGGGAATAATATGTGTGAGGGTACCCCAGGAGAGTTCCAAATGTGTGTGGGTAGAATATATATCCCACGGGGGTAAAATTGAAAAAAGTTGAAAAAATTTTTTTTTAGACTTAGTCATTTTTCCTGCATTTATCAGACTTTCAGATAAGGGAAATGTCAGTGAGCGTTCCGATTTCAGTTCCAGAGCGATTCGCCCAATGAGTCCTTGATATTTAGTCGTTTTCAGCCAATTTTCTGGATTTTTTAAAATTTCACTTTTTTGTGAAAATATCCACTAAATGAGGGAATAATATGTGTGAGGGTACCCCAGGAGAGTTCCAAATGTGTAGAATATATATCCCACGGGGGTAAAATTGAAAAAAGTTGAAAAAAAATTTTTTTTAGACTTAGTCATTTTTACGGCGTTTATCAGACTTTCAGATAGGGCAAATGTCAGTGAGCATTCCGATTTCAGTTCTAGAGCGATTCGCCCAATGAGTCCTTGATATTTAGTCGTTTTCAGCCAATTTTCTGGATTTTTGAAAATTTCACTTTTTTGTGAAAATATCCACTAAATGAGGGAATAATATGTGTGAGGGTACCCCAGGAGAGTTCCAAATGTGTAGAATATATATCCCACGGGGGTAAAATTGAAAAAAGTTGAAAAAAATTTTTTTTTAGACTTAGTCATTTTTCCCGCGTTTATCAGACTTTCAGATAGGGCAAATGTCAGTGAGCGTTCCGATTTCAGTTACAGAGCGATTCGCCCAATGAGTCCTTGATATTTAGTCGTTTTCAGCCAATTTTCTGGATTTTTAAAAATTTCAGTTTTTTGTGAAAATATCCACTAAATGAGGGAATAATATGTGTGAGGGTACCCCAGGAGAGTTCCAAATGTGTGTGGGTAGAATATATATCCAACGGGGGTAAAATTGAAAAAAGGTGAACAATTTTTTTTTTTGGACTTAGTCATTTTTCCGGCGTTTATCAGACTTTCAGATAGGGCAAATGTCAGTGAGAGTTCCGATTTCAGTTCCAGAGCGATTCGCTCAATGAGTCCTTGATATTTAGTCGTTTTCAGACAATTTTCTGGATTTTTAAAAATTTCAGTTTTTTGTGAAAATATCCACTAAATGAGGGAATAATATGTGTGAGGGTACCCCAGGAGAGTTCCAAATGTGTAGAATATATATCCCACGGGGGTAAAATTGAAAAAAGTTGAAAAAAATTTTTTTTTGGACTTATTCATTTTTACGGCGTTTATGAGACTTTCAGATAGGGGAAATGTCAGTGAGCGTTCCGATTTCAGTTCCAGAGCGATTCGCCCAATGAGTCCTTGATATTTAGTCGTTTTCAGCCAATTTTCTGGATTTTTGAAAATTTCACTTTTTTGTGAAAATATCCACTAAATGAGGGAATAATATGTGTGAGGGTACCCCAGGAGAGTTCCAAATGTGTGTGGGTAGAATATATATCCCACGTGGGTAAAATTGAAAAAAGTTGAAAAAAATTTTTTTTTAGACTTAGTCATTTTTACGGCGTTTATCAGACTTTCAGATAGGGCAAATGTCAGTGAGCGTTCCGATTTCAGTTCCAGAGCGATTTGCCCAATGAGTCCTTGATATTTAGTCGTTTTCAGCTAATTTACTGGATTTTTGAAAATTTCACTTTTTTGTGAAAATATCCACTAAATGAGGGAATAATATGTGTGAGGGTACCCCAGGAGAGTTCCAAATGTGTAGAATATATATCCCACGGGGGTAAAATTGAAAAAAGTTGAAAAAAAATTTTTTTTAGACTTAGTCATTTTTACGGCGTTTATCAGACTTTAAAATAGGGCAAATGTCAGTGAGCATTCCGATTTCAGTTCTAGAGCGATTCGCCCAATGAGTCCTTGATATTTAGTCGTTTTCAGCCAATTTTCTGGATTTTTGAATATTTCACTTTTTTGTGAAAATATCCACTAAATGAGGGAATAGTATGTGTGAGGGTACCCCAGGAGAGTTCCAAATGTGTGTGGGTAGAATATATATCCCACGGGGGTAAAATTGAAAAAAGTAAAAGAAATTTTTTTTTTAGACTTAGTCATTTTTCCGGCATTTATCAGACTTTCAGATAGGGGAAATGTCAGTGAGCGTTCCAATTTCAGTTCCAGAGTGATTCGCCCAATGAGTCCTTGATATTTAGTCATTTTCAGCCAATTTTCTGTATTTTTGAAAATTTCACTTTTTTGTGAAAATATCCACTAAATGAGGGAATAGTATGTGTGAGGGTACCCCAGGAGAGTTCCAAATGTGTGTGGGTAGAATATATATCCCACGGGGGTAAAATTGAAAAAAGTAGAAGAAATTTTTTTTTTAGACTTAGTCAATTTTCCGGCGTTTATCAGACTTTCAGATAGGGGAAATGTCAGTGAGCGTTCCAATTTCAGTTCCAGAGTGATTCGCCCAATGAGTCCTTGATATTTAGTCATTTTCAGCCAATTTTCTGTATTTTTGAAAATTTCACTTTTTTATGAAAATATCCACTAAATGAGGGAATAATATGTGTGAGGGTACCCCAGGAGAGTTCCAAATGTGTGTGGGTAGAATATATATCCCACGGGGGTAAAATTGAAAAAAGTTGAAAAAAATTTTTTTTTAGACTTAGTCATTTTTCCCGCGTTTATCAGACTTTCAGATAGGGCAAATGTCAGTGAGCGTTCCGATTTCAGTTCCAGCGCGATTCGCCCAATGAGTCCTTGATATTTAGTCGTTTTCAGCCAATTTTCTGGATTTTTGAAAATTTCACTTTTTTATGAAAATATCCACTAAATGAGGGAATAATATGTGTGAGGGTACCCCAGGAGAGTTCCAAATGTGTGTGGGTAGAATATATATCCCACGGGGGTAAAATTGAAAAAAGTTGAAAAAATTTTTTTTTAGACTTAGTCATTTTTCCGGCGTTTATCAGACTTTCAGATAGGGCAAATGTTAGTGAGCATTCCGATTTCAGTTCCAGAGCGATTCGCCCAATGAGTCCTTGATATTTAGTCGTTTTCAGCCAATTTTCTGGATTTTTGAAAATTTCACTTTTTTGTGAAAATATCCACTAAATGAGGGAATAATATGTGTGAGGGTACCCCAGGAGAGTTCCAAATGTGTGTGGGTAGAATATATATCCCACGGGGGTAAAATTGAAAAAAGTTGAAAAAAATTTTTTTTTAGACTTAGTCATTTTTACGGCGTTTATCAGACTTTCAGATAGGGCAAATGTCAGTGAGCTTTCCGATTTCAGTTCCAGAGCGATTTGCCCAATGAGTCCTTGATATTTAGTCGTTTTCAGGTAATTTACTGGATTTTTGAAAATTTCACTTTTTTGTGAAAATATCCACTAAATGAGGGAATAATATGTGTGAGGGTACCCCAGGAGAGTTCCAAATGTGTAGAATATATATCCCACGGGGGTAAAATTGAAAAAAGTTGAAAAAAAATTTTTTTTAGACTTAGTCATTTTTACGGCGTTTATCAGACTTTCAGATAGGGCAAATGTTAGTGAGCATTCCGATTTCAGTTCCAGAGCGATTCGCCCAATGAGTCCTTGATATTTAGTCGTTTTCAGCCAATTTTCTGGATTTTTGAAAATTTCACTTTTTTTGAAAATATCCACTAAATGAGGGAATAGTATGTGTGAGGGTACCCCAGGAGAGTTCCAAATGTGTGTGGGTAGAATATATATCCCACGGGGGTAAAATTGAAAAAAGTAGAAGAAATTTTTTTTTTAGACTTAGTCATTTTTCCGGCGTTTATCAGACTTTCAGATAGGGGAAATGTCAGTGAGCGTTCCAATTTCAGTTCCAGAGTGATTCGCCCAATGAGTCCTTGATATTTAGTCATTTTCAGCCAATTTTCTGTATTTTTGAAAATTTCACTTTTTTGTGAAAATATCCACTAAATGAGGGAATAGTATGTGTGAGGGTACCCCAGGAGAGTTCCAAATGTGTGTGGGTAGAATATATATCCCACGGGGGTAAAATTGAAAAAAGTAGAAGAAATTTTTTTTTTAGACTTAGTCAATTTTCCGGCGTTTATCAGACTTTCAGATAGGGGAAATGTCAGTGAGCGTTCCAATTTCAGTTCCAGAGTGATTCGCCCAATGAGTCCTTGATATTTAGTCATTTTCAGCCAATTTTCTGGATTTTTAAAAATTTCACTTTTTTGTGAAAATATCCACTAAATGAGGGAATAATATGTGTGAGGGTACCCCAGGAGAGTTCCAAATGTGTGTGGGTAGAATATATATCCCATGGGGGTAAAATTGAAAAAAGTTGAAAAAAAATTTTTTTTAGACTTAGTCATTTTTCCTGCATTTATCAGACTTTCAGATAAGGGAAATGTCAGTGAGCGTTCCGATTTCAGTTCCAGAGCGATTCGCCCAATGAGTCCTTGATATTTAGTCGTTTTCAGCCAATTTTCTGGATTTTTTAAAATTTCACTTTTTTGTGAAAATATCCACTAAATGAGGGAATAATATGTGTGAGGGTACCCCAGGAGAGTTCCAAATGTGTAGAATATATATCCCACGGGGGTAAAATTGAAAAAAGTTGAAAAAAAATTTTTTTTAGACTTAGTCATTTTTACGGCGTTTATCAGACTTTCAGATAGGGCAAATGTCAGTGAGCATTCCGATTTCAGTTCTAGAGCGATTCGCCCAATGAGTCCTTGATATTTAGTCGTTTTCAGCCAATTTTCTGGATTTTTGAAAATTTCACTTTTTTGTGAAAATATCCACTAAATGAGGGAATAATATGTGTGAGGGTACCCCAGGAGAGTTCCAAATGTGTGTGGGTAGAATATATATCCCACGGGGGTAAAATTGAAAAAAGTTGAAAAAAATTTTTTTTTAGACTTAGTCATTTTTACGGCGTTTATCAGACTTTCAGATAGGGCAAATGTCAGTGAGCTTTCCGATTTCAGTTCCAGAGCGATTTGCCCAATGAGTCCTTGATATTTAGTCGTTTTCAGGTAATTTACTGGATTTTTGAAAATTTCACTTTTTTGTGAAAATATCCACTAAATGAGGGAATAATATGTGTGAGGGTACCCCAGGAGATTTCCAAATGTGTAGAATATATATCCCACGGGGGTAAAATTGAAAAAAGTTGAAAAAAAATTTTTTTTAGACTTAGTCATTTTTACGGCGTTTATCAGACTTTCAGATAGGGCAAATGTTAGTGAGCATTCCGATTTCAGTTCCAGAGCGATTCGCCCAATGAGTCCTTGATATTTAGTCGTTTTCAGCCAATTTTCTGGATTTTTGAAAATTTCACTTTTTTTGAAAATATCCACTAAATGAGGGAATAGTATGTGTGAGGGTACCCCAGGAGAGTTCCAAATGTGTGTGGGTAGAATATATATCCCACGGGGGTAAAATTGAAAAAAGTAGAAGAAATTTTTTTTTTAGACTTAGTCATTTTTCCGGCGTTTATCAGACTTTCAGATAGGGGAAATGTCAGTGAGCGTTCCAATTTCAGTTCCAGAGTGATTCGCCCAATGAGTCCTTGATATTTAGTCATTTTCAGCCAATTTTCTGTATTTTTGAAAATTTCACTTTTTTGTGAAAATATCCACTAAATGAGGGAATAATATGTGTGAGGGTACCCCAGGAGAGTTCCAAATGTGTGTGGGTAGAATATATATCCCATGGGGGTAAAATTGAAAAAAGTTGAAAAAAAATTTTTTTTAGACTTAGTCATTTTTCCTGCATTTATCAGACTTTCAGATAAGGGAAATGTCAGTGAGCGTTCCGATTTCAGTTCCAGAGCGATTCGCCCAATGAGTCCTTGATATTTAGTCGTTTTCAGCCAATTTTCTGGATTTTTTAAAATTTCACTTTTTTGTGAAAATATCCACTAAATGAGGGAATAATATGTGTGAGGGTACCCCAGGAGAGTTCCAAATGTGTAGAATATATATCCCACGGGGGTAAAATTGAAAAAAGTTGAAAAAAAATTTTTTTTAGACTTAGTCATTTTTACGGCGTTTATCAGACTTTCAGATAGGGCAAATGTCAGTGAGCATTCCGATTTCAGTTCTAGAGCGATTCGCCCAATGAGTCCTTGATATTTAGTCGTTTTCAGCCAATTTTCTGGATTTTTGAAAATTTCACTTTTTTGTGAAAATATCCACTAAATGAGGGAATAATATGTGTGAGGGTACCCCAGGAGAGTTCCAAATGTGTGTGGGTAGAATATATATCCCACGGGGGTAAAATTGAAAAAAGTTGAAAAAAATTTTTTTTTAGACTTAGTCATTTTTACGGCGTTTATCAGACTTTCAGATAGGGCAAATGTCAGTGAGCTTTCCGATTTCAGTTCCAGAGCGATTTGCCCAATGAGTCCTTGATATTTAGTCGTTTTCAGGTAATTTACTGGATTTTTGAAAATTTCACTTTTTTGTGAAAATATCCACTAAATGAGGGAATAATATGTGTGAGGGTACCCCAGGAGATTTCCAAATGTGTAGAATATATATCCCACGGGGGTAAAATTGAAAAAAGTTGAAAAAAAATTTTTTTTAGACTTAGTCATTTTTACGGCGTTTATCAGACTTTCAGATAGGGCAAATGTTAGTGAGCATTCCGATTTCAGTTCCAGAGCGATTCGCCCAATGAGTCCTTGATATTTAGTCGTTTTCAGCCAATTTTCTGGATTTTTGAAAATTTCACTTTTTTTGAAAATATCCACTAAATGAGGGAATAGTATGTGTGAGGGTACCCCAGGAGAGTTCCAAATGTGTGTGGGTAGAATATATATCCCACGGGGGTAAAATTGAAAAAAGTAGAAGAAATTTTTTTTTTAGACTTAGTCATTTTTCCGGCGTTTATCAGACTTTCAGATAGGGGAAATGTCAGTGAGCGTTCCAATTTCAGTTCCAGAGTGATTCGCCCAATGAGTCCTTGATATTTAGTCATTTTCAGCCAATTTTCTGTATTTTTGAAAATTTCACTTTTTTGTGAAAATATCCACTAAATGAGGGAATAGTATGTGTGAGGGTACCCCAGGAGAGTTCCAAATGTGTGTGGGTAGAATATATATCCCACGGGGGTAAAATTGAAAAAAGTAGAAGAAATTTTTTTTTTAGACTTAGTCAATTTTCCGGCGTTTATCAGACTTTCAGATAGGGGAAATGTCAGTGAGCGTTCCAATTTCAGTTCCAGAGTGATTCGCCCAATGAGTCCTTGATATTTAGTCATTTTCAGCCAATTTTCTGGATTTTTAAAAATTTCACTTTTTTGTGAAAATATCCACTAAATGAGGGAATAATATGTGTGAGGGTACCCCAGGAGAGTTCCAAATGTGTGTGGGTAGAATATATATCCCATGGGGGTAAAATTGAAAAAAGTTGAAAAAAAATTTTTTTTAGACTTAGTCATTTTTCCTGCATTTATCAGACTTTCAGATAAGGGAAATGTCAGTGAGCGTTCCGATTTCAGTTCCAGAGCGATTCGCCCAATGAGTCCTTGATATTTAGTCGTTTTCAGCCAATTTTCTGGATTTTTTAAAATTTCACTTTTTTGTGAAAATATCCACTAAATGAGGGAATAATATGTGTGAGGGTACCCCAGGAGAGTTCCAAATGTGTAGAATATATATCCCACGGGGGTAAAATTGAAAAAAGTTGAAAAAAAATTTTTTTTAGACTTAGTCATTTTTACGGCGTTTATCAGACTTTCAGATAGGGCAAATGTCAGTGAGCATTCCGATTTCAGTTCTAGAGCGATTCGCCCAATGAGTCCTTGATATTTAGTCGTTTTCAGCCAATTTTCTGGATTTTTGAAAATTTCACTTTTTTGTGAAAATATCCACTAAATGAGGGAATAATATGTGTGAGGGTACCCCAGGAGAGTTCCAAATGTGTAGAATATATATCCCACGGGGGTAAAATTGAAAAAAGTTGAAAAAAATTTTTTTTTAGACTTAGTCATTTTTCCCGCGTTTATCAGACTTTCAGATAGGGCAAATGTCAGTGAGCGTTCCGATTTCAGTTACAGAGCGATTCGCCCAATGAGTCCTTGATATTTAGTCGTTTTCAGCCAATTTTCTGGATTTTTAAAAATTTCAGTTTTTTGTGAAAATATCCACTAAATGAGGGAATAATATGTGTGAGGGTACCCCAGGAGAGTTCCAAATGTGTGTGGGTAGAATATATATCCCACGGGGGTAAAATTGAAAAAAGTTGAAAAAAATTTTTTTTTGGACTTATTCATTTTTACGGCGTTTATGAGACTTTCAGATAGGGGAAATGTCAGTGAGCGTTCCGATTTCAGTTCCAGAGCGATTCTCCCAATGAGTCCTTGATATTTAGTCGTTTTCAGCCAATTTACTGGATTTTTGAAAATTTCACTTTTTTGTGAAAATATCCACTAAATGAGGGAATAATATGTGTGAGGGTACCCCAGGAGAGTTCCAAATGTGTGTGGGTAGAATATATAACCCACGGGGGTAAAATTGAAAAAAGTTTAAAAAATTTTTTTTCTAGACTTAGTCATTTTTCCGGCGTTTATCAGACTTTCAGATAGGGCAAATGTCAGGGAGCGTTCCGCTTTCAGTTCCAGAGCGATTCGCCCAATGAGTCCTTGATATTTAGTCGTTTTCAGCCAATTTTCTGGATTTTTGAAAATTTCACTTTTTTGTGAAAATATCCACTAAATGAGGGAATAAAATGTGTGAGGGTACCCCAGGAGAGTTCCAAATGTGTGTGGGTAGAATATATATCCCGCGGGGGTAAAATTGAAAAAAGTTTTAAAAAAATTTTTTTTAGACTTAGTCATTTTTCCGGCGTTTATCAGACTTTCAGATAGGGCAAATGTCAGTGAGCGTTCCGATTTCAGTTCCAGAGCGATTTGCCCAATGAGTCCTTGATATTTAGTCGTTTTCAGCTAATTTACTGGATTTTTGAAAATTTCACTTTTTTGTGAAAATATCCACTAAATGAGGGAATAATATGTGTGAGGGTACCCCAGGAGAGTTCCAAATGTGTAGAATATATATCCCACGGGGGTAAAATTGAAAAAAGTTAAAAAAAAAATTTTTTTTAGACTTAGTCATTTTTACGGCGTTTATCAGACTTTAAGATAGGGCAAATGTCAGTGAGCATTCCGATTTCAGTTCTAGAGCGATTCGCCCAATGAGTCCTTGATATTTAGTCGTTTTCAGCCAATTTTCTGGATTTTTGAATATTTCACTTTTTTGTGAAAATATCCACTAAATGAGGGAATAGTATGTGTGAGGGTACCCCAGGAGAGTTCCAAATGTGTGTGGGTAGAATATATATCCCACGGGGGTAAAATTGAAAAAAGTAGAAGAAATTTTTTTTTTAGACTTAGTCAATTTTCCGGCGTTTATCAGACTTTCAGATAGGGGAAATGTCAGTGAGCGTTCCAATTTCAGTTCCAGAGTGATTCGCCCAATGAGTCCTTGATATTTAGTCATTTTCAGCCAATTTTCTGTATTTTTGAAAATTTCACTTTTTTATGAAAATATCCACTAAATGAGGGAATAATATGTGTGAGGGTACCCCAGGAGAGTTCCAAATGTGTGTGGGTAGAATATATATCCCACGGGGGTAAAATTGAAAAAAGTTGAAAAAAATTTTTTTTTAGACTTAGTCATTTTTCCCGCGTTTATCAGACTTTCAGATAGGGCAAATGTCAGTGAGCGTTCCGATTTCAGTTCCAGCGCGATTCGCCCAATGAGTCCTTGATATTTAGTCGTTTTCAGCCAATTTTCTGGATTTTTGAAAATTTCACTTTTTTATGAAAATATCCACTAAATGAGGGAATAATATGTGTGAGGGTACCCCAGGAGAGTTCCAAATGTGTGTGGGTAGAATATATATCCCACGGGGGTAAAATTGAAAAAAGTTGAAAAAATTTTTTTTTAGACTTAGTCATTTTTCCGGCGTTTATCAGACTTTCAGATAGGGCAAATGTTAGTGAGCATTCCGATTTCAGTTCCAGAGCGATTCGCCCAATGAGTCCTTGATATTTAGTCGTTTTCAGCCAATTTTCTGGATTTTTGAAAATTTCACTTTTTTGTGAAAATATCCACTAAATGAGGGAATAATATGTGTGAGGGTACCCCAGGAGAGTTCCAAATGTGTGTGGGTAGAATATATATCCCACGGGGGTAAAATTGAAAAAAGTTGAAAAAAATTTTTTTTTAGACTTAGTCATTTTTACGGCGTTTATCAGACTTTCAGATAGGGCAAATGTCAGTGAGCGTTCCGATTTCAGTTCCAGAGCGATTTGCCCAATGAGTCCTTGATATTTAGTCGTTTTCAGGTAATTTACTGGATTTTTGAAAATTTCACTTTTTTGTGAAAATATCCACTAAATGAGGGAATAATATGTGTGAGGGTACCCCAGGAGAGTTCCAAATGTGTAGAATATATATCCCACGGGGGTAAAATTGAAAAAAGTTGAAAAAAAATTTTTTTTAGACTTAGTCATTTTTACGGCGTTTATCAGACTTTCAGATAGGGCAAATTTAGTGAGCATTCCGATTTCAGTTCCAGAGCGATTCGCCCAATGAGTCCTTGATATTTAGTCGTTTTCAGCCAATTTCCTGGATTTTTGAAAATTTCACTTTTTTTGAAAATATCCACTAAATGAGGGAATAGTATGTGTGAGGGTACCCCAGGAGAGTTCCAAATGTGTGTGGGTAGAATATATATCCCACGGGGGTAAAATTGAAAAAAGTAGAAGAAATTTTTTTTTTAGACTTAGTCATTTTTCCGGCGTTTATCAGACTTTCAGATAGGGGAAATGTCAGTGAGCGTTCCAATTTCAGTTCCAGAGTGATTCGCCCAATGAGTCCTTGATATTTAGTCATTTTCAGCCAATTTTCTGTATTTTTGAAAATTTCACTTTTTTGTGAAAATATCCACTAAATGAGGGAATAGTATGTGTGAGGGTACCCCAGGAGAGTTCCAAATGTGTGTGGGTAGAATATATATCCCACGGGGGTAAAATTGAAAAAAGTAGAAGAAATTTTTTTTTTAGACTTAGTCAATTTTCCGGCGTTTATCAGACTTTCAGATAGGGGAAATGTCAGTGAGCGTTCCAATTTCAGTTCCAGAGTGATTCGCCCAATGAGTCCTTGATATTTAGTCATTTTCAGCCAATTTTCTGTATTTTTGAAAATTTCACTTTTTTATGAAAATATCCACTAAATGAGGGAATAATATGTGTGAGGGTACCCCAGGAGAGTTCCAAATGTGTGTGGGTAGAATATATATCCCACGGGGGTAAAATTGAAAAAAGTTGAAAAAAATTTTTTTTTAGACTTAGTCATTTTTCCCGCGTTTATCAGACTTTCAGATAGGGCAAATGTCAGTGAGCGTTCCGATTTCAGTTCCAGCGTGATTCGCCCAATGAGTCCTTGATATTTAGTCGTTTTCAGCCAATTTTCTGTATTTTTGAAAATTTCACTTTTTTATGAAAATATCCACTAAATGAGGGAATAATATGTGTGAGGGTACCCCAGGAGAGTTCCAAATGTGTGTGGGTAGAATATATATCCCACGGGGGTAAAATTGAAAAAAGTTGAAAAAATTTTTTTTTAGACTTAGTCATTTTTCCGGCGTTTATCAGACTTTCAGATAGGGCAAATGTTAGTGAGCATTCCGATTTCAGTTCCAGAGCGATTCGCCCAATGAGTCCTTGATATTTAGTCGTTTTCAGCCAATTTTCTGGATTTTTGAAAATTTCACTTTTTTGTGAAAATATCCACTAAATGAGGGAATAAAATGTGTGAGGGTACCCCAGGAGAGTTCCAAATGTGTGTGGGTAGAATATATATCCCGCGGGGGTAAAATTGAAAAAAGTTGAAAAAAAATTTTTTTTAGACTTAGTCATTTTTCCGGCGTTTATCAGACTTTCAGATAGGGCAAATGTCAGTGAGCGTTCCGATTTCAGTTCCAGAGCGATTCGCCCAATGAGTCCTTGATATTTAGTCGTTTTCAGCTAATTTACTGGATTTTTGAAAATTTCACTTTTTTGTGAAAATATCCACTAAATGAGGGAATAATATGTGTGAGGGTACCCCAGGAGAGTTCCAAATGTGTGTGGGTAGAATATATATCCCACGGGGGTAAAATTGAAAAAAGTAGAAGAAATTTTTTTTTTAGACTTAGTCATTTTTCCGGCGTTTATCAGACTTTCAGATAGGGGAAATGTCAGTGAGCGTTCCAATTTCAGTTCCAGAGTGATTCGCCCAATGAGTCCTTGATATTTAGTCATTTTCAGCCAATTTTCTGTATTTTTGAAAATTTCACTTTTTTGTGAAAATATCCACTAAATGAGGGAATAGTATGTGTGAGGGTACCCCAGGAGAGTTCCAAATGTGTGTGGGTAGAATATATATCCCACGGGGGTAAAATTGAAAAAAGTAGAAGAAATTTTTTTTTTAGACTTAGTCATTTTTCCGGCGTTTATCAGACTTTCAGATAGGGGAAATGTCAGTGAGCGTTCCAATTTCAGTTCCAGAGTGATTCGGCCATTGAGTCCTTGATATTTAGTCGTTTTCAGCCAATTTTCTGGATTTTTGAAAATTTCACTTTTTTGTGAAAATATCCACTAAATGAGGGAATAATATGTGTGAGGGTACCCCAGGAGAGTTCCAAATGTGTAGAATATATATCCCACGGGAGTAAAATTGAAAAAAGTTGAAAAAAATTTTTTTTTAGACTTAGTCATTTTTACGGCGTTTATCAGACTTTCAGATAGGGCAAATGTCAGTGAGCATTCCGATTTCAGTTCTAGAGCGATTCGCCCAATGAGTCCTTGATA
The DNA here is from genome assembly GCF_046119375.1 of Phyllobates terribilis. Lineage (NCBI taxonomy): Eukaryota > Metazoa > Chordata > Amphibia > Anura > Dendrobatidae > Phyllobates > Phyllobates terribilis. Next base: position 170,496,818 of record NW_027362772.1, read on the forward strand.
TTTAGTCGTTTTCAGCCAATTTTCTGGATTTTTGAAAATTTCACTTTTTTGTGAAAATATCCACTAAATGAGGGAATAATATGTGTGAGGGTACCCCAGGAGAGTTCCAAATGTGTAGAATATATATCCCACGGGGGTAAAATTGAAAAAAGTTGAAAAAAATTTTTTTTTAGACTTAGTCATTTTTCCGGCGTTTATCAGACTTTCAGATAGGGGAAATGTCAGTGAGCGTTCCAATTTCAGTTCCAGAGCGATTCGTCCAATGAGTCCTTAATATTTAGTCGTTTTCAGCCAATTTTCTGTATTTTTGAAAATTTCACTTTTTTGCAAAAATATCCACTAAATGAGGGAACAATATGTGTGAGGGTACCTCAGGAGAGTTCCAAATGTGTGTGGGTAGAATATATATCCCACGGGGGTAAAATTGAAAAAAGTTGAAAAAAATTTTTTTTTAGACTTAGTCATTTTTCCCGCGTTTATCAGACTTTCAGATAGGGCAAATGTCAGTGAGCTTTCCGATTTCAGTTACAGAGCGATTCGCCCAATGAGTCCTTGATATTTAGTCGTTTTCAGCCAATTTTCTGGATTTTTAAAAATTTCACTTTTTTGTGAAAATATCCACTAAATGAGGGAATAATATGTGTGAGGGTACCCCAGGAGAGTTCCAAATGTGTGTGGGTAGAATATATATCCCATGGGGGTAAAATTAAAAAAAGTTGAAAAAAAATTTTTTTTAGACTTAGTCATTTTTCCGGCGTTTATCAGACTTTCAGATAGGGCAAATGTCAGTGAGCGTTCCGATTTCAGTTCCAGAGCGATTCGCCCAATGAGTCCTTGATATTTAGTCGTTTTCAGCTAATTTACTGGATTTTTGAAAATTTCACTTTTTTGTGAAAATATCCACTAAATGAGGGAATAATATGTGTGAGGGTACCCCAGGAGAGTTCCAAATGTGTAGAATATATATCCCACGGGGGTAAAATTGAAAAAAGTTGAAAAAAAATTTTTTTTAGACTTAGTCATTTTTACGGTGTTTATCAGACTTTCAGATAGGGCAGATGTCAGTGAGCATTCCGATTTCAGTTCTAGAGCGATTCGCCCAATGAGTCCTTGATATTTAGTCGTTTTCAGCCAATTTTCTGGATTTTTGAAAATTTCACTTTTTTGTGAAAATATCCACTAAATGAGGGAATAGTATGTGTGAGGGTACCCCAGGAGAGTTCCAAATGTGTGTGGGTAGAATATATATCCCACGGGGGTAAAATTGAAAAAAGTAGAAGAAATTTTTTTTTTAGACTTATTTATTTTTACGGCGTTTATGAGACTTTCAGATAGGGGAAATGTCAGTGAGCGTTCCGATTTCAGTTCCAGAGCGAATTGCCCAATGAGTCCTTGATATTTAGTCATTTTCAGCCAATTTACTGGATTTTTGAAAATTTCACTTTTTTGTGAAAATATCCACTAAATGAGGGAATAATATGTGTGAGGGTACCCCAGGAGAGTTCCAAATGTATGTGGGTAGAATATATAACCCACGGGGGTAAAATTGAAAAAAGTTTAAAAAAAATTTTTTTTAGACTTAGTCATTTTTCCGGCGTTTATCATACTTTCAGATAGGGCAAATGTCAGTGAGCGTTCCAATTTCAGTTCCAGAGTGATTCGCCCTATGAGTCCTTGATATTTAGTCATTTTCAGCCAATTTTCTGTATTTTTGAAAATTTCACTTTTTTGTGAAAATATCCACTAAATGAGGGAATAGTATGTGTGAGGGTACCCCAGGAGAGTTCCAAATGTGTGTGGGTAGAATATATATCCCACGGGGGTAAAATTGAAAAAAGTAGAAGAAATTTTTTTTTTAGACTTAGTCATTTTTCCGGCGTTTATCAGACTTTCAGATAGGGGAAATGTCAGTGAGCGTTCCAATTTCAGTTCCAGAGTGATTCGCCCATTGAGTCCTTGATATTTAGTCATTTTCAGCCAATTTTCTGTATTTTTGAAAATTTCACTTTTTTATGAAAATATCCACTAAATGAGGGAATAATATGTGTGAGGGTACCCCAGGAGAGTTCCAAATGTTTGTGGGTAGAATATATATCCCACGGGGGTAAAATTGAAAAAAGTTGAAAAAAATTTTTTTTTAGACTTAGTCATTTTTCCCGCGTTTATCAGACTTTCAGATAGGGTAAATGTCAGTGAGCGTTCCGATTACAGTTCTAGAGCGATTCGCCCTATGAGTCCTTGATATTTAGTCATTTTCAGCCAATTTTCTGTATTTTTGAAAATTTCACTTTTTTGTGAAAATATCCACTAAATGAGGGAATAATATGTGTGATGGTACCCCAGGAGAGTTCCAAATGTGTAGAATATATATCCCACGGGGGTAAAATTGAAAAAAGTTGAAAAAAATTTTTTTTTAGACTTAGTCATTTTTCCCGCGTTTATCAGACTTTCAGATAGGGCAAATGTCAGTGAGCTTTCCGATTTCAGTTACAGAGCGATTCGCCCAATGAGTCCTTGATATTTAGTCGTTTTCAGCCAATTTTCTGGATTTTTAAAAATTTCACTTTTTTGTGAAAATATCCACTAAATGAGGGAATAATATGTGTGAGGGTACCCCAGGAGAGTTCCAAATGTGTGTGGGTAGAATATATATCCCATGGGGGTAAAATTAAAAAAAGTTGAAAAAAAATTTTTTTTAGACTTAGTCATTTTTCCGGCGTTTATCAGACTTTCAGATAGGGTAAATGTCATTGAGCGTTCCGATTTCAGTTCCAGAGCGATTCGCCCAATGAGTCCTTGATATTTAGTCGTTTTCAGCCAATTTTCTGGATTTTTGAAAATTTCACTTTTTTGTGAAAATATCCACTAAATGAGGGAATAATATGTGTGATGGTACCCCAGGAGAGTTCCAAATGTGTAGAATATATATCCCACGGGGGTAAAATTGAAAAAAGTTGAAAAAAATTTTTTTTTAGACTTAGTCATTTTTCCCGCGTTTATCAGACTTTCAGATAGGGCAAATGTCAGTGAGCTTTCCGATTTCAGTTACAGAGCGATTCGCCCAATGAGTCCTTGATATTTAGTCGTTTTCAGCCAATTTTCTGGATTTTTAAAAATTTCACTTTTTTGTGAAAATATCCACTAAATGAGGGAATAATATGTGTGAGGGTACCCCAGGAGAGTTCCAAATGTGTGTGGGTAGAATATATATCCCATGGGGGTAAAATTAAAAAAAGTTGAAAAAAAATTTTTTTTACACTTAGTCATTTTTCCGGCGTTTATCAGACTTTCAGATAGGGTAAATGTCATTGAGCGTTCCGATTTCAGTTCCAGAGCGATTCGCCCAATGAGTCCTTGATATTTAGTCGTTTTCAGCCAATTTTCTGGATTTTTGAAAATTTCACTTTTTTGTGAAAATATCCACTAAATGAGGGAATAGTATGTGTGAGGGTACCCCAGGAGAGTTCCAAATGTGTAGAATATATATCCCACGGGGGTAAAATTGAAAAAAGTTGAAAAAATTTTTTTTTTGGACTTATTTATTTTTACGGCGTTTATGAGACTTTCAGATAGGGGAAATGTCAGTGAGCATTCCGATTTCAGTTCCAGAGCGAATTGCCCAATGAGTCCTTGATATTTAGTCGTTTTCAGCCAATTTACTGGATTTTTGAAAATTTCACTTTTTTGTGAAAATATCCACTAAATGAGGGAATAATATGTGTGAGGGTACCCCAGGAGAGTTCCAAATGTATGTGGGTAGAATATATAACCCACGGGGGTAAAATTGAAAAAAGTTTAAAAAAAATTTTTTTTAGACTTAGTCATTTTTCCGGCGTTTATCATACTTTCAGATAGGGCAAATGTCAGTGAGCTTTCCGATTTCAGTTCCAGAATGATTCGTCGAATGAGTCCTTAATATTTAGTCGTTTTCAGCTAATTTTCTGGATTTTTAAAAATTTCACTTTTTTGTGAAAATATCCACTAAATGAGGGAATAATATGTGTGAGGGTACCCCAGGAGAGTTCCAAATGTGTGTGGGTAGAATATATATCCCACGGGGGTAAAATTGAAAAAAGTTGAAAAAAAATTTTTTTTAGACTTAGTCATTTTTCCGGCGTTTATCAGACTTTCAGATAGGGCAAATGTCAGTGAGCGTTCCGATTTCAGTTCCAGAGCGATTCGCCCAATGAGTCCTTGATATTTAGTCGTTTTCAGCCAATTTTCTGTATTTTTAAAAATTTCACTTTTTTGTGAAAATATCCACTAAATGAGGGAATAATATGTGTTAGGGTACCCCAGGAGAGTTCCAAATGTGTGTGGGTAAAATATATATCCCACGGGGTTAAAATTGAAAAAAGTTGAAAAAATTTTTTTTTTGGACTTAGTCAATTTTCCGGCGTTTATCAGACTTTCAGATAGGGGAAATGTCAGTGAGCGTTCCGATTTCAGTTCCAGAGCGATTCGCCCAATGAGTCCTTGATATTTAGTCGTTTTCAGCTAATTTACTGGATTTTTGAAAATTTCACTTTTTTGTGAAAATATCCACTAAATGAGGGAATAATATGTGTGAGGGTACCCCAGGAGAGTTCCAAATGTGTAGAATATATATCCCATGGGGGTAAAATTGAAAAAAGTTGAAAAAAAATTTTTTTTAGACTTAGTCATTTTTACGGTGTTTATCAGACTTTCAGATAGGGCAGATGTCAGTGAGCATTCCGATTTCAGTTCTAGAGCGATTCGCCCAATGAGTCCTTGATATTTAGTCGTTTTCAGCCAATTTTCTGGATTTTTGAAAATTTCACTTTTTTGTGAAAATATCCACTAAATGAGGGAATAGTATGTGTGAGGGTACCCCAGGAGAGTTCCAAATGTGTGTGGGTAGAATATATATCCCACGGGGGTAAAATTGAAAAAAGTAGAAGAAATTTTTTTTTTAGACTTATTTATTTTTACGGCGTTTATGAGACTTTCAGATAGGGGAAATGTCAGTGAGCGTTCCGATTTCAGTTCCAGAGCGAATTGCCCAATGAGTCCTTGATATTTAGTCGTTTTCAGCCAATTTACTGGATTTTTGAAAATTTCACTTTTTTGTGAAAATATCCACTAAATGAGGGAATAATATGTGTGAGGGTACCCCAGGAGAGTTCCAAATGTATGTGGGTAGAATATATAACCCACGGGGGTAAAATTGAAAAAAGTTTAAAAAAAATTTTTTTTAAACTTAGTCATTTTTCCGGCGTTTATCATACTTTCAGATAGGGCAAATGTCAGTGAGCGTTCCAATTTCAGTTCCAGAGTGATTCGCCCTATGAGTCCTTGATATTTAGTCATTTTCAGCCAATTTTCTGTATTTTTGAAAATTTCACTTTTTTGTGAAAATATCCACTAAATGAGGGAATAGTATGTGTGAGGGTACCCCAGGAGAGTTCCAAATGTGTGTGGGTAGAATATATATCCCACGGGGGTAAAATTGAAAAAAGTAGAAGAAATTTTTTTTTTAGACTTAGTCATTTTTCCGGCGTTTATCAGACTTTCAGATAGGGGAAATGTCAGTGAGCGTTCCAATTTCAGTTCCAGAGTGATTCGCCCATTGAGTCCTTGATATATAGTCATTTTCAGCCAATTTTCTGTATTTTTGAAAATTTCACTTTTTTATGAAAATATCCACTAAATGAGGGAATAATATGTGTGAGGGTACCCCAGGAGAGTTCCAAATGTGTGTGGGTAGAATATATATCCCACGGGGGTAAAATTGAAAAAAGTTGAAAAAAATTTTTTTTTAGACTTAGTCATTTTTCCCGCGTTTATCAGACTTTCAGATAGGGTAAATGTCAGTGAGCGTTCCGATTATAGTTCTAGAGCGATTCGCCCTATGAGTCCTTGATATTTAGTCATTTTCAGCCAATTTTCTGTATTTTTGAAAATTTCACTTTTTTGTGAAAATATCCACTAAATGAGGGAATAATATGTGTGATGGTACCCCAGGAGAGTTCCAAATGTGTAGAATATATATCCCACGGGGGTAAAATTGAAAAAAGTTGAAAAAATTTTTTTTTTGGACTTATTTATTTTTACGGCGTTTATGAGACTTTCAGATAGGGGAAATGTCAGTGAGCGTTCCAATTTCAGTTCCAGAGCGAATCGCCCAATGAGTCCTTGATATTTAGTCGTTTTCAGCCAATTTACTGGATTTTTGAAAATTTCACTTTTTTGTGAAAATATCCACTAAATGAGGGAATAATATGTGTGAGGGTACCACAGGAGAGATCCAAATGTATGTGGGTAGAATATATAACCCACGGGGGTAAAATTGAAAAAAGTTTAAAAAAAATTTTTTTTAGACTTAGTCATTTTTCCGGCGTTTATCAGACTTTCAGATAGGGCAAATGTCAGTGAGCTTTCCGATTTCAGTTCCAGAATGATTCGCCGAATGAGTCCTTAATATTTAGTCGTTTTCAGCTAATTTTCTGGATTTTTAAAAATTTCACTTTTTTGTGAAAATATCCACTAAATGAGGGAATAATATGTGTGAGGGTACCCCAGGAGAGTTCCAAATGTGTGTGGGTAGAATATATATCCCACGGGGGTAAAATTGAAAAAAGTTGAAAAAAAATTTTTTTTAGACTTAGTCATTTTTCCGGCGTTTATCAGACTTTCAGATAGGGCAAATGTCAGTGAGCGTTCCGATTTCAGTTCCAGAGCGATTCGCCCAATGAGTCCTTGATATTTAGTCGTTTTCAGCCAATTTTCTGTATTTTTGAAAATTTCACTTTTTTATGAAAATATCCACTAAATGAGGGAATAATATGTGTGAGGGTACCCCAGGAGAGTTTCAAATGTGTGTGGGTAGAATATATATCCCACGGGGGTAAAATTGAAAAAAGTTGAAAAAATTTTTTTTTTAGACTTAGTCATTTTTCCCGCGTTTATCAGACTTTCAGATAGGGCAAATGTCAGTGAGCGTTCCGATTTCAGTTCCAGAGCGATTCGCCCAATGAGTCCTTGATATTTCGTCGTTTTCAGCCAATTTTCTGGATTTTTAAAAATTTCACTTTTTTGTGAAAATATCCACTAAATGAGGGAATAATATGTGTGAGGGTACCCCAGGAGAGTTCCAAATGTGTGTGGGTAGAATATATATCCCATGGGGGTAAAATTGAAAAAAGTTGAAAAAAAATTGTTTTTAGACTTAGTCATTTTTCCGGCGTTTATCAGACTTTCAGATAGGGTAAATGTCAGTGAGCGTTCCGATTTCAGTTCCAGAGCGATTCGCCCAATGAGTCCTTGATATTTAGTCGTTTTCAGCCAATTTTCTGGATTTTTGAAAATTTCACTTTTTTGTGAAAATATCCACTAAATGAGGGAATAATATGTGTGAGGGTACCCCAGGAGAGTTCCAAATGTGTAGAATATATATCCCACGGGGGTAAAATTGAAAAAAGTTGAAAAAAAATTTTTTTTAGACTTAGTCATTTTTACGGCGTTTATCAGACTTTCAGATAGGGCAAATGTCAGTGAGCATTCCGATTTCAGTTCTAGAGCGATTCGCCCAATGAGTCCTTGATATTTAGTCGTTTTCAGCCAATTTTCTGGATTTTTGAAAATTTCACTTTTTTGTGAAAATATCCACTAAATGAGGGAATAATATGTGTGAGGGTACCCCAGGAGAGTTCCAAATGTGTGTGGGTAGAATATATATCCCACGGGGGTAAAATTGAAAAAAGTTGAAAAAAATTTTTTTTTAGACTTAGTCATTTTACGGCATTTATCAGACTTTCAGATAGGGCAAATGTCAGTGAGCGTTCCGATTACAGTTCTAGAGCGATTCGAACAATGAGTCCTTGATATTTAGTCGTTTTCAGCCAATTTTCTGGATTTTTGAAAATTTCACTTTTTTGTGAAAATATCCACTAAATGAGGGAATAATATGTGTGAGGGTACCCCAGGAGAGTTCCAAATGTGTAGAATATATATCCCACGGGGGTAAAATTGAAAAAAGTTGAAAAAAATTTTTTTTTAGACTTAGTCATTTTTCCCACGTTTATCAGACTTTCAGATAGGGCAAATGTCAGTGAGCTTTCCGATTTCAGTTACAGAGCGATTCGCCCAATGAGTCCTTGATATTTAGTCGTTTTCAGCCAATTTTCTGGATTTTTAAAAATTTCACTTTTTTGTGAAAATATCCACTAAATGAGGGAATAATATGTGTGAGGGTACCCCAGGAGAGTTCCAAATGTGTGTGGGTAGAATATATATCCCATGGGGGTAAAATTAAAAAAAGTTGAAAAAAAATTTTTTTTAGACTTAGTCATTTTTCCGGCGTTTATCAGACTTTCAGATAGGGTAAATGTCATTGAGCGTTCCGATTTCAGTTCCAGAGCGATTCGCCCAATGAGTCCTTGATATTTAGTCGTTTTCAGCCAATTTTCTGGATTTTTGAAAATTTCACTTTTTTGTGAAAATATCCACTAAATGAGGGAATAATATGTGTGATGGTACCCCAGGAGAGTTCCAAATGTGTAGAATATATATCCCACGGAGGTAAAATTGAAAAAAGTTGAAAAAATTTTTTTTTTGGACTTATTTATTTTTACGGCGTTTATGAGACTTTCAGATAGGGGAAATGTCAGTGAGCGCTCCGATTTCAGTTCCAGAGCGAATCGCCCAATGAGTCCTTGATATTTAGTCGTTTTCAGCCAATTTACTGGATTTTTGAAAATTTCACTTTTTTGTGAAAATATCCACTAAATGAGGGAATAATATGTGTGAGGGTACCCCAGGAGAGTTCCAAATGTATGTGGGTAGAATATATAACCCACGGGGGTAAAATTGAAAAAAGTTTAAAAAAAATTTTTTTTAGACTTAGTCATTTTTCCGGCGTTTATCAGACTTTCAGATAGGGCAAATGTCAGTGAGCTTTCCGATTTCAGTTCCAGAATGATTCGCCGAATGAGTAATTAATATTTAGTCGTTTTCAGCTAATTTTCTGGATTTTTAAAAATTTCACTTTTTTGTGAAAATATTCACTAAATGAGGGAATAATATGTGTGAGGGTACCCCAGGAGAGTTCCAAATGTGTGTGGGTAGAATATATATCCCACGGGGGTAAAATTGAAAAAAGTTGAAAAAAAATTTTTTTTAGACTTAGTCATTTTTCCGGCGTTTATCAGACTTTCAGATAGGGCAAATGTCAGTGAGCGTTCCGATTTCAGTTCCAGAGCGATTCGCCCAATGAGTCCTTGATATTTAGTCGTTTTCAGCCAATTTTCTGTATTTTTAAAAATTTCACTTTTTTATGAAAATATCCACTAAATGAGGGAATAATATGTGTGAGGGTACCCCAGGAGAGTTCCAAATGTGTGTGGGTAGAATATATATCCCACGGGGGTAAAATTGAAAAAAGTTGAAAAAAAATTTTTTTTAGACTTAGTCATTTTTACGGTGTTTATCAGACTTTCAGATAGGGCAGATGTCAGTGAGCATTCCGATTTCAGTTCTAGAGCGTTTCGCCCAATGAGTCCTTGATATTTAGTCGTTTTCAGCCAATTTTCTGGATTTTTGAAAATTTCACTTTTTTGTGAAAATATCCACTAAATGAGGGAATAGTATGTGTGAGGGTACCCCAGGAGAGTTCCAAATGTGTGTGGGTAGAATATATATCCCACGGGGGTAAAATTGAAAAAAGTAGAAGAAATTTTTTTTTTAGACTTAGTCATTTTTCCGGCGTTTATCAGACTTTCAGATAGGGGAAATGTCAGTGAGCGTTCCAATTTCAGTTCCAGAGTGATTCGCCCAATGAGTCCTTGATATTTAGTCATTTTCAGCCAATTTTCTGTATTTTTGAAAATTTCACTTTTTTGTGAAAATATCCACTAAATGAGGGAATAGTATGTGTGAGGGTACCCCAGGAGAGTTCCAAATGTGTGTGGGTAGAATATATATCCCACGAGGGTAAAATTGAAAAAAGTAGAAGAAATTTTTTTTTTAGACTTAGTCATTTTTACGGCGTTTATCAGACTTTCAGATAGGGCAAATGTCAGTGAGCATTCCGATTTCAGTTCTAGAGCGATTCGCCCAATGAGTCCTTGATATTTAGTCGTTTTCAGCCAATTTTCTGGATTTTTGAAAATTTCACTTTTTTGTGAAAATATCCACTAAATGAGGGAATAGTATGTGTGAGGGTACCCCAGGAGAGTTCCAAATGTGTGTGGGTAGAATATATATCCCACGGGGGTAAAATTGAAAAAAGTAGAAGAAATTTTTTTTTTAGACTTAGTCATTTTTCCGGCGTTTATCAGACTTTCAGATAGGGTAAATGTCAGTGAGCGTTCCGATTATAGTTCTAGAGCGATTCGCCCTATGAGTCCTTGATATTTAGTCATTTTCAGCCAATTTTCTGTATTTTTGAAAATTTCACTTTTTTGTGAAAATATCCACTAAATGAGGGAATAATATGTGTGATGGTACCCCAGGAGAGTTCCAAATGTGTAGAATATATATCCCACGGGGGTAAAATTGAAAAAAGTTGAAAAAATTTTTTTTTTGGACTTATTTATTTTTACGGCGTTTATGAGACTTTCAGATAGGGGAAATGTCAGTGAGCGTTCCAATTTCAGTTCCAGAGCGAATCGCCCAATGAGTCCTTGATATTTAGTCGTTTTCAGCCAATTTACTGGATTTTTGAAAATTTCACTTTTTTGTGAAAATATCCACTAAATGAGGGAATAATATGTGTGAGGGTACCACAGGAGAGATCCAAATGTATGTGGGTAGAATATATAACCCACGGGGGTAAAATTGAAAAAAGTTTAAAAAAAATTTTTTTTAGACTTAGTCATTTTTCCGGCGTTTATCAGACTTTCAGATAGGGCAAATGTCAGTGAGCTTTCCGATTTCAGTTCCAGAATGATTCGCCGAATGAGTCCTTAATATTTAGTCGTTTTCAGCTAATTTTCTGGATTTTTAAAAATTTCACTTTTTTGTGAAAATATCCACTAAATGAGGGAATAATATGTGTGAGGGTACCCCAGGAGAGTTCCAAATGTGTGTGGGTAGAATATATATCCCACGGGGGTAAAATTGAAAAAAGTTGAAAAAAAATTTTTTTTAGACTTAGTCATTTTTCCGGCGTTTATCAGACTTTCAGATAGGGCAAATGTCAGTGAGCGTTCCGATTTCAGTTCCAGAGCGATTCGCCCAATGAGTCCTTGATATTTAGTCGTTTTCAGCCAATTTTCTGTATTTTTGAAAATTTCACTTTTTTATGAAAATATCCACTAAATGAGGGAATAATATGTGTGAGGGTACCCCAGGAGAGTTTCAAATGTGTGTGGGTAGAATATATATCCCACGGGGGTAAAATTGAAAAAAGTTGAAAAAATTTTTTTTTTAGACTTAGTCATTTTTCCCGCGTTTATCAGACTTTCAGATAGGGCAAATGTCAGTGAGCGTTCCGATTTCAGTTCCAGAGCGATTCGCCCAATGAGTCCTTGATATTTCGTCGTTTTCAGCCAATTTTCTGGATTTTTAAAAATTTCACTTTTTTGTGAAAATATCCACTAAATGAGGGAATAATATGTGTGAGGGTACCCCAGGAGAGTTCCAAATGTGTGTGGGTAGAATATATATCCCATGGGGGTAAAATTGAAAAAAGTTGAAAAAAAATTGTTTTTAGACTTAGTCATTTTTCCGGCGTTTATCAGACTTTCAGATAGGGTAAATGTCAGTGAGCGTTCCGATTTCAGTTCCAGAGCGATTCGCCCAATGAGTCCTTGATATTTAGTCGTTTTCAGCCAATTTTCTGGATTTTTGAAAATTTCACTTTTTTGTGAAAATATCCACTAAATGAGGGAATAATATGTGTGAGGGTACCCCAGGAGAGTTCCAAATGTGTAGAATATATATCCCACGGGGGTAAAATTGAAAAAAGTTGAAAAAAAATTTTTTTTAGACTTAGTCATTTTTACGGCGTTTATCAGACTTTCAGATAGGGCAAATGTCAGTGAGCATTCCGATTTCAGTTCTAGAGCGATTCGCCCAATGAGTCCTTGATATTTAGTCGTTTTCAGCCAATTTTCTGGATTTTTGAAAATTTCACTTTTTTGTGAAAATATCCACTAAATGAGGGAATAATATGTGTGAGGGTACCCCAGGAGAGTTCCAAATGTGTGTGGGTAGAATATATATCCCACGGGGGTAAAATTGAAAAAAGTTGAAAAAAATTTTTTTTTAGACTTAGTCATTTTACGGCATTTATCAGACTTTCAGATAGGGCAAATGTCAGTGAGCGTTCCGATTACAGTTCTAGAGCGATTCGCCCAATGAGTCCTTGATATTTAGTCGTTTTCAGCCAATTTTCTGGATTTTTGAAAATTTCACTTTTTTGTGAAAATATCCACTAAATGAGGGAATAATATGTGTGAGGGTACCCCAGGAGAGTTCCAAATGTGTAGAATATATATCCCACGGGGGTAAAATTGAAAAAAGTTGAAAAAAATTTTTTTTTAGACTTAGTCATTTTTCCCACGTTTATCAGACTTTCAGATAGGGCAAATGTCAGTGAGCTTTCCGATTTCAGTTACAGAGCGATTCGCCCAATGAGTCCTTGATATTTAGTCGTTTTCAGCCAATTTTCTGGATTTTTAAAAATTTCACTTTTTTGTGAAAATATCCACTAAATGAGGGAATAATATGTGTGAGGGTACCCCAGGAGAGTTCCAAATGTGTGTGGGTAGAATATATATCCCATGGGGGTAAAATTAAAAAAAGTTGAAAAAAAATTTTTTTTAGACTTAGTCATTTTTCCGGCGTTTATCAGACTTTCAGATAGGGTAAATGTCATTGAGCGTTCCGATTTCAGTTCCAGAGCGATTCGCCCAATGAGTCCTTGATATTTAGTCGTTTTCAGCCAATTTTCTGGATTTTTGAAAATTTCACTTTTTTGTGAAAATATCCACTAAATGAGGGAATAATATGTGTGATGGTACCCCAGGAGAGTTCCAAATGTGTAGAATATATATCCCACGGGGGTAAAATTGAAAAAAGTTGAAAAAATTTTTTTTTTGGACTTATTTATTTTTACGGCGTTTATGAGACTTTCAGATAGGGGAAATGTCAGTGAGCGCTCCGATTTCAGTTCCAGAGCGAATCGCCCAATGAGTCCTTGATATTTAGTCGTTTTCAGCCAATTTACTGGATTTTTGAAAATTTCACTTTTTTGTGAAAATATCCACTAAATGAGGGAATAATATGTGTGAGGGTACCCCAGGAGAGTTCCAAATGTATGTGGGTAGAATATATAACCCACGGGGGTAAAATTGAAAAAAATTTAAAAAAAATTTTTTTTAGACTTAGTCATTTTTCCGGCGTTTATCAGACTTTCAGATAGGGCAGATGTCAGTGAGCATTCCGATTTCAGTTCTAGAGCGTTTCGCCCAATGAGTCCTTGATATTTAGTCGTTTTCAGCCAATTTTCTGGATTTTTGAAAATTTCACTTTTTTGTGAAAATATCCACTAAATGAGGGAATAGTATGTGTGAGGGTACCCCAGGAGAGTTCCAAATGTGTGTGGGTAGAATATATATCCCACGGGGGTAAAATTGAAAAAAGTAGAAGAAATTTTTTTTTTAGACTTAGTCATTTTTCCGGCGTTTATCAGACTTTCAGATAGGGGAAATGTCAGTGAGCGTTCCAATTTCAGTTCCAGAGTGATTCGCCCAATGAGTCCTTGATATTTAGTCATTTTCAGCCAATTTTCTGTATTTTTGAAAATTTCACTTTTTTGTGAAAATATCCACTAAATGAGGGAATAGTATGTGTGAGGGTACCCCAGGAGAGTTCCAAATGTGTGTGGGTAGAATATATATCCCACGAGGGTAAAATTGAAAAAAGTAGAAGAAATTTTTTTTTTAGACTTAGTCATTTTTACGGCGTTTATCAGACTTTCAGATAGGGCAAATGTCAGTGAGCATTCCGATTTCAGTTCTAGAGCGATTCGCCCAATGAGTCCTTGATATTTAGTCGTTTTCAGCCAATTTTCTGGATTTTTGAAAATTTCACTTTTTTGTGAAAATATCCACTAAATGAGGGAATAGTATGTGTGAGGGTACCCCAGGAGAGTTCCAAATGTGTGTGGGTAGAATATATATCCCACGGGGGTAAAATTGAAAAAAGTAGAAGAAATTTTTTTTTTAGACTTAGTCATTTTTCCGGCGTTTATCAGACTTTCAGATAGGGGAAATGTCAGTGAGCGTTCCAATTTCAGTTCCAGAGCGATTCGCCCAATGAGTCCTTGATATTTAGTCGTTTTCAGCCAATTTTCTGTATTTTTGAAAATTTCACTTTTTTATGAAAATATCCACTAAATGAGGGAATAATATGTGTGAGGGTACCCCAGGAGAGTTCCAAATGTGTGTGGGTAGAATATATATCCCACGGGGGTAAAATTGAAAAAAGTTGAAAAAATTTTTTTTTAGACTTAGTCATTTTTCCGGCGTTTATCAGACTTTCAGATAGGGCAAATGTTAGTGAGCATTCCGATTTCAGTTCCAGAGCGATTCGCCCAATGAGTCCTTGATATTTAGTCGTTTTCAGCCAATTTTCTGGATTTTTAAAAATTTCACTTTTTTGTGAAAATATCCACTAAATGAGGGAATAATATGTGTGAGGGTACCCCAGGAGAGTTCCAAATGTGTGTGGGTAGAATATATATCCCATGGGGGTAAAATTGAAAAAAGTTGAAAAAAAATTTTTTTTAGACTTAGTCATTTTTCCGGCGTTTATCAGACTTTCAGATAGGGTAAATGTCAGTGAGCGTTCCGATTTCAGATCCAGAGCGATTCACTCAATGAGTCCTTGATATTTAGTCATTTTCAGCTAATTTACTGGATTTTTGAAAATTTCACTTTTTTGTGAAAATATCCACTAAATGAGGGAATAATATGTGTGAGGGTACCCCAGGAAAGTTCCAAATGTGTGTGGGTAGAATATATATCCCACGGGGGTAAAATTGAAAAAAGTTGAAAAAAATTTTTTTTTAGACTTAGTCATTTTTCCCGCGTTTA
Organism: Phyllobates terribilis; assembly: GCF_046119375.1. Taxonomy (NCBI): domain Eukaryota; kingdom Metazoa; phylum Chordata; class Amphibia; order Anura; family Dendrobatidae; genus Phyllobates; species Phyllobates terribilis. The sequence goes on from NW_027362772.1 coordinate 170,511,880, forward strand.
TCAGACTTTCAGATAGGGCAAATGTCAGTGAGCGTTCCGATTACAGTTCTAGAGCGATTCGCCCAATGAGTCCTTGATATTTAGTCGTTTTCAGCCAATTTTCTGGATTTTTGAAAATTTCACTTTTTTGTGAAAATATCCACTAAATGAGGGAATAATATGTGTGAGGGTACCCCAGGAGAGTTCCAAATGTGTAGAATATGTATCCCACGTGGGTAAAATTGAAAAAAGTTGAAAAAAATTTTTTTTTAGACTTAGTCATTTTTCCCGCGTTTATCAGACTTTCAGATAGGGCAAATGTCAGTGAGCTTTCCGATTTCAGTTACAGAGCGATTCGCCCAATGAGTCGTTGATATTTAGTCGTTTTCAGCCAATTTTCTGGATTTTTAAAAATTTCACTTTTTTATGAAAATATCCACTAAATGAGGGAATAATATGTGTGAGGGTACCCCAGGAGAGTTCCAAATGTGTGTGGGTAGAATATATATCCCACGGGGGTAAAATTGAAAAAAGTTGAAAAAATTTTTTTTTAGACTTAGTCATTTTTCCGGCGTTTATCAGACTTTCAGATAGGGCAAATGTCAGTGAGCGTTCCGATTACAGTTCTAGAGCGATTCGCCCAATGAGTCCTTGATATTTAGTCGTTTTCAGCCAATTTTCTGGATTTTTGAAAATTTCACTTTTTTGTGAAAATATCCACTAAATGAGGGAATAATATGTGTGAGGGTACCCCAGGAGAGTTCCAAATGTGTAGAATATGTATCCCACGGGGGTAAAATTGAAAAAAGTTGAAAAAAATTTTTTTTTAGACTTAGTCATTTTTCCCGCGTTTATCAGACTTTCAGATAGGGCAAATGTCAGTGAGCTTTCCGATTTCAGTTACAGAGCGATTCGCCCAATGAGTCGTTGATATTTAGTCGTTTTCAGCCAATTTTCTGGATTTTTAAAAATTTCACTTTTTTATGAAAATATCCACTAAATGAGGGAATAATATGTGTGAGGGTACCCCAGGAGAGTTCCAAATGTGTGTGGGTAGAATATATATCCCACGGGGGTAAAATTGAAAAAAGTTGAAAAAATTTTTTTTTAGACTTAGTCATTTTTCCGGCGTTTATCAGACTTTCAGATAGGGCAAATGTCAGTGAGCGTTCCGATTACAGTTCTAGAGCGATTCGCCCAATGAGTCCTTGATATTTAGTCGTTTTCAGCCAATTTTCTGGATTTTTGAAAATTTCACTTTTTTGTGAAAATATCCACTAAATGAGGGAATAATATGTGTGAGGGTACCCCAGGAGAGTTCCAAATGTGTAGAATATGTATCCCACGGGGGTAAAATTGAAAAAAGTTGAAAAAAATTTTTTTTTAGACTTAGTCATTTTTCCCGCGTTTATCAGACTTTCAGATAGGGCAAATGTCAGTGAGCTTTCCGATTTCAGTTACAGAGCGATTCGCCCAATGAGTCGTTGATATTTAGTCGTTTTCAGCCAATTTTCTGGATTTTTAAAAATTTCACTTTTTTATGAAAATATCCACTAAATGAGGGAATAATATGTGTGAGGGTACCCCAGGAGAGTTCCAAATGTGTGTGGGTAGAATATATATCCCACGGGGGTAAAATTGAAAAAAGTTGAAAAAATTTTTTTTTAGACTTAGTCATTTTTCCGGCGTTTATCAGACTTTCAGATAGGGCAAATGTTAGTGAGCATTCCGATTTCAGTTCCAGAGCGATTCGCCCAATGAGTCCTTGATATTTAGTCGTTTTCAGCCAATTTTCTGGATTTTTAAAAATTTCACTTTTTTGTGAAAATATCCACTAAATGAGGGAATAATATGTGTGAGGGTACCCCAGGAGAGTTCCAAATGTGTGTGGGTAGAATATATATCCCATGGGGGTAAAATTGAAAAAAGTTGAAAAAAAATTTTTTTTAGACTTATTCATTTTTACGGCGTTTATGAGACTTTCAGATAGGGGAAATGTCAGTGAACGTTCCGATTTCAGTTCGAGAGCGATTCGCCCAATGAGTCCTTGATATTTAGTCGTTTTCAGCCAATTTTCTGGATTATTGAAAATTTCACTTTTTTGTGAAAATATCCACTAAATGAGGGAATAATATGTGTGATGGTACCCCAGGAGAGTTCCAAATGTGTAGAATATATATCCCACGGGGGTAAAATTGAAAAAAGTTGAACAATTTTTTTTTTGGACTTAGTCATTTTTCCGGCGTTTATCAGACTTTCAGATAGGGCAAATGTCAGTGAGAGTTCCGATTTCAGTTCCAGAGCGATTCGCTCAATGAGTCCTTGATATTTAGTCGTTTTCAGCCAATTTTCTGGATTTTTAAAAATTTCACTTTTTTGTGAAAATATCCACTAAATGAGGGAATAATATGTGTGAGGGTACCCCAGGAGAGTTCCAAATGTGTAGAATATATATCCCACGGGGGTAAAATTGAAAAAAGTTGAAAAAATTTTTTTTTTGGACTTATTCATTTTTACGGCGTTTATGAGACTTTCAGATAGGGGAAATGTCAGTGAACGTTCCGATTTCAGTTCCAGAGCGATTCGCCCAATGAGTCCTTGATATTTAGTTGTTTTCAGCCAATTTTCTGGATTTTTGAAAATTCCCCAGGAGAGTTCCAAATGTGTGTGGGTAGAATATATATCCCACGGGGGTAAAATTGAAAAAAGTTGAACAATTTTTTTTTTGGATTTAGTCATTTTTCCGGCGTTTATCAGACTTTCAGATAGGGCAAATGTCAGTGAGAGTACCGATTTCAGTTCCAGAGCCATTCGCTCAATGAGTCCTTGATATTTAGTCGTTTTCAGCCAATTTTCTGGATTTTTAAAAATTTAACTTTTTTGTGAAAATATCCACTAAATGAGGGAATAATATGTGTGAGGGTACCCCAGGAGAGTTCCAAATGTGTGTGGGTAGAAAATATATCCCACGGGGGTAAAATTGAAAAAAGTTGAAAAATTTTTTTTTTTGGACTTAGTCATTTTTCCAGCGTTTATCAGACTTTCAGATAGGGCAAATGTCAGTGAGCTTTCCGATTTCAGTTCCAGAGCGATTCGCCCAATGAGTCCTTGATATTTAGTCGTTTTCAGCCAATATTCTGGATTTTTAAAAATTTCACTTTTTTGTGAAAATATCCACTAAATGAGGGAATAATATGTGTTAGGGTACCCCAGGAGAGTTCCAAATGTGCGTGGGTAAAATATATATCCCAGGGGTTAAAATTGAAAAAAGTTGAAAAAATTTTTTTTTTGGACTTAGTCAATTTTCCGGCGTTTATCAGACTTTCAGATAGGGGAAATGTCAGTGAGCGTTCCGATTTCAGTTCCAGAGCGATTCGCCCAATGAGTCCTTGATATTTAGTCGTTTTCAGCCAATTTTCTGGATTTTTTAAAATTTCACTTTTTTGTGAAAATATCCACTAAATGAGGGAATAATATGTGTGAGGGTACCCCAGGAGAGTTCCAAATGTGTGTGGGTAGAATATATATCCCACGGGGGTAAAATTGAAAAAGTTGAACAATTTTTTTTTTGGACTTAGTCATTTTTCCGGCGTTTATCAGACTTTCAGATAGGGCAAATGTCAGTGAGAGTTCCGATTTCAGTTCCAGAGCGATTCGCTCAATGAGTCCTTGATATTTAGTTGTTTTCAGCCAATTTTCTGGATTTTTAAAAATTTCACTTTTTTGTGAAAATATCCACTAAATGAGGGAATAATATGTGTGAGGGTACCCCAGGAGAGTTCCAAATGTGTGTGGGTAGAAAATATATCCCATGGGGGTAAAATTGAAAAAAGTTTAAAAAATTTTTTTTTTTGACTTAGTCATTTTTCCGGCGTTTATCAGACTTTCAGATAGGGCAAATGTCAGTGAGCTTTCCGATTTCAGTTCCAGAGCGATTCGCCCAATGAGTCCTTGATATTTAGTCGTTTTCAGCCAATTTTCTGGATTTTTAAAAATTTCACTTTTTTGTGAAAATATCCACTAAATGAGGGAATAATATGTGTGAGGGTACCCCAGGAGAGTTCCAAATGTGTGTGGGTAGAATATATATCCCACGGGGTTAAAATTGAAAAAAGTTGAAAAAAATTTTTTTTGGGATTTAGTCAATTTTCCGGCGTTTATCAGACTTTCAGATAGGGGAAATGTCAGTGAGCGTTCCGATTTCAGTTCCAGAGCGAACTGCCCAATGAGTCCTTGATATTTAGTCGTTTTCAGCTAATTTACTGGATTTTTGAAAATTTCACTTTTTTGTGAAAATATCCACTAAATGAGGGAATAATATGTGTGAAGGTACCCCAGGAGAGTTCCAAATGTGTGTGGGTAGAATATATATCCCACGGGGGTAAAATTGAAAAAAGTAGAAGAAATTTTTTTTTTTGCACTTAGTCATTTTTCGGACATTTATCAGACTTTCAGATAGGGCAAATGTCAGTGAGCGTTCCGATTTCAGTTCCAGAGCGATTCGCCCAATGAGTCCTTGATATTTAGTCGTTTTCAGCCAATTTTCTGGATTTTTAAAAATTTCACTTTTTTGTGAAAATATCCACTAAATGAGGGAATAATATGTGTTAGGGTACCCCAGGAGAGTTCCAAATGTGTGTGGGTAGAATATATATCCCACGGGGTTAAAATTGAAAAAAGTTGAAAACATTTTTTTTTTGGACTTAGTCAATTTTCCGGCGTTTATCAGACTTTCAGATAGGGGAAATGTCAGTGAGCGTTCCGATTTCAGTTCCAGAGCGATTCGCCCAATGAGTCCTTGATATTTAGTCATTTTCAGCTAATTTACTGGATTTTTGAAAATTTCACTTTTTTGTGAAAATATCCACTAAATGAGGGAATAATATGTGTGAGGGTACCCCAGGAGAGTTCCAAATGTGTGTGGGTAGAATATATATCCCACGAGGGTAAAATTGAAAAAAGTTGAAAAAAAATTTTTTTTTGGACTTAGTCATTTTTCCAGCGTTTATCAGACTTTCAGATAGGGCAAATGTCAGTGAGCATTCCGATTTCAGTTCCTGAGCGATTCGCCCAATGAGTCCTTGATATTTAGTCGTTTTCAGCCAATTTACTGGATTTTTGAAAATTTCACTTTTTTGTGAAAATATCCACTAAATGAGGGAATAATATGTGTGAGGGTACCCCAGGAGAGTTCCAAATGTGTGTGGGTAGAATATATAACCCACGGGGGTAAAATTGAAAAAAGTTTAAAAAAATTTTTTTTAGACTTAGTCATTTTTCCGGCGTTTATCAGACTTTCAGATAGGGCAAATGTCAGTGAGCGTTCCGCTTTCAGTTCCAGAGCGATTCGCCCATTGAGTCCTTGATATTTAGTCGTTTTCAGCCAATTTTCTGGATTTTTGAAAATTTCACTTTTTTGTGAAAATATCCACTAAATGAGGGAATAATATGTGTGAGGGTACCCCAGGAGAGTTCCAAATGTGTAGAATATATATCCCACGGGGGTAAAATTGAAAAAAGTTGAAAAAATTTTTTTTTTGGACTTATTCATTTTTACGGCGTTTATGAGACTTTCAGATAGGGGAAATGTCAGTGAGCATTCAGATTTCAGTTCCAGAGCGATTCGCCCAATGAGTCCTTGATATTTAGTCGTTTTCAGCCAATTTTCTGGATTTTTGAAAATTTCACTTTTTTGTGAAAATATCCACTAAAAGAGGGAATAATATGTGAGAGGGTACCCCAGGAGAGTTCCAAATGTATGTGGGTAGAATATATATCCCGCGGGGGTAAAATTGAAAAAAGTTGAAAAAAATTTTTTTTTGGACTTAGTCATTTTTCCAGCGTTTATCTGACATTCAGATAGGGCAAATGTCAGTGAGTGTTCCGATTTCAGTTCCAGAGCGATTCGCCCAATGAGTCCTTGATATTTAGTCGTTTTCAGCGAATTTTCTGGATTTTTAAAAATTTCACTTTTTTGTGAAAATATCCACTAAATGAGGGAATAATATGTGTGAGGGTACCCCAGGAGAGTTCCAAATGTGTGTGGGTAGAATATATATCCCACGGGGTTAAAATTGAAAAAAGTTGAAAAAAATTTTTTTTTGGACTTAGTCAATTTTCCGGCGTTTATCAGACTTTCAGATAAGGGAAATGTCAGTGAGCGTTCCGATTTCAGTTCCAGAGCGAATTGCCCAATGAGTCCTTGATATTTAGTCGTTTTCAGCTAATTTACTGGATTTTTGAAAATTTCACTTTTTTGTGAAAATATCCACTAAATGAGGAAATAATATGTGTGAGGGTACTCCAGGAGAGTTCCAAATGTTTAGAATATATATCCCACGGGGGTAAAATTGAAAAAAGTTGAAAAAATGTTTTTTTTGGAATTAGTAATTTTTCCGGCGTTTATCAGACTTTCAGATATGGCAAATGTCAGTGAGCGTTCCGATTTCAGTTCCAGAGCGATTCGCCCAATGAGTCCTTGATATTTAGTCGTTTTCAGCCAATTTTCTGGATTTTTGAAAATTTCACTTTTTTGTGAAAATATCCACAAAATGAGGGAATAATATGTGTGAGGGTACCCCAGGAGAGTTCCAAATGTGTGTGGGTAGAATATATATCCCACGGGGGTAAAATTGAAAAAAGTTGAAAAAAATTTTTTTTTGGACTTAGTCAATTTTCCGGCGTTTATCAGACTTTCAGATAGGGGAAATGTCAGTGAGCGTTCCGATTTCAGTTCCAGAGCGAACTGCCCAATGAGTCCTTGATATTTAGTCGTTTTCAGCTAATTTACTGGATTTTTGAAAATTTCACTTTTTTGTGAAAATATCCACTAAATGAGGGAATAATATGTGTGAAGGTACCCCAGGAGAGTTCCAAATGTGTGTGGGTAGAATATATATCCCACGAGGGTAAAATTGAAAAAAGTTGAAAAAAAATTTTTTTTTGGACTTAGTCATTTTTCCAGCGTTTATCAGACTTTCAGATAGGGCAAATGTCAGTGAGCATTCCGATTTCAGTTCCTGAGCGATTCGCCCAATGAGTCCTTGATATTTAGTCGTTTTCAGCCAATTTACTGGATTTATGAAAATTTCACTTTTTTGTGAAAATATCCACTAAATGAGGGAATAATATGTGTGAGGGTACCCCAGGAGAGTTCCAAATGTGTGTGGCTAGAATATATATCCCACGGGGGTAAAATTGAAAAAAGATGAACAATTTTTTTTTTGGACTTAGTCATTTTTCCGGCGTTTATCAGACATTCAGATAGGGCAAATGTCAGTGAGCGTTTCGATTTCAGTTCCAGAGCGATTCGCCCAATGAGTCCTTGATATTTAGTCGTTTTCAGCCAATTTTCTGGATTTTTAAAAATTTCACTTTTTTGTGAAAATATCAATTAAATGAGGGAATAATATGTGTGAGGGTACCCCAGGAGAGTTCCAAATGTGTGTGGGTAGAATATATATCCCACGGGGTTAAAATTGAAAAAAGTTGAAAAAAAATTTTTTTTGGATTTAGTCAATTTTCCGGCGTTTATCAGACTTTCAGATAGGGGAAATGTCAGTGAGCGTTCCGATTTCAGTTCCAGAGCGAACTGCCCAATGAGTCCTTGATATTTAGTCGTTTTCAGCTAATTTACTGGATTTTTGAAAATTTCACTTTTTTGTGAAAATATCCACTAAATGAGGGAATAACATGTGTGAAGGTACCCCAGGAGAGTTCCAAATGTGTGTGGGTAGAATATATATCCCACGGGGGTAAAATTGAAAAAAGTAGAAGAAATTTTTTTTTTTGCACTTAGTCATTTTTCGGACATTTATCAGACTTTCAGATAGGGCAAATGTCAGTGAGCGTTCCGATTTCAGTTCCAGAGCGATTTGCCCAATGAGTCCTTGATATTTAGTCGTTTTCAGCCAATTTTCTGGATTTTTAAAAATTTCACTTTTTTGTGAAAATATCCACTAAATGAGGGAATAATATGTGTTAGGGTACCCCAGGAGAGTTCCAAATGTGTGTGGGTAGAATATATATCCCACGGGGTTAAAATTGAAAAAAGTTGAAAAAATTTTTTTTTTGGACTTAGTCAATTTTCCGGCGTTTATCAGACTTTCAGATAGGGGAAATGTCAGTGAGCGTTCCGATTTCAGTTCCAGAGCGATTCGCCCAATGAGTCCTTGATATTTAGTCGTTTTCAGCCAATTTTCTGGATTTTTAAAAATTTCACTTTTTTGTGAAAATATCCACTAAATGAGGGAATAATATGTGTGAAGGTACCCCAGGAGAGTTCCAAATGTGTGTGGGTAGAATATATATCCCACGGGGGTAAAATTGAAAAAAGTAGAAGAAATTTTTTTTTTTGTACTTAGTCATTTTTCGGACATTTATCAGACTTTCAGATAGGGCAAATGTCAGTGAGAGTTCCGATTTCAGTTCCTGAGCGATTCGCCCAATGAGTCCTTGATATTTAGTCGTTTTCAGCCAATTTACTGGATTTATGAAAATTTCACTTTTTTGTGAAAATATCCACTAAATGAGGGAATAATATGTGTGAGGGTACCCCAGGAGAGTTAGAAATGTGTGTGGCTAGAATATATATCCCACGGGGGTAAAATTGAAAAAAGATGAACAATTTTTTTTTTGGACTTAGTCATTTTTCCGGCGTTTATCAGACTTTCGGATAAGGGAAATGTCAGTGAGCGTTCCGATTTCAGTTCCAGAGCGAATTGCCCAATGAGTCCTTGATATTTAGTCGTTTTCAGCTAATTTACTGGATTTTTGAAAATTTCACTTTTTTGTGAAAATATCCACTAAATGAGGGAATAATATGTGTGAGGGTACTCCAGGAGAGTTCCAAATGTTTAGAATATATATCCCACGGGGGTAAAATTGAAAAAAGTTGAAAAAAAAATTTTTTTTGGACTTAGTCATTTTTCCAGCGTTTATCAGACTTTCAGATAGGGCAAATGTCAGTGAGCATTCCGATTTCAGTTCCTGAGCGATTCGCCCAATGAGTCCTTGATATTTAGTCGTTTTCAGCCAATTTACTGGATTTTTGAAAATTTCACTTTTTTGTGAAAATATCCACTAAATGAGGGAATAATATGTGTGAGGGTACCCCAGGAGAGTTCCAAATGTGTGTGGGTAGAATATATATCCCACGAGGGTAAAATTGAAAAAAGTTGAAAAAAAATTTTTTTTTGGACTTAGTCATTTTTCCAGCGTTTATCAGACTTTCAAATAGGGCAAATGTCAGTGAGCATTCCGATTTCAGTTCCTGAGCGATTCGCCCAATGAGTCTTGATATTTAGTCGTTTTCAGCCAATTTACTGGATTTATGAAAATTTCACTTTTTTGTGAAAATATCCACTAAATGAGGGAATAATATGTGTGAGGGTACCCCAGGAGAGTTCCAAATGTGTGTGGGTAGAATATATATCCCACGCGGTTAAAATTGAAAAAAGTTGAAAAAAATTTTTTTTTGGACTTAGTCAATTTCCGGCGTTTATCAGACTTTCAGATAAGGGAAATGTCAGTGAGCGTTCCGATTTCAGTTCCAGAGCGAATTGCCCAATGAGTCCTTGATATTTAGTCGTTTTCAGCTAATTTACTGGAATTTTGAAAATTTCACTTTTTTGTGAAAATATCCACTAAATGAGGAAATAATATGTGTGAGGGTACTCCAGGAGAGTTCCAAATGTTTAGAATATATATCCCACGGGGGTAAAATTGAAAAAAGTTGAAAAAATGTTTTTTTGGAATTAGTAATTTTTCCGGCGTTTATCAGACTTTCAGATAGGGCAAATGTCAGTGAGCTTTCCGATTTCAGTTCCAGAGCGATTCGCCCAATGAGTCCTTGATATTTAGTCGTTTTCAGCCAATTTTCTGGATTTTTAAAAATTTCACTTTTTTGTGAAAATATCCACTAAATGAGGGAATAATATGTGTGAGGGTACCCCAGGAGAGTTCCAAATGTGTGTGGGTAGAATATATATCCCACGGGGGTAAAATTGAAAAAAGTTGAAAAAAAATTTTTTTTAGACTTAGTTATTTTTCCCGTGTTTATCGGACTTTCAGATAGGGCAAATGTCAGTGAGCATTCCGATTTCAGTTCCAGAGCGATTTGCCCAATGAGTCCTTAATATTTAGTCGTTTCCAGCCAATTTTCTGGATTTTTAAAAATTTAACTTTTTTGTGAAAATATCCACTAAATGAGGGAATAATATGTGTGAGGGTACCCCAGGAGAGTTCCAAATGTTTGTGGGTAGAATATATATCCCACGGCAGTGAAATTGAAAAAAGTTGAACAATTTTTTTTTTGGACTTAGTCATTTTTCTGGCGTTTATCAGACTTTCAGATAGGGCAAATGTCAGTGAGCGTTCCGATTTCATTTCCAGAGCGATTCGCTCAATGAGTCCTTGATATTTAGTCGTTTTCAGCCAATTTTCTGGATTTTTAAAAATTTCACTTTTTTTGTGAAAATATCCACTAAATGAGGGAATAATATGTGTGAGGGTACTCCAGGAGAGTTCCAAATGTGTGTGGGTAGAATATATATCCCATGGGGGTAAAATTGAAAAAAATTTTTTTTTAGACTTAGTTATTTTTCCCGCGTTTATCGGACTTTCAGATAGGGCAAATGTCAGTGAGCATTCCGATTTCAGTTCCAGAGCGATTCGCCCAATGAGTCCTTGATATTTAGTCATTTTCAGCTGATTTACTGGATTTTTGAAAATTTCACTTTTTTGTGAAAATATCCACTAAATGAGGGAATAATATGTGTGAGGGTACCCCAGGAGAGTTCCAAATGTGTGTGGGTAGAATATATATCCCACGGCAGTGAAATTGAAAAAAGTTGAACAATTTTTTTTTTGGACTTAGTCATTTTTCTGGCGTTTATCAGACTTTCAGATAGGGCAAATGTCAGTGAGCGTTCCGATTTCAGTTCCAGAGCGATTCGCTCAATGAGTCCTTGATATTTAGTCGTTTTCAGCCAATTTTCTGGATTTTTAAAAATTTCACTTTTTTTGTGAAAATATCCACTAAATGAGGGAATAATATGTGTGAGGGTACTCCAGGAGAGTTCCAAATGTGTGTGGGTAGAATATATATCCCATGGGGGTAAAATTGAAAAAAATTTTTTTTTAGACTTAGTTATTTTCCCCGCGTTTATCGGACTTTCAGATAGGGCAAATGTCAGTGCGCATTCCGATTTCAGTTCCAGAGCGATTCGCCCAATGAGTCCTTGATATTTAGTCATTTTCAGCTGATTTACTGGATTTTTGAAAATTTCACTTTTTTGTGAAAATATCCACTAAATGAGGGAATAATATGTGTGAGGGTACCCCAGGAGAGTTCCAAGTGTGTGTGGGTAGAATATATATCCCACGGCAGTGAAATTGAAAAAAGTTGAACAATTTTTTTTTGGACTTAGTCATTTTTCCGGCGTTTATCAGACTTTCAGATATGGCAAATGTCAGTGAGCGTTCCGATTTCAGTTCCAGAGCGATTCGCGCAATGAGTCCTTGATATTTAGTCGTTTTCAGCCAATTTTCTGGATTTTTAAAAATTTCACTTTTTTGTGAAAATATCCACTAAATGAGGGAATAACATGTTTGAGGGTACCCCAGGAGAGTTCCAAATGTGTGTGGGTAGAATATATATCCCACGGCAGTGAAATTGAAAAAAGTTGAACAATTTTTTTTTTGGACTTAGTAAATTTTCCGGCGTTTATCAGACTTTCAGATAGGGGAAATGTCAGTGAGCGTTCCGATTTCAGTTCCAGAGTGATTTGCCCAATGAGTCCTTGATATTTAGTCGTTTTCAGCTAATTTACTGGATTTTTGAAAATTTCACTTTTTTGTGAAAATATCCACTAAATGAGGGAATAATATGTGTGAGGGTACCCCAGGAGAGTTCCAAATGTGTAGAATATATATCCCACGGGGGTAAAATTGAAAAAAGTTGAAGACATTTTTTTTTTGGACTTAGTCATTTTTACGGCGTTTCTCAGACTTTTAGATAGGGGAAATGTCAGTGAGCGTTCCGATTTCAGTTCCAGAGCGATTCGACAATGAGTCCTTGATATTTAGTCGTTTTCATCCAATTCACTGGATTTTTGAAAATGTCACTTTTTTGTGAAAATATCCACTAAATGAGGGAATAATATGTGTGAGGGTACCCCAGGAGAGTTCCAAATGTGTGTGGGTAGAATATATATCCCACGGGGGTAAAATTGAAAAAAGTTGAAAAAAAATTTTTTTTAGACTTAGTTATTTTTCACGTGTTTATCGGAATTTCAGATAGGGCAAATGTCAGTGAGCATTCCGATTTCAGTTCCAGAGCGATTCGCCCAATGAGTCCTTAATATTTAGTCGTTTCCAGCCAATTTTCTGGATTTTTAAAAATTTAACTTTTTTGTGAAAATATCCACTAAATGAGGGAATAATATGTGTGAGGGTACCCCAGGAGAGTTCCAAATGTGTGTGGGTAGAATATATATCCCACGGCAGTGAAATTGAAAAAAGTTGAACAATTTTTTTTTTGGACTTAGTCATTTTTCTGGCGTTTATCAGACTTTCAGATAGGGCAAATGTCAGTGAGCGTTCCGATTTCAGTTCCAGAGCGATTCGCTCAATGAGTCCTTGATATTTAGTCGTTTTCAGCCAATTTTCTGGATTTTTAAAAATTTCACTTTTTTTGTGAAAATATCCACTAAATGAGGGAATAATATGTGTGAGGGTACTCCAGGAGAGTTCCAAATGTGTGTGGGTAGAATATATATCCCATGGGGGTAAAATTGAAAAAAATTTTTTTTTAGACTTAGTTATTTTTCCCGCGTTTATCGGACTTTCAGATAGGGCAAATGTCAGTGCGCATTCCGATTTCAGTTCCAGAGCGATTCGCCCATTGAGTCCTTGATATTTAGTCATTTTCAGCTGATTTACTGGATTTTTGAAAATTTCACTTTTTTGTGAAAATATCCACTAAATGAGGGAATAATATGTGTGAGGGTACCCCAGGAGAGTTCCAAATGTGTGTGGGTAGAATATATATCCCACGGCAGTGAAATTGAAAAAAGTTGAACAATTTTTTTTTTGGACTTAGTCATTTTTCTGGCGTTTATCAGACTTTCAGATAGGGCAAATGTCAGTGAGCGTTCCGATTTCAGTTCCAGAGCGATTCGCTCAATGAGTCCTTGATATTTACTCGTTTTCAGCCAATTTTCTGGATTTTTAAAAATTTCACTTTTTTTGTGAAAATATCCACTAAATGAGGGAATAATATGTGTGAGGGTACTCCAGGAGAGTTCCAAATGTGTGTGGGTAGAATATATATCCCTCGGGGGTAAAATTGAAAAAAGTTGAAAAAATATTTTTTTTGGACTTAGTCAATTTTCCGGCGTTTATCAGACTTTCAGCTAGGGGAAATGTCAGTGAGCATTCCGATTTCAGTTCCAGAGCGATTTGCCCAATGAGTCCTTGATATTTAGTCGTTTTCAGCTAATTTACTGGATTTTTGAAAATTTCACTTTTTTGTGAAAATATCCACTAAATGAGGGAATAATATGTGTGAGGGTACCCCAGGAGAGTTCCAAATGTGTGTGGGTAGAATATATATCCCACGGGGGTAAAATTGAAAAAAGTTGAAGACATTTTTTTTTTGGACTTAGTCATTTTTCTGGCGTTTATCAGATTTTCAGATAAGGGAAATGTCAGTGAGCGTTCCGATTTCAGTTCCAGAGCGATTCGCCCAATGAGTCCTTGATATTTAGTCGTTTTCAGCCAATTCGCTGGATTTTTGAAAATGTCACTTTTTTGTGAAAATATGTAGAATATATATCCCACGGGGGTAAAATTGAAAAAAGTTTAAAAATTTTTTTTTTTAGACTTAGTCATTTTTCCGGCGTTTATAAGATTTTCAGATAGGGCAAATGTCAGTGAGCGTTCTGATTTCAGTTCCAGAGCGATTCGACCATTGAGTCCTTGATTTTTAGTCGTTTTCAGCCAATTTTCTGGATTTTTGAAAATTTCACTTTTTTGTGAAAATATCCACTAAATGAGGGAATAATATGTGTGAGGGTACCCCAGGAGAGTTCCAAATGTGTGTGGGTAGAATATATATCCCACGGCAGTGAAATTGAAAAAAGTTGAACAATTTTTTTTTTGGACTTAGTCATTTTTCTGGCGTTTATCAGACTTTCAGATAGGGCAAATGTCAGTGAGCGTTTCGATTTCAGTTCCAGAGCGATTCGCTCAATGAGTCCTTGATATTTAGTCGTTTTCAGCCAATTTTCTGGATTTTTAAAAATTTCACTTTTTTTGTGAAAATATCCACTAAATGAGGGAATAATATGTGTGAGGGTACACCAGGAGAGTTCCAAATGTGTGTGGGTAGAATATATATCCCATGGGGGTAAAATTGAAAAAAATTTTTTTTTAGACTTAGTTATTTTTCTGGCGTTTATCAGACTTTCAGATAGGGCAAATGTCAGTGAGCGATCCGATTTCAGTTCCAGAGCGATTCGCTCAATGAGTCCTTGATATTTATTCGTTTTCAGCCCATTTTCTGGATTTTTAAAAATTTCACTTTTTTGTGAAAATATCAACTAAATGAGCTAATATTATGTGTGAGGGTACCCCAGGAGAGTTCCAAATGTGTAGAATATATATCCCACGGGGGTAAAATTGAAAAAAGTTGAAGACATTTTTTTTTTGGACTTAGTCATTTTTACGGCGTTTATCAGACTTTTAGATAGGGGAAATGTCAGTGAGCGTTCCGATTTCATTTCCAGAGCGATTCGCCCAATGAGTCCTTGATATTTAGTCGTTTTCAGCCAATTTTCTGGATTTTTAAAAATTTCACTTTTTTTGTGAAAATATCCACTAAATGAGGGAATAATATGTGTGAGGGTACCCCAGGAGAGTTCCAAATGTGTGTGAGTAGAATATATATCCAACGGGGGTAAAATTGAAAAAAGTTGAAAAAAATTTTTTTTTAGATTTAGTCATTTTTCCGGCGTTTATCAGACTTTCAGATAGGGCAAATGTCAGTGAGCGATCCGATTTCAGTTCCAGAGTGATTCGCTCAATGAGTCCTTGATATTTAGTCATTTTCAGCCAATTTTCTGGATTTTTAAAAATTTCACTTTTTTGTGAAAATATCCACTAAATGAGGGAATAATGTGTGTGAGGGTACCCCAGGAGAGTTCCAAATGTGTGTGGGTAGAATATATATCCCACGGGGGAAAAATTGAAAAAAGTTGAAAAAAAATTTTTTTTAGACTTAGTAATTTTTCCGGCGTTTATCAGACTTTCAGATAGGGCAAATGTAAGTGAGCGCTCCGATTTCAGTTCCAGAGCGATTCGCCCAATGAGTCCTTTATATTTAGTCGTTTTCAGCCAATTTTCTGGATTTTTGAAAATTTCACTTTTTTGTGAAAATATCCACTAAATGAGGGAATAATGTGTGTGAGGGTACCCCAGGAGAGTTCCAAATGTGTGTGGGTAGAATATATATCCCACGGCAGTGAAATTGAAAAAAGTTGAACATTTTTTTTTTGGACTTAGTCATTTTTCTGGCGTTTATCAGAATTTCAGATAGGGCAAATGTCAGTGAGCGATCCGATTTCAGTTCAAGAGCGATTCGCTCAATGAGTCCTTGATATTTAGTCGTTTTCAGCCAATTTTCTGGATTTTTAAAAATTTCACTTTTTTGTGAAAATATCCACTAAATGAGGGAATAATATGTGTGAGGGTACCCCAGGAGAGTTCCAAATGTGTGTGGGTAGAATATATAACCCATGGGGCTAAAATTGAAAAAAGTTGAAAAAAATTTTTTTTTAGACTTAGTTATTTTTCCCGCGTTTATCAGACTTTCAGATAGGGCAAATGTCAGTGAGCGTCCGATTTCAGTTCCAGAGCGATTCGCCCAATGAGTCCTTGATATTTAGTCATTTTCAGCTAATTTACTGGATTTTTGAAAATTTCACTTTTTTGTGAAAATATCAACTAAATGAGGGAATATTATGTGTGAGGGTACCCCAGGAGAGTTCCAAATGTGTAGAATATATATCCCACGGGGGTATAATTGAAAAAAGTTGAAGACATTTTTTTTTTGGACTTAGTCATTTTTACGGCGTTTATCAGACTTTTAGATAGGGGAAATGTCAGTGAGCGTTCCGATTTCATTTCCAGAGCGATTCGCCCAATGAGTCCTTGATATTTAGTCGTTTTCAGCCAATTTTCTGGATTTTTAAAAATTTCACTTTTTTTGTGAAAATATCCACTAAATGAGGGAATAATATGTGTGAGGGTACCCCAGGAGAGTTCCAAATGTGTGTGAGTAGAATATATATCCAACGGGGGTAAAATTGAAAAAAGTTGAAAAAAATTTTTTTTTAGATTTAGTCATTTTTCCGGCGTTTATCAGACTTTCAGAGAGGGCAAATGTCAGTGAGCGTCCGATTTCAGTTCCAGAGCGATTCGCCCAATGAGTCCTTGATATTTAGTCATTTTCAGCTAATTTACTGGATTTTTGAAAATTTCACTTTTTTGTGAAAATATCAACTAAATGAGGGAATATTATGTGTGAGGGTACCCCAGGAGAGTTCCAAATGTGTAGAATATATATCCCACGGGGTTAAAATTGAAAAAAGTTGAAGACATTTTTTTTTTTGGACTTAGTCATTTTTACGGCGTTTATCAGACTTTTAGATAGGGGAAATGTCAGTGAGCGTTCCGATTTCATTTCCAGAGCGATTCGCCCAATGAGTCCTTGATATTTAGTCGTTTTCAGCCAATTTTCTGGATTTTTAAAAATTTCACTTTTTTTGTGAAAATATCCAGTAAATGAGGGAATAATATGTGTGAGGGTACCCCAGGAGAGTTCCAAATGTGTGTGAGTAGAATATATATCCAACGGGGGTAAAATTGAAAAAAGTTGAAAAAATTTTTTTTTTAGATTTAGTCATTTTTCCGGCGTTTATCAGACTTTCAGAGAGGGCAAATGTCAGTGAGCGTTCCGATTTCAGTTCCAGAGTGATTCGACCAATGAGTCCTTGATATTTAGTCGTTTTTAGCCAATTTACTGGATTTTTGAAAATTTCACTTTTTTGTGAAAATATCCACTAAATGAGGGAACAATATGTGTGAGGGTACCCCAGGAGAGTTCCAAATGTGTGTGGGTAGAATATATATCCCACGGGGGTAAAATTGAAAAAAGTTGAAAAAAAATTTTTTTTAGACTTAGTCATTTTTCCGGCGTTTATCAGACTTTCAGATAGGGCAAATGTAAGTGAGCGCTCCGATTTCAGTTCCAGAGCGATTCGCCCAATGAGTCCTTTATATTTAGTCGTTTTCAGCCAATTTTCTGGATTTTTGAAAATTTCACTTTTTTGTGAAAATATCCACTAAATGAGGGAATAATGTGTGTGAGGGTACCCCAGGAGAGTTCCAAATGTGTGTGGGTAGAATATATATCCCACGGCAGTGAAATTGAAAAAAGTTGAACAATTTTTTTTTTGGACTTAGTCATTTTTCCGGCGTTTATCAGACTTTCAGATAGGTCAAATGTCAGTGAGCGTTCCGATTTCAGTTCCAGAGCGATTCGCTCAATGAGTCCTTGATATTTAGTCGTTTTCAGCCAATTTTCTGGATTTTTAAAAATTTCACTTTTTTGTGAAAATATCCACTAAATGAGGGAATAATATGTGTGAGGGTAACCCAGGAGAGTTCCAAATGTGTGTGGGTAGAATATATATCCCACGGGGGTAAAATTGAAAAAAGTTGAAAAAAAATTTTTTTTAGATTTAGTCATTTTTCCGGTGTTTATCAGACTTTCAGATAGGGCAAATGTCAGAGAGCGTTCCGATTTCAGTTCCAGAGTGATTTGCCCAATGAGTCCTTGATATTTAGTCGATTTCAGCCAATTTTCTGGATTTTTGAAAATGTCACTTTTTTGTGAAAATATCCACTAAATGAGGGAATAATATGTGTGAGGGTACCCCAGGAGAGTTCCAAATGTGTGTGGGTAGAATATATACCCCACGGCAGTGAAATTGAAAAAAGTTGAACAATTTTTTTTTTGGACTTAGTCATTATTCCGGCGTTTATCAGACTTTCAGATAGGGCAAATGTCAGTGAGCGTTCCGATTTCAGTTCCAGAGCGATTCGCTCAATGAGTGATTGATATTTAGTCGTTTTCAGCCAATTTTCTGGATTTTTAAAAATTTCACTTTTATGTGAAAATATCCACTAAATGAGGGAATAATATGTGTGAGGGTACCCCAGGAGAGTTCCAAATGTGTGTGGGTAGAATATATATCCCACAGGGGTAAAATTGAAAAAAGTTGAAAAAAAATTTTTTTTAGACTTAGTCATTTTTCCGGCATTTATCAGACTTTCAGAGAGGGCAAATGTCAGTGAGCGTTCCGATTTCAGTTCCAGAGCGATTCGCTCAATGAGTGATTGATATTTAGTCGTTTTCAGCCAATTTTCTGGATTTTTAAAAATTTCACTTTTTTGTGAAAATATCCACTAAATGAGGGAATAATATGTGTGAGGGTACCCCAGGAGATTTCCAAATGTGTGTGGGTAGAATATATAACCCATGGGGGTAAAATTGAAAAAAGTTGAAAAAAATTTTTTTTTAGACTTAGTTATTTTTCCCGCGTTTATCAGACTTTCAGATAGGGCAAATGTCAGTGAGCATCCGATTTCAGTTCCAGAGCGATTCGCCCAATGAGTCCTTGATATTTAGTCATTTTCAGCTGATTTACTGGATTTTTGAAAATTTCACTTTTTTGTGAAAATATCCACTAAATGAGGGAATAATATGTGTGAGGGTACCCCAGGAGAGTTTCAAATATGTGTGGGTAGAATATATATCCCACGTGGGTAAAATTGAAAAAAGTTGAAAACATTTTTTTTTTGGACTTAGTCAATTTTCCGGCGTTTATCAGACTTTCAGATAGGGGAAATGTCAGTGAGCGTTCCGATTTCAGTTCCAGAGCGATTTGCCCATTGAGTCCTTGATATTTAGTCGTTTTCAGCTAATTTACTGGATTTTTGAAAATTTCACTTTTTTGTGAAAATATCCACTAAATGAGGGAATAATATGTGTGAGGGTACCCCAGGAGAGTTCCAAATGTGTGTGGGTAGAATATATATCCCACGGCAGTGAAATTGAAAAAAGTTGAACAATTTTTTTTTTGGACTTAGTCATTTTTACGGCGTTTATCAGACTTTCAGAGAGGGCAAATGTCAGTGAGCGTTCCGATTTCATTTCCAGAGTGATTCGACCAATGAGTCCTTGATATTTAGTCGTTTTTAGCCAATTTACTGGATTTTTGAAAATTTCACTTTTTTGTGAAAATATCCACTAAATGAGGGAACAATATGTGTGAGGGTACCCCAGGAGAGTTCCAAATGTGTGTGGGTAGAATATATATCCCACGGGGGTAAAATTGAAAAAGGTTGAAAAAAAATTTTTTTTAGACTTAGTCATTTTTCCGGCGTTTATCAGACTTTCAGATAGGGCAAATGTAAGTGAGCGCTCCGATTTCAGTTCCAGAGCGATTCGCCCAATGAGTCCTTTATATTTAGTCGTTTTCAGCCAATTTTCTGGATTTTTGAAAATTTCACTTTTTTGTGAAAATATCCACTAAATGAGGGAATAATGTGTGGGAGGGAACCCCAGGAGAGTTCCAAATGTGTGTGGGTAGAATATATATCCCACGGCAGTGAAATTGAAAAAAGTTGAACAATTTTTTTTTTGGACTTAGTCATTTTTCCGGCGTTTATCAGACTTTCAGAGAGGGCAAATGTCAGTGAGCGTTCCGATTTCAGTTCCAGAGCGATTCGCCCAATGAGTCCTTGATATTTAGTCATTTTCAGCTGATTTACTGGATTTTTGAAAATTTCACTTTTTTGTGAAAATATCCACTAAATGAGGGAATAATATGTGTGAGGGTACCCCAGGAGAGTTTCAAATATGTGTGGGTAGAATATATATCCCACGTGGGTAAAATTGAAAAAAGTTGAAAACATTTTTTTTTTGGACTTAGTCAATTTTCCGGCGTTTATCAGACTTTCAGATAGGGGAAATGTCAGTGAGCGTTCCGATTTCAGTTCCAGAGCGATTTGCCTATTGAGTCCTTGATATTTAGTCGTTTTCAGCTAATTTACTGGATTTTTGAAAATGTCACTTTTTTGTGAAAATATCCACTAAATGAGGGAATAATATGTGTGAGGGTACCCCAGGAGAGTTCCAAATGTGTGTGGGTAGAATATATATCCCACGGGGGTAAAATTGAAAAAGATTGAAAAAAAATTGTTTTTAGGCTTAGTCATTTTTCCGGCGTTTATCAGACTGTCAGATAGGGCAAATGTAAGTGAGCGCTCCGATTTCAGTTCCAGAGCGATTCGCCCAATGAGTCCCTTATATTTAGTCGTTTTCAGCCAATTTTCTGGATTTTTGAAAATTTCACTTTTTTGTGAAAATATCCACTAAATGAGGGAATAATGTGTGTGAGGGAACCCCAGGAGAGTTCCAAATGTGTGTGGGTAGAATATATATCCCACGGCAGTGAAATTGAAAAAAGTTGAACAATTTTTTTTTTGGACTTAGTCATTTTTCCGGCGTTTATCAGACTTTCAGAGAGGGCAAATGTCAGTGAGCGTTCCGATTTCAGTTCCAGAGCGATTCGCCCAATGAGTCATTGATATTTAGTCGTTTTCAGCCAATTTTCTGGATTTTTGAAAATTTCACTTTTTTGTGAAAATATCCACTAAATGAGGGAATAATATGTGTGTGGGTACCCCAGGAGAGTTCCAAATGTGTGTGGGTAGAATATATATCCCACGGGGGTAAAATTGAAAAAAGTTGAAAAAAAATTTTTTTTAGACTTAGTCATTTTTCCGGCATTTATCAGACTTTCAGAGAGGGCAAATGTCTGTGAGCGTTCCGATTTCAGTTCCAGAGCGATTCGCCCAATGAGTCTTTGATATTTAGTCGTTTTCAGCCAATTTTCTGGATTTTTGAAAATTTCACTTTTTTGTGAAAATATCCACTAAATGAGGGAATAATATGTGTGAGGGTACCCCAGGAGAGTTCCAAATGTGTGTGGGTAGAATACATACCCCACGGCAGTGAAATTGAAAAAAAGTTGAACAATTTTTTTTTTGGACTTAGTCATTTTTCCGGCGTTTATCAGACTTTCAGATAGGGCAAATGTCAGTGAACGTTCCGATTTCAGTTCCAGAGTGATTCGCCCAATCAGTCCTTGATATTTATTTGTTTTCAGCCAATTTTCTGGATTTTTGAAAATTTCACTTTTTTGTGAAAATATCCACTAAATGAGGGAATAATATGTGTGAGGGTACCCCAAGAGTGCTCCAAATGTGTGTGGGTAGAATATATATCCCACGGGGGTAAAATTTAAAAAAGTTGAAAAAAAAATTTTTTTGGACTTAGTCATTTTTCCGGCGTTTATCAGACTTTCAGATAGGGCAAATGTCAGTGAGCGTTCCGATTTCAGTTCCAGAGTGATTCGCCCAATCAGTCCTTGATATTTATTTGTTTTCAGCCAATTTTCTGGATTTTTGAAAATTTCACTTTTTTGTGAAAATATCCACTAAATGAGGAAATAATATGTGTGAGGGTACCCCAGGAGAGTTCCAAAGGTGTGTAGGTAGAATATATATCCCACGGGGGTAAAATTGAAAAAAGTTGAAAAAATTTTTTTTAGACTGTCATTTTTCCGGCGTTTATCAGACTTTCAGATAGGGCAAATGTCAGTGAGCGTTCCGATTTCAGTTCCAGAGTGATTCGCCGAATGAGTCCTTGATATTTAGTCGTTTTCAGCCAATATTCTGGATTTTTGAAAATTTCACTTTTTTGTGAAAATATCCACTAAATGAGGGAATAATATGTGTGAGGGTACCCCAGGAGAGTTCCAAATGTGTGTGGGTAGAATATATATCCCACGGGGGTAAAATTGAAAAAGATTGAAAAAAAATTGTTTTTAGGCTTAGTCATTTTTCCGGCGTTTATCAGACTGTCAGATAGGGCAAATGTAAGTGAGCGCTCCGATTTCAGTTCCAGAGCGATTCGCCCAATGAGTCCTTTATATTTAGTCGTTTTCAGCTTATTTTCTGGATTTTTGAAAATTTCACTTTTTTGTGAAAATATCCACTAAATGAGGGAAAAATGTGTGGGAGGGAACCCCAGGAGAGTTCCAAATGTGTGTGGGTAGAATATATATCCCACGGCAGTGAAATTGAAAAAAGTTGAACAATTTTTTTTTTGGACTTAGTCATTTTTCCGGCGTTTATCAGACTTTCAGAGAGGGCAAATGTCAGTGAGCGTTCCGATTTCAGTTCCAGAGCGATTCGCCCAATGAGTCCTTGATATTTAGTCATTTTCAGCTGATTTACTGGATTTTTGAAAATTTCACTTTTTTGTGAAAATATCCACTAAATGAGGGAATAATATGTGTGAGGGTACCCCAGGAGAGTTTCAAATATGTGTGGGTAGAATATATATCCCACGTGGGTAAAATTGAAAAAAGTTGAAAACATTTTTTTTTTGGACTTAGTCAATTTTCCGGCGTTTATCAGACTTTCAGATAGGGGAAATATCAGTGAGCGTTCCGATTTCAGTTCCAGAGCGATTTGCCCAATGAGTCATTGATATTTAGTCGTTTTCAGCCAATATTTTGGATTTTTTAAAATTTCACTTTTTTGTGAAAATATCCACTAAATGAGGGAATAATATGTGTGAGGGTACCCCAAGAGAGTTCCAAATGTGTATGGGTAGAATATATATCCCACGGGGGTAAAATTGAAAAAAGTTGAAAAAAAATTTTTTTTAGACTGTCATTTTTCCGGCGTTTATCAGACTTTCAGATAGGGCAAATGTCAGTGAGCGTTCCGATTTCAGTTCCAGAGCGATTCGCCCAATGAGTCCTTGATATTTAGTCGTTTTCAGCCAATATTCTGGATTTTTGAAAATTTCACTTTTTTGTGAAAATATCCACTAAATGAGGGAATAATATGTGTGAGGGTACCCCAGGAGAGTTCCAAAGGTGTGTAGGTAGAATATATATCCCACGGGGGTAAAATTGAAAAAAGTTGAAAAATTTTTTTTTAGACTGTCATTTTTCCGGCGTTTATCAGACTTTCAGATAGGGCAAATGTCAGTGAGCGTTCCGATTTCAGTTCCAGAGTGATTCGCCCAATGAGTCCTTGATATTTAGTCATTTTCAGCCAATTTTCTGGATTTTTGAAAATTTCACTGTTTGGTGAAAATATCCACTAAATGAGGGAATAATATGTGTGAGGGTACGCCAGGAGAGTTCCAAATGCGTGTGGGTAGAATATATATCCCACAGGGGTAAAATGGAAAAAAGTTGAAAAAAATTTTTTTTTGGACTTAGTAATTTTTCCGACGTTTATCAGACTTTCAGATAGGGGAAATGTCAGTGAGCATTCCGATTTCAGTTCCACAACGATTCGCCCAATGAGTCCTTGATATTTAATCGTTTTCATCCAATATTTTGGATTTTTGAAAATTTCACTTTATTGTGAAAATATCCACTATAAGAGGGAATAGTATGTGTGAGGGTGCCCCAGGAGAGTTCCAAATGCGTGTGGGTAGAATATATATTCCACGGGGGTAAAATTGAAAAAAGTTGAAAAAAATTTTTCTTTGGACTTAGTCATTTTTCCGGCGTTTATCAGACTTTCAGATAGGAGAAATGTCAGTGAGCGTTCTGATTTAAGTTCAA
The DNA here is from genome assembly GCF_046119375.1 of Phyllobates terribilis. Lineage (NCBI taxonomy): Eukaryota > Metazoa > Chordata > Amphibia > Anura > Dendrobatidae > Phyllobates > Phyllobates terribilis. The sequence goes on from NW_027362772.1 coordinate 170,535,642, forward strand.
GAGCGATTCGCCCAATGAGTCCTTGATATTTAGTCGTTTTCAGCCAATTTTCTGGATTTTTGAAAATTCACTTTTTGGTGAAAATATCCACTAAATGAGGGAATAATATGTGTGAGGGTACACCAGGAGAGTTTCAAATGCGTGTGGGTAGAATATATATCCCACGGGGGTAAAATTGAAAAAAATTTTTCTTTGGACTTAGTCATTTTTCCGGCGTTTATCAGACTTTCAGATAGGGCAATTGTCAGTGAGCGTTCCGATTTCAGTTCCAGAGCGATTCGCCCAATGAGTCCTTGATATTTAGTCGTTTTCAGCCAATATTTTGGATTTTTGAAAATTTCACTTTTTTGTGAAAATGTCCACTAAATGAGGGAATAATATGTGTGAGGGTACACCAGGAGAGTTCCAAATGCGTGTGGGTAGAATATATATCCCACGGGGGTAAAATTGAAAAAAGTTGAAAAAAATTTTTTTTTGGACTTAGTCATTTTTCCGGCGTTTATCAGACTTTCAGATAGGGGAAATGTCAGTGAGCGTTCCGATTTCAGTTCCACAACGATTCGCCCAATGAGTCCTTGATATTTAATCGTTTTCATCCAATATTTTGGATTTTTGAAAATTTCACTTTATTGTGAAAATATCCACTATAAGAGGGAATAGTATGTGTGAGGGTGCCCCAGGAGAGTTCCAAATGCGTTTGGGTAGAATATATATCCCACGGGGGTAAAATTGAAAAAAGTTGAAAAAAATTTTTTTTTTCACTTAGTCATTTTTCCAGCGTTTATCAGACTTTCAAATAGGGGAAATGTCAGTGAGCATTCCGATTTCAGTTCCAGAGCGATTCGCCCAATGAGTCCTGGATATTTAGTCGTTTTCAGCCAATATTTTGGATTTTTGAAAATGTCACTTTTTTGTGAAAATATCCACTAAATGAGGGAATAATATGTGTGAGGGTACCCCAGGAGAGTTCCAAATGTGTGTGGGTAGAATATATATCCCACGGCAGTGAAATTGAAAAAAGTTGAACATTTTTTTTTTGGACTTAGTCATTTTTCTGGCGTTTATCAGACTTTCAGATAGGGCAAATGTCAGTGAGCGATCCAATTTCAGTTCCAGAGCGATTCGCTCAATGAGTCCTTGATATTTAGTCGTTTTCAGCCAATTTTCTGGATTTTTAAAAATTTCACTTTTTTGTGAAAATATCCACTAAATGAGGGAATAATATGTGTGAGGGTACCCCAGGAGAGTTCCAAATGTGTGTGGGTAGAATATATAACCCATGGGGCTAAAATTGAAAAAAGTTGAAAAAAATTTTTTTTTAGACTTAGTTATTTTTCCCGCGTTTATCAGACTTTCAGATAGGGCAAATGTCAGTGAGCGTCCGATTTCAGTTCCAGAGCGATTCGCCCAATGAGTCCTTGATATTTAGTCATTTTCAGCTAATTTACTGGATTTTTGAAAATGTCACTTTTTTGTGAAAATATCAACTAAATGAGGGAATATTATGTGTGAGGGCACCCCAGGAGAGTTCCAAATGTGTAGAATATATATCCCACGGGGGTAAAATTGAAAAAAGTTGAAGACATTTTTTTTTTGGACTTAGTCATTTTTACGGCGTTTATCAGACTTTTAGATAGGGGAAATGTCAGTGAGCGTTCCGATTTCATTTCCAGAGCGATTCGCCCAATGAGTCCTTGATATTTAGTCGTTTTCAGCCAATTTTCTGGATTTTTAAAAATTTCACTTTTTTTGTGAAAATATCCACTAAATGAGGGAATAATATGTGTGAGGGTACCCCAGGAGAGTTCCAAATGTGTGTGAGTAGAATATATATCCAACGGGGGTAAAATTGAAAAAAGTTGAAAAAAATTTTTTTTTAGATTTAGTCATTTTTCTGGCGTTTATCAGACTTTCAGAGAGGGCAAATGTCAGTGAGCGTTCCGATTTCAGTTCCAGAGTGATTCGACCAATGAGTCCTTGATATTTAGTCGTTTTTAGCCAATTTACTGGATTTTTGAAAATTTCACTTTTTTGTGAAAATATCCACTAAATGAGGGAATAATGTGTGTGAGGGTACCCCAGGAGAGTTCCAAATGTGTGTGAGTAGAATATATATCCCACGGCAGTGAAATTGAAAAAAGTTGAACATTTTTTTTTTGGACTTAGTCATTTTTCTGGCGTTTATCAGACTTTCAGATAGGGCAAATGTCAGTGAGCGATCCGATTTCAGTTCCAGAGCGATTCGCTCAATGAGTCCTTGATATTTAGTCGTTTTCAGCAAATTTTCTGGATTTTTAAAAATTTCACTTTTTTGTGAAAATATCCACTAAATGAGGGAATAATGTGTGTGAGGGTACCCCAGGAGAGTTCCAAATGTGTGTGGGTAGAATATATATCCCACGGGGGTAAAATTGACAAAAGTTGACAAAAAATTTTTTTTAGACTTAGTAATTTTTCCGGCGTTTATCAGACTTTCAGATAGGGCAAATGTAAGTGAGCGCTCCGATTTCAGTTCCAGAGCGATTCGCCCAATGAGTCCTTTATATTTAGTCGTTTTCAGCCAATTTTCTGGATTTTTGAAAATTTCACTTTTTTGTGAAAATATCCACTAAATGAGGGAATAATGTGTGTGAGGGTACCCCAGGAGAGTTCCAAATGTGTGTGGGTAGAATATATATCCCACGGCAGTGAAATTGAAAAAAGTTGAACATTTTTTTTTTGGACTTAGTCATTTCTCTGGCGTTTATCAGACTTTCAGATAGGGCAAATGTCAGTGAGCGATCCGATTTCAGTTCCAGAGCGATTCGCTCAATGAGTCCTTGATATTTAGTCGTTTTCAGCCAATTTTCTGATTTTTTTGAAAATTTCACTTTTTTGTGAAAATATCTACTAAATGAGGGAATAATGTGTGTGAGGGTACCCCAGGAGAGTTCCAAATGTGTGTGGGTAGAATATATATCCCACGGGGGTAAAATTGAAAAAAGTTGAAAAAAAATTTTTTTTAGATTTAGTCATTTTTACGGCGTTTATCAGACTTTCAGATAGGGCAAATGTCAGTGAGCGTTCCGATTTCAGTTCCAGAGCGATTCGCTCAATGAGTCCTTGATATTTAGTCGTTTTCAGCCAATTTACTGGATTTTTTAAAATTTCACTTTTTTGTGAAAATATCCACTAAATGAGGGACTAATATTTGTCAGGGAACCCCAGGATAGTTCCATATGTGTGTGGGTAGAATATATATCTAACTGGGGAAAAATTGAAAAAAGTTGAACAATTTTTTTTTGGACTTAGTCATTTTTCCGGTGTTTATCAGACTTTCAGATAGGGCAAATGTCAGAGAGCGTTCCGATTTCAGTTCCAGAGTGATTTACCCAATGAGTCCTTGATATTTAGTCGTTTTCAGCCAATTTTCTGGATTTTTAAAAATTTCACTTTTTTGTGAAAATATCCACTAAATGAGGGAATAATATGTGTGATGGTACCCCAGGAGAGTTCCAAATGTGTGTGGGTAGAATATATATCCCACGGGGGTAAAATTGAAAAAAGTTGAAAAAAAATTTTTTTTAGACTTAGTCATTTTTCCGGCGTTTATCAGACTTTCAGATAGGGCAAATGTAAGTGAGCGCTCCGATTTCAGTTCCAGAGCGATTCGCCCAATGAGTCCTTTATATTTAGTCGTTTTCAGCCAATTTTCTGGATTTTTGAAAATTTTACTTTTTTGTGAAAATATCCACTAAATGAGGGAATAATGTGCGTGAGGGTACCCCAGGAGAGTTCCAAATGTGTGTGGGTAGAATATATATCCCACGGCAGTGAAATTGAAAAAAGTTGAACAATTTTTTTTTTGGACTTAGTCATTTTTCCGGCGTTTATCAGATTTGCAGATAGGGCAAATGTCAGTGAGCGTTCCGATTTCAGTTCCAGAGCGATTCGACCATTGAGTCCTTGATTTTTAGTCGTTTTCAGCCAATTTTCTGGATTTTTGAAAATTTCACTTTTTTGTGAAAATATCCACTAAATGAGGGAATAATATGTGTGAGGGTACCCCAGGAGAGTTCCAAATGTGTAGAATATATATCCCACGGGGGTAAAATTGAAAAAAGTTGAAGACATTTTTTTTTTGGACTTAGTCAATTTTACGGCGTTTATCAGACTTTTAGATAGGGGAAATGTCAGTGAGCGTTCCGATTTCATTTCCAGAGCGATTCGCCCAATGAGTCCTTGATATTTAGTCGTTTTCAGCCAATTTTCTGGATTTTTAAAAATTTCACTTTTTTTGTGAAAATATCCACTAAATGAGGGAATAATATGTGTGAGGGTACCCCAGGAGAGTTCCAAATGTGTATGAGTAGAATATATATCCAACGGGGGTAAAATTGAAAAAAGTTTAAAAAAATTTTTTTTTAGATTTAGTCATTTTTCCGGCGTTTATCAGACTTTCAGAGAGGGCAAATGTCAGTGAGCGTTCCGATTTCAGTTCCAGAGTGATTCGACCAATGAGTCCTTGATATTTAGTCGTTTTTAGCCAATTTACTGGATTTTTGAAAATTTCACTTTTTTGTGAAAATATCCACTAAATGAGGGAACAATATGTGTGAGGGTACCCCAGGAGAGTTCCAAATGTGTGTGGGTAGAATATATATCCCACGGGGGTAAAATTGAAAAAAGTTGAAAAAAAATTTTTTTTAGACTTAGTCATTTTTCTGGCGTTTATCAGACTTTCAGATAGGGCAAATGTAAGTGAGCGCTCCGATTTCAGTTCCAGAGCGATTCGCCCAATGAGTCCTTTATATTTAGTCGTTTTCAGCCAATTTTCTGGATTTTTGAAAATTTCACTTTTTTGTGAAAATATCCACTAAATGAGGGAATAATGTGTGTGAGGGTACCCCAGGAGAGTTCCAAATGTGTGTGGGTAGAATATATATCCCACGGCAGTGAAATTGAAAAAAGTTGAACAATTTTTTTTTTGGACTTAGTCATTTTTCCGGCGTTTATCAGACTTTCAGATAGGGCAAATGTCAGTGAGCGTTCCGAATTCAGTTCCAGAGCGATTCGCTCAATGAGTCCTTGATATTTAGTCGTTTTCAGCCAATTTTCTGGATTTTTAAAAATTTCACTTTTTTGTGAAAATATCCACTAAATGAGGGAATAATATGTGTGAGGGTACCCCAGGAGAGTTCCAAATGTGTGTGGGTAGAATATATATCCCACAGGGGTAAAATTGAAAAAAGTTGAAAAAAAATTTTTTTTAGACTTAGTCATTTTTCCGGCGTTTATCAGACTTTCAGAGAGGGCAAATGTCAGTGAGCGTTCCGATTTCAGTTCCAGAGCGATTCGCCCAATGAGTCCTTGATATTTAGTCGTTTTCAGCCAATTTTCTGGATTTTTGAAAATTTCACTTTTTTGTGAAAATATCCACTAAATGAGGGAATAATATGTGTGAGGGTACCCCAGGAGAGTTCCAAATGTGTGTGGGTAGAATATATATCCCACGGGGGTAAAATTGAAAAAAGTTGAAAAAAATTTTTTTTTAGATTTAGTCATTTTTACGGCGTTTATCAGACTTTCAGATAGGGCAAATGTCAGTGAGCGTTCCGATTTCAGTTCCAGAGCGATTCGCTCAATGAGTCCTTGATATTTAGTCGTTTTCAGCCAATTTACTGGATTTTTTAAAATTTCACTTTTTTGTGAAAATATCCACTAAATGAGGGACTAATATTTGTCAGGGAACCCCAGGATAGTTCCATATGTGTGTGGGTAGAATATATATCCCACTGGGGAAAAATTGAAAAAAGTTGAACAATTTTTTTTTGGACTTAGTCATTTTTCCGGTGTTTATCAGACTTTCAGATAGGGCAAATGTCAGAGAGCGTTCCGATTTCAGTTCCAGAGTGATTTACCCAATGAGTCCTTGATATTTAGTCGTTTTCAGCCAATTTTCTGGATTTTTAAAAATTTCACTTTTTTGTGAAAATATCCACTAAATGAGGGAATAATATGTGTGATGGTACCCCAGGAGAGTTCCAAATGTGTGTGGGTAGAATATATATCCCACGGGGGTAAAATTGAAAAAAGTTGAAAAAAAATTTTTTTTAGACTTAGTCATTTTTCCGGCGTTTATCAGACTTTCAGATAGGGCAAATGTAAGTGAGCGCTCCGATTTCAGTTCCAGAGCGATTCGCCCAATGAGTCCTTTATATTTAGTCGTTTTCAGCCAATTTTCTGGATTTTTGAAAATTTCACTTTTTTGTGAAAATATCCACTAAATGAGGGAATAATGTGTGTGAGGGTACCCCAGGAGAGTTCCAAATGTGTGTGGGTAGAATATATATCCCACGGGGGTAAAATTGAAAAAAGTTGAAAAAAATTTTTTTTAGATTTAGTAATTTTTCCGGCGTTTATCAGACTTTCAGATAGGGCAAATGTCAGTGAGCGTTCAGATTTCAGTTCCAGAGCGATTCGACCAATGAGTCCTTGATATTTAGTCGTTTTCAGCCAATTTTCTGGATTTTTTAAAATTTCACTTTTTTGTGAAAATATCCACTAAATGAGGGACTAATATTTGTCAGGGAACCCCAGGATAGTTCCATATGTGTGTGGGTAGAATATATATCCCACGGGGGAAAAATTGAAAAAAGTTGAACAATTTTTTTTTGGACTTAGTCATTTTTCCGGCGTTTATCAGACTTTCAGATAGGGCAAATGTCAGTGAGCGTTCCGATTTCAGTTCCAGAGCGATTCGCCCAATGAGTCCTTGATATTTAGTCATTTTCAGCTGATTTACTGGATTTTTGAAAATTTCACTTTTTTGTGAAAATATCCACTAAATGAGGGAATAATATGTGTGAGGGTACCCCAGGAGAGTTTGAAATATGTGTGGGTAGAATATATATCCCACGTGGGTAAAATTGAAAAAAGTTGAAAATATTTTTTTTTTGGACTTAGTCAATTTTCTGGCGTTTATCAGACTTTCAGATAGGGGAAATGTCAGTGAGCGTTCCGATTTCAGTTCCAGAGCGATTTGCCCATTGAGTCCTTGATATTTAGTCGTTTTCAGCTAATTTACTGGATTTTTGAAAATTTCACTTTTTTGTGAAAATATCCACTAAATGAGGGAATAATATGTGTGAGGGTACCCCAGGAGAGTTCCAAATGTGTGTGGGTAGAATATATATCCCACGGGGGTAAAATTGAAAAAAGTTGAAAAAAAATTTTTTTTAGACTTAGTCATTTTTCCGGCGTTTATCAGACTTTCAGATAGGGGAAATGTGACTGAGCGTTCCGATTTCAGATCCAGAGCGATTCGCCCAATGAGTCCTTGATATTTAGTCATTTTCAGCCAATTTTCTGGATTTTTGAAAATTTCACTGTTTGGTGAAAATATCCACTAAATGAGGGAATAATATGTGTGAGGGTACGCCAGGAGAGTTCCAAATGCGTGTGGGTAGAATATATATCCCACAGGGGTAAAATGGAAAAAAGTTGAAAAAAATTTTTTTTTGGACTTAGTAATTTTTCCGACGTTTATCAGACTTTCAGATAGGGGAAATGTCAGTGAGCATTCCGATTTCAGTTCCACAACGATTCGCCCAATGAGTCCTTGATATTTAATCGTTTTCATCCAATATTTTGGATTTTTGAAAATTTCACTTTATTGTGAAAATATCCACTATAAGAGGGAATAGTATGTGTGAGGGTGCCCCAGGAGAGTTCCAAATGCGTGTGGGTAGAATATATATCCCCGGGGGTAAAATTGAAAAAAGTTGAAAAAAATTTTTCTTTGGACTTAGTCATTTTTCCGGCGTTTATCAGACTTTCAGATAGGAGAAATGTCAGTGAGCGTTCTGATTTAAGTTCAAGAGCGATTCGCCCAATGAGTCCTTGATATTTAGTCGTTTTCAGCCAATTTTCTGGATTTTTGAAAATTCACTTTTTGGTGAAAATATCCACTAAATGAGGGAATAATATGTGTGAGGGTACACCAGGAGAGTTTCAAATGCGTGTGGGTAGAATATATATCCCACGGGGGTAAAATTGAAAAAAGTTGAAAAAAATTTTTCTTTGGACTTAGTCATTTTTCCGGCGTTTATCAGACTTTCAGATAGGGCAATTGTCAGTGAGCGTTCCGATTTCAGTTCCAGAGCGATTCGCCCAATGAGTCCTTGATATTTAGTCGTTTTCAGCCAATATTTTGGATTTTTGAAAATTTCACTTTTTTGTGAAAATGTCCACTAAATGAGGGAATAATATGTGTGAGGGTACACCAGGAGAGTTCCAAATGCGTGTGGGTAGAATATATATCCCACGGGGGTAAAATTGAAAAAAGTTGAAAAAAATTTTTTTTTGGACTTAGTCATTTTTCCGGCGTTTATCAGACTTTCAGATAGGGGAAATGTCAGTGAGCGTTCCGATTTCAGTTCCACAACGATTCGCCCAATGAGTCCTTGATATTTAATCGTTTTCATCCAATATTTTGCATTTTTGAAAATTTCACTTTATTGTGAAAATATCCACTATAAGAGGGAATAGTATGTGTGAGGGTGCCCCAGGAGAGTTCCAAATGCGTTTGGGTAGAATATATATCCCACGGGGGTAAAATTGAAAAAAGTTGAAAAAAATTTTTTTTTTCACTTCGTCATTTTTCCAGCGTTTATCAGACTTTCAGATAGGGGAAATGTCAGTGAGCATTCCGATTTCAGTTCCAGAGCGATTCGCCCAATGAGTCCTGGATATTTAGTCGTTTTCAGCCAATATTTTGGATTTTTGAAAATGTCACTTTTTTGTGAAAATATCCACTAAATGAGGGAATAATATGTGTGAGGGTACCCCAGGAGAGTTCCAAATGTGTGTGGGTAGAATATATATCCCACGGCAGTGAAATTGAAAAAAGTTGAACATTTTTTTTTTGGACTTAGTCATTTTTCTGGCGTTTATCAGACTTTCAGATAGGGCAAATGTCAGTGAGCGATCCGATTTCAGTTCCAGAGCGATTCGCTCAATGAGTCCTTGATATTTAGTCGTTTTCAGCCAATTTTCTGGATTTTTAAAAATTTCACTTTTTTGTGAAAATATCCACTAAATGAGGGAATAATATGTGTGAGGGTACCCCAGGAGAGTTCCAAATGTGTGTGGGTAGAATATATAACCCATGGGGCTAAAATTGAAAAAAGTTGAAAAAAATTTTTTTTTAGACTTAGTTATTTTTCCCGCGTTTATCAGACTTTCAGATAGGGCAAATGTCAGTGAGCGTCCGATTTCAGTTCCAGAGCGATTCGCCCAATGAGTCCTTGATATTTAGTCATTTTCAGCTAATTTACTGGATTTTTGAAAATTTCACTTTTTTGTGAAAATATCAACTAAATGAGGGAATATTATGTGTGAGGGTACCCCAGGAGAGTTCCAAATGTGTAGAATATATATCCCACGGGGGTAAAATTGAAAAAAGTTGAAGACATTTTTTTTTTGGACTTAGTCATTTTTACGGCGTTTATCAGACTTTTAGATAGGGGAAATGTCAGTGAGCGTTCCGATTTCATTTCCAGAGCGATTCGCCCAATGAGTCCTTGATATTTAGTCGTTTTCAGCCAATTTTCTGGATTTTTAAAAATTTCACTTTTTTTGTGAAAATATCCACTAAATGAGGGAATAATATGTGTGAGGGTACCCCAGGAGAGTTCCAAATGTGTGTGAGTAGAATATATATCCAACGGGGGTAAAATTGAAAAAAGTTGAAAAAAATTTTTTTTTAGATTTAGTCATTTTTCTGGCGTTTATCAGACTTTCAGAGAGGGCAAATGTCAGTGAGCGTTCCGATTTCAGTTCCAGAGTGATTCGACCAATGAGTCCTTGATATTTAGTCGTTTTTAGCCAATTTACTGGATTTTTGAAAATTTCACTTTTTTGTGAAAATATCCACTAAATGAGGGAATAATGTGTGTGAGGGTACCCCAGGAGAGTTCCAAATGTGTGTGAGTAGAATATATATCCCACGGCAGTGAAATTGAAAAAAGTTGAACATTTTTTTTTTGGACTTAGTCATTTTTCTGGCGTTTATCAGACTTTCAGATAGGGCAAATGTCAGTGAGCGATCCGATTTCAGTTCCAGAGCGATTCGCTCAATGAGTCCTTGATATTTAGTCGTTTTCAGCAAATTTTCTGGATTTTTAAAAATTTCACTTTTTTGTGAAAATATCCACTAAATGAGGGAATAATGTGTGTGAGGGTACCCCAGGAGAGTTCCAAATGTGTGTGGGTAGAATATATATCCCACGGGGGTAAAATTGAAAAAAGTTGACAAAAAATTTTTTTTAGACTTAGTAATTTTTCCGGCGTTTATCAGACTTTCAGATAGGGCAAATGTAAGTGAGCGCTCCGATTTCAGTTCCAGAGCGATTCGCCCAATGAGTCCTTTATATTTAGTCGTTTTCAGCCAATTTTCTGGATTTTTGAAAATTTCACTTTTTTGTGAAAATATCCACTAAAGGAGGGAATAATGTGTGTGAGGGTACCCCAGGAGAGTTCCAAATGTGTGTGGGTAGAATATATATCCCACGGCAGTGAAATTGAAAAAAGTTGAACATTTTTTTTTTGGACTTAGTCATTTTTCTGGCGTTTATCAGACTTTCAGATAGGGCAAATGTCAGTGAGCGTTCCGATTTCAGTTCCAGAGCGATTCGCTCAATGAGTCCTTGATATTTAGTCGTTTTCAGCCAATTTACTGGATTTTTTAAAATTTCACTTTTTTGTGAAAATATCCACTAAATGAGGGACTAATATTTGTCAGGGAACCCCAGGATAGTTCCATATGTGTGTGGGTAGAATATATATCCCACTGGGGAAAAATTGAAAAAAGTTGAACAATTTTTTTTTGGACTTAGTCATTTTTCCGGTGTTTATCAGACTTTCAGATAGGGCAAATGTCAGAGAGCGTTCCGATTTCAGTTCCAGAGTGATTTACCCAATGAGTCCTTGATATTTAGTCGTTTTCAGCCAATTTTCTGGATTTTTAAAAATTTCACTTTTTTGTGAAAATATCCACTAAATGAGGGAATAATATGTGTGATGGTACCCCAGGAGAGTTCCAAATGTGTGTGGGTAGAATATATATCCCACGGGGGTAAAATTGAAAAAAGTTGAAAAAAAATTTTTTTTAGACTTAGTCATTTTTCCGGCGTTTATCAGACTTTCAGATAGGGCAAATGTAAGTGAGCGCTCCGATTTCAGTTCCAGAGCGATTCGCCCAATGAGTCCTTTATATTTAGTCGTTTTCAGCCAATTTTCTGGATTTTTGAAAATTTTACTTTTTTGTGAAAATATCCACTAAATGAGGGAATAATGTGCGTGAGGGTACCCCAGGAGAGTTCCAAATGTGTGTGGGTAGAATATATATCCCACGGCAGTGAAATTGAAAAAAGTTGAACAATTTTTTTTTTGGACTTAGTCATTTTTCCGGCGTTTATCAGATTTGCAGATAGGGCAAATGTCAGTGAGCGTTCCGATTTCAGTTCCAGAGCGATTCGACCATTGAGTCCTTGATTTTTAGTCGTTTTCAGCCAATTTTCTGGATTTTTGAAAATTTCACTTTTTTGTGAAAATATCCACTAAATGAGGGAATAATATGTGTGAGGGTACCCCAGGAGAGTTCCAAATGTGTGTGGGTAGAATATATATCCCACAGGGGTAAAATTGAAAAAAGTTGAAAAAAAATTTTTTTTAGACTTAGTCATTTTTCCGGCGTTTATCAGACTTTCAGAGAGGGCAAATGTCAGTGAGCGTTCCGATTTCAGTTCCAGAGCGATTCGCCCAATGAGTCCTTGATATTTAGTCGTTTTCAGCCAATTTTCTGGATTTTTGAAAATTTCACTTTTTTGTGAAAATATCCACTAAATGAGGGAATAATGTGTGTGAGGGTACCCCAGGAGAGTTCCAAATGTGTGTGGGTAGAATATATATCCCACGGAAGTGAAATTGAAAAAAGTTGAACAATTTTTTTTTTGGACTTAGTCATTTTTCCGGCGTTTATCAGACTTTCAGAGAGGGCAAATGTTAGTGAGCGTTCCGATTTCAGTTCCAGAGCGATTCGCCCAATGAGTCCTTGATATTTAGTCGTTTTCAGCCAATTTTCTGGATTTTTGAAAATTTCACTTTTTTGTGAAAATATCCACTAAATGAGGGAATAATATGTGTGAGGGTACCCCAGGAGAGTTCCAAATGTGTGTGGGTAGAATATATATCCCACGGGGGTAAAATTGAAAAAAGTTGAAAAAAATTTTTTTTTAGATTTAGTAATTTTTCCGGCGTTTATCAGACTTTCAGATAGGGCAAATGTCAGTGAGCGTTCAGATTTCAGTTCCAGAGCGATTCGACCAATGAGTCCTTGATATTTAGTCGTTTTCAGCCAATTTTCTGGATTTTTTAAAATTTCACTTTTTTGTGAAAATATCCACTAAATGAGGGACTAATATTTGTCAGGGAACCCCAGGATAGTTCCATATGTGTGTGGGTAGAATATATATCCCACGGGGGAAAAATTGAAAAAAGTTGAACAATTTTTTTTTGGACTTAGTCATTTTTCCGGCGTTTATCAGACTTTCAGATAGGGCAAATGTCAGTGAGCGTTCCGATTTCAGTTCCAGAGCGATTCGCCCAATGAGTCCTTGATATTTAAGCATTTTCAGCTGATTTACTGGATTTTTGAAAATTTCACTTTTTTGTGAAAATATCCACTAAATGAGGGAATAATATGTGTGAGGGTACCCCAGGAAAGTTTGAAATATGTGTGGGTAGAATATATATCCCACGTGGGTAAAATTGAAAAAAGTTGAAAATATTTTTTTTTTGGACTTAGTCAATTTTCCGGCGTTTATCAGACTTTCAGATAGGGGAAATGTCAGTGAGCGTTCCGATTTCAGTTCCAGAGCGATTCGCCCATTGAGTCCTTGATATTTAGTCGTTTTCAGCTAATTTACTGGATTTTTGAAAATTTCACTTTTTTGTGAAAAAATCCACTAAATGAGGGAATAATATGTGTGAGGGTACCCCAGGAGAGTTCCAAATGTGTGTGGGTAGAATATATATCCCACGGCAGTGAAATTGAAAAAAGTTGAACAATTTTTTTTTTGGACTTAGTCATTTTTACGGCGTTTATCAGACTTTCAGAGAGGGCAAATGTCAGTGAGCGTTCCGATTTCATTTCCAGAGTGATTCGACCAATGAGTCCTTGATATTTAGTCGTTTTTAGCCAATTTACTGGATTTTTGAAAATTTCACTCTTTTGTGAAAATATCCACTAAATGAGGGAACAATATGTGTGAGGGTACCCCAGGAGAGTTCCAAATGTGTGTGGGTAGAATATATATCCCACGGGGGTAAAATTGAAAAAGGTTGAAAAAAAATTGTTTTTAGGCTTAGTCATTTTTCCGGCGTTTATCAGACTGTCAGATAGGGCAAATGTAAGTGAGCGCTCCGATTTCAGTTCCAGAGCAATTCGCCCAATGAGTCCTTTATATTTAGTCGTTTTCAGCCAATTTTCTGGATTTTTGAAAATTTCACTTTTTTGTGAAAATATCCACTAAATGAGGGAATAATGTGTGTGAGGGAACCCCAGGAGAGTTCCAAATGTGTGTGGGTAGAATATATACCCCACGGCAGTGAAATTGAAAAAAAGTTGAACTATTTTTTTTTTGGACTTAGTCATTTTTCCGGCGTTTATCAGACTTTCAGATAGGGCAAATGTCAGTGAACGTTCCGATTTCAGTTCCAGAGCGATTCGCTCAATGTGTGATTGATATTTAGTCGTTTTCAGCCAATTTTCTGGATTTTTAAAAATTTCACTTTTTTGTGAAAATATCCACTAAATGAGGGAATAATATGTGTGAGGGTACCCCAGGAGAGTTCCAAATGTGTGTGGGTAGAATATATATCCCACGGGGGTAAAATTGAAAAAAGTTGAACAAATTTTTTTTTTGGACTTAGTCATTTTTACGGCGTTTATCAGACTTTCTGATAGGGGAAATGTCAGTGAGCGTTCCAATTTCAGTTCCAGAGCGATTCGACCAATGAGTCCTTGATATTTAGTCGTTTTCAGCCAATTTACTGGATTTTTGAAAATTTAACTTTTTTGTGAAAATATCCACTAAATGAGGGAATAATATGTGTGAGGGTACCCCAGGAGAGTTCCAAATGTGTGTGGGTAGAATATATATCCCACGGGGGAAAAATTGAAAAAAGTTGAACAATTTTTTTTTGGACTTAGTCATTTTTCTGGCGTTTATCAGACTTTCAGATAGGGCAAGTGTCAGTGAGCGTTCCGATTTCAGTTCCAGAGCGATTCGCCCAATGAGTCCTTGATATTTAGTCGTTTTCAGCCAATTTTCTGGATTTTTGAAAATTTCACTTTTTTGTGAAAATATCCACTAAATGAGGGAATAATATGTGTGAGGGTACCGCAGGAGAGTTCCAAATGTGTGTGGGTAGAATATATATCCCACGGGGGTAAAATTGAAAAAAGTTGAAAAAAAATTTTTTTTAGACTTAGTCATTTTTCCGGCATTTATCAGACTTTCAGAGAGGGCAAATGTCAGTGAGCGTTCCGATTTCAGTTCCAGAGCGATTCGCCCAATGAGTCCTTGATATTTATTTGTTTTCAGCCAATTTTCTGGATTTTTGAAAATTTCATTTTTTTGTGAAAATATCCACTAAATGAGAGAATAATATGTGTGAGGGAACCCCAAGAGAGTTCCAAATGTGTGTGGGTAGACTATATATCCCACGGGGGAAAAATTTAAAAAAGTTGAAAAAAAATTTTTTTTAGACTGTCATTTTTCCGGCGTTTATCAGACTTTCAGATAGGGCAAATGTCAGTGAGCGTTCCGATTTCAGTTCCAGAGCGATTCGCCCAATGAGTCCTTGATATTTAGTCGTTTTCAGCCAATATTTTGGATTTTTGAAAATTTCACTTTTTTGTGAAAATATCCACTAAATGAGGGAATAATATGTGTGAGGGTACCCCAGGAGAGTTCCAAAGGTGTGTGGGTAGAATATATATCCCACGGGGGTAAAATTGAAAAAAGTTGAAAAAAAATTTTTTTTAGACTTAGTCATTTTTCCCGCGTTTATCAGACTTTCAGATAGGGCAAATGTCAGTGAGCGTTCCGATTTCAGTTCCAGAGTGATTCGCCCAATCAGTCCTTGATATTTATTTGTTTTCAGCCAATTTTCTGGATTTTTGAAAATTTCACTTTTTTGTGAAAATATCCACTAAATGAGGGAATAATATGTGTGAGGGTACCCCAAGAGTGCTCCCAATGTGTGTGGGTAGAATATATATCCCACGGGGGTAAAATTTAAAAAAGTTTAAAAAAAAATTTTTTTGGACTTAGTAATTTTTCCGGCGTTTATCAGACTTTCAGAGAGGGCAAATGTCATTGAGTGTTCCGATTTCAGTTCCAGAGAGATTCGCCCAATGAGTCCTTGATATTTAGTAGTTTTTAGCCAATTTTCTGGATTTTTGAAAATTTCACTTTTTTGTGAAAATATCCACTAAATGAGGGAATAATATGTGTGAGGGTACCCCAGGAGAGTTCCAAATGTGTGTGGGTAGAACATATATCCCACGGGGGTAAAATTGAAAAAAGTTGAAAAAAATTTTTTTTTAGACTTAGTCATTTTTCCCGCGTTTATCAGACTTTCAGATAGGGCAAATATCAGTGAGCGTTCCGATTTCAGTTCCAGAGCGATTTGCCCAATGAGTCATTGATATTTAGTCGTTTTCAGCCAATATTTTGGATTTTTGAAAATTTCACTTTTTTGTGAAAATATCCACTAAATGAGGGAATAATATGTGTGAGGGTACCCCAAGAGAGTTCCAAATGTGTGTGGGTAGAATATATATCCCACAGGGGTAAAATTTAAAAAAGTTGAAAAAAAATTTTTTTTGGACCTAGTCATTTTTCTGGCGTTTATCAGACTTTCAGATAGGGCAAATGTCAGTGAGCGTTCCGATTTCAGTTCCAGAGTGATTCGCCCAATCAGTCCTTGATATTTATTTGTTTTCAGCCAATTTTCTGGATTTTTGAAAATTTCACTTTTTTGTGAAAATATCCACTAAATGAGGACATAATATGTGTGAGGGTACCCCAAGAGAGTTCCAAATGTGTGTGGGTAGAATATATATCCCACGGGGGTAAAATTGAAAAAAGTTGAAAAAAAATTTTTTTTAGATTTAGTCATTTTTCCGGCGTTTATCAGACTTTCAGATAGGGCAAATGTCATTGAGTGTTCCGATTTCAGTTCCAGAGAGATTCGCAAAATGAGTCCTTGATATTTAGTCGTTTTCAGCCAATTTTCTGGATTTTTGAAAATTTCACTTTTTTGTGAAAATATCCACTAAATGAGGGAATAATATGTGTGAGGGTACCCCAGGAGAGTTCCAAATGTGTGTGGGTAGAATATATATCCCACGGGGGTAAAATTGAAAAAAGTTGAAAAAAAATTTTTTTTAGATTTAGTCATTTTTACGGCGTTTATCAGACTTTCAGATAGGGCAAATGTCAGTGAGCGTTCCGATTTCAGTTCCAGAGCGATTCGCTCAATGAGTCCTTGATATTTAGTCGTTTTCAGCCAATTTACTGAATTTTTTAAAATTTCACTTTTTTGTGAAAATATCCACTAAATGAGGGACTAATATTTGTCAGGGAACCCCAGGATAGTTCCATATGTGTGTGGGTAGAATATATATCCCACTGGGGAAAAATTGAAAAAAGTTGAACAATTTTTTTTTGGACTTAGTCATTTTTCCGGTGTTTATCAGACTTTCAGATAGGGCAAATGTCAGAGAGCGTTCCGATTTCAGTTCCAGAGTGATTTACCCAATGAGTCCTTGATATTTAGTCGTTTTCAGCCAATTTTCTGGATTTTTAAAAATTTCACTTTTTTGTGAAAATATCCACTAAATGAGGGAATAATATGTGTGATGGTACCCCAGGAGAGTTCCAAATGTGTGTGGGTAGAATATATATCCCACGGGGTAAAATTGAAAAAAGTTGAAAAAAAATTTTTTTTAGACTTAGTCATTTTTCCGGCGTTTATCAGACTTTCAGATAGGGCAAATGTAAGTGAGCGCTCCGATTTCAGTTCCAGAGCGATTCGCCCAATGAGTCCTTTATATTTAGTCGTTTTCAGCCAATTTTCTGGATTTTTGAAAATTTCACTTTTTTGTGAAAATATCCACTAAATGAGGGAATAATGTGTGTGAGGGTACCCCAGGAGAGTTCCAAATGTGTGTGGGTAGAATATATATCCCACGGCAGTGAAATTGAAAAAAGTTGAACAATTTTTTTTTTGGACTTAGTCATTTTTCCGGCGTTTATCAGACTTTCAGAGAGGGCAAATGTCAGTGAGCGTTCCGATTTCAGTTCCAGAGCGATTCGCCCAATGAGTCCTTGATATTTAGTCGTTTTCAGCCAATTTTCTGGATTTTTGAAAATTTCACTTTTTTGTGAAAATATCCACTAAATGAGGGAATAATATGTGTGAGGGTACCCCAGGAGAGTTCCAAATGTGTGTGGGTAGAATATATATCCCACGGGGGTAAAATTGAAAAAAGTTGAAAAAAATTTTTTTTTAGATTTAGTAATTTTTCCGGCGTTTATCAGACTTTCAGATAGGGCAAATGTCAGTGAGCGTTCAGATTTCAGTTCCAGAGCGATTCGACCAATGAGTCCTTGATATTTAGTCGTTTTCAGCCAATTTTCTGGATTTTTTAAAATTTCACTTTTTTGTGAAAATATCCACTAAATGAGGGACTAATATTTGTCAGGGAACCCCAGGATAGTTCCATATGTGTGTGGGTAGAATATATATCCCACGGGGGAAAAATTGAAAAAAGTTGAACAATTTTTTTTTGGACTTAGTCATTTTTCCGGCGTTTATCAGACTTTCAGATAGGGCAAATGTCAGTGAGCGTTCCGATTTCAGTTCCAGAGCGATTCGCCCAATGAGTCCTTGATATTTAGTCATTTTCAGCTGATTTACTGGATTTTTGAAAATTTCACTTTTTGTGAAAATATCCACTAAATGAGGGAATAATATGTGTGAGGGTACCCCAGGAGAGTTTGAAATATGTGTGGGTAGAATATATATCCCACGTGGGTAAAATTGAAAAAAGTTGAAAATATTTTTTTTTTGGACTTAGTCAATTTTCCGGCGTTTATCAGACTTTCAGATAGGGGAAATGTCAGTGAGCGTTCCGATTTCAGTTCCAGAGCGATTCGCCCATTGAGTCCTTGATATTTAGTCGTTTTCAGCTAATTTACTGGATTTTTGAAAATTTCACTTTTTTGTGAAAATATCCACTAAATGAGGGAATAATATGTGTGAGGGTACCCCAGGAGAGTTCCAAATGTGTGTCGGTAGAATATATATCCCACGGCAGTGAAATTGAAAAAAGTTGAACAATTTTTTTTTTGGACTTAGTCATTTTTACGGCGTTTAT